>NC_044325.1:47924625-49174625 GCF_007399415.2 Gopherus evgoodei
CAACTGTTGTAAGGTTTCCTTACTTCAAGAATTCTTACAGACAGCAAACTTTGAGTATGTTTCCTGGACCTGAGGAAGAGCTCTGTGTAGCTCGAAAGCTTGTCCCTCTCACCAACAGAAGTTGGTCCAATAAAACAGGTGTTCTCAACCTTTTTTTTCTGAACTCCTCCACCCACCCACCCACACATGCTATAAAAATTCCATGGCCCACCAATGCCACAACAACTGTTTTTCTGCATATAAAAGCCAGGGCTGGCATTATAGGGGAGCAAGCAGGGCAAGTGCCCAGGACCCCACACCACAAGGGGCACCACAAAGCTAAATTGCTCAGGCTTCAGCTTTAGCCCTGGCTGGTGGGGCTTCAGCTTTCTGCTCTGGGTCCTAGTGAGTCTAATTCCAGCGCTGTTTGGTGGACCCCCTGAAACCTGCTTGCAGCCACCCAGGAGGCCTCAGACCCCTGATTGAGAACTGCTGCAATAAAAGATATTACCTCACCCACCTTGTCTCTCTAATATCCTGGCACAGACACGGCTGCAACAACACTGAATACTGCAAACTTTAAGACTTTCTGAAACAACATTAACCTTTTGAAAAGTACTTTTCTGCTTTTTGAGGGCAGTTAGCATCCTTTTAAAAATAATTCTGTAAGTTTCCTGGCATGGTCCTTACGATGTTATTAACAGGCGCTTAAGCAGCTTGCTTGGTTTCATGCTTTCCTTACCTAGTATAAATGTTACATAATACACATAATAGATTTAGAAAACTAAGTACACTTGTAAGGCCAAAGGGATGATGAAAACTAACCCTTCTGGGTGAAACCCTGGCCCCACTGAAGTCAATGGCAAAACTCACCCTGTGTCTTATTTTCTTGCCCCCAACTTATCTGGCTTATCTCTCCTTTTTGGGGAATGGCAATGGTGCTTTATCCACAAACTGCAACATGCTGCACTCTTTCACACCACAAATATGCTTGGGTTCAATGGCCTGGCAATTATGCACATGATAACACAATCAGGAAAAGTATATGACGACTCTTTTCCAGGCCAGCCCCACTGATCTGAAAAGTTTTAATGTAGATAAGTTGATAATTTTGATGTCCATAACTGACATTTTCATATCTGATAAAAGTAGGTCTCACAGATGTATTACAGGAGCTATAGTTACATTTCAAGGAGCAGGGGTTAGTGCTTACGTACCTCAGTAGGGCATTACAACATTTAATTAATCAGTTGCCCCCCGATGGTCTGGTAGGCTTCCTGCTTCTGATGCACTTAAAAATTTGCTCTTAGTTTTTGTCTTTGCTAATAGCTCTTCAAATTCCCTTTTGTCCTGCCTAATTATACTTTTACATTTGACTTGCCAGAGTTTATGTTCTTTCTATTTTTCTCAGTAGGATTTACTTCCAGTTTTTTAAAGATGTCTTTTTTGTCACAAAACACTGCTTTTAGTCTGTTCAGCCATGGTGGCATTTTTTGGGGAGGTCCTTTTACCACTTTTTTAATTGGGGGGATTATATCTTGTTTGAGCCTCTATTGTGGCGTTTTTAAAGAGTTTCCATGCAGCTTGTAGGCATTTCACTCTCTTGTGACTGTTCTTTTTCATTTCCTTTTAATTAACTTCATTATTTTTGTGTCGTTCCCCTTTTTGGAGTTAAATTCTGCTAAGATGGTTTTCTCTGGTATTTTCCCCTCTTCAAGAATTAAATTTAATTACACTATGGTTGCTATTACCAAGTGGTTCAGCTATAGTCACCTCTTTGACCAGATCCTGTGTGCCACTTAGCACTAAATGAAGAATTGCCTCTCCCTTTGCGGGTTCCAGAACTAGCTGCTGCAAGAAGCAGTCATTAATGGTGTCTGGTAATTTTATCTCTGCACCCCCTCTCCTGAGGGGACACATTTCCAATCAATATGGAGATAGTTGTAATCAGTGATGAGCTCCCAAAATCCTAAGAACGGGTTCTCTACCAGGTCGTTGGCGGCACTTTGGGCGATGGGGAGTGTGTGTCTTCAGGTCCTTCACCCGGAGCAAGTGAAAACACACACACACACACACACACACACACACACACACACACACACACACTCCAAAATACCCCCGAAGATCTGATAGGGAGCTGCGCGATGAGTACAGTATAAACCCCACGTGCCTGTCTCTCTACCCCCCCCCACACCCATCCGACCCCAACCCACGTCCTGCCCCCGAGTGCCCCCCTCAGAACCCGCAAGTTTCTCCTTCCCCCCCTCAGCCCCCCACTGGGGTAGCAGCAGCAGCCTGGGGCTCCGGGGGCTATTTAAAGGGCCGGGCCTCCCCTGCTTCTACCACCTCGGTCCTTTTAAATAGCTGCTGGAGCCCTGGGGAAGCCACGAGGCTCTGGCGGTTATTTAAAGGACTGGGGCAGCAGAGGTAGCGGGAGCCTCGGACTTTTTAATTAGCCCCCAGAGCCTCACAGCCCTACCCCAGGGCTCCAGCAGTGGGGCTCTGGTGGCAATTTAAAGGCCTTGGGACTCCAGCCCTTTAAATTGCCCCCTGGGGAAGCTGGGCCCCCTCTTTAGCAACTGGTTCTACACCGACTTCTAAATTTAACAACCAGCTCCAGCTCACCACTGGTTGTAATCCACCATTGTTATTGGGTTTTCTGTTCTTGTAGCCTCTTTAATCTCCCAGAGCATTTCACAATCACCATCCTGCTTTGGTACTCAGAAGTATATTCCTACTGCTACAGTCTTATTTAGTCAAGCATGGAATTTCTATTCATAGATCAGAGGGGTAGCCGTGTTAGTCTGGATCTGTAGAAGCAGCAAAGAGTCCTGTGGCACCTTATAGACTAACAGACATATTGGAGCATGAGCTTTCGTGGGTGAATACCCACTTCGTCGGTGGGTACCCACATCCGACGAAGTGGGTATTCATCCACGAAAACTCATGCTCCAAAACGTCTGTTAGTCTATAAGGTGCCACAGGACCCTTTGCTGCTCTATTCATAGAGTTTCTATGGTACTGTTCAATTCATTTAAAATTTTTACTATATTTGACTATGCTTTCTTTTGCATATAATGGCACCACCAGTGAGACCTACTGTGTCATTCCTATATATTTTGTATGTTGGTATTATCATGTCCAATTGATTATCATAATTGCTCCAAATTTCTGTGATGCCTCCTATATCAATATCCCTGTTAAATATCAGGCATTGAAGTTCACCCATTTTAGTATTTAGATGTCTTGCATTTGTATACAAGCACTTATAAAGTTTGTCAATATTTAGTTGTCTTCCTTTATGTGATGTAATTGAATGGGACTCTTCTTTCATTTGACTGTTTCTCTTCAGTACCTACCTGTATTTTATCAACTTCTATGCTCTCCTCTTTATTAGAATATAGAATATCACTTTTAATAAATCCTCCCCTAAGGGATGTCTCTGTCTAAAGTGTGTGTTCCTCTGCATCTGTTGGATTTCCCCCATCCCTTATTTTAAAAAACTCCTCTATGACCTTTTTAATTTTATAAGCCAGCAGTCTGGTTCTGATTTGTTATAGGTGGAGCCTATGCTTCCTATATCGGCTTTTCCAAAAGGTTCCTCAGTTCTTAATAAACTTAAATCCACTGAGCACCGTCATCTGATCCACACATTGAGATCCTGTAGTTCTGCTTGTCTAACTGCCTCTGTGCATAGAACTGGAAGTATTTCAGATAATGCTACCATGGATGTTCTGGACTTTAATCTCTTTTCTAGGAGCCTAAATTTGGCATCCAGAACCCATCTACTAATTTACCCTATGTTAATGGTACTTGCATGTACCATGACCACTGGCTCCTTCCCAGCATTGCACATAAGTCTATCTAGATGTCTCAAGAGGTCCTCAACCTTCATGCCTGGCAGGGAAATCACTATGTGGTTCTCCTCGTCATCACATACCCAACTATCTAGATTTATAATAATCAAGTCCCTCATTACTATTATCTGTCTCTTCCAAATTACTGGGATCTTCTCCCCTAGAAGAATATTCTCTGTGTGAGAAGATACCATGATATCATCAGAAAGGAGGGTCCCAACTATGGGATCATTTCCCTAAACTCCAGCTTGATGTTCTCCTTCCTCAAGACTTTCATCTTCTCAACAGCATAAAGGCTATCCAGCTTGGGGAGGCGCTGCTCTGCTGTGTCCTGGAAAGTCTTGTCTGTGTACCTCTCTGTCTCTCTCAGCTCCTCCAGTTCAGCCACTCTGGTCTCAAGAGCCCTCACCCAGTCTCTGATGACCATGAATCAGGGCCGCCCAGAGGATTCAGGGGGTCTGGGGTCTTTGGCAGCAGGGAGAGTGAAGGACCCCATTCCAGGGTCCCCGAAAAACTCTTGTGGGGGCCCCTGCGGGTCTGGGGCAAATTGCCCCACTTGCCCCTTCCTCTGGGTGGCTCTGCCATGAGTTAATTGCACTAAATGCACACATACACCAACTGTCCACAAAGCAGGTAGTTGTACATTCTGCATTCAGTGCAATAAACTGCTGCTGGGACTTCAGGCTGCATTATTTTTACTCTGTGGCTCACTCTACAACAGCTCACCCCCTCTGACAGGCAGGATGATAACCAATTACAATGAAGAAGTTTCATACCCTCAAGAGCTCTCTCTTCTTTTCTGCTCTTTCTGTTTCTGTGGTAGCATGTGATTTTTTTCCCCATATGATTCAGGACAGTTTTCCAGCTAATTGACGGAAACACTTAGCAGGAAATACCTGGGGCTAAATCCATTCCCCTAGCTCCCTCTGTGCTAAGTGTCCTGGAGATGAAGGAAAAGTGAGATCTTCCCCTGCTGTCCCATTTCCTGAAGGCACTTTTCTCCACTGTCCAGTGAACTCCCTAATGCCTCTAGGAGCAGGGGCGGCTCTAGCCATTTCGCCGCCCCAAGCATGGCGGCACGCCGCGGGGGGTGCTCTGCCAGTCGCCGGTTCCGTGGCTCTGGTGGGCCTCCTGCAGACGTGCCTGCGGAGGGTCCGCTGGTCCCGCAGCTCCGGTGGACCTCCCGCAGGCTTGCCTGCGGATGTTCCACCGAAGCCGCAGGACCAGCGGACCCTCCACAGGCACGCCTGCAAGAGATCTACTGGAGCCACCTGCTGCCCTCCCGGTGACCGGCAGAGCACCCCCCGGGGCATGCCGCCCCACGCACGCACTTAACGTGCTGGGGCCTGGAGCCGCCCCTGTCTAGGAGGCTGAACCCAGTCCTGAGGTTTTGTGAACCTCTCTTCAAGATTCTCTGCTTGGTAGCTTTGCAATTCATTTCTGTGAAGATAGTTTCTAGATAGCAGCCAGGTATACATGTGCTCTCTCTTTGCTGTCCTATAGTCCTTCATATTTAGTCATCCACAGCCACAAGATGGTCCTTAGCACCTCTCCCAGGGTTGGTTTGTTTTTTAAAGTCCTGTTCTGCTTTCACCAAACCAGGACACCTCCTTTCAGTGTTTCTGTCTCAATCTTAAGCCAAGAAAGAGAGAACCTAGTCCTCACTAGAACCCAGAAAGGCCATCATGATGTACCCAGAAAAGAATGGAACCCCCTTTTTGTTCCATTCAATTGCCCTTTAGTTAAACATTTGGCAGGAATGCTTCCATCCTCCTGCACAAAAAGATCAGAAAAAGTAGCATTACCTTGGGAATCAATACAGATGGTTTGGGAGAAAAAAAAATGAACTACATGTGCATGATGTTCTAATGATGATTGCAGATTGCCTTATCTCAGAGCCTCATATCTTATGAAACAAATGATGGCACTCAGAAAAATCTCAGGCTTTAGAGTCAATTATATCAAATCCCAAGTAATAACATTTGGAATAAACCAAGATACCTAAAAGTCAATGCAAGAAAAACTTGTATTCCACTAGGCAAAACAGTGTCCATATTACCTCCGATCTGGAAAAATTCTGCAATTCATGTTACATATCTCTACTGAAAAAAGTAGAATGATTGAATAAAATGAGACAAGCTAATAATATCATGGACATTAGAATAATACCAGTAAAACTTATCCTTTTCCCAAAGATTGTTTTTATTTCACATAGTTCCATCTGAAATAGATGATCACATTGGTCCCTTCTGACCCTAAAGTCTATGAGTCTGTGAAATAGCTACCAAAGTGTTAGAAGAGTTACAGGTTGTTTGTTGGTATTTTTGGTTTGAGGGAGAGAGAATCTCAAAAATTATCTGAAACAGGAGTAAACAATTGTTTCTTATAGCTCAGGCTACCATTTCTAAAGTATGAGATGAAATAAGACAAGAAAAACGAAGACCTGAGAAATTTTGATTTACATTAGAATATTTACAGTCTGTAGGCTGTTTTCTGTTGATAGAATGGATGGATATTAAACTTCTAATCTTTTATTAGCTTTGGTTCCAAAAACTTGCCACTGTGCTTTATTGTAATTTGAACTTTCATAATGATTTTTCCTTGTATCTGCCTAAAGTCTGCAAAATAACATTTTAAGAAATTTGTTACTGAACTCTGAATGTTTATATACAGAATGTGATCTCTAAAGAAGAATCTGTAATTGTAAAGAGAATATGTGTGCCAGAGATTTTATGTGAATCATTCTGTATTGTAGAATATAATGCAAATGACAAAATATACTTACTATAAAAAAGCAAATAGCATTGATCATAGCAAACAATTGCAAGTCTTTCTGGCTCCTAACCTGAGCAAAATTTCTGTTTAAGTCCAGGTAAGTTTTTCTCAGGTAAAGGCCAAGGGATCTTACCATTTCTTTCTTCTAACTCCAAGGTAATCACAGAAGAGCTTTAGTTGCCTTAAAGAAAAAGGAAATCAATTGTCACTAGTACAAATAATTTCATAATAAATAGACTGTATTCATTATTCCATCACTTCAGTAAGGGATACTAGATGTGTATTGTTAATAGCTGTTTTAATAAATCAAAGTTCTTCTTTTCTTCTGTTGTTCCTACTCCTATAGCAATGGCTTTCTTTTAGTCTGTGATTCTTTACTACAATTTCTTTGTAGGACTAGTGGATTCATCAACGGTCTTCACAAATAATCAGCACATATAACAGAGAACAGACTATAATTGAATAAAACAGCAAAGGCAATTCTAGTTGATAATTATATCACACAAGGCATATTAATCATGAGTTCTAAGTGGAAATAGCTTTTCAATATAAAGGCAGTTATAGTGGTCAGTAGAGAAATAGATGACCTCAAAAAATGTCTGGTTTAACAAATGTATATCTGTAATTTGAAAATCTAATTATTTGCCTTAGAGTTTCACTGCTGGGAACTTAATGCAAGACCATGTTAAATAAACTTATTATTTCCGTTTTTCGTTTAACCTGTGGGTTATAGTATGACCAATCTGTTTTATATCCTCAATCAACAGATGATTGTATTTGGTAATAATTTATCAAGAATAAAAATCTGTTTTTGAAACTAATCACCTCATCTTAGGTCTGCCCTTTTTCAAAACCACCATCTGATATTCATTTTGTCTGCAAGACAAACATACTGATGAAAATGCATCTACCACAGGATATAGCCAGTGGAATAAAGCAGTTCCATTCTTTGTATATATTCAGAATATTTGATGTTTTCTCAACAGATGGACCAGATTCCAGTATTAAAGAAAAAATCAATTTTACATAGTACATACACAATTTTGAACACGTACATTTTGCATTTCTGTAGCAAAATGTCCAATGGAATTCGAGGTCAGCTCAGGCCATATCCGAGATGTGAGATTTGAAAAAAATTACTTTTTTTTTTTTAACTGAATTTTCTCTAATGAAAATGATGAAGCTCTGTGTTTAAAACCTGTGTTCTAGTTCTGCTATAGATATGTGGGCAGGTCTCCTGTTAAAGTCAGTGGGAGCAACGTGTGCATGCATTTGAAGACTGAATTTGGCCCACAGGGTTTAAATATCTACTTTTTAAAATATTTCTTGTCTTCAGAAAATATTCTCCAGTAATGGGAACTGAAGTCCTTTTAAAAAGAAGTGCAGAAGGCAGATTGATTTGTGTACAGATGTTGCAGTATGAACCTCCCACACTGCTCTCCCAGTTATCTGACCAACCAGAACCCCCTTCGGAATATGAAGTATCTAAATCTTCCAAGCATCCATTTCTTGCACCTTTCCAGAATAGAATTGCCATAAATACTAAAGTATAGGCTTGCTACAGAAAACATTCCACATGCAGAGCACCTGCAAATGAGTTTCCTGTTTGCTGAGCACTGACAGGATCATGCCCATGTAATTTTCTGAAATAAAATTTTGTCTCCCGAGGACTGAATTAAGAACACCAAACTCATTTTAATTTGGAGTTCAAACTAGATTTAGGCTCTCTTCTCTGGAAGAGCTGGTTGGGAGTTTCATAAACTTTTTTTTTTTTTTTCAAAAATGCCGATCATCAAAACCAAATTTTTGTGGAAAATATATTTGTTTTGACTAAACTTTTGTCAGGAAAGATTCTTAGGGCCATAGTGGAATTTCGGGTGAGAGAGAAACCCACCCCAGAATAGCCAAGAGCCTAGTGATTAGGCTATAGTTCTCTCTTGTGACCAATGAATATTTAAATATTTGTGCAAAATGACCGCACCTCACCTTTAAATGGGGGGAGGAATTTGGCTGGCTGGCTGGCCAAATGAAGGAAACAGTGCTTTTTGTCTGGGGACCTGGGGGGGGGGGAAACTGCTGCAAAAGGAGATCTAGGGGCCAGCCTGGCAACACTTACTCATCCCCTGGGAACTGGATGGGCAGAAGAGTTTAAAGGGGGCAGCCCTGTGCATGAAGCCCCCTTTCACATGGAGCAGGCTGAGGTAGCACCCACCCTCCCTGCCTTTTAGGTGATGAAATACCAGATTCAGTCAAGACCTGCTGTGAGCATTATGCTACCCACCCCTTTTTAGGGGGGCTAGGAAGGAATTTTATCTTTACCACCAGATTGTCCTGGGTGCAGTTAATTTTTTTTTTGCCTTTCTCACAGCAGAAAGGGCTCTGTTCATGCAACTGTTTATGTAAGTATGTGTCAGATGTCCAGTGAAGGTACTCCATAGGGAAGGTATACAGTGACAGGATAAATGGATTGGAAGTGGACTTGAAAGGAGTGGTTCGTTAAAGGGGACTCCTATGATTGTTACAGCAAGGAGCCAACCTCCCTTTCTTATAGCCCACCTTAACCCTCCTACAGGGTAAGGGTAGGGGTGGGGGCGCAGATGGATAGTAAGTTCCCAGCAGTGGATTGGGGAGGGGAAGGACCTGGAGCTGGCAGAAGCCCCCACCCCGGTAATTATGGAATAAACATGATGTTACCTGCACTGTACACTTTCATCTGCTGGGTAGTCCCCAACATCTAATAATAAAGTTGTGGCCTGATTAAATCTATGTTAAATTTCTCCTGTCCTTTTGGTATAGCTGGACAAAGGAACAACTCCAAAGGAGAGATTGACTGGGCTGTTCTGAGGTGTCTCTGTCTTACTTTTGTGAAAGATTTCAGAAAGACACTGTTTTGTTCTGCACTGGAATGAAAACAAATTCCAAATCTCAGAATTTTTCATAAAACAGAAATGTTGTTTTCCAGCCAGTCCTTACTCATTGTCTTACAGATGAAATGCTGTCCAGATCTTTATAGGGTAATAAACTCTAAGGTAAATCTCAAAAGGGGAAATAAACCTTTAAAGAAATGTAATGTATGTCATTATTTTTAATTTTTAAGAAGCATATGTAAATTAATTGGAGTTCTTCCAGTGTACATTCTTTCTCAACTCTGCTATATTTAAAAAAAAGAAAAAAAACCTGAACTTTTCCCCATGGAAGTAATGAAGTACAGTCAAAATTAGGAAGCTGGGGACTTTTTTTCAAGGTACCAAGTCTATATGTATTTGTCATATTTTATCACAGACTATCTAGGTAGCAGTGGTAAGGTATTATTCAATATTGACTGGAGCAATATTGCAGTAACCAGTATTTCACAACAGTTTTCAAATTCAGTTTGTTTCAACTATTGTTATTTTCACTAGATTTTTTTTTAAGAAAACCTCAACTAAATGACTTTTTTCTCCTAATTTTACTTGTGTGTTGGCCATGATACCAACTGTATTTTAGCTGACGAGAAGTTTAAAAACAGTAAAAACTTTGGAAAACAAAGAAGCTGAAAATGAAATACAGCTGTTTGCACACAAATAAAAAACAGGAGGGTAAAATCCTTACTATGGATTGGGTGGATTACTTGAAATGTGGCTCATTGTTTTGTAATAATAACCATTTATTTTTATCCATTACAGCGAACACTGACAAACTATTGGAAACAGCTTTAGCAATCCACTTCTGTAAGGAACCGGGAATGTGGACATAACTTTAACTTTTATTTTTACAACTTATATGTCTGGGGCGCTATGAAAACAAAACTGCAAAGGTTCAGAAAAGCCATTTTGTAGATTTATATACACAATAGTTGGTTTTATATACTATTTTTCAAATCTCAGAGATCCCAAAGTCTTTTACAAAGCAACGTGCTGGCTATTGGTAGTGCAGTGGGTAGGCAAATGTGGCACCCAGCTTGAGCTAGGCAATAGGCTCTCACACAGCTTTGGACATATTTAGGTCCTTGTTTATTGAGAGAGGAAATGTTAGCCAGGACATTGGGATTATTTCCTCCCCCCCTCACCCAAAAAAAAAAAAAAGACAAGGCATGAGATCAATTTCCACTTGGACAGCAACCAAACATAGGCAAGGATTTACAACTCTGCCATATATCACAGCACAGCAGGCTAAAATCTGGAGTTACAGTTCTCACCTCAGAATATTTGTTTTGAGTCTGTATAACAAGTAGTTCAGCCATTTTTAGTTATAAGGCAACAAAAGTAAATACTTTCCCTGTTTCTTTTAACTAATAATATTTTAGCATCAGGCTAGCCAAATGAATGGTGTAAGCAGGGGCGCTCCAGGCCCCAGCACACCAAGCGCGTGCTTGGGGCGGCATTCCGCGGGGGGCGCTCTGCTGGTCGCCGGGAGGGCGGCAGGCAGGCAGCCTTCGGCAGCATGCCTGCGGAGGGTCCGCTGGTCCCGCTGCTTCAGTGGAGCTGCGGGACCAGCAGATCCTCCGCAGGCACGATCGGCAGAGCGCCCCCCACGGCATGCCATCATGCTTGGGGTGGCGAAATGTCTAGAGCTGCCCCTGGGTGAAAGGCCACATTGTTGAAGTTTTTTATTTTCAACAAACTTTAATGCAGCCAGAGCCTTCACACAAAAGTGCTTATCTTCCCTACAGCTGACAACAGGTGGTGGCACCCCCCAAAATGTGCCAAACCTATTCACAACCCAGCTAGTGAGGATGGGGGAATCCCATTACAATATCTATATTAAACTACATTTTGCAGGCTATTGCTCTATAATCTATGATCTTGTATGGCCCCATTACTATATTATCTATTGAGCTATAATGATGATTTGATCCATATATTCATACAGCTTAATTATTTAAATTATTTGTAGAAGGCTGTTCCCATTGCAACCCCACTTGCAGCTTCTGGTACATAGGGCAGGAATGGATGTGGCTGAAAAATACTGTATTCCTTCAATTCCCAGCTAGTGGCTATCCCCAGTATTAGAATGGAAGTCAGTGAAGGAATTGGGGCAGCAGGAGTTCAAAGCAGCTTGTTCAAATGAGCCTATTTCATTACAGTAAACTAATGCAATGTTGTAAGGACTGGTGGCTAGAACATATGAACAAGACAGAAATATTTTTTTCTTGAAACTGTGGTGTTTGTCAATCTGTTGTAACCTAGAATATTTAAATATTGACTTGTAATTATTTTTGCACATAAATATAATGTATTTGAAAACTATTTTTTTCTTCATAGAATTCAGTGTGCAAAATATTTATGGCCAATTTTTTGACATTTAAATTATACATGCAAAACTGGGAACCTGGGGGTGAAAAACATAATTTCCTTTTCATACCTCAACATATGTATTCCCTATAAACAATTTAGGCCCTTTTTAAAAAATAGTGTGACTCTTAGGGGTTTTAGTGTTTGATTATATTAAGAGTTTATTCCAAATTTTTAAATAAAATCTCTTCTGTTGTTTCACACAGCGACACAGGACTCTGAGTCACAGCTCTCAGATATGTTCTTTGTTTCATTAAGGAAATCTTAAGGGATAAAGACTGGTAGATGTGCACCTTCTGTTTCTTTACTTTCTTAAAATTATCACAAGTATTTTGAAGTTTTGATGTCCTTTATTTAGTATATGGAGAAGTCAAACGCTTATAAGTTTGTGGGACATGTCTGTCTTAACTGTTGCACTAGGCTGTTGCCCAACATTTATAACCTCTTAGCACAGTTCAGTAGCTGTTCAACATTTGAAGGCTAGAGCCACAAAAGGACTTCGGTGCCTAACTCCAAAACTTAGGTACCACTGAGATCCTCAAAACTACTACTCAGCTGTCGGTTAACTCTATAGTGGAATGTAGGTACTTACAAAGTCCTCTAGGCATCTAAGTTTCTGGTGGTGGACGTGCACACAGCTACCTCATTTAGGCACCCCTGCAGGATCCTCACACTGGGCATTGCTCCTCCTTTTTTTCACCTGCAGGGCCTGATCCAATAGGCCTTCTGAGAGCACACCGAACTCCCCACAAAATAGATGGCAGTGACAGCAGTGCCCCCTGCTTGTAACTTTTAGTCTAGTGGTTAGAACACTCACCCAGGATGTGCGAAACATAGGTTTAATTCCTCCCTCTGTCAAAGGGGGAGACGGGATTTGCACTAGGGTGTCTCATGTCTCAGGAGAGTGCCCTAACCACTGGATTATGGGATATTGTGGGTAAGTCTCTCTGGCTTTGTTGTTGAAGCTGTGCCATTTTGGTCCATTGTCTATTTAATGTAAGAGAGTATATGAATATAACCATATAACCTGGTGGTTAGAGCATTCAGCTAGCATGTGGGAAACCCAGGTTTCAGTCCTCCTTGTCCAATGCATATTTTAAAAGATTTAAGGGGCACCACCATCTTGGGAGTTTCATTGCAAGAAATGCCTTAGGGTGAGTAATTCCGGGTGAGTATTCATGACTAAGGATCTCAAGCAGAGATAAGCACCTTCCTATGGCCTAAATCCCTCTCCTCAGCACTTCCTACTGGTTAGCTTGGGAGCTCAGTGCTCAGCATGTGGCTCTTCTGGGTCCCCTTCTTAGACACCTTACTCTTCTCATGCATTGTATAGGGAGCTTAGGTTCCCAACTCAGGGCTGTGGATTCCACTGGGTGGCAAGGTGCCTAAAAATTAGGTGCCGCAACGCTCCATGTTGCAGCACCCAGGCAACTTGGAAGATTGTCTTCATTATATTGTAATACAACTACTTTTTTGTATCTGGGAAAACAAACAACTAAAAAATCCTAATACAGTACAAATGTGTTTAATAATATTTCTATTGTGTATTGATGCACTGAGATGTTATGAGTTATATTGTTATAGATTAATGTTGCTGAGCTTCAAGGATGAGCTGATTTGCAGTGTGCTTTGGTACACATCTCATCTCCTAATAAGTGTGCTCAAAGCATCCTAAAGCAGCCTTAAGTGCAAGTATATATTTTGTGTGTGTGTGTGTGTGTGTGTGTGTGTGTGTGTGTGGGGATACATATAGGTTTAGTGGTATACAGAGATATATATGAACATTTAGTGGAAAAAAATCCCACCTGTTGTGTTGAGTGTGGAGTTTTGCTAATGGTGTTTTGGGGGCATTTTGGGGGCGGGGGGGAGGTGTCATATACTACCATAATAGTGGATGGATATATTTTTATATTTTATAAATCACAAGAAGTAAAAATAAATTTAAAAATAAATATACATATGTGCACATTTTGTATGCATATATATATTATTCTTATTAATGAAATGTTGACTTTATATGTATCTCTTCTTTATTTTAAATAAAAGCATAAAAAGAATGGTTCATAGGTTTCCTTTAATTCTCTCCCGTCCCTCTCCCCCCACCCCCCCACCCCACATTTAATCTGGCAGTTAGAATACATATTATATGTGAAATCAACTACTGGTTTAAGGTTGTTCAGTGTGTAGGCACCAAGCAGCTGATCTTGCAGAAACGTGTGTGTGAGTAGGTACATTGATCTCAATAGGCCTACTCATGTGTTTAATGTTAAGCACATCCATGCGTCTTTGCAGGAGCAGGGCCCAGGGAGATAAAGATGAAGAGAGAGCTGAATCTTAATTATTTTAAGGTAATTTTGATATACATGCTGTGTGCTCATTAAGCTGCTAAGTATCATGTCACAATTTTTGGAAAAGGTGGTGGTACTGACAATATTTTTTATGTTGATCAGAACTTTTTGTGCTGAACAAAGGTAATGGATGATAATTTCTCTAGTTATTTTTGGATGAACTGTCAGAAATATGAATGAAGAATGGTACTTCCGTGAGGTGTAAAAAAAAAACCCAAAACTGATAAAGTTAACAAGAGCCTATTGTGGTGGTATGAATGCAGGACTAGGAGCTAATGATCCTAAGTTTTAAACCTAGCTCAGATACTAATTTCTTCTGTGGGAAAGCCACATAACATCTCATACTCTGCCTTTCCATTCAGTCAGGATAATGTATACTACCTACTTCCCACAGGTACTGCTTGTATCTTTATATAAGTTTGTTAGCACTCAGCTACCACAGTGATGAGCTCATTTCAACTACTATACCTAAATAGCTAGAAAGATAGAGAGGTTGAGTATCTTCAACTGTCATTAAAGTTCATGGGAATTAAGGGACCTCATCACTACTGCCTTTGTGAAAGTCCCTTTTAAATCATATTTGTCAGTTGAACTTTTTTTCTAGACACAGTTGAAATTATATACAAATACATAGTTACCTCATTAGTTACTTCATCTGTGTGTTTACAGTTTCAGTTATCGCATTTTAATATACCTTGGCATTTACTGTATTAATGGACAAATATTCACATTTAGGCTAATTCATAAAAAAATATGACTTTATAATGAACCTCAGTAATGACTCCTTATGAAAGGAATGGGTGTTTTAAGAGGCCCATGTGAGATGGAAAGAGGGTGCATTGAATATATGGCCAAGTAAGTGAATAGGACAGCAGTAGAGGAAAGAATGTCTCTGGGAGCAATGTTTTTATGAGCACTGGTGGAAAAACAATCTGGCAAAGAAGGGTGAAGCTCCTGTGCCAAGTTGAATGCAAAGCCACTAAAGAAACTTTTGGAATTCCAGTACATGTTTTGTGGAGTTTCCTTTGCAGTGTGTTTGCATCTCTTTGGGACCAGCTTGTCACAACTGTAATAGGGTCCTTCTGTACTTGACCTCTTGCACTATAACTATTGTACCCATTTACCTCAGGAATAGACAGTGGGTTATGTAAGTGCATACTGTGTATGGTCATTCAGCATATACCACTGTTACCACCAAATATTTTTCCTTCCCCCAAAAAGTGTCTAGCAAACCTTGCAGTTGCACAGAAAATGTTCCCATTCACTCCACATGAATAGAAAAATAGTCTTAGTATAGGCTTAAACTACTCAAACTGTTAAAAATGCCTGGAAAATATTTACCATGTCCCAAATCCTGCTCTCTTCATACAAGCAACCCCATTGCAATCAGCCCTATGATTAAGCTATGCATGTGAGTAAGGCAAGCAGGCTTTTTAAGATCTGAATACCAAGGAAGCAGAAGAATTTTTAAGATACACCTCTATCCCGATATAATGCAACCCGATATAACACAAATTCAGATATAACACAGTAAAGCAGTGCTCCAGGGGGGCAGGGCTGAGCACTGTGGCAGATCAAAGCAAGTTTAATATAACGCGGTTTCACCTATAATGCGGTAAGATTTTTTGGCTCCCGAGGATAGCGTTATATCAGGGTAGAGGTGTAGTGATAAGTAAAGTGGTCAGATGAAATTAAGAAAGAGAATACATTGGCTGAGAGTTATGAAAATCTTTCACCTAGTCAGATCAACGAAGTGTAATAATGTCCCATGTGTAATGAAAGAAGAAAGATTAAGAAAATAGGAAATAATCCCTCATTGACAAAGGAGCCTTCATAGGTGACTGCCAGCTCTTATCTATGATGATATGCCACCTCATCTTTCAGCTTAACTTTTTGGCACCTATAGCAATATGGATTAGAATTTTTTTTTAAAGCAGTAACATATAGCTTCTTGGTGGATCCCACAGGCTAGTCTCCTGATGGCTTTGAATTGCTTTTGGGTCTCTCTCATGTGATTATATGACTGTGGGACTGGCTAGACAACACTTCCTCTGGGAGCAATTTAACCTTTAATTTTGAGGAATTTGTGCCAGTTACATATCTATGTACATCAGTAATGTGTTGTGGTTTGTGCTTTGCATATGTATTATCTGTTTCTACATACATTTTAAATTG
This sequence comes from Gopherus evgoodei, assembly GCF_007399415.2. Taxonomy (NCBI): domain Eukaryota; kingdom Metazoa; phylum Chordata; order Testudines; family Testudinidae; genus Gopherus; species Gopherus evgoodei. Next base: position 47,941,033 of record NC_044325.1, read on the forward strand.
AATCTGTGTTATATGAAATCGGCATATTGCCTTCAAAGACCACCTACAATCAAGATTCTGACATCATGTTTTTCTTGAAAGTCAATGTGATAAATTGCACAAATCATGCTTTCCAGCCCTTTACTGTTCTTACTGGTGAGCAGTTTGCTAATCAGACAGAAGAGCAATAATTGCAACAGTGCTCCCTGGATGCAAAAACATACGTTTTACATATGTTGTATTCCTTCTTTTATTTTATATGAACAGTTGGGATTTTTCACTGTTCTTTCTTAATGCTCTCAATCCCCACCTGGCTTCTTGACTTCATAATGACTTAAAGATTTTAAGGATTTAAATTTTTCTAGACCTTTTCCTTTACACTATTTTCATTCCTATCTTTGATTTTAATGGTGTCTCAAGAAAAAATGAATGATCAATAGCTACTTCTAATAAAGATTGTAGTTTTATTTCTTTTGTACATGTTCTGCTGTACAGAGGATTTTAAGGATTAATTAATACTACTTTGTGTATTACTGTAGCTATTGGGCCTAATTAAATTCATTAAAATCTCAAAGTATTAATGTGTGCCATAAGAACAGGATTCCGATTCAGCTATTTTAGTAATGCTTCACAATGACAATATCATCATAAAATACAGGGATATAATGTTGTGTTTTGGATTGTATTTTTTAGGTTGCATTATTTTTTCTTCTAAACTTTTAACAAGCTTAAACCAGACAATTTTCCAAGTATTTATAATTTTGGGAAAGGACTGACATTTATTTCATAATTCAAAGTAATCTTTATCCTTGAATAAATAATAGCCTTATTAATGGTTTTCACACATTAAATTTTATAATCTAAAAAGTTTTAAGTATTTGAGTTTCCAGATACAGTATCTGTTTCACTGCCATGGGAGATGCGGATTCTTAGGAAGACAAAAGAAGAAAATAGAGGAGCAAACAAAACAGATATTTTGCATTGCTCAAGCTAGATGTAGGGTAGGGTTTTTTGTGACCTATTTTAGGCTCTGATTATTATTTTTTATTTGTATTGTAGTAACAACCAGAGGCCCAAACCAAGACGCATTGTGATGGGTGGTACACTGACACACAGGAAGGGACAATCCCTGCCCTGAAGAGTTTACAAGCTAAATAAACAAGACAAACTGAAGATGGGTGGGAAAACTGAAGTGAAGTAATACACGCAAGGCCAGGAATAGAACCTAGATCTTCTAATGTCAAGTCCAGTGCTTTGTCCGCTAAATCATACTGTTTCTGATGGTTCAACCACTTGAATTCACTGGGACCACTCTTATGGTTGAATTACTCAGACATTGCAGGATTGGCTCTTTAATATGTAGCAAACTCCATCATAAAATGATGCACTTGTTATTTGTTACTGATAAAGTAAGACATTAGGGCCAGATTGGGATACCTTTGGTCAGGCTGAGCAGTTCTTTACTCCACAAGAAGTCCTATTGACTTCAATGGATGTACTCATTGTGTAGGATAGTATTCAACATGAACAAGATAATCCCAAACTATGCTAAGTGTTGAAATGAATTATTATTCATATTGTCCAAATAATATTCTCTCTGAAGTTTGGGTTATAGATAGTGGGCCTGATTCTGTTTGCCCGCCAAACTCTCATTGACTGTAACAGAAACCTTGCTTTCTTTGTTCAAGACAGGTCCATTATGGCCAAGGTGCAAGAACATGTTTATTTTAAGGTCTTGCTAAGAAACTGAGTGGACTGTACACTTCATATGTTTCACAATAGCTATTCCTATCCTTTTGTTACTCTCCAGTTGTGATCTTTAATCAAAGTCCCTGTATGTTCTGTGTTTAAATGAAAGGCCTTTAATAGTTAGAGCACTCTCCTGTGCTTCTTGTGTGGTGATATGAAATTCATTTTTTTGTTCACAATAGGAACTCTGAATCTCTGAATGCTTTTTAAGGTTAAGAACGTCTCATAATAACAATTTCCTGGCAGGAACTAGGCCTGGTCAGGAACTGAAAATGCTGATTTGTTAAAACTGAATAGGTTAGTGGGAAAAGGTTGGTTTTGACAAATCTCCCAATTCAAAAAATTTTTGAAAAGAAAGTTTCAAAATTATCAGAATGTCAAGTTTTGATATTTTCTAAATGAAGTTTCATTCCTTGGTTTCAAATGATTTTTTTGTTTTGCAATTTTAATTTATGTTGAAAAATGTTGAAATCAATATGAAACATTTTTGAAATTATCAAAACCAAACATTGATTTGATTGATTTGGTCATAAATTTTGGATTAAGTCTGGATGGGAAAATTTTTCAAAACCTGGAAAATTTTTATGGGGCAGGAAAACCATTTCGCATACAGCAAAAAAAGTGAATGATTCATGTCATGTGAATGTTTGAACAAGATCTCCATGGTCGGTTTTACGTTATATAAAGGTTAAAAACCACACTGCCCCATTTTAAACAGTTGCTAACTGTCCATTCAGATTAAAGTGTAAAGTATTTAAATAGCACGGAGGCATATGTCCAGAACTAAATTTAAAAATCTTGATTGTATAATACAGCAATGAGTGATTGTTACTAGCCCAGAGCTCAGTTTTGCTCACTTTGGGATTCTGGCATGGGTGATTTTTGTGGATAAACTACATGGAGGTGGGGGAGGAAGGAGAAAATATATCTCTGTTAGATTAATATTTATTAATGGCAGGTGTTTATAATTGCTCAGGGGGGTTGGAATGATAGAATATCTCCCAGGGAGATGGATTAGTGGGCAGGTGATGTAGTCATGAGTATCAAATTCTTCTTCAATTTTTCACTTAGATACCACCTCCAGATATATGGGGTGTGAGCCTATGCTACATCCATATATCCTGCAAAAAACCCAGACAGCTGTATTTTTTGTTGATTATATGAAAAAGCACTATAGTTAGTTAGGTATGGAGGAAAATAGAATATTTAATGAATTATGGAATATTGTATAGGCATCCAATTACATCCTAATTATGTCAACATAGCTCTGACATTACTTATTATTTGTAAAATAAGCTTTTACCTAAAACTGACTATTCTCACTTTAAAAGTAAGAAACAGAAGAATGTTCACAGCATTTTAATTAGGAGGACTACAGTCTTTATGTTAATCAAGATCAACTGTATGATGAACGGCAGTTCGTATCTCTGTTGTCCCATCTGTCTTGGGACCAGGAATTAAAGCTGGGTCTGCTGTGTGCCAGTGAAGAGCATTACTATTAAGCTTTTCCAGACTGCTTGTATATGTGTGTGCTTTAAAGCTGCTGTACATGTAAGTGAGCATGCTTTCCTACAGGGGGGATAATGTGATCATAATTCTAAAAGCATGGCCTGGCAAGTTGAAAAAGTTAGTTATTGCAGCCTGACACACACGCTTTATTTGGGGGACTTTTTCTAGTTTTGTTTTCTTGAATGTTCATTTATCTTACTCCTTTTACTCCTCCTGTTTAAAACAATTAATCAAAATTCCCAATAGCTTTTAAACAGTCTTTGTTGCTAACGTGCATAATTTGCCTTTAAAAACATACTAGAAAATTTTATTTTCACAACGGGCTTAATCTAAACCTGGCCAGTGCAGTGAGAGGGAGAAAAGATGCTCTCCAGTTAGCTCTCTGTTAGAGAAATTCTACAGGCCAGGGCAAGATTTCTCTGAGCTGGTTGGGGAAGACAGCAATAGCTAACAATTTCTGTGGGGGAGAGAGGGGTTCTATAATACAGACCATACCACTTTGTGGAAATGGAAAGTGGGCTGGCGTATTAGCCTTCCCGTTTTCCTGGTACTCTCAAATGCTATGGAGAGATCCTGCCCAATTGCTTATGGGTCAATCCAAAGCCACTGAAGTCAATAGGGAGTTTTCAGTTGTCTTCAGTGCACTTTTGATCAGACCTTAATGGAGGAAAAGAAGCTCTTTTTGCACTCTTTGCCTGTCTGGTATAGAAGCGTCACACACAACAGGATTAATTCTTGTCTCCATACATCCATCTCATTTACATAGTAGGTGTATAGATGCTACTTACAGAAATGATTGATGTGAAGATCAGAGAGGTGATATAATACTGTATTTTGTAGGTAGGACATCTCCCAAGTGGCCCAACCAGACTGATTGTAATGCTGGAATATGACTGTCTCCGAAGTCATGTTAATAATTAGCTTTGATAGTAGCAAAGATGTTTGCACACTGGGGGAATAAATATTATGGTCTGCATTTTCCCAAAGTGATCAGTTATTTTGGGTACCTCAGTTTCTGGGTGCACACCTTGAGATATATCAAAGCAGCCTCAGTTTCAGAGCACAAGTTTTCACCAATTCTGAAAATCCAAATACTTTAAAGCAACTCAGGTTGGGCACTTGACAATTAAAACATCCAAAATTGCTAGTCACTTTTGAAAATTTAGGCTACATCAATATGTCTTAATTTCAAGGATTACATATTGTGTATTATCAGAGGGGTAGCCGTGTTAGTCTGGATCCGTAAAAAGCAACAGAGAGTCCTGTGGCACCTTAAAAACTAACAGATGTATTGGAGCATGAGCTTTCATGGGTGAATACTGTATTATTGTATACTAAAGTCAATGAAAATACATTTTAATACAAGGATAATTATCACCATAGTTAATATAAAAGCAACCAACACTTTGAAACAAAATAAAGATATTGCTCTTTCTAAACAAAGCATTAACAAGTGAGACATTTTTTGTCTTCTGAGGAATACAGTTTACCAGTGTTTCATATATACAGTAATCTCTGTACTTTATTGTAGCACCTATCAATATAAAATTAATCATGGCTGATAGGTTCAGTTACTCTAAAATTCTCTCTTAATGAGAAATGCCACTAATTTATGTAAACACACAATACAGACCACCTGTGGGGTTGATCATCCTGATTTGAGGATTTGTTTAAAGAACAAATCAGGACATGCAGAATATGTATTTTATTAAAAAAAAAAATCCTGTAAAATTACTCTCATAGTTGAGCCCAATCTTTTCTGTAATATTTTTAAATAAAAAAATTTAATGAATTTGCAGAGATCTAAAGGTTTCCTATGTGGATTCCCATATGGGTCCAATCTTGTAAATCCTTACTCATGCAAGGACTACTTGTATGAGTAAGTGTTTTCTAGATCTGGGCTGTGTTTGTAATTTATTTGCTATATTTTGTTATCTTTTGTGGTAATAGCATATTTTTAAAAGGATCTCCTAGCTACTATACACTTTCTAGACACAGTCTTGTACTATTTATTTGGTGATCTGCACCTTTTTCGGGATGGGGGTAGAAAATAACAGCAAAATGAATTAGGGGCAGCACAAAACAAGAACTGTAGAAAAATGTTTGATTGTTGCTTAAAGCCAGACAGACACATGTAAAAACAATAATAAATATGAATCAAACCAATCTAATATACTTGTTTGGGCAATTTTTGGCTGGAAAAGCATAAGTGAGTAATTAGATAGTTGCTGCCTTGATTGAGCTTAATAGGAAACATTTCAATTAGGCTAAAACTACATAGAGAGGAAGTAGGCTTCATAAAGGGAAACATTCGTTGTCATGCAACTGTCAGCTTTTGCCCACACTAAGAGATGGGATTAAGTGGATCTATGCAAAGGAAGAAAAAAAAAATGATTGCAGTAATTAGACTTATACTTAAACACTGTGTCCTCTGATATTTCTTGATGATTTCAGCTTCGATAACATAGCTCTTATAACCTCTTCCATGGATTTAAGGCCATAATTTGTTACAGGCAATGGGGTTTAAGTTTCTGCTCTTAAAAAAAAGAGACATTTTCTCATTCTGTATAATCTAAAATTCTTTTGTTTGCCCCAAGCTACCTACCCTGTAAAGAGTGATCAGAAGAACCATTTGGGGCAAGTTTATATAGTTGGTGTTTTTATAGTATATCTAAGGCTAAAATGTCCATGTAGGACACTTTCTAGATTAAAACAGTCTCCATGAAGGGCTGAGATTGTGGAGACGTCGACTCCTTCAGGAAGTTGTTTCTCCATTAGTAGCAGATGTGTAATACCTAAACTGGTATTGCATGGCGTTCTATGCCTGTTCTTACAGGGGTGGAGTCAGACTCCATATATGGCAATCTGGCTCACGGGAATTTTGTCAATGCTGAGGCCATCCCTAGCCTCCCAACAACAATTAGGGGAGCAAGTACGTCCGTGACTGACTGATACATTAAAACAAAATTGACCAGATGTTGTCTGTCTGTTTCACTCTGCCCTCACTCCCCATAATGGGGTCACCCATAGGGTTATATTAGTTGTAGTTTTCTCATAACTCCTGCAGGTTGCATAGATTGAGTAGTGGAGAATGGAAAGACAGAGACAAACCGATGACTGCAGCACAGGGAGTTGCAGTTTTGCAGGAGGTAGGAAGCTCATTTACAGTACGTGGGCTCTGCTCCATAACTACCTGCTGTGGAAATAGGGTTCTTTTCTTTTTATTGGCCTGCTGCAATGGGCTGAACTTTCCCCTGGATAAATCAGTTGCTGAACATCCATTTGCAGCCTTGAAAACAGAAAATATTTCTAGCTGAATAGACCCTGAAATGAGTAAACATGGCTGTCTTTTATTTACTACCACATTGTTAGACTACCCTAGTTCTGTACAATGTTACCAGTAAGTTATGATGGATATTCTCTTTCATGTAGCAGAAATGTGCTAAGCTAAGCAGGATCATGCTGGGTTAATATTGTGATTAATTACTTTCAAGGGACACGTGGATGCTGCAAGAAGTGCTTTTGGTGATTCAGAAGGTGGTAGTCTGCCCTCTGAGTATTGATTGGATCAATGTCCTGGCTTGAATCAACACTGAAACATTCTGATAGCCTCACAGTAAAGGTGCTAAAATAATTATTTTTGTATTAAGAAAATCATTTTAAAATACACTTCAGAAGCATTTAACTTTCTGACACCAACTTCAAGAGAAACCTGGAAGCTGTCTAATAAAATGACTCCTGTCAGTTTGTATTCAGGTTCTGAGAGGTGTGGAGGGCACTCAGTCCGTTGAGCATGAACTCAGGGGGAGGCTCACTTTACCTGCTTAAAATCAGAATGAAATAACAGTTGATGTGACCTCACCAACTGAGACAAGACAATAGCCATTTTCAGTTGCATGTATTAAAGCTTTCTGTACAGGCTAGGGTACAGAGGTTAATTATAGTAAATAGAGAATAATATTGATCAGGTTTTATGTTTTTTCTGTGTAAAAGTTTAACAAACAATATCATTTTGGCATACTTGGAGAACTAGGTATAATTTGCATATTTTCACATAGTACAGCAGCTAACTCCTGTTGAGATCATTGTGGGATTGTTGCTGTTCAAGCCTGGTGTCGAGTTTGTTTAGCCTGGAAATACTTGGCCTGGGGTAAAGAATCATTGAAGGTTTGCACATCCGCAGTTATAATTTAGTAATTTGTGTTTGCGTGATGTATGACAAATTGACTAATGAGTGCCCTAAAGAGAAATGCCAGCCTGGCATTTCATAGGCAGCAATATTATGGTAATACTCAGGTGTACTGTCTACCCTAAGGGACAGAAATTACTCCACTGCTCCTTTACATTTTGTATTTCACTTAGGTTTGAAGTATATATATAGTCTTTTTCTCCAGGAGCTGCTTTTAGATGGAGTTCTGCATTATGACAGATGCTTGACTTTCTGCCAGAAAAGTTGGAAATGGAGGCAACTTAAAATAAATACTGATGGTATTTCTCTCTCTCTCTCTCTTTTTTTTTTTTTTAAGGAAAGGCATATGTTCATATCCTAACTTGTCCCAATAGAGGGTCAATTACAACCAGTTGGCTGCAAATCCAATCCAAGAAAAATACTGAGTAAAGAAACTGCAGCAGCAGGTACCAAGGGCCTCTAGTACAGTCGTTCACTCTCAGTACATGTGAAATGTGAACATAAAGCCTACGGGTAAGATATTTTTAGGTCCTATGTTTCCCAAGATGGCCCAAAATGAGTCAATACATTAAGCAGACATTTTTGCATAGTTAGATATTTTCCTGGAGAGCCTTTTAAATGTCCACAATGGTATGAGCTCTTTTATGTGAATCGTGAGAATAGAACAATATCTTTTTTAGAAAAATCCACCTGGCCAAGTCCTCACATATAGGCACATAGTCTGCAACATGTGTTTATAGGGCTGAAACATCTAACCTTTGGAGCCAAATTTTAAAAAAGAAATGAATAATAATGCATCCACAATGGTACACATGAATGGGATTAAATTTTATATTTACAGAAGTGGTCCATTTTTTGGATTTTGTTCTGGAATTCTGAGAAATGAAGGATGACATGTACATATTAGGATACACACATAAACACGTCCCTACCCATCACAATGTCCCCATTATCTGAGGTCACACACTTAAGTGGATCCAATCCATATTCATCGGCTGTACAAACTGGGGGAGGCAAAGGACTATATGCAAAATGTGTTGTGTGGGGTTTTTTTTTTTTTGTTTGTTTTTTTAATACTGCACATGCACAGCCTGGCATCATGCTGGTGCTACAAAGATGATTCTCTTTCTCCTTGTCTAACTTTTTGTACAGACCACATTCTCATACACACATTTTGTGTCAGATCTACCTTGCTGAAATGATGGTGAGGAGAATTGTTTAATGCCCACAAACCTTCAAGTCAACAAAGGTAAGCAGCAATAAATTGTGTGCCAGCATTTTTGTCAGATTGGCATTAAAACAATGGCCATGGGTTGATGGTCATAGAGTAGAATTTAGATCAGGTCAAGCAGGCTGGACACAGATCAGCAGTATCTCTCCACACATAACATCCACACCTGAACTTTGCCTACTCTTTTAATGAATTGTCAAACAGACCAGCAGCAGGAGTAGAGAGAGAAGTTTCACCTCTCTATAAGTTTAAGCATTTACTGACTCTGACCTGTATTCTGTGCCTAGGCAGTCATAGGACAGGAGGGAGAAGGTTGCTACCAAAGGAATCACAGACAGAGAGTAACAGCAGTGTTTACAAGGCCAGTAAACTGGTTCAAAGTGGGTTCCCCTCCATCCCCAGCTTCACCCAGACCACTTTTCATCAGTATAGATTCATAGACTCTATGACTGGAAGGGACCTTGAGAGGTAATCGAGTCCAGTCCCCTTCCCTCATGGTAGGACCAAATACTGTCTAGACCATCCCTGATAGACATTTACCTAACCTACTCTTAAATATCTCAAGAGACGGAGATTCCACAACCTCCCTAGGCAATTTATTCCAGTGTTTAACTACCCTGACAGTTAGGAACTTTTTCCTAATGTCCAACCTAAATCTCCCTTGCTGCAGTTTAAGCCCATTGCTTCTTGTTCTATCATTAGAGGCTAAGGTGAACAAGTTTTCTTCCTCCTCCTGTTGACACCCTTTTAGATACCTGAAAACTGCTATCATGTCCCCTCTCAGTCTTCTCTTTTCCAAACTAAATAAACCCAATTCTTTCAGCCTTCCTTCACAGATCATGTTCGCAAGACCTTTAATCATTCTTGTTGCTCTTCTCTGGACCCTCTCCAATTTCTCCACATCTTTCTTGAAATGCGATGCCCAGAACTGGACACAATACTCCAGTTGAGGCCCAACCAGCGCAGAGTAGAGCGGAAGAATGACTTCTCCTGTCTTGTTTACAACACAACTGTTAATGCATCCCAGAATCACATTTGCTTTTTTTCCAACAGTATCACACTGTTGACTCATATTAAGCTTGTGGTCCACTATGACCCCTAAATCTCTTTCTGCCATACTCCTTCCTAGACAGTCTCTTCCCATTCTGTATGTGTGAAACTTGATTGTTTCTTCCTAAGTGGAGCACTTTGCATTTGTCTTTATTGAACATTATGCAGTTTACCTCAGACCATTTCTCCAATTTGTCCAGTTTATTTTGAATTTTGACCCTGTCCTCCAAAGCAGTTGCAATCCCTCCCAGTTTGGTATCGTCTGCAAACTGAATAAGCATACTTTCTATGCCAGCATCTAAGTCGTTGATGAAGATATTGAACAGAGCCGGTCCCAAAACAGACCCCTGTGGAACCCCACTTGTTATACCTTTCCAGCAGGATTGGGAGCCATTAATAACTACTCTCTGAGTACGGTTATCCAGCCAGTTATGCACCCACCTTATAGTAGCCCCATCTAAATTGTATTTGCCTAGTTTATTGATAAGGATATCATGTGAAACCGTATCAAATGCCTTACTAAAGTCTAGGTATACCACATCTACCGCTTCTGCCTTATCCACAAGGCTTGTTATCCTGTCAAAGAAAGCTATCAGATTGGTTTGACACGATTTGTTCTTTACAAATCCATGCTGGCTATTCCCTATCACCTTACCACCTTCCAAGTGTTTGCAGATAAGTATATACTACTTCTCATTGTCACTTGTGCTCTATGGGTGCATGCTCATCTGTTTCCAAATAAAGAACTAGAGCTGATCAAAAGAATTTTGATGGAACAGTTTTCCATTAAAAAAAAATGTGGTTATGTTGGAATTGAAACATGTCATGGGAATTAAGATAATTTTTTTGCTGGGAAAAACTGAAAATGAATTGTTTTGTTTTGATAAGCTAACAGCATGTCATTTTGATAAGATAAGTGTTTCATTTTGACTTATTTAGATTAACTTTGTCTCAGTGTTTATATTGTCATGACAGTACTATATTATATTTAATATGATATATAATATTATACGCAAAAACACATCCAGAGAATATTATTAAGGTCCCAAAGTCAAGCACTCAAAAATTCAGAAATGACAGAATTAAGACTGCCTGGGCAACCTTAATTGGGCCCCTGGATGCTTATGCATGGTCTTTAATTACATGAACACATACTTTACCCAGGCAGTCCTATCTGGAGACGGGACATATGCAGTCCAGTCAAATGTAGGAGCTGTGAAGAGATGGCACATGCTTGTTTGCTCAGTTGAGATGGCACATGCACAGACTGGTTAGCGCTAAGAACTGTGAAAACCTTCAGACATTGTAGCTGTTAATTTCTAGTAAGTCTCTACTGAGTGTATGTAAATGCAATTTTTTAAAGACTTATAGCTTGGAAAAATATAGGTGAATTTTCACGGAGACTGCACAAGGCACGTTCCTGACACAAATGACATCTTCTTCCCAATTTCAAGTCCAGGGCCGGCTCCAGGCACCAGCACAGGAAGCAGGTGTTTGAGGCGGCCAAGGGAAAGGGACAGCACGTCCATGTCTTCAGTAGCAGGTCCCTCAGCCCTCTCAGAGGGACGGACTGGCCGCCGAATTGCCGCCAAAGAATGAAGCGGTGTAGTAGAGCTGCCGCCGATCGCGGCTTTATCTTTTTTTTTTTTTTTTTCTTCTCTGCTTGGGGCGGCAAAAAGGCTGGAGCCAGCGCTGTTCAAGTTCACATTCTAAATCACAGGTGTCAGGGAGGCGGGCAGGCTGGGGGGGAGGGGCAGGGGCAGGGTTTACATTGAAAAACAATGTATTTTTCCATAACCACATTCTCAGAAATGGTTCAACTGTTTTGGCTGAAATTTTCCAAAAGTATACAACCTGAGGCATTACCCAGAATGGAAAATTTCAGCCCAAATGGTTGAAGTTTGGCAAAGTTATAAGCAACTCAATAATGGGTAACAGGAATAGCAGGTGGTGCTACCAGCCCCACTAGAGTATATTGTATTTAACATTTTAATATAATTTTAAAGTTGAAACAAAATGAATTGTAATGATGAAGTCAAAATGAAATATTTTTGCCCGTTGAGACAAAATTATTCAATGTTATCAAAATAAAATGATTCAATGGTCCCAAATTGAAATTTTTTAGAATTTTAGTTTTGTGGAACATTTGAAACTTTGGCTTTTGTTATGATTTGAAATTCAATTTTTTCCAAAATATCAAATTTCCTACAGAATGAAAATTCCAGTTTCCAGTCACATCTCAAATGAACACACAGAAAGAATCCTCCCCTTCTAAAAATTCAGTGGTATCAGTAGCAAGTTTATGCTCTCTGTTAAAAATGTGCTCTAGAGCCTCTAGGTCTGACTTGAGCCTCTCTGACTGATTTGGGCCTCCCTTGTGTTGCCAGTACTTTGGAGGAAAGAGCTAAAATTCAGAGGGATCTTGATAAATTGGTGTCAAGTATCAGAGGGTAGCCGTGTTAGTCTGGATCTGTAAAAGCAGCAAAGAATCCTGTGGCACCTAATAGACTAACAGTCTGTTAGTCTATAAGGTGCCACAGGATTCTTTGCTGCTTTGATAAATTGGATAACTGGGCAAAAAATGAAATTCAACAAAGACAAATGCTATACTTAGGCAATAAAAACCAAATGCACAAAATAGAACAGGGAAAAACTGGCCTGGCAGAAGCACTGCTGAAAAGGATCTGGGAGTTGTGGTTGATCACAACCTCAAATGAGTCAGAATGCAATGCTATTGCAAAAAAAGCAAATGCAGTTGTAGGTTGCATTAACAAAGGCATAGCACACAAGTCATGGGAGGTGATAGTATTGCTCTACTTGGTACTGATTAGGCCTCAGATGGAGTGCTGTGTCCAATTTTGGTCACCAATATATAGAAGGATGTAAAGAAACTGGAAAGATTCCAGAGGTGAGTGACAAAGATGATCAGAAGGATGGAATGCAAGCCATATAAGCAAAGGCTAAAGGAACTGAATATATGTAGTTTGGAAAAGAGGAGATTAAGGGGGGGATATGATAGAGGTCTTCAGATACTTGAAAGGCTGCCATTAAAAAGATGGAGAAAAGTTGTTCTCTTTTGACACAAGGAGCAGGACAAGAAGCAATGGTTTCGAACTAGGGAATGCAGATTTAGATTAAATCTCAGGAAAAACTTGTAAGAACAGTAGGACAATGGAATAGACTGCCTCAGGAGGTTGTGGAAGCTTCTTCACTGGAGATTTTCAAAAGGAGGCTGGATAGCCATTTGTCTTAGATGATTTAGACAAAACAAATCCTGCATCTTGCGCGGGGACTAGACTAATGACCCTTGTGGTCCCTTCTAACCCTATGATTCTATGTGATATATTAAACTTAAGCTTTTGGGCATCAGCTCTCTGAGGTCAGTGGGCAGAACTACCTGGCTGGGAGGTGGCCATCCCTGAAGAAGCTGCAGTGTGACCTCTGAGTCTCACTGTGGCCATTGGTTATAATAAGGCCTCTCTTTGTAGAAATGTTGGGGAGTGGGGGGTTGTGCTCCTCTGCTATTGCCTCTGTTCCTGACTTTCTTCATGCGTGTTGCCTTGGGTCCCACAGCAGAAGGTTCTTATCTAACATCATCAGCACTGTAGGGATGCAGAGCACTTCACATACAAATGATGAGAAGCTCATCCTGAGTACTGTCATTTTCAGCCTAAATAAGAGAAATGACGGCAAGGCTGACAGTTAACTGAAAGTGGATGAAATAGCTTGGGAGGATGAGGGTTTAAGTAGTGAAAGATGATGTGATGTCTATGGAACAAGATGTATATCTTGTTTTTTAAACTAAAAAATTTAGGGACAGTGTTTGAAATTAAGACCTGGGTGCAGATAGGCGATATAACGGTATCTGAAAAGTGAGGAGGATTGAAGTTGCAGATGCACAGGCACAAGGAGGATGTTCTGGTACATGGGATTGCATGATTGGGAAAAGGATAATCATCAGGTGACCTGAACTTGAAAAGTGTAGGGCATGGGCTGTGGATAGGAAACTCTGATTACCTCCAGAGTGTGTGATCACCTTATAAGACAGTAATTACTAACAATAAACACGATGCTTTGAAACTATAGAGGGGCTTAAAAACCAAAGATTTCCTGAAACACATCCTTTATTGAAATATACTTGATTTTTTGTTTTTGTTGTTCCTTTCATGATCCAGACTTTTAAATTAAATTTGAAAATGATCCAAAAGAAGGATAAAACCATCTGTGTCACTTTCTAATATGACTATTATTCAGAGTGGTGGTGTGCACATAATTGGCTCAGAGTTCTATAACTTCCAGTGTCAGGTTATAATGTAGCACATCTTCCCCTTCCTAAAGATAAGCAACTGCTGCAATTTAAAAGCAAATTGGAGATGTTGGATGCAGTTTGTTGAGCTGATAGGAATCTAGCTAATTCAGTTAATTTCTTGCAGCAAAATCAACATTTTACTAATTGTGAATAGAGGTATATTCTGACCTTCCATCACTTGGTAGACTAACCATATATACTAAAGAATTTTGTTTTTGTTATGGTTGATATGATTTACTCAGATATTTGGCAAACATGTCTCTTTTGGGCATGCCCCTTTTTGAAAATTTTTTTTATTTTATTTTGGTAAGTTGGTGCTTCCTGGACAAACCAAGATTGCCATTTCAGAATAGACTTTGGATCAATTCTAAAGCTGTCAGTCACTTGCATTGTTTCATGTTGCATTACTATTTATTGTTCAGTAACCACTAATCAACAATTAGATGTGTATGTTTTCAAATTTAGTTGCATGCCAGTGTTCTTGTCTTCTGTGCTAATTTCACACAGAGTATTGCAATGACAGGTCCATTTCTCCTTTTGCTAGGATCTTGGAATTTGTAATGCTCTGCTCATTTTAACTCTTGAGTTGCTAGAAGACCAGCTGAATGTCCCCATGTAAGAGGAGTGAGGCCTCTAATTGTGGAGTTGCTTTGTCCTTTTCACCCTAAGGTACCAATACATGCTAAGAGCTTTCCTTTAAGGATAATACTATATAATTCCAATTTGTTATATTTTGGCTCAGTGAAAAGACAGCTAATTTATAGTGTGCTAGGAATAAGATTTCTTCCTGTTGGGTGACATGTCCTCTTCTTGAAAGAACTTAGTTTGTAAAGAAGGCAGCCATTGCTATCCAGTTTACATATCCGTGTACTATCTGATAAAATGTGAGGCCTTAGCTATAACTTCTATATGTCTTTCAAACTAGATACTCTAAATGGGGCTCAATTAGAGAGGACTTGTGTAAGAGAATAGTTCATTTTAGTGAAGTAGATTATTTACTTTTAATATATATTGTCCAAGGAGAAAACAAAAAACATGCACAACTCTCCCAGCACTCTTTCCTGTTTAGTTAAATCATTCCTGGCTTTGATTTGGCCTAATCTGGTTGTTGAGCATTTAACAATGAAGATATTGTTTAGGAACTTTACAAGTACCCCTGAAAGGAGTTGTTTCAAATAGACATAGTATCTATGGCCTGTTTTTCGGGAAAGGGCAGCTTGTTATGGACAGCAGGTAAATATTGCTTTACTGGTTTAGCAGATTTCTAAATAAGGTTATTATTCAAACACATGTTTGCTTCTGCTGTGTGTTTGAAAAGTCATCTTTGGGAATGCAGTACAACAGAAATATCCAGTTTGAGCTCATGAAATAATTAAACAGATTCATGAATAAACTCTTCCAAAAGATTGAAGTCTATTTATGTTGTCATAGTTATTTGCAAGTATTCTAATGATCACTTGTATTCAGGCAGATAAAATATTCATGAATCTCAAACATAGATGCTGGAACTAGGGGTGCTGCCGCAACCCCTGGCTTGAAGCGGTTTCCATTATATACAGGATTTACAGTTTGGTTCAATGGCTCTAATCACCCCCACTATAAAAATTGTTCCAGCACTCCTGATCTCAAATGTGTATAGCATTTGTTAATCAGGTGCACTATTTGCTATTCTTCTTTCAGTGTTGTTATTCATTATCTTCCCACTGAAAAGTTTGACATCCAATCAGGGAGCAGAATATATAGCACATGACCAACTACACACTATGAATTGAGAATGGCAAATAATGTATTTAAAGGGAACAATTCCCAAGAACCCATAATTAGAAAACTAATTGTCTAAACTATTATGTGAATAATGATCAATAACTAATTAATTGTCAGACAGCTGGAATGGTTTTTTAATGATTTGCAAATCAAAACAATCTAAATTCATTGAATTTTTGATTTGATGAACACTGTTCAATAACAATATGGAATAAAATTGACAGTCAATGGGACTTAGGCTCCCAAGTGTCTAAACCACTTTGAAAATGAGATTTATGCTCTTAAAACACATAGGTGCTCTTGAAAATTGTATTCTATAACTATTTGTTTTTCTATTTAATTCTTATTTGTTATAAAGTAATATAATTATTTAAAGATTCTTGTCTATCAACAAGTGTTTCAATTATTTCCTATCTTAAGCATAGGCAAAACTATATCTCATGTACTATTGTTTCTGTGATAACTGTTGACAAATTACTTTTTATTGGCTACTGTTGTATATGTTAGTGATAGGTAAGTATATGAACATGGCGGAATACATAACAATGTAGGGTTTGTAATGATTTTATAATAACTTAATTATCTGTAGCAGACCATTCTTTAGTCAGATCTTGATCTAATGAGTATCCTTTTTTGTGTCTGCTGATTTTTAAACAGCTTAAACTTTTAAATTAAAACATTTATTTGGCCACATAAACATAGATGTCTGATTATTGAATTTACAATCCTATTAATTAGTGTACAGTCTAGTATTCTATTCTATTCTATTCTCTGTTTTCAGTTCAGCCACAATAGTAGGATGTCAGATCCAGCTGTTAGTTTTCATTCTACTATAGTATCCTTAATCAGGTGGTTGTGGAAGCATATTTTCAAGTGTTACAAGAAAGTTGATGCTTCCTGTGTAAACTCTGTAATCAAAATTAGTGTCAAGGATACATGCTATTCTTTAGTTACCAGACTTGGAGGGGAGACGGGTTATGGAACCAGATGGGACTTCTTACATGGCTAGACCCATTCATTATGTGCTCTTAATTGCATTGGCTTTTTATTTTGCTTCATGATCTCTGATTTGCTTATAGGCCTTAGATTCATGCCATTCTTCAAACATACATTTTCCTGAACGTAAGGTTCTGGGTATGGTCCAGTTCTTTCTACCCCCTTTTGTGGCTCCCAAGGATAAGCAAAAAATGAACAACCTTTGGCCAGTTTAAACTGAACTGAGATTAAGGAATTGCATTTTAGTGTCTGGTATATCATGAATGTTTTGGTAAATTATTGCTTGGAAACAGTAACTGTGGTCAGAGATCCTATGTGAAATCAACAACTTAAATTATTTTTTGGCATCTGTGCAAGTGTAAACATGGATAATTTTTCATTCTAAATATATTATACTAGTGTAATGGCATACTGCAGTCTCCATACAACCAATATTTTCCTTTTATTTGAATGGTTGGTAGTAGAGATTAAAACTCATTGGAGAATGTTAAGTATTTTCTTTGTAATTTTTTGAAATAAAGATTTGTCATTTCTTTTTTTTTTGTATAATTTTCTGTTCTTACAGAAAAATATTTTTTTCAGTTTCTGGTTGTTTTGAAAACTGAAAACATTTGGTTTCTGGTTTTCTTCTTGTTGCAAAAAATGGAAATTTCAAAATAAATAAATCAAAATTACTTTAATTCTACCCAAAAAAAAATTGGTTTCCCAAAAATGGTCATTTTTAATTGAAAATGTTTCTTGATCAAAATATTTAATTCTAAAGAGTCGCTCTACCTAGTGTATACATTCACCAGACAATACTTCCAACTTTAACACAGTTGTTAGAGGGCTGACGAGAACATGGTTGTACAATGGCAGAAATAAGGAAGATGAGCAAACAATGGCACCAGTATTCATCCTGGCTAGTTTTCATTCCCTTTAAAAGGATCATTGACATCTGCTTCAGAGTTTGAAATCCCCAGCTGAGGCCCTTCAGATTAATGACTACAGGGAAGATCACGGATATGTACCAGCATTTCTTGTAGATAGTAGGGAGAAGCAAATGAAATGTAGTTTGCCAAATACTGCAAATATTGGCAATGTTTGTCCATCAGAATGTGTGTGAATTCACATGGTAACATGTTTCACTTGCCCATGATGCTGCCAGCAGCTGCTACTCTGCCTGTCCCTTTCCTGCCAGAATACAGCTTCAGATAACTGGAGAAAGAGGGGAAAGGATGGTCCACATATAGAAAGGTATTTTGAGGAGGGTTTTGTATGTTCAGACTAATTCCAAATTGGATAATATTAGGATTGGAGTCAGACTGTAACCCAAGCATTAGAACTACTAACTCAAAATACCACCTGGAGTACCTCATTTCCTCGTCAACAGTAATATATAGCATATTATCAGTATCTTGTATATTATTTTTTCCATACTTTTCCAGTATATTCCCTTGTGACTAAGAAATGCCATGTGAGCAGCATGAACAGGAAGCATTAGAACTACATATTGTGCAAAAAGCCGGAGAAACATAAAATGGTCTTTCTGCAATCTGTTGGAAGCTGTTTTGAGAGGAAAAAATGAGAGCTCAGGATCAAGGTAATAAACAGAAAAAGGGAAAAGCTTTAGAAATCTGTTGAATGAGTAAAAGCAGAGTGCCATTTCATAATATGAAAGTCTCAGTGCAGCACTGCATAATACCAAAATGATAGTAAATTTTATTTGTTATTGCTTGCCTTCTTTCTATACATCTGAGAAACATCATCAGTTTGTTGCTTAATACTTAATGAGACTCTTAAAGAAAGGCTATGCGGATTTGTTGAAATCTGTGATTTTTGTCTGCCTATTGTTAACAAACTACACATCTCCATTCCCAGAATCTCATTCTCAAAGATACATTTCAAACACCCCTACAGGACAAAAGGTCGTCATTGATAGTGTGATAGCAATAATTGTCTACAGATGTGATTCCTTGAAATGGAGTTTGTCATTTTGGCATTCTATGTAAGCAAGAGTATCTTCTGGCTTTTTTTTTTTTTGATCACTTATTCCATTTTGAAACTTGCAAAATTCCTTGTTACTGGACAGATTGCAAGGTTAACACGTGAGTGGAAGTGCTGTGGCTAGATCTGTTAGGTGGGAAGACGTATTCTATGGAGCTCAGAGTATGGGCTTTGGAACTTGCTCTGTCGTTCACTTGCCTTTGTGGCCTGAATACTTATCCATTGATGGAAATACAAATGGAATATACATATGTAATGTTGTATCTAGTTGTTTGGTTTATGGTAATAGTTCAACAATTGCAGCTAAACATTATTTCCTAAGGACATAATGTGTGAGTACTTATATTTTAAATGTCTGAAAACCTGTGCAAGTGTATGAGTATGAAAAGTATTTAAAAACTCTTTACATTCAGTAAACTAGCAAAATTATTGTATGCATGTGCCAAGGTTTGCTCTCTTTCCCCCACAATTACATATGAATTGTATCTTCAGTATTTTATTTTTTAGAGGCAATTAAAGTTGCATCCAGCTTTCATTTTAAAGTCTTGTTTTCTCCCTTCTTTAACTATGTATTGGAAATATTACTTTAGTAGTACGGGGTACCATGAACCAGATTTTTGAGAGTTCTCTTTTAGGCATTAAAATAAATTACCAGGTTTTTCCAAAGAACTCAGCATGTTGGTGTCACAATGGATGTTGATCTGTGCTGAGTTCTGTGGAGAATCTGGCCACAGTTTTAGGTGCTGAGTATTTGAGTATCTGTTCTGAACTCTTGAAAAACTGGCCCTAAATATGTGTGAGCAAGTCGCTTTGTATGAGATAGCTGTATCTTAGAAAGATCACAGTATTTAATTATTTTAGCTCAAATGATAGTAGAGCCCTCTGTTTTGGGAGCTCTGAGGACCAGGCTTCCTGTTATGGCTGTGCAGGTGTGGGTTGGAGGGATGGGGTAGGGGTGTGTGTGTGTGTGTGTGTGTGTGTGTGTGAGAGAGAGAGAGAGGCTAAGAGAGAGAGATTAAGGAAAAGTGCTATCTTCTCAGTAATTACAGTAGTTACCATGGTCCAGTATGAAGCTGATTTTGATCTCCCTTGTACTACTACAAGAAAGAAAAAAAGAATTGTCAGGACGGGTAATAAGGAAGGAACAACAGCTAATGGAGAAGAGAGTGGGGATGGTTAGAGAGGGAAATGATACAGAGAAGAAAGATGGATATGGTAGAGTGGAAAGTATGGTAGAGTATGATATCATACATCAACGTATTCTTTTAAAATTGATTGTATTTCCTTCTTTTTGTGTGGTCGTGTGTATACATGGTGTTCTGCTCTCTATTGTTACATGAAGAACTAGCTCATATATAATCCATATCTGGTCCTTGAGAGATTCATGAGTGATACTCCTCTGAAACATAATAGGTCAAATTCATCCATGGACTTCAGTGAATCAGCTTTGCACTTTCTGTAAATTGTGTGTCATATTCTATTATGGGACATATTACATTGTTATTAACACTTGTGCTATAGCTGGTATTTATGCATATATGTGTGCACTATGCACAAATTACTGCAAACAGTCAAAATCTCTAAGGAGAAACTTAGGATATATTATTATTTCACATCTACAGGTTGTATCCTAGTAGTATGCAACTGATTATCTTGAAACTGTAATATCTTTATTTTCCCACTTCCAGTGTGTCTTCAGTTTGGGGTTTTTTTCCCTTTCTGTTTTAGATCAATTTCAAAATTAGGAATACTTTCCTCTGTAAAGCACTGATCCAAAGACTGTTATTGCCATCATGGGACTTTGGATCAAGCCCCAAATGAAACTGTATTAGTAGACTTGATAGCCCAGGTTAGGTTTTCACTATATTGTTTCAAATGATGCTGTAAAAAGTTCTATGATGTGTATATGGCATTGGGACAAGCTGATACTTTGTTTAAAATATGGGTATGGTAATTGTTCTTATTCCAAAACTAATTTCATCTTTAAAAAATTTAGTTGCCTATCTTCCACAAAGAGAGTCTATAACGTGCCACTGGCGTCTTTGGAGAGGGACTGCCTGCGAAGTTCAAACTCAGATCCCCAAATTTGAGGTTGTTCACTCCTGGGGCTCTTTCTTGTACCTATTTCTAACAATAATATAATTTTAATTTATTTATATTGTACCACCTTTCAAGGGCACTGTTGAAATTATGCTAAGATTCTTAATGTCGTTCACGAATGGTTATGTTCATGAAACTCCCTCAACTGGGGAAATAAACGAGTCCCTAATAATGACCCCCTGCCAACAAGATTTCTTTTTCTTGCCAGGGTTGAAGAAGAGCTGATTCTGATAGATTTATTTAATAATATCATCCAAGCCTTATTTCAGGGCAGGCAGCAGTGCAGGAGGTCAAGAAGTAAACTGTACTGATTATATTCCACACTTTGTTTAGAAATCATCTCGTCAAAAGGCCTCACATGTGAGAAGAAGAGAAAATTATGCAGGCTGCTTCTTCTGAGAACCTTTGGAGGTGACACAGCTGTTGCTACTAATTGACTGCTCTGTTCCGGACATTAATTAGAACTATTGAGGGACGCTCCTGGATACACCAGAGATATTCCTTAGTTGCTGAAGCAAGAACCCATGGTCCATTGTCATCAGCCACTGAAAGATCCAATATGGCAAAAATGACAAAGTGGCCACCATGTGAAGTCAAGAGGAGATCATTTATTGATGAGTGCAGTCTCAATTTTTTAAAAAAGTCTTAACTCAGACTGGAACATATCCAGGATGTCATTGTAGTGGATTGTGCCAGTCAGAGACCCAGCAAGAGCACACATGAGAAAGTGAATCAGCTGGAACTGGTTGTGGGTAGGTTGTGTCTGACTTCTGAAAAGTTGCAGTAAAGCTCTATTTGTTGAACCGGTGTCTCTGAGCTGCCTCCTCATCTGGTCCCAAACTGAGCACATTACAGGCGTGAATATCACTGGTAGCATCCAGATACACCTGGGGTTGAAAAGCTACCAATTTTTCTTTCACTACTATAGGAAGAAGAGGCTGGAGACAAATTACATTGGGCTAGACTATGATTTAACAATATATCCAGAGTAAAGAGTAGCACGTTGTTGTGCTGTCTCCGCAGCAGCCCTGTAGGATATTGTGGCTCATGTGGTCTCAGTCTCCTTCCTGGTCTCCCTGCTGCTCCAGGAAGAGAGTAGACTGTGCCAGATCTACTCCTGGCATAGCCCATTGTCAGATGCATTAAAAGATGAAGCCAAGGTAGCAGTGAGGGACATAGCAGCTCTGCAAAGCTTGCTTCCCCTCCCATGCCATTAATCAGCACAAGGAAATAATGGAGAGTCTTATGTTCCCTATTCCCTTGTGTTGCCACACAAGCCAGACCGAAGATGTCTTATAGCAAGTATGAGGAAGAGATGTATTGCTAGGTAAATTATTGTGAAATATGTTTATTATTTTAAAATCTTATGCTGTGATAAGTTCAAGACAAGTGGTCAATCCACACTGATGTCTTCACTGGGATTTACTACTCCTCTTTTTATGTGGTTTGAAAAAAATGCTAACAAACGCACTTTTTCCCGTGTCCCACTAAATACCAATTCAATGACATCTCAAAATCCTTTTTACTACATTTCATCACTTTGTATGTGTCTTCTTTAGTAGAAATTATTTGCTGTCCCTTCACATGCTCTTCAGAATGTTCTTGCATTTTTTTTAATCAAGCAAATAGATCGATTGTCTATCTAGTCTCAAGAATGTCCGGCACGCCTTTTGTTGTGGTATGTAATATGAGGCCAGTCTTCTCCTTATTAATTAATTTGTGTGATAGTGGTGCACACACTTTCCTTAAGACTCCCCAGAACAATAAGATAGAGTGACCTTCTTGTCCTCTTTCTGTAGCATCGCAAAGGCATCCGTCCATCTATGATGTTTATAGGATGTGAATCACCATAATATCTAGGTGCGTGCAATTATTGAATGCCAAAGATTTATATAAGGATATAGAAGGTACTATATGAGTCAGCCTGCTGTTGAAGTATTACTCATCTGTGGAGGAATGATGTGACCCATGTTTGCATGCAGTGAGGAGACACTCTTCTACTTTATTTTATCTACTTAAGATTTCACAAATTTTTAAATGAAAGAAGTTTTTAAAATGCGGTGAACAAATCAATTACACATCTATAATGACACAATAACATGTTACTGTGCCAGAGGCAATGAACCCAGGTAGAAAGAGAGAGCAACGAATAAGTCTCTCTCAGGTCTTGCCATTAGGGTGACCAGATGTTCCAATTTTATAGGGATAGTCCCGATTTTTGAGTTTTTGAGTCTTTTTCTTATATAGGCTCCTATTACCTCCCACCCCCGTCCCAATTTTTCACATTTGCTGTCTGGTCACCTTACTTGTCATGCAGCTCCTTTAACACATTCAGTTTTCTAAACTGCACTCTGAGTGCCTTCCTGCCTATCATAGGTCGATGGATGAGAAAACTGGCTTTCTCCTGCTGAGTAAGGAAAGGAAAAGACAACCAGTGAGTGGTAATACATATGTATACATTTGGAGGTTATGCCACTCAGTGGGGAGCCTGTCCCTGAGCTAGTCTTAGACATGTTCGAATTGTTCCAGTCCTGTCTCTCCTCCTCTCTTGGCTCTCCTTTGCTGCTCTACTGGTGGTCTGCTGTACAGGGTGCAGATGTTTCTCCCATGTTATTTCGTGGTTATTTTTCAAGTGGCTTCTTTGTAGAAGGATGGAGACCCTCACAATGGAACATCTGCTCTAACAACTTTTCTAAGCAAACAGCAGATGGCATTGCTGCTGTCCTTTTGATCTAGAAAGAAAAATCCCATACCAGTGGTGTTGGTTTAAGTTTCAGGCTGCTTGGCAATGGTGTACATGAGCATGTCCCTCCCTCTCTTCCTTCAAGAGTAGCAGATGTTTTCTTTGTGACATCCTTGTTTAGCCTGTTTCCCTCTGTGACCCTCACTCCTACTGGGTGCCTTGAACTTTGTTTTCTTCTAAGTCTCTCCCTCCTGGGACTTTGTAACAAATGCCATATCGTTATCATCAGATTCAATAATTTTCTCTTTGGTGTCAATGTGTATTAGTAATGAAACAGGACAGGTTGTACCTGGCTTGGGCTTCTACCATTGTTATGGTTCCCTCTGTACATAGTGAACTTAAATACACAGTCGTCCTTCCTATTTACTTTCCCTTCTTAAAAAAGAGAAAATAAACTTTCTTTTTGTTAGCACGACTAATTTACTTCCAAGTAAAGTTATGTATAGTTAATTAAACTTTTATCTTCAGATCTCAGTACTAAGATGTATGTGAAATGTATAAGATTCCTTAAATATGTAGCCTCTGTTGTTGTTTTTGTCATATTTTCTATAACGCTAATTTAATTTTTATCCACTATGCAGCACAGGATTTTTACTGACTCTGACATGAAATATTCATAATGCTCTCTTAAATACCTCTTAGTAGAAGCTTGTTGTACATAGGGCCTATTTATGGGGTCCTGTTATTGTTTTATTGTGAGAAATTGAATCTCTATACAAAAGTACTCTATGTAATTTCCTGTAAGGAGAAGATAGAATACTAGTGCAAGGAAACTGCATTAGGATTTCTATGCGAGATGGATAAGACAGAAACAGGAACAGTCTTGCAGGCAATATGTTGTCAACACAATGTAAGAGTTAGTTATCTCATGCCTATTAGCAACCCTGAGAGCTTAAGGTAGAGCTTGTGAGCATTCAGCCCCATTAGGTTTCCAAGGCTGTAGCTGAAAATAGAGTGCAGCCCATTTTATCATGTTTCTAATTGGCACCATGTTGTACTTAGTCATTTAGTAGCCAGCATAGGAACAGGAAGAACCACAAACTGAAAATTCGGATGCAATTTTAAAGGGACCTATTTTCTTCTGCCTTCTTTTCACCTAACGTAAGTGTGCCTCTCCCTGGAGCATCCACCTCGTCCTGCTGTTGATGCGACATAAGTTTGATTTCTTTATCTTTGTACGTTCCTGGATTCTTTTTAAATAAGGTGTAAAAATTCTCTTTTGTGAGTAAAGATTTTGTCCACAATTTATATCTTCAGATACTTTTTCTGTCGTAAGTAGGCTAGCTTGTTACTGTTTATAATGTTCTATAACTTTAATAGTAATTTAAGAATTATTGTATTTAATTTTTATTCTTTGAAGCACTGGATTAAACCAACTTTTACATGAAAATATTTATAACGCTGCATTCATTTGTGTCACTGGCAAAATGGATAACACATTGGCCTTGAACTTCTGTGCTTTTTCTGTGGGTTGACATTAACTTGACATCATAATTGAAACCAAGTTTAGTCTTTTTGATAGAGATTAATAAGTAGAAAGCTTGTTTGTTTTCTACCCACACTTGCAAATGATTCTGGTGCTTTTTCATTCTCCATGAGTTGGCAGCTTTTAGGTTGGTTGGTTGAAGGTCTTTCATATTGTAGTAAATATAGATATACATGCAGTAGAGACTGATCATTCATATTGTATCTAATTGATTACTAAACAGAGGTGAAAAACAAACACTGATATCAAACAAACCATTTTATCTTTGTCCTAAAATTGTTGGAAAATCAACACAGGGTGTCTAAAAGGGAATTTCTGATTTGCCTACAAAATAAGGGCTTTTGAGGAATTCTCCAAATGAGGATGCTGAATTAGCTAAATACATGAGTGAGTTTGCTGCTATCTGAACCAGCTCCATATAAGTAAAATTAATAGATTTAAGGATCATTTTAAAATTTATTTATAACCTGTTCTCAGATTTCCTTCATAGTTCTTGCATCTGAGATCCTTCCCATTTTATAAGAAAATAATGGCTTCCAAGTTTCTCAACAGTAGATCATTGTGGTATATCAGGAACAAAATTATCCTTTCTAAAGGACTAATTTTTTCAGCATGTTCTGAAATTTCTTTGTTTTTTCATTCTGAGGAAGGATGATGTGGTTACTGTGCCTACAGAAAGGCATGACCTTCAAAATGTGCTGAGAGAGGCGGTATTGCCAATGCCACCTCTAGGGGGCTGGCAGCAGAGCAGTCCTGTGGCTGTGTAGTACAGGTCAGGTTCCTTTATAATTGTCATAGGTGGTTGTTGTTTGTTGTTGTTGTTTGTTGTTACTTGTTTCATGTTAGTGTCCAGAGGCTCCAGTCAAGATCATAGACCCCCCCCCTTTGTACAAACACACAGGAAGGCATTGTTCCTATCCCAAATTGTTTACTCTTTAGTTTAAATAGATTGGACCTCTTGCTGCAAAACGTTGTCCAACATAAGGACTAGAGCTGGAGAAGTGGGTGTGCCTAGAGGCATGAAGTGGATCAGCATTACCTTATGTAGTAAACTGCAGGCAATTCAGAGGTAGATGTTGCTTCTGAGGGTACGTCCAGACAACCCGCCGTATTGGCGGGTAGCAATCGATTTATCGGGGATCGATATATCACCTCTCATCTAGACGCGATATATCAATCCCCGAACGCACTCCCCGTCGACTCCGGATCTCCACCGGAGCGAGCAGCGGTAGTGGAGTCGACGGGGGAGCCGCGGACGTCAATCCCACACCATGAGGACGGGAGGTAAGTCAGAATAAGATACTTCGACTTCAGCTACGATATTCCCCTAGCTGAAGTTGCGTATCTTACATCGACACCCCCCCCCCCAGTGTAGACCAGTCCACTCCCACCTAGCCTGTGATCCCTTGAAGTTCATGGCACCTTCCACCCAAAGTACATGCAGACGAGATTCTGCACATTTCCTGCTGCTACTTTACCTCATCTTTAGTCTCCACCTCCAACATGTACCAAGTCATTTTATCTCGTGTTTGCATAGGTTTCCTGCACAGGGACATTGACAGGATGATTCAGCCTAGAATAGTTTGTGTAATTTGTCTGGGTCACTTACCAATGATGCTTATTTTTATCAGAATTTTCCTTAAATTTAGTGCATATTGAAGATATTACTGCTCTGTTTTGGGTCAACCCACTACTTTCCCAAGACATTGTATATCTACAGGGTTTTTCCACTTGCCTTTTATACAAATTCTTTTAAAGCAGAAAATTAGGCTTTTCTTTGAAAAATCTTGTAAAATCATCTTTTCAAAGTTTAATGGGTAGTTTCGCATTGCCAGGTTTTCAGGGCAGTTGACAAAATATGTACTTTTTATACACTGGAATAAAGGAACTTTAGGGGGCATAAATCTACCAGTAAATTCTTCCAGTTCTTTGTTGTTGTTCTGTGCTTTTAATTTCTTCAGCTCATTCAACCCTCGTCCAGAATAAAAGATGGAGGAAGAAAATTTCACGTTTTATTTATTTAGAACTAGATTTTATCTTTACAATGTGCGCTGCATAAAGGGCAGCAGAAAGTTGCACTGCGTCAGGAACAGACAATGCAATGAACTATGATTCTGAGTCAGTTTGTTTTCACATCTTTGCCCTTGTTCAAGGAAGAAATGAACTGCTACTGGTCTATATTGGTAGCAGTTTGCTTCCTTCTCTCCACCAGTCCTCCTATGTTGGCCAACGTGTAATGGGGTGGAACCCATTCCCTGCCTACTTGGGAGGGAAATGATGATCTTGCCCCAAGTGTGCTGATCTTATACTCTTGGTGATATATGCACTTAAAAATAGAAATATTCAGTACAAACCCCTTTACCATTAGCATTAATTGAGTTGTCAATATTTCAACATTAGTGTAAGCCTGCCAAACAATTATAATGGTCTAGATTCTGCATCCTCACACTAAATAATACTTTATTCTGTGAATAATTTAGAGGCAATCACAGTAAACCTCAAATATTATTTAAGGGTGGAGGCTGCAAGTGGGAAAAACTTGCAAAATTCTGGTCAGCAAAGCACATCAGAAACAAGTGCATATATTCATAAAAACCCTCAATTCTTACATTTTGTTAAGAATTCAACCTTTAGAACCTCATATTTACTCACAATTAACAAATTGTATATACATTGATAGCAAATAGCAAGCATGTAATAGCTTGTTTACACTAGGAGGGAGCTGTGTGGTGTGTTGTGATACATAGGACAGGTTTAGTCAGATCCCTTTAAATATTCAAAACAAAAAGTAGATTAAGATGGAATTAGGGTGAAGTGTACAGATCTATATCTTGAGTTAAAAACATTACAGGGGTGTGGTAATTATCCTGAAAACAAACATTACAAACCCAGGATATTCAGAGTTAAGGTTCTAAAATGTGATAAAATGAGCAACTGCACAGTTATGTCACCCAAGCAGCTTTAACTCTGGCCGGCCTGTAACATTTGAAAGATGTGTGAGACCATAGCATGTTTATATTAAGAGGGGAAGGAGGAAGCACGTATGAATGGCGTTGAGAGAGATCAGGAGGTAGGATGAGGATCACGTCACTGGGACAGGTGGAGGCTTGGAAGAGGAAAGGAGACAAGAAACATCAGCATCTTTGACGGGGAGAAGTAGGATGTAGTGGGGGTGTCACATTGGATCTTGTCAATCTTTTTCACACAGGCTGGGGAGGGGACATAAGGAGTGAGTCAAAGGGAGTGAGCAGGTAGCCAGAAGAGAGGGCAAAAGAGTCAGAAAGAATGAAAAGTACAGGAATGCTGCTTGACCAGGAAGAAGGAATTAGTATTGTGAGGCTTAATTAATTGATGTTTTTAAAGCACTTATATGAAGCCTTGCATCTGAAATTCTTAAAGTATTATTATACTTCAATATTTATTTCTTCTGTTTGGTGTAAGCCCTTGATTTCAATTCTATGTTAACTTTTATGATGGATGGGAAGGGACAGAACACCTGCTATTGCCACAGATTACTGATTCCTGTATTACTGTATACATTTTACATTTTCTAACAGTGAAAATGTGTACAATGAAATACCATCCTTTACTTTAAAGTTTCTTATTGAGCTCTGTCTCTGAGAGTGAATTCACTCTATTGGTAGATGTAATGGCATCAGGTCTCTCTGTTGGTGCTATATGGAAAAGACAACATCACTGAAAGCTTTAAATTCTCATATTGTTGGGGCTTCTTAGTTTTGTCAGGTGCTCTGACTTGGACCCAACACTGAGTTGTAGCTTGGGAGACAAAACAGTTGGAGAACTTGGAGAAAGGCTCTAAGGGTCAGTGAAATTTACTATGGGCAGCTGTGGCTTCAAAGCAACTCTCTGTGCAGAAGCCTATTAAGAAGTAGTAGGTTACTTTCCTGCAGTTTCCCCAGCATGATGGATTACATTCTGAAAAGTGAAAGGACTTCCTGTGCCAGGGAGGTTTTCCTTATGGTATGCTGTGAGTTCTTCTCTACCCAGTTTGGTTTCAAAATATTGATAAGCCTTTGCTTGATTAATATTCTGAATTAAAAACAAAAGAAGTGGCTTCAGGTTTTATTATACCAAAATAGACAATGTGTGATTTTCATTGTGGTTTATGATAGGAACATTAAATTAATAATTTATTGCTTGTCCTATCAGTATTCTAAATAAGCCATTTACAACCGAAAAGCAGCAATTACTTTTAACTAGAAATTGGTCTAAGGTCAGATCTCTCTTAGAACTTTTCTAAAGTTTTCATGTGTTTGAATTCAGAATTTTAATTTGGCTCATGAAAATAGTAAAGGACACCGTAGCAAAGTGTGGCTCCAGATCTGAGTTTCACCAATATTCAGCCAGTGTCTGAATCTGGGGCCATGTCTACCTTAAACTTATTGTAGAAGATGTTACTCCTTCCTTTTTAATATTAGATAATGTTCTAAAGTATGCACTTACTTTTTTAAAAGTATTAAAATTCCAGCTAAGTTTGGAGGTCCTGTTATCTCTCATGAATGTTAATTCTCTGTCTAATTAAGGAATTTTGTTAGTTTATGTCTCATTTAAGAAGAAGCATTTTTATTTTTATTTTTATTTTCAAAATTTTGTATTCTTCACAAAGTTCTGATGGAAAAGTTAAATGAGAGTATTTTGTCTATTGATCTTCCTGAACAATGTTTTTCCAGTTATTGTTTCTGCTTTGGATTTTTTTTTTGTTGCCAGTTTTTTTGGCCTGCTGGTGAGTTGGTTTTAAAATTAAAACATTTTGTTTTCAGAATTTTCTGTCTTCAAAATAAAAACCATCTTGAAACCAAAAAGTGTTTAAAATATTCAGTAGAAAATTTAAAAAAATAAAAAAATCAAATTTTTATGAAATGAACAAACAACACTAAAATGCTTTTGAATTTGCCAAAATTTCTATGTATAAAAAACATTTCTGAGGTTTTTTGTTTGTTTGTATGGCTGGTTTTTTGTTTGTTGTTTTTTTTATCAGCCATAACATTATATATATATCAGAAATAGTTCTCAAAATAGGATGCATTCTTAAGGACATCTGTAATAATAAGTGCTAATGGTCTCCCATTAAACTGGCAACATTTGCCAACAGTTACCCAGAGATACCTTCATTTTTAATCTATAACTAAAATAGGAAATAACTATATGATAAATGTTGACATTTTAGTACAGACGACTGCAATGCATATTCTGGATTTTTATACATGTCACAGGAAACTATTGGAAAGATATCACTAAAACAAAACTAATTCTAAAATATACCTTTCCATGGGATTCTTGTCAGTAACTCCTCAAATACATGAAGCTAATACAAAATTTT
Organism: Gopherus evgoodei; assembly: GCF_007399415.2. NCBI lineage: Eukaryota > Metazoa > Chordata > Testudines > Testudinidae > Gopherus > Gopherus evgoodei. The sequence continues at coordinate 47,971,465 of NC_044325.1, forward strand.
CTTTTAGGAACCTCACTGATTAATAATACTCCAAGATAAAAATTGTGGCCAGGTGTACACTAGAAACTTTTGCTGGTATAGTACTGTCAAGTATATGATAGTTTTTCAGAATTTCAATACCAGGAAAATGCAGCTATAATGGCATAAAAGTGCTTTTGCTGGTATAGCTTATTCCACTGATCGAACCAGTATAAATTATACTGGCAAAAGCACTGTTTTTACCAGTATATGCTGTCTACACTGGGGGGTGGGGGAGGTGTTTGCCGGTATAGCTATAGGAGTTTAGCTGTACTGGCTAAACTTTTAAGTGTAGACCAAGCCTGTGTTAAACTGGAGTTAAAGTTGAGTATATTTTGTAACTTCAGGGTAAAAAAAAGTTATTGCACTTATCCCCAAAATAAGTGGTATAGCCCCTGGAAATTCAACATTATGGTTAAACTTAAAAGAAATTCAAACATATTAATGTCAGATTTATGATTAGCCCATAATAGAGTTTGTAGTTCTTAATTAAATTAAACTGATTATAAAGGATACATTACATTTTTTCCATTTTTCCTCTGTGTGTTAAGAACATAAGAATAGCCATACTGGGTCAGACCAATGGTCCATCTAGCCCAGTATCCTGTCTTCGGACAATAGCTAATGCCAGATGCTTCAGAGGAAATGAAGTAGCCAGGATAGACAGGTGTCCCTAGCCAAGTGGTGAGCAAACTTTTTGGCCTGAGGACCACATCTGGGTGGGGAAATTGCATGCAGGGCCATAAATGTAGGGCTGGGGCAGCGGGTTCAAGTGCGGGCGGAAGTGTGTGGTGTGGGAGGGGATGCGGTGTGCAAGAAGGGGCTCTGGGCAAGGGGTTGGGTGCAAGAGAGGTGCAGGGTGTACGAGGGGGTGCATGGTGCAGAAGGGGGTGCAGAATGCGGCAGGGGGCTCAGGGCAGGGAGTTGAGGTGCAGGAGAGGTGCGGGGTGTACAAGGGGGCTCAGGGCAGGGAGTTGGGATACGGGAAGGGTGTAGTGGGGGTTGGGATGCAGGGTGCAGGAGGAGTTTAGGGTGTGGGCTCCAGCCTGGTGCTGCTTACCTGGAGTGGCTCTGGGGTGGCAGTGATGCACAGCGGGGCTAAGATAGGCTCCTTGCCTGTCCTGGCACCGCGCTGCTTCTGGAAGCAGTCAGCACCATGTCGCTGCGGCTCCATGGGGAGGGCGGATAGAAGGCTCCAAGCGCTGCCCTCCCCTATGGGTACCTCCCCCAAAGCTCCCATTGGCTGCGGGTTCCCAGCCAGTGGGAGCCACGGGGGGTGGTGCCTGGACGCAAAGGCAGTGCACGGAGCCCTTTGCCCTCCTCCCCCCAGGGGCCATAGAGAGTTGGTGCAGGCCAGTTCTAGCAGCAGTGTTGGGCCCGCGGTGCCACAGGGATGGCAATCCCGTGGGCCGGATCCAAAGCCCTGATAAGCTGGATCCGGCCTGCAGACCCTAGTTTACCCACCTCTGCCTTAGTCTCTGTTTGCCAGAAGCTGGGAATGGGCAACAGGGGATAGATCAGTTGGTGATCACTGTTCTGTTCATTCCCTTGGAAGACCTCATATTGGCCACTGTCAGAAGACAAGGTACTGGGTTAGATGGACCTTTGGTCTGACACAGTCTGCCCATTTTTATGTTCTTATGTAATAGAATGGGGCAATTATCAAGTGATCCATCCCGTCATCCAGTCCCAGCTTCTGGCAATTAGAGACTTAGGACACCCAGAGCATGGGGTTGCATCCCTGACCATTTTAGCTGATAGCCATTGATGGACCTATCCTCCACGAACTTATTTAGTTCTGTTTTGAATCCAGTTATACTTTTGGCCTTCACAACATCCCCTGACAATGAGTTCCAAAGGTTGTCTGTGAGTTGTGTCAAGAATTACTTTCTTGTGTTTGTTTTAAACCTGCTGCCTATTTGTTTAATTGGGTAACTCCTGGTTCTTGTGTTACATGAAGAGGTAAATAACATTTCCCTGTTCACTTTCTCCACAACATTTATAATTTTATAGACCTCTATCATATCCCCCCTTAGTTGTCTCTTTTCCAAACTGAACAGCCCCAGTCTTTTTAATCTCTCCTCATGTGAAAATGTTCCATATCCCATATTCCATATCTCTCCATTCTGAAAACTGACCATAATCCTACCCTTTGCTTCCTATCTTTTAACCAGTTACTTATCCCTGAGAGGACCTTCCCTCTTATCTCATGACATCTTACTGTGCTTAAGAGCCTTTGGTGAGGGACTTTGTCAAAGGCTTTCTGAAAGTCCAAGTACACTATATCCACTGGATCACCCTTGTCCACATATTTATTGACCCTCTCAAACAATTCTTACAGGTTCGTGAGGCACAATTTCCCTTTACAACAGGGCCAGCTGTACTGTTTTTGCCTCCCCAAGCAGCGCGCTGAGTTGCCGCCTCTGACAGCGGGGGCAGTCCATGTGCCATTAGGGCAGCATATGCGTTTTGCAGCAGCGGCAATTCGGCGGCAGCTTCTGTCTTCAGCCGGAAGACAGAAGCTGCGCCGCTGCGGGCTGCTGAACATAGAAGCTGCTGCCGAATTGCCACTACCGCGGAAACACGCGTGCCGCCCCAACGGCACACAGACTGCCCCCGTCGTCCGGCAGCAATTCGGCGTGCTGCTTGGGGGCAAAAACACACGGACTACCGCCTCTTGCAGATTGCCACCCCAAGCACCTGCTTTGGATGCTGGTGCCCGGAGCCGGCCCTGGTTTACAAAAGCTGTGTTGACCCTTCCTCCAAGAAATCATGTTTATCTATGTGATTGATAATTTTGTTCTTTACTATAGTTTCAACCAATTTGTCTGGTACTGAAGTTAGGCTTGCCAGCCTGTAATTACAGGATCACCTCCAGAGCCTTTTTTAAAAAAATTGGTGTCACATCAGCTATCCTCCAGTCATCTAGTACAGAGTCTGATTTAAGCAACAGGTTATATGCCACTGTTAGTAATTCTGCAGTTTCATATTTGAGTTCCTTCAGAACACTTGAATTAATACCATGTGGTCCTGGTTACTTATTACTTTTTAATTTATCAATTTGTTCCAAAACCTCCTCTGTTGACACCTCAATCTGGGACAGTTCTTTGTATTTGTCACCTAAAAAGAATGACTCAGCTCTGGGAATCTCCTTCACATCCTCTGCAGTGAAGACCAATACAACATATTCATTTAGCTTCTACACCGTGGCTTTGTCTTCCTATAGTACTCCTTTAGCACCTCGATCATCCAGTGGCCACACTGATTGTTTGGCAGGCTTCTTGCTTCTGCTGCACTTACAATTTTTTAGGTTTTTTTGCTATTAATTTTTGTGTCTTTTGCTAGCTGGTTTTCAAATTCTTTTTTGGCTTGCCTAATTATACTTTTAAAGTTAACTTGCCAGAGTTTATGCTCCTTTCTAGTTTCCTCACTAGGATTTGACTTCCAATTTTTAAAGGATGCCATTGTGCCTCTAACCATTTCTATTGTTTAGCCAGAGTGGCACTTGTTTGTTCTTCTTACTATGTTTTTTAATTTGGAGTATACATTTAATTTGAGCCTCTGTTATGATGTTTTTAAAAAGTTTCCATGCAGCTTGCAGGCATGTCACTCTTGTGACAGCACCTTTTAATATCCATTTAACTTACTTCCACATTTTTGTGTAGTTAAATGCTACTGTGGTGGGCTTCTTTGGTATTTTCCCTCTCACAAGGATGTTAAATTTAATTACATTATGGTTGCTATTACTGAGTGATTCAGCTATATTTATTCACCTCTTGGATCAGATCCTGTGCTCCACTTAGGACTAAATGAAGACTTCTTCCCTGGTGAGTTCCAAGATGAGCTGCTCCAAGAAGCAGTCGTTAAGGGTGTCAGAAAAATTTATCTCAGCATCCCATGATAAGGTGACATGTATCCAGTCAGAATTTAGACTTCTGGCATTTGTGTACAAGCACTTATAAAATTTGTCATTTTTTACTTGTCTGCCATTATGTGATGTAGTTGAATGGGTCTCTTTCATTTGACTTTCTCTTTAAGTTCTTATGTGTACTCTATCAACTTCTATCCTTCTATCCTTGCTACGGGACACATACACCACCCTCCATAAGTGCTAAAGAAACACTAGTAGCAGCCTTCTACCTATGTTTTCTGAATGGATTTGCAATACATAGGGAAAGGTTCCTTGTCCCTCTCTTCCCCTACCCACCAGCCCTCTGCAATTACTGAAATTTAGCCATTAGAAAGAAAACAAAGTGTTAGTGACTGGAGATAGATGACTCACCATGCTTAAACACCCCAAGCCCTAATTGCACAGAATTTACATAGAAGAGGAAGCGTGCAACACTTCTGCTGCATTCCCTTACACCTCCTAAATGCTCCCTATCACATATCCACATTAGTATTTTTCCCTCCAACCACATATGGTGAGGGCAGCATCCAGTCTCCAGTGAAAAATATTAAAAATGCTGCAACACATACGCTTCCAGGAACTGTGTCAAAATAAGCTGATTTAATACCAACATTCCTATCATGTTAGGAAAGCAACTTCTAGTACAGTATCCGCTTGCAGATTTTTATCTAGCAGTATAACTACTGACTCTATTTTGAGATGTTTTTTTTCCTAACTGTGTCAACTCTTTCAGACAGATTACACCATGAGGGGAATTTTCAACATGAAAACCAAGATTCAACAGCATTCCCACCTTTTATGTTGCGGGAGAGGTGGACTTAATACATTAATATATTTTTTTTTACTGTTATCACTGTGTTCGATGCCCCTTAGACCTGTGGACACTGTAACATAAATTAATTTAATATTAAATACTACAACACATAGGCTAACAAGTATCACATAACTCCTGGAATGCGAGCACACAAAGCCATTACAACTACCTATGCAAAATTGCAATGGAAACAAAAACACAAAAACCCTTTGCCCTGATGAGGCAGAAGGTGAATCTTAGCAATAGAGATTTCCAGGACTGTGGGCCTTCAACAGAAAAGGATGTGACCCTCATCCTCTTCAGTTGTCTCTCAGGAGAGTTGTTAGATCTGTGGCTGTGATGAGTTAGGCAGTCCCTCAGGTGGGCTGATCTTAAATAATGTAAGACTTCAATATCTCAGAGCTTGCCCTTCTACTAAAAGGCAGCTAATGCAGTTCATAGAGTGCAGGCATCAGTGAGTTTCATGGACAAAGGTCTTCATCCACTTGTATTTCCATATTTTGCAAAAAATCCCATCTACAGGTGGTTTTCAAAGGCAGTCTCACACAGAGTACATTACAATAATTCAGTCTTGAGGTCATATTGTTGAACAAGCTATTGAAGTGGAAAATTTTCATAGGGACAGGAAAATCAGTTCACTTAAAATCATACCCATCATTTCAATTGCACCTTTATTGTGAGATTAGAAAAAGTTCAGTATAAGGACCCTTTCTTTCCTTCTTTCTCCTGACCCAAGAAGAGAAGGGATCCTGTACTTCCTTCAATTCCACTGTTTGTTAACTTATCTTTTTGGAATCCAAAATCTCAGAAGTCTTTCCACCCATCTTGGTTGCTGCAGTGTTAAGTTTGTGCATGAACACAAACTAGTGTATATACAGCAGCATTTTGTTCACACAGAAAGAGGCCATCCTCATCTTCCACTCAACCCAAGCCCATTCATTGAAAGATGGGGGTCCCAATTATTGTATGTTTAATTTTGCAAACATTTTAGTAGAATGTTAGAAGCCAACATTGCATGTGAGTGATCTGATACTGAGATTTGCAAGTGTAAGTCATAGCCGAGCCATAGTATTGGTGCACAGATTATGTGCAAATGTAACCTATTATTTTCACTTTAATTTGATGATGTGAGAGGCATGAGGGATGGATGAAAGAAATTACTTGTTTGATACTGTATTTAATGCCTATTTGGCATTTCTTTAGTGTCCTAAAATAGAACAGATGAGGAAGCAGTTGGAGTGGGCTGGCTGAAGAAAGGAAGGGGAGAGAGAAAGATGAACAAAGACTTTGTGCAAAACCTTCAATTCACTTGCATTTACCTTTGGGTATGAGAATCGAGGGTGTCATAAACAGATGGTTAGGGGTTAACATCTCTTTTACTTGTAAAGGGTTAAGAAGCTCAGTAAACCTGGCTGACACCTGACCAGAGGACCAATAGGGGGACAAGATACTTTCAAATCTTGGTGGAGGGAAGTGTTTGTTTGTGCTTTTTGTTTTGTTCGTTGTTTGCTCTCGAGACTGAGAGGGACGGGACATCATTCCAGGCTGTCCTAATCTTTCTGAATCAGTCTTTCATGTTTCAAAATTGTAAGTAATAGCCAGGCAAGGCGGATTAGTCTTATGTTTGTTTTCTCAACTTGTAAAGGTTTCTTTTGCTGGAAGGATTTTTTACCTCTGTTTGCTGTAACTTTGAATCTAAGGCTGGGGGGGGTAGTCCCTCTAGTCTATATGAATCTGAATACCTTGTAAAGCATTTTCCATCCTGATTTTACAGAGATAACTTTTACCTTTTCTTTCTTTAATTAAAAGCTTTCTTTTTAAGAACCTGATTGATTTTTCCTTGTTTTAAGATCCAAAGGATTGGGTCTGAACTCACCAGGGATTGGTGGGGGAAAAAAGGGGGGAAGGTTAATTCCTCCTTGTTTTAAGATCCAAGGAGTTTGGATCTGTGTGAAGCCTCTCAAAGCAACCCAGGGAGGAGGAATTCTGGAGGGAAAAGTAGGGGGATGGTTAATTTCTCCTTGTTTTAAGACCCAAGGGGTTTGGGTCTGGGTTCCCCAGGGAAGGTTTTGGGGGAACAGAAAGTGTGCCAGACACTAAATTCTGGCTGGTGGCAGCATACCAGACCTAAGCTAGTAATTAAGCTTAGAAGTGTTCATGCAGGTCCCCACTTCTTTGAACTTTAGAGTATAAGTGGGGAAAAAACCTTGACAGAGGGTTTTAAGAAATTCAGTCTGCGCTTGTGAAAATTCACAAAAAGGTTGAGGCTGTTCCCATTACTGGAAAACCTGTAACTCCAGTGCCCCAGTCAACCCCTTTATTCACCCAAGAATCCTCACAATCTCCTTTCTAATTTTAGATGTTTTAAGAGAATTTTTTCTGGTGGTGGAATCAAAGGGAGCCCTCGTGCTCTACCTGCTTTCTTGTGGTTGGATAGCTCCCTCAGCAAGGTTTTCAGGGGGCACCAGCTGGTCATTTCCCCTCCCTTCAGGATCTTTGAATCAGTTGAGTTGGGGTTGACTAGTATTGGTCACTCTGCCTTACAAATCCATCAGATTCTGCTGATGAAACTGAAAAACTGAATGTGTGTGGCCTCTAAACCCGCTCAACAGTACAGTGGGAGCAGGAGATCACTCCTATTCCTCCTGCTTCCAATCAGCTCCTTAAGGAGCTCAAGGGCTGTGAAGACCTATAAATTATAATCTTTATAAATGCATCTGGGAAATGCCTGGGGGTTGCCTTGCATTCACACACTAGGAATTCTAGGAGTGAACCTTATAACACACAGTTGCTAAGAAATCAAGAGATGACCGTGAGCTGGAATCTCTAAGTGAACAAAGAAGAGTTGGTTTCCTTTCAGTCCTTGTGACTCAAGCTGCAGGAGTTCACTTTGTGAAGTGAGCCTGGCAGGATTCTCACAGCTGTAGAGAGAAACCTAACACATAGTCCAAGTGAAACAATTTCAAAATCCAGCAAAGAATTCCTAAACTGGATAAGTCATAAAGTTTGCTTTCAGAGACATTGTTTTCTGTTTTTAACATACTTGCGTTTTATCTATTTGTTGTCCATTTCCTTGTTACTGAGTAAGTGACCTTTCTTCACTTTAGGCCAAATCCTAAAGCCCTTACTAAGTTGTTCCTCAGGAAAACTCTTATTGAGATCAATGGGATTTGGAAATTTGCTTGAGTAAAAACTGAGTAAGAGTGTTAGGATCTGAGCCTTAAGGTATTTTACTGATTCTGTCAATGTGAAAAGATTAGTAGAGTTCAGCTATAGATCACCATTCATTTGTCTAGGACTCTGCTTTCTCCATAATGAAGATTGTGTAGAGTACAAAATGAGGACTGAAGAAAGAGTAGCCATTCAGTTGCTATAAACTTATGACTGCTATAGATTGCCTTAGTAGATTATTGAATTACAGGGAAACAGTGCTATAACATGCCCCTCAATAATGCGAATTCAGATATAATGCAATCTTAAGGTGGCTCCGGCCTCCCCAGGCAAAAACAAACCAAAAAAAAAAAAAAGGCAGCTGGAGTGCTGCAAAAGCGCAAAAAAAAGAAAAAAGACAAAAATGGCCAGAATGCCACCAAAGCGCAAAGAAGAAAAAAAAATGGAGCGCCGTCGAAGGAAAAAAACAAAAAATGGAATGTGCCTTCCCCATGGCTCTTCCCTCCTACGCCCGCTTACCCTTTTGGTGAGAAGAGCTGTTCTCCTCTTCAGGTGCTCCTCACTCTTCCTCTGCCCCTTGAACATCTCCCCTACTTTCCCCAAGTATTTCCCGCTCTCGCTGCATGGCAGAGAGCCTCCACTGCTGGAGCTGCACCCTTTCAGTTACTGTTATGGGCAGTTCGCAAATGCAAGTCATTTTCTGCCCAAGAGAAATTGATCGGCTTGAAACTGACCGGCTTGAAATGGTAAAGCCCGGTATACCGTGACCCCGCATTTATCGCCATCAAATTTTTTGGATCCCAATCATTGTGTTATAGCGATGTTTCACTGTAGTAGTGCAAGAGAAGGATCATGTAACACAAATAGAAAATCTATCCAGATTATAGGAAATTCAAATACTGTTAATAGATTTAATAGGCTTGCTTTCTAAATTTTTTTACATTGTATATATGGTGAGGAAGTGAGTAAGTACAGCATATGTTTCAGGTAATGTGAGGAACATCTCAAGATGCTATGCTTGTGTTTTATGTAATAAAATCATAGCATAGGCCTCAGCAAGGGCCTAAGGGCTTGCCTACACTACTGCATAAAGCGATGTAACTTCTGTTGTTTAAGGGTGTAAAAAAGCCACGCCGCTGAGCAATGCAAGTTATATTGACCTAAGCGCTGTCCACACCAGTGTTAAATTGGTGGGAGACGCTCTCCTGCTGACATAGCTTCTCCCCCTCGCTGGCATGGAGCAATTATGCCAATGGGAGAGCAGTCTCCCATCGGCAGAGTGTGACTTGACCAGTTGTGCCATAGCAGCGCAGCTGCATTAGTACAGCTGTGCCAACGTAGCAGGTGGTGTAGACTAGCCCTAAGTCATATGTCTTACTTTAAGCATGTTAGTAGATACATTGAAATCAAAGGGAATGTTCACATATTTAAAGTCAGGCACATGCTTATGTACCTCGCTGCATCAGGGCCTTAAATGGAAAACATTCACTTTCTTTAAAATGACATTGTCTCCCCCCCACCGCCCCACGCGTTTGTATCCTTTTCACCTCCAGCTAATTATTAGTAGTAATGTGTTCCTACTTATATACATATGTTATAACTATAACAGATTAAATTATTATTCTTACATATCTGCATGCCACCGGTAACCTTTGGAAAATAAACATTAAAGGTCACAACTCGCCCTAAACCTTGATGATAATGATTGGCAGTTTTAGAAAGTGTCATCTAGTTATTATTCTAGTAATTAATATTCTAACAATGCTAATTTCTTAAAACAAAAATGATACTAGATTCACAGAGTGAAATTTATGCTTTAACAAATTGAGCTGTAAAGTTGTAATTTAAAAAATACCCAAAACCATCAGATCCAAATAATAAAATAAATATTTAAATTCATAGATAAGGCCAGAAGGGACCATTGCGATCATCTTATTTCCAATCTGAATTTGTTTATATTCAACTTCCAGCCATTGATTTTTGTTACAACTTTTTGTCTGCTAGACTGAATATCCCATTATTGTCAAATACACAGAATATATGTGTAGATTAAAAATTTATAAATATTTACCAGGTTAACTTTTGATATAGGCCCAGAACTGCTTTGACATTAAGTGGCCTGTATTATTTGTTTAAACCACATAACCAACTTTTTATTCTTTAGAACCACAATGTAGAACACAATGTGTACTTTACCTCATTTGAACCTACAATAAAGTCTATACTTTTCATCTTTTTCCACAACAGCTTTTATTAGATTTACCATTGTTAGTGGGTTTTTTAAATTATTTTAGGTTTTTTTGTGCCAGCATATTTTCAATAAACTTTATGCAAATAACATTCTATTTTTGTGACTGTGTTCTAACAAAATAAACTGCACGTACAACCTAGCTCTGCCAGACCTGGCATGGAAATTATATAAATGTGTCAGTATTACAGTAGGGAAAACACATGAATGCACATGGTGTCTCTCTTAACTCTTAGGCGCAGTGTGATACTAATTCATTTTTGACATTTGGAAAACTTCTAACATTAATTTATAAGTTTATTGTGAGGGATAATTCAGATAGACATAGTGTTGAAATAAAAACTTGAAAGAATGCACATCAGATTTTACAGGTGCATAGAACATTAATTTACAGTGACAACTTTTTTGTTAAAGGTTGACATAATATTGAATGGAATGTTTTGTTTATATATGGTGGTCTAGTTTACTGACCAATACCAAAATGTATGACCAAACTGGGACTTTGTACAGTCTGCATTTCTTCTACTTTTTCTGGAATCTTTTTCTTTCTTTCTTTCCCCCCTCCCTCTGATCACCAGTAGTTGCCTTAGAGTATTTTATTTGTATTATTTTCCATAATGGTTTTTTCCTTTAAAAAGAGAAGTATTTTCCAAAGTCAACAATGTTAGATGTGAGTTCAGAGCAAGTAATATTTATAGAATGCATGCTAAGATTGACCTTTGTCAGTTGTCACAGAACTTGATTTGTTTGTTTGAAGTGATATACATTTATACCGAAAGCAAAAATTACAGTTATTAGCACTTAGTGTAAATGGATATGCTTGCTCAAGGAAGGAAATTTCAGAAGAAAAAGTACTTAAGGAAAATGCTGAGAATGTATATCACTTAGTCAAATGGGAGAATTGGGAAGAGGGTGACAATGCATAGTAATGAAAACAGTTTTGTGTCTTTCATATGCCCACATGAATGAATAGGATGAAATGTCATTATTTCCATTTAACATTTCGTGGAATAAGCTGATCCCTTTGTGCACAAGAACAAGTCTTGGTAATTTTAGGACTAAACTCTGTCCTTGGATGTATGGGAAGGGATACTATGAAGTCAATATAAACCCTATGCATGCATCAGAGCCAGAATTTAGCCCTGTGGTATTTTTTAATATGTTACTTGGGGTGGGGAGACATATTTGATGGCAACAAGGGACAAATGACATTGAAAACTTAAATCTAGATAAAAAAGTTAATTTAAGGAGAGAAATGGAAATATGAAGACATTTTAAGTGCTTTTATCCATTTTTCTTTGGCTTAAGTTGTTCAAAGATCCTGGATACCAGGTCAAAACTCTGACATTACATCTAAAAAAAAAAAAAGTCTCTCAAAAGAAAAACACATTCCTTACTCCAATCTGAGTAATGATCTTTCACTGCTCTCACTACTACCTCCTTCTCTGAAAGATACTAGGTACACTGTAAAATCTGAAAATCTATCAAGACTCACAAGATCCTAATACCAACCTTGCCCCTTAAGGTCAGCTGCAACCGATTCTGACTCTGTCTTTTCTGAGAGTCCTGGGGTGGGCTTGCATTTATATCACAAGATATGCCAGTCCCTTAGGCTAGAGAGTTCATTCCTCAATCAAGGTAAACCAATGGAATTATTTTTCCAGTACGAGAATGCTTTACATCAAGATTTTGCAGCTATAGGGCAATATGCCTGGCCTTTCTTTTTGAATCCTCTCTTGGCCACCAACGTGTTGTCATCAGGTCAGACAACTCAGCTGTCTCAGCACACTTGACCTGTCAGAGGAGGGATGGAAAGGACCAAGAGCTAAGCACTTCTTAAAGAATCCTCCCCTTTGTTCAGTGGTCTAGCAAAATCTGGAACCCATAACAACTTTTCATGTAGTAGGCTATTTAGGTAGATCAGCTCAGAGGAGCCCAGATATTCTCAAGGAGGTTGTCTGGCCTCACAAGGAGGATTCTATTGGATAAGTACCAATACACAAAGAGCATTGAGTGTCCACTTTGCATCTAACTCCTACCCAGATACTGTAAGGTATACTGAAAACCCTAAAGCATAGGTCCAAGATATCTTCTTGATTCACTGGCCCAAGGAGATATTATTTACATTCCTTCTGCTTCCCCTGACCTGGGAAGTCCTCATAAAACCACAGAGATGCTAATAGCCCCAGAATATGCAAGAAGTTATTGGTTTGTGGGCCTCTTTTTTCTAAGAGCACTCAGCTCTTAGAAAAAAGAGACTTCCTATATAAGGGTCCCATTCTTTATTCCAGGCCTTATTCAGATTAAAAGCTTGTTTTATGAAGAGCCTTTAGAAAATATTGAGGAGCTCAGATTGTGTCCTCTCCACCATGCTTTATTCCCACACGAAGGGAATTTCCTTTGTCTGCTGGTGTTTGGGTGACCATCTCTGTCTGGAGTAGGTTCCAGAAGCTTTAGCATGTAAGACTTCTTTCCTTACCATTCGTAATTTATTGCAGATGTGGTTTATAATGGCCAGTTGTCTGTATGTGCCCACTCCAGCTCTTAGCTTACTTAGTGTTAACATACCATTAATGGCTTTCCAGTTTGGTCTCACCCTTTAGCAATTAGATTCTTCCACGTGATCTTCTATCTAGTCTATACTCTCCTACCTAAGTCTTAATTTAATTCTGAAAGTTGTATACTTGGATTTCCTTTGAACCTACTGAATGCTATCCAGATGTCCATCAGGTTCTGATGGTTTTCATTCAGTTCACATGGGGGCTTGCGATCCTGGTTTTCAAAGCTACTTATCCTATTTTCCACAAACAGAAACTGGTTCTCCATGGCTAAGTTTTTCAGTTTTCTCCTTCAAGTAGTGTCTCCTTTATTTCTTAACTAGGAAATCATTCTCCTTCCTGACCTCCCAACATATATCTAAAGCCAGGAGCTTAGAAAGAATTCCTTTGGCATTCTCTAGCCTAGTTCTCTACTCTTTAACATTGTCAGTGTGGCTTCTGCCCCGTCTTACTACAACAGCCTTAGGAGGTGAGAGAATGGTTGCTGGATAAGGATGCAGATAACAGTTTTGTAGGGACAATAAAAAAAAAATCAGTCCCTGTAGGATCCAAGATACATCCTCCTCTTTGTGCAGTGGAGAGCTGGAGAGTTTGGAGAGAATAGTGGAGATGGAGAAACAAAAAGGGAGAATTTGGGAGGGAAACTATTAAGTTGTGTAAATAGGAGATGGAGTAAGGGATGGAGAGATAATGGAGGTAATACTCAACTTAAATCCCTGACAAAACTTGGAAAGGTTTATCTGTAAAAGTATTTTGGGAAAGGGGGTAAAAGCTATTGCAGAATTTATGGATTCTGCATTTTTGCCTTTACAAAGGTAGGATTTTTAGAGCAAAACTCAGGTCATTGGTAGGACAGTATACCACATTCGTACTTATACCTTTCTTTAGAAAGTAACTACTGTATTTGGTTCATATTTACTGATAAAATGTTACCTGAAATTTTAAAACAGAAAATATAAATGTTCTGGGTAGTTTGTTTCTTAGCTAAGAGCCAAATTCAGTTTGTATTTGGAAGCAGAATCAATAAGTGTTAACTTTATGAAACATTAATAGAAAAATGGTATGGGGAATAAAATAAAAGTATTGAAAGCAGAATTATTCAGTATGCTGCATAGATGTGAAACAATGCATCTCTACATTGCTGAACACTCAATGGATGCTTCTTTTTGCTAACATTATATAATATTAGTGTATCAAGTTCTAGTAAATTACTTTGTTAATTTTGGCATTACTCAAGGTTTTTTCCCTTTAATAACTTAGCTATATTTTGGGGGTTTTTGTATGGGTTGACCTCTGTGGCATTCATGGGACCAAGAAGAACCAACACATCATCAATTAGAAAATCAAAATGAGTCTACAGAATTTGCTCAAAAATTGTCTTTCTATTAAGAGATTACTATTTGAGACAGTTTGATATGAAAGGAGCTGCCATAGACAAAACCACATTCTGTTTTATTCTGTACTATTTTCTTATCTCTTTATTAATATAGTTACACAGTGTTCTGATTTTTCTTCCTCTCTTTTCCCACCCCAATTTGTCAGAGACTACTTGGCAACTTAGTGATCTGTTTTATTTTTCTAGATCCTAACTTTTCAATTCAAAGGATTTTTAAAACAAGAGAGTGTATTTGCATTAGTTAAATTTTTGGTTATATAGTATTGAATTTTTTTTTCTAGTGCCCTGTGTCCATCTTGGGTTATGTGTGACTTAAGCCATAACAAACAAAAACTACAAAGATCTTTGAAATTAAAAGGTACTGTTGTCTTCCAATGCACTGATGAAAACTATTCTAACTGCAAAGAACAGTTATGCTACCATGCTGACAACTGTAAACTGTTGCCAGGGCAGTTAAGTTTCTCTTAGTTCTGTGATAGTCTGCCTGTGGGGAAAACTCTGATTTTAATTAGCAGTTGGTGCTCTTGCAAAACTATGTTTGGCACATCCTGGCAAGCTCAGGAATAACTATCTGCTGTCCTTGCAACTATTAATAAAATTATTATAGAGAAAACTACTAGTGTTGTTGATTCTTGGACAAGGGAGGCACTACTATCTCTTACTTTAGCGTTAATGCACAAATGTATATCCAAATATTGTGCAAAGTTTATACACTGTATAATTTTAAAATACTAAAACTGACACTTAGGACCAACACCAGATTTATTTCCATGAGGTATGGAAGTTGTTATAGAGTACCACAAAGCACTGACTACATTTTAAAAGGAGAAAATGGGCCACATTTTCAAAAGGGCATTCACTCAGCTTAGATACACATGCCACCAATGTATTCATATCCATTGAGGTGTTCGGGAGCCCTAACTGGATGCATGCAGTTTGGTCCTGTGATGTTTAAAAAGGAGCCAGATGTCCAGTTTTCTGGTGGTCAGTTCTGGAAATTTGAAGTCTGAAAATGGAGACACTTATATGTCCCATTTATGCTCAGTGGCTCTCCTTACCCATCCCAACAGGTGGTGCTGATGTGGGCTCTGGGAAGCATTCTTCCCAGCTGCAACCCAAGCCCCTGGGAGAGCACCAGCAGGAGCTCTTCTGGACAGAGAACAGCTGCAGCACCACCACTGTGTGCCCAGGCAGTGACAGCCCCAACCCAGGAGGTCAGGAGAGGGTGCAACTGTAGAGAACAGACTCCTCACTGGGTAAGGAGTGACAGGCTTTGTTGTTGTTGTTGTTGTTGTTTTGGGATAATATGGGTATCTTAGCTATAATATAGTTGTGGCTTCAATGACTTATCCAGAGCCCATTAAGGTCAATGGAAAGACTTCTATTGACTTCAGTGGACTTTAGATCAGGCAACAAGATTCTGGTCTCAAATATGTGATGTTTTATATCCTGGATTGTAAAATCTTCAGGCCAGAGATTGACCTTGTCTTGTTTAATTTGTCTTCAAAGTACCACACACACCTGTGGTAATAATAAATTACAATATCAATTAAAGTATATATTGTGAAGTCAGCTACTATCTGTGTGGATACATGTAGAAGAAATGATTATAAAAGATGAATTGTGAAATGCACTGGATATATGAGACCAGATTCTGGTGCTAAAAAGTAAGATTTTTTTATTATTATTATTTTATTTTAAAATCTGACAGCACAAGTTTTTCTGCTATCTGAAAATACTTCTTACATTACCATTTTGCTTGTTAGAAGTTCCATTTTCTTCTTTTACAAAAGAATAATATTTTAATAGATGCTCTAACTAATTTAAAAGTAGTTCCTGGCTGAAGGGAAAATGTTATATTTGGCCAGTGATGACCCAGCAAAATTATTTGTGAAAAATATGACACTATTCTAAGTAATGTTATTTTAAATAATATCCCACAAAAATGTAGGGTGCCCAAATGTCCCCATTTTATAAGGACAGACCCAATATTCAGGGCTTTTTCTTATATAGGCATCTATTACCCGCTACCCTCGTCCCGATTTTTCACACTTGCTATTTGGTCATCCTACAAAAATGTATATTGTATATAATAGTTTGAGGGAAAAATTCATGTAGGTAGTTACTCACTTCTTTCTATACTGCAGAACTTAAAACATACGTTAAAAACATCATCGGGGTTTGCGTGCATGTATGTGTTGGACACTTCTGGAAAACTCTATGTCATGCATTTCAGACCGGACATGGTAAATCTATTCATCATGACCTGAAGACCACCACTGTGTTTGCAGAGCAAAAAGCCAGCCTTTCTTTTCTGGATAATAAATGATCACAGGGCTGGAAATGAGTCAGACTTTTCAGACTAGCCAAAGACAAACTATCTTTGATTCCAGTCTTCTTGACTCACCTGTACATATTCCATGTTATTACTCAGGTGCTAAGCAGAAGTGCTTTTTGTCTTCAAGGCTGAAAGGCCCTTTAGTTTAAATTAGGGACGTTCACTGGTCTTCCCTGAGAAAGTAAAATAAATTCGCTAGTGGTTACTAGTTGTAAAAAGCTGTTAAAATACACAAGTTCTGCCTCATTTCCAGTGCAATGCTGTGACTTAAGAACACTTGTTTATTGTTACACAGTATGCTGCCAGGCTGTCCAGGTAGATGAAATCTGATTCCCTTTCTTATTGCTTTAAGCATTTCATTATCACTTACGGGTTGTTTCAAAGGACAAGGAAAAATATAAGACTTCTTGGAGTAAAGTAGTGAGTAACTTTCAGTAACTTGCAGCTGAGCACTTCTCTCTTTTTTTTTTTTTTAAAGAATAAATTGACTGTGTTTGACCTTTGACTCAAGAGAATCTTAAAGGTTTCTATTACTGAGGAAATAGGTTCCTTAATGACTGTGTCATCAGAGGTGAGAAGAGTAAAAGAAGCTGTTATATAGTGAAACATGAAGAGACATACATGAAATATTAAAGGCTTGACTGGGCAAGTCAGCCTGCGCCAACAATATGCTAAGAACATCTATCATAACAGAGCCGGTGCCCAAACAACGATTCTCTGGCTGCATATTAGGTATGTAGTCAGATTGCTGAAGTGTAGCCCTCTTCCACTGACCTGTGGCACTGATATGAAGTGTTAATGTATCTCTAGATAAGCTGTCTGTTGGTGAGAGCTAAACCCTGGCCTGTTACTAATTGATTCCCACCGTTGTTTTCCCAGAACACTTTTGGTGATTTCTAATGAATCCCAATATTGATGATACTCCTTTAAATTTCATCCCTGTGTTATTTTTCATTCCTTTCATTAACACTAATAAAAATATGGCAAGAAAAATACAGAAAAACGAGATTGCAACTGCTTATTTGTGTTTAAATGCATTTTAAACAATTGTTAAAATGTTTTGCATCTTAAGATGTTTGTCACTAATTAAATAGCTGGTTTGTATATATGCAGCTAACTTTGTATCTTGCTTGCAGTTGTGCAGTGTTTGAAAATGTCATCTTCTAAAATGATAATAGTTCTGTTACACAGGCTAATGCAAATGTTTTTTAGGAAGCAGAAAGAAGCCTTGCAGGCATCAGCAGTTTATTAGATCCTGATTCTGTTTTAAAAGCTTTTAACACCAGTCTTTTATCACGTTTGTGTCAGGGACAGAACTTATAAAAAAGCAAGCACATTTGAATAAATTACATTTAGTTCTTTAAAATTATTACAGGCTAAGTCCAGATTTAACACAGTTACAAAAAGTAATTTTGCATTTACAACTTTCCTGGTCTCTGTGGTAGAAGTTTATATAATTATCAGCTTGTTAACAAGTTGTTTAGCTAATTTTATTTATTTATTTATTGTACTAGAGATGGAAGATCTTAAAGATTCTGCAATTTCTAAATACCTCCACTTACAGAAGTTCTGATTTTTATTCTGAGGCTAATCGAACACTGCAGCACTCATTCCCTACTGTCCCTAGATATCTCTCTACTCATATGTCCCCCTTCATCATAGTATCTGAGTGCCTCATAATCATTAATGAACTTCATCCCTATTATTTAGGCAAGGAACTGCAATAAGAGATAGATTAAGTGACATGCCCAAGATCACACAGGAAGTCTCTGGTTGTCTGGAAACTGAACTTAGGTTTCTTGAGTCCCAGTATGGTGCTCTATGCACTGTTTATGTCCATAAATCAATCCTCTGGTTACTTTTTGTCCTCATCCAGTGTTTTTGTCAGGATAAGTTTCTTTTTAAATAACTATAACGTTATATAAAATTTTAGGGTGGATTATCCACCAGTCTCTACCGTCTGATCCTGCTTGTCCTCTGCCATCACTTTGGAGGTAAGACAGAACACCTCAGGGTCAGCTCCTCCTTAAAGATGGGTGAGTCAATTTGAAGCCCCGGGGAATTAGCTCAAGTGGTAGAGCGCTCGCTTAGCATGCGAGAGGTAGCAGGATCAATGCCTGCATTGGGGGGAGAGATAGCTCAGTGGTTTGAGCATTGGCCTGCTAAACCCAGGGTTGTGAGTTCAATCCTTGAGGGGGCCATTTAGGGATCTGGGGCAAAAATCTGTCCGGGGATTGGTCCTGCTTTGAGTAGGGGGTTGGACTAGATGACCTCCTGAGGTCCCTTCTAACTCTGCAATTCTGTGAATAAAATAAGAGTCCTAAATCTTCATCCAAAACTCAGTGTATACAGAAACTGGTTGGGTGTTTGGCAGTGATGGTTGTTTTTGGGGTGGAGAGCACATTTGTTTTAAAGATTACTAAATGTCCCTTTTCTTTAACTTTCTTCTCCACATGCCTCTGCACTTCTTGGTTTGGCTGGGACAGTAGGTGCAAATACCTTGAGAAAATTGCTCCTGTAATCTCTTCAGCCTTATTGAAATCAGCACTGATAGGAAATCTCCCAGGAAAGTCTGTTCTTATGAGATTTTCAGCCCAATTTCTCAACCCTAGGCCAGGGTCAGCTCTACAGTTTTCGATGCCCCAAAGCGCTCCGAATTGCCGCCCCGGGCGGCGGGGGCAGTCCCTGCATCCTTAGGGCAGCAGACACATTTCCGCGGCGGCGGCAGTTCGGCAGCAGCTTCTATGTTTAGCTGAAGCAGCCCCGGACAGCTAAACATAGAAGCTGCTGCTGAATTGCAGTGGAAACGCGCCTGCCACCCTAGGGGCGCACTGACTGCTCCCGCCGCCCGGGGCGGCAATTCGGCGCGCTGCTTGGGGGCAAAACAACAGGGACTGCCGCCCCTTGCAGAATGCCGCCCCAAGCACCAGCTTGGAATGCTGCTGCCTGGAGCTGGCCCTGCCCTAGGCTTTTTAGTCAGGTATGAGAGGAAAGAAACAATTGATCTAAAATCCTGATCCCTGAGCAAAGTCTGAATAAAAAAAATTTTACTCACAAAAACTGTGCGGGGATTGAAAGTTATGGAATCCACTCCTAGGTGCTTCCACAACCCAGTCACAACCATTCCAATTTACTGAGAGGAACAGTGGACATGGTTAGCTGGATATGTGCAGTGCAGAAACACATTGGGCACATTTGTCTGCACCATACAGTGAACATTGGAAATGGGTCAAATACCTCATCTTCCCCACTGATTTGGCCCTTCTGCACAGCAGACCTGCAGCTTTTATGCCATTTTGAGTCTTAGCATATGTGCTTCAGAGGATGCAGGATTTGGGCTTGAGTGAATTACTGTTCATGTATCTCAGAAAAAGTAACATCTCCAACTCTCAGTTCCTGACAATTTGCATCTGAGGCAACTAGCCAGATCTGTAGGAGTTAAAGTTGCACAAAATCTCTTTTCTATATTTTCTATTAATTTCAGGAAAGTCTGCTGAAAAAGTCACATCTGCGGCAGGTAATGTAACTTTCATTTGTTCTACTGGCATTTACTTCATGGATCAGTCCAGGACTCGTTAACCTTAGCAGTCCAATATACTCAACTTCACTAGCAGATCAAAATTCGTTTTCCTTCCACACATTTGTTTCCAGGTCCACTTACTCCAACCATTAAAAGGATATCTGGCTCTATTGAATTATTTTGTGTATGCTGCAAAATATTGTAAAAATAGAAAATAAGACATTGTTTGCATTTGCATTTTTTCTCCTTTTTGGGGATTGGAGGAACTATTAGTTGAGAGCAACTGTTGGCTCTCCTTCTCTTTTTTGTGAGCAAGAAGCAGAAACTGAAGAGAAATTTTGTTTATCTTGAACTGTAAAGATCTAAAGTGTCCCAATTCTCTATATTGCCACCAATGACAGATTATATTTGCTTGCAAAATAATACACAATACTTTTTAGATATATGAATTATCTACCCATGAAAACTACTTCTCTATATTTTAATATAGTTTAAAATATTTATTCTGTAGAATCCAGATATGAGCTGGGTGAATGCTGCAAAAGAGAATGTGTGAGCACTTTTTCAAACTTTTCAACAAATTTGATTTGGCTGATCATGCCGCTTTGATGTTTGCTTTCCATGAATATTCTAGCAAACATGTTTACTTGTAGGAATATTCATTGAAAGAACAAATGGTAAGGACATACTCTTGACTAATTGGATAAAGTGGATTATGAATTTGTAACAACAAGCCCTTTTGCTAGCCACCTGATATAGGAGAAATACTCAATCAAGTAAATGCAAAGAAATATACCATGTGACTTATACATCAAGCAAAACAGCACATATTTCCAATTGCAAATACAAATACATGCATAAAGCAGTGGATACCTATGTGGTATCCATAGGCTGAAATATGTTTGCATAAAACATTTATTAGCATTTGTTAAGTAATTCTGAACAATGAACAAATTAATGGAGCAAAGAATCCTGTGGCACCTTATAGACTAACAGACCTTTTGGAGCATGAGCATTCGTGGGTGAATGCCCACTTCGTCAGATGCATGTTAATAGGAATTAATAGGAATCACTCTGTGTTCATGGACAATTAATTAGTCATTGAATTTAGAGCTTTTTCTTGTTAATTAATGTGTTTGCTGCTGGTAGTCTGTTCTGCTCTATTCCAAGTTGTGTATTTTGGATTTTCAATGGAAACAATTTCATTAAACTAACCACGTGTCCTACCATGTAGGAGATGCCCAGGGAATAAGAGATGCATGTCCACTACAAAATAGAATTTTGATGGAACTAATATGATTATGTCATAAATAAATTTGTGAATATTTTCCCATAAGTTATGAAAAATGCTCTTTTAGTAAATTTATTTACATTTACGTTGAAAACTCACTTTTCTCTTCAGAGATGAGCCTGTACCAAAACATTGTTCCGAAAATCCCTAAATTATAGGATATGTCTAAATTGGAATCTGAGTCCAAAATTGGTATTTCAGGTCTCATTTGAATTTCCATTCCGGCTCAGTTTTAAGGTTCTTTTTATGTTTAAAACAGAGATAGTGTGTATGAAGAGAAACCTATTTTTTTATCATTATTGTTGCAGTTGGTGTTTTTCAGTTGTTGTCGCTAGGAAGCTGTAGACTTCAAGTTTGAGAATTCCAAAAAGTGTGGTGGTGTCATTTATTCCAAACTTGATCCTAGTTGATTGAATAAATACTCAGACAAAAGCATTTAAAAACAGTTTGTTTGCTTCACTTAAGGCAAACTGGCTGAAATGTTTTAATGGCAAGTAATACAACACCAAGGAGGTGTCTCTGAGAATGTTCCTGTGCACATGCCGTTGTTTCTTATGACAATAATGGCTTGTGGTAACATGGTCCAGTGTGATTTCCCACAGAATTATATAACTGGTTACAAAATGAATGTGGGTATTCACTGTGTGATGCAGCAAGAACTTTGTAAGAAATGATCATCTGGGGAAAGCAGCTCCAAAGCCCTTCCACTGCTTCTGTTACAGACCCTTGTGTGTAATTATTAGACAGTGACACATTTTATTAAACTTTCTGTAAAAATACTTTGCCTTCTTTTTTTTAATTAGTTCCTCTAAGCATGGAACCAACAGCCATGCCTCCACCCCTGGACTGCTCCTAATATCACCTGCCTCCCTCCCACCACACTGAGCTATGTGGAATGGAGTCCCCTTGTATACCTGTTCTGCAGCTTTTCCCTATGGTTCTGTTGGACTGGAAGGTTTTTATGGCACCAGCATCCTTAGGTGAATTTCATCCTTCGTCCTAAACCTGATGTCCTAATGTAAGCAAAATTTACAAAGTTTCGATAGGATGGGAGTTTGTCCATCTACGATACAGCAGCAGGTCCATGATATGTAACCAACTTCTTTGGCTAAAAATTCAAAATTTAGAAAATGACGGAAGCAATGGACTAATCCAGCCTTTTGTCTATGGAGATATGGATGCAGTTCTAAATTAGATAAGTGATTTGAGTTTGATTGCTTTACTTTCTGTTAGTGTAGATGCATAGTAGAGTTTTGTAGGTCAGTGTGGAAGATGAAAAAAGGAAGGACTGCTTACCTTATTCCTGTTTCTAGTGGTCATGATTACTTAGCTTCCTCCCTACAACCGCAGGCCCTTGAAAAATGGAAATATTACTAAAGATTATACATTAATATTACTAAAGATTTCATAATCAGCAAAGGATCATTAAAATGTACATTCGAGGCCAAATTCTCTGCTGTTGTAACTCCAGTGCAGCCAGTCAAGCTTTGTTTGATCCTTGATGTTTGATCCTTGATGTTAAATTGTTTCCACTAGGAAATTAATATGTAAGTATGTGTGTTTTATTTTTCTTAAACTCTGGAAGTAGCTGCGGTAATATTCTACGTGGACTTTCCTACTACCTTTATCCACTAGGTGACAGTACAACTCTTTTACCTTTTTTTATTATTCTCTATAGGTGATTGAAGTGAAAGAAAAAAGTTAATTTAAACAACTTCTGAGAATATATTCTTGGCCGTTGAAAATTAACGTACTCTCTGTGAATGGTTTATAATTTTGGTATTGTGAGGAAATATTTCTCATAAGTTAGTTTGCTCAATGCAAATAAAAGACTTATTTATTATTAAGCAAAGCTATTGTTTGTTTTTAACCAGAAGACCCCTTACATTGTATCTTAATTGTAGACTGATAAATAGCTATGGAAAACATAAATACTTTAAGTTACTAAAAACGAACTTGTTTTTAACAGCTGAAGGTAAAATATGCAAAATAAACCCTGAATCTTAGCAGTGATCTCTAAGAAGAAAGGTGACTTTTTAAAGCTACCTTTTCAATAAAATAATATGTACAGTATCATTAACCCTTTTTAATAAACAGTTACACTATGACTTAGATGACTTGTTATTTAAATTGTTTTTTAAAAGAATGAAAATAAATTACTTATTTGCAGCATTTCCATTGTACTCTGCCACATGGCTAATATTTAATTTATGCAAAATAAAACTAAATGTTTCTTTGTGTATTTATATGAAAATTTTATAAAATCGAGTTCCCCTTCGCTACCCATTTTCATCTGCGTACTTCCCATGGTGTTTTCATTTGGACAAATCCTGGAGATAGGATAGAGGAAAAATGGTATATAGAAATGTGCTGAGTGTGATATATTGTATATTCTCAAGGCTGATTCTTCAAACTTGCATTTCATTGACACTAATCACATGAGTAAAGTTTCATAGCTAAATGTTTACAGGATCAGTCCTGCAACCATTACCACGTACAAGATAAAACATACACTTAAAAAAAAACTAGATGCTTCTCAAATTGTGTGATTATATGAATATATAAAATTATAATTTAATAGTTACAATATTTTTTAAAATATTCCTCTGAGCCATTTAAAGTATTAAAAAATCCTAAGAACTAAACATTTGTGTTTGTAATCACAGTGAGATTTTAGAGTGAGTTTTGGAATGATATAGGTTTGCAGAGACTATTTTAATTTATAATGCAATGCCGAAACCTCTTGGAATATTGTTTTGTAAATATTGACAAACCTCTGATTCTTATTAGAGGAAAGGACAAAATTATTCTCATAGCATAACAGGCATATTTTTATCATGGTATTATTACATTCTGGAAACAAATGTCTCTGTGTAATAAACAAAGTAATAGAATTTAAAAAATGGCTATCTACTTTCCAAAAGTTATAAAATATAATAAGCAAAATGAACATTTTACAGCAGTAATAAAAGATACAATTTAATGACAAGTGAAAATTAAATAAATTAAAATCTGATATACACATTACACACTTTCTTACAGAACACTTTCAAAATGTACCTTTAAAAATATATTTTAACATTTTAGCAAAAAACAATTATAATCACGAGCCTGCATAACTCAGAAAACATCATTCTTAAAAGAAAAAGAATTTTTTCATCAGTATAACAAAATAGTAGCACTTGCTGGACTAAATTGTGCTATGATTTACACTCTGTGTAATCCCCCATTAGGGTGCAAGGTAGGGCAGAATTTGGCCCATTATGTTTAATGGTTGAGGACTATAAAAGTGTTATACATTTAAAATTTATGATAGAGCATTACAAAGGTTCACTTTGTACTTTGAGCTAGAATTTCTAGAGACATTAAATGCTGTGGCACATTTCAACACTTCTAGTAAAATGGTTGTGGTTCATTTTTGAGACATCAATTTCTATTTACATTTATTACATACTATATAATTCTGTTACTTTTGGTCCCATTATGACATGTAATGTGAAAGAGCATTTTATTAAAAAAAAAAAAAAAAAAAAGAAAGTATTCCTTCTTAATCTTCAGCAGAGTTTTCTGTTTAGTCTCAGAACGTAGAAAAGATCAAATACACTGTATTATAGAATATAATGCCTAAGTGCTTGCCTTATTTTTTCCATTTATTTTAGGCATGTGCCAAAATACTGCATCCTTTGTCTGCACCACATAATGTTGCAATAAAATTCTACCTACCTTAGACACTCTTCTCTAATTTTTCATTTATTTGTAGAAGAGCTGAACAAAATACAAAGGCCTCAATATTGAATTTATCCCGTGATGTCTATAATTTCCCTATATTTCTTAAAAGAAAAAATGATTGCACTGTTAATGGTATAAGGACTGCAAGGAGAATGTGAACAAAATGTATTTACAATACATTACATTTTTCTGAGATTGATTTAGTCTTCAGTATAATGACATTACCTTTATAGTTAAAATTGTCATTTCCACTATAAATTTCTATTTTGAGATGTTTATAATTCAACTCAGATATTTAAAAAATAAGCAAGCTAGGCTGTGAGGTCTTTATTTGGCAGTGAATTTTTTAGTACACATTTGGAAAAAATAGTGCTCTTTTTTCAAGTTATAAGAAAACAAAAACAAAAGTTAGTGATTTCAGACACATTTTTGGCCACCTTAACCTAAAGCCAGTTTAGTTTTATTACATGAAATTTTAGAAGCCATTAATTCTTAGCAAATACTGATGGTAACTAACTGTTGAGAAAAACTATCATGTTACTTAGCCAGTAATTTTTTTGT
Organism: Gopherus evgoodei; assembly: GCF_007399415.2. Classification (NCBI taxonomy): domain Eukaryota; kingdom Metazoa; phylum Chordata; order Testudines; family Testudinidae; genus Gopherus; species Gopherus evgoodei. The sequence continues at coordinate 47,997,019 of NC_044325.1, forward strand.
GAAGCAAAATCCAGTGAGCTATATTGTGCCATCACTGAAGTCAGTAGGGAGTTCTCTTTAAAAGCAGCTTGTACAGCATAGTCCCTTGTAATGTATACTTTGGACCTGTTGCTTATCTTACTGGTTTTTCACCAATGTAACTCCGTTCCTTTTAGTGGAATTTCTTCTGATTTATACCATTTTGAGAGAGAATCAGATCAACTGTGCTTATGCCTGGCAGCAGAAATGACAAAACAGAGTATCTCTGTTCCAGACAGAGGCTCTTTAATCTATGTTCCACATTGCAAACTGTGTATCCTATGTCCACTGAAGTCAATGGGAATTATTTCATTAACTTAAATGGATGCTGAGTAAGGCCCTAGATCCTCATCCTGTAAATACTTATACACATGCTCAACTCATGTGAGAAGTCCCATTAGCTTCACAGACATGAAGTTTGGTATGTACTTAAGTCACTGTTGGATTGTGTTCTGATTCTGTGGAGTTATCTATTATTTTATTTTTCTGCATTTGTATTTCTATATTAGGCTGCACTTTCATGCTGTTGAATCAACATCCATAGATTTCTATACAATTTTTTTTAATGGATCTAATTATTTCTTATAATGATTTCTTCTTAGCTAAAAACATAGCTGGATAAATGGTGATATTTACAGAAGAAAATTCTGTTCTGACAGAAAAAGTGGAAGGAAATAGGAGGAGTATTATTTGTGTCACGTGACCTATTAAGAGTAATACAATACTTGGTTGAGTGGGACAGTAGCAGCTGTTATGCCAAACCTATTCATCTGAGGTACATATATGGCCCCCATTACTGTAGTTTCTGAGAACCTTAGAGTCTTTAAGGTATTTATCCTCCCAGCACCCCAGAGAGGTAGGGAATTACTAATATCCCCTTTCACTGAGGCACAGGGAAGCTAAGTGACTGGTTATGCAGTCATACTAGGAAATCTGTGGTAAAGCAGGGACTCCCCAGTCCTAGATTGGAGTCTGAACCACTGGACCATCTTTCTTCACCTCATCACTCTGCACCTATTCCTGCCAAATGAAGAAAAACGAGGGGAGGTGTGCCATGGCATCCCTTTTTGTGAAATAGGTAATCGCATGTTAGTGGACAAGCCCAGTACAAAGCACTGGAGTGAAACATATGGAAGAGGTACAGTAAGGGGGGGGCATAAAATATATTTATCTATTTTAATATATACATTTGAAAATAGCCATCTGAAAATATTGCCTTTGGCACCCATTTGCTCTTTAACAGGTCATATTCAACCATATTATTGCTATACTTGCCACAAAAAGAAAAGGCAGAAAGCTCATATTCAAAAGAATTTAGTAGTGTAAAATTACTTCTGTACTGTTACTACCAGTGGTAACTGGAGGCAAAATGCTGGAAACAAAATCCAGTGACATGATAGCAACTGGAAAGTGTTTCAGTTTTCATGGGGAAGGAGGAGAGAGAGATTTTCCACATATTTTTACTTAAAAGATTAGATCTATGTGCAAATTGCAAGGTTAACACCGAGAATCAGGATGGCGTAGATTCTATCACATCTGAGATGGTCTTCTTATGCCACACCTTCCAAGCCCCACTCCATACAGGATCAGCAGCTGATGTGGCTTGTACTCAGACCCATTTCAGCCTGTTAAGAGCAAGTGATATTACTAGTGCGACAATTCAAACAATACAAACCTGTCACCCTTGGCAATTTTAATGTGTCATTTAATATTTTCCTATACCTACCTATTTTAGTGTAACAATATTACTATAATATTTACCAGTGCCAGTTCCCACTACGCACTCTCCTTTCTTTTCCCCCTCATCCCACCACTTCAGTGAGATTCCTGTGACCTTCATCCCTGCCATTTTTATATTTTAAGAAATTGAAATTATTATCTTGACTCCCAGCCCTGTGACTTTGGCCATCAATAGAGTTCCATGAGCAAGTGAATGCCATATGCACCCTCACTCTGACCACATCCCTAGAGCCAGCTGGCAGAGTTAAATTAACAGTACTCTTGCTATGTATCTTTTTGGAGTCATTTCATTGGTTATTAAACTTAGTACTATATGCTGATTATTTTATAATTGGGTCTACTGTGCATGAATCTGTTTGGCATTGTAATGTGTGTGCCACCGTTAGCTAGAAAGCAAAGGAAGTAACTATTGTTCAGACCCATCAAGCCAGGAATGACTAGGTAAGGAATGTCCCCAAACAGCTCAACTGTGATATAAAAGCACACTTCGTTTACAGGTGAAAAAAAATGATTCAAGTATCCAGGTGCAAAATAAGCCCAGAAGCCAGAGAATGAAAATATAAACTGACCGTCCGAAAACAACCACAGCATTTCATTGGGTACACAATGAAACAACCGTAGGCTTTCTGTAAGCCATGATTGATAAATAAATAAATAAATAAATAAAATAAACATGTGGTCAATGTACAGTGCTCACACCAGTGCTGCCTCAATAGGATTTCACCTTGCAGCTTTTGAATCTAAGGTCTCATTATGCACTGGCTGCAGAAATTCTTTTCTGTAGCTCCCAGAGTTGATTTTTCACTGTTCAGGTTGTATGAATTTTGGTCAGATGAATTAACCACATTGAGACAAATTTTTGAAAAGGCCTCAACCCCGCCTTCAAGATTGTGCATCCAGATGTTGGGTATTTTTTTTTTCAAATAAAAGGTACTTATGCATGCAAAGCAGGCAACTATCTGCTCTTTTCCCCACACTCCCACAAATGCAACTTGTACATAAAAATGCAGGTTTTCTGACCACAAATTACTATGTTGTGGGTGCCAACGTGGGGAAATATTTAGACTATTATGGAAAAATGTTTAAATCTCCTTCGTTTCAGTTTAACTGTTCTCTCAATAGTAATTTGAGCCTTCAAAAGATGCCATTGCTTCTCTCTCACTTTTCTATCATGTAATGCTGGAAGCTGTTTTGTAATAAGGGTTCAATCCTGCTTTGACTGATGTTGGTAATGGAAGATTGGGCCCCAACTGCAATAGCTGTAGGGACAGAACCCATTTTTAGATTATTTGCTACTTCGTAGAAGAGCTGCTATACTAAAATGTCCCAGATGAGTGTTCTATGCATTAGCTTTCCCCCAAGATTGATATTTTTACATCAAAGTTTTTATTCTATCCATCAGGCATATTAGTCAGTGGTCAGACAAGATACAGAGTGGTCAAAGTCAGCTATAGAGATGGGAGGAGGGAGAAGGAGAGAGCAGAAATGTAGCAAAGGGAGAAAAGTTGGGGGAACCAATTCTAATTTGAGGGGGAAAAAGAGAAAAGTGCCTGTAATGTTTTCTCTGTTCACATTTCTCTTTTGTGGTACAGTATGTTAATGTCTAATGCAATACACTTTTTAGTTTTCAGGAAGTTTAGGAGGCATGACCCCATGCTGAAAAACAGCCTCTAAATTTGCACCTGCAAAAAGAAAAAAAAATTCAATCTATATGCAAATTGCATATTAACTACAGTAGCTACAGTGAATTTCATCCCAGATGCCACTTCTACATACACTTTTTCTCTTGAGGACAGAAATGAACTTGCAAGCAAAAATTTGGCTATAAATATTTATAGAGTCTTTGAGATTCCTACATAAATTTGGCCCTATGTAAATTAGTAAGTTTCTTGTGTATCAGAATTAGTTACAGCTCATTAAAAAATTCTACCAGGTAACGGATGGCTGGGCCCACTCCATTATGCAACTCAGACACATTGTTAGTGAAGCCCATAATGAGTGCCATAAAATAGAAAAAGCTATTTTTAAATGTTATTGCCTTATTTTCTTCCTCAGATGGTATTTATCTACTCTTACTGAGTGAAAGAAAAAGATCTACCAAAGACATACTAATATGATGAGAAAAATAGACTTTTTCCTGTTTATACAGAAATTCATTTTAAAATTTAGGACGCATCAGAATTAAGCATGAAATTAATGGGATGTGTCCTATGGAACTACAAATTCACATATCTTAAGTTTAAAATACATGTTCGTTTTGATTGTTGTTTACAGTATATTGAATGATAATTTAACTAAACTGATCACTTAGGTTTTCACCTGAAACATACTATTTGCCCACTAGGTATATGCATCTAGACTCTAGGGACAAGAGTTCTAAACATGCTCAGCACCCATAATTAGGACAGATTTTCAAGAGTTCAGCACCCACGAAGGAAAATATGGACACTTTTTTAGGTGCTTACTTGGGAATTGCTGGGTTCTGAACTCTTGAAAATCTAGTCCTAGCTTCGTATTTAACATCATTAACAAATATATAGCAAATATATTTCCAAATTCCACTTGGAAAACTAATACAGAGTACTGGTAATGGCTTAAAAAGGCTATCTGTTTAAAGGTCATGAAAACAGTAAGAGAAGGCAAACATCAGGACAAGCGTAGGTAATAGTTTATGGGAGATGGAAGGAAGAGTCTTATTGAAAAGCATTCCAATCCATTTAGTTCCTTCACAAGTCCTAATGAGAGAATAACTCAAGTCAAAACTATTTGTTTCTTTCAGGAAGTGCACCTCAGGTAAATGAAGAAATTATTTGAAGAAGGATCATAGTAGGTGGGGACTGTTTGTGATTCAGCTTGGTAAAGGCAGATGCGGATTTACTTCTGGTGTTTAGTGCCCCACTAGTATTGGTTCCCATTGATGTGACTATCTGGTCTTTATCTCATGTGATTCATGGCTTGTGAATTGAGCGGATGGAAAACACTTAGAAACTGATACCGCTGAGGCTGTAGCAGATAAAAATGTAATACCAGTAGCAGAAGGAATCCTGGAATGTCTCTTTAGAATAAGCTGATGATAATGAACATTTGATGACTCCAAATTAAATAGCTCAATTCATAACATTTAAAATACTTTAACTTATTTAAATCACCATGATTCTGTTGCGTTGAACTTCCAAACATCCTAAAAATGTGGTGGACAGTACAAACATATCTATTGCAATGTATAGTTCTTGTAAAGATGAATGAAACCCAACTGGGAAATATACTTTTATTTAGTTTTTAGCACAGAAGTTACAGAGCCCTACCATTCCCTCAATAGGCGGCTACTCCCAAATTGTACTCATGGAGCTTGTGATGCATATATTTCTGTTGGGGGAAAGCAGCTGGGGTTCTGCTCATACAAAGGATTTGTGCCTTTGCACTAGCTCCTTGCTCTTTCTAGCACTTGCAGAAATAATGAGAAACGACATTGCAGCCCACAGGCAATTAGGGCCAAATATTTGCCCTTTACTTAATTGGCAGCTACATGCATGCATCTGAGGGCATTCTGTAATTCTGAGAGCATTCTGTAATTTGGCCCTTAGGAAGTATCTTTGCATGTTTTGCATACATGCAAAGATAATTCCTAAGGGCCAAATTATAGATACTTGTAAAAACATCAGTTTGTCACATTTTTGTCGAAGTAGGTGTGCAAAAGGAAAAAATTGAATTAAAGCATGAAACTGCCAGCAGTGAAACAATGACATTACAAACAACTGAAATAATATTCAGAATGAGAAATGTACCACATGGTATTTGGCAGAATAGCTAGTGTGTGTGTTTTTATCCACTGATAAACACTGGGTTCAATTAACAAAGCCTGTTTTCCAGGCTTTTATTTTTAACACTCCTAGATAACTTTAATGGACCTGTTCCATTAAAAATACTATTACAGAGCCTCTATACATTAGGGGGCTTTCATGTGGATCTTATTGCACCTGAAAAAATAGTTTAGTTTTCAGTTCTAAATATAGAGAGAACAGCATCAATGTTCACAGTGACTTTCCACAGTTTAACATACCAGGTGAGAAAGCTGCTCTTCAGAATGGTTGTCATATTAGTTGGGGGGGGGAGAGATGGGGCCTTCTAAAGTTGAACATTGCTTAACCATAGTCAGGGTTGGCAGGGGGCCAATATAAGTACAGTCTGTGGTAATGTAAAGGCCTGGGATAATCTAATAAGTGGCACTATGCTATATGCTCAGGATTAGGAATCCTGACGGATCAACTAGAATATGCATATTTTAAACAAATGTGTTTTGGGGGAACCACACAGTGTCTCATCTAATAAATGAGAAAAAAAATACTGCAAATGAGGAAAAATTATGCCTTAAACTAAAAAGAAAAAAAATAACAAATAGGGTACCAGATAAAGTGTAAAAGCTGAAATGGAGTAGTATTATTGTATGCAGTTGTAGCCGTGTGGGTCCAAAGATGTTAGAGAGACAAGGTGAGTGAGTTCAAAAGCTTGTCTCTCTCACCAACAGAAGCTGGTCCAAGTTGTCACTTACCTTGTCTTTCTATTATTATAAACAATAATTACATTAATATCTAGAGACTCCAGTCAGGGATCAGTGACCCATTGTGTTAGATGATGCGTATATGCAAAGAATCAAACTTTGGAGTAAAGAGCTTGCAATCTACAAAAAATGGCAAGATGCAGTAGAGGGATGGAAAAACAATAAACAGGTTGGGGTGGAGAAGAAGGGAGGGTGGGGAGCGATGACCACCAGCAAGGAGAGTCCGAGGCAGAGACCGTTACCCAGGCCCATGTTTTTGCATGCACTAGCTGTATGCCCAATGTGGCTCGCCATCTGTCTAGCCAAAAGCACCTGGATGAATTCTGCGGGTATCATGATAGAAACCATCCTCACACATGTTTTGCAATGTTTGTCACTCTTGAGTAGAAAGATTTTGTAGTGTACACACTGTTTAGATTCTGGGAGGTCTGCTGAAGTGCCTCAAACCTGGGTCCACAGGAGCAGCCACGCAACAACCCTCCACTTGGCTGCTTGCTGACAACTGCTGACCCATGAAGCCCAGCCCCAGTTTAAGGCTCCACCCCCAGTGCTCCATTGGCAGAGTCCCAGAGCAGCCAATTGGCCTGCTGGTCCTACTTAAGCCAGCAATGGGAACAGGAAGCTGTCTGAACAACTGGGATCCACTCTAGTCTGGACTGTGTACCTTGTAGCTCCCACTTCCCTGGCTTGACTTCTGGCATTGTGAGTTCTGCCTTGTAGTTCTGATCTCTGGTGTGTCTCCTGGCTAACTCCTGACTGTGGATTGCAGCTCTGACCACTAGGTATGGCTGCCTGTGACCTGGCCCTGACAATGCAGGCAATTTTATTGAGCTGAAATACCTAACAGTAACTGGGAAGGAAGTGAAAGAACACGATAACCCCATGATCTGACACACTTGGGAGAGCTGACCACTTCATTTTAATTCTCAGTACATTTTTAAAAATCCAATCTCTAATGTAATTGCATATCTGTCTGTACAGTATTACAGCTTTGTGATTGGTCTGAGGGAGAAGAAGAAATGGTGATCAGAAGTCCAGCACAGGTGGAGAAATAAGCCAAAGCACGCCCTCACAGCAGGAAGTTCCTGCTGATGCAAGGAAGCTAAGACAGTAATTGGGAGGGTCTTTGAAAGCTGCTCTTTACCCATATGCTTACTGTTACTCCAATTCTGGCTCTAATAGTGACTGCAGGGAAGTACGTACGGGAGAAAATCCTCCTTGTCTAGGGAACTGTGAGATAGCAAGCAGTAGCCTGGTATAAATAGGCCGAGACATGGAATTTTGATTGATTTAAAAAAAAAATCATCTCGGAATTAAGACCAAAGAATCCAGATGCATTAGAAAGTTCTGAGAAGAGCTGGTTGGGAAATTTCCATTACAATGAAATACAGTGGTGGGCACATATGCACATGTTCATGATGATTTATTCTGTTTTTCAGCTAGCTGTACAGCTGATGGGGAAATTTTCATTGTCATGGTATTTTATCCAAAAAATGGAAAAGCTGTTGAGGAACCTTTCTTTCCATTTTCCAACCAACTCTAGTAATCAAGATCTAAAAAGAGGTTGGAAGGGGATTATAATGAAAATAGCATTGCAACCTTATCTGCAGCACATGACCCTGTTTATATATAAAAATGTAATAGTTTTGTAACAATCCACCATTCTTTCATAGGTAGCTGTGGTGTCCATTCTTAGTCTGGAAAGTATTTGGTGCAAGAGGGAATTGAAGGCAGAGGAGAGGAATTGGGGTAAGAGGGAATCAGTCTGGTTAAGTATGCAGGAGATGTACATAGGAGGGGGTGATATTAGTAGGTTCCCGGGTAGGTGCCATATTGCACTAGGTAGAATGCGATGCTAAGACTTCTACTTTGGCCTCAAAAGTTTCTGCCATATTTAAGCTTTAATTTAAAAAAAATTAAGGCCAAGATTTTCAAAAGTGACTGGTAATATTAAGTACCTCAATTTTGGAGTGCTAAGCTTGAGACACTAACAAAGCCCTGATTGAGGGCAGGTGCTCATCAATTTCTGAAAATTCAGGTCCTTGAAGGAGTCTCAGGTTGAACAACCAAAAATTGGGGCATCTAAAAATCACTAGTTACTTTTGAAAATCTTGGCTTATGTATCTAGCCCTTTAGGTTGCCAAATTACTGTTCTGGATGTGAACCAATGCAGTGCTGGGGCTACAGCCAGGTCAAAACAAAAGTAGAAGGCCTAAATATTGTTTGGAATTGAAGACCTAACACGAGAACAGGCATGTTCCCATACCTCTCAATGTGGCAAGGGACACAATGTTTGACAAAGCCCCAAAATTGGAAAGACAAAAAATTATTCATGCATGACATTGAATATGCTGTGGGATTTCTTCCCTTAGTGTAAGAAATTCTTTCTATATCCTCAGTTAAATGATTCTTTCTGAGGGAAATAATTTTCTACAATAAAAGTATGGGGCACCAAATGTGTGAAGAACATAGGTATCTGGGAATAAAATGAATAGCACTCCTCATAATGAGGGATATCTGTGAGGTATGATGGTTCTTCTGTGCTGCACATGGGGTTGGGGAGAATAGGCTTCTGAGAGGGACACCACATAGAGGAGTTTGGCATGATGGAAGCAGGGCACCTGACTGGCTTATAGATCCACTGCTACATGAATCCTCAGGCCTTAATTTTATAATGGATTCCAAGGAGTCCACTGCTGAAGCAGTCGTAGAGGCAGAAAAGAGACTGTCTAAGTGGTCCATGCTTGTCCACCGGTTCCAGGGATGAATTTCCCTTCAAAACCTCTTAGTTCCTCCACAAAAATTGCATTTATTTACATGGGGTTCAGTGCTGGTCCTGAGAGAGATTCATCTCAAATAGACATTGACTCCGAAACCTAATAATGGTAATGTCAAGTCAGCATTCTTAATTATCTCATGCAGAAACATCCAGCTGGTTTAGGTTTTTAGCAGACTAAGAATTGTTGGGAGAGCTGAAAGGGAATATCACCATTTCTCTCTTCCCTCTGCTGGTCCTGGGTGAGGAAGGTGATGAGGAGAAGCAGAAAAAATAACCTGTGCAGAAGTGTTGAAGCTGGAGATAATTGTAAGGGGGACAAAGGGGTTGTTTGGTTAAAAATAACATTTTTATTGGACATTTAGCTACTTATTTTAACCCTCTTCTGGCTGAATGCTGCTGGTTATTTTTTATCACAGTACTAGTCTGTTCCTGCAGATAAATTCTTATTTGAACAGTTCAGAAAACTGTCACACTTTCCCCAGAACAATTTTTAATCAGAAAAGGGATGCTTTCCAGAAGGGGTGTCTTATTTGCATGAGTTGTACTCTGATGGAATAACAGATGTAGCGTCACAGACATTAGTGTTTAGCAGAGCAGTTCACTGTTCTCCATTGGGTTCCACGGTAGGAAACCAAATAAAAATCACAATTTAACCAGGTGTGAATTAATGATTCCACAACACACATATGGTACTTCTACATGTACCTATAGATATACGTACGTATCTGTGCATACAATAAAAAATGTCTATAGGAACACATACAGATGGTGTCCTATCAACTACAAGTGTCAAGTTTCCAAGCTCTCCTACAACTCACTAATGCAATATTGCCTCCTCATGGATTTTCACAATGGATTACGATTCAGGAGGAGAGAACTCTAATCTTCAAGTGGCCTTTTATGATTCCTGACAGAACTAATTCTCAGGGTCAACTAGAGAAACATGCTGTCACTTTGTGCTCACACGATGCACCAAAGGGTGAGACCTCATACCCTAAGGCTTAAACAAATTAAATGAACTGTTAATTATAGTTTCTGCAGTCTACTTTCCTCCAGAACTCCCTCTTTTTCTCAACTCAGATTATTTCCTAAGTATTCTCTTATTTGTATTGAATAGCATAAAGGTGTTTCCAAATGAAAAGATTTTTTCCCTATTTGCCTCCTTTATGCCTTCTTAAGAATGTTTACAATGCATCCATGTATCTGCCTTTATCTCTCCCTCTCTCCCCTGTAATAATCTGGTTTTCTTTGCAATACACCCACTTTCAGTGCAGAGGTAGAAGGACCTAGATACTACAATGGCAGGCACACTGGGAATAGCTAAGAAAAAACTCTCCTCCCTGGCTTCTACTCCCCAACTTTCCAGCTCAGTCTGCCAGTTTGGGTTATTTTTCTTAAAATTCCAGGTTCTGTTGTCATTGGGCTACATGAGAATCTCACCTTTCATTTTTTTTAAAATGTATGTTTATTTTCTTCATGATTGTACAGAAAAGATTGAAAACAGGAACATTAGAGGCTCAAAAACCATAAAGAATCAGAAAGTAGTAATTGCTATACTGAGTCAGGCTCAAATTCCATCTAATCCAGTATCCAGTCTCTGACAGTGGCCAGTACCAGCTGCTTCAGAGGGAGATATAAGAATCCCACAGTGGGTAGATGTGGGATAATCCCCCCCCTCCATTGGGTCTCATCCTGATTTCTATTAAAGACTGGCTGGATCCCTGAAACATGAGGTTTAATATCCCTTCTAAAATGAGTGTTATCATTCACTATAACTCTGGATTTTATTGTCATCCATAAAAGCAGCAAAGAATCCTGTGGCACCTTATAGACTAACAGACGTTTTGGAGCATGAGCTTTCGTGGGTGAATACCCACTTCCTCAGATGCAAGTAGTGGAAATTTCCATGGGCAGGTATATATATGCTAGCAAGCAAGCTAGAGATAACGAGGTCAGTTCAATCAGGGAGGATGAGGCCCTGTTCTAGCAGTTGAGGTGTGAAAACCAAGAGAGGAAAAACTGGTTGTAGTTTCTCCTCTCTTGGTTTTCACACCTCAACTGCTAGAACAGGGCCTCATCCTCCCTGATTGAACTGACCTCGTTATCTCTAGCTTGCTTGCTAGCATATATATACCTGCCCATGGAAATTTCCACTACTTGCATCTGAGGAAGTGGGTATTCACCCACGAAAGCTCATGCTCCAAAACGTCTGTTAGTCTATAAGGTGCCACAGGATTCTTTGCTGCTTTTACAGATCCAGACTAACACGGCTACCCCTCTGATGATTGTCATGCATGTAAATGTGCAATCCCTTCCTCTTCCTTCCTTTTGCTTGCCAAGGGGCATATACTCCTTCTCCCTGTGTGTGGTCGGAAGTGGATCCAAATCCCAGATAGCCTGTAGAAGACAGCAAAGGTAGGAGGGATAATGGCTGTTATGCAGCATCATCCTTCCCATCATGTAGCCATCTCTTGTTGGCAGCAGCTATTCTGGAACTCATCCTCTTGTGGCTGGATGAAACATTGGGAGGGGAAGAGTCAGGGAAACAGTTACTCAGTACAAATGTTCCCTTTGAACTCCAGGGCAACATTTGATGTTTTATCATCATTAGTTACTGCTGCCCCAAACAGCAGTAACTTCCCCTGTGGCTTGTATAAACTGCCAAGGTGGCATGTGCCCAGAGTGAGGACCAGATACCAAACGTTATCAGAAGGTGGAAGTGTGGGCCAAGACAGCTGTAGAGTGAGGTCCAGTCATGCAGAAGGCCAGGGATCTGTGAGGCTGTCTCTTACCAACTTGGACCTGCCTACATTTTGCAGGCCATCTTGAGATCTGTATCATTGCAGGCACTGCCTCCTTGATGGTGTAATAAAGATGAGGCCCAAAAACTATGCAACTGTTTTCTTGTTCATGTCTGTAATGAGATAATTTAGCCCAGACTTACCATGTTTCTAAAGAATCTGTTATATGTTTGATTTTTTCTGCTAAGCAGCTTTTCATTTGCATGTGGCTCATTTATTATAAGGAATCATGTATAATAATATGCAGCCGCTGATCAGTTCTTAATCTGTATGAATACGTTTGTATACCTGTTCTGTTCTCTGTATTCAGAGAGTACATCTATGCCTCAGTAAAATTCCTGATGCATGACTGTGGCTGGCCAGTGTCAGTGGACTTGGGCTCGCAGGGCTCAGGCTGTGGGGTAAAATATTTCTGTATAGATGTTTGGGCTTGTGCTAAAGCTCAGTTGCCAAAAGCTGGATGGGTCTCAGAGCCCAGGTTCCAGCCCAAACCCAATCATCTATAGTGCCTTTTTAGCCCTATATCCTGAGCCCAAGTCAATTGGCCCAGGTTCTGAGACTCAGTGCAGAAGATTTTTTTTTATTGCAGCATAGACATACCCAGAGGCATTATCTTATGAAAAATGTTGATGCATGTTAATTATGGATAAAACTTTGACAACTGTGGAGGAGTGAGAATCGAGATGGTGGCAGCTTCCTGATCCCATGTGTCCCAGCCCCAGTGTAAATTAGAGTTCCTGAGAAGCACCTCTAGCTTACATCACAGATATAAGGTCCCTTTGTGACCTTAAACCAGTAAAAGATTGGATTTGGAAGAGCTCCATTCTGCTCTGCCTCTCTTCACCCCAGTATGCCCTCACCTAACATTTCCCTCCCCATACACCAACGGAAGAGGGAACAGTTGGTGCAACCACCTCCACCAATGGATGCAGGGGAACCCTGCTGGCAATTTGTGGGCAGTTTTGTCCATTTTGCGCAGCTTAGGCAAATTTTGCTTAAGAATCTGGTCCCGTATCTAGCATATTGATAGGCACAAAGCCTGATGATCTTTATTCTCACCACACAAAAGCATGCATTGCCATGGTGGGTTGTGCCCATGCTGAGGTCCTTTCATAAAAAAACAATTGGCAAAAGAGGAAGGTGTGGGCCATGATAGGTCTAGAAGGAGGTATGTTAAAATTGTTTTCAACCATATATCCTATACCACTTTTTTACCTGACAGTTCTAAAGAGAAAAAGTTGAAGTGAGCAATCAAGAAGGAAGTTCTGGAGACTCTACAACAGAAGTATTTATAGTGTTTCTGTAATAACTGAAGATGTCTTCAAAATAATTGTAATTTCATTTACTGAGAGGATTCTAGACGCTTAACGATTTGACGATAGCTTTCTAGAAAGATGAACTTTTGGTTATCATTATTTAACTTTTAAGTAATATATTATCTTTTAGGTAATCTCTACCTTATTCTAACTACATTATATTTTTATTTTCACTAATAAAATATAAGACTTCTCGGGTGGAAATATATTTTCCATAAATGATATGTAAGTTTGTTATGATGATATGTGTGTTTGGAATCAAGTACCGTATACTTGAAAAGGTAATGGAACATATAAATCAATTGCTTCATCTCAAAATATTCTAGATAAATGAATTAATGGCTATTTTTGACATATTAAGTATTTTGGTATATTAGAAACTAAGTTAATTATATTCTGCTTTCCAGCTGTTTGTGCAAAAGTTGTAAGAGGAAGTTTCAGATGAAGGGATAGAGGGAGGTTTTCATATCTATCTGTCCATCTATCTGTCCGAGGCATTTGTACTGCACTCACACTATATTAGCTGAAATGCAGACTTCTGTTCCCTTCAGTATAAATTCCTTCATAAAGTGCTCGAGATACACCCTATATACTTTTCCTAATCCAAAACTGCTGCCACCTCGAGAACAGAATACAGCAGTCAGATGCACAGCTGACCCCTCACCACAGTGCAAAACAATGGGTCTAGAGAAGGTATATTTCCCCCTGGGCAAGCCATTGTTTGTACAGAGACAGCCATAGGATGTGTAATGTCCACAAACAGCAGAAAAATCTTGGTTATCAGATTCAAAATAAAGACAGTTTCTGCAACCTACAAGAGGTATTCAATTTGTGTTTAGTTTTGGCTGGCTAGGTAGGAAAGATACATAGAATTGTTTCTGTTCTTTGACTAGATAAGAGAGAATTTCTGTTGCAGGGACTTAATGCATGTGAATCTAAAAACCAGTTTCTGTGAATACTCATACACTATTGTTCGCATGTTTGCAGAAGGTGAATCCAAAAAGACTAATTGTAACCCTGGCATGGTATAAACCCCCACTCTGAACTTTAGCATCCAAAAGATGGGGTACCAGCATGAATTCCTCTAAGCTCAATTACCAGCTTAGTACTTGTAGCGCTGCCACCAACCAGGAATTCCAGTGCCTGGTACACTCAGGTCCCCCCAAAACCTTGCCTGGGGACCCCCAAGACCCAGACCCTCTGGATCTTAACACAAGGAAAGTAAACCCTTTCCCTCACCATTGCCTCTCCCAGGCTTCCCCTCCCTGGGTTACCCTGGAAGATCACTGTGATTCAAACTCCTTGAATCTTAAAACAGAGAGGAAAATGCACCTTCCCCCCTCCTTCTCTCTTCCCCTCCCAGATTCTCCCTGAGAGAGACAGTAATCCTAACACAGAGAGAAATTAGCCTCTCTCTCCCCCCTTCCCTCCTTTCTCCCCACCAGTTCCCTGGTGAATCCAGACCCCGTCCCCTGGGGTCTCACACCAGAATAAAAAAACAATCAGGTTCTTAAACAAGAAAAGCTTTTAATTAAAGAAAGAAAAAACAGTAAAAATTATCTTTGTAAATTTAAAATGGAATAGTTATAGGGTCTTTCAGCTATAGACACTGGGAATACCTTCCCAGCCTAAGTACAAATTAAAATCTTTTCAGCAAAATACCAATTTAAACTCCTTTCAGCCAAATACACATTTGCAAATAAAGAAAACAACCATAAGCCTAACTCACTTTATCTACCTAGTACTCACTATTCTGGATCTATAAGAACCTGTATCGGAGATTGGAGATTGGTTGCACGTCTGGTCCCTCTGAGCCCCCAGAGTGAACAACAACCAAATTCTAACAGCACACACCCAAACTTCCCTCCTTCCCAGCAGGGCCATAGCAACAAAGAACGTGGCCCCCTCCGAACATATGTCCGGGGCCCCTTACAATGCAGAAACTGGAATGCGATATTTATTTTATACAATATACAGGGTTCATATTATGTATACATAGGCCTACAGTGTACATGTATTCCGTATTTACGCAGAGCGCTTCTTTCGAGCCTTGTTCTCCGCAAATTGGTTAATCAATGCGTCATAGTCCAGAGATCTGGCAATCTTGTTTTCGACTGAGATAACTGGAAGAGCAGAAAGCCTGTCATCTGTCATGGTTGAGCGTAGGATATTCTTGATCAGTTTCATTCTGCTGAAGCTCCTTTCAGCACCAGCGACAGTAACTGGTGTGGTCAGAAGAATTCTGATGCAAATGCAAAGATTCGGATATATCTCCTGAAGGCTGTTTTTGTATATGTACGTTAAAAAATTGTTTGCCGTGACAAGTCCTCTCTCTTTCTCGATGACATAAATAAAACGATTCAATTCCATTATGAGTTCGTTGGCATCAATGTCTCCCATTTTTCTTTCAAAATTTTTGCTGTGATTCTCCAGTTCATTTTCTCTGTGACACTGCTTCAGGCTGTTAGCCTTGTACAGAAATCCAAACAACTTATACCACTCCACGAGTTGGTCAAATCGTGACAAAACAGAAGATATGGCCTGATCAGTGAGAACAAGAAAGAACTGCGATTTGAATTTTTCTTCGGCAGAAAGACGACTCGAATCATCAGCACATTTGTAACCAAACATTCTCTTCTTACGTCGCACCCTGGTTTCTGGAAACACCTGCTCAATATCCATATGCTCTGCTATTTCACGTGCATTTGTGACCACAGAGTTATATCCTGTATTTCGATAGTCTTCCAAAAACTTCATTGTAGCACCGACTTCTGCCTGCAGTACGTCAATTGACACATCTGGTGACTGAATTAATTTGCTGGTTTTATTGATATGAAATAGTATATCGTACCACGTGTACACAGTCAGAACAAAAGGCCACGTAGTAACATGGTCTAAAAGCGCACCGGCTTCTGTTGCTGTATTTGCCATCTTTCTTTTCGAGCGCATATTCTCACAAAGATGACAAAGCATTGCACAATTCTTCAAGGTGGTAACGCAATGGCTTCACAGCATCAATTCTTGACTCCCAACGAGTGTCCGATAACCCTTTAACAGATACTGGCATATGTTCCTGAAGTATAGCCCAACGTGAAGCTGAAGAAGAAAAGATAACGTATATTCTGTTAATCAGACCGAAAAAGTCAACGGCATATTTCGATGACTTTGCCGCGTCTGAGATCACAAGATTCCAAGTGTGAGCTCCAGATGGTACATACAAGGCACGGTCATTTATTTCTAGCATGCGGGCTTGAACTCCTTTATTCTTTCCTCTCATATTTGCGCCGTTATCATAAGCTTGGCCTCTCATGTCAGCAATGTCTATTCCTAAGTTGTTTGCCTTTTCAAGAAACGCTTCCAATAAGCCCTTGCCAATTGTATCATGAACATTAAGAAAACCAAAAAACGCTTCACGAATATTGACACCATCTTCACCGTTGCATTCAACAAAGCGTAACACCACAGACATCTGTTCTTCATGTGACACGTCGGGAGTACAGTCCAAAATAACTGAATAATATTTTGCTTTTTTAATCTGCGCTATGTTGGCCTCTTGAATGTTACTGGCAACAAGTTGAATCAGCTCGTTTGGGATCTGTGGACTGAGGTACTGAACATGTGTCTCTGCCTTCTTAATCCTCTGTAAAAGTTCGCTGAGGACAGTATCATACTTTGCAAGCAATTCAAACAGTCCCCAAAAGTTGCCATTCGAAGGATCGCCGAGCTTTTCATAATTCCTCGAAATGCCAAGTTTCTTTCGGACAAGAAAATAACAACATCAACCATGCGTTTGACAACATTTCTCCAGAAATCTATTTCGTTCAGAAAAGCCTGCAATTCGAGTTGGTCAATAGCTGTACGGTTTACTATGCCTGACCGAAGGTCAAACCATTTCACCATACAGTCTTGATGACCTTTGCCTGTTTCATGCTGCTGCAGTCTTTTTCACAGTGCTTTCCAAGCAGATGTTCCACGACATAGCGGTATGTCGCCAGTGCCAAATAATTTACAACAAAAACAAAAAAATGGCATCTTTCTGAACTGGGTATATTAACCATGAACGTCTTATTTTCTCGCCATTTGCCATGGTTCGATAGAAATGAGTACTTGTGAACCTCCGTCTTTCCTCGTTAAATGGAAATTCGTAACTTTCATTCTGCTGCGGTGAGCCACATTCAACAATGTCACACAGTTGCCTGTCCGATATTATAGATGGCCAATCTCCTGGATCATCAGTCAGTGGTTCAGATTCAGATACTTCTTTCCCGGAAGCAGCTGGAATATCTGTCACAGTTTGTTTGGTAGAACAACTGGCTTCACCTTCGACCTCACTTGAAGCACTTCTGGATACGATTCGTTGCTGCTAGCGCTGTCTGTTTCATGTGCCTGTACCTGTACGTTGGATTGCAGCGCAAAATACGTTGACAACTTTGGAATTTTCTCAAGTTCCTTCTCGGCATCTTTTGCTGCCTTTCGTTTACTAGCTCCGCTCTTATACATTCTCTTAGACATCACAAAGCACGCTTCTGCGTTGGAAACGATAAAAAACTAAACAACTAAATTAATAACATTTATCCACTGACCGCCATTATGAATGCAAATACACATTCTTTGAATGGGTCCAACTAAAATTCGAAACTGACCGACATACAACTGATGTAGCCAATAGCATTATGATGTATCATAATGACTTCACAGTTTTGTCAGTAAAACCGACATGGATTGTGCAATACCGTCAATAAATGTCGCTTATCTAGTTATACCTTACATTTTTTTTGCCACTTTTAGGGGCTCCCTTCCTTGCGGGGCCCCCTCCGGTCAGAGGGTACGGAGGGTGCTCGCTACACCTCTGCCCTCAAGATTTGAAAGTATCCTGTCCCCTGATTGGTCCTCTGGTCAGGTGACAGCCAGGCTCACTGTTCTTGTTAACCCTTTCCAGGCAAAAGAGATATGAAGCACTTTTGTTCTATTAACTCTTACTTATCTGTTTATGACAAACCCACTGGTCAGTGTTTGCAGCGTGTTCGCCTCTGTGCCCAGTTTACAACCTCTAGCTAACGAGGTTGGCTTTTTGGTTCAAGAGGTAGCCATTTGCACTTTTAGCTATAGAGGTCCTCGTTCAGTGCCCAATATTGACCAAAGTGGCAATTGTCCCAAAAGTGGGGCTGGGCTGAGATTTTAACTAATTTGGTTAAAATAAGTATTTTATAGGTTTAAGCCTGTAGTTTTCTTGCATTTCAGCTTTAAGCCTTAAGTTATCAGGTATTAGGCACTTATATTCTGCTCTTATAACTAGGGCTTTACCGAATTCACAGTTCATTTTGGTAAATTTCATAGTCATAGCATTAAAAAAGTCTTGAATTTCATGGTTTGAGATATTTAAATCTTAAATTTCACAGTGTTGTAACCGTGTGGGTCCCAACCCAAAAGAGGGTCAGGCCGAGAGTCACAAGATTTTTGTAGGGGGCATCGCAGAATTGCCACCCTTGCTTCTCCACGCTTTCAGAGCTGGGTGGCTGGAGGGTGGCAACTGCTGGCCAGGAACGCTGCTCTGAAGGCAGTGCCACCACAAGCAGCAGTGGAGAAGTAAGAGTAGCAATACCATACCATGCCACTCTTTCTTTTGCACTGCTGCTGGTGGCAGTGCTGCCTTCTGTCCTGGGTGCCTGGCCATCAGCCACCACTATCTGACTGCCCAGCTCTGAAGGCAGTAAGGGTGGCAATACTATGGCCCCCTTCAATAGCCAGATTTCACAGGGGAGACCAGATTTCACGGTCGTGATGTGTTTTTCACAGTTGTGAATTTAGTGGGGTCCTACTTATAACAGGTTAATATATTAGTTGCAAGCTACAGTCTGCTACAGCTAATGGCAACAGTGCCTACATGTTTAGCTCAAGTTGTGATGACTCATGCTTTTAACTCTGGAGATCTACAGTTCATACCCTGATGCCAGCCACAACATAAACATGGTTAAAACAAATTAACTTAAAAATTAAATATTGTTATTTAGTTAGTTTTGGTTAGTGTCCAAAATGTGTTACGTACTTTCCAAAGACAAAGAAAGATATGGTCATTACACCCCAAAAACTGCAGTCTAAAAAGACAAAAAAGATGGATGTTTGCAGTGTTGTTGTAGCTGTGTTGGACTTAGGATATTAGCAGGAAGAGGTGGGTGAGGATCAACCTCTGTTGGTGAGAGAGACCAAATCCTGAAGAAGAAATCTGTGTAAGCTTGAAAGTTTGTCTCTTTCACCAACAGATTAAAGATATTATCAAACAACCATGTCTCTCTGAAGAAAGATGAAGGAGGGCAAAAGGGAGATATATACAGGCAAAGTGATCAGGGTGGTGATAGCTATGCATCATGTTGCATCGTTTAAAATAAAACCTATCCTTGATGCCTTTCTACATAATTGTTTGAGTTCTATTTATTTATGGTTATATATACACAATCCCTAATTCCATTCTAGAGATACATGTGAATTAACACATGCATCTCTTCTATAAACCAATCCTTACCCTTTTTTATAGAAATGTAGAAAGTTATGAGGATGGGAAAGTTTGTCTCGGCATTATTAGTTCCTTGATATTATCTCCTTAACAAGATTATTCCTCAGCTGTGTAATTAAGGAACTCAGCAATGTCTCTGTGTTTGATTTACCTTACATGGATAGGCCCCAAAATCCTGTCAGTTTCATCAGGCTTAGTTACCATACTGTTGTTAGGGTGACCAGATGTCCCGATTTTATAGGAACAGTCCTGATATTTGGGGCTTCTTCTTATATAGGCACCGATTTACCCCCTGCCGCCATCCCTGTCCTGATTTTTCATACTTGCTATCTGGTTACCCTAATTGTTGTTGAAAATAAAATCTTATGTCAAAGAAGGAGAGTTAAATAAATAAATAAAATTATGTGTTTTACACTTAAAAGGCAGATCTGTAAAAGATCTGTACAATATCCCTGGCAGAATGTTAACTGTTTTTCATTAAAGCAGTAAAGCTATGTGATAGGTCAGTTTGTTTTCACAGTTTGTGTATCTACTCTTTTAAAATTAATATAAGAATTATAAGAATATAAGATTTGGCTTATCTAAACACAATTCAGTTTCCATGAACTTTACAATGTTACCTATGACCTAAAATAGTTTTCTGTATAATATCACTTTAAAATATGGTATTCAGCCATGGTAATCCCCAGAATTAAATTTAAGGTTGAGCTGATCTTCATTAGATAATTTCCCGATCTAGAACTAAAGCCCTGTCTACACCATAAATTTTACATGTGTTTGTAACCGTTTAGGGACGTGGCTCTAAAAATGATCCAGCATAGTTAATACACTTCAGTACTCTCTTTCTCCCTTGTGTGGGGGAGGATGCTAGGTCTCAGAGAGAGCTAAGTCCTGAGGGGTAGGCTGAGGAGAGCGTATGCCAAGTTACAAGTTATCTGGTAAGAAGCCTCGCAACCCTTGGACTAGTTTTGGGTTATGTGGTAAGGAACCCCGTAATCCCTGCACTGGAACCCATTAAATGTCTGATATAGACTAGTATGGATGATGGGTGGATAGTTCCCATCCCCTATGCTAAAGTTTAATAAAAGTTGTGGCTTGCTGCTTAATTCCATGCATGTGTCTATCCTCATTTCGCCACTTTGTCCTCATCGATTGTGTTTGTCATAACTTGTCAGATGAATGTGCCACAACCTAGTTACAATAATACAATTGTACTTACAGGGTAGATGGGGCCTAATGTTACTTTGATGTGTGGCACTGCCCGTAGATACTGTGTCAGTACCTCCACAATAGGTGTTTCAGAGCTTGTATGAACTGCCGCATGCTTGGCAGTTCTGGTACCTCCTCTGTCACCACCAATGACTTGGTGCCTTTTCATTGTTTGGCTACACTGTCAGTGGTGCAGGAGTGATAAATACAATGCTCTTTCTGCAATGTTTAGACCACGTCTCTTATGAGGTCCTCTGCCACTTCCAGAAGTGCTGGTACATTTGGATCCTCTGCCTGGGGCACAAACAATGGTTGGATTCTCTGAGTCTACCTCCTGGTCCCATGATGGAGTCTCAGATTCTGTTATGAGTGGTAGCCTGCATCTGGATGCCACTATATTCATTGTAGTCTGATAACTGGACATCTCCTGTAGACTATCATAAAGACCTGTAGCTGATTGCAAAATAAGTAGCTGGGAGACCGTATAGCTGATGAAGGCACAGAAATGAGGCTATGAGCACATTGAACATGTGATACGAAGCATGCAAGTAAGAGAGGAAGAAGGAATAGATGTTTCAGTGGAACAGGGAACCAAAAGTCTGTCTATACTGAAAAATATCCACCAGAGCCAACCCTAACTTTATGACTGGGTTTGGCCTAAGATGAGTTGAAGACCTGTGCTTCATATGGTGGACCAGGCACAAGCTCCTTAAATGATTTCTAGAAAATCAGTTTTGAGAATAGAGTTGGTGCTGAAAATGCCAGAAAGTCTATACATGCAGTGTTTTATTGTACCTAAGAATTATGCCTCTTTTCACTTGATTTGGTCAATTCTAATAAATATGTTAGGGAGCAGATTGCTACTTTGTAGAATCAAGATCACATACAAAATAAGGAATATTAGAAGGTGCTCCTTAAAGACCTGATTGGGCCTCGTGCCTGTATGTAGGCACATGTATAACTTTGCATATGAGTATTCCCATTGCCTTCAATATAACAATTCTCTTTCTTAGAATTATGCATATTCTTGAAGGACCTTACTGAGTCAGGGCCCATGGCTTCTGACATATGGCACTTTGACTTCAGTATTGATTAGTCATTGAGCTATAGTAAAATTACTGATTTAAGGGGATTAATACCTGGTAATTTCTGTTTATCCAAATCTAAATGTGAAACTCTGAAAGACTAATTTATGTCCAATTTTAAAGAGAGCAATCAAATAGCAACCAGAAGTTAAATGAAAAATAATTCATTCAGAAGCCTGGGAGTTAGAGTCTGAAGCTGCTTACACAAGTTTTTTAATGTCAAACCATTATATGATGACTTGGGTAAACTCATAAGCTGTTGGTCATAACTAACTATAAAAGAGAACTTTACAAGAAATGTTAGATCAGCTATAAACATCTGTAATAGGTATATGAAATTTGTTAAATCCAGATCCCTGGTAGGTTGGTTGCACAAATAAGCATTTGATATTGTTTAGGGGCTGAACTTTAATTAATTCATCGTGCTTTGGATATGTAAAGTAGGAATATCATGGGCCTGTTCAAATCTTACATTATTTTTAACTTATATTCATAGAGAAGTGACCCTATGGTATCCATAGATCTAAAACTGATTGGAAACTATAAATAATAATTATCCTCATATTCATATTTCTTTTACATTGGAATATACCAGGTTTTGTGCAGGTTTAATAAACTCTCAAATTTAGATGATGATAATACTGGCCTCATTAACATACCCATGTTTGGCCCATCTCTAGTTTCTGAGTCCATGAGTCCAAATCAGGACAAAACATAGCACCTGTTTTTTAAAAGCATTTCTTTGGTTCCCTTTACAGGTCTCACATTTTCAAGTGGTCTTTGCCTAAAATCCTGCAACTGATAAAGCTTCCCTCAGCCAAAGCTCTGGATATTTTATAACCTCTGAATGCACATCAAGTGATACTTGCTAATTTTTGATCAGCTCTCAGTCCCCTCAAGTTCTCATTCTAGTCCCCTTGCTGAGTTTCCCTATTTTCTTGTATTCTTAAGTTACACAGAAAATGCTGTAGAAGCTCTGCAAACTTTTAAATGGGCAGTATATCTGGCTCTGTGAAAAATATAGCGGTAGGTTAACATGAAGGCTCATGCAAAGTAGTAAGAAAATAAATAGAGGGCTCAATGATCCCACTTAGGCACAATCTTGCATTTAATGGTGCAATGTTGAATTCCCATGTGCATGGAGAATACACCTGCTGCCACTTTTTGCAACCACAGTGATGGTCCTGCTCCATAGGCCCATGAAGACAGAGGAGTAGAGCCATGGCTTTCCCTGGTTCCAACTTTGGGGGAGTAAGGAGGGAACAATCTCTGCACGCTCATGTCTGTAATTGTGCCTGGCTTTTATGCCGGCCATACGGAGAGAAGGGAGGATGTTTATGAGTGCCTCACACCTTGTCTTTTACTCTCTGCACATTCATGTAAGAAGCAGGCACAATCTGGCCCAAACACATGTGAAATGTAGCAAGGTTCTGTGCTGAAGTATCATTAGCTGTGAGATGGGGATGTATCTCAGGGTAGCCACTTTTTAGAAATGGGAAATGACATTTTGAATTTGGATCGGCAAAATACTTCTGAGGTGCTGATCAAATTACATGGCCTAGCTATAGGGAATGTGGCCTTGTAAGGCATTATTGATCATTCCCATGGTGGCTGGTAACCTGTATCACAAAATTAAGTGGAGGTGCCAGGAGGACCCTCACTATATGGCCTCATTTTGGTCTGGATTTGATCTCTTTATATAAAACACAAGGGAAGAAGGTCTTAGATGAGGAAGGTGACATTGCTTTCATCATTGCACAGCAGGAACATCTGGTGCCCCTTCAGTGAGAGTCAGAAGAAGCTAGCGCATCCATCACTACAGTGCAGAGTATTAAATCCCCTCACTTTTTTCAGTGGCATGTTATTTCCTTGGGTGGTGATATTTCTATTCCTTGAAGAAGTTTGCTCCTTGGCAAGGTCAGCATTTGTTAATCCCCGTCTCTGCTGTAATGTTAATGATTAATGAAGGATTACTGCTCCTACATTTGTGTTATATAAAACAATGTCTCGCCCCTCCCCCTCATGCTGCTGTGACGCTGGTGGAAGTTTCAGAAATGAGTGAGGGTGTGGGAGCCTACTAATGTTAAAGACAGGTTAATTCTAGACATGGCTTTGCATGTTGACGTTTCCCAGTTAACACATAGCTCATAGTAGATTTCTGTTGAAACTCGGCCGTGATATACTGCCAGCAAATGGGAGTGGTGAAAAATACTAGGAAGACCAGTGACTGCTAAAATAACACAAAATAGTAGTGCTGTCATCACCTGTTGCCACAACACAGACTTAAGTTGAAAACACATGCAGTGAGAAGACTGTTGCCTATTTCACGGCATTGTGTATGCAAGTCATCATCAGAAAAATATTTTACCGTTTTGTATTCAATCTACAATGGCGCAGTAGTTGGAAACGGTGTTTTTGTAACCTTAACCCATAGGGCCAAATTCTCTGCTGGTATAAATGAGCGGAAATACCTCTGAAAGCAATGCAGCTGTGCCCATTTACACCAGCAGAGAATTTGGCCCATAATACCTTCTCCTGTCCCCAAACTATTAATTTGAGCCTGATCCTGCAAGTGGATCATATGTATGTATCTTATGCCCACAGTGAGTGTCATTAACATCAGTGGGACATTGGATGGGAATAAGGAACTGAGCATGCAGATCTATTTGCTGGACTGGGCTTCTTCATTCTAAATGTTTACACTCTTTTGTCTTCATTCACAGTTGCAATCCAATTTTTTTTTCTTTCACAGGTCAGTAATTTGGGATCTGATCTTGCACTCTGCAACAATGAAACTCCTACTGGCTTCGATGGGAGTTTTAGGTGTGCAAGCAATGCAAAGAAGGTTGTAGAATTCCTGTCATTGAAGGTTTTTAAGAACAGGTTAGACAAACATCTATCAGGGATGGCCTAGGTATACTTAATCCTGCCTCAGTGTGGGGGGAATTGATTAGATGGCATCTTGAGATCCTTTCCAGCCTCACATATCTATGATCCTAAGTTCAGGTCCTTTGTTCTGCAAAAGCAATCACTCTGTAATAGCCTCCCGGTCCTATACTATTTATATGCAACAAGCTGTGAAATCAATGGGAGCTGCATACAAAATCTGACCCAAAATCTCCCCTAAAATACCCATACCTATAAACAATGCTGTATTTACCTAATTTTGATCCTAATAAAACTTTCCATCATAGGGCATGATAGTAATTAATGATGGTGGTGAAACCAAAACCCCATGTCTGAACATCTCCAAACTTCAGGACATTCAAACTCTGGGTCACAATCCAAACTGTTATAGCTTGAGCTTTTCTACTTTTTGATAGAGTAAAATGTTTGCTGCAAGACATCACATTTCGAACACACTAGTGTTGGCCCTTTATAAAAGATGGATTTTCTTCTGGTGTGCAAGTACATTTTGGGGCAATTATATCTGATATGTTGCCACTTTATGTTTTTGCAGGAACTCTTCCCCCCACCCACAAAATAAAAATCCAGTCTTTAATATCAAAGGTCAAATGGAATGAGGACAATACCATTGTAGTCTGCTGTTATGGCAATTGGACTGTGGAAAGAATGTTCCCCCTAATCTCTCTCTTATGTAATGTTCACTGTTAAAGAGCAGAAGGAGGCTGTTTGTGCTAAGGATCAAATCTTGCAGTATCCATCTGGAAATCAGCTATTGCATTTGTACTGCAAAAGCTTACCAATGTTTTATATCTTTAGATTGTAGCAGAAATCTGTTTTCACTAGAGAGGGTAAACCAGATGTGGTTTTGGTTTTAGTTTAGTTTTTTCAAAACCTCATCAGCCGTTTTTGTTTTGCAAAGCAGATCCAAAACCAGGGGTGGTTCAAATCCAAGGGCCACCTTATGTTTCAATGGATGAGTGGAAGGTTTGAAAACATTATTTCATCTCTCTTGGTTTTCACTATGTTTATTTCTAAATAGTTTGTTCCATTCAAAATACAGATGGGACAAAACCGTGGATGGTTTTGGGTTTGCAGAACTTGACTGGACAATGATTTGACATACTATGCCATGAAAATTATTCAGAACTAGATCCCATTTTGTAGCCAAACTCCCGAAGTTGTTTTTGGTGGTGGTGGTGGTGGTGGTGATCTGAGTATAGGGAGCTCAAAAAAAATGGTCCAGGTTTTCACCCCTCTTTAATTTTCACAAATTCTAAAAATGCATTAGCAGAACCACGTTATGTGATTTTGTGTTGTCTCAATAAATCAGTATATTGAATATAAACATATATTTTATGTTCACTAATTTTTAGTAAGATATATCTTTAAATGATTCTGTTAATTTAATTTGTTATTTTAGTTGAGTGGAACAGAACTCAGTGCTTCTCAAAAACATAGCACGCGCACACAAATATGGACAAACACCCCCAATATCTGCTGTGAATTTAAGAGTTAAAGGGTCAGATTTTGATCTGTGTTGTACTGGTATCAATCCAAAGTAATTCCATTGGAGTCAGGAGAGTTACTCTGGATTTACAGCAGTATAACTGAGATCAGAAATGGACCCAAAGTACTTGGTGTTTTTAAGGCAGGTTGGAACTGAAATGAAGGCAGTGTAAGGAGATGGTGCCCTTACCTCTTCCACTTCTGAGTACGCTACTGAAGGAGAAATAGTGGCTTGGTGACCTGCTGAGTCGCCATCTTTCCTTCCAGAGTGGGTAGCCTGGTCAGAAATACTGGAATGCTGATCCAGTTCCCAGAAAAAGTTCCAGAACACCATTCTGGAGTGTTCTGGCATGATTCAAACACTGCTGCAAACCCAGCTGCCCCCCATCCCCAGCCACATAGCTACCATCTAGATGTCCCAGAAACCTGTTTCCTTTAGCTACTTCCCTGGATACCCTCATACATGAAGTGCCTCCAACAGCCCCCAGCTACCTTATAGTCCTCCCAAACTGCCCCACAAACACAGCTTCTTTTACCTGTCCTCATTTTCCCCTGCCACTCACCAAATTCCCCTGGCAACCCTTAGCTTCCCAGGCTGCTTTCTCACTGCTGCCCCAAACAGCTCTCACCGAGCACTGACCCACTCCTCAGACATCCATTCATCTGCCACAGCTGCCAGTTTTGTACAGCTCTATGCCCTATCCCACTCATCTCTTGGAGCAGGGTGTATTGACTTTAAATTGATGTTTATGGTGATTCACAAATTATTTGCAAATATGCCAATTATTTAATGTGCCTTATTTGCATATAATTTGCACAAAATCTCACACATGAAGCTGCACAAAACTTAGCAGTTAAGTGTGTGACCCGAAAGGGCCATTATGATTCAGCCCTGAGAGTTAACATTCTTTCAATTTTTGCATAATCTTGAGAGCAAGTGTTGTTCTTTACTTGTTTGATAAACACTGTTTCTTAACCATACCACATACTGTGATGTATCAATACTTTACATTTATCAGTTACAAAAATGGAAAAAAAAATCTTCTCAAGACTTGCCTAGTTTTCTTTATTTTTGGCAATATTCTATGTTATTGAATTTTTAATAGTCTATTCATTGGAATTTTTCAGTCATAAGAACAGTTTGTGCTCATACAAAAGAAGATAAATAAGTCTGTCTTTGGGGTTTCCAATGCACTAAACTCTATAAACTTTCTGTAATGTTAATCTTGGCCTTGGACAAGATGTTTTTCTTAAGGGTATTTTTTTTCTTGTGTATTGTTACTGTATTGAGTTGTACTAATATGAAAATTCCTGAGCCCTTTGGGATGTGCCAAACCAAGAACATATTAATTCTGTTAAATCTATCCCAGAACTGATTTACTTTTAGGGAAACTTAGAGAATGTACAATAAATTCCCATTACCTACATGACATGTCCTGCATTTACTATCCTCCTTTATGATTGCTTTCCTCAATCAAACTGGGGCTGAGCATATTCTGAAAATAACTTTCTGGTGACATCACAATCATAAATCAGTTGCTGATTTGTAATTTCTGTAATGACTCCTTATCTTTTGGATAAACAATATTACCAGTGGCTCATATTCATTGTGGATCAATCTGTAATCCCTCACTGGTCAGTTTTTTTCCTAGAAACATTAATTCTTGCCCTCTAAATATACACATATTTTTGTTAAATTTCAATCTGTTTTCTTTTGATCTAGGTAATGCTTTAGTTAATCTTATATCACATTCTTCTAAAGTTCTTCCCCATATTATTGCATCATCTATGTGCTATTGTGTGCCGTCTGTATTTTCAAAACAAATTTTGTATTGCTCTGTGAAATACCTCTGAAGCTGAACATAATGCAAAAGGTAATCTTTTAAAATGGCAACATCCAAAAGGTGTGTTAAATGTACATAACAATTGACTTTCTTGATCCAATGTTATATGCCAAAATCCATTTGAAGCATCTAAAGAAGAAATATATTTTGCTCCAGACATTTGTCCAAATATTTCTTCCCTCAGAAGTATTTTAAAATGTTCCCTTTTAACATACTTATTTAAATCTTTTGAATCAAAACATAAACATAAGGATCCAGCTTTCTTTTCTACTATTACTAATGAATTCAACCTCTTAGTTGGCTCTTCCACTCTTTTAATTATATCTAAATTAACTAACCTTTCCAAATTCTTTTATATCCTCTTTCTTAAAGCTAAGGGTATTTTTACTAGCTACATATATACCTGGTTTCTTTGTTTCATTTAAGTTTATTTTATACCTTGTATCCAATTTACCAATGCCAGTGAATAATTCTGTAAATGGATGTTCAGAATCCTGAATACTCTGAATTCTACCCATTAGATTTAGTGCTAAACACAGGTAAACCTCAAATAAAAAATACTTTGTCCTTTAACTACGACAAATCTTAAGTTTTCTAAATTATCTTTAACTAGGACCTATAATTTACAAATACCCATAACAGGAATTTTTTCACCACTATAAGATTGTAAATTAACATGTAGTTGTTCTCTTGCTATAGGTTTTACTTTTAAACATTTTATAGTTTCTTCTGAAATTACATTAGCTTGTGAACCTGTATGTATTACATATACCATCTGCTAATGGAACATTTACTTTGTAACGCAATCTTCCTGGTAGTCCATAATGTGACTCTGTCTTGAAATACGCAGAAAAATTTTTTCTCCATCTTTAATGTAAAATCTGTATTCCTTATTCAATATCTGCTCTGAGACGTTTGAATTTTGAACTAAGTGTATATGTCTACGTTTTTTTCAGATATATCTGTTTACAAACTTTTGCAAAATGATTCTGTTTCTTACAGATATGACAGGTATGCCCATATGCTGGACATTGTCTAGGTTGGTGCCTCCTTCCATATCTAGAACATCCCTTCAGTTGCTCATACATTTTAACTTTATTACTTTCCTTCTGTTTTCCTCCGTAGACTTGTTTTATACTTTCTTATTAAGTCTATATTTATGTCCATTTGTTTTCTTTCTAAAATGTGTAATCATTTTGATTAAGTTCAGTCCTTTGGCAAATTCTCATTGCTTTTTCCAGATTTAGATCTAACTCTTCAAACAATCTTTTTTTTGCACACTGATATCTTTTATATTCATCACAGTTTGATCCCTTATTATTAGGGCTCCGTATCTGGCACAGAGGTCATGGAAGTAACAGATTCCATGACTTTCCACGATCTCCGTGACTATTGCACCAGCCAGTGTGGCTGACCCCAGGGCTGCCCAAGTGGCTGGCTCTGGGGCAAGCTACTCAGGTGGCCCAGGAGATAGCCACACTGGTCGCTGCTAAAGCAGCTTTGCAGCCAGCCACTCGAGTGGCCCCACAGCTGGTCGCACCAGCTGCTGCTCGGACGGCCCCTGACAGCTGGCCCTTGGGCCACTCCAGCAGCCACCAGTGTTGCTCACCCCAGGGACAGCCTGAGCAGCTGCTGCTCATTGGCCCCCAGCAGTGGTCCCAGAGTGGCTCCCGGCAGCTGAAGCCAATGGGCTTTGCTCCTCACCCCCCAGCAGCAGCCCCCCAGTTCCCTTCCTCAAGCAGCAGCCCCCCTGGATCCCTGCAGCAGTGGCCCAGGGGGTGGCCGGAGCAGCTGTTGGTTGGCAGCCTCCGGCAGCTGGTGCTGCTGGCCCCAAGCAGTGGCTCTCTCCCCAGCAGTGCTACCACCCCTCAAGATTTAGTCATGGGTATTTTTAGTAAAAGTCATGGACAGGTCACGGGCCATGAATTTTTGCTTATTGCCTGTGACCTGTCCATGATTCTACTAAAAATACCCATGACTAAATTGTAGCTTTACTTACTATTGACTCAGATAGATTCTGGAAGTTCCATGTCTGACTTCTTATCTTGAGATCTATTTAAAAATATTCAAAAGTCTCTTCCTTCATTCAGTGGTGCTGGAACATTTCTTACAGTGGGGGTGCTGAAAGCCAGTGGTCCCCAAACTTTTTGCTTTGCACCCCCCTTATCCTCGTCCGTGCCCCCTCTCCCCAAAGCTGGGGCCAGCACCGGGCCTTGGCTCCGGGAAGGTGGGGGGATGCAGATGAGGGTAAGGAGGCTGAGACTGGGACCACAGCTGGGGCCAGCAGCTGAGCCCCAGGCGCAGGTCCTGCAGCCAGGACCTTGCATGCGGGGCTGGGAGCAGAGCCCCGGGAGCAGGGCCAGTGCAGCCAGGAGCCCGGGCATGGGGCGGGAGGGGAGCCTCAGGTGTGTGGCTGGCAGCAGATGGGACCCCAGGTGCGGGGTGGGGAGCAGAGCCCTGGGTACGGGGCCAGCACCACTGGGACCCAGGGTGTGGGGTCAACAGCCCGGACCCCACACAAAATCTGGGGGTTCCTCAGCACCCCCCACATCTGTAGTTCCTGCTCCTATGCCTTCATTTGATTTATTGACTGAAACTGGAATCTTTTCAATGTTTCGTTTCTTTTTGATAAGCAGTGTTGTTTGTTTTTAAGACCAAACTCATAGTCAGCTCATTCACTAGCATTAAGATCAAATGAATTCTATAATGATATTGCTTCAGTATTTGCAATATTCCAAAAAAGATAGCAACCTTTTGTCCATCTTCCTTATGAGTAGATCCAGATGCCCTCAAAGATAAATCAAATTCTTGTTTAAACCTTTCCAATTTTCTGCAGCATTTCTTGACATTTTTAGAAATGTGGGAACTCTTCACTGATCCATCTTATTTCATTCAGATTTGTTTTTTCTCTTCTGAGTAAATTTTAACTCCAGTTATTTAAACTTCTTCTAGTTCTTTTTATCACCTCCTTCACTCCTGGTACCATGGCTTGTTTTATATTCAAGTGATCCACTCGTCTTAATAATAATTCATTGCTAGTAACTTAACAACCACCTTTACTGAATAGGTAACTAACATCTATACAGGGCATCTTACCTCTAGTCAATCTATCAGTCCAACTTAAAATCAGCAGTCTTCTCCTACTGTCAGCTCCCACACCCTGGAGATTCTATTCATTATCTTAAAGCCACAGTAACACCACACCGTTCTTAATCCTGATAGAAATCATCCCTCCAACCAGTCGCCCCACTCCTCCACAAGGGGCGTAGCTACCAGCGTTGGTGCACTGTCTACATTGGTGCTTTACAGCACTGAAACTTGCTGCGCTCGGGGTGGGGTATGTTTTTTCACACCTCTGAGCCAGAAGATTGCAGCGCTGTAAATTGCCAGTGTAGACAAGCCCACTCTTGCAGCATTGCCATCCCTCTGGGTTTTTGACGCTGTGAGAGTCAGATCTCTCCTACAGATCCCCAAATTCCAACACCTAAATTCTAAATACTTTCTCCTCAAACACTTTAACTCTGATAGCAAAATGGAATAAATTCCCCCCTACTCCCAATATACACCTGTGTGACCAAGGTGATAGTTGCTTTGCAATCAGATGAAATTGGACACTAAAGGCTTCCCGAGGCCTCACTACCCAAATAGGCTCCTTGTGGGTTCCCTGCACCAGCTCTCAAAATCCACCCACTCCATACTCTGAGTGACTTGAAGAACTGGATGTTACCAGTGTGGACCCCTGCCTGAATCACTTCTTTTGCCCCTGGGAATGAGCTCCCATAGATTATGCTCCCATCCTTGCCCAGATCCAATAAGCACCAGTCAACTTTGAGGTCTCACTGTGGCACCCCAGCCTCCCTTCAAGGAAACTCTGTTGCCTAGACTAAGGAATTGTAAAAACCTCCATTTCTTAATTTTTCTTCAATAAATTGGGTCTGGCTGTGACTGAGGAGGCAGCCCACTGCCAAGTGTAAAACACGCACCCCAAGGGCACCATCTGCGGTGCGATGTTGAAGATGGCCAAACTTTTCATTCATGCAAAGTAATCATTCATGCCTCAGCCCTCCTCTCAAACTCCCATGATCCTGCCAGCTTCTTGACAATGAATAAAGAGATAGATACCTGCCTTCTAACTTATCTCCAGACAAGCGAGCCTAGTGGGCGGGGGGTGAGGGTGGTTCTATATTTCATTTGCCTGCAGTATTCCTAAGCTACCAGCCAACATGCCATGAATCCACTAGGCTTGTATCTGTATAATCAACCTTTGCTACAAATAAAAATGCATCCAAATGGTCCACCACATGCAAAGTTGGTCTTAAGTAAGCTGTAACACCCTGGCTTTAATTATCCAGTGTCAGGTGGGGAAGGGATTCATGCTCCCTCACCCCTTGCTATACCCTGCTTTTCTGGAGTTTTATCTCTACCCCTAGGCTGTGTGTATATGAAGAAATCATCTCCCCTCTTTTGGGTTAATCCTATGTTCCTTCCCCAGGGACAACTTTCTGTCTCTGCCCAGCCTGAGTGTGTACGATGAGTCATGGTCCCTTGACTGAGGTGTCCCCCAATATCCATGGCAAACCTCTGTAAACAGTCATAGAATATTAGGGTGGGAAGAGACCGCGGAGGTCACCTAGTGCAATCCCCTGCTCAAAGCAGGACCAACACCAACTAAATCATCCCAGCCAGGGCTTTGTCAAGCCAGACCTTAAAAAACCTCTAAGGATGGAGATTCCACCACCTCCCTAGGTAACCCATTCCAGTGCTTCACCACCCTCCTAGTGAAAAAGTGTTTCCTAATATCCAACCTAAACCTCCCCCACTGCAACTTGAGACCATTGCTCCTTGTTCTGTCATCTGCCACCACTGAGAACAGCTGAGCTCCATCCTCTTTGGAACCCCCCATTTAGGTAGTTGAAGGCTGCTATCAAATCCTCCTCACTCTTCTCTTCTCCAGACAAAATAACCCCAGTTCTCTCGGCCACAGCTTGTAAGTCCATGTGCCCCAGCCCCTAATCATTTTCGTTGCCCTCTGCTAGACTCTCTCCAATTTGTCCACATCCCTTCTGTAATGGTGGGACCAAAACTGGATGCAGCACTCCAGGTATGGCCTCACCAGTGCTGAACAGAGGGGAATAATCACTTCCCTCGATCTGCTGGCAATGCTGCTACTGATACAGCCCAATATGCCTTTGGCCTTCTTGGCAACAAGGGCACACTGCTGACTTATATCCAACTTCTCGTTCACTGTAATCCCCAGGTCCTTTTCTGCAGAACTGCTGCTTAGCCAGTCGGTCCCCAGCCTGTAGCAGTATATGGGATTCTTCCTTCCTAAGTGCAGGACTCTGCACTTGTCCTTGTTGAACCTCATCAGATTTCTTTTGGCCCAGTTCTCCAATTTATCTAGGTCACTCTGGACCCTTTCCCTACCCTCCAGCGTATCTGCCTCTCCCCCCAATTTAGTGTCATCTGTGAACTTGCTGAGGGTGCAATTAATCCCGTCATCCAGATCATTAATAAAGATGTTGAACAAAACCGGCCCGAGGACAAACTCCTGGGGCACTCCACTTGATACTGACTGCCAGCTAGACACTGAGTCATTGATCACTACCTGTTGAGCCCGACAATCTAGCCAGCTTTCTATCCACCTTATAGTCCATTCATCCAATCCATACTTCTTTAACTTGCTGTCAAGAATACTGTTATACGCTTCAGCTTCCTGGTGGCTCCACATGTAATTATGGAATCCATGCCTCAGTTTCACCAGGTTTGGCTGGGGTCTTAGCTGCAGCAATACTGGGCTGTGTCACAGTTTCCCCAATTTCCACATGAATCTTGGACACAGCCATATTGGGCTGTTCCTCAGCTTCCCAAATTTCAGCTAGGATCTTGGCCACCCTGGGCCAGGCCTGTCGCAATATCTGCTGGCATATTGGCTGTAGCCACACTGTGTTCAGGGCTGGATTTCCAATTAGGCACAGCAGGCACATACCAGGGGCACCTTATCTCTCTCAAACTATGTGCAACACAAAGGTCAGCTGTAGGTGCTGGTGGGGGTGCTGAAAATGCTGTACCTAGGGTTGTATAAGGTGGAAATCCAGCCCTGCCTGTGTTGTCCCTGTTTCCCTAATTTTGGTCCCTAATCCCAGGGAGAGAGATCTTCTCTGGAACTGCCTATGGTATAATTACCCCCCTCCTATGGTCATCTGGAAGGGCAATGCCCCTCCACCTGGCCCAGCCACTTCATGTTCCTCCTCGCTTTGTCCAGATAACCCTTGCCTTCCTCCTGCTCTGCCACCAACTACCTTAAAATGGTAACAACTCTTTTGCTTCTGGCCTGCTGGACAAAGGACCCATCACTTACTCAGTGTTGCATGAGCATGTTCTCTATTCCAGTTTTTTTATTATAACATTACTATAATGATGGTTCAAAATGTGGTTGAAAGAATAAACATATTGATGGTTGCTGTTGACCTATTAGTAATGTTTGATCAAATTTAAAGAAAAGTAGGAGTATGGAATGCTGTTTTGTAACACCCTGTATTTTTATGCCTCTTGGGTGTATCTATACCTACGCATAGTTTCCCTCTTAACCATGACTGGTAGTACAGTTTATTCCTTTTCTTAGACAAAAACCTTTTGAACTAAAGTGGGAAGTATATATTCAACTTGAAATAACCAGTGGATAATTATATCTTTCAACAATACAGTTTGGGCCAACTATTTTGTATCTTTTTAGAAAGAAGGATTAATTTCTGAAGAATAAAGTTTGTGTATTAGTAATGCTTCCTGGCTCTTGGTATAGAAGGAGGTTTACCCTTCACATTGATTAGTGGGCATTCTTTGAAAAACAGAAGTCAGCTATTAGCCACACCCCTTTGCTAGTTACTGTACATACTCAATACTCAGACAAGTAGTGGGCATGTCTACTTTTGG
The DNA here is from genome assembly GCF_007399415.2 of Gopherus evgoodei. Lineage (NCBI taxonomy): Eukaryota > Metazoa > Chordata > Testudines > Testudinidae > Gopherus > Gopherus evgoodei. The sequence goes on from NC_044325.1 coordinate 48,032,226, forward strand.
AATACTGTCTAGCTAAATGTTGTTGTTGTTAGAAATTATGTTCTTAAACCCAGTTTAATGTTTGTAACCTACATTTTGAAGCAATTGTTCAAATTTGTTTTCTGTATTTTCACAAAAAATGGAATATTGGCATTAAGAAAAGATATTGGCTTACAGCTTCCTCCATCTTTTCCTGATTTAAAGACTGAACATTAGCACAGTTTTAAATATTGTAGGAAATATTTTAAGTTCTAATGGTCACATACAATACAGTACAAGGAATTTTTTTTCACTTTGTCATTAAGTCAATACCTTTAGCTAAAATTGTTTAGCCAGCCATGCTGAGAGCTAATACAAGTAGAATCGCTGAATTCATCTCTGGCCTTATACACAGTTAATCTTTTCTTGAGGGCAAATTATACCCACTGAGACATGTAGACACCTTCTACTGAGGCCAATGAGCTGAATTTGGCCCTAAGTGTGAAAGACAAAAATCAGTACATATTGGTTGCTTTTTAGTTTTGCTAGAATTAGGGTTGCACAGCTCTCCAGGATTGTTCTGGAGTCTCCAGGAATTGAAGATTAATCTTTAAGTATAAAGATAATGTCATGTGATGCAACCTCCAGGAATTCATCCAACCAAAGTCGGCAACCCTATTTAGAATCTTTTAACTAACAAAATAAGATAGTCACCATAAAGTCTGAATCAAGAGAGCTTTCCAAATATTTTTTTAAGCAAAAGGATAAGTTATTCCCATTAACTTATAATGGTCCTTTAATAGGTTACCAGTTAATTTTTTCCAAGAATCTCTTGAGTAGTTTTTATGATATAGTAAAATGCCAATGAATTAAAATAAACCATTATAAAAAGGATCGCGTTTGAGTTTAGCAATAATACTTACTAGTATATACACATTTGCATGACTACCTTTGAAAGTGTATTAACTTGTTTAGAGATGTAATTAATTGGAACTTTGTTAGGAAAGGACTGAAAGATTGACAGTTGTGGGCAAGGCACTGGACTCATGTTTGACAAAATGGTTACATAAGAACTGATTTATACAGAAAGATATCTAGGGACAGGTTAATCTTCAGTATCAGCTTTCAAAGTCTCTCCTTTTGTTAATATAACAGGGTAAATTCAAGGAGACTTTCCATTGACCTCAAGAGGCTTTATCTCAGGCCTATATGGCTAATTATCAGTAATTCTGTTAAATCAGGTAGCCGAATATGTAATCTCAAAATGTCTCACTCAGCAGCTTCCTGAGCCAATGAGACCCTTAAAATGACAGTACAAGGATGTTGGAGGAAGGCAATGCATTAAACCACTTATTAGCTACTGATGATGCACAAAACCCATTTATTGATGCTGCAGTGCTGGTTGAATTTATAGGGCATTACTTGCACAGACACCATCAGGAAGGATACCAGGCAGACTACTGAACATTTGGGCACCTATACAAAAAAAGTGAGTGAAAGAGCAGAGATATGAATCTTTCACAAAGTGCCTGATCCCTCAGACCTTGTGTAGGCAAAGTTTCCATTGGTGTCTGTGGGATTTATGCCCGCATGAGGGCTGCAGGAACTGTCCCCAGACAATTTTATATAGTCTTCCTTAGAACAGGGCCAGGGTTTGGAAACGTTTCTCGGTAGGTGGGGATAGGGAGGAGTTATACCGCAGCACGGCCACCCACACCAACAAATTATTATCATTGCTACATTTTCCAAAAGCAAACTGCTGGTCTGGATAGAATAGAACTTCCTCTTTGGCTATCATTAGAGCCCTGCACAGATACATAAATGTGTATCTGCATGTGATCTGCTTCCCTCCAAAATTATCTGTGGATTTGCAGGGCTCTCCGGCAGGGGCCGGACTGAGGCTCGGGGGCATCCCCTTATGCCCCCCCGCCGGGGGGAGCCACGTGGGCAGCTGTATGGTGCCCGCACAGAGTTGCAGATCTTCCACCTGCCCTCGGACGGGCTGGGAGCCTGGGGGGTGAGGACATGGCCAGGGGCTGCTCTCAGCCCCCGACCCGCACTGCAGGCAGGTGGAGAGTCTGCCATGGCTCCACACTGGCCTGGCCGGAAAGAGGGGGGTGTCCTGTGGAGCTGCCTGAGGGCTGCTCAGGCCCCCCACCCAGGGCAGGTGGAGGGTCCTCTGCAGCTCCCCACAGCTGCCCCCCAGCTCTTACCATAGCCAGGCTGCAGCTCCAAGCTGCCTCCTCCCCAGCCAGAGCTGGGTCAAGGACAGCCACACTGGCAGCTGTGGGGAGCCATGGCAGACCCTCCACTTGTCCTGGGCATGGGGCTCGAGCAACTCCCGCCCAGTGTCCCTGCCCCTCAAGCCCCCCACCCAGGGCAGGTGTAGGGACCCAGGCTTCCCACAGCCGCCTGCACAGCTCTTCCCGACCCAGCTCCAGCTGGGGGGGCAGCTCAGAGCCGCAGCCCAGCCATGATAGGAGCCAGATGGGCAGCAGCTGTGTGGAGCCGTGGCGGACCTTCCTCCTGCCCTGAGAAGGGGGCCCAAGCAGCCCCATCCGTGTCCCTGTTCTCATGCCCCCGCCCAGCAAATGCCCCCCCCCTCACCTAGTGACCCTGTCCCCCAACCCCTCCTCCCAGGGCAGGTGGAGGGAACCAGGATCCCCACAGCTGTCAGCATGGCTCTCCCCAACCCAGCACTGGCCTTATCTGGATTTGTAAAATCCATTTCATAGTAGTAAGATGTCAGACCAAGCCAGTGTTGTGGTGGACTGACTCCTTTGATCTTTAAGAGCATTTTGATTTTACCATAGAACCAGTGAGGGCAATCTTGAAACAAAGTCAAGTAGACCTGAACATAAAGATTCTTAGGGCCAGATCTTCAGCTAGTGTAAAGGGGTGTAACTCTATTGTCTTCAGTACACCAGCTGAGGTTATGGCCCCTAGCCTTTATTGCCTTCAGAAGGGGTATTTGCCTTCCTAATCACCCTGTCAATAATTTGCCAGAATAATTTCAGGAGTGATAAATAGAAACATATTACTCTCATCTACGTAATTGTATCAGTTTTATGGATTATGTAACTCCCATCTCTGTCCATATAGCTTGTTATGAAATCTATAACTATTTCAGTCCGTCATGACAGTGAATCACCATTTCCTGAAGCAGTCCCTCCTGTTGGTAACTGAAAAGAAGATGTTAGGAAGGATTCACCTTTCTGCTTGGGCTGCTATTTGCCACTGAAGAGTAGTACAGGGACCATAAAAACTCCTTATTGTGCCAGGAGAGAATTTCCCCAACACCAGCCATGTGTATGATAGCCGCAGGCAACCCTACGCAGACCCCCTCATAAGCCCCAGCAAAAGGAATATGTTGGGTACAGGAGGGGGCATGTTAGGGTTGGAGGGGGATTTTCAGCTGTGGTGGGCATAAGCAGCCCAGTAAGAAAGGGTATCATAAAGTAGAGAAGCTTCTAGAGGCTCTAGTTTACACTAGAGCTGTACTGGCCACCACAGCCATCAAGAATCTGAAGAGCATAAAGGTGGCTTGAAGCCACCTTTGGTCCTATTTCCCCAGGACTTTCTGTGCTGATGCTCCAGCACAGAATCCCGGCCAGTATTTCCAGATATGGCCCTTGTGTTAAGTCTGCTTTAGGCATCCCTGTTGTGTCATTTTTACTCATATCCTTCAGTGATAGGTAACACAACGACCCATGAATAAAATAGCTAGATAAAATGTAGACTCTAAATTCCAGAATCATCTAGTTTTGAAAGAATATTTTGACTCCCCAAACGACTGAGCAGCCTGTGATAGTTGCATATAAATCCAGAGTCAAGCCTTGCATTTCCTCAAACAGCGACCCCATGGTGTGAGACCAAAGATTTCTTTCCTGTCCCACATTTAATATTTTTAGATTTATATTTCCTTGAAACTTGTGCGATGGTACAGTACTTGGGGACAGGTCATAAGCTGTTGAATGTGTGACAAGAAGGTCATAAAGAATCGGGTCAGATGTAATTAATTAACGGTAAATGAAGGACAGCTGCTCTTTATGTTCCCAGCACATCTTTGATCTGCTATACTCTTCAGACCTCTGTGGACAAGGTAGTTAAACACAACCTAGGAGGCCTGTTTTAAAGACCTTAAAGACCTTGGGGCAATCGAGTGACAGTCCAAGCAGCCATAAGCTGTTAGCTTTATTCATTAGAGAACTTTAAACATGTCAAGAATTAGAATAATGTCCCTACTTTTAGATCAGCCTGAGCAATGAAGATTACAACAGCTCTGGGACACATGAGTGGGCAAACGTCTTGTGAAAACATGTTTATTGAGAAGCATTTTACTATAATGGCAAAGAAAATACGGCTTGCACATTTTCATTGCAAGGATATTGGTTCAGTATGCATTGAAACAGCGAAAGCTGTCTTGGTACAAATACAGTGTAACCCAGTGTTGACCTCACTGATCCCTTCAATCATGTTTTAAAAAACTTCCTTCTCAGTCACACATGAGAGAAAGAATATGTCATCTGTGAGTAACATAGCAGTATGTAATGCTTGCTGAAAAATGTATGGAGAATGTTACATGATAAATTGCAGTTCACTTGTGTGCAGAGACTCAAGTACTTAACTATGTTAAAATGCATATATTTATTTTGTAAGTCAGATCTTTAAGGCCAACATTGGCAGTCTCTAAAATGTTTGTAAATACTGTCTAATTACTGGAGGAAAAATGGTTTGACATATAAATGCCTTTTTACCACTATTGTTAATCACATTAGGAAACTTGTGATTTTTGCACATAAACAGTGTTCAAGTGTCAGCTGAATGTGATGCATGTTCTGAGATATTTTACTATTGCCAATATTTTTCATTTTATATCTCAGATTTGGCATTGACTGTAAAACCAAACAAATTTTAACCGACATGTTAAGCAGAGACTTATGGAAGAGCATATAATGTCATATCAACAATAGTCAGTAGAAAGTTAAGGCACTCTAGACACATAGTCAAGTACAATTGAACATAAAGATTCTTGGGGCCAGATCATCTCATGTGCTGTTAGTTAGTGGGGCTCAACTGACCTTAGTGGTCACCAATTTACACTGGCTGAGGTTCTGACCTATTGTTAGTTTTTGATATGTTGTTTTCTCCATAATCTTTTGTACAATTACCTACTTGTCACTCTCTTCATGGTATTCTGTCCAATAGATGTACTTAATGTCTGGATCCTTAAGATCAAGGAAGGGGTTGGTTTCAGAAAAGGTGTGAAGAGGCAGGAATTTCAAATATGGCCATGGATATTGACTTCTTTTGACTACACCATAGACCGAGGTGGGCACATCTGGGTATGCAAATTGTATGGCGGGCCATGAACAGGGCTGGCTCCAGGTACCAGCACAGCAAGCAGGTGCTTGGGGCGGCCAACGGAAAGGGACGGCATGTCCGGGTTTTTGGTAGCAATTTGGCAGCGGGTCCCTCGGTTCCTCTCGGAGAGAAGGACCTGCCGAATTGCTGCCAAAGAGTGAAACAGCAGCAGTAGAGCTGCCACCAAAGTGCCGCCGATCTCGGCCCCCACCCCCCGCCGCTTGGGGCGGCAAAAACGCTGGAGCTGGCCTTGGCCATGAATGCTTACAAAATTGAGAGTTGGGGTGTGGAAAGGGGTGAGGGCTCTGGCTGGGGTGCGGGCTATGGGGTGGGGCCAGAAATGGGGAGTTCAGGGTGCAGGAAAGGGCTCCATGCTGGGGCAGGCGGTTGGGGTGCAGGCTCTGGGGTGGGGATGAGGATGAGGGGTTGGGCGTGCAGGAGGTTGCTTCGGGCTGAGATGGAGGAGTTTGGAGGGCGGGAGGGGGATCGGGGTAGGGCCGGGTGTTGGGGCACGGGAGGGGGGCAGGCTCCAGGCAGCGGTTACCTCAAGCACCTCCCATAAGCAGTGGCATGTCCCCCCTCCTGCTCTGCACACTACCCTGTCCGCAGGCACCACCCCTGCATCTCCCTTTGATTGTGGTTCCAGGCCAATGGGAGCTGCGGGGGCAGCGTGTGGGGCTGGGGCAGTGTGCAGATCCCTCTGGCTGCCCCTACATGTAGGAGCCGGACGGGGGACATGCCGCTGCTTCCAGGAGCCACGTGGATAGGTGATAGCAGTATATTGTTGCATCAATGCCAAATGATTATGGATAGCATGCTTGCACCTGTCACAGGTGCATTAAATCTACATATATTACCTTTACTGTGAAATAGCTAAAATAATGCAAATTACCTACAGTAGATCTAGTGTAGGAGGATGTCATAGTAGTCCAATAGGAACATTCCCCTCAGTTTTTAAGCAGGCTCAACAAAAAAAAAACAAATCTGGCAGATGGGCAACGAGGGGATTAAAACAATGAAACATAATATGCCACAGAATTCCAGGGTAAAATGCAGCCCTAAGCTTACGTCATTTAAGAGATTCTTTGATTTATTTTCCTACTGCTTTCAAACCAAGTCTGATGTACATGCATCGTAAAGACCTTAGTCATATTTTTAATAACTCAAACATAGCAGTATAAATACTGGGTTACTCCTATAACACCATCTAGCTATTTTTATATGTATCACAAGCCAAATTCTCCCTTTCTGAAGATTTACTTGTAAGTGTGAGATTTCCATGGACGTGTGCAAGATGCAATGCCAGCTTTGCGCATGGTGCCTTGTAATCATGCTTTAGGTGTTTTGGAAGATCCATGTTGTGTTCTATATTTCTGCATTTCACTGCAGTACTTCAACTGTCAAACACAGAACAGGAATTTTTACTCATACTTTGTTTGCAACAGAATTGACCAATTTACCAGCTGTTAATAATAATGGATCTTATGCTTCCCTCTGCTTTGCTTGTAGGAAAAGATATGTGCCCCTTTAAGGGCTAGAGCTGCTGCAGCTGAGACCAGGTCAGCAGGAGATGCTGACCTATCCCCCCCAGGTGGGGGACTATATAGATCTGTGCCCTCACAGCTTCCATCTAGTAGATCCCGGACTCGCCACCCTCCTGTAGAATAATGGATTCATCCCAGCCTCCTTAAGCCATCTTTGACCTCCTCAAGGTTAATAAGGTTAATAATCACCCCTCCCACTGTATGTTCCTCAGTTCCAAAGCCCTTCCAAAAGGGTTCCTACAGGACCCAGGTACTAGCTCACTAATCCTAAAAGCTCAAAAAAAAAAATACCAGAAATGCTGCCCTGAACTAGGCCACCTTCTTCCTTCAATGACATATGGGTTCCAAGATTGACACCAGATCCCTGAGTGTATTAACAGTGATAGGACGACGTGTATTCTTTTTAGGGCTGGTACTTCGAGACCACTCCCCTAGAAACCTCTGAACTACAAAACTGCTGCAAGGATGTGGGTAACCATTCAGCCTGCTGACAAACATAACGGCCGATAGTCGAGTGGAGATGGCTGAGGATCCCAGTCGTCAGCTTGCTAACAACACCACGTACTGCAGCACATGTTCCTCTGTAATGGGCCATATTGGTGATAAGCCTTTCAGATCCTGAAATTGCATAAAGTCATTAAAACTTCTCTCATAGCTCTGCGTTGGAGATGTCTGAGAACCCAGGTAGCGACGGGGGGGAGGCAGCCAAGCTAATTGCTGGCACCTCCTTGTGGCAGATGTCCAGTGCAGGCCCTCCCTAGGGAAGGGATATGGTGATCAGATAAAATAGATTAGCAAAGGATTTAAAGGAGGTCTTCTTTAAAGAAATGGGACCATTCAGGGTTCCTGTGACCGGTACAGCAGGGGGGATTGGTGAGGTCTCAGCAGTAGGTTGGCTGGGGACCAGGCTGGGTAAATGGGAGGGCAGACGCAAGCCCCCTAGTATATATTGAGTTGATTATGGAATTATCTGCACTGTAAACTTTATCTGCCGGGTACTCCCAGGCATTTAAGAATAAAGTTGTGGCCTGATTAAACCACATCCAGTGTCTTCTGTCCTTCCAGCAAAGCCAGACAGTAGAGCTTAAGCATGAACAATTTGCAGATGAACAATAGTACAATGTGGAAAGGAAGTGGCACTCAGTGTGAATGGCCCAGGCGCTGAAGGTTTGAGGCTAGTATTTCCTACTGATCCTTGGGCTTGGTGTAGATAGGAGGCCAGGCCATCATCACTTTTCATGCAGAAACTACTCACTATACTTTACTTTCTATAGTCATATCTACGTTGGTAAAATGTACCATAATGGTATTAGCACCTGTGTTAACTAGCTGTGGTTAACCGAAGGTCTTTTTAGCTAATATTTTTAAACATAACCATCCTATCAAAATCCTAACAAGAACAGTAGGAATCAAGGGTCAGAGCAGGGTCAAACCTGAGCCTAGGAGTAGTGAAGGAGTTTGTATTCCAGGCCAGGGTCAAAACCAGTGGTTAGATTCCAAATCAGGTTTCAGGGTCTGGGTGAGGAGTCAAGGTCCAAATCAAGCCGAGGTTGAAGCCATGAGTTCAAGAGCAGGAATGGTTGTAGCAGCTACAGGAAATCCGCACTGTAGCCAGGACGCTTCCTGGAATGCACTTTGGGATTATATAGAGTGAGGAACCAATCAGAGGCCTTGAGGCTGCTGTCTGTCTAACCCCCTAAGGAAGGACTTCCCATGGTCTGTGTCCACAGTGGGTCACAAATGGTGGAGCAAGCTGCTTACAGCTGCCACTGGGTAGCAACGTGGAGATGTCTGCTGCCTGGCAGCTCAACAGGCTCAGGTTGTAGACCAACTGGGTCTTACATAACCCATGCCTCCCAGCAACCTGGATTTGTCTGGATGGGATGCATGGAAGTCTACCATGAGATCAGGAGCATGGACTAGGGAGATGGGCTCTCTGGATCACTCTTCTTGGTCATACCCTTCCAGCCTATAAGGTACCAGAGGGAGCTGTCTGATTTTTGAGTCCACAGACCTTGTACTTATTGTGTTCTTGGATCCATACCACAGAGGATAGTGGCTGACCCTGGTAAGTGAAGAGGTTGTCAATTGAGGATTTTAGCAAGAATATGTGAAACACTAGGTGTATTTTGAGAGAGGTGGGTAACTGAAGCTTCATGGTCTCTGGGTTGATTACCTGGCTGATGGAATATGGCCCATGGTATGGTAGTCCCATTTACAACACAACTTCTTGTTGCATAAGTCTTGGGCTGAGACCACACTTTTTGCCCAACAGTGAATGCTGGGTCTTCTAGGCACTGGCAGTCAGCATACCACAGGGGTTCTCAAACTGGGGGTTGGGACCCCTCAGGGGGTCGCAAGATTATTACATGGGGGGTCATGAGCTGTCAGCCTCCACCCCAAACCCCACTTTGCCTCCAGCATATATAATGATGGTAGATATATAAAAAAGTGTTTTTAATTTATAAGAGGGAGTTGCACTCAGGATTGCTGTGTGAAGGAGGTCACCAGTAAAAAAGTTTGAGAACCGCAGGCATACCATGTGTAGTTTTCCTTGGTCTTGTTGTCTATGTCACTGGCCCCAATGACAGGAGCGAGCCATCTGTTATTTTCACTAGGTCAGGGAGATTGTTTGGTTGAACCTGAATACCCAGGGCATGGGCCTTTTCAGCATCTATAAAGTTGTTCACTGCCCTGGAATGCACCAGTGCCACTGTGGTGGGATTTGGTAAGGTTCCCCTGGAACACAGACACAGACCTGAACTTTGAGGTATGGGGAGAGCTCACCGTGAATTGGGTATGTCTCAGTGAAAAGTAAGGGGTCATTGTCTCAGGGCTCATTCTGGCCAACCCCTTCTAGTCCTGGGTGTGGTAGTTTCCCAAAGTGCATCTTGTTAGAGCTCAGGGTGGGCAGTTGGCAAGACCATGGCCAGATCCTTCCCAGTGGAAACATAGTCCATGGCAGCAGCAGAGCTCTTTTTCCTCAGGGGTCACATAGTGGTTGGCACTATTCAGCTGCATGGTCTGAGCCTGGTCTGGAGACAGGTACCAAGTAACACAGACTGCTTCCTTTCCTTGTGTTGCTCCCTGACCCCCTATTGTCAATGTGTTGATGAAGGCATCAAGGCCTCCACATGAGCTAATTCGTCCTTAATCTCCTTGTGTAGTCCCCAACAGAACTGGTAGAGCTGTGCCGCTTCATTCCACTTGGTGTCAGTGGCTAGTCGCCAAAAGTGGGCAGCATTGGAGGAAGCTGGTGCTTGCCCCTGCTGGAGTTTGCACAGGGCTGCCTCTGCCGAGCAGGTACAGTGGGAATCATCAAATATGGCAGAAAATGCCTAAAGGAACTGCATCTAGCTCACACGTTTATGTAGTAGTGAGGCCAAATCCAACACATCTGCCACCAGGAGGCTAATAATGAGTCCTACTTTTTGCTTGGTCAGTGGGGTAGGACTGGAGGTGGAGTAGAAACAGTAGGCAGCATTGGTTTATAAACACCCTCAATTTTTGGTGGTACTCATTAAAAAAATTCTGGGAGGAAGTCCCGGTGCAGATGCGTGGCCACACTGTGAAGGAGTTTGCAATCAGATTCCAGGCCAGGATCGATTTCAAGGGTCAGAGTCTGAGTGAGGTTTCAGAGTCTGGGTCAGGAGGCAAAGCCAAATCAAACTAAGCTCGAAGCCAGGAGTTCAGGAGAAGGAATGGTCTTTGCAGCATGAAATCCACACAGTTACCTGGATATGTCCTGGAAGGCCCCTTGGGTTTATATAAGGCAGTGAGCAGGAGCCATGAAGCTGCTGCTTGTCAGACCTCCTCAGTTGGGACTTCCCAGGGGCCATGTCCACAGTGGGTCATGAGTAGTGGAGCACAAGCTGGTTACAGCTGCTGCTGGATGGCAGCATGGAGAAGTTTGCTGCCTGGCAGCTCTCTAGGACTGGGTTTTAGACCTGCTGGGACTTACACATTCTTGTCCATGCTAAGGGCAAATTGGGTTCAATATCTTCTTAGCTGACATGTTTTCTAGCATGATTCATTATTTCAGTGTATTCAAGGCCTCTGAGGATAACATTCTACTTGAATGCTAACTGCCATTGTGGAGCATTTTTTAAAAGAACTTTCCACTTCTACACATTTTTCGAAGGAAAGGATTGATTTGGCTTATTACCTAAAAGATTAATTAATGTTTGCCAGAAGCTCCAGGGTCCCATTAGCTAATCCCAAACCACACCGCTAACCAGAATAATGGGCAGGAGTTAAAGTAAATGTCATTTTTTAAAATGAAGGTGAATGTCATGTAAATATTTCCAACATGCTCAGAGCATCCCTGTACACTTTTCTTTCTAGCCTAATTAACCCATATTACATCTGGGAAAGACACAATATGTGGATGGAGTGGGCTTTGATAGCCATATCTATAAAGCTGAAAATGGCATTTTATGGCTGCTTCTGAGAGGGAACAGGTTAAAGCTTTATGTGTCTGCACAGATGCAGTGGGCCAGCAGCCATGAAAAAATGTAGTCTGGATAGAACTCATAATGGAAGATTGACTGCTGGGACCCTTGTGTTTCAGACATTGATTATTCTCCAAACAATGTTTTTTACAGTCAGTTAGAGGCTGCTGGAAGTATTTGTCTTGTCAGATAACTTGCATTAGCCAGCAAGTAAGCTGATTTTAAGAAGGAAATATGTAACAGTTGTTTTTGTTTGTTTTTTTGCTTTTTTTAGGAAAGAAAAATCACTATAATTCACACTTCCTTAGGATTGATTGATTGATTGATTTTTGAGTCAGACATATTTCTTAGGCGGAAATGTAAGGTACACAGTAAAATATTTATTATAATTTCTTATGTCGTAACTATATCTCTACGAAGGCCAAGATAAATATGTAGTGTTCCAGCTATACAGTGCCTGGTGTGTTTATTGCCACATTTTCTATGAGCAATCTCCATTCTGTTGTGTTTCCTTGGTGACTGTGTTATTCCAGGAAAATGAGTAACACACGGTGAGGAGGGTGTGTAATGACTTCTGCAGTAAACGGTGTGTCTGCACTAAAACACATGGATGATGCTCCCTGAACTCTCAGATCTGCACTAGAGCATCCCCTACAGAGTGCAATGCACAGAAAGCCTGGGGAGGTTCAACTACAGTTTTTTGAGGAGCAAATATTAATGTGCATCAATTGTACCCCACACTTCCCTCCTGGCCACAGCTTTTAGAGTGTATGCAGAGTTCAGAGCCAGAGTTTGTCCCAAGAGAAGGCCCAAAAGCATAAAGAGTTCCATTTTTGAAATGTATACAACCCAGCCACTTCTGTTATCTATATTCCTCACTTACTAGTTTTTCTTTTTCCCCTACTCAATGAACGTAATGGGCATAGGAGCATTTTGTTGTTGTAGTTCTACACTGATGAGGTTTTAACTTAGCGGTACTGGGAATTGGTATCATACGTAAGTATGACATCATCCAAAAGACTAAGACAGCCAGTCAAATAATCACAACATTCACAGACCCTTTAATACAGCAATAAACCACTCCAGGTTGTGCATTATATGGGTGCTAGCTTCAGATGTGCTGCAAAGCAGAAGAATAAAGGCCAAGGAAATTCAGTCATCCAAGATGTACAACAATCACTAAATAATGCACACCATGGAGTGACATACTGCCGTTGGAGTCTGTAGCTTGCTAATTTTAAATATAAATTACAAAACATCTTAACAGCCAATTTGGGAAAGGTATGTATCCTTCCAGAATGAAAACAGTTTTTAGTAGGGAAAAGGCATGTACTGTGTTGGAACTGGAGTAGAACCACATCTCTTCTTCAAGATGTGTTTCTCATTTCCATTCTATATTAGGTGGGTGTGCTTGCCATATGCACTGGTCCCAGAAGTTTTTCCCTCAGCTCTGGTTCCCTCTGGAGTGGTGCCCGCCAGCTCTCCCCACCCTCAGTTCCTTCTTGCTGCCAGTGATGGTGCTGGAACATCTGCTGCTTCGGCTAGCATTGATTCCTTCTCTGTTCTTGCAAACGTTGAAATCCTGTAAAATAATTATACATAGTAGTTTTCTTAGTTACCCTTAGTAGTAGTTCTCAAACTCTTCGTTGGTCATGAATGGGACCCAGTCGGGGGTCAGGACATGCCCCGGTCCCCAGGCTTTAAGCCCTGCAATCACTGCAAATGGCCTATGCCCGTCAACAATCCCCATACCAGCTGCCTAAGGTGCTTAGGCGAAGGGCACATAAGTGACAAGTGCTGTATCTGCAAGTCTTTCAAAACTAGGATGAAGACAGAGCGCAATATCCATCTAAGAGTACTCCTAATGGAGTCGGCACTCACTCCGGCACTGGAGCAGTGGTCTGACTCTGCACTGAGCACCATGGCCTCCATGCGCAGTGCTCCCCCGGCATCGTCCAGAAACCAGCACTGGTCTCCCTCCAAGGCTCCAGTCAAGAAGCCAAAAAAGACTGTGAGGGGAAGATCTCCTACCTCTCACCAGGGAAAGGAGAGGGCAGGGGGTGAGCCAAGACCTGTGTCGGCAGCTCAACATCCCCCTCGGGAAGTCGGGCCCCAGCTCAAGTCAAGCAGTGAAGCCCATCCCATGCATTGCCTGCGACTCCAGATAGCACTGCAGGCCCCGGCCAGCTTAAGGTGCAGTCGACACCTGAAGCCCTTCAAGCAGCTCAGGAGATCCTGACACCTCCGGTGCTGCCCTTACTGGCTCCTGCAGTACCCCAATCTCAGGGAAAACCCGTGTTGGGACTTATGCATTTGTTCCCACCTCCGGGGGTTACTGTTCCCCATCGAGAGGGACGTCCCACCAGCATTCACCCACCTGCAGCTGTCATGCCTCAGGACGGGAGAGGCAGGCTCAGCGGCGCCCTCTTCAGTCCCTGCATTGGGGGCACCGATCAAGGGACTCGAGGCGTACCTTGCTGGTAGATTGGTGCAGAGCCTCTGAGGCATGTACCATTCAGCAAGAACTCCAGGACCAGCCCCAACCATCTTCAAGGGCCCAGGACCGATCCTGGGACCGATTGGGCACCAGAGACTGTCGATTGCTAGGATGTCATCACCCATCTCCAAAAGGAAGGTCTCCCTACTCAGGACGTCCTCCTGGCAACTCGCTCATAGGAGCTCCCAGTCCCGTTCAATGTCCCGGTATTGGTCAAGTAGCGTGAGGTGTGGATCACTGGGTATCCAATGCAGATGCACCAAATGCCATCGATCCCCGAGAGCCCGACCAAGACAGTCTCGCTCGGACAGGTCGGCTTCATGATGCAGCGACTGGCACCAGTCAGACAAGAGCCACCACTCGGCATGATCCTGGTCACCTGTAACTGATTGCTCCGCTGGTACCAATGGTGCTGACTACATTGTCAGCACTGAAACCTGTCCCATGGCCCCAAGCGCAGTGGCCAGTGCCATGGTACCAGTGGAACCCCTGGGGGTTCACCCAGCCTTCCCAGGCTGCCCGATCGATGTCAGGAGACTTCGAGAGGCTAGCGGCCTCGGAATCCCGTCCCTATCCAGTGCTGGAGTCTTTGGGGGGTAAGACCCCGCAGGTCCAGAAGGACCAGGGGAACAAGCTGATGGACCACCAATGGACGTGGAGGTTCCCAGGGCACCGGCATTGTCCTCGTCGTTGCCAGACAAGGCTATCACAGGGTCTCCTCAGCCAGTTCCTCTGAATGATGCCAAGGTGCACCAGGAACTTTTGAAGAGGGTCGCTTCTAACCTTTAAAACAATCAGTAGGATGTTTTTAACACAATAGCTGTGTGGATTCCCCTTTATTTGCTGATGAGATTCCATTTGTGCACCACTGTTAATTGATGCATCTGACATCACTAAACTGTTCCCACAGCACAATCAGAGCATGCTTTTGGACTATCTGTGTCCCTAGCAGTATTAAAATACCATCTTGTCATAGAATCAGAATTGGTAAACAGCAGCTATCTAGTTTGAATAGCTAGATTACATTGCAGCATGGGATTGCGTATTTAGCAACTTAGTCAGTCATAGCACTGTCAGACTTTCTCCAGCTAATGTGCATGAGTTTTGTGACAAAGTGCAATATATTTTTTTCCTATGCACATCTCAGATTGCTTGTAATTTAGTAGGGCCACCACAATTTCTGGGCAGGCTATCAAGTGAGATGTTGTAATGATTTGCATCATATAGTAAATGGAAAAATGTAGCTTGTGTTTGTAGCTGTTCCATTGGAGTCTTGCAGTTTGCTCTCTTTTTAGTGCTTTTTAGAACACTATGTAACAATCCTTAGCTATTTCGCAGACTGCTGTCTGGTGAAATGGGTTACCTGTGCGCTGTTTAAAACTTTGTGCATAATGAAATGATGAGAACAAAGAGAAGATTTTTATCCTTTGAGAAACGCAGATAACTAATAGAATCTGAAGTTATCAAAACATATTTCTTGCCAAAGAACTTTGAATTCATGTGATTCAATTGCTGGGAAAATGCCTGAATTAAAAATTGTCCTGTGAGGACCAAGAAAGTAGAGCCAACTTCTGGCACAGTACAGTTTCCTCCCAAAATGGCCATGAATGTGTAAAAACAGGGTAGGGTGAACAAATGCTTGGCCCCCTACCACCAATCATTGCTGCCAGCGCAAGATGGAAGATCAAAAATTGGGGAAGGGTAGGAGAGAAAGAAAAGTCACAGGTCATGCCTGTCCCGCCAATGCTAGACACTCTTCTGCAGTTCCACTTGTAAAGCACCTCTTGGCAGCCGTGGAGCAGTTTCTGTGCAAATGGTGGGACAGAATAAGGACAGAAACTGAGTTCTGGGTTCCCCCGTCTGACACGTATTTTGGTTCTTAGTTTAGTGCAATACAAGCCATGCGTGAGCAATGAGAACTATAATAAGTGGGGAGTCGGGGGAATAAGCAACCTAGCTGATTTAGGAATAACAGTATCAGAGGGTTAGCCGTGTTAGTCTGGATCTGTAAAAGCAGCAAAGACATGCATTCAACGAAGTGGGTATTCGCCCACGAAAGCTCATGCTCCAATACATCCGTTAGTCTATAAGGTGCCACAGGACTCTTTGCTGCTTTTAGGAATAACAGTGCAATTCTTGCTTTCCAGAAAAATATGATTAAAAACAACATTGAACTGCTGCTACTCTTACCTCATGTCCCTGCCAGTATATATTAATATTCTGGGCATGTACTACTTGTGTTTCCTCCATTTAATCAAGCCTTGAAAAATAAATTCTTATGGATGGCGGGGGAAGAATGGAGAAGAAAGTGGGGGGGGGAATTAATATTAATTTCATGTAGGCATTCAGATATAGTATTGATGACTGAGGTAAAAATAGCTATCTAGCAAGTTTTGTATGTTCCATAAACTTTCCATAGAGCTATAGTTGAAAAGGGAGGAAACCTTGTTATTTTGTCAGCATGTCCAAAAATTGGTGTAGGTGAACAAACTTAAATACCTCCACAGCAGTATATAAAACAGCTACTCTGAGATGTTTTGTTTAATACTTTGACCAAGATTTTGAACAAAAGATATTTCATGGAAATATAACATACTTTTGTATCTCCAAATACGGAGTAATCACTATTCGAATTTAACAGGATGAAATTAAGTATGTGCAGGTTTTTTAAAAGAAATCTAAAGTAAATAAAATGAGTCCACAAAATCTAGTTTAGAATGAGTGCAATGTAATTAAATTAATCTTTTAACCACATGTTCCTATTACTCTTCCCCTTGTCTTAATTTCTTGTGTGCCTTCTCTGTTTTTTATTATACTAGTTGTCTCAACTTTTCTTTAATTAGGCCCTGATTCTGCAACCATTTATGTTCATAATAACTTTGTATACCTGCATAAATATGGGCAGGATTAAGCTCTTAATTTGTACAACACCAGCATAGTGGAGCTCTGATCCTGAAGGAGCCTTTGGATGCTAATGTGAAACAAATATGACGATGGGAGTTCTAATCCTAAGAGGGTGTACAGGTGTGTCTGTGATTACATTTGATGGAACCTCTTAGCTTTCTTTACTTCAGAATTATGGCTCCAGTCCTGCAACTGACTCAAAGGAACTACACATGTGCTTATAATTAAGTATATACTAAAGTCTTTGCAGCATTGGAGCCTAAATTATTAGCAGTATTATTATATAAATAGGAAATCTCTCATATTTTGAGACACATATACCAACGGAAAATACAATTTTTTTTTTAGCTGAAATGGACAGAGAAGAATTGTTGGTCAGGTGTGTGATAAACAAAAGGTCACTTTTAAAAAATGGCCCTTAATTTCATGGACAAGTCATATCATAATACTGTACCGATATGCCTTTTCTTTGTACTTCTATATTAACCACAAGAAAATTAGGATATCATGGTGTAGCAGCTGACAAAATAATTAAAATGGAAAGAATTTCCCCCATGCTATTTGTTTAATAGTTTAAATGTTTTTCTCAGTTACACATCATATTGTATGTAGGAACTGCTATGCCTAGATTTTATGGGAAGTTTGAAAAAATGTTTGGAGTTTGAATCCAATTTTATTCACTTAAGTGTGAAGAAAATACGCTTTTCTGATTTGTTCTACTTGAAAGTTTGTATTTTAATAGCTCAGAAGTAGTTGAGGCTAGAAACATTGACTATAAACCAAGCTTAGTTCAATGTTTGGGGAAAAAAGAACTCAAGGCCCTGATTCAACAATAGACTTCATGCAAGCAGATCTTTGCACCTGCATAGAGCCCCACTGACAAGTCCAGCCATGCTACGTCTGCTGCACCATCAGAGCCCAATGCTACATTAAATTGGTTTAATACTTTGAGTTGTGAACGCTGAAAAATTAAATTTTCACTCATAGACATTAGAACAATTTCTCTTTGTGTTCTAGACAAAGTAAAAGTAGTTGATAATGTCTGGCACGCAATGAATTGCTTTAGGTTTCAGAGGCCAGTAACTGTATAAGGACAACTTAACTGGGACCAGGTCCTATGCCACTGAAGTTAGTGGTAGCAGTATATGGGCCTTAGATGTTATGATGTCCAGGTCTTGTTCAGGAAAGCACTTAAGTAGATACTTAAATTCTGTTGAATTAAGTGGGATTTAACCACATGCTTAAATGCTTTCCTGAATGAAGCAGAGCCTAAAAAACTAAGGTTGTTAATGATGCATCAGTGAAAGACACCCTGTGTGAACAACTTAATCAGGCTTTTTTCCCTTTCTAGTTTTTAAACAACGCAACAAAAGAAAAATTAAATGTAAAATCAAATTTTAATGCAATTTTAGGATTGAAAAAGTAAAGTCTTTAGATTAATGTTAGCAAAATATTAGCAAAGACATAGCGATTGGCATCATGGCTCCATTTAAGTCAATAGCAAAAGTCCCATTGATGTCGAGAGGGCCAGGATTTCAACTCAGTATTTTTAATTTCAGATTTCCTTGGTAAAGAAGAATATGTTCACAGGCTATTTGTTAAAAGTATGCACAGTCTGAACTGCATGAATAGTGTAACAGGATAAAGGCTCCTTTAGAAAGCTTAACATTTGAATTTCCTGACACTTGTATGCTTGACTTTTCAGCTACAGCCTTACACTGGTGGTTTTACATTCAGCTTCTTGCTATACGTTGCATACAGCATTACAAGTTGATTGCAAGTAGTTTGTCACTAAAATAGCAAGTAGATGAAGCAGAGAAATTCAAATCTTGTTAAAAATTAATAGTCCTGAAAATGTGATTTTTTTTAACTTTAAAACATAAAAACTAGTTATTTTTGGTCGAACATGGGAAACTGTGGAAGCCATCAAAAAGAGACTCAATAAGACAGGACACCATAGTTCCAAGAGCATGTAATCACCTCATATCATGCATGTGAGCACATACTTCTACTCTTCCAGTTTTTCATATTTTAAAAGACCTTTTAAAGGGAACGTAGTGGCTTGGTATCAACTTTCTGCATCGGGGTCGGCAACCTTTCAGAAGTGCTGTGCCAAGTCTTCATTTATTCACTCTAATTTAAGGTTTTGCGTGCGAGTAATACATTTTAATGTTTTTAGAAGGTCTCTTTCTATAAGTCTATAATATATATATAAACTATTGTTGTATGTAAAGTAAATAATGTTTTTAAAATGTTTAAGAAGCTTCATTTAAAATTAAATTAAAATGCAGAGCTCCCCAGACTGGTGGCCAGTACCTGGGCAGTGTGAGTGCCACTGAAAATCAGCTTGCGTGCCTCCTTCGGCACGCATGCATAGGTTGCGTACCCCTGTTCTACACAAATCTGTTTCAGATCCAGCAATGCACTTTTGTTGTGGACCGATCCGTAAGGTTGTTTCTAGTATGTTGGTGTTTGGAATGGGGGTAGTATGGTTGGACATGAAGCAGGTGAATGTAGAAAATGGCAAGCAGATGTCAAGGAGCTCTGATGTGTGCTAGAAGAGTAGAGTGTATAACAACTTTTAGATAAGAGAAGTGCTCTTACTTCAAGGGTCAGTAATTGCATCTGCACTAGGAATGACTACACATGCCAGTGGTGCACTGGGACTATCTTTTTTCTCTACTTAAGCTTTATATTTTCCTTTAGGAGAAATTAATTTTCCTTCCAAGAAAAATGAGAATTCATTGAATTTTATTTGTCCATGATTCCAGTGGGTTTTTTCAGGTGTCCCAGTTACAGAATGGTGAGCAACAGGAATTAAAATGGAGCAAATAGTTTGTATCCTCCACTTTCCCACTGTTGTCATGAATAGCTCATCACCAAAACTTACTGCCTCAAAATAAGTCTATGGTGACTGCTAACAACATCTTTGATCTGCCCTCTGATCTAAGTGTTGTGCAATATTGGCCAAAATGGTACAGAAAAAAACCCTCGCTATTACAAATGATGAAGCCGGTAATAGTCGATTTAAAAAATAATTAAAACTGTTACCAAAGAATAAGTTTAGTTCTTGGGAATAACGGTTCAGTACATTGAGTTTTTAATACTAATAGTAATGCTCAGCCCCTATATTTATGTATGTCTTCTTGTTATTTTGAGTGGTCATTGAAAGTTAATCTATTTAATTGTTTGAGAGGAAAGAGCTTACTTTTCCATAAATATTTTTTAAAAATCTGTGTAGAATATATTTCAGAAGAACACCTTTACTATGTAATATATGTTTTTGTACTTTGCCCTCAGCTTTTAGCTCAGTTTCCTTCTTTGTACTGAGGTTTCTATTTTAACATTCACACTTAGAAAACCATTGGGGTCAGTGCAACAAAGACTGCTGTTTTTACAAATGTTGATTAGGCCTCTCTTCTTTATCATCTTACAGGTCTTGTAGAAATTTGCCTCATGCACCCTCTTGATGTAGTGAAAACCAGGTAAGGTTCTGCTTGAACAAGTTTTATTGACACTGGAAAATGTCCAAATTGTGAGCTGTCAGAAAATAAAATGCTAGAACTTGTCCAAGTAAGATAACTTCTCCCTTTAATGGCATTTATGTTTACTTACTGTTTTTTACAGCACTTGATAGACAGAATTTGAATAGCATGATGCATTTCTGGTTAGAGGTCATCTGAAGGTGTTAAATACTTTTTGTAAAATACTGTCTTCAAATAATAGCAAAAGGAGATCCTATTAAATAAAAGTTGAACATTTAAATTTGATTACCATATTCATCATCTCAAGTAATGTTTTTATTTGAAACTAAAGTGCCATATTGCCTTAGAAATATTTTTGAGATCTGCTGCAATGGGTCATGCTTTCAAAAGTTAGTACAAAAAGATGTTCCCCAAATTAGCACATGAAAATTGGGTTATTTCAAACCAATTATACTTTGACCCCATTTTCTTGCATTAGCCATACAAATTTGTGTTTTTATGAGTACACGTGGTGACCAATTTTCAAAAAATTGTCTTAAATTTCTGTTCTAGCATGTTGTTCATTTAGAAGAAAAAAAAATCGGTGTTATTGTATTTCTGGCTATTGGAGCTTGACATCTGAGTTCATAACATAACAAATGTAGACATTACTATTGCCAACTATTTGTGAAACTGACCGTAGTAAAGTGCTAGCATTGCCAGTTGAAAGGTGAGAATTGAAGGAGGTCCCTGAAATAGGAAAAAGAGACAGCAGTTCTCTGGGATGCTTAAAGTGATATTAAAAGTCTGTAAAGACATTTTCTGCTTGTTTTTTATGATTACGCTAAGGACTCTGGAGAAGGGAGTGATTCCATATTAGGAATTTTCTCTGAATTTTCCTCAGCCCAGTATCCACAATTCTTGGTCTCTTCAGTGACATAGCCACTTCCAGTTACTACAGTGTTTTTTCTCTTTACTGGATGGGAACATTATGTACATACATAAACTGATGCAACTCTGCTATGTAGTATATTTTTGTGGAGTTATGTACTTTCTGTTCTACGTTTTTTACAAAGGGGACAATGTGACTTTTTAAGATTAGTGAATCTTTGGTTAAACTGGGTTAGCACTCCAGAGAAACCTCAAGACAATGCCAGAGGAACATCATCTTGTGGATTTGTGGCTGTGCATCCTTGCTTGATTCTTACACGTTTTCTGTTTGCTTGAATGTTCTCTGGCACTCCCCCAAAGTCCCAGTCCAACCACAAAATTTAGACAGCTCACAGTCTGTATAGGGGTCTGTCTCCCACACTGGTAGCAAATAATTTTCCCATCTCCCCAAAACAGTTCCTCTATTCTCCATTTTCTTCTCTTCAGGCTTCACCCCTGCCAATTCTCCAAATTTCCTTTCCAGTTCAGGTTTATTAAATGGACAATGTACCTGTCAGGGAAAATCTGCTTCCTCCAACTCCTCTGTGAGTTTGACCTTTGCCTCCTAACCAACCCGGACACTTGTGTTCTCAGGAAGGCCTTGTAGAAATTGCTCCAGAATTCTGTAGTCCATAATTTTAACCACACTCTGCATATTAGGCTTTAACCAATCATTAGGCCAATCTGCTAATCTCTGGGCAAACATCTTGGGTCATATAGTTATGATTGCTCTGATAAGGAACAAGGTATGGTTTCCATTCCCTGATAGGATGATACACAACCATATCCAAAGCAAATACTTACACCCTAATCAAAAGTTCACAATATCTGTGAACACTTTCACTTGCAACTTTGAAATTTGCTTTCCAGGAACAGTGATGCCAGTGAAACTCAACTGCACAAATATTTGTGGGAGTGAACAAAAAGAGAGCAAGCAGAGGGAATGTGAATTGATTTCACTTATAAATCCAAGCAAATATTAACATAATTTTTAATTTTTATTTATTTATTTATTTAGCATTGTTTACCCAGCTCTAGTCACAATCTGTGTGCCTACTAAAGTTGCAATGTTGGTTTTGGATGTACCATTTCTTTAAGATGGTATGTCTGAGAATGATGAAATTTCATGGTGGTGCCCAGTAGTTGGACATTATTGGGTCTAATTCACCACTTTTTACACGTCAGCTTTATGCTGACAGGATTCCATTAGAAGATCTGGAGTGGGGAAAGTGAAGCTTTTGTGCAGGTATTTTACCCTTTCAAACCTTTTTGTGAAGATGAGCCAAAACTCTAACACTGGACGTAAAGCTACTCAAACACTGGTAAGTTTGGACCTCCAGTTATAGCTTGGCCTAACTTTATATATTTGGCCCAAATCCTCATTCTCCCAAACAATTTTCCATTAGCAGGTTTCCTTTTGTCTCCCCAAAATTCCCATAACTAGCTTAATTATCCCTCAAACAGTTTCTGTCAGTTGTTGCACAAGTGTTCATTTTCCCAACAATAAAACATTGTGAAGTTATGATATTGGTACATTTGGTTGAACTAACACACATACAAATCTGGCACAAACTACAGTTTTCTAGTTGGAAAAACACTTTACTATATTTAGCTCAAACATAATGAGTATTACAGAATCATTTCTGTGCCACACGTTGGTAAGTCTGATAGGTGAAAAGTCTGATATCTCCCTTCAATCAAGGCTAAGCAGAAGGAGAAGCAAAAGTGATTATTCATTCAGACTAGGATACCCATCAGTTCACCAGTCTTCCATTAAAATGATATCATCAAGGTTTTTTAGTTAAAAAAAAAACCTTGACCTTCTGTATTTTGACAGCATCACTATCTAGAAGTTCTTAGCAACTGGAATCCGGGAGCTGTGTCCTTACTCCCCATCCCACCACAGGATACAAGTAACTTTTATTGATGTTAATGAAAGTTTGTTGTAGCCATCAGGGAGATTATAGGGATCCAGTACTTTATTTATTCTAGTTACTGCTTTATTTTTCATAAGGATAATCCAATTAAGAAAAAAAAAGATAACAAAAGATTTGTTATGAAATTAACAAATGCACCATGGGCTGTTTAGGCCTTCTTTTATTGGAAAGTAGAGCAATAGTCTCCCAACTGGGTATATCATTTCATTTGAAAGAGGAAGTGGGATGCACTGGGCTAGAGTAACAAAGAGAGGGAGAGAGAGAGAGAGACCTTTCTGTTTCTTTCTGTGTATAGTAACTTGGATGAATTCCTCAGATTTGAGACCTTCTTTGGTGTCCTAATGCAGAATGAAACAAAATTATTTTCAAATGTACATTTAGCAGGAAATAACTCCACTGAGCATGTTGCTTGTTTATAATTTACAAGAACGTATTTTTATATCTCGTCCCTTCTCCAAAACCTGCTATGGATAAATGATCATATTGTTATTATTGTGCAATAATAGAAAATTATTAAATATAGCAAATGTATTGCAAAATATTGTCACAAAAAATCCAAACCATTATTGTAAGTGTTCCTGAGATTCAAAATAATCTCAGATGGGAACTTCCTTCTCCAACATATTTATTAAAACAAAAGGCAACCGTCTTGAAAGTGGCCAAGTGTTCATTGGCTAGGAAAGATGTGGTAAAGTCACACGGGATCCTATCAGGGAAAGGCTGAGTCTGGAGTGCATCCACATGGAGAGAAGACTCTACCCAATGGCCAAGATATCCCTAGAGGTCCAGGTTAAGTTGAGCTAGAAACAGCTTGGCATTGTGGATAGGTTGCCCCATCTGTTGGTATTAGGGATGAACTGGAACTCCTTCCTGGTTAGGAAAAAAGTAGGCATCTAGTGTCCATGGCAGAAGGGAACTGAGCCACCGAGGAAGATGAAGAAATGGCTCAAAGTAGGGGAACAGAAGAACCCTAGACAACAAGATACAAGCCGAGGGTGAAAGAGGGAAATGAATGTTCCTGAGGAAAAAATGGAAAAAGGGAAGAACTGACCAAGCAGGCACTGGGAGGTGGGAGAGAAAGGAAGCCCAAAAGTATAGAGGAGGATGGGCTGTCCACAGAATGTTTGCTACCATGGCCTTGAGAGGAGGAACTGTGAGATATGTTGGTAGGACTAGGAGAACAAGAGACCATAGAGAAAGGAGATGAAGGGATTCACCCTGACCCAAAATAAAAAGGGTGAATGGGAGGAGATTAGACCTTCGAATTGCCCCTGGTATGAAGACCAGTGGGCTGAAACTGAATTATGGAGATGTTCCTCCTCTATGAAATATGACTTCTGTGGGTGTAGATGAGATGACCACCCTGGAGGGAAGTGTAGGAAACAGACACCTGGTGCCTTCTCTGAAGAAGGGAGGGCCTGAGGGAAAAGGAACCTCAGTGTTCGACAATTGGGGGAGGTGTGTGACAGAGGGCTGGAAGCTAACAAGTGAGCCAGCACTCTGATCTCTTAGGCACCAAACAGCTGCCCAGGAGAAGGCTCATTAGGGAGATGAGGCTAATTAGCTGATCAGTCTGGGAGAACTGAGGAACCAATTAGCCATCAGTTGCAGGGTATAAAAGAAGACACAGGGAAGAAGTAAGGAGAGAGGACCGGGGATAGCTGAGTCCAGTATGCTCTGAGATCTTGAGGAAGAGAGACCTCTGTTTTTCCCTGGCCCTATGGGAAAGAGCTAAAGGACAAGAATCACTGTAAATACTTTGCTGCACAAGGCAGCTGGTGTTGGTGATGGGAATATAAATAAATTCACACAAAGTTGCCACTGAGAGGTTTCTGTGGCATCAGAGGATAGTGATAGAGGGTGCTGTGTTACAGTCACCTCAGTTTAAATGAGAAAATGCCATTCTGTCTCCTATGTGGTCAAGAGTAGACAAAGGCCCGCATCAAAAACCTGAGACTGAAACTCCAGCCCACAAATTTTGGGAAAGTTTTGATCCATTTTGTGATTTAGATTTCATGGTTGACTGTTATCTTTGTAACAAGCTAAACCAACACCCTGGATTCAAAACCCCCTGATCTTTGGAAAAGTTAAGAGAGGATCCAAGTCCAGATATGAACTTTCCTACTAGCCCCAGTCAGAAACTTTTCTACTGGTGATTTCCTCTTGTTCCAATTTCTGTCGTTTTTGCTCATATTAGAAGAGTTCAGCTTACTACATGTGTTTCTGATCTCATTCCATCTGTTGTTTTGCAAAAGCTCCTTCCTTTTATATCATTAATTCCTCTTTGATTTCTGGTCTTTTTCATTCAAGTGAGCAGTAGTGGAGCCTGTTTTGAAAAGCCTTGGCTTGGAGTAAAAGATTGATAACAATAGTCATCTGACTTCATTTCTTTCCAACATCCCTGAGTGCATTGTCCTTACCCAATATTACTATCTCTACATGATCATAATTTCTTGGTTCATGCTGACCTGGGTTTCGTTCAGGTTATTTGACCGACCAGCCTTGATTAGGTTTTTAATCAACTTATTTCTGCCAGTCCTCAAGGCTTTTCACTTGTATCTTACTTGATTTATCAGTGAACTTGGATATACTCACTCATGGGATCCTCATGCATGCTGTAGTTGATCTTCTGGTTTTGGCATTCAGGATTCTGCGTTTAAATAGTTTGAATGTTTCCTTACAGATTCTTCATGCCTGGTTTTATGAAATAAGAACTTATCTCAAGTTAACAATAATTTTGATGTGGATGTGCTCCAGAGCTCAGTCATTTGCGCTTTGTAAGAAGGAAAACAATCTGTTAGGAATTAATAAGGGCACGTGGACTAATAGTTCCAACTAGATTTGCTATTCCAATTTAAATTCTGCCCTGAACTGAAGAACAGTATTGATGTGCACTGTTAAATAGATGCTGCATTTTACAGTGCTGGGCAAAGTGATTCCTGTTTGTATGCGTAGACATACCACGTATATAGTTTATCCAAATGCTGGTTTCACGTCTGTTTATCTGATACTGGGGCATTTGTGGTCATTAAACAGAGGAGCTTTACACTTGTCTTTTTTAAACCAGGATATTTTTGGTGAAGAGCTCTGTCACAGGGCAGCTCCCTCGTTACCTGGAGAACCTCACTGCCTGGACAGTTGAGATGGTTTCACATTTAGAAATGCACACTGGGTTCCCCAGCCCAGGCTCACACTCTGAGTTCCTCTTGTGCTGCCAGTTGCCTCCTGTTTTGTCCCCTTATATTCCCCCCAATAACCTTGTTAACCCAGTGATTGTCACCCAGGTGCTCACAATCCCCCAAAATAAAGTGTATAATTGCCTTCAGCAATGTCAGCCATTAGGGTGCTGCTAATAGCACCCTGTCGCAGGGTCTTGATTCTAGAATTTACTTCTCCCTGCTCTGAAAGAGCCTAGATTCACTGTCCCTCAGTGCACATTATTGAACCTGTTTTCCCAGGCCTCCCCTGACAGGGTGGATGAGTGAGTTGAGATGGCTGGGGGAGATTTTTATTTTATTGGTGGGGGTCCTTATGTGGACAATGCTCAAATGTAGTGTTTTGTTTTGGAGTGTGTGGTTTTATCAGTAATAGGTGTTTTCTGAACAATTGAAATAAATCTAACAAAATAATCACTTCCTTTTAGAGATAATGGGCTCACAAGACTCTGCTTTGGGTTTGGCAAATCCTCAGTTGTTGTATTTTGCCATTACAATGGCCAAAAAAGGAACACCCTTGGTTTTAATTTCCTGACTCACCTATGACTTGCAGAAATGTGGAGTATGCCAAATATCCCTTGCACACCTCTGACATACTCAAAATAGAACAATAATTTCCATTTCCCCTTTAAAGGATCCTTGCCATGTTTCTAGGGCTGTGAGGGGAATACCATAAAATAAATGAAAACTCCAGAATTCTCAATAGATATCTGCATATTAGAAATATACAGGTGGCCAGTCCCCTTGCACTGACAGGAAGGGAAACCACTGAGGGTAGGAAGCAAGTGAAGGGACTCCCTTGGGAGAAATGGGGAGAGAAGCATTAGCAGGTGGTGAAGTGAACTTTTTGGGAGAAAGGAAAGCAGATTAAAAGGCTCTCACAGGGACAAGAGGAAGGGGATTCCTGAGCAGGCACTGGGACAAAGGGTAAGACATCAGCGATAGTTATTCTTACTTATTTCCTCCCCAGCACAGACCTGGATGTGGGGAAGTCCCCCGGCAGTTTTGGAATCTGATTGAATCTAAAACCACAGGGAGTGGTCCAGATCTAGTTCTCTGAATCAAACCTGACCGTATTTGGATTTGGGGCATTTGTTTCGGTCTGTCTCTGCCACCCTTTTCCTTTTATTTAAAATACCACAAGTACCAGGTTTTTGCACACTTGGCCCATATCAGGAAGTACTCTTCACTGAAGATGATCTGGGAACACATTGAAAGCATGCTAAAAGGACACTTTTTCAAGACAAGTCAGTATTTTTTTTTAATTCCTTACCTGACTTTAAATCATGGACACTGGGAAAATTTTAAACATTGAATGTACTCCACAGGTTTATCTCGCATTTCACCCAGAATGAACAATACAGCTAGAGTAGCACGTCACTTCCCTTTAA
This sequence comes from Gopherus evgoodei, assembly GCF_007399415.2. NCBI lineage: Eukaryota > Metazoa > Chordata > Testudines > Testudinidae > Gopherus > Gopherus evgoodei. The sequence goes on from NC_044325.1 coordinate 48,059,881, forward strand.
AGCATGTTTTGCTTTTATTCTAATGCAATAGCACAATGCTCTTTCTATGTTTGTGATTTCAATACTTGCAAAGATCGGGTACCCCTTTTGTATAAACATTTCTTGGCAATTACAACGGCAGCATTAGTCATTTGACAGGAGTCTGAGGGTTTCCCTTCTATAATCTGCATATATATATATTTATAAAAAAGCACACAGGCACTTTTGCTTGCGTTAGTGGATGTCTTCTTTGATACAGAAGGGGAAAGTGCTTGATGTTTGAGTTCACTTGCAGTGGAAAAACGTGCAGTTGATTAGCTCTGTCCTCATGTTGCAGTTATAAGGAGAGGGTGACCATGGACTGCACATTGTGTACTCCTGGTATATGTCCAAAAAATTCTGGTTTTCTTTTTTTTAATTTAATTTCATGAAAACATTTCCTTTCATTATGTAGGGCTGCATCGCATCCTCTGCTGTATATGACTGGCAAAAATGGCCCAACATTGTGGCGGTAGGAAAGAGCCCCATCCTGAGTTCCAGCCATGACAAAATCCCTTCATATGGCTCTGAGAGGGCAGATGCAGGAAAGAGAAGGAGCCAGAGAGCAGGTGCTCTCCAAAACATGCTCCTGTGGAGAATGGCTATATTTCCAGTTAGAAATCTGCCCACAAATAACAGGAATATCTCCACCTCCATACAGTTCGATCTCTGAAGAAGGTTTTGGTGCAGCTGCAGGCAGGGATCATCTTGGAGTGATGCTACCAAGGAAGAAGTTGAAGGATGAAGTGTGGAGCCATGTGGATACTTGGACACTCCTTTCTGTAGTGTCTCAGGGTTCAGACAGATCTCAGGACATACCTGGGTTGGTAAACCCATGGCAACCTCATCCTTGCACTGCTACAAGTATCTTCCTTGATTCAGAAGGGTAAATCACTCTGAGTGTCTCTAAACCGCAAACTGCCTGAAGGTGGGACTGAACTACAGGGTATGGATCACTTGAAAATTGCCCGGTTCTGTTCATTTCCTCTGAAGCGTCTGGCACCGGCCACTGTCAGAAGACATGATACTGGGCTAGATGGACCATTGGTCTGACCCAATATGGCCATTCTTATGGGAAACCACCTCTAGGATTCAGAAGGGTGTTCAGTTTCTATACTCTGTTTAGTCCTTGGCCTCTCTACTACAACTGCTAACAGGTATGCCAGTTATAGTGGGGGTTCTAGAGTACCACCATTCCACTAGAAAATATATTGAGACCACCAAACTAATTTAAAGTAGAACACACAATAGCTGGCAGATGGTATATCAGTTTTTGATCACTATCTACCTGAGATAGGTTTTAACCAGTGAACTAGCTACGATCAAGCTCTATATCCCATTACAAATCTCCTGAGCCATTTACCTTTCAGTTCAAATTTTTTTAAAAAATACATTTGGTTAGCAGTGACTTATTTATTTGTGATTGTTCATTTGATTTGTGTAGAGCACTTTGATCCAGATAAGTAGTTCTCACTCTAAACATATTAACATATGATGACAGTGTCATTAATGACCTTTACAGAGATGAATTCTTGCTGGTATTGAGTCAAAAAGCAATGCAGGTTTGATACAAGGGTTTGTCCAATGACAAAGAATGTGATCAGGGAAGAATGAGAGTCTGATCAAAGGGGATGACACTGAGCAGCTAGGTCGGTTCATAGAGTCAAATTCAAAAGTGACATGTAGGGTTGTATAAGTTATATCCCATTTGACTCATTTAGACTCCTTCAAACCTGATGACACCCACTCTATCCCTGTGTAACGAGGTCCAAAATGGTGTAACTTACACACCAAGGAACTGGAAGAAGTTGTAAGTAGAAGTAGTGTCATTTTCTTTAATTTATACCATTGTCAAACTCCCTGTTGTGTAAATTACACCAATTTAGGCCCCCTTTAGGCAGAGTGGGTGTCATTAGGTCTGAGGGAGCCTGAATGTAATGGAATCCAATGTAGACCACCTTGTATATCATTTCTGAATTTGACCCATAGATTCTAGAGCTGGGAGATGCATATTGGATTGTAGTGTCCATCCACCTGCTAGCACAGGATTGTTGTCATCTCTACAACTACTAGTGTTTTGTCCAGTCAAGTTTTAAATGTGCCAGGTGACAGAGCTCCCACCATGTCCCTCGGGAGGCTATTATACAGTCTAATACATTTCTGCCAGAAAGCTTTTTCTTAATATTAGGGCTGAACTTTCCATAACATAATTTCATCCCATTACTGCTAGTTATTCCCTTTTTACTATGCTACATCACTCTTCTCCCACCTTTGTGTTGACATCCTCCAGATATGTGTAGACTATTAGCATGAGCCCATTTTTTCACCCAAGTCTATATGAAGGTGAGCTGATCAGATAAACAGGCTTTCCAAAAAATCCTCTCTGCATGTAAATCTTCTATTTAAAATATAAGTATTTAAAAGGAAACCATAAGGGATAGTTTTGAATGAGAGGAAGGCAGAAAATGCGGGGCTAGGGGTTGGGAAAGGACATGGGATTATATTAACAAGAAAAATATATGTTTAAAATAAGTACTTAAAATGGGAATTGGGGAGTGGAAATGAGCAGATGTTGATGAAGATAGAATAACAGGCTGGAGACAACGGAACAGGGAATGGTTTTTAAAATGTATCCTATTTTTTTAAAGGAATACTTAAAATGAGGATTTAGCAGCTGGGAAAGGTTAGATGGGCCATGGGTTGGAGACATCTATGCCATACATATGATTTAAAAAAAACCAATTTAACAGAGCAGATGGGTGGGTTATTAACAGATGTTAATGATTTGTCAGTGGTATGAAACATTAAGATCACATTCAGGGTAGACCATGGTTATGCCTGATTTCTAACTCATGGACAAAAAGTTTGGGTTAGACCACTGTCATGCCTGATTTCTAACCGTGGATGGAACATGCCTGAAATAAAGCAAGCAAGGAACCACTTTATTTGTTAAAAAACTCTATTTATTTTTATTGGTGTTTGGTCATGTGGCAATACTACTGAGATAATTTAAGGATAGAATACCACTACTTAACAACTTCATGCACAATAAACAGAAGGGCAATTATCTACTGCTAAACAATAGTATTGTTTTAAACTATTTGATGAGCTGCCTTTTGGAAGCTACTGATCCAAAAGAAGAAAGCTGTTGGAAACACAATATAACCGTAGTGAGGCCAATAATTCTTTCAAAGTAGTTGACCATTAATATTATGTTTAAATACTGTGTATCCCTAAAAATAACAACATTTTGCCAATGGGTGCCAAATAAATCTATAAATAAATAGAGATAATATCTTACTTAAGGAACTATGCTTTGTATGTTTTTACTAGCAGATGTATCAGTGTGTATTCTAGGTCTAGAGGGGTTTTTGAGAAACAAGAGTCTTCATAGAAGTAAAAATACCATATCCAAAATAATCTTGGCAAGATAGAGTTCTATTTTTTTATTTATTTCTCAAGAGGTTGCAAAATATTTCTAAAGAAATATCTGCAAGTTTTTAACCTCTGTAATATGTTGTAGTAAGCGGATGGCTCTCTGGTTAAAAGCACAGTGGGCTAGCGAGATTGTGCTTATAACAACCTGTACTGAGCAAGGGACAATGTGTAGCTGCTCTAGCCAAGAGCAGGGAATTATGCCTCTCTGAGACACAATTCCTCCCTTCATAATGAACAGCTGGTCCATATCTGTATCAAATTACTTACACTAGCCAAGGCTCAGTCATTCTTCACCCTTCTCTGCCCACTCTGTGCACCTGGGCTGGGGGTGAAGTAATAGATGAACATCCCCTGCTGGCTTTCTGCTACACCCTGCAGTGGAAGTGTTGGGGGAGGATGGTGTCCTACTCCACACTATATCCTTGCACAACCACATATGCGTGGCCACGATCTGACCCAATATTTGTCATTTAGAAGAGTGAGATTCCTTTTAAATGGCTACCTCTTGTAATAACGATCTAACATCTACACAAGTCTCATTCCATGTAGTGACTTAATCCAGGCTGCTTTCTCCCAGGAGCTGATTCAAGTACTTCCTGGGTAAAACAACATTTCTTATTTTACTGTTTTTTAAAGAAAAACATTGTGATTCAGGCTGTGCTGTTCATCTGCATGGCATGAAGACCAGGACTTTTCTGCATGGGTTAAGATCTGTGTAACATTTTTGTGCTGGCAAATCTTCATTTTACAACCTGTGCTTTGGCCATGTGTCTTTCCTGGCTAGTTTAGGCTAGCAGGCAAGTACAACATCCTTGGCTGGCGGAGAATGTTTAAGGAGGGTAGAGTGCGAACCACTCTTAAAGAAGCATGTGTGCACTCAAGAAACCATCATTTACACTGGCAATCTGGCCAATTATCAACCTGGATCTAATCTGCAAAGGCAAAAAGGGGATTGTAACTCTTTCTTACTTATTTATGTTGAATGTCAACAGTAGAAATGTGTTTTCTGAAAATGAAATGTCATCTTTTCAATGTTTCTTACATTAGAAATCCTGGTCTTTTCAGCCTTGAAAGCCATATGGTCCTGTAGAGAACTGGCAAGATTATCATCTCAGCTACTCACTAAGTGAAAACTGATTAATTGAGTTAAAAATTAGATTACGTCCAGATTGTTTAAAACTCTTCACTTTTGTTTGTTTTTTTTATCAATGCCCATGTTACTCAAAAGCCTGAGGAATACTTGCGGGGGAAAGATCCCTATGGTTAAGATTCAACACTTCCCTTCCTTCAGTTAACAACTGAAAAAGATGACAAGATGCATCTCTGAGAATCTCAGTGAGGCTACTAGTAGAACCAAGAAAGACCAGGCTAGACATTCCTGAGATTACTAAATTAAAAAACAAAGTAGGAAGGAAAAAAAGGTTGTAAATACACTTTTCAACTCTTTCTTATAAATCATAAAGAAGAAAAAAAGGGTGAAACCTATTTTTCCTTTCCCTTTGCAGTTCCCCAGTAAGTGAATCAGTGCACACAAATGCTTGTATGGCATATAGCTTGCTCCACCTCTGATTTGATTAAATAAGAACTCTAGTTTATATAACCACCGATTTCTGTATCCTGCCTGATTGCCAGTGTTTCACAGCATTATAGCTGCTGTTATTAAATCACATCTTGAAAACATTGAAGTAATTCACTTGGACAAAAGTGTTCTTTCTCTAAGGACATTGTTTGAGTTCCACCCTTATTCCTTAAAGATGAGTAGCAAATAATTCCAGAATGTCAGTTGTGCTGGAAGGCTTTCTTAGCTTGGTCATGGGAAGGTGCATTGACTCCTAAAGGAACTACAAGATGTAATAGTGTATTTCCTTTTTTGCCCCCTTTCCTCATTTTTTATTGCAACGCTGCTTTAGTATCTAAACAATTTGCTGACATACCTAAAAACTGGAGCAGCGTGGAGTATCTTAGTTCTACTCATAATGGCAGCCTGTAGCATGCAGAATAGTGTGTGGCACATAGCTCATGGATTCTAGATATATACAGTACTGTAATGTCGCTACAGACAGACCCGGATTTAGCAAAACATTTAAGCTCATGAATAAATACATCCCTATTCAACAAAGCACTTAAGCACATGCTTAAAGTTAAATGTTGTAAACCTTAAAGCATGTGCTTAAATACTTTGCTGAACTAGAAAACAAAAGAGAAGAAGACTCTCTTCAGTTACCTGCTAATAAAATAAACAGAATTACACCATGTTACTTCCTTTTCATATCATGCGAAGTTATCACACACAGCAAGGGGCCGTTGATTTAGCTGTGAAACATGTAGCCACTTATGAGGAAAATAGTCCATATCCAGGCAATCTGCCATTCATGCCTAGAAAATGCAAATGGACACACAAGATAAGTATGGGCCTAAACATAAAAAACAAGTTCTTAGTAATAGGAAGGGAAAAATATGGATGAATAATCTTCATGTAAGTGATTGTAGTGAGAATGATGATGAAAGCAGTGTGGCCACCTGGATAACCTTAGAAGTATAGCGACAGCATGCACAGGGAAAAGAGATAATCTCACCAGAGCAACCAAAGTAAAATCTAACAGTTGTTAGAGTTCAGTGTGGTAAACAGGCTAAGTTCACCTTGCCAGGCAGAGCATGGCTCAAAAAAGAAACAAATATTTTGCAAGAGATCTAAGTCATTTGTTGAATGAACCAGCTGCTGTTGCAAGATACTAGTAACCATTAGTGAAAGACTGGACACTCTTTTGTTGAGACATTCACCATTGTTTAGAGATTAATTAGAATATATTAATGATACTACATGCAGAATGTTAGCTATATGCTTTGCAACCTTTGATGAAATGTATACATTGGGAATGCTAGGAGATGTGTTAAAGATAGAGGGCCCAATTCTTTGTTCTGTTACTACTCTTTTATGCCATGTTGAAAGCACAAAGGGCCCATAAATGAAGGCGATTTAGCTCCTGGAGAATTTCCCCATCTGAGGGGAAATCCCAGGGTGATACGGAGATGGTTTAATATCTCTACATCACTTCCCCCTCACAGGATTTGACATGGGGCAGGGGATTGCTGTGGGGAAAAGTCCACGGCAGAAACAACTCTATACTCTGACTAGTCCTGGCAGCCAGAATAGCCCTTTGTGACTAGGTTTAAGCTGGGCCCCTGACCCGCCCAAGAATGCAGAATTGCCACAGCAGCTTAAAAGTATGGCTTGGCTACAATGCAGAATCATCTGAACTGTCAAATCATAAAACTGGTAAAGTGCAATCCCATTTAGCCAATAGTCCCAGGAGATGTCAGATGCCTTCAATTCAGCATTTCTTGGAGCACAGCCTCTTGAAAGCTGCCTCAACTGAAAAACAGGCCAGCTTTCTTATCCAGGGTACAATACAAACCAGAGAGATGTAAACGAGCTTTGATTAACAGAGTTTTGATGAGCCATGCTTCAAGTAAACAGGGATAGTAGTATACAACAGTGAAACCTTTGTTGAAATTAGGACACCAACTATTGAAACGTCCATAATAATGTTCACGGGGTTCAAAACAATAGCGCTACCATTTGGGAAGCGTACGTCAAATTACAGAAATATTGAGAGAGACCAGGTGGGTGAGGTAATATCTTCTAGTAGACATTTCTGTTAGTAAAAGAGAGCTTTGTGGAGCTTGAAAGCTTGTCTCTTTCACCAACCCCACGGGGTCCAATAAAAGATATTACCTCGCATCTTGGGACCACCATAGCTACACCGACACTGCAAATAAGCAGAAATAATGATACTTACGATCTATTAAGCACTTCACATATTCAGAGGGTCATGCAAACAATCTTTACAACACTCCTCTGAGAGCAGGAAATATTATTCCCATTTAACAAATGGGGAAAAGTGATGCAGAATGGTGACATGATTTGCCCACAGCCCAGTGGCAGAGCCAGGAGTGGATCTTTCTCAATCTCAAACTCACTTGTCCAGACCAGCCTGCCTGGCTGGACAGAGTAGGGGTGCTGGAAATGTTTTCCACCCTGGGCAGCAATACACTGAAGGCTGGCCTTGCAGACCAGATAGCCTCCCATACAGTGCTGAGAGATCAACTTTACTCGAGGAATCTTCTTAAAACCCATATTGTCCATATAACAGTTCCAGTAGATTGAAACAGGTAACTTTCTTAAAAGACTGTGGGCTAAATTTGTGCCTGTTCAGGAAGCCAGCATAACAGTATGCAGCAACACTGAAAGCTCCTTTAAACCCCATTCCAAATGGGATTAAGTGGGATTTTAATAGTGCATAGGCCTTATGCTAGCCCTCTACACACAGGTGAAAATCAGCTCGTGGAGAAATTCATTTTTATTAAGTGTAGCCATTTATATTCAGTGGAACCTTCCTCTTACAATGAAGCTGTTTTTTTCTTAGAAAAACTTCAAACAGAACTACAATTTGCACATTGCAATCTAGAGCTTTCATTTTGCTTTGTTACAAACAAAGTTTCACGGTCGCAGAGTTCTCTACAGGAAAGCTCCACTACTAATGTTTGTGGGTATGTCTTCACTGCAGAATTAATACAGGCTCTTACTTGGATCTTGCCCCTAACCCAGCTACCTTCCATACACAAAAACCTCTGCTCCAAGTTTGGTGGTGGATATCAAAGTACAATTCAAACATATACAAATTGTATACATCATGTCCTGCTGTCTATTTAGGGTATGTGTACACGAAAAGAAAAACTCATGGCACCCAGTGGCAGATTAGCCACTGGGCCAACAAGGCCCAGGCCCAGGGGTCCTAGAAAAATGGGTGTGCCTCGACCCGCTCTGCCCACCCAGTGCACCTGCCAGGGAGCGGGTTCGGGGCCCAGGGGCTTGCCCCACTCTGCCCACCCACCCGTCGCTTCTGCTAGGGAAGCCCCCGCACCCCAGCCCCGCTCCTCAGCAGGAGTGCTGGGGGTGGGACTGCAGGCAGAAGGGGTGAAGAGGGCCCCCACTTGCTCTGGCCCAGGGCCACGCAAACCCCTAATCTACCTCTGATGGCACCAACTCTCAGAGCCCAGGTCAATTGACTCAGGCTCATGGGGCTTGGGCTATGGGTCTAAAAATAGCAGTGTAAACGTTTGGGTTCAGGCTGGAACTGAGGCTCTAAAATCCGTGGGGTGGGAGGATCTCAAAGCCCAGGCTTTTGCCTGAGTTGGAATGTGTCTCCTATTTTTAGCTCCGCACCTTGAGCTCCAGAAGTCTGAGTCAATTGACCAGGGCTCTGAGACGTGGTGCTGCATGTGTTTCTTTGCTGTGTGGGCATACCTTAGAGGCCTAATTTAGAATACATATTTTCACTGTAATTATATTTCATTTCCTTGGAAACTTCATAGGTACACGGGAAGTTGTTGCATTATAATTGTTAGTATCTTGACAGACCATATTCTCTTCTTAAATGAATGGGATATAAGATTATGTATTTTTGGATTTAGACACTGAATTATACACAGGCTAATTTAAGTATATTAATTTATAGTATGTTTTGCTTTTATGTATATTTATTTTCAATTTTTTTTCTATATTGACACTTTATAATACTATATGCTAAATGAGTTGTGTAGAGGTATTTAGTAGTGGTGAATTTAATTGCACTTTCTGTTAAAAATAATAAAGTAATGCAAAAGAATTGCATTGACATTTTAATATGCTGTCACTTTAAGATACCACATGAAGTGTGAACAGAGCACAGGCACTTTAAACAGGTGTGTCTAATTGTTAGTTTGTTTCTTAAGAATAGCCATCATGTAATGTTTGATGAAACATGTAGATCCGGGGAAGGTGTTTGGATCCCGCAACATGCTAACTAGGTTTTCCTTTGCCTGCTGGTAAAAACAAATTGGGCTGTGTAATTGATTTTTTTTGTAAGTAAGGCTTTTATGTTTGCTTTGAATTCAGACTCCATCTTTTTCTTGTTATATTTTGTCCCTTAGGAGGATTTGCACCATGGGCTTCTAGAAAAAAAGAATTTAGTATATTCATTTATATAGTGACTAGCACATTTCTATTACTTTCAGATTTTGCCAGTCTATTACTGCAAAAGTAATCGGGTAAAGGGTGAAAGAAAGGCACATCAGTTTCATTAAAAATGTGTGATACTGTTTTCATTAAATCTTCCAAATACTTAATAAGTTTGGGAGGGTTCCAAAATGTCTTGTTTATATGGGATTTGGAAAAGCCTTTCAAAAGAAATAGATCCATCCAGGGGGAAATATCTATTACTGGACAAATAGTATTTATAAAGAAAGCATTGGCAGGAAAGCAAACATCAAAATAAATACAGTTCTTTCAAATGCTTTGTGCGTTTATTACTAATATCTCAAAAAAAGCTTCCACATCACCTACTTTAAAACAAAAAAGCATTATGAAAAGTGGGTAGCAAAAACTAGAAAACCTTAACCCTATTGCATAGAAATGAGTAATGAACATGTTTTACCTGTTGGTCCGTGTGTTCAGTTAACAAGATTTGATTATAAAACACTTAGTTTGTCTCTGTGCCAAATGGGGGAAAATATGTAACGTGTTTTTCAACGTTACATGTTCAAGATTTAGTGAACACTTCAAGATTAAATATTTCATAAATTTCTTAAATACGTTCAGGCTGGCTGCAGAAAATTCTGAAAGTCAATGTATTAGTTAAGCTGTAGTTAAGGTAAAGGAATTCTGATCAATTTGCTAAGAATTGCCTCCAGCTGTGTTGGTTTCCGTCCTTTTGTTAAACAGAATCTTACCATAGTGTGCTCTATTTGTCCTTCTTCCCGATGGTCACTGACATAAATTGGCCCACAAGCAGCCATGTGCTGCTTGACAACCGATCATATGTTTGCTGTTTGATAGCTAGTAAAAATAAAGAGAGGGTAAATGGTCTCCTACTTAAGGCACTGGTGTGGGACTGAAGAGACCTAGTTTCCCTTTCCACCTCTGGTACAGATTTGCTAGGTGACCTTGGACAAATAACTTATCCTCTTAGTTTCCCATCTATAAAATAGGAATAATATTAATTCCTTTCTCCTGTCTTTTGCCTATTTTGATTCTTCCTTTGGAATGTAATTTCTAACATGGAAAACATTTACTCAAATTTCCTTACTAAAGAAGTTACAAAAGGAAAGTCCTTCCAGAATAAGCAGAGGGAGACTGCCCCATTGCTGTTATATGAACAGGTGATGGGTGTTTTGTGGTGGGTCCTAGATAGGAGGAATGGTGTTCATGCTTTTGCACCCTGATCTAGAATATTTGACCAGAATCCTGGGATTACTACCTCTATCCTTGTGAAAAGTGCCTCCCCAACCCTTCAGCACTGTGCTGGGGCATTGGTTCAGTCACTGATGGAGGGCTGGCAGGGAGGAGTAAAGAGGATGTTGTGCTGCTGGCAGTATGGCAATATCTTTCAGATGAAACATAAAAACCCATGTTGTGGCCACATGTGGTCAGTAAGGAGACAAAGATCCCATGGCACTTTTCACAAAAATAGAAGTGTTATACTCATTGCTCTGGTCACATATTCATGTGGGTAACATTATATTCTGTGTTCTTCTATTCCGCCTGAAATTTCAGCTGTATAAGCTATTGGTCACACTTTGAATTAAGGTTATATTGTTATAGACTCCAGCAGGTCAATCAGGTTTTTTTTTATCATGGTTTATAATCAGCTATAATAATGGCTTATAATCAGTTATACCGCCTTTGAGTGATGTGTCTTTAACCCTGTATGACATATACTACTGTGCCGGGCCGGCTTTAGGAAGTATGGGGCCCAGTTCAAACACTTTTGGCGGGGCCCTGGCAGGGATGACTGAAAAAGAAAAAACTGCAAAAAAAAGCCTTTCATTTCTTCCATGTATTATTTACTTTCCATAACTATATAAACATTAAAATTGTGTATTATGTACATTGCATCATATATGCTGTTGATTGGTTATTAATGATTGCCGTTTCACATGTGTGGGTCCCCACCACTCCCTGGGGGTGTGCACATGTGTGGGTCCCCGCTGCTTCCTGCCTCCCTCATTGATGCAGGTGTGCAGGTTACTGGCCTGGGAATTGCAGGCAGCAGTGGACATAGGGCTGGTTCGAGGCAGGGCAGGGGCTGAATGGAGGTAGGGTCTGGCTGCAGGCAGGGCAAGGGGTGTGGGACTGGCTGGAGACAGGGGAGTGTGGGGCGGGCTGGCTTCAGGCAGGGCCACAGGGGGTGCAGCAAGGGTTGGCAGGGCTGGAGACAGGAGTATGGGACTGGCTGGCTTCAGGCAGAGGGGTGCAGCAAGGGTTGGCTGGAGACAGGGCAGGGCTGGTGTGGGCAGGGGTATGTGGCAGGGGTTGGCTGGAGACAAGGCAGGGGGTTTGGTAGGGACTGGCTGTGGGCAGGGGGTGCAGAGCTGGCTGCAGGCAGTGGGAGGCGGGGCTGGTGCAGGCAGGGCAGGGGGTGCAGCAGAGGCAGCTGGAGCCCCATCCCTTTAAATAGCCCCCAAGCCCCCCGCTATCCCAGGGCTCTGGGGGCTATTTAAAGGGCCCGGGGCTCCCCTGCTTCTACCCCGCCCCGGACCTTTTAAATAGCCGCGGGAACCCTGGGTAATGCATGGGGGCAGCGGGGCTCCGGTGGCTATTTAAAGGACCAGGGTGGCAGAGGCAGCTGGAGCCCTGGCCCTTTAAATAGCCCCCCAGAGCCCCCCATTACCCCTGGTCTCTGGGGGTTATTTAAAGGGTTTGGGGTTCCAGCCAGGGGCACGGGGCTTGCCGCGCTCCAGCCAGAGCTCCAGCCAGGAGAGCAGGGCCACAGGGCTTACGGCACTCCAGCCGGAGCTCCAGCTGGGGCCACAGGATTTACCGCGCTCCGGCCAGAGCTCCAGCCGGGGCCGCGGGGCTTGCGGCGCTCCGGCCAGAGCTCCAGCTGAGAGAGCGGGGCTGTGGGGCAGCTGTGCTCCCGCCGGCGCTTTGGTCAGGGGAGTGGGGCCATGGAAGACCCCAGAGCAGACCACAGCCGGGGTAAGTAAAAAAAATTTAAAAGGCGCCTAAAGCGCGGGGCCCTCTTAGACGCGGGGCCCGATTCCCAGGAATCGGCCGAATCGGCCTAAAGCCGGCCCTACTACTGTGGTCTGTAATACGGTTATAACTGTGAATTATTTGTTAACCCTTCATAAATTATTAATGAATGTAGCCTTACTATAAAGTCTGGCCAAGTCATTTGTCTTCTCTTCCTGTCCTAAACTTTTATGTAATGCTGCCGTGCACTGTTAAACAGCTATTTTGCAAAGCATTTTTGGAGTCTTTGGGATACAAGATACTTAGAAGGTCCAAGATCAGCAGTGCAGAATAGACGCAGCTCACAAGAGATTTTGATAAATGTTCTTTCCTGCGGTTTGCCTGTACTATGCTGCTAGTGACTCAGATAAAAATATCAATGTTCTGAGTCACTCTTCCTTGTACAGCTAGCAAAACTTAACTCAAGCCAAAGGAATAAGTAGTTTAAACAGAGACCAACCAAGTTATAGGCAAGATTCCTACATGAGCTGGCTAATGTTCTAAGATCCTTTCCTTTTGAGATGAGACCAGTCTAAATCTGTTATCAGGGCAACCAGACCTGTTAGGTAAGTCAGTCCTAAACACAGCTTCCATTTCTCCCTAGCCAAGTTGAGGGAGGAATAATTTTCACCCACCCCAGTCTACAGAAGTTCTGTGTTCAGACACCCGCTGGACCCTGCTAGTTTCTTGACTAAAAGGCAAACCCAGTCTTCCCAGAGTCCCTGAAAGCAGTATTTGGCTTTTTCAACCACAAGTAAAAGCCTGAACATATCCCTGCATTCACACAGCTGACAGGAGTGTTCTCACAAAGAAGAAATTTGGATGGGATGATTCTGGCATCCTCCTGCTACCCAAGGTTTCTCCTCCTGACCCCCTAAAATCCCATGCACACATTACAGGTGCTATATAAATGTAAGATTGCTATTTAATACTCAGAAACTGAACTGGAATGGAACACAATATATATGATAGTTAATGCCCTGTCATAAAAGTTGACCCAATAGCATATTTTTAACTCCTTCTTTTAATGCTCCCAGCTTGCTTAAATCCAAGCAGTTAACATTGTTATGATCTTCTGAGTGATTATAAATCTAAATCCTGATAGTTATATCACTGGTTTTCTATTTTAACATCCTCCGCTCTGGGCTGCCAGTAAGCCAAGACTTTCAGCTAGTGGAAAATATAGCAGCATGTTCGCTCTTGCTCCCTTGAACCTGGTCTTCATTCTTATGTGATGGGTGCTGTCACAGGTTCAGATTAACTGCACCTGTATTCCCTCTCCAGGGTCCCTCAAGGGCACTCATTTAAGGTTTCACGCTTCTAGTTTTCACCCTTCCTGAGCAGAGACCCACATATCTCTCCCTCCTGACTGGGGTTTTAAGGGCACAGCCTCCTGCCGTCCACTGTGATAGCCCCAGCAAACCAGTCTGCCTGTTTTTTCTTGGCTGTCTCCCAGCATGGTGCAGTAGGGATAAGTATATGGTCTATGGTCCCACATGGTATTTGGGGACAGGGGAGGTAAGGAGCAGCAACCATGGAGTTCTACTGTGAGTGCAAGAGCTGAGTCCAGGATGTTTGGATCAGTAGGTTATCCAGGGTCTTCAGCATTTGAATGTTCTGCCTGAGAAAACCCAGTGGGTATGTCTACACTGTTCTGAGACCTGCACTTGTGCACGCAGTATTTCCAAGCTGGTACTTGAGTGTCCACACTCCATTGTGACCTGGATTTATAGCTGCTTCACCTGGGTCTCGCAACGATGCCAACATGTCCATACTGCATGACACAGATCTTCTGACTCAGGTCTGTGGGTTGAGCTGTGTCCACACTGCAAAATGATAGGGCTTGGATCTGAGTCTCAGTGGGACTCGGGTTCAGACCCACTGCCCCCAGGTGGGTCCTAGGACTTAGGTTCTGAGTACTGCTGACCTGAGTCAGACAGATTTGTATGTGGATGATAGGGGGTTGAGATCGAACATGAGTATGAACCCCGGTTTACAATGCATTGTAGACATTTGCCACTCCTTGTCCTGCTAGGATTCCCAGGCCTTCTGTCCTTCCTTCCTGTTTTTCGTCTATGCTCTTGGTCATATTGGCTCTCCAAGCTCTTTGTTCACAGTGCAATGGAGCACTGGCTTGTAGGATCTCACAGAACATGTCCTTCCTTGTCCTCTTCCTTCTCCTCATCAGGGTCAGATGTTCTGTGGGTGTGGAGGGGTCAGCCCTCAAGACCACCAGGCCAAAGGCTGTTGATAAAAAGAGTCACATGCACCATTAGATTTACAGTCAGAATGGAAAGAGAAAGATAAATTTCAAAGCTCTCTTCCTTTATTCCCCTAAATACTTTTAATAAGAAATGTTTATTGACACTTCAGCTTTGGACTGTCTCAGCACTGCACCACACTCCAGCTCAACCCACAGTGAGGATGGCCAGGCAGAGAGGAGGGAGTATGGATTTTCTGTTGCATGAAACTGTAAAATTCTGTCTTCTGTTCCATGCGTACAAGTACAGGGCTATGGCAGCGAATGCTAGCAATGTTGTTCACAGGCAATGGTGATTTTGGCTGATATCTTATTCCAGAGGGTCACATAGACACAAAGAACCCCGCTGCTACTCGTGTCCCAAAGCTGCGCAGACCACATGCTCCTAGCCTCTTTGCTAATGGTGCGGGAACGTGTCCTATTGTGCCAGTAGAAATAAGGATGCCATTCCTGGAAACCTTTGGGAGAGGATTGCAGAGTATCTCCACAAATGTTTCATTGAGATGTCTAAGGGAGATAAGAGAGACATTCCTATCCACATAAACAGATGCTCCACATGCTCCCAGCACGGCAGGTATGAAAAGCAGTTGCCAAGTCTACCTCTGTTTGTTCCACTTCTGCCTGAGCACAGGGCACAGAATCAATATGGATCATGTAATCAGACTGCCATAATAATGCTCAGGAATTTATTTTGAATTTACTTTCTAACTTTTTTTTTTTCACAATATCTGAGAAAAGCAATGAAAAGTCAATACCTTTATCTTGGAGGATGTACCAAGCACCATCTTTAAATGGTTGAGGCAAGGGGGAAGAGAGGGGAAGTAAAAGCAAATAAAACATTGTAAGGAGAAACGTATGTTCACCAGGGCTGGTGCAACCATTTAGGCAAACTAGGCGGCTTCCTAGGGTGCCTAGTGATTGGGGGCGCCTAAAAGCTCCCTCAGACGAGGAGGTGGAGGTGAGCTGGGTGGAGGGGTGCATGGAGAGGGTTGCCTGCAATAACGAGGGGGGGCGCACAGGGGAACCGCTCCCTGCCCCAGCTCACCTCTGCTCTGCCTCCTCCGCTGAGCACACAGCCCAGCTCTAAGTCTCCTCCTATCAGTGCCGCAAGCCTGGGCGGGGAGGAGAATTAGTTGTTTGAAAAAAGCCTCATCCACCTCTTCCGCCTGATTAGGTGGCCTGTAGTAGACTCCCAGCACGACATCACCTGTGTTTTTTACCCCTTTTAGCCTAACCCAGAGACTCTCCACCCTTCCGTCTCCTATGTCCATCTCCACCTCAGTCCAAGTGTGTACATTTTTAATATATAAGGCAACACCTCCTCCCTTTTTCCCCTGTCTATCCTTCCTGAGCAAACTATACCCATCCACACCAACATTCCAGTCGTGTGTATTATCCCACCAAGTTTCAGTAATGCCAATAATGTCATAGTTGTATTTATTTATTAGCACTTCCAGTTCTTCCTGCTTATTGGAGGAGGCAGAGCCGAGGTGAGCTGGGGTGGGCTACTCAGGCAGGCTTATTTTCTGCAGGAGGTCTCCCCAGGTAGAGTTAGCTGCCGGGGGGCGGGGAAAAGAGGGGAAGTCTCTCCAGGCAGGGTTAGCTGCCGGGGTGTGAGGGGGAAGAGGAGAAGTCTCCCCAGGCAGGTTTAGCTGCCGGTGGGGGGAAAAGGGGAGAAGTCTCCCCAGGCAGGGTTAGTTGCCATGGGGCGATGGGGGGGAAAGGGGTTAGCTGTTGCGGTGGGGGGGGGTAGCTGCTGCGGGGGGGTGGGCTCCCCGGGTGGGGGGCTGAGTTAGCTGCTGGGGGGGTGCAAGGCAGAAGTTTCGCCTAGGGCGCGAAACTTCCTTGTACCAGCCCTGATGTTCACACTTACCTAAGCTCCCTTTCCCTTCATCAGCAGGGTCATCTGTGCTCACCTGATGGGACTGGCTAGACTTCTGCTGACTTTCAAATGGGTCTTGGTTCATTGCATGGTTGGAGTCCTTCACTGTATCTCCCATCTCCTTCTCTTCCTCCTTCTCACTGTTCAAGGCCAAAGTGTCTGTCTGGGCCCTTCCGAGGTATCCATGGTGGTCTGCAGAGTGCTGCTGAAGTCACTGCGTAGTTTGCCATGTGGCTCATAAAAGAGTCAGGTCTGTGGGGCAGCACCAGATTTTGTGTTGCTGTCCCTTGCCTGGTAGTATTCCTGGCAAAGTTCCTTCACTTTCACTTGACACTGCTGCTTGTTTGTACCTCTTTGCCAGCATCCCCTGAGCAATCTGTCCATAGATGTCCAGGTCTCTATGGCACAGTCTCTTCTCCCCACAGGTCCAGGAGATCCAACACTTCTTGTCTGCTCCAAGAAGAAGCACGCTTAGTATCTCTGTGTGTGCAGAGGGTTGCCAGGCATTTGGTTTTCGACCGGAGTGCCTGATTAAAAAGGGACCCTGATGGCTCTGGTCAGCACCATTGACTGGGCCAGTAAAAAGCCAGTCAATGGTGCAGTGGGGCTAAGGTAGGGTCCCTGGCTCCACTCGACTCCTGGAAGTGGATGGCATGTCCGGCTCCTCGGCACAGGGGCTGTCACAGGGGCTCCATGTTCTGTCCCACTGCAAGTGCCAGCTCCACAGCTCCCATTGGCCAGGAACCATAGCCAATGGGAACTGCAGGGGCAGTGCCTTTGGGCACAGGTAACATGCAAAGTCCCCTTGCCCCTACACCTGGTAGCTAGACATGCCGGCCCTCTTCTGGGAGCAGCCTGAGGTAAGCACTGCCTGGATGCAGCCCACACGCCAAACCCTTCCTGCACCCCAATCCTCTGCCCCAGGTTGGAACCCCCTCCCACTCCCAAACTCGCTCTCAGAGCCTGCACCCCACACTCCCTCCTGCATCTCAAACCCCTCGTCCCCAGCCCCACACTGGAGCCTGCACCCCCTTGTTCACTCCATTCCCCTGCCCCAGCCCTCAGCCCCCTCCCACACACCAAACTCCTCATTCTCAGTCCCCACCAGAACCCACACCCCCAGCTGGAAACCTCACCCCCTCTTGCACCCCAACCCTCTGCCCCAGCCTGAAGCCCCCTCCTGCATCCTGAACCCCTCATTTCTAGCCCCACCCCAGAGCCCATACCTCCAGCTGGAACCTTTACCCTTTTTCACATCCCAACTCCCTGCCCCAGCCTGGTGAAAGTGAGTGAGGGTGGGGGAGAGCAAGCAACAGAGGGAGGGTGGAAGGAGTGGGTGCAGGCGGGGCTTCGTGGAAGAGTTGGGGAAGGGGGCAGGGCAAGGGTATTTGGTTTTGTGTGATTAGAAAGTTGGCAACCCTATGTGTGCATGGAGCCAGCAAGGTCGGCTAGCCATAAACAAAGGTGAGCAGTGAGGTGTGCTCATGAAGGTGGGCAATGAGGAAAAGGCATTTTAAAAACATGTTGGGTTTTTTAAATGGGGGGAGGGCAAGCTTCCAGTGTCTGTGATCCCTGGACAGTGGATTTTAAAATTGTGATCAGAGTGGTCACTGTAGCGGAGACTGGTGCATTGTGGGACAGTGGCTGGAGGACTCTTAGGGATGACACAGGTCATGCAGTGTCTACCTTTGCACTGCATCAACCACAGTAGTTTGATCATGGTTCTGCGCCATTCAAAGAGGTGGTTTTATTGCATCATCATAATGGGCCACTTACATCAGCTGGAGACAAATTTGAGTGCAGAGACATGGGTAAGTAGGCAACTTACGTCAATGTAAGTTTGTAGTGTAAACCAGGCCTAAACCTCTACATCTCAAGCTAGAGAGCCAGACTCACAAGCTGAGAGTTAGAGATTTTCATTTTCTTTGGATCAGGTACAAAGGGGGATATGTAAAACACCAAAGAGGTTTCTCTTGCACATGCAATCACTTCACAGCACAATTTCTCCTTGCCCGAATGTACAAATGAATGACTCTACAATTATTTGCATACACAAGTCATAACAAGGTGCGTTGGTGCCTGAGAAATTATTTGGATCTTTGATTTTATAATGTGGGTATTTATCCTATTACCCTTTTAAATTTGTTTTGAATGACCCTTAGAAGAGGGGGGACGTAGAATGGATCCATGGGCATGAGCGGGGGAAGTTACAGGACTCTCATAAAGAAAAATGATTGTCACATAATGCCACTACAGCTTGAAGTCCTAGTGTGCTCAATATATCTCCAATAGCACTTCAGAGGAGCTTTGTTCATTTAGTGCCTGCTCTCAAGCCCATTTCTTTAGTTGGGGTATGCCACGGTGAAGATGTAAATCCTGAGCACGAATGCCACTTATGTAGTTTATGCCCTGTATGCAATAGGTATAGTTCCAGTTTGGAGATTTACTTTCTCAGTAGTAACTGTACATGAAAATCATGATGAAAAAAATAAGATCCACTGAAAAAACTGTCATTTGACCCAGACATGCTTGTGAATGAAGACACAACACACAGAGGGTGGGATCTAAGCAGCAGGCTGCAACTTTTATTAAATTGAATTAATACCAGGATGAATGGTAGTGCAAATTCTTATGGGGAAAAGAGTGGTCTGGTGTGGGAGGACAGGTCTTTACACCATAAACACTCAACAAAACTAGCCAGTTGCTAAGTTCCCCAATACCTGCCCTTACATGCAAGAGAATGACCGTAGAGAGATGGGCTACCTCAATCTGTCCTAGACTAAGAGACTTCCCTCTGCCCTACTAATACCACTGGACAAAAGTTTTCATGATTCTAATGCCCTGAATAGTGCTGTGAGGATGATGAAAAGCCATTGATCCATCCATGGTCAGTTCTAATGTGAAGGGTCAATGCCCCACCAAAAGGTTTATCTCTCAAGGCCTACAGCATGCCAGGAGACCCAGTTCTGCCACTCTCAGGGCTACAAACTCACAGGGAGCTGCTCAGGTACCACCAAAGGTGGCACAAGGGGAAGGCTTTCTGAGCTGAACGGTGCAGGCTCACACTGACCTGACCAATTGTGATCGCCTGCCTCCCTTGGGCCAACTAATCAGGAGCTGAAGGGATGGGGAAAGCACACCACTCTGTCCTCAGTTCCACAGCCACACATCTGCTCCAACCTGCCCATGTGCTCTCCTCTTATACAAGGGATGTGGGCAGGCCTCCAAGTGTCTACAGGGGTGGGCACCCCTTTCCCTCTGCAGATGGACCAGAACCCCTACCGGTCTCCTCTCAGGCTGAAAGGAGTGGCATTCAGGAACACATAACACCGACCACATGATTTCTAGAACCGCTGAATGTTGTAGTTACAAATAAAACATTACTGCCCTCCTAGTTGGAACATTGAGTGCAAACAGGCTGATAGTTTAATTGGACTATTCTAGAAACATATTAGCTTAACCATTAGTCTACTATTCTTGTCAAACTCTGAAGCGATATAAATCTTGGTTTTCAAAAAATAGACCAGAAAAAAATGTAACACATTAAAAATGAATTAGACATTGCATGCCACCCATAAACTGTATAATAAACAGATCATGGCCCTGTAGTAATAGTTATGATTTCTGGCAAGTCACTGGAGATGAGCTCATGGGCTTTCAGAATGACCTACATCATAAATCACCAAATTCTCATTTACGTTGAGCACATGTATCTCATTTTTCAAGACTGGCTTCTGAAATACTGATGAATGACTTCAGAACTGATAGTTTGAATTTATAGGAAGTAGAGTCACTAGCATCTTTTTGGGGAAGACAGGAGAGTTTTTTTGCAAATACATCCCATAGAAATGGGAACCCTCCAAAATGTTATCATTCACGTCCCAAAAAGGAAAAGTTGAAACTATAAAAGCCTGCACCACTTTTCCTCAAGTTAATCAAGCTAATATATTTTCAGTGTAGAAAATAACTCTATGCACACAGAAGTCCAGGGTAAACCTTTAAATTTTTTCCTTGCACATAGGCATCAGCACATTATTATATGATTTAATGTTTTAAACAGGATAATGTTCATGGCACTTAGCTCCTTACATGTTCAAAGCACTGTATAAACATCCAAGAATCTCAGAGCACTTTAAATATATTCATTAAAAAAAACACTGTGGGATTATGTATTTTCTACCCATTTTGGAGATGACTGAGATGAGGAACAGAATTTAGGGTTCTCAGCAACTTGTGGGATCATGTCTTGAGTGACAGAAGCAGGATGAGACCTGACAAATTCAATGTCTTCATCCTTTGTGGAAAACTCTCTTAATTTGTAAAGTACACTGGAACAAGGCCAACCAAGGGGGGGAAGCCGGTACAGATTACTAGGGCCCAGCAGTCCAGAAAGGGGACCGGCTTCCCTGGCTCCATTGGCTCTGTTTAGCCAGTCCGCCCTTGCTGGGGGCCCGAAAAAAATTTTTTCACAGGGCCTGAACCTGCTGTCAGTGGCCCTGCACTGGAAGATGATCTACACAGTATTTATATTCTGCTCATTATTAAATATTAGTGTTAAAAGCATAAATAATTTCACAGTAAGTGTAGTTACTTCATTACAAATCAAGGGGCAGATCCTCTGCTGGACTTCAGTGACGCTGTGACAGTTTACAATAGCTGAGAAGCTGTCCCCAAGTTTATTTTGCTAACTTTTATTGCTTTTTGTTCTACTATAGCTGCAAATAAGTTTTTTTAATTTACATTTCTGAACATTTTAATGCCTGAATGCTGCAAGTGGACCTACATTGGCTATATGACATGATTGTAGCATGTAGGTTCTGATTTGGTGTTGAAAGCAGGTCCTTAGGAGATAACTAATGAAATGAGACGCAGAACATGCCATCACCTAATAAAAACATCAGTTCATAAGAAACATTAACTACCCTTTTCAAAGACTTCCTTTTTTAATCGATATATTTGATTTTGGCATCAGATAATGAATTAATACCTTTGTAATGTTATGCTGGTTACAAGATAAAGAGATTTTATAAGGAAACTGTTCGCCTTTGTTCAGCCTCTAGTTCCAAGATTCAGAATGACCAGCATTCATTAAACTTTATTACTGAAGCTGATGAAAGTTCTTTTGGACTAGGAAGGCATAACCGTCCATCCAGGTTTTTAAATGGTGTTGCAGCTTTTCATTAACCTGGAAACCTTCTATTTACATGGTTCACAGCCT
The DNA here is from genome assembly GCF_007399415.2 of Gopherus evgoodei. Taxonomy (NCBI): domain Eukaryota; kingdom Metazoa; phylum Chordata; order Testudines; family Testudinidae; genus Gopherus; species Gopherus evgoodei. The sequence goes on from NC_044325.1 coordinate 48,081,752, forward strand.
GGTCTCAGCTCACTTGGAGGTAACAAAGGGTGTCGGGACAAGAGTACAGCAGGGGGCTCACTCCTCTAGGGCTGCCATCTGAATTTAATCAAATCAACTGTTTCAACTCCTGCCTCATTAGGTGAAATAAAATGGAGATTATGGTGTGTGGAAGGATCAAATTACAGAGAGCTGGCTCTGCCTCCTAATACTCTCTGTTGATTTTCATTTTGACAAGACCTTGCACACTCTGTTTTCCATTTTATGCTGCAGCAAGCTTTAAATTATTTTGAAGACAAGATCATTTATATCCCTTTGACATGTCAGCGCTTAGGCGAGGAGGAGTAAAATAATAAGTGAAGACACATTAGTCTCAGAGGCAGTTTACCTACTGGAGAGATGTCACTGTGTAGCATGGGCGTAATGCTGATAGAGGCATTAAGTCAGCTTGTCAAGTGATGCCTAGCTCTTTGCTAGGATGGCTCTACTTTTGAAAACGTGACAAAAAACAGGTTGCTGGGAAAATTATTTTTACCCGACACAGATAATTAAGTAATTTATTTTGATAAACTTTTAATTAACATGGTCTTGAATCTATTTTGCTTCTGTCCAGTTACTGTTTTCAGTTTTTATGCAATATTGTAAATACTGCTTTAGCTTTAATGTATCAGTGGGTTATAGTGGCCATTAATCTGGAGGTTAATAAGATTCTTAACCACCTGATTGTCCGTTGAAAAACATTTTCTGTATCGACATACACTAATAAAAAGCTCATGGTCTATAAATGTCAAAAGTGGCTTTCCAAATTGATCAGATTGCAACAAACTGGCACAACCCATCACAGATTTCTTCCTAGGAAGGCCGTTCTTTTACCTCATACAATTCCCCTGAGTATGACTTCTCTTTCAAAAAAACATAGCTAGTAGTGTGTGATGGTTAGCAAGTGGAAATTTTTCCTGATTCTCTTATTCCATTTCCTGGTAGGAAAAAACATGAATTTGATTTTCTTCAATTTACTACTGTCTGAGCTAAGGGCAACAATGCTTTTAATCAGTGCTGAGAAAGTAGAATGGTTCAACATGAAAAACACTTTTATTCTTTTGACATTGGAAGAGGATTTGATATTCTAATAATGACCTGGACTCAGTAGTACACACAGTTGTCACCTTCTAGCTGGACTACAGCAGTGCAATATTGTGACAAAGTGGGAATGTTCTTGATGTGTTCTTTGAATACTGAGTGGGAAGTATTGACCTGGGAAGGTTGCTGGGGAGTTTTGCTGGGACTGCCTGCCTTGGGGAAGAGAAGATACCGGAGCATGTAACATGAGAACCCAGGAGGGAGGTTGGAGGCCAGGTAACACTTCTGCCCCGGGAAACTGAACAAAGGACACAAAGGCTGGGGGAGGAGCCATGGGGAGGCTGAGTGAGAGGCTAGAGGGAGTTTCAGTTTGGACCTGTCTGGGAAATGGAGAGGACCACCCCGACCAACAGGGCTGTGGCCTCCCCAGGGCCCCCAGATGGACCTAAGGGAAGTCCTGTTGTCTGTATTGGCAAGACCTGTTTTGGACTGTGTTCCTGTCGTCTAAATAAACCTTCTGTTTTACTGGCTGGCTGAAGGTCATGGTGAATCACAGGAAGCTGGGGGTGCAAGGCCTTGTTTCCCTCACACTCCGTGACAAGCATACCTGAACATATAGCCATCATCCCTCAGGAAATGCCAACTAGAACAAAATTCAGCAATGAGTCTCAACAACACACCCTCTTGTGAACACATCAAACCTGTCTTCTGCTCTTTACATGGGCTTCATACAGCCTCGTTCATGACACAACCCGGATTCATTTGCAGAGCACTGTCCACCCGGTGTACAGAGTGAGGCAGGGATCCCATAGGAGAAATAATGTGTAGAACTGGTGAATATTTGCAACTTTTTTTCATCCAAAAATGCTGCTTCATCAAAACCAAATCATTTCACAGATATGTATCAATTTTGACAAAGTTTTGTCCAGGGAAGGTTTCTGAGGTCCAGTATGGACTTGCTGGTCACTTCCAAAAAAAGAGTGACAACAAGAAAGATTGAAAAACTGACCTTTTGAACATAATTCTGTATACTGAAAACATTTGAAAGGATTTGTTGTCATTCTAATGCAGAACAAAAACAAATTTTGAAACCTTAAAAGTTGTCACAAAATGCAATTGTCATTTTCCGGCCACCTCTAATAGTGTGTGATCATATAATTAAAGTCCATATCATAGTGCATATGTACAAAGAGGCGAGTTATGGTTGCACAGTGGTTATATACCTTTGTGTTCCCAGCCTCTCTCTGTTGGCCTCACACCAATTCCTGTCCCTGTCCCCCTGTCCTCATGTGCATCCTCTTCCCATCCCAGTTCCTGCTTCCCACCCATTCTTCTCCAATTCACCCCCAGCTCCTGCCCCCTTCCTCCTCTGTTCCTCTCCAGCACCCCAGCTCCTGCCAACCTCAACCTCTGCTCCTATTCACTCCACACACCCTGGATTCTGGCTCCCTTCACTTTTGCACCTATATACCTTAGAGCTCCCTCTCCCTCTGCTCCAATCCACCCCACCAGGTCCTGTCGCCTTCCTCCTATGCTTTCCCCACTGTCTGGTTCCTGCAACCCCCTCTTCCTTCACCCCTCTGCATCTCAGTCAGGCTGCTCCCTCTTCTTCCTCCTTTCTGTCTAGGTGCAAGTAGGAAGAACATTGAGAGTACAGGAAAGACGGTATCCCTGCTCCAAGTTCCTGCCCGTGGCTACTGGAAGCAGCAATTGTAGGGAGAGTCAGGCTTGGCCCCTGCAGGTCTGAGCTGGAGCCTGCCCAATGCCTTTGGAATCTTCGGAGACTTTAGCTGCCAAAGAAGTCTCCACTGAGCATGTGCAAACTGAGATTTTTTCAGAGGCTTATAACTTGGCCACATTTGAATGAATTTTCATGGGAATAACAAAAGGTATGTATATGATACAAAAGCCATTCTCCTGCCAACTTTCAAGTCTCTGCTCCAGAGCATGGAGACATTGGAGCTTCTCATCAAAACAGTTATAAGAATATTTTAATGTGGGGGAAAGAATGTGTGCATATATATCAGCCTGAGGCAGACACCCCACAGGGAAAATTTCAGCCCAAAGAGTTAAAGTGTGTCAAAGGTATCAGAAACTGAAAACTGGGTCTTATAATAGAAAGTATTAGAAAACCTTAACTAGGCAGTGCTATCAGCTCTGCACAGAAGTAAATAGAATAGAAGAACCACAATTGGTCTGCGTTGGATTAAGCTCCATTATAAAATAGTCCCACAGGTAATATAAATGTAGCATAATGGTTCACTGAAATTAACATTGTCATTAATGATTTATATCTGTTTCTATATTAAGTTCTTATTAAGGTTTTTATTAGCAATGCAAATATATTAAAAATAGTATCAATGCATAATAGGCTAATATCATTGCAGTCAGAGAATAATAATGAAGACAGGGTTGCATTTATTTTTATATTCTAGAGAAAGATAAGATTGAGAGAACAGGCAGCTGAGATTTTATAAGTATATGGACCATAAACATATATTATCATAATGTCTAGGAACTCCATTCATGCACCAGGTCGCCATTGTACTAGGCTCTGTACAAACACAGAACAAAAAGAACGAGAAGTTCTTGTGGCACCTTAGAGACTAACAAATGTATTTGGGCATAAACTTTTGTGGGCTAAAACTCACTTCATCAGATGCATGGAGTGAAAAATACAGTAAGCAGTATAAATATTACAGCACTTGAAAAGATGGGAGTTGCCTTACCAAGTGCAGGGTCAGTACTAACGAGGCCAATTCAATTAAAGTGAAAGTGGCCTATTCATAACAGTTGACAAGAAGGTGGGAGTATCAGCAGAGAGAAAATTATTTTTTGTACTGACCCATCCACCCTCAGTCTTTATTCAGGACTAATTTGATGGTGTCCAGTTTGCAAATTAATTCCAGTTCAGCCATTTCTCATTTGTCTGTTTTTGAAGTTTTCTGTTGAAGAATTGTCACTTTTCAGTCCGTTATTGAGTGTCCAGGGAGACTGAAGTGTTATCCTACTGTTTTTTGAATGTTACAATTCTTGATGTCTGATTTGTGTCCATTTATTCTTTTGTGAGGAGACTGTCTGGTTTGGCCAATGTACATGACAGAGGGGCATTGCTGGCACATAATGACATATATCACACTGGTAGATGTGCAGGTGAACGAGCCCCTGATGGTGTGGCTGATACGGTTAGGTCCTATAATGGTGTCCCTTGAATAGATATTCATATAGAGTTGGCAATGGGATTTGTTGCAGGGATTGGTTCCAGGATTAGTGTTTTTGTTGTGTGGTGTGTAGTTGCTCGTGAGTATTGCTTCAGGTTGGTGGGCTGTCTGTAAGCAAGGACTGGCCTTTCAAAAACAAAACGAGAGTCCCTTCTCCAAAGAATTCACAGTCAAAACAGCATATATACACAGCGTCCACTGAGTTCAGTGTAAATGCACTGCAAGTGTCTGGAGGCAGAATTTTGACTGTAGTGTAATGTACATTTTAGTAACCTGAAAGATGTCACTCAAAAAAGTAAATTTGAAGAATAGAATAAATATATTGGGGGAGAGGCACAAAGTGCACATCTGCTAAAGCATTAGAATGGAAGGCATGTTAAGAGTACGTCTAGACTACCCGCCGTATCAGCGGGTAGCGATCGATTTCTTGGGGATCAATATATCGCGTCTCATCTAGACGCAATATATCGATCCCCGAAAGTGCTCCCGTCGACTCCGGAACTCCACCAGCGCGAACGGTGGTAGCGGAGTCGACAGAGGAAGCCGCGGACGTTGATCCCGCTCTGTGAGGACCTGAGGTAAATCGATCTAAGATACTTCGACTTCAGCTATGTTATTCACGTAGCTGAAGCTGCGTATCTTAGATCAATCCCCCCCGCAGTGTAGACCAGCCCTTAGTGCACAGGACCTGCATAACACCCTATGTTACAGTTAAACCTGTAACTCAGGGCTTAGATGGTACATAGGACATTGGGCAGGCCTTTGCAAAAAGGTGAATTTCCCCCCTCAAGAACAGAAGAAAACTGCATGTTTGTAATCTGTAGTTTTTAATTAATACAGGAAGAAGTGAAGATAGAGATGATGGTGATACTTTGGTTAGACTTTGGGAAAACTTAATGTCAACCATGTTCGTTCTATAAAAGGAAAAAAGGAAATCTCATTTGTTCCAGCCTGCTGGAGACCACGTGTCTTGTTAGTGTTTTTTACATTCTTTTTGTCGTCAGGGGTCATGTCAACTGGTTCCATATTTATTTGTGGTTTGTCAGTGTCTTGTATTGAATTCAAATACTGAACAGAAAGAGTTAGAGCTGTTTTGCGTTACTATCTGTTTGATTATGCAGATTATGCAGTCTTATAATATTAAATAGGTAGATCCTTGAAAAATAGCATTTTCCTATGAACCTATTCTAGAAAAAACAGTGCCTTAAAATATAAAGTTGTCATATTGACAGAACTTGGGGTGAGGCAGGCAAGTGCAGTGGAGAATAAATGTCAGTTGACTTTAATATATTTAAGCTGTGTCCAAAATAATCATCTTGAGTGACTTAAATGAAACATAATTGCTTTGGGACATGGTAATAGTTAATAATTAAGAGGGTGGTACATTTTATTACTTTAAAGCTATGAAAAGTGAAATGCTTTTGCATATCCATAATAATAATCATATTTAATAATACTACCATGCAAATAATACATTTTTGCTTGAAGTAACTCGTAACTATGCTTTGTTAACCACTAATATATATTGCCTTATAACCATATTTAAGGCCAAATTCTGGTCAAGGTTTTCAGACGTGACTAGAGATTTTGAGTGCTTCAATTCTGGGGTACCCAACTTTAGACATTTTGAAGGGCCTGCCTGATTTTCAGAAAGTGTTCAGCACCCACCCTCTGAAAATCAGTCCCCTTTAAAGGGTCTTAACTTAGGTATCCAAAAGCTGAGACACTCAGAATCACTGGGGTCGCTTTTGAAAATCTTAGTCTCAGTTCTCAGATGTACATACTTGGCTGTCATTAATTATGTAGCAATGAATTATTTACCTGAATAGGAGCTATGCAGGTACCCAAGGGCAGAATTTGTCACTAGCATGAAGCAAGTATCAGTGGATTAGAAAAACCATAGAGAGCATTAATTTCAAGTATAATTATATTAATTTCAATGGGAGTGAAATGTACATCAAACATCAGATTTTGACTTGTGAATAAGAAAAAGACTCATAAGACGTATGATCTGCAAAGCCTCAGATGTAAACGTTAGATATTGAAATCTCTGTAGTTGTTAAGTTGTGTTTGCTTAAAACTACACCTGTATATATATTTTTAAAACTATGGCTGAGAAGACTGTAGACTGGAACCCCAGGCAGCCCAGAGCAGTGCTCACAACACATGAATGGAGGAGCTATAAGTGACCTTATTGCACCTTTTGGACATCTTAATCCTGAGGGCTGCTTGGCCCTACCACCCCACCCTGGAGTACCTCCTATATTGATGGTGAGTTGGCAGCACTCTTCCAACCAAGGATTACCCTGATCTCTGGAAATCTGCTAGAGCTATGCAAAAAGACTCGAGGAAGGCAAGGATCTGGTCCTACTTATGTATGCATAATGATTTTATGTGGCATATTGGGCAAAATTTGGCCTGTCCTCTCTTTGACCACAAGAGGAGAGTGGAGGATACCAGCCATGTGGTGGACCTGAGTCATATGGTACAGGTCTGGATTACTCAGGGTGGCTGAAAGTGGGGGACACATTCTATTCTCCCAAGAGTAGCAGTGTTTGCCCGCAGCTAGCAAGAACTGCTCACTGAAGTATACAGATACAGGGACAGGGGTCTGGCCACATCTCCAGGCTGCTAAACTACAACCCCTTGGGGCCAGGGTCACTGGTGAGTATTTTAGCCAGTGCCCCCTCCAGGTGTTAAAGAGAGTATTAGATGAGTATATTGTCCCAGCTGCTGCAGAAGGGCACTGAAGGAGAAAACTCTATGTGACATTTTTTCTCCCCATACAGAGAAGGATAAACCCCATTGCATTTTAACACATCGGGTCAGAATGTGGCTTTTAAGATACAGTCCTGAGTAAGAGGGCAGTGCAGATCCGCACCATTCCAAGACAAATGCTGCAAATAGTGTTCCTCAGACAAGGCTTCTCCTTGCAAGTGGGAAACACCAATCAGTTCCATCCACTAGGGTGAATTGTTTCCTCTCACTGTTGGCCCTGCTATGCAGGCCTGGAGTAGGGTGGTCACCTATCCTGAATTGGGCGGGACAATTCCGAAATGCAGAGTTCAAGTCCCAGTCCCAGTCAAGATAGTATTTGTCCCAGATTCCCTGCTGTGCTGCTCCGTGTCAGCACAAGACTCAGGGACCAGCCTTTTCCTGGTTGGAGGAGGGGCTGAGGTGGGCCTTAGCTCCCAGTCACCACAAGGCCCTGCCCTCTGGTCAGGCCCGAAGCCAGAGACAGGCAGTGGTAAGAACTGCCCAGGGAGCTTGCGCCACTGTGAGGAGCCCCGGACCCCCAACCTGCCTTGGGCAGGGGACTGGGGTGCCTTAGAGCAGCCCCTGGCCAGGGGGTGGGACCTCAGCAGGAAGAGGAGGAGCAAGTGGTGGGACCTCAGGGGAAGGGGGGCAAGGGCAGGGCCTCAGGGGAGGAGGCAGGATGAGGGCAGGAGCGTGGAGAGGTGTGGCTCCTACATATGTCTTGCTTTTGCCTTTTGAAAAGATGGACACCCTAGTCTGGAGTAGGAGGAGCTGCAGGGCCATGGCTTCACCTCCTTTTGGCTCTGAGTCCCTGCTGTCCTCAGAATGCAGGTGGCACAGGGATGACTGTTGTGAGCTGGCTTTGTACAGCTGCTTTGTGCAGCTTCTTTCTTTTCCCTCTGCCTCTTTGTGGTTGTGTAGGTGCCACTCACAATCTAGCCCATAATATCAGGTTAAGTCTAGTCTAATTATATAAGGCACCTTCGCTATCTGTGCATACCAACACAGAGCAGCACAGAGTGGCTGGAAAATCTGAAATGGCTCTACACAAGCTTTTTAAAAAATAGGTGAAGCTTTTAGTGATTTTTGCTAAAAAGAGAGAAAGATTTGAAAAGGGAAAAGGTCTATATTTTCAATGCTAATGTTCCAGTTAGTCTCAAAGTATAAAATAGTTTCTGATCACTCTGATCATGCACACACACACACATATATATTATATTAGAAATTACTGTGTCTGATCTGTTGAACAAATCAGTTGTTTAAACAGTGATGCCAAGTCCTTAACTTCTTTGGTTAGATTAGCTTAGACTGTTTAGGGTAGGTTAATTCTTCCAAAAAATCTCCATAGTTCCAATGTTATAGCTAATTCATTTAAATACATTTATTTTAAGGTGTTTTAGATTGTGCCAGCTGACATACTGTAGACATATGTCTACATGTAAAATATTTCCGTGGCTCTTACAGAGTTCCGAAAAGATAAAATGTCTTATGTTTTCACTACAGGAGGTCTGGGTTTTTCAGACAAATTTAATAGCTATTTATGCATTGAGAAGATCTTATCTGATGTCCTATTGGTTCAGGGTCATTCACAGGCTCACATTATACTGAAACGTGGACAGAGAGAAAGTAATTTGTTAATGTCATGTAGAATGAACTTGGTTAGAAAGGGAAGTGTATGTGCTTTATAACAACACAAGTGTTTCCTTGCTAATCCCTTGGCAGGTTCATTATCTGTAGAGCCCCAGGCAACAGTTGGCCTATCGTGAGAGTGAAATTTAACCCACAGCATGAAATTAATCCTCAAAGACTTGTGTCTGCTCATTCTAGAAATAATAAATTCTAAGTGATTTTATTATTCTCCTCTCTAAATTTATGCAGAGGTGTTAAATTGGTATCTAAGCTCTGTGGCTCATGTCAATCTATTGATTTATGCTTAGATGAGTAACATTAATGAGTAAGAGAATGATGAGTTGAACACAGAGGCTGGAGATTTGAATTGTAATATTAAAGTATAACATGTTCACCCAGCCACCATCCTTTTTCTATCCAAACCCCTAAAAACCATTTCTTTTCTGATATGCTTTAAAACTGAGCTTATTGTGATTATAGGGAGAAAGGAAAGGAAAAAAAAAATAAAAGTACCCTAATTAACAGCATCTCTGAACCTGTCAGGGTTCCCTGTCTCTTATATTTGAAGCAATTTGTGGTTTATAGATTATACTGTGTTTTGCACAGCATTCTGATATCCAGCATGAAAAAGTTTTGAAATGGTGAGGTCAGAATGTGGGGAACTGATGACGTTAGTGACTTGCAGGTTCTGCCTGTTCTGTGCAGTTTTCAGGGTGTACTGCTTCACTCATAGGAAAAAACCTATAGCATTAGTGCAGTTAAGTGCTGCTAGAGCTTACTGAAAGCAATACTGTGGGTGATCTTTTTGTACAGGGATGAATAATTTTAAGACTAGCAAAACTTATATAGTTGCTTATGTGAAAACAAGAGCAATCAAGCCTTCTGTGTTAGGAAACTAACCATAAAGTAGAGGTTTAGGGTTTATTCCCCTATACACGGTATTGTTCAATTGACTAGGTGCACTATGGTTTTTTTCAACTTCTAATAAAATTGTCCGCAGACAGAGGCAGGATGCCAGATTTGGTTGGCCCTTATACATGGCCAGAATGACTCATATTGATCCATGCTGAAGACCTATCCATTTGGAAGGGAGTAAGCACTGCCTCTGCCACACCATCCCTCTCCCATGCAGAGAAGCCCTTGTACTGGAACTCCACACAGGAATACCTCTTAAGGGGTGGGGACAAAGTGAGAAGGAGTGGAACTGCAAAGGTGCTGGGCTGGAGGGCAGCATCTTCTGCTTTATAATGCAATTTCAATGTCATAGCCTTCAGTATCTGTTAATACTGAACAACAGCAGGGGGCATATTCTGCAGGAGCTATGCTGACAGGACTAGTGAAGCAGCAGGAGCCAACTCTGCAGGCTGTCCCCACCTGGAGGAGGGTTCCCAGTCCTGAGGACTCAGAGATCTGCAGCCTCCCAAGCCTCTCTCACGAGAGAAGACGGTGTGAAGAAAACACATTAGGAACGTTGGTGTTTTCCTCCTCATGTGAAAGTGTAATGTGGGCCATAGTGTTTGTGTTGCAAATCCTGCTGAGAACTCATTGCAAACATTCTCATTTGACAGTATCCTTTAAAAAAAATTGCTTTACTAGATCCTTTAAAAAAGCTTTTTGTGTTGGGGTGTTAGGAAGGGAAAAGTTACAGTACACATATATAATAGAGTTTACAAGCCACTTTTATCTTTTATGAAAGCTGCTGGTTTTGAAGTATTGTAATCTGGGCAGTAATAACGTAGGAGGCCTATGACTGTGTTAAAGCAATATAATACGTCAATACAAAGTATATTAATCCAAATGTCATATAGAGCCATATCATCCCCTTCCATGCAACACCGTGGTGAAGAGGAAAATTTACTTTCAAAATTTACAGTACTGCATTTTCCCCCTTATGTGTTCAGGATTAGTGGTGGAACAGAAGATGGGGCAGTGACATGGTGCTTACATTTTGAAAAGAGCCTTCTACAAAGTTTTCCTTCACAGTGACACATATCATGTTCCTTGGGAAAACTGCTCTTTTCCCTCCAACCTCAAAAATAAATTATTGCCATACTCTTCCTGACGCTCCCTAAATCTACCATATTTCCCACTCTCCAACACCTCATGGAGGCTTCTTTTGGTGACTCTCCTTGCTGAAAGCTGCTCCCGACATGTGGCAGCAAGGTGGTAGATGTGTCTGTGGTCTCTGCTGACAGCAGTGGTGAGAGGTGAGCACCCTGCCTCGTACCAGGCCTCTGATACAAGGGCTTAGGTCTCAGGCTCTCTTCCTGTTACACCTGTGACCTCTGGTTATTGGGTGGTTGGTCAAGTGGGGAGGAGATCTTCTTTGCTGGTGGGACTGAGTGGTCATTTGGGGAATGTGTCCCCTTAAGTGTGTGAGGCTGATGATTAACTGTCTTCCATAATCAGTGTTGGGTGTTTGGTGGGGACTTAGAGCTCCCCAGGCTGGCATGGAGAATCCCTAGTGGGGAGGTAGGAGAAGAACCAAGTTTCCCCTGGTTGGTGGTATAGGATCAGAGGAATGGAGTTTCAGGTTCCTCCCCAGTACCAGCTCTTCAAACTCTGAACTGGGGCTAGGCAGGCAGGGAGAGAGGCAAATGGCAGCAGCTCAGTAGAGCTGCAGCTTGCCCCTACCTCCTCTCTTCATTTTGCTGGAGCAGCTTTTGGAGTGTGTGGGGGAAGGGAGAATCTACATGGTGCATCCCCTTTGCCCACCTTAATGGCATTAAGTGAAGGATGCAGGAGAGAAGTTCTTCTTGAAGTAGCTGCTGCAGCAATGTTAGACATATACCCAGGGTGCTGCAGCTGCCTGAGGGCTAGGCTGTGCTTATTAGACACTGCCCTGCATATAAGAGTGTGCGGGTGCGGGGGGTAACATGCCAACAAGTCACTACTCTCTTCCTTGTACACTTCTCAGCCATATTTTGTCCCCTCTTGCATCATGCAGCAATGGGGAGTTTATGGCCCAAAGAAGGCAAAATCAAGCTTATTATAGCATGATATCAACTAATCATGTAGGAACAAGTAGAAATATTTAGTTTTCAAATATTTCTTTTAAAATAAGTATGTGTCTTTTTAAGATAATCAGTTACTATCACTGCAGCTTTATCTGTGAAGCTTTAGTTTGCCATAGATTGACCTACTTGACCCCACAGGGTTTGGTCTCTTGGGTTGATGGTACAAGTGCTGAATGTGATGAAGAACCAAAGCAGGAGAAACCATTAGTCCATCATAAATTAGTACATGCCAATATCTGAATGAGCTTTGCATATATATTCTTTGTGGATGAGACTAAGCAATTGACAAGAGTGAACCATATTTGTGTGGGCTGCCCACAGGAGATGACTGAAGAAGAACATGAACAAAGTGGTTTTAAAAGACTTCTGTGAATTGAAAAAGGGAGAGATTGTGCTCAACTCCAGCTGATGGCTAAAATAACACATTTAGTTTTTTGAGGGTGAAAGAGGTATAAAACCATTGTGAATGGAGCCTTAAGATGTTTCTTTGATGTGAAGATTTTCATGAGGTTAGAAACAGTCACTTAACAGTGTTTTAAAAAAACAATGTAAAAAAGACATAAAGTTGCAAAGAGGCAGTAAAACCTGCTGCAAAGTATGTCCCTCAGAATACTGCTGTGGCTGCTTCCCACAAACATTTGGCTGTAATCCTTTCCCTTTTTCAAAAATTATCTTGCTTTGTACCTTTAAAATTATCAGCACTTTGAAAAATCTTGTTAAACCTAAAAGAAGGCCTTTTTTTTTCTTTAAGTTTCACAATGTTTCAGATACTGATTACAAAGGGAACTCTCCTTTTATTCCTGGAGTCAGTAAGAAATATTATGGAAAATTGCGTTAACTCTTGCAAATCCCTCTACAACTATAAAAGTACAAATGAGATTGTCCCTGCTGTTTCAGTCAGGCCTATGAACCTCAGAGCAATAGGATATTTATAAGAAAATTCCAGACATAGCAGTGGTGCCGTGATCCATATGACCCAAACTTTCCAGTCTTTGTCTTTCCTCCTGTCTTTAAAGAAAAACAGAGGGGCATGAAATGAAAACTTGGAAGATCACAAATCATTGTTATGACTCATTGTAATGAATGATTTGTGCATTACTTTATGGAGTAGTTAGGTTGACTTGGAAAAAAACAACCTTCTTTTCTAATTTTCACTATTTTGTGCCAATTCTCAAGTAACTGTCTCTCCTAAAATAACAGGGCTCCTTTTTCAACACTATCCTGGGTAACGGGCTAGTTTTTTCAGCTGGGAAAGTGTGTTGTGTTATAGAGGTGCAGGCTAGCTCTGCTGTTGTCAGGGGTCTGTTAGTGTTTCCATTACGATATTAAGTCCTGTTTTCAGGAGTTTATAACTTGACCGTAAAAAATATTAAAGGCTGAACTTTGGTAGTTTTCAAAATATATTTACAAATAACAAAAAATTCCATTTAGGTGAGGTTTTTTTAAGTTCTGTGTGTGGAAAAAATGATATCCTGACACCTTTTTAGCAACTATGATTTAAACAGGTTTTGGTACTAAAACTGCAATTTTCTGGCCATTAGTGTGCAGCCTGGAGTGGATTATCTTGAACTGGGTTGGGGGGGGGGGGATGGGAGAAGGGAAATTTTGAAAAAGCTCAATACAAGCAGGGCTACTGAAGTCTAAAAGTAGGTAGCCACTGCTCTGGCACAGTATCTCTTCCTCACTGTATTTATTAGTACACATCTACATTAACATTGTAATACCTTCATGCTATGGATTAATGTGATATTATCATGTATGATGTCAGAGGTTTGTTCAGTGGCTTTGTAGGAGAAAATGTAATCTGTTGCATCAAAAATTCCCTTAAAATGTGGCTACACATCTATCCATTCTAAATCAGACAGGCAATCTATTGTTTCATCTCTAATAAAATGCTTTTAGAGATTTTTTTAAGGTAGAGTAGAATTATATACAAGAGAACCTTTAAAACTATTTGGATATTGTTAGTAGTTTGACTTAAATTCACCAAAGCAAAGAAAGTCATAGAGTTTCACCTGAAACTTTACCCTTAACTCGCCTTGTTATGCACTACTGTATGGTAAGAACTGCAGGGGCTGCTAAGCACAAACTGATAATGAATATCATATAAGCTGTAATATTGGTGCACAGCTGGGTAGGTGAGAATAGAATTTCAGGCTTTAATGCTAAATTTCCTAGCTTTAGGGGATTCATTTCAGAGTTATAATGTTATTTTAATTGTGTCTTTGGTGGTTCAGCTATCTACAGCTAATAATAAAAAAACAAAGGTAATTTTTCCATGGAGTGAGTGAATATCTTCATATAAAAATGATAACTATAGGCAACATGTAAGTTAGGTAAAATACTGTATGTCACTTAAAATGGTTTTGTCTCTTGATAACAATAGACACACAGGTAAAGATATGTGAAGCTGTACATGAGATTTAGCTACTCATTTCAATATGTGGCTAAATTCCCTCTGCTGCTTTAATGAAACTGTCCCTCTTTTGAAATATATATTTTTAGTACAGCTGTTGAAAGCGGGATGAATACTCAAATTAACATTACTTACAGTACTTAACTTAGTGCAGCTTGCTGTTGGCAATTTTCCACTTAAAATGCAATTCATATTTTATGTTGTTTTCATATTTTAAACTGTCTTGACTTATTTCCTTTCTTTTGCAGGGGAAGAATCTTCAGGTGACTATACCACATTGGCAGTAGGGAGTGAATTTAATGTGTGCTGTGTTGTGGTGTACAACTTTTTCTTTGCCAATTCGTTACAATATGAAAAAATATAGTAATACACCAGGGAATAGAGGAGTTGATCTCACAAAAGAACTCAGAATGTTAATGAAAGCTGAAAACGGATGTTAATTTCTCATTCAAAAAATCTCTTGCCAGAAAACCATAAATTCAAAAAATCTCGTGCCAGAAAACCATAAAGTAGTAGCCATTTTCCTGTCGTCCAGGTCAGATGGAAAGGTGCTGTGTGATTACCAAAAGGGAAATTGAAACCTCATAAAGAAAAAGATTCAGAAATACGTAGCCCTTTTTGTAAGAATTAAAATAAATCTGAAACCTTTCCTTGCTGGATATAAAACTTAATTAGGATTTACTAGAGATACGTAATTTAATATTTTGACTGATCTAATATTAGAGATCATTTCATAGTGAATCTCCTGCTTGAATGTACTAGCAAATAATTAGCAGTATGAACTCTAGAATAACTTCTTAGCATTCTAGCAGTTCATCAAAGGCATGCCTTATTTTAGACACCTACAAATAGACCAGCCTTTGTTGGTAGAAGGCTTTTCAGAATAACTGAGGATAGCTTTGATTTTATTTATCGGTTAATTGAGGCAACCAAAATTCTCAACATAATCTTTAGGTTAGTAAAGACCTGAAGAAGAGCACTATGCAGCTTGAAAGCTTATCTCTTTGGCCACCAGAAGTTGGTCCAATAAAAGATATTACCACAGCCACCTTATCTCTCTCATATCCTAGGACCTATACGGCTAGGGTTCTTACAATACGTGCTTCCCACTTGATCTTACCTGCCATGACTCATAGACTTCAAGGTCAGAAGGGACCATTGTGATCATACAGTCTGACTTCCTTCACATTGCAGGCCACAGACCCTCACCTGCTCCTGAAATAGATCCCTAACCTCTGTCTGCAGTCTCTCAAGTATCCACATTTCAGATCCCTCAGGGCATTAAAGATCATCCCCAATATCTTACATTGCACCCAGATGCATACAGGAAGCCAATATAGAATCCCAAGCACATTATGTATTCATGCTGACCTCTCCCACCACAGGAGGCAGGCGGAGCTGTGTTCTGTGCTCAGGGCCAGCCCTAGACCAAACGGTACCCCAGGTGAGGAACTCCATTTGTTAAACTTTTGAATACCTTATATTTTCTTGCATTTGTAGCCATTTCACAACTTTGATGTACGATTTGTATGCATGATTTATCCCTATCATATAAGACAATACATTTGCAGCTAGGATCGTCACACCCCAGGCAGTTCCTATGTTCAGCCTCCCTCATCCGCACTGTCTAGAGCAGGGGTAGGCAACCTATGGCACATGTGCCGAAGGCGGCACACCAGCTGATTTCCAGTGGCACTCAGACTGCCTGGATCCAGGCCACGGTCCGCGGGGCTCTGCATTTTAATTTAATTTTAAATGAAGCTTTTTAAAACCTCATTTAGTTTACATATTTTATAGATTTACAGAAAAAGACCTTCTAAAAATCTTAACATGTATTACTGGCACATGAAACCTTAAATCAAAGTCAATAAATGAAGATTTGGCATCCCGCTTCTGAAAGGTTGCCGACCCCTGGTCTAGAGCATCTGGGTGGAGTCGTTATAATAGTTTCTAAAGGGTAATCAAGTATTGGACAGTTCTCATGGGTCACATCTGAAAGTAATGATTGATGCTTCCTGGACAGTTGTAGCTGCTGGACAGCCCTTTCCCCCGCACACCACCCCATGTCAGGGAACCCAGGAACAACAAAGAGCCAAAAAGCACCCCAAGGCTGTGAGTTAATTTGACAAAAGCTATATTTATTTGTTAACCAACAGCATAATTACTGTAGCACATTTCCATGGAACTGTTCCATGAGCAAGTTAGGCCTGCTCCTGGGCAGATTTAATTCATGCATCTTTGTTTTTGCCAAATATTGTAAGCGACTTGTAATTATTTTTGAACAAAGTTCTTGGTTCTGCCTTTTTAGCTACTGTATGTTTTGTCTTGCATTGTGCAACATAAAGGAGAAGTCACATTAGTGTATGGAGAAAAAAGACTTAATTCCTTAGAGTTTCACTCCTAATAAAAGGTCACTGCACTTTTTTTTCTCCCGGTGATCTCATATTGTTGTTTTATTTTTTAATGAATCGAGGTTATGATAGGGTAACATCAGGGAGATGACTTGGATTTGTAAATTTATCTTTGTATCTGAGGTATTTTTAGAGCCTTTATCCATGCAGTATTGGAGCAGTAAATAAAATAACTGAAATTACCATGAGGTTGCCCAAGAGAACTTCATAATGGGTTCAGCTCCTCACCTATCTCAGGTTGTCAGAAGATTTGTTTGTAACAGGTTCTCCTCACGGCCCTTCATCTGGGAAGGGACAAAAGCAAAGTAATTGATCTGATTTATCATAATTTGGACAAGAAATGTTAGTGCTAGTTTCCTTCTTCCTCCTGGATTTTTCACTGACTAGTAGACTTCTCAGCTGGAACACAAAGAATAAAAGAAAGGTGTTTTTAAAAGGAATAGGGAATATAAAAGGGATGAGGAACCTCCCTGAATAAGATTATTGCACCTAATTACAAAGGGTGAAATTCACCTCTATGCAGAGAGCCAACTCAAAGCACCGCTGAACCACTTAAAACTTCAGACAAGGAGTTTGGTGGTGCAGAGGCCTTTTCTGCTTCTCTGCACAGGGATAAATTTCTCACAGACAAAATATTTTTTTTAAATTTCATGCACAAGTTAGAGCCAGACCTCGGAAGCTCTAATAACTTAAACTGCACTCAATCTTAGTAGCCCTATGGGGACAGTCTTTACCGAAGAATGAGGTGTCCTTGAATGTTTCTTCCAGTGTGTTAAGCACAAGTATATTTTTCTCCCTTGTTAGGTATGAGTGCTGTCTGGCTTCACTTACATTTTTTTTTTCTTGAGTTGACATATTGCAGACAATGCAAAGAAAAATCACTTTCTAATTGTTTTACTTGCTTTGTCTTCCTCCTTCATTATTTGAAGCATCTTCCCTGGTAAAGGGCAAATTACAAAATGTTTGGAGGGCTAGTTTGTATTTTAAATAATGCTGCTTATTCAGTTGTAGAAAGCCCTCCCTCTCTTGTTTTCTCATTCACTGGGCAATCCATTTCTCTCCCCTGCCCTGCTCCTACTCTATTTCCATCAGAGGTAGGGTGCAAATAGCCAGAGAGCATTAAGTGCAGTGGGGTCCAACCAAGTAGGTTATCATGTAAATGTGTGGGGAGGGAGCAGCGATGGATTGGGACTGGAATGGACCTGGGTTTGGGGGGAACTGAATCATGGGTTGGAGGTGGTGGTCTTATCCATGAATTTAGATGTAGGATGGGAGAATGTTTGGGCTGGTTATTATGTTGCCTTTGAGCTAGTACATCTGTCCTAGTGATGAGTAGTTTACTGATGGAACACTTCCACTCAGCCATAAAGCTAAAAATTCCTGTGCAATATACAACAATACAAGAAACTGCCTCCTTTATTGATGAATACCATGCAAAGTGACTGTTGGGCATTGATTTCACAGTTCTCTTACAGTCTGAAAATAGCAAAGAATCCTGTGGCACCTTATAGACTAACAGAGGAAGTGGGTATTCACCCACGAAAGCTCATGCTCCAAAACGTCTGTTAGTCTATAAGGTGCCACAGGATTCTTTGCTGCTTTTACAGATCCAGACTAACACGGCTACCCTCTGATACTAGTCTGAAAATAAAAGAGGAATCTTTGTGCCCTTGTTTTGAAATCTGAGACAAAGTTTGTGGTTTTACTAACTCCACACACATTCCAGGGTAGATTCAGATGTCTTAAGATGTTCTTTTCCTTGAATATGCAGGCAAATATTCAAGCATGTATATGCAAAACTTTACAATACATAATAGTTCAGTGAAACCACCTGATGGTATATCAAGCCTCTACAGAATGCTCTAGTAATAGAATAGAAGTTCTAAACCTTATTTTGTTACTTCGGAGGAGACCTAATTGTGCTTGGTTTTATCCTGATATATTGTTAAATTTTTGCCACTTTACAAGAACTGGGTCTTCTTTTTCTTCTTCGGGCTCTTAACATGTTTTCTGCACTGGGACTGACCACTGTGCGTTTCACTCAGGTCCCAGTAAGAGAATGTAATAATGGCAAATGTTTACATGTATTGTTAGCATTTATACTTTCCATGTCTCTAGTACCTTCTATATGGGTCTCTGAGAGTACTTATCAGGCCACAATACATTTCTGTGTGGAAAGAAAGCATTATGTGGGCTTTGCAAATAGGTAAATCAAGACACATTGATTGGGTTGCCTAAGGCTACACAAGAAGTCCATGGCAGAGACCAGAATAGAACCTCTTGAGTCCCAGTCCTGGGCTATAATTAGATCATCCTTCCTGTTTTCTAGGAAGAATCCTTCCACTCCTGATAGTCTGAGGCAATCCTCCTGCCCTTTCCTCCATTTTTTACCACCCAGAATTCTGCCAGATCCACGCCACCTATCACTGTCCATTTTTTATTGAACATAAGAAGATCTGAACTGGGGCTGGGTGTTGTGACTTACATTTATAAACCTTTTTTCTGAGTCATGTAGTTACTACCAGTCCTAGCTGGCTGTTCAAAGCAAAGGAAAAAACAAAAGCATTAAGTCTCCTGCTACTCCTCAGCCTAACCTCTTCTATCCTCCTATCTACCCCGAACATCATATGGTGCAGTTCTCTTTTAAATTGTTTGTAACTCACCTAACTTTTACAATATCCTTTACCCAAGAATGTGACTGCTACTTTTCCTTCATCTCACTGGCCTTTCCCCTAGTACATATCTTCACATCCAGGCCTCCTCCCTGCCCAGATAAAAACACAAGCTACCATGCAATACCACTCAAACTGCTGAGTAACTGATGTGAGACAAAAACTCCAAGAAAGTGTAATAATACAAAAAGGTTACAATGAAGTGGGGATCAACTTGTTTAGCATAAAGAAAATGTTCTGTAATCTCACACTCATGACTGAACTGGGTGAACTATTCACAGGGAACTACATTTTATTAGACTGAAATAGGAGCTAATTTATCTTTGAACCAACTTTACTTTTTAAGTATTTGTTCATTTTAAAATTATTCATTGACAAGAAAATTCTTCTGTCTGTGGATTGGTTGTGAGCTCTACCATGAGCTCACTACTGTAATTTGTAACTTGTGATTGGTTACCTATCTGCATAGAATTCAACTTCCAATTAGGTGATTCCCAAACCCACATAGAGCTTTCAAGATAGCTATACAAGTACATCCATTGTGAATACTCATACAAATACATATTTGTGTACATAACTGAAACATTTTGCCTTTCCACAAATATTTGCTCCTCCAAATGTCACAGAAAGTAAATAAGAGGGATTATGAATCCAATCAAAGTAAATGAAGTTTTTATTCAAATAAATGTTGGAATACACTTTTTTGCAGTATGTCTATCTGTACTAATGATTTATCATTTGTGAAACAAGTAATTTACAGTAGAGAAAACTGAGATAGCTCTGGAGAGAGTCAAAAGTAAATCTAGGTCTAAAATGCAATATAGTTTAAAAAAAAATTCTGCCCCTTGCCTGTTTCTATAATGTTACTGTTCTGCTATGTTTCTTTATGGCCTTGTACTTAAAATATCATCATTGCAGTACTATAATACTTCAAATATAACCGCATATATTGGCATAATTTATATCTATGGCTTAAAATAATTAGGTTTTTGCTCTGAAATGTAATGTTCATTTGTTCAACAGCTTGTGTGAATTGAAGGATTTACTGTTAAAATAAACGGCAGAATTATACTCTCAATTTAGTTATTATCCCATAAGTAATATAAACAACCTGAAGAACTTGTGCCAAATAGTAGAATAAACTACCTTATCAAGGTCCATTTTATAATATCAGGTTTCACATGAAATTTAAGCACTAGTAATGCCATATGCAGCATGTATAGTAGCTGTGCAAATCTGCATCCATATACAGCACTAACAAATGGCACCAGAGTAAAAGTTTAAGTTAACAAATTTGATAGCTATTTAAATTGTGATCCAGTTATAGTTGAATATAAGCATGTAAACAGCTAAAAATATAGCCTCAGACTATCCATTTTCAAATCTAGTTATGCTTATAGGAGCAACTGCAATTAGGTATGTCTGGAATCACAGGAAATTAATTAAAGTGTAAGTTCTAGTTGTTGACCTTAAATTTCAGAAAGCTATACAAGTTTAAAAGCTTTTTTAGAATTTGCATTGCCCAGAAGATTTAATTTGCTTTTGTTACTATGTCAAATAATTTTTCATCCAGCAGTAATATCATCTAAATTGACTGAGTACCCAAAGTTATATATTTACATTATGCATATAAATGCTTTCACTACTTTGCAATCATGGAAGGAAATATCAAGGATTTGATTTACATCTTAAAATTGCACAATGCAGCTATCATCTCAGTTAGACATAACAAAGGTGTGTAAGTTAAAGGGGAGACAGAAGACTCACTTATTAACAAATATCATGAATATGGTCCAAATGCTGTTTTTTCTTGTGAGAGAGAGAGCACACATTTTTCTTTCCCTCTGATCTTCTCAGCAGCAGAACTGGTGTATTGGCAGCACAATACTGAGCACCAAGAATCTCTGGAATTCATGGATGAAATCCTGGCCTCATTGAAGACAATCGGCAAAACTTCTATTGAGTTTCATGGAGCCAGGATTGACCCCATGAGTCTGTGCTGTGTGAACTAGGTTTGGTTGCTGACAGTATATTTAAATACAGATATCAAGTACTGATTTACCCCTTTTTGATTATAAGGAAATTATAGCAATTTTAACATAGATTGAAAAGCTTGTGACAAATATCTTCAGCAGCCGGCGATGTGGCACTAGATGGAGAGGGTGCTGAGTTTCTACAGATAATTCTTTCCCAGGTCTCTGGATGGTGGGTCTTGCCCACATGCTCAGGGTCTAACTGACCACCATATTTGGCATCAGAAAGGAATTTTCCCCCAGATCAAATTGGCAGAGACCCTGGGGGAGGGAGGGTTCACCTTCCTTTGCAGCATGGGACATGAGTCACTTACAGGCTTCAGCTAGTATAAATGATGGATTCTCTATAACCTGAAGTCTTTAAATCGTGTTTTGAGACTTCAGTAACTCAGCTGGAGGTTACAGGTCTATTACAAGAGTGGGTGGGTGAGGTTCTGTCACTTGAAATATACAAGGAAGTCATATTAGACTATCATGATGGTTCTTTCTTTCCTTAAAGTCCATGAGGCTATGAGAAAGTGTAGCGATGTGGCGACTCACCGTCATGGTGCCTCCTGCTGCTCATCCAGGGAATTAGCTTTTCCAGCCTTGGAGCGCCCTCTGCTGGCCAGTATCCCACTTGCTTCAGGCCCCCATGTCCCTCCCGGACCCCAGTGCCCCTTTGCCTTGGGTGTTGCCCCCTGGCAGTACCCCCACTCTCTGGGTCTCCCCACCCAGGGAAACCCCTAACCCTCTACCCCCACCTCACTTCAGTGGCTACTGCCAGTCACCATCTAGCCCCTGCTCACTAGGGCAGACTGCAGTCTATACCACTCATCATTGGCAAGGGGGGGTTGGACCTGCTGCCTTTGCCTACCCTGGGCTGCACCTCAGCAACCCCAGTACCCTTCCTGGCCTTTACCAAGGCCTGCAGCCTGGAGGGTTTCCAACCTGGAGCTCCCAAGCTCCTCTGGCCTATCCCAAGCCCTGCTCCACTCTGGGTGCCCTGCTGAGGTCCCAAGCAGCCAGGCCCATCTCTCTCCACAGCTAGAGAGAGATTGCCTGAGCTCCTGGCCCAAAGCTTTTTATAGGGCCAACTGTGGCCTGATTGGGGTGTGGCCCCAGCTGTGGCTGCCTTCCCCATCAGCCTAGTCTTTGGCTCACAACCCCAGTCCTCTCCCAGGGCTGGTTGTAACCCTCTCAGGGCCGGAACGGGTGACCACCTCGCTATAGAAAGCACTTGGTATCAAATGGGGGAGGGTCAGTAAGAGCTGGGTGAACAGACTTTGAAAGCAAAAAGAAAACTAAAGTACTTATGCTGTCAGGCACCCAAAAGACCATCTTGGTGAGGAATAGTAGAATTGACAACTTGTAGGAGGGAGAGAATACAAGGTATCTCTTCTCCTCAGCCAAGTAACACCTCAGCCTCTCTTTTCCCACTAGGGTGAACAGACGTCCCAATAAAATCGGGACCGTCCCAATATTCAGTCATTTGTCCTGCGTCCCGACGGATGTATGGTCGGGATGCCATTTGTCCCAATATTCTGGCTCAGGGCTTTTCATTTTTTGCTTCGACGGCACTTTGGCCCTGCCCCCTCATGTGTCCCGATATTTTGTTCATGTAATCTGGTCACCCTATTCCCCACCATGCTGTGGTTTTCACTGCATGCAGAATAAGACTGGCTTGCAGACTTCTGCAGAGGGAGGGGTCACTGGGAAGCATCATGGGAACAAAAACGGAGAAAACACTGGATTTTGTAAAACCAGCAAGGACAGTGGGACAGACCGTGGAAACAGATGTGTGATTTTTAGGGACATATGATCACCCTATGAAAGAGGATATTGCACAGAAACTGCTTCATTGAATTTTATAATGACTACTAATGGGAAATGGCCAACAGAGATGGCAAAAGAAAACAAGCATCCTTCATGTTGAAGAGGAGTTTATTTATGCCTTACTCATTAGAGGAGTCATTCCAGGGCAGTTTCTGTCCATACAGATTACCCCTTTCATGATGTCAAGGTGAGAAGGACCTGGGATTATTTGTCCTACAAATGGCAGCTGTATAACTGCACAAATATGAGTCACTTAACCATAGCTTCTTTGATTTTGGATCACAGAGGTTCACAGCTTGGAGTTTAGGTTTTGAAAAAACACCAAAAATCTCAAAAAGAAAAGCTTTTAAAATGGCCATTTTTACATGGCTTCCACCTGAAACCATAATCCTTCCCGGATCCATCCTTTGCTCTCCATTTTCAGGCTCTTGTCCTCAGCTAACTTGGAAATCCCTCCGTTTATGTAATCTTCAGGGGTGGATTGAGGACAGTGGCTACTGCCTCCTCTTATGAACATCAGGAAGTCTTTGTGATAAATTTGGGAGGGAGAGGGAGATAATTATTGCTGCAGCATTTTGTACAGACTGGAGAATCAGCAAAGCTGGTAGAGAAGAGGTTACAGTTGAGGAAAATGTCAGTTGTTTGAACCCTTTTCTAGTGATACGTTCAATAAACTTGCACCTTGTCACAGAATCCACTGTCTATTGCTTCTTCTTGTGTGGTAACGTTGTTAATGCACTCTTAAGCCCCGGTGCTTCAAAAGGCTCTGCAAGGGGGGGACTGTGGCCTTATCTTGTTAGCGTCCTTTCACTCTGACTCTGAAAAATGTTTAGTTGCAGGTTTTGCTTCTTAGACTTCAGAATCTTAACCAGACCAGAAATGCATGATGCTTTCTGTTTAGTCAGGCAGGTTAGCTTCTGTAATTCTGACAAGGCCAATAATGTATAAGACACAGTCCTCCTGCTTTCAAAAATGCAAGAAATTCACTTAAATATGAGCATTTGGTTAATACTGTTTTCAGAGAGAAATAGATTTGAAGCAGAAAAAAAGCATTGTGTATCTCCAGGTTGTGCTCAATCCCCTAGGTAATAATTTCAAACAGACCAGGTTGTTTTTGAAGTGAATGCTTTCACCCTTCTTTATTATTACTAGTACTACTACCGGGAGCTGCTGTGGCTGCTGCTCCTCCCTCCAGCAAAACAAATAAACATCTTGTCACTTCTTCCTCTAGCTTCTTTTAACAAGTATCGGTGATGAGTTAGCTAGTACATTAAAAAGTTAAACCTTCTTTTATTGAGGCAAGCAATTCCAAATCAAATAACCCAGTTCACAGATCTAGATTAGAGCACATAATTGGCATGTATTTTAGGATTGCTGTTAAAGCTATTAAAAAGATTTACTAGGGAAGGAATGGATCCAAAAACCCTAAAGGAAGGAATATGTTGTTTGTGTCAGTGTTACAAATGGACTCACTTAATACTAAGATCTTCTCTCCCTTTAAAAAAGAAATTGAAATAAATGTGAAAAATATTATTTAACATTTTTAGTAAGAAGCTATCCTTTTACCCCATAAACTACAAATAAATTAACTATTATTTATTAAAGTGTTATTCTGTCTCTGCATTTTATGAGCAGAACTATTAAGTATAAAGAAATATACAGTACGATTGTATGTGGCTATAGGATAAAGCTAAAGTAAAATAATTTTAATATATATTATCTCTGTTGGGGTAGCCCAGGATTAAGTCCCCAATCCAGCAAATACTTATGCATGTGCTTAAATGTATGCACATAAGTAGTCTTGTTGAATAATTTGTATGTGTACAGGTAGCACATGCATAAGTATTTACAGGATAGAGGCCTAAGTTTTTCCCAGAGTGTTTTAGAAACAATCACCTTTATTCTAAATTTCTGCTTAGGACGAAAGTCTTAAAACTTTTGAAAAAAAGTTTTACGTTTTAGGACTGCTTTCTATGTAAATACTAGTCTACAATTTCTTTCAGTTATTAGTGAATTTTTAAAAGGTTTCTTTTTACAACAAATGGAGCCCATCACTTTTGAATTTAAACTTTGAGGTATAAATGATCAAGGCTTAAACCTACTAATATTAGTATAAATCCTACACGTTTGTGTGTGCTAAGATTTTTTTTTTTCAGTCTTGATTTCTTGGCTAGTGTAATGTAACAACTTACAACATTCCGTTGCTGTTATTACTGTTGGACTTTGTGCGATGCCATTGAGGCATTTTCAGCTATTAACCTTCCCAAGGGTTCTTTTCAGACAAAATGTTATGCATCAACTCTCATATGAGTGTAAACCTCTAGAACAGCAGTCTCTACTTTGCCAACTTGGCAGCAAGTTCTCTCACTAATAAAAGAGGTTACCTCAGATGGAGATCCCACATGTGCCTGAACTGCTTTTCTTAGGACTATGGAGCGATCCAACGTTTCCTTCTAAATGCATTCAAAAGAGGTGGGTTTGCCTTCATAATTGCCCAAAGAATTATATTACATCACTGGAAATTTGTCTCCCAGAGTGAAGAAAATGCTTAGATTTGGTCGTGCAAACAGCTTAGGAACACTGAGAGGCAAAACTAAGAATGCCTTTTGCTGAAATGTGAAAACCTTTTTTAATCCTGTTGAATCCAATTAAGATGGAAGAGAAAATTGCTGTTTAATATCATTTAACTAAAATTGTACTGTTGTTTGAATCTGATGGTGTCTAATCAGAATAAGAAGCCATATTTGTATGTTGGAGCATGGCAGGTCCAGTACCTATCTAAAACACTAATGTATACTATGTGTGAAGAAAATAAGTAAAAAGATAAACGTGCTTATTTTGTCTTTTGCTTAGGACTTGCAGCAGTATTTGATTATAATAATTAATGTCTGGATGATTCTTTGAAGCAAGCGTTATTTAATGCACAGGGCTGATGTTACATGAGTTATAATGGCAGTCTGTAGATTGCCTCACACAATGCTATTCTGAACTGAGATTACTAACATTTGTGCCTGTGGTGTTAAATACGGGATAGTAATTGAAAAAATCTAACAAGAAATTATGTTCTTCCAACTCTGAAGTTCCCTGGATGTGGAACTTGGCTAGGCTACTTGAGTGAGCATCTTTGCAGCTCTACAGTTTTAAAAATGAGTTATTATGATAGAGTGCACATTTTGGTTTTAGATGATCACTTTCTCTACAAAGTCCCCTTATTGTGTAGGAAGTAGCCAAAGACTTCTAAGTGTAATCAAACTGTGAACAAAAGCACAGTATATCCAACGCTCAAACTGGGAAAAGATGTCATTATGATCCCCCTCAACCCCCATCCCACATACACACTTTTAAAACAAAAGGTGGGGGGATGGGGAATGTATACTCTAGCGTCTTTTTCTTTTTCTCTATTGGCAGCTTTGAGAAGTGGGTGTAACCCCATTTAGAGCACTCAGTAGATTAACACAGTGAGTTATGCTGACCACCTTTATCCAGAACTTGTAAATACTGGCATATATGTTTGCAGTCTTAAATCATAATCTTCTTATTATTCTTAAGGCTGATGTGCTGCAAGTATTGCTGCTGAAACCTCTGCATTATGTATCAAAATATGAGCAGAAGAAAGGTGACTTCATTAAAAAATTGATAGCTGCATTTTATATTGTTCGCCTCTGTGTTAAATGTCCAAATGTGACTATTAGGAGCCTGATCTAACTTCCAATAGAATCTTGTGATGATTTTAATTGGAGTTGGATCAGGCACTAAAAATAAGAAATTGCATGGTAGGTTCATTTCATAGTGGTAAAGGCATTACAATATGCTACTTCAGATTTCTGAAAACGGGCTGATTCAAGACCATTGAAGACTCCTATGAACTTCCATGAACTTTGGATCAAGCCCATGATTAGCAGTTTATTTTTTACACAACAAGAAAGAGGTGTAAATTGAAAAAGTGCTGGCTATCTGAGTACTATGAACTATGAACAAGTTACTTTTAAAGCTGTATTTCTCTTTTTTTTAATAACGCCTATGAAAGTAGTGTTAATAAGAATAAATATCAAGAACAGTCTATAATAATGAATAAGATATATCAATAAACCTTAAAATCCCTTTTATATAGAAATTGGAAAGCCAAAATGACTTTTAAAATCCCTAACTTCACATGCTGTTATAAATTGTATTTTTTAGGTTCCAAATTCAAAGAGGGAAAACTGATCCAACCAGTTACAAGAGCTTGGGGGACAGTTTTAGGACTATTTTCCGGACTGAAGGGTAAGAATACATATGTTATATTTGTCAATTTTATGTGACTGTTTCTAATCACCCAGCTTTCCAGACATTAGAACACTGCTTTTAAATTAACCCTTTCTCCTGTGGTCAGAATTTGTCAAACATTTTATTTGACATAACACAATCTGAAATGTCTTACACGTCATTTAGATGCAGAATGCTTAATTATGCTCTTTGTTATACCAGTATGGACTGATTGAATTCAATAGTGTAATACAGGTGTGGCTGATTTGGCCTCGAATCTATGTCATTAAAATCCTCTCGATTTAATATATAATATATAAGAACACCAGTTCATTGCAGCACCAATTTCTGAACTCTGATTAACTGGCATTTCAGAGGCATGCATCCGACGAAGTGAGTAGTCACCCACGAAAGCTCATGCTCCAATGCGTCTGTTAGTCCATAAGGTGCCACAGGATTTTTTGCTGCTTTTACAGATCCAGACTAACACGGCTACCCCTCTGATCCTTGGCATTTCAAGTTAGCCAAGATGGATAGCCAGAAGTTGCCCTAACTAATGCTCCACAGGAGCAGTTTCTTGGTTCTGTGGAGCATCTAAGATCTTCTCTAGGGCTCCTCACCCCGACCCAAAAGTTCACTTAAGCATGTGCTTAATTTTAAATACATGAGCAGTCTCACTGATACCAGTGAGTTCGGTGGGATTACTCACAAGTTTAAGTTAAGCACATTAGCCACAGGACCTCTGCATGACTGATGCTTGCCTATAATAGAGGGACTCAAATTAGCCAAATCCCAGTTTTTATGCAGCTTGCAGTCTTACCCCCAAGAATTTTGAAAATACAGTAGAAACATGATTTTACAATCTGTGGATTTTCATACGTGACTTTACTATGGATGAAATAGAATTGTTCTTTAATGTAAGTACAGAGTAGCAGAACAAGTTGTTTTCAATTACTAAGTGAAGAAATCTTTACAAATGTTCCATTAAGTTTGTGAGCTAGAAGACTGCAAATCCCTCTGCAGTGATTATGTTGCTTTCAGTTACTTTGTGATTCCTGTTGAAGAACTACTGTGCTTCACACCTATAAGGCATATGACATTTTAAAAAACATACAAGAGTTTGCAAAAATAACAGGATTTCTGTTTTTTTTCTGATTTGTGTGGGTGTTATTCTTTATCCCTTCTGAAAGGAAATGAATAATGTATAATTCCTTCATCTAGTTGTTTTAAAAAAGTATAAATCAGGTATAAATCACCAGTAATTCAGTATTTTGAATTCAGTGGGCATTTGGGTGTGATATGAATGCAGGACTGGAGGCTTGATGTCTTTTGGGTTTGATCCAAAGCCTACTGAAGTCAATGGAAGTCTTTCTTGACTTTATTGGGACAAATGACAGCATGTAAAATTAAGCATGTGTCTGAGACTCTGGAGGTTCAGGGACTAAGTGAATAGAATATTTCCTATTTAGCTAATTTTTGAGCCCTTTTTTTAACTCTTCTATCATTGGGTAGTTTTGTCCAGTCGAAGGGTGTAAAGTAACAGAGACAACATGAACTTGAATATACTATTGAAGGTACAAATCCTTCACCCTGTTCTGTTTTTATTAAGAAAAGGAATAAATAATTTTCATTTCAATTAAGTTACATTAAAAACGTAGACTCTTTCTTTCAGATGTATAACCTACCATAAATTTCAAGTAAACAGCCCTTTTTAATATTCTTTAGAATTAGGTTTTATATATATATATCTTTGTGGAGTTTCTCTTCAGCAGTAAGATTCAGGGTACGTCTACACTACGGGATTAGTCCGATTTTTCATAAACCGGTTTTGTAAAACAGATTGTATAAAGTCGAGTGCACGCGGCCACACTAAGCACATTAATTTAGCGGTGTGTGTCCATGGTCCGAGGCTAGCGTCGATTTTCCGGAGCGTTGCACTGTGGGTAGCTATTCCATAGGTATCCCATAGTTCCCACGAGTCTCCCCTGCCCCTTGGAATTCTGGATTGACATCCAGTACCTGACAGGGCAAAAATCATTGTCGCGGGTGGTTCTGGATAAATGACATCACTCATTCCTTCCTCTGGGAAAACAGCAGCAGACAATCATTTTGCACCCTTTTTCCCTGGATTGCCCTGGTAGACGCCATAGCACAGCAACCATGGAGCCCGTTCAGCTTTTTTTTACTGTCACCGTATGTGCCGCTGACAGAGACGTTACTGCAGCGCTACACAGCAGCATTCCTTTGCTTTTGCATAATAGCAGAGACCGTTATCAGTCGTTCTGTACCGTCTGCTGCTATCATAGGTGCCCCTGGCTGAGGTCGGCCGGGGGGAGCAAAGGCAAAACTGTCCGAGTCAATCCCTCCTTTATGGTTTCTAAAAATAGAGTCAGTCCTGCCTAGAATATGGGGCAAGTGTACTAGAGAACCAATGTATCAGAGAGCACAGCTGCTCCATGTCAGATCCTGCAGAAATTATGAGCTGCATGCCATTCACGGGGGGGGTGCCCCTGCAACAACCACACCCATTGTTTCCCTCCTCCCCCAACCTTCCTGGGCTACCGTGGCAGTGTCCCCTCCATTTGTG
This sequence comes from Gopherus evgoodei, assembly GCF_007399415.2. NCBI lineage: Eukaryota > Metazoa > Chordata > Testudines > Testudinidae > Gopherus > Gopherus evgoodei. The sequence goes on from NC_044325.1 coordinate 48,111,614, forward strand.
TCAAGAAGTTATAACGAATGCAGGAATAAGAAACAGTGACTTGTTAGTGAGATAAAATGAGGGGGAGGCAGCCTCCCGCTGCTATGACAGTCCAGGTAGGACATTAAGCGGTGCGGGGGAGAGGAGCCCAGCATCCCACTGCTATGCTAGTCCAGGCAGTACAGAATCTTTTCTTTACACAGGAAAGGGAGGGGGCTGATGGAGCTCAGCCCCCAGTTGCTATGATGAGGACGGTTACCAGCCGTTCTGTACCATCTACTGGGAATGACCAGGAATCATTCCTATTTTTACCCAGTTTCCCCACCCCCCCCCCAGCCTCACCTGAGGTCAGCCAGGAGCACTCACGGGCTGATGGTGACGACGGATAGCAGTCATATTGTACCATCTGCCACCGGGAAGGGGAGAAGAGTGGATACTACTCTTCACTGCTGCAGCATCGCGTCTACCACCAACATTCAGTAGACATAGGGTGACATTGAAAAAAGTCAAGAAACGATTTCTTTCCCTTTTCTTTCACGTGATGGGGGGAGAGAGTAAATTGATGAGCTATACCCTGAACCACGCTGGACAATGTGTTTGAACCTACAGGCACTGAGAGCTCAGCCAAGAATGCAAATAGTTTTCAGAGACTGCTGTAGACTGTGGGATAGCTGGAGTCCTCAGTACCCCATCGCTTCCTCCATGAGCATCCATTTGATTCTTGGCTTTCCGTTACGCTTGTCACGCAGCGCTGTGTAGGCTGGAGATTTTTTTTCAAATGCTTTGGCGTTTCGTCTTCTGTAACGGCGCTCTGATAGAACAGATTGTCTCCCCATACAGCGATCAAATCCAGTATCTCCCGTACGGTCCATGCTGGAGCTCTTTTTGGATTTGGGACTGCATCGCCACCCGTGCTGATCAGAGCTCCATGCTGGGCAAACAGGAAATGTAATTCAAAAGTTCGCGGGGCTTTTCCTGTTTACCTGGCCACTGCATCCGGTTCAGATTGCTGTCCAGAGCGGTCACAGTGGTGCACTGTGGGATACCACCTGGAGGCCAATACTGTCGATTTGCGGCCACGCTAACCCTAATCCGATATGGTAATAGCCGATTTTAGCGCTACTCCTCTCGTTGGGGGAGGAGTACAGAAACCGATTTAAAAAGCCCTTTATAGCGATATAAAGGGCCTCGTAGTGTGGACGGATGCGCCGTTAAATCAGTTTAACCGCTGCTAAAATTGGTATAAACACATAGTGTAGACCAGGCCTCAGACATGTTTGTTGTTGAAGAGTTTTTGTCACTAAATATTGTACTTTTCAATCATTTCTCAAGACACAATGACTACTTAGTCCCATTAATACAACTCAGTTAATGCTGATATTATTGCCATTTACAGGAAATGTGTGGTAAATTACCTCAGTCCAGATTATATACCATACCTGTGATGTAGCTTGCCTTCAAAAACAAATTTACAAAATCGCTAGTGCTTGATATGAAATAGAAGGACAATGACCTGCAAAATGAGCTGCTCCTAGTCTTCCTCCCATCAGCAACATCACAGATAACTGACGGTAACACTTACATCCCTAATATGGCTTCCACAGTCTTTGCTACCAAGCATTTTCTTCTTTGTTGCATGTCCTTTGGTGACCTTAACTGATAAACAATAAGGGAAAACCTTGATAGTGGTATTATCTCAAGAGAACTGATTAGGATCTGAGTTCTGTGGTGTTAACAAGAAAGGAAATGTGGATAATTTTTCTAATTTTGAAAGTGTTTGACCTCAATCTGGAGTCAGAGCAGACTATTTCTGATGTTTTCAAGTGTAATGTTCAAACCTGTGGGCAAAAGTAGAGGATGAGCACTGTACAGGGAAAGGTTCTAAATTAAGATTACAATCTATAGTGCATTACACGGAGTTTGTAGTGGGTTCCAGCTTAAAACTATGAGAGAAATTCTTGCCATCAGTGAAACACTGATTACATTCATCTCTAATGTTTTGGCAGGAAACAAAGGTGATTTTCAGAGGCAGAAAAATGAAATTTCTTTATGAATTTCACCTGATTCTTTTCTGACCTTAAAGAAGCTAATAACAAAATCTGAAAATGACCCAGGCAAGATTGTGGGATTTATTGTTTTACAGAGATGAACACTTTTTATAGTGTGGGGCTTCTTCATCCAACATCAAAGCATGTATGTGTTCTTGTCAACCTATTGTTTGCTTGAAAAAGGACATTTTGTGTTTCCCTTCTAGTATTCCCTGGTAAGGTTGGAGATGTTATTTTGTAATTCCTCTGCTGTGTCATAGAACAACTGGTATTGTTCGGCGCTGTTCCTCACAAAGAGTTGCTTACCTTGGAACCTTAGGGCTGGTCTATACTGAGAGGGGGGGTCAATCTAAGATACGCAACTTCAGCTACAAGAATAGCATAGCTGAAGTCGCATATCTTAGATCGACTTACCTCCCGTCCTCATGGCACGGGATCGATGGCTGCAGCCTCATCGACTCTGCTTCTGCCTCTTGCTCTAGTGGAGTTCTGGAGTCGAAGGGTAGTGCGTTCAGGGATCGATTTATCGTGTCTAGACAAGCATAATAAATCAATCCCCGATAGATTGATTGCTACCCACCATCTGTTGGGTAGTGAAGATGTACCCTTAAACTGTTTTGACTTATGGTTGTGTTATAGCTGAAGTACAATATCTCTAATGTAGACGGGCCCTTAAAATGGCATTGGAAGACTCAAAAGACATAAAGTCTGTCCCTCCGGTGCCTTTGTCCCATCTTATGTGATTATACAAACAAGGAGTTTTACCATTGACTTCAGTTGATCAGGATTTCATCCTGAGTTCAACAGTAGAACTGGGTGAATTTTTTCAGCTGGCACTTTTTTTGTGAAAAATTCAGACTCAGATATGACTGAAACATTTCATGAATTCATGTCAATTTCACTGAGTTGTTTCATTTAAAAAATCTAAAAATGATAAAATAAGATTATGAGAAAAATCAAAACAATGATGAATTTGTGTTTCTTAATTTCTTTCAGAGTTTTTTTTTAAGTTAAAGCTCAGCCTCAGAGGGTCAAACAAAACATTTCATTTGATCTAAAACAAAATATTCTCGACTTTCCAGTTTGTTGGAAATTTTGAAATGTTTTCCTGTTGCGTCAACCCAAAATGATTTGGAGGGAAGGAGAATGGATGGTTGCCAACAAACCAAAAAATATCAGTTATTCACCACAGGCTCTGTTCAACTATTAGTCTACTAGCATGTCTCCATTAGGGATTTTTGCATTGGACATACACTGATGCAAAAAAAAAACCCTAATGTACACAGATCATAAGAAGTAACAGTTTAAGTGCCCCAAAGATGAAGCTATTTCTGAGGGATGACAATGAATACTATCAGTTGGTTCTATGGCACTGATGTAAGGAAGAGGATATGGAGGAGCAAATTTATAGAGTACGAAAAAGTAACTGAAGCAGCAGCATGTACAAAAATAAATGTACTGCCCTGTGGCAGAGGCTCTTTATAGTAGTTAAGAACTGCTTAAACTGTAAAGTAATTACTCAGTTTTCCAGGGGCGTGGAGGGAGGCAGGAGGTCACATGGTGACAGTCATCTATCCATGAGTACCAGCTTAAAGGGGAAGAGACTGAGAGAAGGTGTAGAAAAGACAGATAGACACAGTCAGCGATTTTGGCTTAAAATAAACAGATGTCAACAAATAAACCAGAAAAAAAAATGTGAAATAGGAGCTGCTCTGCCAGTTCCAAATCGGGAGGCAACTGCCCAAAGAGGAGTTATGAGAGTGCTTGCTCAGCATGAGGGACAGAAATCATAAAGAGGAGACAGAGAGAGATTCATTCCAGAGTAAAATATTTGAGTTCATCCAGGGAGAAATTCACTTCTGTGAAGTAGGCCAACGAAAAGCTAAGGTACCACTTAAATCCCACGTGGGACCTATTCTGAAGACTTAAGTGGGGCTCAAATGGTGGTTGGGCCTTATGCCGGCCGTCTGCACAGGAGCAAATTTCACCCATGATAAGACAGTGGCTCAGCCAAGTTTAGTTGCACTGATCTGAACTCCCCAGTTGTTTTGTTCTAATCATTAAACCATGTGATCTCCTGGCCTTATATTCTTGCCATATAAGGCTGTTCTGACTGAATAATCACTGAGCTGAGATTTTAGAGAAAATGGTATCCTGCCATATATAATTGAAATAGATGTTGAATATTGGTCACAAAAATCTTGACCAGATGCCGTAGTAGTGCAGCTGATTTTTTTCTGGCTATTAAATACTGTGTTGACAGTACTTCCCATCTGGCCTATCTCATAAAAAAGAAGCTGTGTACATAAATAAAATATAAATTACCAGTTTGTATAGTCTTTGAGGGTTTTCCTTGGTTTCAACACAGGTTTGGTTTGTGGATTGGTAGGATCAAACAGCAAAAGACTAAGGGATAGAATTCTCTGCTTGTGTAAATTGGTGCTGTTCAATTGAGAATTTGGCCCTGAGTGTGTATTTTTAAAAATGGCAGAAAACACCCGCAAAAAATGGTTTTGGGATGCAGGTGAAACTATGCTTAGTTCATTGCACATTTCTTTGTAAGTCTAAAAAAATTAAAATACCATAAAGTTAAAAGATATGTTGTGGCCTGGTTTTATTTTTTGTTTAAATGTCATTTTAATTGTTTCATATGCTAAATTTCATTATGTTTTGTTTCTGAAATAATAGTAAATACTGCCAGATTTTTTTATTAGGTAATGTTTTTACTTCCATTAACCAATAAGTAATTAAAAACTCATGCAAATGAATGTTTGTAACCGGCTGACATTTAAAGGCATGTACTATATTTTTCTATTGTCTCCTAAAGTGTATGAAGTCCAAAGTTTTCTAATTAAGACACATGAGATTTTTTTTTCTGAAATAAGAATTAATTGGAACTTTGAACAGTGAGTGTTGTGAAAGGCATTAGCTTGCTTTATGCAATGCAAGCTACCCATTCAAAAAAATCCTCCCATATCTTGGCTAGCCAGTTCTTCTCATTGTATTTATAGAACCTCTTTTATTGCATCTCGCATTGATCTGACATTGCCAGTTTTGGGTGCAGTTTCTTCAGCTGCTCAATCTGCATGCCTTTTACCAATCCCCCTTATTTTCAATGACTTTTAAAAAAGTAAATGTGACAAACTTTAGTAGCCAAAGTCTGTGAGTCATTCTACCTGTCTTTTTCTCTTCTGTATCCAGCCATTGTCCTTAACAGTGCTTATTACTGCTTTTCAGTTTTGCTCGTATTACGGAAGGCCTTTCTTTCCAGTACTCTTTGACAATGTAACCGCACATAAGGTAGGTAAACATAGTGGATAAACCAAAAGTGGAACAGGGAATAACAGGGTAAACAAAATGTTGTTACTAAGGGCCTGCTTCTACAAATGTTTTCTTCTGGCCACAATGCTTGCATCCTCAGTACTTATTTAAGTACTTATTTAAGCCCTTACTTGCTTGTGCAGAGGATTACGGGAGAGTAAGCTCCTCCTACTGCCCTGCTCGCTTGGCTGTGCTCAGATTGTGACACTGGAGATAGGAAAGAGAGCAGGGGCTCCTCACCCAGCACTCCCCACATCCCTAACACCACCAACCACCTCACCAATTGCTGGCCAAAGTAGCTGCCTGTGCCCATAGGGGCAAGTAAGCTGTACCATGTAAAAGAAATTAAATAACTTTGCCCTGGGAAGGGAGTAACTGTGTGATCTGCTCCTGAGGCAATGTGCAGCTGCATACCATCTCATACTCAGGACAGATTCAAAGGTTACGATCTACCCTGTGCCAAGAGTTTGTTTTCAGGGTCAGTCCCTAAAATGCTGCACAGCATTCTGAATATGTGTTTACATCTTTATTTACTGCCATGCCTGTTTAATGAAAAGTTACCCCTACTATGCCACTGCTGTATCATAACAGAAATGTCATGGTTGCACAGATCATTACCTCATCATAAACATTCTCCATGATCTCTTTAACCATTCACTTTTCATCATTCCATCCTTTTTCTCAAATAGAAGGAAGAGTCAGAGCAGCAGAAAAAGCATTTCAAATTTAGTCATTTCCAGAACAATGTCACAGTCGAAGGCCTTCAAGACTCTTTCCACCCACAAAATAGTCTGACAACTACAAAAGTGAAAATAAAAAAATCTATGAGAGGCCCTCTAGGTGGAAATAAATTGTCCCCATGGGGAATTAAAATCTTCAAAGTAGGATCCATCCCTTGAACTTTTTTTTCTTGTCTTACAAGAAAACAGGAGCCACAAAACATAAAATTTAATTGAGATTTACTAAAGTAGGGCTCCGTCTGACAGAGCATTAAAGGTCACATAGCTTTCTATTAAAGAGAAGCTGGAGTATTAACATCAGAGCTTTTGCTAACTGTTGCCTGTTGCCACAGCTTCTTGAATCCTATCATGCCGTGAACAACTTTCTGTTTAGCTACTCTAATTAATAGATGTACATTTGGATTTCTCAGTTCGGGTTAGTTTCAGAGTTGGTGTGTATATTGACAGTTCTTTGACAGCAGAAGTAAAACGGCCATGAGTATATCTGTTTATTGAGGACTGACAGGTTTATAGCCAACATAAAAATAATCTGATGTTTAATGGGGCAAATGTTTGGACAGCAGATTAACTGAAACTGCTGAGCAGAAAAAAAAATTCATTCTTTTCAGACTGCAGATAGGAGGTTAGATCAAATTATATGAACTTTTTTTGGTCACTGTCTTTCTCACCAGTGCATCCATCTATGTTATTGATAGTGGCTTTGATTTGAATATGAAATGTAAGAATAAACCAACAATCTATTAGAATATATATATTATATTTATTTTAAACACGTGGGATTATGTCTTATATTAAACATTGGAATTTATACTCATCTCCACTGTCCTAATTTTGAGTTAAAAGCATTACAATTATAGATGCTATTGTTTAAGGTCTGTGAGCAACAACATTATAATAAACTTGGATTTTCATAGGCTTGTAACTTTATCAGTAAATATTGTTCTAGGCTATAATTGGCCAGCTCTCGGTTGAGGAATCTGTTACTTTGGTGGGTTGATTTGTCTGAAGAGAGCAAAGTAGAATTTTATGGGTTCCCAATTTAAATGTAAAAAATTAAATTTGACATGCAGTTTAGGTCTTTTCTTGGAATCTGGATGCTCTTTGGAGAGTACAAAATGAAATTTTTTCTCTTAGTTACCTGGTGAAGACATTAGATGTTGAATCTATTTGGTTAAGGAATACTTTCTGAATCTGGTTTTAGTTTCATTAAGCTTTGAGCCATATTTATTGCTGGTCCACCCCACTGACTTCAGTAGAGTTACACTAGGGCTAAGATTAGAGTTGTTGTTTTTTTTAAATGACTTAGGGAAGAGTGAATAGAAATAAAGTTTGCTTAGGGTTCAGTTGTCTTTTTACCAAAACGAATGATAACTTAGATATGTTACTCTTGTAAAAGATGATAGCTTCTTGCAAAGTTGACTTATTGCATATTTGTATGTTTGGTAGCTCATTTTAGAAGTGTATTTATATACAGTATTTTGAGTGAGACAGTTTTTGCTTACATTATAAGAGGAACATGAATGCAACTGGCCTGGTCTACAGTACAAACTTTTGCTGGTATACTTATGCTGGTCAGGGTTGCGAAGAGGTGTGATCTCTAACTGACATAGCTGTACTGGCAAAAGCCTGCCATGTAGATGACAGTTATGCTGGCTAGTATAAGATGGATCCATACTAGGAGTGATTTGCCAGTTTAGTATACAAGCGAACCTGTATTGGTAAAGTGCTTCAAGTGTAGACCTGGAAACATAATTCTGATTTTAGTTTCAGGATTAACAACTTCAAGGGAAAAAAATTACATATCGAGCACTACAGCTGAGATGAATTACAAACTGTGCTGACTCATTATAATTGCCTTTAATGATAGTATTACATTCCTATTATATAACCCTGAAAATTTTCCTATATTGTAAGATGTTAAAATAAACAAACTAAAAAAATTAAATTAAATACATTTTAAAAGAAAGCAGTTACGGAGCTTTGCGGAACTATTTTTTCATAACATTTATTGCACAGTGATATACTCTGATCTCAGTGGAAACACCATCTTGTCTTATGCTTTCTTATAGCCTTCCACTGAGATCTCAATAAAACAAAATGATTTGAAACAGTGCACTGCCATAAAAAATGAAGACATAAGTACTAATTTTGCTTGCTTTTGGGTGCTTAGGTTAGATGCTAAACTCTTTACATTACTTTTAAGTTAAGCCGAAAACTATATCCTTTAAAGTGGTGTTAGAGAACAAGGACATTTTGGTATTACATATTTATTTACCAGCAATGCCTTCCAGACCAAATTTTCACAGTCTGCAAGCCAAAACAAGCCCCTTCTAAACTCTTTTTTTTGGGGGGGTGGGGGGTGTCACTTTTTAAGCGTGCCACTGCCAAGCCTGTTTATCTGAAAATCAAGGTGTGTATTTTCTGCATTATACATGCTCCGTGGACATCAATAGCATTAAAAACTCTGGAGCCAGAATTTATCTGGCAATTTTTTTGTATGATACCTTCAGGCAGAAAACAATCCAGCTTGATCTTCTAGAGCTACTTACAACATTTTGGGTCTGCACAGTGCTGACAGTGTTAGTAAATTAAGCAGATATGGCTCAGAAGATGCTCAAGGCTGTTCTGCTCAGAATTGCCTTAATGTCTGCAGAATCTGGTAGCCTTAGAACAATTTCTGCCTTATTCTTGAGTCCATCAAGCCAGCCTGCTGTATATGGCAATTTGCATATGACCATCAACAGCCCCAGGCAATGGTAGCGGTAGGACATAGAACTGCGCAAGTCTTGGCAGTTCTGGCTGGGGTAGGTAAGTGGGTGGGTGAATGCTAGAGGGTGTCTAGAGGTTCTGGGTAGGTGGGTGGGTGGTGGAGGATGGCTGGAACTGCTGAAGAGAATCTGGGTTTTCGGACTAGATGGATGGTAGAAGTTGTGAGATAGCTGGATGGGAAGCTGGCGGTGTCTGTCTGAGGAGAAACTGAAAGCTGTGTGTGGGAACTGGTTAGGCCATCTGCAGGGTAAGGTGAGGGTTGGGTGGGCTGTGTGTGGAGTAATCTGAGTGTGGGTCTAAAATGGAGGGTTGGGGTTGTTTGGGGAGTGGGGTTTAAACTGACTGCTGGCTATGGGGTAAACTGAGCTTGTGTGTCCAGAAGATAGGGGTGGTGATAGGAAATGGATGAGTGGCCCTCCCCACTGGTTGTGGCTGTTCCTTTCATCTTCTATCTCACTGTGATCCAGTAGGGGAGCAGAGAGAGGGGAAAGACAGAGTGATTGCCAGCCTGCTGGCAGTGGCTAGCAGTAATTGCTGCCCATTTCTGCAGCCCAGCTAGATGTGTGACATCTCAGCTGGGCTGCGGGAATTCATGACACAGCTGCCAAATGAGCGAGTGTCACACCAGATGCATGACACTTGGCTGCCCTATCCATGAAGCCCTAAATGGAGTTGCCGGTCAGGAGGAGGTGACATGGCAAAACCATGCCCCAAATCCCCTTCCCTCAATGGCTATTGCAGAGTGGAGATTTATTCCACTGAACAGGGTCAGGAGTTTCTCTGGGATCCAGAGACCAGACCAAGATCCAATCTTCCCCACTCCCTGCTGGTATACGTCATACCTACCAACTTATGCTACTTGTTTAACCCCAGTTGATGGGAGAGGGACCCAGAACTGGGAGGTGTGGTGCTGAGGAAACCTGTAACCTGGCCTCCTCACCCACCCAAACTGCTCATTGGATCTTCTCCGTATAGCTAATTTTCCCTCTCTTTGCCTTTGCACATTTGTTAACCTTCCTCTGTGTGTGTTGCCCACTGTATAGCCTGCACATATATCCTTATCCAGTTGTGTTTACTGCAGAAATGACAGACTTAATCGAAAGGAGTGCTATTTGAAATATTGGAAATGGCAATATATGTAAAATATTATCACCTGAAAATCTCCAGGTGTTTTGCAAACAACTAATTAAACCTCAGAACACCCCTGTGAAGTAAGTAAATATAACAGGAAGTGTAAAGGGCAGAATGTCAGCTTTAACTATGAACCTTGTGCTTTTGTGGTTTTAACTTTGACTCTTAGGACTAAATTTTCAAAACCTTATGCTTGCTTTGCATGTCTTCAAAGAAGTAGTGCACAGGATTAGATGAGCATTTGCATATTTTCAGTGAGCATGAATTTATTGACAGGAAATTTATGCTTGCAAAATATAGGTAGGGACATCGTTATTTTAGTGCATAATGAAAATGTTCAGCTGTGTTTAAACTAACCACTTGGAAATGAAGATCTCTATTTGTTTCTCCAGTTCTCCTTTCAACATTAAGACTCCCATATTACAACTGGATTTCAGTAGGGCGCCACATGGAATGAAGGCATCCATCCATGTGGATCCCATCTCAGGACTGGGGCCTGTATCATGTGCACTCACAATGAAAGGAAAACAGATGCCACAGCATGGATTTTAACTTTTTGGTGTCATTTTATGGAAGAAATTGCAGTCTTTGTGATGGAAAATTAACAATAATTGTTGTCCTTTTAAAAATAGCTCACAATGTTTCTGCATATATTTGCAATGTGATGTAATTTTTCTCAGTACACTCCCCAATGTCCTTGCACTCACTATATCTGCATCCCTGCTTTAAATAGACTCCTGTGCAATATGGTATACAGATGAAATTCCTGTTTTCCATTTTGGCTGGTTGTTTATCTCTCTTTTAGAATTGTGTGTTCCCCATGTCATTTACATTTTCTGCTTGAATGAATGTCGAACTCTTAGGTTAGAACCACTCTATAGCATTGCATAGAGTCTATGAGGATATTAAAATTAGGTTTAACTTTTGGGGGAAAGAGGTGGAAAGATTCTGTGATTTTTAAATTTTTCTTATGTATTTTGAAACTGCTATTTATATTTTGCTTGAAAAAGTTAGAGCAAATATAGGTAGCATGCGGAACAAATTCTTAGATTATGTGCAGGCTTGGAAAGATTCGATTTTTTTGGTAGTCGATAAATGTCAATTTCACTGTGCACACACACATGAAAAAATATTTCCATTAACAATAATAGAAATTAACAGAAAAGCAAAGTAAGAAAAATGCTGCTTGAGAACTTATTAGACTTTGATTTAACAATATTTATTTTTCTGTTTTGTCCTATGAGATTGAAAATTTGTATTTTAACAATCATAAAACTTTAATTTTTTGAACTTCAGTATTTTCTATCATTAAATAATTGTCTGACTTTCCTATAATTTCCTCCAACTGTGAAAATCAAAATTGATAAAAATAGAAAATTCTTAAAAATAAACATTGATATAGTCTGTTGAAATTATACAATCTTCCAAGCTACTTATGTAGGTGAACTACATCATGCTTTCTTATGAAAATTCATACTCACATTTAATGTAGAAATTTTGTCTCTTATTTCCACACACAGATATTATAAACCTCAAAAAAATCTTGACTGACTTTTCTGTTGTTTGAAAATAAAAAAATATGTTCCATCGTGTGTGTGTGTGTATGTGTGTTAGTTATACAGGTGGTTAAACTGAATGATCACAGTGATCCCATCTACTTTATAATCCATAAATCTATAAAATATTCATGCAAGGTAGTGTCGGTCTGTTACTGAAAAAAGGAAAGAAAAGAAAAAAGAATTTATAATCAAGAGAAGCTCAGCTAACAGACCCGGAATAGTTGGTTGTCTCTGCTAAAATGATCAGCAGTGAAACAATAATAATGATACCTACTTCTTCTCTAGTTCTTTTCATCTGTAGACCTCAGAACGCTTTGCTACAGGAGTAGGGTGACCAGATAGCAATTGTGAAAAAACTGGATGGGGTTGAGGAGTAATAGGTGCCTATATAAGAAAAAGTCCCAAAAAACGGGTCTGTCCCTTTAAAAATGGGACATCTGGTCACCCTATACAGGAGTATAATTATCCCCATTTTACAGATGAAGAAACAGAGATATAAAGAAGTGAAGTGACACAGCAGGCCAGTAGCAGAGCTAAGAATAAAATCTGAATATTCTGAGTCCCTGTCTAGATCCAGTGGACCACATTGCCTTCAGATAGTTAACTGTTCACAATGGCATTATTATCAGGAGGTTTCGTCATGAGATGTAGAGTACTTATCTTCTATTGCTGCCCACAGCTTCCCTGACACCACCTTCAAATATTAACACTCAAACACATGAGAAATATTCTGCTCTTACTCTGGATTGAGGGCTAATTTTATTCTCAGTTTTGTACAACTTTACTAAATACAATGGGGTTTCACAGATGTAATTGAGGGCAGAATTTGGTTCACAGAATTTTTTTTATGGATGGAATATGCAAACCAAACAGAACAAAGGTCAACTTTCAGATTCTAGGTTGTCTTTGAAGGGTGGTATTTAGGGAAAACATTTTACTGGCAAAATAAGTAAATTTGATCTGGAAGTCATAGAGGCACAATAAACAAGGACACTATTTTTAGAGAATAGCTTTGGAGAATCAAACATTTGAAAGACAAAATACATCAGTGCTCCTTTCAATATGCTCGTTTGTTTTTGAACTGGAACAGAATGCAGTGAAATTATATATATCTATGTACATTTATTAGGACCATACCGGCCAGATCCTCAGCTGGTGTGAATTGGTGTAACTACATTGCATTCACTGGAGATATGCCAAGTTAGTGTAAATCAGTTTCACAACAACAAAGTCTCTGGAGATATGCCAGGTTAGTATAAGTCGGTGTAATGACAGCTCACTAGAGGCATGTGAGTTCAGTGTAAATTAAGTCACTGGAGATATACCTGTTTACACCAACTATCTGGCTCATATTTTTTTAGTTTCATACATTTTTTAAATCAGATCTTTTAAAATCTGTTAAATATTGCTGATGCGCTGACTATTTCTATGCAAGTGTATCAGTAGAACATATATCAGACCTACATTTATTAGTATTGCCTTATGATAATCCCTAGAAGCCCCAATTAGAGATTAGCCCCGTTGTGTAACACACATAATAGAAAGATGGTGCCTGCCTGGAAGCCTGGCTGTAGAATACAAGCTAAAGATCCTAACATCTATGGTCTGAGTGCAAGTGGATAACATATGGATGCGTTCAGTGAGTCTACTCACATGTGTGAGGTTACTCACATGCATAAAGGTTTGCAGGATCGGTCCGTGTCATCATAGAGTTAGAGTGACCATACGTCCCATTTTGGGCGGGACAGTCCCTATTATAGGCTCTGTCCTCGCTGTCCCAACATTTTTTTTCTCCAAAAGGAGACATTTGTCAGTTTTGTTCTTCATGACTTGATCAGTTGGCAAGAGCAAACAGAACTGCCAACTTTTGTCAGAAAAGTGGGGTGCAGTGCGGAGGGGGCAAGCAGAGATGCCAGCCCCCCACAGGGAGAGGGAGGGCTGGGGGTGGTAGAAGAGTTGTAGCATGTGGGGGCCCCACAGGGTTCCAGCGACCAGGCAACAGCCTCATATGGGGGGGGAACAGAAACAGGGTTCCAGCAACGAGACAACAGCATGAGGGGGCCCTCAGACAAGCAGTTGGGGTGTCCTGTTTTCTCTTTGGGAAATATGGTCACCCTACATAGAGTTTAAGACCGCCAGATCATCTAGTCTGACCTCCTCTATATCAGCGCCACCCAGCACCTGCACAGTAACCCCTGCAACTGAAATTACACCAAAGTATTACAACCCACAGGGGCGAGATTATTATGTGCCCCAGGCAGAGAATAGGTGGGGACCAAGGTGCACCAATGCCAGACCCCCCCCACACACACCTCTTTCACCCAAGTGGCAGGAAACTAATTAAGTGAGATAGACCCAGGTAATCCTGGCAAATGATCCGCACCCACATGCTGCAGAAGAAGGTGAAAAAAACCCCAGGATCACTTCCAATCTGACCTGGGGGGAAAAATCCTTCTTGACCTCACATTTGGTGATCAGTTAGACCCGGAGCATATGAGCAAGAACCATCCAGCCAAGTAACTGAGAGAGAGCATGCTTGGTGCCACTCAGAGCCCCCATCTCACCCCATCCAATGTTCCAGCTCCAACTGTAGACATCCCTGATGCATCAGAAGAAGGAGATTTCAAAAACAAAACAGAATACATGGGGGTGGGAGGGAATCCCTTCCTGACCTCTGCAGGTGGCTCATATATTGTATGCTTGAGTTCATTATAGATCATAGAGAGTACTGTATATTCTAATAGACCAGCGGTTCCCAAACTTGTTCCGCTGCTTGTGCAGGGAAAGCCCCTGGCGGGCCGGGCCGATTTGTTTACCTACCGCGTTCACAGTTTCAGCCAATCGCAGCTCCCAGGGGCCGCAGTTTGGTGCTCCAGATCAATGGGAACTGCTGGAAGTGGCGGCCAGTACGTCCCTCAGCCCATGCCACTTCCAGCAGCTCCCATTGGCCTGGAGCAGCAAATGCCGGCCACTGGGAGCTATGATCGGCCAAACCTGCGGATGCGGCAGGTAAACAAGCTGGCCCGGCTCGCCAGGGGCTTTTCCTGCACAAGTGGCGGAACAAGTTTGGGAACCACTGTAATAGATGTACATAATTTAGATTTTTTTCTCTATACTATGTGGGTTTTTGGTTTTTTGGTTTTAACCTGGCATATTTACAGAATACAGTGAATTTGCTTTACTTTTAATTCATACTAGAGGTTTTATTTGCCAAAATGGTATAAAATTTTAGACTAAAAGTTGCCTTTCTTGTTTAACAAAATAGTCTTAGTGTTCTAAAGAGGTGCTGTTTGCACTGCTGCATGTGACGGATGCATGCAAATTAAGAACAAGAGAAAGCACACGTTCCATGAACACTGGGAAAGACTTTTGACCATTATCACACGTTTCATTTTACAGTGGTGTAACTCTATGACATAAATCTGGAGACAGTCCCTAAGACTTGTTTGAGTCTGGTGATGATTGACCCTGCCAGTCCTAAATTTCCCAGATAGATCAGGCCAATGTCCCTGAGTTTCTTTCACCTCATCCCTTGACTCGACAGAGGGAAGTGCATGCTTTCCAAATGTGGTACAGTGACAACACTCCCTCTGTTCTTCAGTTGGCATAATACTCCTGACTGGAGTTCCCACATGGGGCAGGTCACCTCCAAACTATTCTCTACTTCAGGCTGTGGCACAATACCTCAGTTGAGCCCTGAAAACAAAATGATTAAATGTCTTCTGTTTTTTTGAAACTGCATACATCTGTGCATCTCTGGTGCTGCAAACAGTTTCCATAGGTTGTACACTTACATTTAAAAGGAAAGGAAACTGGATCTAGCCCTAATGGTTATGAAGAAACCCTCTCAAATTTGAACCAATGAAATGTTGCTTCTAAGTAGCCTGCAGATTGCTGAAGCAATAGTTCTAAAAACTCTATACTGCCCTTTTCCTCTCACCGGCGTGGTAACTCTGAAACCTAATGATGAGGCCATTATCCATATTAATTATCTAATTGTAATTACACCAGTGGAAATTATAATTTAATGTTTAATATTTTCCAAACATAATTGCAATAGAAAATACCTAATGGACAGCAATATTTATTTAAAATCTGTGTTATGTTTTTTTTTAAAAGAAGCAATGTTATTTATTCCGCTTTAATTTTGGGTTTTGCTTGCTCTTAATAATTAACTTTTTCTTTAAAAAAAATCTTACATTGTGTCAGAGGAAAAAAATCAGTACACACAAAACATGTACTCTAAATCACTTTATGTCTTTTAAAACAGCTGACTTTGCATTTTTATTACATTGTTTGAAAAAGTATCTTTTCATCTGGAAAGAATCAGTTTAAATGTGATTGTCAACACAACTAAGCCAATTTTCTGTTTAAAATGCCTGCTTGTGAAGCTTAGAAATACAATTATGCCAGAATTTCCTTCACAGACGTTAGTTACTAGGGCCAGGAGAATTTAGGTGGGATGTGCACAGGAAATACCTGGCAGACAGTGTAGAATGTACTTTGAACATAAAGTAAAGCACTTTTATTTAGCTTACAGGAAGCATATAAGTAACGATGAGCAACAAACTTTGCTTCTGGGTGAAGAGCCTTCCTTTTAAATTATAAAGGGATGTTTGGCAAGATTTTGTGAAATTCAATTAAAACTTCATAAATGTGCTTGTAAAAAAGGTGCAGAATACAAATATTTTTATTTGGTGGAGGAAATCATTTGCTGATCAATTTTTTATATATTCTGATCAAATTAATCAGGAGACATAATTTCAGCATGTTCCTTTCATTTTCAGACTTAAAATATATTTGTTTGTAACAAATCTACTACAATTCCCTCTAGTCAGTCTCTGTGTCTCCACCACTTCAGTTTCTTTACTATTCTCACCTGAAAACACAGCTTTTCCCTTACCTATAATAACTTCTAAGTTGTCATTTCCTTGCTTATTTAATTCAGTATAGTAATTGATTATTTAACTCTAAAATGCATTTTGGGATGAAATGTATATGACAGGGCTGCCGGGGGGGGGGCAAGTGGGGCAATTTGCCCCAGGCCCTGCAGGGGCCCCCACGAGAGTTTTCAGGGCCCCTGGAGCAGGGTCCTTCACTCACTCCAGGTGCCCCAGAAAACTCTTACGGGGCCTAGGCCCCCGGAGCTTCTTCTGCTCCGGGTTTTCGGCTGCAATTCGGCAGCGGAGCAGTCCTTGCACTCCAGGACCCGCCACCAAAGTGCCGGGTCTTCGGCGGCAATTCGGCAGTTGGGGGTCCTTCTGCCCCGGGTCTTCGGCAGCAATTCAGCCACCGAAGACCCCAGGCCCCTTGAATCCTCTCAGCGGCCCTCGTATATAAATGATCCTATGCAAAATGTAGTATTGTATTCATTGATCACATTTTCACATTAACAGATGTACTTGAGATTTACATTTTATAAAAAGCTTTGTTCCCTGTTTTAAGTAGTACATTGTAAAGAATTTCATAATACTGAAAATTAGACCAGCAACTTTCAATACACATTCTTGGTACACTTCATTTTTCAATTTTCAGAAGGCGTAAAATACTTTATTAATGAACTGTTGCCCTTGGATTATGCACTATGCAGTGAAAACATATGTATCATCTTGTTTTGTTCTAATAAATAGGCTAGTTGTTCTGTTAATGTTTAGAGTTTAATCCATATATTAGACACTTCTAAGATATTGTTTTAAAGGAAAGAGTTATTGTCTATCAAATATTCTCATGCAGATATTTTTTTCCTTTGAGAGACAGAGCATTCACTGCAACAATGACTATTAAAAGCGTGCTAATCTTTCAACTCTGACCAGATTTCCAAAATGTTGTTTGTAATTTTCTTTACACAAATTGGGCAGCATTTGAAGACTTTATATATCTTATCCCTCAGGTGCCATAGGAATCTTAGTTAACTAAATGCCCCAAAAATATTCATGCTTGACCATTGAATGAGGACTATTAATCTAAATCAGAAGACAGTGACATTAATACAATGTGGGTGCAATTAGTAATAAATCCATGACAATCACATAGATTTTCAATGGAATTTACTCTAAACAAAAGGGCATAAAATGGGGAGTTCACATTTCATGCAGGGTTTGTTGGTGTGTTTTTTTTTCTACTTATAGAAGCACTTCTCCTTCATGTACAACTAAATCATTCTCCACAGCACATTGAGATTGTCCATTCTAAAAATAATTGGAGTCAAATTTTGAAAAACAAAGCATTAGCCTGTTTGAAATGGCTAAAATACCTCAACACTCAAAAACGATTATTAGAAATATTTTAATGGGGCTCTGTTTTCTGTAGTCATTATTTTATTTAATTCTGTATTTCTATTTTTTTCTTTTATGGTTATTATTTATATGATAAACACTGTAACAGTTTCTGCAACACATTTACGTGAAACACACTGCATCTTCTCACAGGAACACATATTCCGAAACACAAAATTAAACAACGTTGTCAACTTCTGTCGTGCTAATCTTGTTTGGAACATTCTCTTACACAGTAAACCAGAACATGTTTTTTTCGAAAGCTCTTATGTATCATGTGAGGCAGAAACCGTTACTAAAAGTCTCAGACTCTGGCTATGCACATGGGATCTGTTCCCATGTGGGCAAAAATAGGTGTTCTTTAAAGCCTGTCTTCCACCTTTATGCATGTACTTTGTTTTTGCCTGAACCTGCCTATGTGTTATTCTTTGGCTGAGTGACATTCCGGTCTTTTATTGTTTAGAATATTTTGTATGATAAATGGACTTTTCAATAATAACCTGACTCTTCTGCGTAGTAGGAATTCGGTAGCCAAAACCAAAATACTTAATCACTGTTTTCCTGTAGCAGTTGCACGCTCTGGCACAGACAAATACTTTCATGTTCCTGATGCCTCTTGATCCAATCATAGGGCCTGATCCTGCAACGGCTTATTGTTGAGGGTAGCTCTTAACATTGTGAACAGAGGAGGGGACTAGTCAGGAAGTAAGTATAGCTGGTCAAAAATTACTTCACAAAAAATGTTGACATTGCTCCATTTTCAAGGGTTCAAAAAAAGAACCCTCCATAATTATTTATTATTCAACTGTTTTAAATAATTTTTAATGGAAAATATTATAAAACAGTATTAAAATAGTCATCCAACATGTTCATGTTCCAAAAGCCATTTTTCAACAAACTAAACTTTTTCATTGATCAAAATCCAGGTTTTTTGTGGACAATACATTTTGATGATGTGTTCCATAAAAATATCAATTCAAAAAATCTTTTGTGAAAAACATTTTTATAATGTCAACTGTTTTTCATAAAATGTGTGTTAAAAGATCATTTTTCAACAACAAGAACAAAAAATTGTTTGAAAAATTGTGACCAGTTCTATCAGCCTGGTAACAAAAATTTGCAGGGTGCAACTTGTATTTATTACTCCCCCTTTTTTTTAAACATTTAACTTAAAATGATCAAACAATATTATAGATAAAATAAAAGTATCGACTAATGGACAGGGATTTTTGTTTCTAGCAGAGTTCTACATTATATCTAAATCTAAAAATGTTAAAAGTATGCATTCCATATGTTTACTCATACTTTGCACTTTTATTGGATCACAGCTAAAGCTGGTTCAAAAATTATCATCAGAACTTTTTTCAGCCAAAAATGGCTTTTTGATTAAATGGATATTTTCACCCAAAAATAAATTTTCATCCAAAATGTTTGGGTTTTCATTAAAAAAAAAAAAAAACCTGAAAACCTATAAACTAAGAAAGTGTGATTTTAAAAAGTGTTCAAAGAAAAACATTGCTGAAAATGTAAAAGTTTCATTATTGTGAAAAATTTTCACAGAAACAAAACTCATTTCTCCACCAGTTCTACTCAGAACTAAGGTTAATAAACTATAAATAATGAAATGCTGTTATATAGCTGTTACAATAATATTATGTGCTACTGCATAAGAGGTCAATGAAAATAATAGTACGTATTTATAAAAATACCATGTCTCTCTGGTTTTCTCAGAAATACCATAGAAATAAATCGGTTCTTTTAGTGTTACAGTAGGGAAACTATAGTAAGTTGACTTACTTTTCATGAGGGATAGTGATGAAAACTTAATTCTAAGTGAGGGAAGCTGAAGACCGCTTCATGGAAAAATAAGCGTTTTAATATTGGTAGGATACAATACCCTTTGGGAAATTCTAAGATGTGGTATGTTAGAAGATTTATCCTCAGTACTATGCTAAATGATTGGGAAAAAGGCAGTTTCAGTGGTAGATCTTTCATAGTTATCATGAGAGAATGTTTGGTATTTTGTCTTTCTGTCACATGAGATCAGTTTTCTCTTGATTGTCATCATTTTGTTAGGTTATCTTGCTATTTAAGCTATTAAAGATTGGTGTGCTGCTTGGTCTCAGGTGATCCATAAAGAGGAATGAAGCTTTGAGAAGGTAAACCACCATCAGACTACCTCGGTGTATCAACCTTCCATGACAGGAGCTCTTTGTTGAGAATTGTTGGCAATTGCAGAAGTTTCCAACTTAAGATAAGAGAGCGTTCCCAGGTAATGCCCTCGATCACACACCTGATGACAGACTCTTGCTTGCAAGTTTTTTCAGGTGCTGTGTTTGCTCAGTAATCCTTCAATGCCAAACTTTTCTAAATAGCAAGCAGGTCCCATCAGTAATGGACATCAGCCATTAAGCTTGTAAAATTTGTCATATATCGGGTTACGGCTTTGTTACTCCAGTGTGATGAATGAATGCTGCTATGCTTTAAGAAAATAAAGAAGTGCAATAAATTTAGCAGTACTGAAAAAGTTTCTGTTTTAGGACCTGATACAAAGGCTGCTGAAGTCAATGGAAAGTCCTCTACTAACTTTAATGGCCTATGGATCAAGCCCTTATTCTCCTCTCTTTTGAGAAACAGAACCCTAGTATATAATTAAAATACAGGTTTCCCTTTCTCACTATGCACATATTTTATACTTATTAATAATCTTTACAAAATTCTACTCCTAATGCACCTATTGTTTTATTTTAACTCCTTGGTTTTCATGTTTTTCACAACTGTTTTGATTAAAACAGGGAGGCTTGCAGGGAGGTGATCACAGAACTTGATTGTTCATGCATGAAAGAACTGAAAGAGGTAATCTGGGTATTAAAAATGGGCTATAGGGTATTCCTCATATTAATCTTTTTCTCAGTCCCATTTATTCCTGAAACAAGCTCTGAGGTTCTTAATCTGTTTTTACTTATTGCTTGCTTGGGCATATTGATATGTTGAAGTCAATGGGTGTTTGCCTGAATAAAAGACAGAGTAATACTAAGAAAGGACCTTAGGATCCATCCATCTATATGTTTCTAGCTACAAATATTTTCCCAACAAACCTGCACTGCTTTTCATGGGCTGCTGTTTGCTGCTCTGGCATGCAAACAGTGTGGTTTTAACAAAAACATTCAGTATTCATTAAAATCTTGCCAGACATACACAGATGATTAACTCCTCCTTATACCTTATGACATAAGCAAGATAAAAAGTCAGTGTTTGTCTATGTGTGGGGGGGGAAATATTAAGATCTATTTTAAAGTACAAACTATTAAATTATTAGACTTCTTTTCTGACTAGACTTTTGTGAACAATAAATTTAAGCTGCACAGTGACTGATCCAATGTTCACTTTGGCCACATCCATGAAAGTTTTGTACAATTGCTTAGCTTAGTAGTTGCTATGTTTGCCTTAACAGCTCCTGCTTCAAGTGATATAATATATATCCCACATCTGGGATGCTGTATATCATTTTAATATAATACAGCCAACAATATATACAGTCTAAATTTACAACTTTATATTTTAATTGACAGGTAATTTGTCCTCATAAATTGAACTGGTAGTTGTCAGACAGCCCCACTGCTTTTGGCAAAACTGATAGTAGTAGTATTTAAGGATTTATTCTTTTCTAGTTATTTATTAAATGCCAGTTTTGTGCTCTGTGCTATACTGAGCTGACCTAGAGCAAAACACAAACCCTTCTCTAAGGAGCTAACATATAAATCAAATCTAGACAATAGAGCGTGTGTGGGGAAAATGCACATAAAATTTGGACAGTTTGATGAGTTAATGCTAAGACCTCATGGAAGAAGTTTTGTGGAGGCATATATGACTGAGAAGAGAGCTTATGATTGGCACTTACGGACAGGCAGAGAGTTCTAGGCATGAGGAATGGCATGAAACCAATAGTTGGAGGATAGAAATAAGATTTTCAGGAAGTGGACTTGAAAGGAATGTAAGAAGTGAGAATAGGAGGAAAGGTGAACAGAGATGTATGCTGGAACAGAGCCTGTGATTCAGGATTCTTTATGCATCATGTAAACGGTATTATTAGGTCTTTTTCAGCAAAGGAACACAGTCAATACAGTATATACTCAAGGTGTGAAAGTGCTAATAATGTTTTATATTCAACTTCTTAGGCTATGGTAATGCTTGTAAATTAATTTTTCCAATAAAAAAATCTAACAGCTTTGAATTGTACAAACTTTTGCTGCTTATCTTCTGTCTAGAACCTAATTTGATTCTTCCCATCCTGGCTCAAAATGAAACTCTCTTACCTTTTAAAACACTGCATTGCTCCAATGTGAATTTGCTTTCCATCCTCCCAGATGGTCATTGTGGTCTATAGCACTCTTTATAGGCAGTACTCCTTTTCTCCATTCACTAATGACATGCAAAAATACATATTATTTGCTAAAATTATCTGAATTACTCTTTCACAGTTTTTCATGGCATATTATCTAAATCTTTGTTTAAGAAGACTTTAAATGGCAGATGTCTTGACTTTGGTGGAATTACTCTGAATTTACAATGACATAATGGAAAGCAGAATTTAGACACATACAATTCTCTGTCATAAATACTATACATATATTATGCTAAGCTGGTGTCTGTTTAATGTGCAGTTCTGCAGATGATGGTGTGCCACAGGTCCATTGGTAGTTCACCACTCTGTGTCAGCAACTCTTGTCAAACTTGTCTTACTCCCTGCACTTCGCACACTGGTGTCATGATATTTATTTGAAAGATGACATATAATATATTGTTTGAGATCTAATAACACGCTGGTCATTAATGTCACTGTGAAATGTTTATAGCAACTCTGTAGATGAAATTAGGGATACCCTCTGATATTTTGTTTTTGAAACTGAACAGACAAAGGTGACAAAACAGGTTTCCTCTATGTAAAGGAAAAAGAAAATATGGTGGCAGATGCCTTGTGCAGGAAAGAGGGCTTTGACTTGCTGCCTCCAGGTCAGCCAGTGACTAACCCTCCTGAAGCTTTGTAAGAGGAGAAGTGTGACCCTAAGAGCATCCCACTGCCACAGGACAAGAGTCTCACTTGTGTCAGGTAATAAGTTTCGGCTTGCCTGACCAATTCAGTATACCCTCAACTCACTGTGGCTATTATCTGTATCTAAAAGGTGTCATGTAATATGTCATTGGAAAGCTCATAACTTACTGATCATTAATATTCTTGTGTGATGTATGTATGCAGTGTGTATTAAGAGTTATGGATATATGCTGAAGTGATGACTAAAGTATGTTTAAGCCAGACATGTCATTGTGAGTTGGTAAACAGGTAGGTCTAGGCAAATGAATGTGTATTTACTTCTCTGACCAGCCCAGTCATCAGTCAGAGACAATGAAAGTCTATTTACATATTAGGTAAACAAAGTTATCAAGCTAACAAGTGGAAGGAGACAAACAGGGAAGAGAAACTTTATCAGGGCTATAAAGGTGGGGGTCTGAATCTCGAGTGACAAGCAATTGAAACAATTAATTGTATACAATATTACTGTAATATAAAAGTTTATCAAATGAGATGTTTTATAAACACCTATGACACACTGGTGATTAATATTATAAAATGTATGTATTACCACTATATAACAAATTATGGGGATACTTATTGATATTAGACTTTACAGTCTGTATCAAACAAAGGGAGAAACAGGTCTCTCCCAGACAGGAGAGATTTCAGAGCTATTTACCTGTCTCCTGTGTAAATTAAGCATGGTGGAATCAAAACTTATATACAGGGGGATTGGAAGCCCACAGGAAGGGAAAAACAGTATAAGGGCATCCTACCTCCTGAAACAAGGTCACTTGAACTTTGGAAGATATAAGCAAAGACAGGAGCCATCTTTGGCCTCCATCGCTAGAAAGACACAAGGGAACATAACTCTTGCAAGTTGAGAAAGATAGGTCCCTCAACCAAGGGGCAAGAGGAGTTGAAGTCTCTGGGAACTGAATATAGATGAGGAATCTGCTTAGGCAAAGATCTTTCAGTTAGGAAGACAAGGGAAGCCAGCATCTTGTGCTTCTATGAAGGTCCTGATTGAGGGGAAAGTCAGCCATGGCTGGGAAGAAGGAAGATTGGTGAGATAAACTATCTTGAATAAAGCCTGTACCTTGCTAGATTAAGTTTTAGACTTTTAGATTTGTGTCTTCGCTTTTATTTGCTTGTAACCCTTTCTAACTTTAATTTTTTTACTTGGCATCCCTTAGCCTATGTCCCATTGTTAATAATTTGTTTTATTTTTACTATAAACTGATTCAGTGCTGTGTTTGAAGGGAAGGGTATTTACTTTAGTTAAGTTAGTGAACTGTGATGTGCTTTTGACTCTTCAAAGGAGCAAAGCAACTTCTTATTTCTTTGAGCTATCCAGGAGAGGACTGGACACTTCAGGGCACATGGTTTTGGGGAAATTCAGGAATGGGAGTGTGTTAGGGTCAGCTTGATGGTTGTAATCAAGGCTAGTGGAAGTCAGAATGGAATGGTAAGGCTGCACACAAGCTGCTGGGGTCAGAGCTGCTGAACCAGGGCTGTCTAGCACGCAGAAACTCAGGGTGTGACCTGCATACTTGTAGGTTAGCTGTGAGCAGCCCAGGCTGGGATCTACAGCACCAAAGCATTGTAAGTCACCCAGGTTGCAGGGCAAGTGGTGACACAACCCCTCAGTGGTCTGGATTGTACACTTGGAATCACGACAGATGTAAAATACATGAAGTCTAAGTCCAAATAAAACCACATAGAAACTAACTGAAACATTTGAACTAATCATAATTTTCTATTTACTATCTTACATGAGCATTTCTTTTAAAACCCTTCAGTTCCTATTTCTCATTAAAGGACTTCAGCCTGCCTACTCATTAGTAAGATTTCCATTGTGTTTGCTATTTAAAATATTTTCAACAATGATGGGAAAAGAGCATACTTAGCAAAATTCCAATTAAACTTGCCTGGCTTCATTTCCAGTTTTAACTGATGCATGACCAGAGCTTCTGGTTCTGTGATTCATCTGAGATGACTTTATAAACACCCATGAATAGGAAATCTCTCAGAGGAAAAAGTTAATTATAAAACACTTAGACAGATATATTTTTGTTGCAGTAATATATATACTTAAATGACACTGGCTTCACCATCAGCTGAATACCAGCTGAACTGAGTTCCGGTCGCCTACAAGGTTTGCTACCAACTTTGTATTATGTACCTGATAATCATTTCAGCAGAAAAGAAAAGAAAAGAAAAGAAAAGAAAAGAAAAGAAAAGAAAAGAAAAGAAAAGAAGCGCTTTTCTATTCAGTGGAACACAGAAAGCATCCTTAAACATATAGGACAAAATCCTGCCTTGTCTATGGAAGGGCAAAGAGGCCTCAAAGCTGTCCTAGCTGTCCTTCTGAGAATACCCCTATGTAGGGTAAAGGCTTGAGTGGTCTAGAATTGGCATAGTGTTGTGGGGGAAAAGGAGCGCTACTGTATGCTGATGATCCCCAATTGCAGAAACAGTCCCTTGAGGCCACAGGCAGCATGTTGCGATCTACAGCAGGCCTAAAACTGCTCTAAATTTCACTCTGAACCAAAATAGCCCCTGGATTGGGAAGCTGCAAAGGTGGCATAAAGCCAACCAAAACCCCAGTGCTGCAGACAGCACAGGCTGTCAGAAAATACTTTCATGTAGAATTTATACACCACTACTTTCACAGACTGTCAAGCTGTCATTATAATCCCTTTCATCCAAACAGAAGCTAGAATTAACCCAAATCAAGCTGTTCTTTCCTAACAATAGCTGACATTTCAAAATAATAATAATTAATAATAATTCAGAGGAAAAAATCTCATGAAGATTAATGTTACTTTAATGGGAGCATGCAGTGTTTTCTATTAAATTCAGAGTTCTCCAAAACAGGAACTTTCCCTCCACTCGCTAATATATTGTCATTCAGATTTCATCAGTTCTTTGTCAGATTTCCTACCTTCTAATAAATCCCCCCTGCAGGGAATTTCGCTTTTCTGCTCCCACAGCCCCGGGTGTGGTATAAGACTCTAAATGGAATAGAATATTTGAAGTGTACTGCAGCACATGCAGCTTAATGAATAGTTGTTCCCATTTCAATGATAGTGACATTTTGCATTTGTCAGTGGTAAGACAAAGTCCCTCAGATGTAAAGATAAATCCCCTCTAACAAT
The DNA here is from genome assembly GCF_007399415.2 of Gopherus evgoodei. Classification (NCBI taxonomy): domain Eukaryota; kingdom Metazoa; phylum Chordata; order Testudines; family Testudinidae; genus Gopherus; species Gopherus evgoodei. Next base: position 48,137,671 of record NC_044325.1, read on the forward strand.
AGATCTCCTCAAAGTAAACTGAGTCTCTACTATTCATGGCCCAGGGATCTGCCACAGATCTGCTGTCTTCCACAGCTGCAAAGTCCTGCTCCGAAAGGGATAAATATGAATATTGTAATGCCACAACTCTAGGTGTATTGTCAGTACCAGGGATCGAATCTAGGATTTTTGTATCTTAAAGCATGAACCTCTACTATCTGACCTAAAAGAACAAGGTCTATTAACCAAGGTTGCAGCAGCGTCATCGACTTCTCTATGTTAGCCACCCACAGCCAAAGGGCGACAGAGCACCACACTGAATAGATATAGATTACAATACGTTTTTTATATGCAGTGTAGTTGTAGCCATGTCGGTCCCAGAACATTAGAGAGACAAGGTGGGTGAAGTAATATCTTTGTGTTTTACCAACAGAAGTTGGTCTGATAAAAGATACTACCTCACCCACCTTGTCCCTCTAATACCTTCTTTAGCAGTCACAGAATGCCCAATTAGACAGTCTATTCTGTACTCTGCAATTCAGCCCAGGTGGTAGCAAACACTTTAACTGTCAGAAGGCATCCAGCTACTTCTGCCAAGGTTTTCCTGTCCCCAGATACCTTCTGCCTGTTTCTCCCGTTCATGTACACCTTAAAGGACCCTAAACAGGTGCTGAATCCATTGTGTGCTGAAGAGATGTGTCTTAAAGAATAAAGGACTTGAAGTCTTTATATGCTGAATCATAGCATTTTAGATTCTGAGTCATAAAGCCTTTGAACAGCAGAGTCTTTGGGCAAGTTATGGTTGCTCCAACACAAGTGCACTGGTTGGGGGTGAGAGTGTAGGAAGCAATTTGTCCCACCAAGCCCACCAGCAAAGAGTGCAATCCAGACTGGGTTTCAAGGAGCTGGAGCTGGGACCACTGTAATACTGGCAGTATTTGCAGCTTCAGGACAGGAGATTCTGCGTGACATCACCATGAAAGTAGACAGGTTCCAGAGTGGTAGCTGTGTTAGTCTGTATCAGCAAAAAGAACGAGGAATCTTTGTGGCACCTTAGAGACTAGCAAATTTATTTGAGCATAAGCTTTTGAGGGCTAAAACCGACTTCGCCCATGAAAGCTTATGCTCAAATAAATTTGTTAGTCTCTAAGGTGCCACAAGTACTCCTGCTCTTTTTTCATGAAGTAGAGTTGCACTATGGGGCGCAGCACTAGCTATAGAAGTAGCAAGGGGTTCCTCTGTTCAGATTTCTTTAGGCAGTGCAGCTGTGGCAGTGTATCACCTTTCCCCCTATATAGCACAGATCTAAATGAGTACTTGACTGCCAACTCATTCCCAAGAATCACAGGTGGTATCCAGCAAAATTTCTAGTGTAATATTTACTTGAGTGTTCCAAAAATAGAATCATCATATCTTTATTTCTTATGAAAAATAGGCTCAAATTCAATGGCATCCTTTAGACTCTTACTAATAATATGCAAAAGAAAACAATGTTTTCCTAGTTAATTTCTGTTTCCTGTTTTGTCATGTATGACTTGACCTATACAGAAAAATTAAGATAAAATTTAAGCCAGAGATGATTCTCATCAATCTAATCAAATTGTAAAGGCTTTTTTCAGAACAGTTTTGTCTCTCTTGTCTAATAACTTGCTGATATTTATATTTTTGTTTTGCTTGAGATGATGCCACATTATTGGAAAATAAAAGAGGAAAAAGTTGCCACAAACAAGCATTGGAGAGCAGAATTTGACCCTTACTGTTTTGGATATTCTCAGGAAAAAAAAACATTGCAATAATGGAAAAAGAGGAACATGGGGATTTAGAACATTCCTGTTAGTTGATTATTTACACATTTTCCTTATTTTGAGCAGCATCTTTGCTCAAAAGTATTTTATCTATGAGTTTTATATTTACTTAGCTGTAGAATATCCTTGGGCAACTAGATTTATACAGAACTTTTGAACCTCATCTTTAATAAATAACTGTATCTTCAGTCACATGACTAATGCAGTTACTGTGTAAAAGCAGCAAAGAGTCCTGTGGCACCTTATAGACTAACAGGCGTATTGGAGCATGAACTTTCGTGGGTGAATACTCACTTTGTCGGATGCATGTAGTGGAAATATATATATATACAAGCAAGAATCAGGCTGGAGATAATGAAGTTAGTTCAGTCAGGGAGGATGAGGCCCTCTTCTAGCAGTTGAGGTGTGAACACCAAAGGAGGAGAAACTGCTTTTGTAGTTGGCTAGCCATTCACGGTCTTTGTTTAATCATGAGCTGATGGTGTCAAATTTGCAGATGAACTGAAGCTCAGCAGTTTCTCTTTGAAGTCTGGTCCTGAAGTTTTTTTCCTGCAGGATGGCTACTGTGGTATCCACTAAGTTTTATAAGACTGACTACCAGACAAAATTAGCCACCGCTGATTCCTGTTTTAAGCTGACTGGGAGGTTTATTTGCAAGAGGCCCAGTCCTAAGGGGTGGTGTTCACGTCCTGGCTGGTAATAATTTAAATTGATGTTGAGGACACTCATTATCTTCCAGGATCAAGCCCTAGCAGCAAAAATATTTCAGCTAAAAGTAAGCATTCACTAGTGGGTCACTGGTATTTGTAAAAAGACAGTCTCTCTGTTCACCTCACTAAAACAGTGTGTCTAGTTCAGTTGCACTCAATCAATGGCCCTGGTCATGCAAACAGTTACTCATGTGCTTAACTTTAAGCAAGAGATTAATCTCACAGCAGTCACTGGAATTACTCAAATGTTAAAAGTTAAGCGTGGGCTTAAGTCTTTGTGAGATTGGGGCCTGTGCTAGTTTCTTACCAATCGCACAAAGGAGAGGCACAAAACTGACAGAAGAAGGTACTAAAAATGGAAACATCTCAAATGCATGTTTGGTAACATTTAATAGGGCTAATGGAGATGTCAGAAGTGCCCACTGAGTTTGTATTTTTTCTCTTTATTGAAAATAAGAAGTCCCATTTACTTTGTACTTCATTAGAGCCCATTTTGAGCTAAGAGACTGGACTGAGGGAACCTTTCCCATAGCAGTTCCATTTACTGAGGTACTCATATGTATTGGTCTTTTAATTTCTTGGTCTCTTACCCCAGCCTATCCAGACCACTTCCCTATGTACAATGACTGCAGATAATACAAGCTGAATACAAGTCCCTAGGCTTTTCACCCATACCTCATTTTTCTCAGGATTACTTTTAACTTTCCTCTACACCACAATGTTGTATTTCCCCCATAAGCAGCCTCTTCTCATGCTGCAAATTTTCATAGGCAGTTTATAACTGCCAGTTTCCCTATTGTCAGCTAGTGTAAGTCTAATTTGTTGTATTTCAACCTTTGTCATGTTTTATATCGGCTTTAGAATTGATTACGAATGTGAAAATATGAAAAATGAGCTCAGCTCATATTGATTTTTTAATTTAGTTTTCTCTTAGTTCACTTTGTTGATATTGCCATGTGTGACCTTGGGTGGCAATATCCTGGTATTACCATGATGTACTGTATGACGTTCCTCCCACTGGAAGGAATCTGTTTTACTGTATAAAAATAATTGTTACTAGGAAGTGCTAAAAGAGTTATGTACTGCACCAGTTTGTGAGTGAGTTAGTACTTAAGTGGCTGGAGACCAGAAGGATATTAATATCCAGTAAAGATTCTTCTTTACAATCCAGAGATTTCCTGTTGCAGTCCCAGCAAGGAAAGATTCCTTATATATTCCCAGTGGACTAGGAACATTATCTCTGTAAGCCTCCCAAACTCCAATAGCTGGAGTGATAAAACTCCTGAGGTCATACCTGAACCAGGGTTTCTTGTATAGCAGAATGTTGCACTACCAATTGAGTCACTGGTGCCAGCTGTGTTTACATATCTTGAACCATTCAAAGTCAGTGATCTTTGTTCTGATAACAATGGAGCATGCTATACTTTGATTTCACAGGTAACATTGAAAAATCCATTGTTTGGCTCTCACCCAAAAATGGCAATAAGAAGCATATGACTGAATGGTGGTTCAACAGTTTTTGTATGACTCTTGCTTTTTAACTTCTGTGATTTACAAATTAATGGAAATATTAGGCAATAATCAAGTATAGGGAATTGAAGATTTCCCTGTACTTAGGGAGTCTTCAAAAACATAGCAGTGTCAGACTTGCAATCAGATAGTCTGTCAGATAATGAAGTATTAGCTGGCAAGAGATTATCCTTGAAAGCCCACATCCTCACCTATTTATCACTGTGGAATGTTGACATATCAGTTACCACATTCAGGAAGAGGTATGTGTGTTGTACTTTACAAGAAATCCCTAGAAGAGGCTTTTTCATTCAAAATTACCGCTAGATGAGAGAGTAAAAATGCTATTGTTATCGCACAGCTGGGTGGATGTAACATACAGCAAAAACTGAACACATCAGAAAATCAACTGAAGAAGCAAGACATAGCAGGCTACATACTGATTTATGTCTAGCTAAGTAAAGCCTAAAATATAATGCAAAATGAAAAAAACTGCATTTGGCAAATGGGTAGACAATATATCAAAGAACCGAACAGTAGAAATAATAATGGATGTTGTCATCTTGAAGTTTGTATATTGTAAACAAACCATTTTATTTACCTTTATTTGTAGTAACATCTTGGATGATTGGTTCCAAACTGTTGACCATGGATCATAGTCCACAGAGATCTTGCTGGTGATCTTCAAAGAGCCGGCAGTCACATGGGCTGGCTCTTCTATTCATTTCCAGCAGCTGCACTAAAAATTTATTCCTAATGTTCTGTGTCCATGTAAGCATTTACAGTACTGTTGTCATCACAGGGATGTTATTTGTTCACAAGTGGGAAGGGAAGTGGTCCATGTCACCATGAAATGGAGAGAAGGTGGTCTATGCTATAATCATTCTCTCAGAGTATGATGCAGATTCTGAAAATGTTTGATAATCCAAGGCAGTGGCTATGAAAAGTGAAGGCATTTTACCACTTTTTATACCCACTGCTCACTTTCTGCACCTAGACAATGAAAATCAGTGAAGATTTGGAGCTCACTAGATATGACAATCTTTGTGTTGGAGCTGTCATGTTGATAGCACATCTGACATGCAGCTCACTGTGGATTAATCCTGATAAGGAAATCCCCACATGTGTGATATTTGAATTGAAAGAGGCTGCCAAAGCTGCTGGATCCTGCAGGTTTATAAATTAAAAATAAGTGGTGATGTACTGGGAGCACATGTGGTGAGAGGGGTAAACGGAGAAGAAAAGGAAAAAGAGCAGCAAGGCGAAGGGGGAGGTTTGATTTCAGATGAGTCAGTTTGCCTATCCCTGCACATAAAACAGGGATTGCTAGTGACTCAACAAATAACCAAACATGTTGGGCTGGTTCATCTAAATGGCTCAGTCGCTGGTGTGTCATACACCTGAAAAAGAAACCTAGGTCTAGGAATGACCTCGAGCACAACAGAGATTTGGACCAACTCCAGCCTAATGTAAATTGGTGAACTTCAATGATTTCATCTTAACCACATGGCACAGATACTTCAGAATCTGTGACTACTTTATCGGTAGATCCTCAGTGCCTGTGGGATCTGGAGATGTGTCACAAGCATTGCTTGCACTTTATGCTACCATTTTAATGCAAATAACTAAAACTCAGTTTGTGCATTGAAACTACTGAAGGAATATTAATACTTTAGTTGCCAATGCAGAACCAACTTTTGCAAATGCAAAGTAACATCCCACATATTTGAAGTTACTTTTACCTTGGATAATGGAAAAATGTCACCACTCGGAGAAGTATTAAAGATAATTAGTCTTGTCCAGTGTTGATGCAGTATTATTGGTGAGTTATTGTTACTCTTAGTTTCTCATGCAGTCGAAGGATTGATTTGTCAACTCTCAAGACTATCAGTGAAAATGGCCAACTGTTACCATCACATCAATCCACGCATATGCAAAAATCCCCAAATGCCATAGGTATTCTTAAAAACGTAAGGTTTGTGGAATCCTTAATTTCCTTGACAACTGTGACAAAAATGCAATCTTAGCTATTTGAATTTTCCAATTTAGGCCTAATTTGGGGTTTTTCCATGCTGCCATTCTGTAGAGATGACAATGTACTAAAAAGGTTGTCCATTATCTGTGGGTGACTACATGGCCACTGAAATGTAAAAAACCCAAGAATATTGTAAAATCTACCTGGGGATTCTGTACGTATGGAACTGCACACAGCTGAAGATGTTTCCAATGATACAAAATTCACTAAATGCTACAGAATTTGGCCCAGATATGCTATTACAGAATTACAGTGATCCTGGTAATAAGGAAACTTTAAGCAGCAAGCACCAGATGTCCGTAAAAAGGTTAAAATTGAGATCCAAAGCATGTTTGTTGATTGGTTTGGTTTGGTATTTTTGGTTGTTTTTGGAGGGTTCTTTTGTTGTTGTTTTTTACTATATCATCACAAACAAATATGGAGAGACAAAGGGGGGGTGGAAAATTCTTGAGTTCAATTAATTATTAATCATCTCTGAGCAGATTTTGTGTGCTTGGTTTGCTGTAGTGTAATACCATTTGGATATAAGTTTTGTATGAAGGCTGTGTACCCAGAGTCTTCAATAATTTTGAAAAGGTGAGTAATCAGATAGAAATAGAGATGAAACTTACAGTGAGGGTTGTATTTTTTTCCCCAACTTCCTCTCAATATGGGTTTCAGAATAGAATAATTTGCTGGCTTTGTGTGCACGTTTGTGGTGTTGCCTTCTAGTGGTTTGCCCACAGAGAGAGCAAAGGAACTGCTATTACTATCAGGTAATGGAGTTCTCCTTCAGTTCAAACAGTGGAGGACTCCAGTTGAAGTGCTGGGGTTCCGCAAGCAACTACATTCTCTCTCTGTGTGGAGAATATGTGTGTCTGTTGTATGAAGCACATATATTCATTATAGTGTGAACACTGCTTTATATTTTGTGGTCTCTCAGAGCTCCAACTGCAGGAGTAACCCCACTGACTATGGAAAGAATCATATTTCCCATTCTGCTCTCCATTGGTTGCATACGGCTTTTTACGTTATCATGTCTAAGTTTTACATATTCATGACCAGAATTTCACTTTAACAGACAAAGTATATTTCTATTTTATGCTCTAGTCAAGTGTTTCCCAAACTTGGGATGCCGCTTGTGTAGGGAAAGCTCCTGACAGGCCTGGATGGTTTGTTTACCTGCCGCATCCACTGGTCTCGCGGCTCCCACTGGCCACAGTTCACTGCTCCAGTGGGAGCTGCTGGAAGCGGTGGCCAGCACATCCCTCGGCCCGTGCTGCTTCCCGCAGCCCCCATTGGCCTGGAGCAGCAAACTGTGGCCAGTGGGAGCCACGATCGGCTGGACCTGCAGATGCGGCAGGTAAACAAACTGGCCCGGGCTGCCAGGGCCTTTCCCTACACAAGCGGCATCCCAAGTTTGGGAAACACTGCTCTAGTTTAAACCATGATTACACTTTACTCTTCACTGATGTATGTGGTACACTTTGCTTAGTGCTTGATTGCACTAGCCTATCTGCTTTATGTTGTGTATCTGGGTAACTATGGGCATCAGAAAAGCCCATGTTTCTATTTCTGGACTTTTTATTTACCTAGAGTTGGGAGTTACAACCTTTCTCGAGAAGCTGAACAAAAATAAGAAGAAATAATCAGATATAAAAACAACTGGAAGGAACTTGGACAACCTAGTGGAACCTACGCTGCTAAAGAGAGCATGTGGCCAGAAAAAGGAAGGGGGTTTTAAACTTTCCCTAAAACTCATTTCAAGGTTCCACTAAAAGTTTGAATTTCTCTCTAAAGGACTCATCTGAAACCCACTGAAGTAAAGAGAAAGGCTCTCATTGATGTTAGTGGGTAGTGAATCATGCTGTAAGAGTCTCAGTTATTGATTTTTCATATATGAAGAAGTAAGAAGTATTGCTGCCCAAGAACTATACTTCCTGTCATGCCAGTCATCAGCTAGACAAGTGGATGAGTATTTAGTACAGTTTCAGTCCATGTGAGTTCACACCATTCTCTGAGTTTCCTGAACCCAAAACACAGTGTGAAACTCTCTCAGAACTGTTGAATTTCACCTGGTTTTGTCTCCAAACCATATGAAACTGCCAATTTCACATGGTTTCAATATAAAATCAAAAGTGATCCAGATTCTTCTGAAACTGTGCACAGGTGTTCTGAAGGCTCACAAACATTTGCCAGCCTTTCAACAGATAGGAGCTGTTTCAAACTCATAACAAAACACATCACTTAAATGAGTCTTTCATGGTGTGTTTCACTGAGAATCTATTGAATCTATTTCCCTATGTTAAGTTCTCCTCACACTTTCTATGGGTCATCTTAATTATCACTTCAAAAGTTTTTTTTCTCCTGCTGATGATAGCTCATCTCAATTGATTAGACTCTTCCTGTTGGTATGCATACTTCCACCTTTTCATGTTCTCTGTATGTATAAATATCTCCTGTCTGTGTTCCATTCTGTGCATTGGAAGAAGTGAGCTGTAGCTCACAAAAGCTCATGCTGAAATATATGTGTTACTCTCTAAGGTGCCACAAGTACTCCTGTTCTTTTCACTGAGAATGTTTCACATGTTTCCTTGGGAAGGTCCAGTGGGAACCCCTAGTGTGCAGCCCTCAAGTTGCTTGTAACCTTGTCCTTCAAGATCAGTTTTAAATATGGTAGAAAACATGGCATTTTGAACTATGGACACACCCTTGCCATACACCAAGGCTATGAAGAGCCTGTGTTTGTTTTTCACTCCACAAGTTTTGAAAGGCCTGGGCTTGCAAGGAAATTGCAGCTATAGCTGCTTGATACTTTGGCAAAATGATGCAAAAGTGTTCTTGCAGTGTCTCTGGTTTTACTGTTGGTGGAGAAACTTTTTGCTTGTCTCTAAATCAACATTGTAAAATAACAGGTAATCATTTAGTCATGCCTCGTGAAATACTATTCATATTGGCTTTGTAATGGTCTGTGATGATGCCAAACAAGGAAACAGCATTGTGGTTACTTAGAGCAGTAACACTTGCAGTCTGAGAGATCATTTCATAGGCTGTTTAGAGAGACAATCTGCTGCTAACCTAGTTTTGCTATAAATGCACAGAGTTGATTATTAAACAAGTTTAGTCAGATGTTTTTGAAATGTCAGGATAACTGATACTAAGGAACAGATAAACTGTCCCGTCACACACACACAAAAAAACCAATATAACTCAAATAGACTTGAGTTTGAAATATTCTTGCTTTTTAAAGTGTTATCAATTTAGATATTAAAATATAAAGGGAAGAAGTGAAAAAATACATGATGTACATGTCAGAAAACCTTGTCATGAGTTTGCACAGTTTGCTAAGTGAAACATTTTCAGTTGTTGTTTGTTGAGTAAAGTACTCTATGCTCATTTAAGATTAATTTAAGTTATTTTATTGCATGCTGAGGTGGCAACATTTCTTTTCCACAAAAGAGGTTGAGTTGGAAAGGACACCTGATCAAAAAAGTATATGCAGGAAGAAAAGAAAATATTTCAAAAGGGATGTTCAAGTTAGACCTGCCAAGGCAGGTTTGCAACTCAAAGAAAACATTGCAGGGTTTTGTTTTGTTTTTTTAAATAAAGAATTCATTAAGGACTGCCACATCACATGGTATGATGTGTCACCACTGAGATACAAACTGCATTACTTTCTGAAAAAAACATGCAAAGGGAAGCTCTGTACTTTACAATTGAAGGGACTATGTTGGGGAGGGGAGGCTTAAATCAAAAATATCAGTAGATCTTTTAATTAGGGCTACCAAACTTCTACAGATTTTTCCTTTCACAAACTTGCATCTCAGCTGGTAAATCTGGCTGCAGAGGGCATTTGCTGACCTGTAATGCAGAGTTATATACTCAATGCTCAGCTAATATCTAGAGTAACAAATATAGGTTAGTAGTCTATTTTGCATTGCAAATATGATATGGTTAAGTTCCTCTTCTAACAGTTTGACAGAGAACTTCAGTTGATATTCTTTGGTAAACACCGAATTAATTGCAGGCCAAGGATGGGCTTAGTCATAGATTATATAAGAAACACCATAGGACATCTATTTTTCAGAGGCACCTCTAGCCCAGTTTTTCCTCTCCCACCCCACCAGATGACAGACACTAATGTAGAGAGGGCACAAGGCTTTTATTACTGCTGTGTCATCTAAATCTGCTCTGGCTGGTGAGTAGGGTCAGGAATTTAAGTTCAGTCTTGTACCAGTGCTTCGATATATCATACCATTATTACATAGTGCGATTCTAGCCCTAGATCTGGGACTACATTGTAAGAACTTTTTGTTCATTCAAAATTATGTTCTTTCCTCAGGCACACAACAATCGCCCTAGTAATTTTTCTGATCTGAAAATACATTAATCATTTTCCTTATGAAGAACAGCACCATCTAAGACACATTTATATTTTTAATATGGTGATCAAAGACTCATAGCAGAGTCTGATTTCATTGACATGCACAGCAGATGCCACAAATATCCATCTCACATTTTAGATATACATTTTCCATTACTGTGGGTTTCCTTACTCATCTGTGTAGTAACAGACTTTGCACCCACAATATCCCTGTGTACCGCAGCCCTCTGGTAGTTGAAAATTCAAGTGTGTGTGTACATGTGTGTGCGTGATCATATTGCCCTCTATTGGCTACATACTACTACACAGCCTACAATACTGTAATCCCTAAACATATATGACCATGTCACCCTCTATGGAACACAGATGTTGATTTTGAAGTAGTACTGCCCTCGTGAATCTTTCATCATTTACTGCTAGAGATGCCGCACAAAAATTAAGAGAAAACAATACCCAAAAGTACAAACTTTGAAAAGATGGCACCAAATTAATTATCCTATGCATATTTAGTTTGCTCATACCAAAAGGCACTTCTTTCTTTTGCAATTTAAAAGTGAAGGAAATAAGTAGAGTTTTCTTGACCTAACATGAAAAATACTGAAGCAGGATAATTTTTGTTATAGATGCAAATACTAAGTGTCCAATTTTAATTCTGAACTCAGGCAGGTCAGTGTATCTGAAAGTGAAAATAACTGCAGGCACAATTTTGCACCTGCAGTTGAGATTATTTAAACATCTATGTCAATGATTGCACCTGCAAATTGGAGACATCTAAATAACTTAAATTATAGGCATAACTAATTGCAGGTGCAAAGCTGTGCCCACAAAAATGGAGGCTGCTGTCTGAAAATCCGGCTTTATAGCTCATGGTAAATTATTCACTGCATTATGGAACCAGTATCCTCCTGGGAGTGTCACAGATTCATATAATGACTCTGAGTGCCTTTTAGATCTTTGATTTAGCAGGCAGATGGGAAAGAACACATGTAGCCAGAGAACTCCCTAGTGAGTACACATGTGGATACTGAAGAATGTGAGTTATTCCAATGAAGATTAGAGTTAACTTGCAATCACAGTTTTCATTCCTGATCCACACTTTTCTAATGATTTAAAACAACTTAATGTTGTATTTTTATTATCTCACTATTGGTTAGAACAGTTGGTGCTGCTAATGCAAATATGGAAATTGTGCAAATAAGAACTACCTTTTATAGAAGATGGCATTAGAGATTAGGAGGGACAAAATGTTGTCAGCTTCTTAAAATGCATAAATAATGCTAAATTTCAGACTGCAATGATGTGTCACACTGCAATGAAGACAGTCTGACACTTCAAAATGTAAATTAATTTGCTATCATTTTTCATGGAAAGTGACAAACAAAAATCTTTTTTAGATAACTGTAGAACTTTTGAACATTCCGAAAAACAAATCTGCAGCTACCCTCAATGTTGAATTATTTTGCTGTCAGAGACATAGATACACAGCTATAAATGTAACCATTAGCACCTACATTTCCTTTGGTAACAAAAAGTAATAATGAAAGTATTTTTGTACATTCTTTGGCTTAAATAGATCTGGGTGTGGTGCAGCTTTATAACAGTGATTGTTTCCTGTTGTACCTGTTATTCAAAAGGCAGTACTGTTAGCAAAAGGGTGAAAGAAATTAATTTAAATTCTCTTCTAATGTTTGAACAGCTAAAAGTCATAGTGAACAAATGAAACATTCTGCCAGTTTTGACAAACTGAACAATGAAGAAGCATTTTTCTGTTTTAGAAGCTTTAGGCAAAATTGTTTTGGCATGTCTATAACTTGTTCCTACTGAAAACAGAAGGGCAGTTGGAGCAATGTCTATTGTGGGAACATAACTCTGTACATTAAAAGAAGTGAGGCATTTCAGCCCATTCTACAGCCTAGTCAGTGCTTTTATCCAGACAGGAGATCTGTAAAAACTCAACGTAACTCCTAGTGAAATGAATGGAAAGATTACCATTGATTTCAGTGGGAGCTGCACCAGGCTCTATGGCAAGATCCTCAGCTAGTGTAAATTAGTGTAGCTCTACTGAAGGAAATGGAACTATGCTCATTTATGCCAGCTGAAGATTTGGCCTCTAGCCTTGCCAAGTCTCAGCAGTCATGGAAGGTCATGGCTTTCAGTTCCATGGCAGACTAACCTATTTATTAGAAAAATCATCTGCCTTGTGATAGTCGTTTATTTAACTTCATCACACTTTCAAACTTAACTTTTTTTAAAGCACGTATTTACAAATATTTTTTGAATATAGAATATATTTAAAATACATGGAAGCTTCTACTTTAACAATGTATGCTACTGTATTGCTTAGTTAAGTTTTAAGCAAAAAATATAAGTAATCTAGAAACAAAAAGCCAGAATAGGATCTGCATTTTGAGCACTAGTGAATGTCTTGGGTGTGTTGTGAGGTACAGAGTAGCTATCATGAGACTTTTTCTCCATTGGATTTTTTTTATAAGCATTCAAGTATGGCAAAACAGGGAAAACATATGAAAGTAATATATGGTGTGAGAAGAATTGACTTAATATGAGCATTGCCCAGATTTTAATATAGATCTCCTTTTTCCATTCTCACTTTCTGCTGTACTAGATAAAAGAGAGGAAGGGACAGGTTTCTCATCTTTCCATATTGTTGGGGGTTTATTTATGGGTGAGTCCTCTAGCTCTTTTAAATTCAGTGTACGGTGTAGAAAGCCAAAAATTACAAGGGTCTGAAGTTAGATATTGCGAGGTGATTAAAATTCAGGGAGAAGGGACTTATTTCTCTTCAAGAATTAAAAAAAAAGTCATGTGGATGATGGCTCTCAACAACTTCATAATCTGACATACATGCAGTAAACATAATGATGAGACTCATTCTGAATGAATTAAAGAGATTGATGTTGATTAGTAATTTGTTTGCTGGCCAATCCAATGGTTCTGAGCCACTTCCTCCAATGTTCTGTATTTTTCTGAAGTGCTTTAAGAATACATTTCATTGATATTCTCTCCTTCTTTGATTGCTTATTTCATACTGTACATTGTCCCTATTTCTTTCTCTTTGACTTCTTCCACTGATTCCCCTACTTCTTATATCATGGACATTTGTGTTGTGGCGGACATATAACACAACATCAATACTACTACAAATATTAGGCCAGCTGTCCAGGAAATGGGCTTTCAGGCACCTCCTATAGTCTACATACCTCTGAACTGTAATTCTGGAATGAAAAAAAAGTCACACAAATAAATTCTGTTCTTTTTTGTAAGATTCTTTATAGCACTGTGTTCACAGTATTAAGATTAGGATTGTGTTAACACATATAATTCCTTTATAAATATGTTGTAGATTTTGTTTTTAATCTTCTATCCTGAAACTGATACTGATTTTGCGGCATAAAAGCTTGTATAGTACAGTGGTTCTCAACCAGGGGTACATGTACCCCTGGGGGTACGCAGAGATCTTCCAGGGGGTACATCAGCTCGTCAAGATATTTGCCTAGTTTTACAACAGGCTACGTAAAAAGCACTAGTGAAGTCAGTACAAATTAAAATGTCATACAGCCAATTATTTGTTTATACTGCTCTATGTACTATACCCTGAAGTGTAAGTACTGTGATGTGTCGGACCACCCCCACATCCAGGATGCCACCTGATATGCTGGGGTCCCACTGACCCTGCCCGTTCCACCAGCTTGAGCTTCCTCCTCGAGTTTCTTGCTGTGCTAGGCCCTCAAGCTTCTCTGGCACACACATGGGTAAAGCCACACCCAGCTGCAGAGGCAGACTGAAATCAATTCTGTGTGGGAGGATTCAGCTATATAGAAAGATCTGTACCGTGCAAGCTCATAAAAATCGCCTCCCTCCCTCAATGTGGAGGGAGATATGCACAGCTTTTTCCCCCTCCCCTCCAGTTATGAATTGCACAAACTGGGTTTTGGAATAAACAAAAACAAGTTTATTAACTACAAAAGGTAAATTTTAAGTGATTATAAGGGATAGCAAACAGAACAAAGCGGATTATGGAGCAAATATAACAAAATACACAACCTAAACTTAATTCACTAAAGAAACGGGTTACTAATAGCAATTTCTCACCCTAAATGTTGTTTCAGGCAGGTTGCAGAGTTTCTGCAGCTTAGAATCCACTTATTTCTCTTCACAGGTTAGACCCCTGGCTTAGCCTAGACTCAGCCCTTACCTTTCCCCAGCTTAGTTCCTTTGTTTCTTCAGGTGCTTTCAGCAGTCTTCCTTCTTGGGCAGGAAGGCAGTGGAGAAGAGATGGCCACCTTGATTGACTCCCTTCCCAGCTCTAAATAGGATATACATGTGGCAAGAGCCTTTTGTTTCCCAGTTTGATTCCCATCGCCCTTCAGTGGAAAAGTACCAGCTCAAGATGGTGTCCTGTATCAAGTGACACGATCACATGACCTTGCAGTGTCAAAGCAACCATGAGACAAGGTTTATTTGTTATGTCCACAGGAAGGAACTCCAGGAATATGGGAGCATCTTCAAAGACCCATTCCATTGTCTTTCCTAATGGCCCATTTAGGCTGATTGCCTACTGTCTGGTGGGGGTTCCCCAAGTACATATACAGTTGTAATTGTTACATAGTCAATATTCCTAACTCCAGATACAGAACTGATACATGCATACAAATTGGATTACCACATTCAGCAAATCATAACCTTTCCAATGATACCTCACATGGCCCATCTTGTATAAAACATATCTTAGCTATGCCATATTCATACTCTAACAACATTTTATGAATAGTATGCAGTGGAGCAGCACAGGTACAATATTAATATTCTAATTGATTAATTTTAGAATTATATGGTAAAAATGAGAAAGTCAGCCATTTTTCAGGAATAGTGTGCTGTGACACTTTTGTATTTTTGTGTCTGATTTCATAAACAGGTAGTTTTTAAGTGAGGTAAAACTTGGTAGTACACAAGACAAATCAGGCTCCTGAAAGGGGTATTGTAGTCTGGAAAGGTTGAGAGTACTGGTATAATAAACTAAATGATATCTTAATGGCAAATAAATGCAATGTAACTGAAAGTACATAAGAAAGAAAAATATGACTTGTCATGTTGTTGACAGGTGTCTAAAACTGTGGATGTCTTGATTGTGGAATTACGAGGTAGAACTAAGGGAACTACCTCTAGGCTCCATGTGTCAATCAAAGCTTTAACTGATATGCCTCTATTCAAAGGGTTTCAGTAGGATAATTTCTGTAACTTGCTCTCATAGGATGCTAATGTGGTAACATATAACATGTATTTTTCATACATGTTTGCAAGTGGAGGTAGAGATTGGGGTGGGGGGGAGGAGAACCTCTAGAACTTACCTCAATTTGCTAACACATGTTAAAAATACAACTACCTTGTCATCAGTAGAATTTTACCTTGTGTTAGTTGTAAATGTACAATGCTTTAACTAACACAAGATAAGAACACACTTTGTTTCCTAGCAAAGACTCAGGCGACTTTCACCACATTTGGAAATGATTCCCTCCTTTCTTGAAGGACTGCATCCCACCTCAATGACTATCTCTTTAAGATGCCTGAGATTTTGTGAATTCACGCTGCAGATGCCACCGACCTTAAATGACAGAGCCATGAAATCCAGCTCTTTCATTTACGTTCTGAGATTGTTGCAGTGTAAGTGAAGGCAGAATAGGACCCTAAAGGTATTTTGTATTGTTGTTTCAATTATGGAACTATGTGGGTAAAAGACTTGGATTTGACAGCAACAGAAGAAAGAGACTATTGCATGCATGCCTTCAATCAGCTTTGTATTAGATCCTTAAAAGGAAAATTATGTGAAAGACGGGAAGAAAACAACAAATGAAGCAAGATCCCTATTTCAATATAATTTGGAGAAAATAACTGATTTGGGTTGGTCATGTTGCCAGGATAGATGACTCAAGACTTCCAAACAAGAAATGGAAACCAGAAGGATGCCTTAAGCCTGAAAGAAGAACAAATTGAGAAGATATGATTGACTGTAATGTTTCAAAATCAACTATTCCAAAGATGAGTTTGGGCTGTTGCCCAGAATACAATTGAATGGTGATGTTCATTTAGATCCTTAATGCTGAAACAAAATAAAACACTGTAGTCATGTTTCTGTTAGACATTTACTTGTTAATTCTTTCCAATTTTCCCAAATTTGGGATCTTATGTCACTTCCTCTCTCTTTTACTACATGTTGCAATGATTGTTGCTGCTGCTCTGTAATTTTTCGGAATACCAGTTTTCATCTAAGGCCTTGTCTACATTACAGAGTTTTGTCAACAAAAGTTATGACACTTTAATTAAACTGCTGTTGTCGAGGTACGCTCCTTGTATCGACAGTGTGCGTCCACACTAGCAGCTCTTGCATTGACACAGAGAGCAGTGCACTGTGGGTAGCTATCCCCCTGTCCAACTGGCTGCAAGATGCTTTGGGAAGGGTTTGCAATGCCTCATGGGGCAAGTACAATGTCACATGATGCAGATTTCTCAATGGATCAATCCATGGGCATCCTACTAAATTGGCAACTGCTTTTCAACTGAAGGGCGAGGGAGAGAGTGTGTGACAGGGAGTGTGTATGTGTGGTGGGGAGAGACAGAGACAGAAGTGTGGGGGGGGAAGTGTGTGTGAGATTGTGTGGAGGGGGAGTGTCTATGTGAGAGAGGCAAAGTGCGTGTTGGGGAACTGTATGTGTTGAGGGAGAGTGTGTTGGCATGCTGTCTCTTTAAGTTCAAACAGAAACCTGAGCAACCAATCCTGAGACATGGGGAGGGGGACAGCCTCACCACATCAGCCCCCGCCTCCCTCCCTGGCTCTGCACAGTACAGCTATCACCCCCTCACTCTCCGACACAGCAGCAGCCTGCCTGCTGCTGCGTTTGTTCCTAGTGCAGGGGAGCGCAGGAGGATTCCATGTTAATGATTTGCTCTTTGCTGCTAGAGCTGATCGGCATGCTCATCTGTCAGAACTTCCCAGAGCTCTGAAAAGAGAGGAGTGCAGCTGAGTTCAAAAGAGTGAGCAGAGCGGTCACAGCAGGCATTGTGGGATACTAGAGGAGGCTAGCTACATCGACATAACTAATGGCAGCATCTACACTGGCACTTTGTTACTTTAACTTTGCTGCAAAAAGTTCTATGCCTCTTGTCGAGGTGGCTTTATTTTATCAGCAAAACAGCAGAGTTTGTAAAAGTAGCTTTGTAGCTGCATACACCGCCATTTTTTTGTTAGTAAAAGCTGCCTTTTGCTAACAAAACTATGTAGTGTAGACAAGACCTAAATGATACTATAATGATAATGGTTCATGTCACTATTCAATAGGTGACTTTGAAGAATGTCACACATCATGTGTAAGTGGTCTGATACAGTGTTGTTGATCAACCAAAAGAAGAAAAGGGATAAAAAAGAAAATCCTAGCATCCAAATGTATATATAGGGTTTTGCTGGCCTTAGAAATACCCCACATTTCCATGATCATCACACTAGTGCCTTAAATTTTTATGACTAGATAGATAGTTGCCTCTACAAAGGTTTTACATAACTATATCTTTTAAGTGTATTGCTTATAAAGCACTGCGTTGAAAATGTGTCCTATTTCTTTACCCTCTTCTCAGGCACACGCGTTTCTAAGATTGACTGTATATTATGCAAAACCCTTCCAGGTGACTATAGCCCAGCAAGGGTTGAGATGTGATTCCCTCTCTTTCAGTTCCTCCTTCTCTTCTTTCCTTAATCTCACTAACTCCACCACTCCTGCCATTCACTCTCATTATGTTTCTACTCCACAATATATAAGTAAAAAAATTGTGCGAGTCCTTACCATGTTCATTTACTTGGATACCTTATAGCCATCCCCAACCCTTAATCTATTCACATGTCTTTAAATGGTAAACATTATGGGACAGGAATGGTCTCTTCCTCTGTTAGTACAGAACTCAACACAGCTGAGCTCTACATAAAATTGCTTGTTTCATAGCAGAACATTGTTTTCCTGACCTTGTACCAGACCATGCCCTCCCAGAAGAGGGAAGCAGGGTGGAAGGTAACTAATCCCTTCCTCTCGCAGCATTTCTTCCAGATTTTTTTTTATCAAGGTGGAGAGTGTAAACAGATGGGCTATTGCACCAGGCTAGGAAAAACCCAGTGCTGCTCCTGAGTTCATTTCAGGCCCTTGCCTCAGAGAACAATTTATTGTTAAACACAAGAAGACTCATGAGTAAACCAAAGCAATTCCCATGACCAGTGCAGACTCCAGTCCCCAAAGGTTTTTCCCTCCAGGTGGAAATTGTACCTTTTTCCTTATATCCCCTTGTGGGCCATGTGAGCGGCAGGTAGCTCTTAATGCTTTCCTCTGGCATTTTATTCTGTCACAGTGAGATTTACCCTTATGGAAGAAACAAGCTGGAATCTGGCTGTGCGTCCCTTGAGAGCTGTAGGAATCATAGGGCCAGGACCCAGATGTGGGTGCCCTGCAGCTTCCACTGGATCCCGGGCACTGTAGCTCCAATGGAGCATCCTCAGTTGGGAAAAGTTTTGTTTTCCTGTGAAATTTTTTACCATTGCTAAGGGGACAAATGCATTTCCCTTCAACTCTACTTCAATGTCCTCCTCGCTCAAATTCCCCACACGATTATCCCTAGGCCTACAAAGAGTGTGATGGGATTTATGTATAAAAAGGTATAACTGTAGATATGTGATAATAGAAAACTAGTTCATAGAAGGAGCACCATCTACTGGCATGTAAGAATATGTAACATTGTTCATAAGTTTTTAAGACCAATAAAGTTGTTGTTGTCCATTGCAAATGGCTACCTGATTACACAGTTCTTAACAAAGAGGGCCTAGGCATAGATGGCACTCCTCCCTTCTCTATGGTGGAGGCAGATCTGGGAATGGATCTGTGGAGCACTCTCTCTCCTTTAGTGCTGTATCTTCACACTGCACTGGAAAACCATAAAGTCTGTGCTGGTGAATGAATTTTAATTATAAACATATTTAAAATATTATAGTATAAACTGAAAACTCATGTATTAAAACGAGTAAGAACATCAGTATTTATGTGGGTATATGTAGTTGTAACAGAGCTCACTTGGGCTTACAATGAGGTTTGAACCTGGCTTCAGCATGAAGGACAAAATTCAGCAAGGTACTTAAGCATGTGCTTAATTTCAAGCATGTGAATAGTACCAGGGAAAGCAATGGGACTAACAACATGCTTTAAATTATGAATGTGTATAAGTGCCTTGCTAAATTGGGGGCAAAACCCAGCAACATCTATCACTTAAACTGGGACTAAGTCCCAAACCTAGCTGTACAATTAAGCCACTAGGTAGGGACAAAGATCCACATTAAGAGAGTTACATTATATCGTCCAAACGAATGTTCAAGATGAAAAACGTGCATTCAGTCAATTCTATATGACTAGGCAACTTGGTTATGCTGTTTTGAAGTAGATACAAATTTTATCCTTAAAATTAAGTTGTCAAATAAAACATCCTTCATACATTTCAATGAACATTTAGAACCAAATTTTAAAAGGGTTCTTAATCAGCCTCTGAACAGGTGCCAGCAGTTTTTTGCGTGCAATTTTCTGAATATGCTTTTTGCACCTCATATCCACATTTTGGCCCTAACTTTTCTAGTTTCATCATTACTCTGGAAAGAAGGGGTAGCTAAGAAGTTCAGAAAGAATGATTAAACTGAAGTGATTGTTCTTCATTATCAAGAAGTTTCTTCTTTTCTTTTAAACAGGTTTCTAATCTGTACAGGTTGTGTGGATTGCATTTTTGTTTACCCATTGCTGCTTCTGGTTGCTTCTGTTTGTATAGTGGAAATGGTAGCATGTTAGTTACATAATAAGAAAACACAGCTTCACTATTCACAGTGAGGGTTCTTCTGAATAATTGGGAATGCTCTGAGATTAGTTGCTTTATTCTGAAATGAAAATAGAACTCCCTGTTGGCTAATGCTGTTTCATACATGTGTAAAAAAAAATCATTTTTTTGTTTCTCCAATAGATTGTTTGGTTTCTACAAAGGCATACTCCCTCCTATCATGGCCGAAACACCCAAAAGGGCAGTGAAGGTAAAGCACTATATTTCTTCCTTTTAAAAATAAGTGTTACAATAACTAACATCGGTTACAGTAAAATGCCCTATTTGTCCTTCACCAAAGAAATGTGCTGATTGATGTTAGAATTAAGACATGATCCTCTAGTCTTTACTTAGAAAAAACTCTTACTGATGACAGAATGGAAATTTTGCCTGATTAAGGACTGATGCATCAATCTCTTAATTACTAAGTATATAGTTAAGCAAGATGCATGACAAATTATGACTTTAAAGTAATATTTTATCCTAATATGTTTTGCTTTTTATCGATATTTTACTTCATTATGACTCCTCTGCAATATGCAAATGAACTAATCCTAGGAATATGTGTGTGTATGAATGCAAACATAAAGGAAACTCTTCAAAGTAAACATTTATTAAGCATTATGTCAGTGTAGTTCAAGTGCCCTCTTCCTGCTGTTTTCCTATACTCTGAGGACAATCACTCAAAAAAAAACAAGCCCTCCTGTACCCTTCTGTGTATTACAGTCAACTATATTAATAGACACAAATCCCAATCCTGCAAACAGTTATTATACCCTTTAGTTCTGTTACAGTAGAAATAAATGAATATTGGCCTGTCAAATTGCCTTCACTATTAAATGATAACTTTATTTGTTCTGATATGCTTAGGGTGACCAGATGGGATGAAGAAAATATCAGGACAGTTGTGGGATGGTGGGGGGAGTCCCACTGGCAGAGCAAAAAACCCCCAAAAAACTGAGTCCTGCCGGTGGAGCAAAAAAAAACTTGAAGTGCTTACTATCGGGACAAATTGCATCCCGACCAAACATCAGTCAGGACGCAGGACAAACGCCTAAATATCTGGGCAGTCCCGATTTTATCAGGACATCTGGTCACCCTAGATATGCTTCCCTCATTCTCTGCATTGATTCTTACAACTTTACTTTTATTAGCAAAGAATCCTGTGGCACCTTATAGACTAACAGACATTTTGGAGCATGAGCTTTCCTGGGTGAATACCCACTTCGTCAGACGCATGCAGTGGAAATTTCCAGGGGCAGGTATATATATGCAAGCAAGCTAGAGATAATGAGGTTAGTTCAATCAGGGAGGATGAGGCCCTGTTCTAGCAGTTGAGGTGTGAAAACCAAGGGAGGAGAAACTGCTTTTGTAGTTGGCAAGCCATTCACAGTCTTTGTTTAATCCTGAGCTGATTGTGTCAAATTTGCAGATGAACTGAAGCTCAGCAGTTTCTCTTTGAAGTCTGGTCCTGAAGTTTTTTTGCTGCAGGTTGTCCACCTTAAGTTCTGCTATAGTGTGGCCAGGGAGGTTGAAGTGTTCTCCTACAGGTTTTGTATATTGCCATTCCTAATATCTGATTTGTGTCCATTTATCCTTTTCCGTAGAGACTGTCCAGTTTGGCCGATGTAGATAGCAGAGAGGCATTGCTGGCATATGATGGCGTATATTACATTGGTGGACGCGCAGGTGAATGAACCGGTGATGGTGTGGCTGATCTGGTTAGGTCCTGTGATGGTGTCGTTAGTGTAGATATGTGGGCAGAGTTGGCATCGAGGTTTGTTGCATGGATTGGTTCCTGAGCTAGAGTTCCTATGGTGCGGTGTGCAGTTACTGGTGAGAATATGCTTCAGGTTGGCAGGTTGTCTGTGGGTGAGGACTGGTCTGCCACCCAAGGCCTGTGAAAGTGTGGGATCATTGTCCAGGATGGGTTGTAGATCCCTGATGATGTGTTGGAGGGGTTTTAGCTGGGGACTGTATGTGATGGCCAGTGGAGTCCTGTTGGTTTCTTTCTTGGGTTTGTCTTGCAGTAGGAGGCTTCTGGGTGCACATCTGGCTCTGTTGATCTGATTCCTTATTTCCTTGTGTGGGTATTGTAGTTTTGAGAATGCTTGGTGAAGATTTTGTAAGTGTTTGTCTGAGGGTTAGAGCAGATGCGGTTGTACCTCAGTGCTTGGCTGTAGACAATGGATCGTGTGGTGTGCCCGGGATGGAAGCTGGAGGCATGAAGGTAGGCATAGCGGTCGGTAGGTTTTTGGTATAGGGTGGTGTTAATGTGACCATGACTTATTTGCACTGTGGTCTCCAGGAAGTGGACCTCCCGTGTAGATTGGTCCAGGCTGAGGTTGATGGTGGGGTGGAAGCTGTTGAAATCATGGTGGAATTTTTCCAGAGTCTCCTTCCCATGGGTCCAGATGATGAAGATGTCATCAATGTAGCGTAGGTAGAGAAGGGGCGTGAGTGGACGAGAGCTGAGGAAGCGTTGTTCCGGGTCGGCCATAAAAATATGGATCATGTGCTTTTTTTTCTTCACATCAGCTTGATAAAAGGTGATAAAGTCAGTCTGATGATTGCTTCTGAGCACAGGAATATAATTAGTAAAAGAGTAGTTTAGGCATTGGGTTATATTCCAGTACTGCCAACCCCAATCTTTCAAAAGTCATGAGTCAGGCTGGGCCCAAATGATGAGATTATCTTAAAAATCATTAGAAGTTAAAGAATAATAAATGTGAGGATCTCTCTGCCCTCTGGTTTTTTTAGCTGTTTCCTACATACTTTCATTAGTCATGAGAGCTAAAACATACACCTTTTTGTTTTTGTTAAATGAAGGCTCAGATGCTCACATAATAACATGATTCCTGGTGCTGAGGCTTTAATAAAAACACCAAATATTACAAGAATCTCAGTAAAATTGCAAGAATTGGCAATGTCGAGATCCTTGGCTTCCCATAAGTTCCTTTGCACGGCTCCTGTGCATAAAAGGATCTAAAGGATCTAAAGCTGCCTTCATGCAGCAGCAGTATTCCACAGAGGGGGCATTTCAGTGGCAGGAGGGGGCAGGATAGGAGTGCAATGTGCTTCAGATATTCTGGCTGATGGAGCACTTCCTGCAAGCTGTTACCAGACAGCACAAGTTATAGCATCCTGCTTAGAGCTCTGTGAAACCCATGGCCATTGGGCTAAAAAGAATCTAAGTATATTCAAAATTCCTTTAGCTTTTCTTGAATATGAGCATGAGACACCAAGGAAGATCACTGGTTTTTTAGATTCATTTTTCTCCTTCCCTTCTTCAGTAGCCCCCACTCACTCTAACAGGCCTCAGGTTACATCCTTCCTATTTAGGTATGCTGGATTGTGAAACTGTTGGTGATCTGGACCACAATGTCCATGCAAAAGACTTTGAGGCTTGAGCAGTAACTAGGGAAACTCCAGCTTTTCTCTTTCACCATCAGTGAGGGAGCCTCAACAGGGGAAAGGGCATTTTCTGGTTTCTGGCAGTCTGGTTTCTGGTATGGTGGTGAATATTTTTCACAGCTCCAATTGTACAGGAAGGGTGACTTGAATTATGAAACTACTGCACTGTTTAAAGATCACCAAGATAAACAAACAAGGCAGAGTTCCTGCTGAGAAGAAATGTAGCATTGTCCACATAGAAATAATGTGTTAGCTGGATACATCTATTTGCATGTAAAAATCAAGCCATTAAAACCAAGGTGTTCTGATGCAATAGTTTACTTTATAGCTAGGTGTCAGAGACCTGGGTTCACCTTTGAAGAGATTTGATCCTTTGTCTCTTTGTCTGTCTTTTTCGTCTCTTTCTCTCCATCTCTCTTTTTTTTCCTTTCTAAAAAGAAAGCTGGTATTTCTGAAGGATGAAAACTTTATAATCCTGAGTTAGCTTTGGCTTGCAGAACACAAATGAGTGGTGCCAGTACAATGGTTAACAGATGAACTTCTTGGGCAAATGTATATTGTACATCTGTTCCCAAACATCTTGTTTCAAGTATATTTTTACCTTAAAGTTATTGAGACATATGGTAAGTACTTTGGCTTTTTTCTGTGTAACGTGGATTTAAGTGTATCTTTGCCAGATGGGCAATATTAGTTATTAGATGTAGAAATGCATATATTTTAAATGCGCGTTTCTTTGGATTTTGTGAGGATAGCTATTAACTTAATATAAGTGTATAATAAAATAAATGACTTCACTCAATGTTATTAAAGGCACTTCAGATGCTCATCCCCTTCAATGTTTGGGGATATAAAAGCTCGTCTATCTAGGTTGAGCCTTTTGACAAAATTATTCACACACAGACTCATTTTGTTATGTCCAACTAAATTTTATATTAAGTTTTTTACTGGCATTGATTATTTTTCTTTAAAAAAAAACAACCCTATTCACATAATGTGAAACAGAGTGACTATTAAGTAGTTCTTTTATTTAGGACTTTAGGAAGCTATCAGTACCTTAAGGTAAAAAATTTTAAGACCAAAACATTTCTAGGTAGTATATTTCTTCTCTTTTTATGGCCATTTCACAGATTTGGGAGACTATGGGAAATATTAAGGAATAGCAGAAATTCCATGAAAGGTGGCAAGGGTAGCACTCTACGGAAAGACATTGGAGAGAGAATAAAGCAACTTTACAACAATAAGAAATTACTTTAATTCAGTATCATAATGGACCCTACTGTACTTACAGGCAAAATTGACTCTGGAAATTATGGCATACTGTATAAGAGAGGTGTATTTCATGGGTATTTAACTTAGCAATAAAGATAGTTATAGGTTTATGCCTAACACTTTTATCTTGTTTGATTATTGACAGACCTATTGCATTGATCTTAAATATATTTGCACTAACTATGTGCTGTAGACTGCTGTTAAGTCAATACAGTGTCTGGAAAGCAATTACATTCTAGGAGCTGAATTCTCCTGCTGGGGTATACGAGTCATTCCTGCTGAATACAGAGGAAGCTGTTTGTATCCTGTGGCTGGAGTATCAGGCTCTAAGATTTCACAGATTCAACAGTGTGTGACACCGACAGATCCCGGTCATCGGGTGGGCGGGCGGGATTGAACCTGGGGTCTCTAGAGCTTAGTGAATAAGCCTCTACTACATGAGCTAAAAGTCAACTGGCTATTAGCTAAGGCTGTAGAACAGACTCATTAATCTCTAAGTGGTCTTGGTGCCACTAGAAGGGACAGAACACCACACCCAGGAGATGTGTGGGTTACATTTGCATCATAGATATATAATATGCATTTTCTTCTAGCTTTAAGTTTAGCATGGTTACATTAGCCCATACATGTCCAGTCCTTTGTTGTACCTGACATGGTTCTAGTAACTTTTCTAGAAATTGGAAAACAGATCTGGTTCAGAAAACACTACCAAATTTGCTGCAGCACAGGACCGTGAATCATGGAAGTCCCCACCTCACCAGGAACAAGTTGAAATGCCAGTGTGGTATTTACTACTCATGCTCCAGTGACATGTTGTAGAGTAGGAGCTGTTTTATATGCAGAGTTCTGTGATAAACTAAGTCCCTGGAGAATCAGGCTCTCTCCTTTGGCTAGGGCACATTAAAGATCAATCACCTCCTTGTGTTTAACAGGAAAAGTCCATTCCCTGTGTCTCTCAAGAAACATACATCAGTTCTGGACACATTTCCCATTGCTTCCCTTGACATGGCAGAACAGTTTGGCTGCAAGTGAAGGGATGGGAGAAGATTCCATACAGAATCTTGGCCATGTAGTTGTAATCCAACTGAATAGCTGTCCAAGAGATACCATCTTGGCTTGAATCAGCTTCATAAAAATAATGGAATGCTAGGGCACATTCAGCACTGCAGCAGGAACATTGGGCAGCAGTCCACAAGATAAAAGGTTGTTGGTTACTCAATTCTGAGAGGTGAGTAGGTGGTAACTTTTGCCCCATGTTTGTGATAAATGTTCAGAAAGTCCCAGAATACATCTGTGGTAAAGCCCTGAGAACCTCCATTTTTCATTGCTTTATTTTTTCCCCCAGTACTGAAAGCCTTATGTCAAAGTCACCATCCTTTGACAGAGAAGTACTAGACACTTGTCTGATAATTATGGGAGACTCAAGTCTGATGAGCTTTTTAGTCCTTCTAAGTCTTGCATATTCTCATCTCTCTCAAAAATATAAAATCATGAAACTTATATGGAATATTACTTGTAATATTGTTAGGTTCTGCCTGAAACTTGGACCGCTCTCCTGCCCTCCCTATCCCCGAAAGTTCTCTCCTGTCCTAGCTTATCATTCTGGCAGGAGTTTACAGTTCTTAAAGTAGTTACTTTGGATGGCATCAATAGCAGTGATCATGAGATGGTTGAGTTCAGGATCCTGACAAAAGGAAAGCAGCAGAATACGGACCCTGGACTTCAGAAAAGTAGAGTTTAACTCCCTCAGGGAAATGATGAGCAGGATCCTCTGGGAGGTTAATATGAGGGGGAAAGGAGTCCAGGAGAGCTGGCTGTATTTTAAAGAAGGCTTATTGAGGGCGGAGGAACAAACCATCCCGATATGCAGAAAGAATAGCAAATATGGCAGGCAACCACCTTGGCTTAATAGAGAAATCTTTGGTGAGCTTAAACACAAAAAGGAAGCTTACAAGAAGTAGAAACTTGGACAGATGACTAGGAAGGAGTATAAAAATATTGCTCAGGCATGCAGGGGTGTAATCAGGAAGGCCAAAACACAACTGGAGTTACAGCTAGCAAGGGATGTGAAGGGTAACAAGAAGGGTTTCTACAAGTATGTTAGCAACAAGAAGGAGGTCAGGGAAAGTGTGGGACCCTTACTGAATGGGGAAGAAAACCTAGTAAGAAATGATGTGAAAAAAGCTGAAGTACTCAATGCTTTTTTTTCCTCGGTCTTCACAGACAAGGTCAGCTCCCAGACTGCTGCACTGGGCAGCACAGTATGAGGAGGAGGTGAGCAGCCCTCAATGGTGAAAGAACAGGTTAAGGACTATTTAGAAAAGCTGGACATGCACAAATCCATGGGGCCAGATCCAGTGCATCAGAGGGTGCTGAGGGAGTTGGCTGATGTGAGTGCAGAGCCATTGGCTATTATCTTTGAAAACTCATGGCAATCGAGGGAGGTCCCGGATGATTAGAAAAAGGCAAATATAGTGCCCATCTTTAAAAAAGGAAAGAAGGAGAATCCAGGGAACTACAGACTGGTCAGCCTCACCTCAGTCCCTAGAAAAATCATGAAACCATTTTGAAGCACTTGGAGGAGAGGAAGATGATCAGGAACAGTTAACATGAATTAACCACAGGCAAGTCATTCCTGACCAACCTGATTGCCTTCTGTGATGAGATAACTGGCTCTGTGGATATGGGGAAAATGGTGGACGTGAGATATCTTGACTTTAGCAAAGCTTTTCATAGAATCATAGAACTGGAAAGGACCTTGAGAGTTCATCTAGTCCAGTCCCCTGCACTCAAGGCAGGACTGAGTATTATCTAGACCATCCCTGTCAGGTGTTTGTCCACCCTGCTCTTAAAAATCTCCAATGATGGAGATTCCACCACCTTCCTAGGCAATTTATTACAGTACTTAACCACTCTGACAGTTAGGAAGTTTTTCCTAATGTTCAACCTAAACCGCCCTTGCTGCAATTTAAGCCAATTGCTTCTTGTCCTATCCTCAAAGGTTAAAAAGAACGTTTTTTCTCCCTCCTCCTTGTAACAACCTTTTATGTACTTGAAAACTGTTATCAGGTCCCCTCTCAGTCTTCTCTTTTCCAGACTAAACAAATCCAATTTTTTCAATCTTCCCTCATAGGTCATGTTTTCTATACCTTTAACCATTTTTGTTGCTTTTCTCTGAACTTTCCCCTATTTGTGTACATCTTTGCTGAAATGTGGTGCCCAGAACTAGACACAGTACTTCAGTTTAGGCCTAATCAGTGTGGAGTAGAGCAGATGAATTACCTCTCGTGTCTTGCTTACGATACTCCTGCTAATACATCCCAGAATGATGGTGGGGTTTTTTTTTGTTTGGGTTTTTTTTGCAACAGCATTACACAGTTGATTCATATTTAGCTTATGATCCACTATGACTTCTAGATCCCTTTCCACAGTACTCCTTCCTAGGCAGTCATTCCCCATTTTGTATGTGTGCAACTGATTGTTCCTTCCTAAGTGGAGTACTTTGCATTTCTCCTTATAAAATTTCATCCTATTTACTTCAGACCATTTCTCCAGTTTGTCCAGATCATTTTGAATTTTAATCCTATCTTCAAAAAGCACTTGCATCCCCTCCCAGCTTGGTATCATCCGCAAACTTCATAAGTGTACTTTCTATGCCATTATCTAAATCATTGATGAAGATATTGAACAGAACTGGACCCAGAACCGATCCCTGTGGGACCCCACTTGTTATGTCCTTCCAAAATGACTGTGAACCACTGATAATTACTCTCTGGGAACGATTTTCCAACCAGTTATGCACCCACCTTATAGTAGCTCCATCTAGATTGTATTTCCCTAGTTTGTTTATGAGAAGGTCATGCGAGATAGTATCAAAAGCCTTACTAAAGTGAAGATATATCACATCTACCACTTTTGATGCGGTCTCCAACAGTATTCTTGCCAGCAAGGTAAAAAATTATGGATTGGATGAATAGACTATAAGGTGGATAGAAAGCTGGCTAGATTGTCAGGCTCAACATGGATCAATGGCTTGATGTCTAGTTGGCAGCCAGTATCAAGCAGAGTGCTCCAGGGGTCTGTCCTAGAGCTGGTTTTGTTCAACATCTTCATTAATGATCTGGATGATGGGATGGATTGCACCCTCAGAAAGTTTGCGGATGACACTAAGCTGGTAGATACGCTGGAGGGTAGGGATAGGGTCCAGAGTGACCTAGAGAAATTGGAGGATTGGAATTAAAAAAATCTGATAAGGTTCAACAAGGACAAGTGCAGAGTCCTGCACTTAGGCCAGAAGAATCCCATGCACTGCTACAGGTTGGGGACCAAAAGGCTAAGCAGCAGTTCTGCAGAATAGGACCTGGGGATTATAGTGGATGAGAAGCTGAATATGAGTCAACAGTGTGCCCTTGTTGCCAAGAGGGCTAACAGCATATTGGGCTGCATTAGTAGGAACATTGCCAGCAGACCGAGGGAAATGATTATTCCCTTCTATTCAGTACTGGTGAGGCCTCATCTGGAGTACTGCATCCAGTCCCTCCCCTTTCCCCTACTCCTACCCCCCTCCCCCGAAAGGATGTGGACAAATTGTAGAGCGTCCAGCAAAGGGCAACAAAAATGATTAAGGGATTGGGGCACATGACTTGTGAGGAGAGGCTGAGGGAATTGGGCTTATTTAGTCTGCAGAAGAGAAGAGTGAGGGGGGGATTTGATAGCAACCTTTAACTACCTGAAGGGAGGTTCCAAAGAGGATGGGGCTAGGCCAAGGCCAGTACAAGGAAGTTTCGCACCCTAGGTGAAATTTCCACCTTGTGCCACCCCCACACCCAGCTAGACCCCCCACCCGCCGCGGCAGCTCACCATGCCCCCCCACCACCTCCACCAGAGGAGCCCCCCTGCGGCAGCTAACCCTGCTCCCCACCCGGGGAGCCCAGCGCCCTCCCACCCAGGAAGCCCCTCCCCCACTGCAGCTAACCCCGCCTGGGGAGCCCGCCCCAGCTCACCTCAGCTCCGCCTCCTTCACTGAGTATGCCGGCGCCGCTCTAATTCTCCTCCCCTCCCAAGCTTGTGGCGCCGATTGGAGGACACTTAGAGCAGCGGCTGTGTACTCAGTGGAGGAGGCAGAGTGGAGGTGATCTGGGGCGGGGAGCGGTTCCCCTGTGCGCCCCACATTACTGCGGGCAGCCCTCCCCGTGCCCTCTCCGCCCCAGCTCACCTCCACTTCTCCTCGCCTGAGCAGGCTTTTAGGCACCCTCAACCACTAGGTGCCCTAGGCACCCTCCTAGTTTGCCTAGTGGTTGCACCGGCCCTGGGCTAGGCTGTTCTCAGTGATGGCAGATGATAGAACAAGGAGCAATGGTCTCAAGTTGCAGTGAGGGAGGTATAAGTTGGCTATTAGGAAAAACTATTTCACTAGATGGGTGGTGAAGCACTGGAATGGGTTACCTAGGGAGGTGGTGGAATCTCCATCCTTAGAGGTTTTTAAGGCCCGGCTTGACAAAGCTGTGGCTGGGATGATTTATTTGGTGTTGGTCCTGCTTTGAGCAGGAGGCTCAACTAGATGATCTCCTGAGATCTCTTCCAACCAGGGCTGGCTTTGGACCAATTCGCCCGATTCCCCGGAATTGGGCCCCATGCCTAAGAGGGCCCTGTGCCAGGGCCTCATGCTTAGGCACCTTTTAAATTATTTTTTTACTCACCCGGCAGTGGTCTGCTCCGGGGTCTTCGGCATTTTGGTGGTGGGGGGTCCTCTCTGGGGGTCTTTGGTGGTCCCTGCTGCCGAAGTGCAGCCAAAGCCCCGGACTGCCACCGGGTATTCGAATTGGGCCCCACAGTTCATAAAGCCGGCCCTGCTTCCAACCCTAATCTTCTATGATTCTATGAAACATTATTTCAGCAGTATATTTGCAAATGTAACAATATGGGGAAATTTAGATGATTTGGAACTTTCTAAATTTACACTCAAGAAGTTGGGAACTGTGGTTGAAATCCTGTCTCCATTAAAGTCAATGGGAACTTTGTCAATGACTTCAGTGGGGTCAGGGTTTCTTCCTGTGTATTCTTCTTCCAAGAACAAGGCCCTCCAGTTGTTCTGTCTTTGAATCTGAGGACATTGAACAGTTGATGTGCTGAAACAACCAAGGAAAGTTTTAGGAGGCAATAGCTATCACTCAGTCCTGGATGGCTCGTTACATGGAGGTGCAGGAAAAACTTAATTTCCCATCTCTCCCCTCAAATTACAATACAAAAGGGCACTGATTGTGAAACTGATCCTCAGAGGAGTTGCAGATGCTCAGCTTTTCTGAGGACCATGCTGTTAAGCAAAAGTAGACAGTTCTGTATGAGACTTCTTTTTAAAGCCGGGTAGAAATTGAAAGAAAAATATCAGTTCATGGTGGAAGACTACAGAAAAATACACAAACTTCCATTCTGCAATTCTATCCATTTGCATCTCTCTGATGAGAAGTGTACTAATATCAGACAAAAATGGAAATATTATGGTTAATTTATTACAAAAAGATTACATTCGCTATTCTGTAACTTACATAAAAATGTCTGAAAATGAGCTGTTAGAGCAAAGGTTAGTAAATTGAAAACAAGAACTATGTATTGGAAATCTTCTCTTGTGTACAATAGCTCATTGTCTTTAATTCCATTTATGTTAACATTATTCCTTATTTCCTAATGAAATCATTTGAAGGGCCTGATTCTCCACTACCTTATAGCGTAGGTAGTCATTTACACTTGTGCAAAGTGTGTGCAATGGTAGTGTTTTGCACTCTCTTTCCACAGGTGTACAGAGGGTTTGAGACAGTGGAGAATCAGGCCTTCATTGTCTCTTTTTTTCTAAATCAGATAAATAACTTATAATAAAATCTTCTAAACATTGCTGAGTTTTAAATGTAACTGTATTTAATTTATAGTTTTTCACCTTTGAACAATACAAGAAATTACTAGGACATGCTTCACTGTCACCAGGATTGGTAAGTGTAAATACGTAATTAGGGTTTTTGTTCATTTAAGGAAATATTGGATGTCCCTCTGCCCCTCCCCAAAAGCAAAAGGAGCAAGATACTTAGTGTGATGCCAGAGTGAAATACAACAGAAAATACGTGCCAGGTATCTGAGCTGCAGATATGGTGTGGCCTTGGAAAACATGGGAAGAGTCCAAAAGCTAAAGTATAATGTGTAATATCCTGGAAACATCCATAAGTTACCATAGTAAATACATTTCAGTTGCAGCTGGTCAAAAAATGGAAAAACTCATTTCGTAAAAAAAATTTCAAAGTTCAAAATTTTCAAGTTTCAAAGTTTTCATTTTGAAGTGGTCAAAACATGGTTTATTTTTAGATATTTTGGGAAATATATTTATTAAAGGCACCATTGAAAATGTTATTGAAATGGTTATTGACATGTTTTGTTTATCAAAACCCAGCTTTTCATTAAATGAAAATCTTCCTAACCTTTTCAGTAACTTTTTTTGGTTAAAAAAAAAAAGTCAACAGCTATTTTTATATAATTTTCTGTAATATTTTCAATAACAAATGTGAAAAGGGGCACAATGCTGTTTTCTGGGAAAAATGAAGAATGTCAACAATTTTTATTTTAAAAAGAAAGGCTATTTTTAATAGAGTTTTTTCTGAAAAACTGTCAACCAGATTTCATTTCGATGTTTCTACTTTTAATCCCTTGCCTCCTGTCTACTCCCTTTTTAAAAAATATTGGCATGCATAAAACACTTCACACTTTGTAGAGACACCTGTGTTCTGTTTATAATAATCCATGTATCTGAGTTTTAAGCAAGACTAAAAAAATGTGAATTACTTGGAAAAGGGTATGTAATAAATAATAAAATCCTGAACATCTGGATTATAGATTTTGTGGTCAGGTGAGTTTGGGCTTAGAATTCTTTTTACAGTTTTGGTTCCTGGGATGGAAGTTTGTGATAGACAAAGAAAATATCTGATCACTTGTCTTGCAAGAAGACGTGCCTTTATTAGACTATACTGTGCCTACTAAAGAGTGTAAAATAGAGAGGAAACCTTTAGTTTATCATTACCCCAGGTACTGTCTTTGTGACACAACATGCTGCTGCCCTTCTCATGCAGGACGGAAAACTCTTCAAATGAAACTTCCTCCTCTTAAGTACTCCATTGGTGCTATTGTTGTTTATAGTCCCCCCATGTTGTCAGCAGACTCCCTCTTTCTTAATGTGCAATGGAAAAGCTGTCATTTGCATTCCTGGCAAGTGGAGAGAGCAGATTTCAGGTTTTTTGGTGTATTGCCACCCTTTCCCAAGAACAGCATTCTGAAAACTAGTGAACATACAGCATGTGTTCTTAACAAATGGCAGCTTTGATTCGTATAGTATCTGTACTGGGTAACAAACATCCCAATAATTTTTTTAATGAATAATGCCGCTTTCATTACATTGCTATCGTTTTCAGTTACACTTAGGGCTCTCTTGTGGCTTAAATGCCATAGCCATGGTGGGGAGTGAGGGACAAGGATCTTAGAGGTTTTCTGTGTACCTCGAGGCTGAGGCACGCAGAATACCTCCAGGTCTTCTGGCGGAGCTCATTTCGAGGAAGCATGTCCCTTTGAAAGGGAGAAACAAGTGTTTCCACCTTCTTCCTTTTGGCTTCAGACCGACAACTGATAATGAAGGAGTGGGGCCATGCTCCCATCCCATGAAGGGAATATAGTCCTACCGGCAGCACTGCCAGTGTTCCAGGTGCAGAATGGCTGGGATTGAGACTGCCCCTATATAAGTGAACAAAGAGTTAAAGGCTCCTGGCACCTTCTTCCTTCTTGAACACGCATTCAGAGTCTGGCCCTATGTGAGCTGAATGGAATGTTTTCCTGACTATTGCTTTCCTCCCACCATGGTTCTTTTCCTGTTTCAGCCAGTATACTCCATATACTATGCAGTGGCTTTAAGGTGGTAGAGGAGCAGAACGGTCCTTATAAGTGGCTGGCACTGGAGACTAAAACAAAGAAACAAACAGCCCAAGATTAATTATTTTGAGTTTTCTTAACTGCTCTGAATATTTAGCTGTTATTTATCTATTATGAACAAAGTAAACCATTTTTATCCTTCTAAATATGGCGTATTCTACCTGAGTGCAAAGCACAGGCCTTACTCAGGGCCATACTGTACCATCGATTTTTGAGCAGATGGGGTGAATTCACCCCAGTGAAGGGGGCCAGCACCAGCCCTCTGCACCACTTAAGTCCCACTTAAGTCTTCTCAGGATTGAAATTTACCCATGGCGAATTTTCCTCCTAAGTGGGCATTCTGCTTGAGTAAGTGCTTCACAGTTTAGCCTGGAATATTCGTTACTTTTACTATATTTTAAGTGCATTTGATTTAATGCTGAATACACAGAAGTTTTTTTAAGTATTACATAGTTGCATCTATATTTTAAAAAAACAAAATTATTATTCATTGCCTTCAAACTCCACCCAAATATAACATGGGAACATTATTTTTCCATGTCTGCATCCTAAATCAGTAACACAGCTTTCCTTCCAGCTAGAGAGAATTTGTTGTTGATAGGACTTCGACATTTTATTTTGAATGTTTGGAATGTGGTTTTGGTTTTTGTAATTTCTTCTTCATGAACTGTCAACATCTAATCAAGGGCTAAAGCTGTTTAGTAATGGTACACTGCTGCTTTAGTGTAGGTCTCTCCATTTTCATCATATCATTCAGCTTCATCATGTGATGTATGGGACATTTTACCACAGTGCTCATGAAAACTTGATGTTTAAGTATTGATTGATTTAATTTCCCTAGACGTTTGCAGTTGCTGGTCTGGGATCTGGATTAACAGAAGCGGTTGTGGTTAACCCTTTTGAAGTAGTAAAGGTTAGCTTACAGGCAAATCGGAATGCTTTCACAGAGGTATGGTAACTGTTCCATTCTTTTTTCAAAACTTTGTTAAATATAAGAAATACTTTAAAGTTAATTTTAATATTTAATCAGAATCTCTACGCTCATTGTAGAAAACTTTCTCTGAGGCTGTCTGAATGAAATAATGATATTCCCCCTAAGCAATGCTGTTTTAACAAAGGTGGAATAGGAAACTTTGCTGACAAAAAATATATATATATATATATATATATATATATATATATATATATATATATATATATATATATATATATATATATATCTACATAGGGAAAGTACTTAGTTGCACATTAGGAGCCAGATGCTTTACTTCTCTTTGTGATGCTCTTACAACACCCATATGAGATATGAAAATACTGTTATCACCATTTTACAGATGGGTAACTGGGGCATAGAAAGAGGTTAAGTGACTTACCTAAGGTTACACAGAAAGTGTGACAGAGCAAGGACTTGAACCTATGTCTCCTGTAGCCTAGGGTAACACACTAACTACGGGACCCTGCTTCCTCTATGGTTAATAGGACCACAGAGAATACTGTAGGGAAAGTAAAGCGATTCGGGAGCTGGAAAGGTGATCCATGAGACGATCTTTCTCTCTCTCTCGTTCTCTCTTATGACATGGTGAATAATATGAAAAAATTGTGAACCAGTATTACAATCTGTCAGTTCCGTGAACGAATAATCAGACCTCCTTTATACCTCTGCAGATACAATTGGCCTGCCTCAATACAAACTTTTGCTTTTGAGTATAAATGTATTAAAACCACATTGTGAGCAAACTAGTTCCAGCAGCACTAAGTGGGAACACAACATCCTCTCCACACATAAATTCCAGAGACTTTATTCTCCCTCACAGGATTTTTAATCCACCTCGCTGCTTTTTTTTTTTTTTTGCAGTGAGTTATAATTAATTATTTCCCCCAAATGAAACCTAGATCCTCTACGCTTTTCTCCTCTGATCTTAAAAAAAAAATCAGTGATATTCTGCATTGCAATTGTTCTAGAAAATCAAAGCTCTTTGAGTTTAAAAAAGGAATCAAAATACACTTATGCTTAATGAAAATCCTAACAACACCCTTATTGCAGTACTATGGTTATGTCATAGTCATTCATGTAAAATTTTCAAAAGCACCTAAGTGAGACCTAATTGAGCACTTAGGGACCTAATTCCCATTGAAAATCAAATAAGTTTTTATTTGTCCTATGGGAAAAAAAAAAGTCAGTGGGACTGAGTCACTTAGGTACTTTGTAAATTTTACTAACATTTTATGTAACTAAAAATATAATGCCAGATATTCCACTGGTGTCAATTGGCTGAACTCTATGGACTTCAATAGAGCTGTGTTGATTTCTATCAGCTGAGAATCTGTCCCATTCCTGCTTAAATATGCTAAAGAATATTCTAAGCTAAAGGAGATGTCAGAAATACAAAACATTATATTTTTTCTTTTAAAAAATCCCAAGTTACCAGAATTCAGACCTACGTCCTCATGAGTAGCATGTGCTTGTTACTACCTTCTATGGGTATGTCTACACTACGAAATTAGGTCGATTTAATAGAAGTCTTTTTTTAGAAATCGATTTGATACAGTCGATTGTGTGTGTCCCCACTAAGCACATTAAGTCGGCGGTGTGCATCCACAGTACTGAGGCTAGCGTTGACTTTCGGAGCGTTGCACTCTGGTAGCTATCCCACAGTTCCTGCAGTCTACGCCGCCCATTGGAATTCTGGGTTGAGCTCCCAATGCCTGATGGGGCAAAAACATTGTCATGAGAGGTTCTGGGTTCATGTCGTCAGGCCCCGTTCCCTCCGTGAAAGTAACGGCAAAAAATCGTTTCTCGCCTTTTTTCCTGGGTTACCCATGCAGACAATATACCACAGCAAGCATGGAACCGGCTCAGCTCACTCTCACCGTATGTCTCCTGGGTGCTGCTGGCAGATGCGGTACTGCAGTGCTACACAGCAGGATCCTCTTGCCTTGCCTTGCCTTGCCGACGGCAGATGGTACAATATGACTGCTAGCCGTCGTCATTGTCCCATGGGTACTCCTGGCTGACTTTGGTTAGGTTGGTTGGGGGCGCCTGGGCAGACATGGGTGCTCCTGGATGGCCTCAGTGAGGTTGGTTGGGGTTGCCTGGACAAAAATGGGAATGACTCCAGGTCATTCTCTTCTTTAAGGTTCGTCTAATGGAGATTCAGTCCTGCCTGGAATATCATGCCTGCTGGAGGCTTCTGCCTCAGGCTGCTTTCCCAGTTGGCAGCACCATAGGCTGAGCAAGTGCAGAATGGTGGTAGAATGTGCCTTTGGATGTTTAAAAGCTTGCTGGCACAGTTTATTGACTTGGTTAGACCTCAGCGAAACCAATATTCCCATTGTTATTACTGCTTGCTGTGTGCTCCACAATATCTGTGAGAGTAAGGGGGAAATGTTTATGGTGGGGTGGAAGGTTGAAGCAAATAGCCTGGCCACTGATTATGCGCAGCCAGACACCAGGGCAGTTTGAATTGCACAGCAGGGCGTGCTGTGTATCAGAGAAGCTTTGAAAACCAGTTTCATGACTGGCCAAGCTATGCTGTGAAAGTTCTGTTTGTTTCTCCTTGATGACACCCCTCCCCCAGACCTTGGTTCACTCTACTTCCCTGTAAACAAACCACCTTCCCCTCCCCCCTTCGATCTCCACTTGCAGAGGCAATAAAGTCATTGTTGTTTCAAATTCATGCATTCTTTATTAATTTGTCACACAAATTGGATAAATGCCAAAGTAGCCTGGGAGGGGTGGGGGAGAAGGGAAGCACATGGGTGGGGTAGTTGTAAGGGCACCCCCTAAAATGCCATGCAGCTCATCATAGAAGCAAGATGTCTGGGGCTCTGACCTGGAGCAGCCATTTGCCTCTCTGGTTCTTTGATAGGCTTCACGCGGCACTGCTGTGGGTCCCTGTTATAACCTCTCTCCTTCATACCCTTGGAGACTTTTTGAAATATTCCTGTATTTCGTCTTTTGCAATGGAGTTCAGATAGCACAGATTCGTCTTCCTATACAGCGATCAGATGTAGTACTTCCCATTTGATCCGTGCTAGAGCTCTTTTGCGATTCTGGGACCCCATGGTCACCTGTGCTGATGAGCTCTGCATGGTCACCTGTGCTGATCAGGTCACTACACTGGCCAAACAGGAAATGAAATTCAAAAGTTCACGGGGCTTTTCCTGTGTACCTGGCCAGTACATCTGAGTTGAGAGTTGTCATAAACAGATAAGTAAGAGTTAATAGAACAGAAGTACTTCATATCTCTTTTGCCTGTAAAGGGTTAACAAAATCAGTGAGCCAGGTTGTCACCTGACCAGAGGACCAATCAGGGAACAGGATACTTTCAGCTCTTGAGGGAGGGAAGTTTGTGTGTGTGCTGTTAGATTTTGGTTGTTGTTCACTCTGGAGGCTCAGAGGGACCAGATGTGCAACCAGGTTTCTCTCCAATCTCTCCAATTTAGGCTCTTATAAGTTCAGAATAGTGAGTACTAGGTAGATAAAGTGAGTTAGGCTTATGGTTGTTTTCTTTATTTGCAAATGTGTATTTGGCTGGGGGGGAGTTCAAATTTGCATTTTTACTGAAAGGATTTTAATTTGTACTTGTATACTTAGGCTGGGAGGGTATTCCCAGTGTCTATAGCTGAAAGACCCTGTAACATATTCCATCTTAAATTTACAAAGATAATTTTTACTGTTTTTTCTTTCTTTAATTAAAAGCTTTTCTTGTTTAAGAACCTGATTGTTTTTTTTTATTCTGGTGAGACCCCAGGGGACTGGGTCTGGAGCCACCAGGGAATTGGTGGGGAGAAAGGAAGGGGGAGAGAAAGGTTAATTTTCTCTCTGTGTTAGAATTACTTTCTCTCTCAGGGAGAGTCTGGGAGGGGGAGAGAGAAGGAGGGGGGAAGGTGGATTTTCCTCTCTGTTTTTAAGATTCAAGGAGTTTGAATCACAGTGATCTTCCAGGGTAACCAAAGTAGGGGAAGCCTGGGAGAGGCAACAGTGAGGGAAAGGGTTTACTTTCCTTGTGTTAAGATCCAGGGGGACTGGGTCTTGGGGGTCCCCGGGCAAGGTTTTGGGGGGACCAGAGTTTACCAGGCACTGGAATTCCTGGTTGGTGGCAGCGCTACAAGTACTAAGCTGGTAATTAAGCTTAGAGGAATTCATGCTGGTACCCCATCTTTTGGACGCTAAGGTTCAGAGTGGGGAATTATACCATGACATGGTGGCAGAGGTGGGATAGATAGATAAGATAGAATCCAAAAACCAGTGAGGTTTTTATTTCTCTCCCTGCTAGCTATCTGCAGGCAGACTGAGGTTTGGGTTTAGGAGCAAAAGCCGGTAGGATTCTTTCTTTCTCTTTCCCTGCTAGCTGCGTGTAAAGCAGGCTAGAGGAGATTGTTTTAAAAGCAAAGGTCTGCAAGTTTTTTTTGGTCTCTCCCTTCTGAGTACTCTGAAGGCAAAGGCATTAGGGTTTAACAAGGATCTTTGTTAAACAAAGGGACTCCAGTTGTGAGTCACCATACACCAGCAAAACACATTTGCAAATGAATGGTTTTTTTTCTTTCTAACTCTGTCGGGAATAGCTAGGTAGAAGGAGTTAAAAGAAAGACTCTGTTGCTAAGCAACTCGAAGAAGGCAACAGAAAAGCAGCATTTCAAGCAGGGCACCCCAACACAAGAAAGCAGAAACTATGACTATCAAGGACACCCTGAAACAGGAACGGGCAAAACTGGGAGCAGAGGAACAAATCAAAGACGCAGACCACAGGCGAGACATGGAAAAAAAACCAAAAAGAACTAGAAATAAAACAAAAAGAGATGGAACTGAGAGAAAAAGAAATGAAGCTGAGAGAAAGAGAAAGAGAGGCTGCCCACAGGAGAGAGCTGGAGATAAAAGAAAGAGAGAGGGAAGAGAGAGAAAGAGAAAGAGAGGCTGCCCACAGGAGAGAGCTGGAGATAAAAGAAGAAGAATGGGAAAGAGAGAGGGAAGAGAGGGAAAAAGAGAGAAAGCATGAACTGGAATTAACACAGGCTAAGCAGAAGAACACAGCCGATCCTAGCAACCCTTTGCCAGTTATTGTTCCACATCCCAAGAAATTTCCCACCTACAAGGCAGGTGATGACACTGAGGCCTTCCTAGAAAATTTTGAAAGGACCTGCCATGGGTGCAGCATCACTGAAAACCAGTACATGATAGAGCTGAGGTCACTGCTCAGTGGATCCCTAGCAGAGGTGGCGGCTGAAATGCCTAAGGAGAACATGAACGATTATAAACCAAGGCCAGAATCAGAATGAAGCTAACACCTGAGCATGCCCGTTGGAGGTTCAGAGCCCTAAGGTGGAAACCAGATGTGTCATTCACCCGACACGCCTATCACATTGGAAAAAATTATAATGCCTGGATATCAGGAACCAACGTTCAATCTCTGGACGAGATGCACCTCCTAATACAATTGGAGCAGTTCTTAGAGCGTGTTCTGGAGGAAATAGAAAGGTACATCCTAGATGGGAGGCCCAAAACTGTCACCGAGGCGAGGGAGATTGGAGCCAGATGGGTGGAAGTGGCAGAAAAGAAAAAAACTACATCAAGGGGAGCGAATATCACAGGGGTCACACCGACAATAAACCCTATACCCAAGGGCAACCCAAGACCCCACCTACAACCCAAGGAAAGCCGCCGATGCCCTCTTCTCTCACCTCACCAATCTCCAATAACCCACCTCGGCCCAGTGACCAGTCAGCTGGGTGATGCTTCAAGTGTAATGAACTGGGACATATAAAGGCCAACTGCCCCAAGAACCCCAACCGAGTGCAGTTCATTATATCTCCATCACTCCAAAGATCCCCAGGCCCAGATGCCTCTCAAATACCCTCAGAGTGAAGGGAAATTTTGAGAGTGGGCGGAAAGAAGGTTATCGCGTGGAGAGACACGGGGGCACAAGTGTCAGCTATCCATCAATCCTTAGTGGACCCCAGATTCATCAACCCAAAGGCCCAAGTAACAATTTACCCCTTCATGTCACAAGCGGTAAACTTGCCCACAGCTAAACTGCCTGTCCAGTACAAAGGCTGGTCAGGAATGTGGACTTTTGCAGTCTACGACAATTATCACATCCCCATGCTACTGGGGGAAGACTTGGCCAACCAGGTAAAGTGGGCCAAGAGCGTGGGAATGGTTACATGCAGCCAAACCAGGCAAGCTTCCAGACCCATCCCTGTTCCTGAACTGTCCACAGAGGCCCCGTCTGTGTTAGCAGAGACCCAGACAGAGGTAGTGGACCCAGATTCCCTGCCTACGCCTGCAACAGCCACAGTACCTCCAGTCCCAGACCCGGACCTGGAAACGCAACCAGCACCAGAACCATTGCCAGCACTGACACCAGCACTTGCTAACGCATCTTCAACACCAACACCAGAGGACGCCAGCGAGCCTGAACTGGCAGAAGCAGCGGACAACCAGACCCAAGAGGCTCAACCAGAGCCTGAAATACCACCTGGTGCACCAGCGGAGAGCGGTTCACCAGCCACGAAAACAACCCCATCACCTACATTGCTTCCCGAAGGACCAAGCCCAAGTCCACAGTCTAAGGAAGAACTGGTGTCTACAGCCTCCAGGAAACAGTTCCAGACTGAGCAGGAAGCAGATGACAGCCTTCAGAAAGCTTGGGTGGTGGCACAGAGCACTCAACCGCCTCTCAGCTCTTCTAACCGATCTCGGTTTGTTATAGAACAAGGGCTTTTATATAAGGAGACTCTTTCTGGTGGACACCGGGAAGACTGGCATCCACAAAAACAGTTGGTGGTTCCAACTAGGTACGAGGAGAAGCTCTTAAGCTTAGCCCATGATCATCCCAGTGGCCATGCTGGGGTGAACAGAACCAAAGACAGGTTGGGGAAATCCTTCCACTGGGAGGGGATGGGCAAGGATGTTGCTATGTATGTCCGGTCTTGTGAGGTGTGCCAAAGAGTGGGAAAGCCCCAAGACCAGGTCAAGGCTCCTCTCCAGCCACTCCCCATAATAGAGGTCTCATTTCAGCGAGTAGCTGTGGATATTCCGGGTCCTTTCCCAAAGAAGACCCCCAGAGGAAACCAATACATACTGACGTTCGTGGATTTTGCTACCCGATGGCCAGAAGCAGTAGCTCTAGGCAACAATAGGACTAAAACTGTGTGCCAGGCCCTAATAGACATTTTTGCCAGGGTAGGTTGGCCCTCCGATATCCTTATGGATTCAGGGACAAATTTCCTGGCAGGGACCATGAAAAAACTGTGGGAAACTCATGGGGTGAATCACTTGGTTGCCACCCCTTACCACCATCAAACCAATGGCCTAGTGGAAAGGTTTAATGAAACTTTGGGGGCCATGATACGTAAATTCATAAATGAACACTCCAATGACTGGGACCTAGTGTTGCAGCAGTTGCTCTTTGCCTACAGGGCTGTACCACATCCCAGTTTAGGGTTTTCACCGTTTGAGCTTGTGTATGGCCACGAGGTTAAAGGGCCATTACAGTTGGTGAAGCAGCAATGGGAGGGGTTTACACCCTCTCCAGGAACTAACATTCTGGACTTTGTAAGCAACCTACAAAACACCCTCCAACACTCTTTAGCCCTCGCTAAAGAAAACCTAAAGGATGCTCAAAAAGAGCAAAAGGCCTGGTATGATAGACATACCAGAGAGCGTTCCTTCAAGGTAGGAGACCAGGTTATGGTCTTAAAGGCGCAACAGGCCCATAAAATGGAAGCATCATGGGAAGGGCCATTCACGGTCCAAGAGCGCCTGGGAGCTGTTAACTCCCTCGTAGCATTTCCCAATTCCTCCCTAAAGCCCAGAGTGTACCACGTTAATTCTCTCAAGCCCTTTTATTCCAGAGATTTACAGGTTTGCCAGTTTACAGCCCAGGGAGGAGATGACGCTGAGTGGCCTGATGGGGTCTACTATGAAGGGAAAAGTAACGGTGGCGTGGAAAAGGTGAACCTCTCCACAACCCAGGAACGTCTGCAGCGGCAACAGATCAAGGAGTTGATGCACGCTCCCGTAAAAGTTTCCCAAAATCAACTGGTTAAAAATTGTCCTTACAATGTGAAGAATCTTGTAGTTGTACATAATTAGTAGCATATGTAAGGGTGCATGTGTTTATTGATCTGTGTATTCTAGAGTTCTAGGGATAAATCACTGCCAGTATGGTTCCACACTGTCAGCGATTTGGGGGGCGTGTCTTAAACAGATAAGTAAGAGTTAATAGAACAGAAGAACTTCATATCTCTTTTGCCTGTAAAGGGTTAACAAAATCAGTGAGCCAAGCTGTCACCTGACCAGAGGACCAATCAGGAGACAGGATACTTTCAACTCTTGAGGGAGAAAAGTTTTTGTGCTCTGCTGTTAGATTTTGGTTGTTGTTCACTCTGGGAGCTCAGAGGGACCAGATGTGCAACCAGGTTTCTCTCCAATCTCTCCGATACAGGCTCTTATGTCAGAATAGTGAGTACTAGGTAGATAAAGTGAGTTAGGCTTATGGTTGTTTTCTTTATTTGCAAATGTGTATTTGGCTGGGAGGAGTTCAACTTTGCATTTTTGCTGAAAGGATTTTAATTTGTACTGTATATTTAGGCTGGGAGGGTATTCCCAGTGTCTATAGCTGAAAGACCCTGTAACATATTCCATCTTAAATTTACAAAGATAATTTTTACTGTTTTTTCTTTCTCTAATTAAAAGCTTTTCTTGTTTAAGAACC
Organism: Gopherus evgoodei; assembly: GCF_007399415.2. Taxonomy (NCBI): domain Eukaryota; kingdom Metazoa; phylum Chordata; order Testudines; family Testudinidae; genus Gopherus; species Gopherus evgoodei. The sequence continues at coordinate 48,181,335 of NC_044325.1, forward strand.
TGATTGTTTTTTTTTATTCTGGTGAGACCCCAGGGGACTGGGTCTGGAGCCACCAGGGAATTGGTGGGGAGAAAGGAAGGGGGAGAGAAAGGTTAATTTTCTCTCTGTGTTAGGATTACTTTCTCTCTCAGGGAGAGTCTGGGAGGGGGAGAGAGAAGGAGGGGGGAAGGTGGATTTTCCTCTCTGTTTTTAAGATTCAAGGAGTTTGAATCACAGTGATCTTCCAGGGTAACCAAGGTAGGGGAAGCCTGGGAGAGGCAACGGTGAGGGAGAGGGTTTACTTTCCTTGTGTTAAGATCCAGGGGGACTGGGTCTTGGGGGTCCCCGGGCAAGGTTTTGGGGGGACCAGAGTGTACCAGGCACTGGAATTCCTGGTTGGTGACAGCGCTACAAGTACTAAGCTGGTAATTGAGCTTAAAGGAATTCATGCTGGTACCCCATCTTTTGGACGCTAAGGTTCAGAGTGGGGAATTATATCATGACAAGAGTGCTTTCCAGAGCAGTTACAATGGAGCACTCTGTGATAGGTCCCGGAGGCCAATACTGTCAAATTGCATCCACACTACCCCAAATTCCCTCGTCAGGGAGGAGTACAGAAATCAATTTTAAAAGCCCTTTAAGTTGACAAAAATGGCTTTGTCGTGTGGATGAGTGAGGGTTAAATCGATCTAAGGCTTCTAAATTTGACCTAAACTCGTATTGTAGACCAGGGCATATGATGTATCCTCACTCTGTAACGATGCAGTGTTTTTCTAAAAGGATTAAGCAGTGTCTGCACTTATCCCCATTGTGTAGTTCATGCCATGTGATGAAACTTACTGCAATTTACATGTTATGTTCGCTGTTACCTTTAAATAAAAAATATAGCCTATTTCAAGGAACAAGGGAGACTGACACCAATAGTGTGCTGACCATTGGATTGTTCTGTGATATCTGAACATCTTTCTAGGGTCAATTGGTGTAAAGAGGAAGAACCCCAGATTTGACACAGCAGCACTCTGACATCATGGAATTCCCCTAATAAAAACACTGCAGTGGGTATTTATCAATGGACAAATCCTAGCAGCCGTACCACTTTGGATCTTTTTCAGGTTTCAAAAGCTAACCAAGGTCAGACCTGTGTTTTGCCAAGAAAAATCATCTGCTGCCCAAACTGGCATCAGGTGTTCGGCAGCTGGTATCCCTTCCCCTCTGCATTATTAGTAAATCAATAATCCATCTTAATGCCAGTGGGCACTGTATTGTTGAAGTTGCCTTCTTTAGCAGAGACTTGAAACTGGGTTCATGACTGCTGGTTCTCTTTAAAGATCCAATCTTAATTTTTCCAAGAGCAAAGACATTAATCCTAATATGCTGATAAAATTCTAGTTTGAATATCTGCATTCAGTGTATAAGCGGCAAAGAGTTCTGTGGCACCTTATAGACTAACAAACATATTGGAGCATGAGCTTTCGTGGGTGAATACCCACTTCGTCAGATGCATCCGACGAAGTGGGTATTCACCCATGAAAGCTCATGCTCCAATACATTTGTTAGTCTATAAGGTGCCACAGAATTCTTTGCTGCTTTTACAGATCCAGACTAACACGGCTACTCCTCTGATATCATTCAGTGTATAGATGCTCATCTACAGCAAAGAGCTTTGATATCTTTGCATGTAGCTAGAAAAGTAAATCATGATCATAAAATAGGGTTTGTTAGTTTTTTATTTCTACAGACAGAGATGGATAGCAGAGCATCAGCAGGTCAATATTAGTTACTAAATATGCAAAGGACAAATGAACCTAAATAGTACAAGAAAAGAAAACTTGGCTGTAACCTAAATAAGCAGTAACCTGTTGTGTTAGATATAATTGGGATCATTTGGCTGATGATGTTGATCTGCCAGAGTGATATTTTCAAATGGAAGCCCATTAAACAAATAAGTATATTGAAATCAGCAGTGTTTACAGAGTTCTAGTCAAAATTGTTCTACATTTTCCTGTTTAAGCATCCTAGTGGAAGTAATGTTTTGCCTTTCTAATTAAATATTTGGTTATACAAAGGTGGCATTATGTTTTAGTGAAAACCAAGGACTAGTCAGCAAACAGGCTTTTAAAATGACCTTTTTAATACTTGTAACTTAAAGCAAAGAGCTAAAATGTCAGTGTTGATCTGTGAAAGTAATTCACTGTACCAAATCTAGTACAGCACATTTGGGAACATGGGACTTGCCATGCGGCATCAAATGTGCATCTATTCTGATGGCCTGTCAAACAGCAGCCGATACCAGATACCTCAAAGGAAGATGCTAGAATCTTTGTAATGAATGGATAATTAGGTAATAACCTGCCCATAGAGGAAATTTCTTCTTAGTGGTTGTCTTATGCCCTGAAGTAAGAGGGTTTTTATCCCTTGTGGCCAAGATTTTCAGAACAGTATATCTTAAATGAGATTCCTAAATCTAGATTAGGGAATTTAAATAAGTGGCCTGATTTTGAAAATCCAACAGCTCCCAATAGAGTAAAGTATTTCATTAGAGAGGCAAACCATGATTTCCATTAGGATGTGTAAGCAGGAAAAAGGAGAACCATTTTGACTAGATCTCAAACACTAATTTCAATATACTTCTAATAAATATAGACCAAGATTTTCAAAGTTATTTGCTTAAAGTTAGGCTCTTAAATCCATACTGAGGCATTTTCAAATACACTTTGTATGTGGCTTTTCATCTACTGCAACCTTAGCAACACAGCGTCTCTGCTGATAACAGCATTGCCAACCGTACACATTCAAAAATTATGAGTTGGACAACAAAAATTCATGAGATTGGTAGAAGGATCATGAGATTTCAAAACATATGAATTTTTCTTCACCTGCTGGTTTCTGAGCCCTTAGGACACATTTGGGTCATGGTTTCAAGCTTTTCTCTGAAATCATGAGGGTTAGAAATCTTGTTTTTAATGGAAGTTGTGATTCTCACATAACCTCAAGATTCCAGGGGCTGGGGCTTTAAGAAATATTTTGAGACTCATGATAAAATCACTAGAGTAGGTAACACACTGATAGTTGTCTGGTTTGAAATGAGGCTCTGTGGATAATTTACTACACTTACTGTTCATAAAGATGATTTCTTCTTTCTTTTGTTTTACATGTGCAGCAACCATCAACCTTTGTCCAAGCACGGCGAATTATTACAACTGAGGGCTTAGGATTCCGTGGACTCAACAAAGGCCTCACTGCAACATTGGGCCGCCATGGAGTTTTTAATATGGTTTACTTTGGATTCTACTTCAACGTCAAAAACATTATTCCAGTCAATGAGGTAAGTGCTTTGTACTGTATAAAAGACAAAAACATAGTCACAAACAGGGCAATTTAACTGACATTCTACCTTTCCTTGCAAAGCTGTGGTCTTTTCAGAGAGACATTTTGCTCTAGTTGTCTATTTTTGGAAGTCCTACAGAGTTTTATTTGCTGTAGCAAAACAAGAATTTGCAATTCTCATTTTTTAAGCAAAGTGAGCTACAAGCAATTCTGTAAAGTATGCAGGGCCTGAATTCTCATTTACGCAAAGGCCATTTTGTGCCATTCTGGCAGCGTAAAGCTGCTAGGAAATGGGAGTAAATTACATTTATATTTACATGAGGCACCTTAGTTTGAAAATCTTGTCCTAAGTGCTTATCGGTGGTAGTCAATAGATATTAGTGCTACATGAAGTAACATCCAAAATGGCTCAGAAGGGTAAAAATTAAATTCTGTAGAACATCTACCTTCAGTATGAAAAGCAGAGGGAAACGAAGTATTAAGAGAAAACTAGACTAGACTGCCACCTAAATAAGCAGTAACGGGCTGTACTGGATTTAATTAGGATCATTTGGATGAAGCTGTTAATCTGCCAGGATGATATTTTGAAATTAAAGTCCATGAAGCAAATTAAGTATTTTGGATATAGCAGTGTTTACAGAGTTCAGGGGGCTCAGCTTTCTGTGGTGCAGAAGCTGCAAAAGATTGTGTCTGCTACCTGTACACTGGACCTACTTATTCCAGACACAGATCAGCCGGTGCTCAAGGATAACAAGATAAATTCACTTGTGTATAGAAGGCCAGACTCACAATAGTATTTAAACAGGACTTTCAGTGGTGTATAGACCTTGTGTTATCTACATCCAGGGTGAATTTCACCATGAGTAAACTAAACAGAAAGCCTGTGTAGCTGGAACAGCACATAAAACTATTTTATTAAAATAGGCTTACAGACTTAGGCATTATATAACAAAGAGAAAATTCACTAATTGTAAAGAATGATTGTACCAGCAATTTCCTAAAGAATTATATGAGCAACAACTAATGATTTTTGAATAGCTTCAGTGTTGTACTTAATGAACTGTGTTTTCACTAATGCAAAACTAAAGCTATGATGACAATTTAAACAACCACAGGTGTAGTGTCTGGTGATATTCATATAAGAAACTGTAATTTACATCAAAAGGTACCTGTTTTGATTCCCATATAAAGCAAAACCCCATTTTTCTGCACTTTTAAGTAGCCTGGTATTTTTGTTGGCAACTGAATGTAAATGAGGAAAAGATCAATTTACTTATTTGCAGATTCTTACTGTAAATTGAATTGGTCAGGAGCAACTAACATGCAAGTTTCCACAGGTTTCTTTTAGTATGTTTAAACATAGTCTAACAATACACATTCAGAATGTATTCCGAAAGCTCTAAGTACATGCATACCTTGACATTAATGTAGAAGTATTTTCCTTGCCAAGAAGATTAAAAAATTCTGTATAACTAGTGGATGTTTTTCATGTATATTTTTCATACCTTTCACCAGTTTACATATTTTTAGAGTATCGTAAATTTCAAAATATGAAAAGTCAGATACTCTTAAGGACATGGAGGGTCAGGCATATCTTCTAGGAAATAAAGAAGAGTTCCTGCCTGCTAATCAAGGGATAGTGATAGGGTTTGGCATAACAACCATTTGCTAACCTTTTAGAGGATAATAAAATGTCATAAGAAGCTGTTATTGCATTATGAGGGAGAGGAGAGTTCGGAGTTTATATACATTTTGTATGATGCAATATTCAGATCTGGAGACATACATTTTATGTACTATTTTAAATCTAAGGGAAGTGAGTTTGGTGGCCAGAATCCACCTACTTGTCCTCAGTATACAAGTACACCACAATCAGAAGACAGATTTCTTCAAGGGTGTAGCCAGTTACAGGATTAGGTTGCATTAAGTGCAATTGTGTAGAGAAGTTTGCACAGGGCCTGACAACAGTAGGTCTGACCCAACTCTCACTGAAGTCAGTGAGAATCTGTCCACTGATTTTAATGGGAGTTGGATCAAGCCTCAAATGCCAACTGTATGTCTAATATGCAAGCATTATGTCGCACATATTCGTGAACACAGAATTCCACTTCAGCATTTGGGGAAAGGAAAAAATCAATAATTCTTTGTAATCTGTAATCTAATCCTTTTTCATCAGTGGAAAAGCAATATAGATGCCAACAATTATCAAATCTCTGACTTGGGCTTGATAGAATAAGCTGTATCGCAGTAGGAGCAAAAAAGATTAGACTGTTTCAGCTTTTCAATTATTCTCAAGTATTTCATCGCAAAAACCAATTTTTTAAGTTTATATGCTTCCCAAGAAGAAAAATTAAAGTAAGTCTTGCAATGCTGACAAGCATACAAAAACTCTGAAATAAAAATGGTACACTTTTTAAATGGCTCTGGCTCTTTACTATGTATCTGCTGCTTACCATCTGTAACGTAAGTGGGAAAATGTATTGAAATGTCCATATGAGCCTTTTAGCTGTCAACAGTGTTAAACTATGCATTAAATTTGCATCCCAATTAAGGATGTTTGCAGCTTATTTTGCCAAAAACAATAAACTTTTTGTGTTGAGTGCCTGAATGATATAAATGACATGTGTGGTTTGTAAGTCTTCAAAGTGAATAATTTTTCATATGTTCAGTCTATTTTGCTAAACACAACATTTACAATCAACCTCCTGCTCTGTTTACTAAAAACAGAATAAACCAGACTTGTTCTCTGCACCACTAACATATAAACCACAGAGTATTAGCTTCTATAAATCTGCACTAGCAATTGAAGTGGACTGTAATTTCTTTCACCTTGATTTTATAGCAGTTTTTTTATGCTACGCATTTCATAGACTTCCAATAGGTTTCCCTTTGCTATTTTTATCATAGTTAGATTTGTTGGTAAATGTTAATTTCAGAATAACAAGTAAAATATTTGCTCACTACTACCTCTAAGTGGCAGTCACCCACCTTAACACTGCATTCCTAACACTTTCATAGTAAGTCCTAATAAGTGGCCACCAAAAAAATTCATTTCTGGGCACAAATTGATCTATCCAGCTGCTGCAGATGTATGCTGTGTCACCTGTTAAAGGGGGATTTTGCACTCAGATGTGGGAGCTGATGAGTCAGTTGCTATGTCACAGAATAGGCTCTCATATCTATTCTATTCTATTCTATTCTATTCTATATAGGTTCTTATACTGTGCTCGTCACTGTGGTATCTGAGCACCTTCCAATAGTGCATTAAGCAACGTGATTACACATCTGTCATGTGGCATTTTTTCTCTCTTTGGCTTTCCAGAAGGAGAAGTGTGTTCAGGAGAGTATCTGGTTTTGATAGTGTGTGGGAGGTTCTTTGTAATATAAATATACCTGTCGCAATGTGCTTGTATTAGAGAAGGCAAGGTCAAACAAATGTGCTTTGCAGTTGAAGCAGAAAGTGGTGACGTTTGTGACAATTCTTAGTTTTGAGGGAGTTCATTCCACAGTCTCAGACCACCCCCAGAGAAAGTTTGTTCTTCTACACAAACCAACTTTACCGTTATTGTTGAGAGTTCCATTGTGGCCGAGAAGCGTAATTGTTGACCACGATCTTCATCACAGATCTTTTAGATTCCCCAGACCATGGAGAGCTTTGAAAATAAGGACTGATACCTTGAACTTGATTCAAAATTCTATGGAAGGCCAGTATAGAGGGCAGAGGACAGGTCTGATGCACTCACAGTAGCCTGTGTTGCTGAGGAGACACTCTGAAGCATTCTATATTAGTTGGAGTTTCCTAAATGCTGAAGGCTTGATGACCAGATATATTACTTTCCTGTAATCCAGCTGGGAGGTGACAGAGGGATGAATGACTGAGGCCATGTCTTTGTCCTCCAGGATGGGACAGAGTGTTCTAGCCAAGTGAAGCAAAGATAGTAAGCAATACTTGTGGGTGCTGCTATGTGAAAGCTCTGTGCCAGCAAAGAATCCAAGAATATTCCTAGTCAATTGACTAAATTGATCATTTGTGGGTGTGTGTCATCAATCAACGGAGCCACAAGCTCTGCAAAATGCTTTCCTCTGTTCACCAGCATCAGCTCTGTCTTGCTCAGGTTCAGCTTCAGTTTCAGCCAGCAAAGAAGAAAGAAGAGGCAGCAAAACCTGAGTGCTAAATTTGAAAAACAATAAAAGTCATCCAAGAATATGAGAGCAGAAGAATTTTCTTTTAGTTGTACACTACCCGGGACATTTTAAGAAACAGAGAAGCCTTACGTGGGGGAAAATTCTTGATGGTGCAAGGTGCTGTAAAAAAAATGAAGGCAGAGGATGATTATGAGGCACGTTGGAGAAGACTGGGAAGCCAAGGAATAGTATTTCTCAAAGTTACAGCCCAGCCTGAAATTTCAACATGAGATGTGAATTAGCAGGATTAAGGCAAATGTACCTGAAACATATTTACCCACCATCCCATTTGTCCAGGACTGTCCCAGCCTGTATGCCCTGCGAGCTGTGACCACTGCAGCCTGGGTTGCTTTAAGTCTGCAAACATGTCCTCCCGCCACCAGGAGATACTGTAGTGAAAGGGAAGAGAGTCTGGCTCATGAGTGCTTCTGCCTCAGTTACTCCAGTTCCGATATCTCAGCGCAGAGTTACTTAGGCAAGGAGCATGGCAAAGCAGAAGAATCAGGCCCCCATCCAGATGGGGGAAGGAGGGGACAAAGTACAGCTAGGGATACAGGAGAGAGAAATTTTAACAGAATAAAAATGTGATGCAAACCAGACCCTTTTAAAAAATGTTGTCTTTGTTTTCTGACCAGCTGCACAAGGGGGACATTGGAGACAGGAACATAGAATGTAGGGTAACGAGATGGAAAAACCAGGACATTTTAAGGGGGACATTGGAGACAGGAACATAGAATGTAGGGTAACGAGATGGAAAAACCAGGACATTTTTTCAACTGCAGGGAACTCACAGAGATTGCTTTTGATGGGCCCAGGGAGCAGGGCATCAAGAGAGTTTTGATGGCTGTGAGAGCAAGAGGTTGCCCACACCTGCTTTTTATATTTTCTATGCTCCCTTCTTCTATTTTTCCTTTTCATTACTTCCTACAAAAACTTGACAGTGGTCTTGCTGCTGGTGCATTGATACCACTGCCCACCCATGCTGACCAGTATTGTTTCCTTGTACTACCTCATTTGTCTGTCTGTATCCATTTCTTGTCTCATCTTATACTTTGATTGTAAGCACTTCGGGGTAGGGACAATTTTTTTGATCTGTGTTTGTACAGCACCTAACACAATGGGGTCCTTGGTTCATGACTAAGGCTCCCAGGGCTCTGCAGTGATATAAATAATAAATTGAATACATAGCGAATCTGGATTAAAAAGAAAGGAGTTTTGTATTTCCCTGGGAGTTTGCACTGTGGGAAACTCCCAAGGCTGAAAAACAAATCACTCTGAGTGGATTGCCAGCAAGCTGCAGCTGTCCGCCACAGAAACAAGTAGAAATGTTACTCTCAGGATTCTGATAACAGCTTTGTGTCTGCAGTACATTCATCCCCCAAGGTTGTGGTGCGTCTGTTTAAACAATTAGTTATTTTTGAAGTCATTTCAGAATATTTAAATGAGCAACTTTAGCAATGAGACTTTCAAAGACAGGTTCTGAAGTGGCACAAATGTAGTAAGGGCATTCATTGCAAATAGAAGTGCAGTAGTGAGCATTGTAGAAGATCCTGTGCTACCAAGTCTCTTGCATGATGCTTTTACTTATTATTATATTCCACTAGTTCCTAGAGGCTCTGACTAAACACATAGTAAGATATAGCCTGTAACCCAAAGATGTTACAGTGTAAATAGACAAGGCAGACAAAGGGTGTGAAGGGAACCAAGATGCAGAGACTTGCCCAGGTGCAATGCTCTTTTCACTAGATGATGTTACCTCCTTATTATTTAGGATGTTATAGGGTGGGCATGGTAGGGACCTGAGAGACTAAAGAAAAACTTTTTTTCAGAGTTGATCAAATGTTTCCCCACCTAATTGGTTCATTTCTTGGTTGAATTTTGTTTAAAACTTTGAAGAGTTGCTTGAGCACTTTCTGCACTGATCACACACACTGATCACAGAACTCAATGGAAATGTTTGTATGTAAGCCAATGCAGAATTTGGTCTCCTCCATTTGTATTTAAAAAATCAGAAAACGTCCTTCTTTTATACCAATAATTCCCTTAAATGGTGGGTTCAATTTGACATGCTGCCACAAATGTTCCCTTCAAAGTCAGGCAACAGCGATTAGATGGTGCAGGGTCAGTGTACTGATATTGCAACTCTAGAAACTTTGATTCAAATCCTGATCAGGTCACGAGTGAAAATTAATTTGATGGACTCATCCTGGTCCGTAGTAGAGTCATACCACCAAGTCACAAATATATATAGAGAAACAGTGTAGTCCTATGTATAGAGCAGAGAATGGGGGGTCTGGCCTCTAAATTCTATTCATGGATTCTCCACTGATCCACTCAGTGACCTGGGGCAAATGTATTTAGTGTATGTATTTATTTCTTATGACTTATTTCAAATCACTTAACCCTTTTGTGTCTTGCTTAATTCTTGAATATTATGACTAGAATTTTCAAAGAGGTCTAAGAGACTTAGATGCCCAAATCCCATTGAAAATCACTGGGTTTGATGTATTATTCCTTTAGGCTCCTTTGAAAACACCATGCTGTAATACTAATCTAGTCTTACTATTTATTCATCGTGTGTATTTTCATAAATGTACATAGTTCTTTACAGCAGAAGACCCATTCTTCCACAGTTAAATCAAGAGGGGTTACAAATTATTAATTGAAGCTTAGAAAGCATGTTGACATCCTTGCATATGAGGTACTATGTAAATGCGAAGTATTATTTATTCTAAGCTGTTTATCCTCAGCACCTCAGAAAATCAAGTGAGGAACACCCTAAAATTGAATCACAAAATCAGTGACAATTTAAAAAATATTGGCAGCAATTAGACAGGTAATAAGAAAATAACACTTCCCACAGTTACAGTAAGGTCCATGTCCTTTGCCTAGAAACAGGATTTGATTATAATTAAAGATTCTTTGGCACCGATTCTGCCATCTTTACCCACACTGAGTAGGACGTTTCTCCACAAGTAGTCATCATGGATGCGGAATCAGAGTCTCTGAATGCAATACTGCTGAATGCCCATGATGTTCAAGTTTCCACAATGGTTTCTGAACACCATTATACATATGACTTTTAGTATTCATTGTAAAACAGGCAAATATAGTCTAATGTGATTTTTCAGTTATTCCATTGGTACATCCAGAAGTGCCGCATTTTGAATTAGATGTCTCCCTCAATAGTTTGGATCATCTCAGTCAAGGAGTTCTTTTATTTTGAAATAAAAGTGTCATATTTCAATTAGATTAGCATTGTTTTAACACTCTGGTGCGTCATGGCATCTGTGGTACTAATAATCCCAAAGCATATAACCCTGAAATTCAAAGCACCCCAATACACATGAGAACACTCAACATTTTGAAAAGAGCTGACCTGCCAGGACATAGTACAAATGCAGTTTTCCCCAGGTTCAACATTTAATATATAATAATTATTGCTTAACATTTGTATTACATTAGCACCTAGAATAGCAATTCACTGTGCTAGGTGCAGTGCAAACATGTAGTGAATGACACTACCTGCCCCAAAGAGCTTACCTCCCCAAAGGGGGATTCAGACTGTTTTACAGCCCTGAATACCAGTGTGCCACTTGTCGCCTCCTGGCTATAGTTGGTTTTAAAAGTTTTGTAAAACCTGAAATGTTGCAGGTTCCCCAGCCTTAATTGTAATTGCACGCATACAGCTTGGATTTGTACAGATAGTCTAGACAATAATTTCTGCTAAGCATTCTGGTGAGAACTTTGTGTAATATGTAATTATAATAAAAGCTGTTTTACTCTTTAGTTTAAAAGGGATTATCCAAGTAAATGCCCTCTATTGTGAAATTATAGATTTACTTTTTCTGTAACTAAATATAAGCACCCTGTTGATTTAAAAGCCTCTCTTTAAACTTACAACATACGTGCATGGAAGTCCAATGAATATTATGAAGTTCTAATTAATTTTCCTAGCTGCAAATCTGCAAAGGAAAACCTATTGACTGTTCCTACGTTCAGTAACAAATGTAAGGCCACTATGTACCTCCTTTTTGAATTATTTTTGTCGGAACTTGTATGGCTCAAATAACACCTTTACAAGAAATCTTTGTTGTTGTTATTATTATTATTTTATTACATTTTTAATATTAAGCTGAATGTATGACATGGCATGATCCTATATTGTTTTACTATTGATTTGCTGCATGTTGAGTACCTTCTTGCAAGACATGAATGCAGTACATGGTATGATATAAAAGGATTTTTGCTCTGTTGGCGTAGAATGGAAGAACAGGGGCATAAAAAGTTATATGGACAGCCTAGGAAATTCATTGTGACAGAGTTCGCTGTGACTAACACTGTTCACAGAAATGGGATTAGACTTTGTTAAAGAAAATTTGACTCTCAAATAAACTGAGTACTTCGATGTTATAGAGAATGCCAAGGTAGAAAGATTTTCTAAGGGAATCCAGTGAAGCACAATTGGATCATCTAGATTCAAACAGAGAAAGAACAAAATGTTTTAAGGTCTGCTTTATAATCTGTTTCTATCTTTTATCATGAAAGAATAGTAGGGTTTAGAAACAATGAGTTGTAAATTCTTCAGCCAATTAGTTCAGTGAGTTACTACTGTTTATAATGCACAGAACGTTGAAGGCTGTTTTGCAGTTGCACCAAGTTGGATTGTTAATAACAGGAAGCTAGCACTTCTCAGTACAGTGGATCAGCTACACGTGAAAATAAATGTAAAAAACCTGGAGGGGAATGGCAGCAGACTGAGATTAGCCTTTATTTAATTTAACATTTAGGGGTCCAACACACAAATGAGCATTTTAGTAGGCTTTATGGTGGAAGTTGCTGTCATTTGTAAAATATTCTGGCCAATTAGCTAATAGTGTGCTTGGATTTCTCCTGTTTTGATACAGTAATACTAAGTACATTGTGAAGCCCAATTATACAAATCATCCCCATATGCCATACCAGTCTTTCTTTATGAACTGTGTTTATAAATCCTGTGTGAGGAAATGTGTGCTTCAGCAATTTAGACCATGTGTAAAAACATAGCCAATAGGATTGTCAAGAAAACAAGTTCCAGCCTAGGAAATCCTAATGTGTTCCGCTAGAATAACATGAATGTGTCGTGTTGTGCAAGTTTTCTGATTAAATGCATATTACTTTGTAATGTTTAACCTATTTAGGTGCTTCCGTTTCCTTTTTCATTCATTCTTTCTTTCCTTCTTTCTTTTTAGGAGCCAACTTTGGAGTTCTTGAGAAAATTTGGAATTGGGCTAGTCTCAGGGACGATAGCCTCAATCATTAATATCCCTTTTGATGTTGCAAAAAGTAGAATTCAAGGGCCACAGCCAGAGCCTGGAGAGATCAAGTATAAAACCTGTTTTAAAACTATGGCAATAGTCTATAAAGAAGAAGGGTAAAACATTCTTATTTTACTAAAATGTCCAGGCCGCTGTTTTAGTTCATATGGGTCCATAAAACTGTGTTTTAATATGTCAGATTTGATGAGGGATGTGAAACCACCTTGCACTTATGTGTCGAGAGAGTGCAATGTAACGTTTTAGATGTGTATTTTAAATGTAAAAAGAAACATCTTCCTATTTCAGCTGTCGGGTTTTTTTTTTTAATATTTGCAAAAAAATTGTTATGTTGTTGAAATGTATGTCCCACAAATAAAGGCCTAATAAATTTCAAGCACAGCATTTTTGCTTGGTAACAATAAAACTGACTCTTCACTTTGCAGATGCAAAATGTCAGTAGAACAACAGAACACTTCACAGTTAAAATATCTACTTGCAGTCTCTGCATACAGTTACACATTGAGAATGATTGCTGAAGTGAGTGAATGGAGGACAGAACCTTTTGGCAATAACTTTCTCCAACTTTTTAAATATTTCTCAAGTGAGCCATGAGTCGTGGCTTTGATATTCAATTATAGCAGTCATTTTATCCATGTAATGCAGCTGTTGTTAACAGACTTGTCTTGAAAGTAAAAACCATCTCACTGATTAAAGTCGTGTTTCTGATTGGATGGGATCATGGCATAGCTTTTGTACTGAACATTGATTAACTTTTTCTCTTCATCTGATCTGCCCCTGTAAAATGTTAAAATCCAGATACTGTCCGCTGTTGGACGTGTCATTCCAAATAATTGCTTAAAAGTGCTGTGCCAGCATCTTAGCAAACATAAGATAAGATTCCATTCTGTTTGTAGAAAAATAATATTGCTTGAAACTTTTTTTCTTTCTGCTACAGGTTTCTGGCTTTGTACAAAGGGTTGGTTCCCAAGATCATGAGACTTGGCCCAGGTAATTTTGCCTCCATTATTTCTGTCTCTTCTTTATTCTTGGTTTCTATTTCTTGTTTCCATTTAAATTTAAGACCCAACAAATAACAATTAAACAAATCTGTCCCTTAATATTTACATTATTTATTTATTTTTATTTTTAAAAATTGGATTTGTTAGGCTAAATTTGCCCTCTAAAAAGCACATTTGCATGTCTAAATTGGAATCCTGTGCACCCAGCTACCTACTGGGGCATGCAGATGCCTGATCTGTGAACAAATCATGAGGCAAGTGGAGGTTTGGTTGTATGTGCGAATGGATGTGTCCACATATTTTTCAGGCACACTTTTGAAGACCTTTGAAGGATATGCTTATAGGAACAGTTAGTGTCAGTCCCTTACCCCTTGGGCCTGATTCTGTTACACTAAGGCTACTTCATGTTCTTTGGCAGTGTAAAGGTGCCCTAATGTTGGTGTAAGTGGCTCCCCGAGAAAACCATTTGTGCAGGGAGCCTCCCTGTCCAGGGCAGTACGGGCATAAGGCTCTATACCAGCCTAGCATGGGGGGTGAATCAGAGGCATGTAGAGGCAGAGCCAAAGGGCGCCGTACTCTAGTTATTTTCTGCTTCCAGTGCCTGTAAGGGACGATGGGAAACAGAGTGTAAGTTTGAAAAGACCTGGGATCTTTTGAGTTTTGCCATTCCAAGTGGGCACTGCATGGCTGAGAGTGCAGGTACCACAGATAGACCAGAATCTCATTCTCATGTAAATACGTGTTTCCAGTTAGAGTAGGTGGTTTAATAGGCAAGGTTACACAGATTTAAAAGCCAATAGCTAACTGTGTCTGTTAACAGGATCTCTTCTGTCTACATTTCATGTTTTTTGTTATTAAAAAAGTATGACATTTTCCTGTAAATGCTTGCATGTTCTTGTAAATGATTTTCTCCAGCCAAAAGCCAGACGGTGCCTGGCCTTTGTGCAGTTTCAGAGAAGGGTGGGACACAGGGAATCCAGATACAATCCAGGGAGCACATAGCCTTCGCCTTCCTAATGCACTCACAATGGGCAGGGAGGAGGAAGATCCCCGCTTTCCTTGTCCCAGCCAGCACAGCTAAGTTTGTAATGAAGGATTGATTCCAGAAGGTACTGGCCACTCTGCCCCACATCCAGGAAAGCGATTAAGCATGTGCTTAACTTTAAGCCCATGAGTAGTTCCATTGACTAATATATAGATTTTGCTGTCTGAATGAAATAAGAAAATAATTTTAATTGTGGCTGAAAAGGTAAATCCATCTGTCTACAGCATAAATAGTTTAAGAGAGCTGTACAAAAAACCTCACACTATCTAAGCACTTGAAATCAGCCCACAGTTCAAACTGGGTCTGCAAATGAGTATGGCTTTGCCAAGCTGTCTGTGAAAGCCTTTTGCAATTCTCCCCCCACCCCAGCTATCTGTGAACTTTATTAGGCTGCTATTTGTAGTGTATTTCAACTCTGAGCATGGTTTGCTGGAATAAGTCACGTGGCATTTCTGTGTCCCTGATTGTCTGAGCCTATCCCATGGGAACAGAAAGGTCAGCTCAGTTCAGTAGAAGATGTTTGTATTTGGTTTTTCAGAGATGCTGCATTATGATTAAGCTATCTGATCCAACAGACAAAATTAGGGGGAAAAGAAAAGCTTTGGGCCCCACTCAGTTATTACAATCGAGGTTGTGCTACATTTACTTGAATTGGGTAGAACCTTTCAATTATCTTTCATAATTTCCCCAATGTGTAGGCCTCTTCATATGCTATGCAGAGGCCTATATATGCCTTCTGAAAATCCACCTTGTTAGAAACTGTGTCAGGTCTATTTATTTAACTTACATAATAATTATAGTCCAGTCTTAGAATGGCATGCTTGTTTCCCTCAGATCAGAGTTCCCTCATTGCATTGGAGCTGAGGCTTAGTCACACTTTTGATTCTACCAGTATCAATCCACTAACCCCACATTTTGCCTGTGGATTTACGAGATAAAACTGTGGGAAGTCTAGATTCAATTCCAGTATCATGATTTTCAAACTACCGGTCCTGTAAAACCATCCAACCCAAATTTCAAACAAAACATTTGATAAGCCTTTTCAAATCTTACTTGCAAGGATTTTCACAATTCTGGTCAAGAATTTATGTCTTTTCATTCAATTATTTTCATGTCCAAATCTTTCTCCCTCTATAGATATATATTTTGCAGATCAAGAGTTTTGTCTGTACCATAGCTAAAAAAATAAAATAAAAATCTGTTGAAAATTTTTAGAAAAAAGTATGAAAAAAATGTAAGAAAATTGCATTTAAAAGCAAGGGTGCTCTTGATTTAATTTACAAGCTTTTCACATTGACTTTGTGTTCCAGTGTTAGGTAAATTTTGTATAGTTTAAGAACTGGTGATTGGGTAGAATCCAGAGAGTTTTTGCTAATACAGTTTCATTATATTTCAATTTACAATTTCAGTGCAGGAGAAATGATACAATATATGTCCTGCAAAATATCAAAGGGATCTAATTTGATACTTAAGATAATGTCCTCTTTTCTAGGTGGTGCAGTGATGCTTTTGGTTTATGAATATGCTTATGCATGGCTTCAGAAGAACTGGTGATCAGAAGTACTGCTTCTAAAACAATGTACTGTTTGAAATGATGTACCTGATAAATGTAACATGTTATGATATAAAGGACATAGGTAAAGCAAAATATAAGAAGTGCTCATGCTACAGTTCTCTTTGATATGAATGAAAGTTGAAGGCACTCATCAGTTTGCAGGATTGGGCCCTATGGCCCTGATCCAGCAGCGCATTTTGGCACAGGCTTAGCTTTAAGCACTGATGTGCTCCTTTGCTTTGCTGGATCAGGTCCCTAGCGATCAAGAAAAAAATGGTAACACGGGGACAAGTTAATATCTCAAGAACAAACTAAATGTAATGGACAGGAAATTATGTCATTTAGGAAATGCATCAATTTTTTAACTAGTGATTGTTAAAATGTCAGGTTAAGTTTCTTAACAGGTGAGCTCAGCAGGAGAAGAGCATTAATCATGTGGGGCCAAATCCTGTGCTGGTATAAATTGTCATGCCACCATTGACTTTCAAGTTGAGGACCTGGCCCATGTTTTGCAAATCTGAAGTAAATCCTGGGTCTGTTCATACAGTTCTAACACAGAATGGGAGTGGTGCTTGGAAAAGGATGGCCGGATTGCCCCCATACCTCAAACAATACCTACTGCCAAACAGTCTGCACAGTCTCAGTTATACATTGAATATTATCCTTATTTCAAACTTCATAGAAAGATGATGAGCATAATTCAATGTACTTAACTTCTGTCCTCACACAGAAGTGTACAACAACCATAGAAGTCAGTGAAGTAGACAATAAACAAACAAACAGGCAATATAATTCATTTTGGATGTATAAGGCCAGATTTGTGAACCCACATTGTGAGCAGTTATTCACATGAGTAGTCCCATTGACTCTTCCCCAACAATAATCATTTGAAAACTACACAAAAATGTTCAGAGGTGAGATCCTGACCCCACTGAAGTAATGAAAAATTCCCATTGATTTCAATAGGGCCAACATTTCACTCTGTGTTTTTATTTCCAGATTTAAAAAACCAAATAAAAAGATACAAGAGAAGAATGTATGAACATCCTTTTATTGGCTATAAATGTGAGAATAAAAAATATATCAGTCAGCCTATATAATTCATTTCTCTGTGTGTGTGTGTGTTTCAAGAAGTTGACAGAGAATACTTGACCCTGAAGCATAAAGGTGGGTGAGGATTGGGTAGCAAGATTTTCTTTTCTTTAGATTGTAATACATTTTCAACACCTCACGACCACCCTGACGGCCTATCATGATCCCTTTGGGGTTAAGAAACTGTGTTCTATACTAATATCCCATATGCAGTCTTAATTAGATAACCATAAGCCTTTCTGAAAAATAAATACTGAATGTTCTTATGAAGTTAAACATGTTTGCTTTCTCAGATATTCAGTATAACTTAGCTCATATTTCAAATATATTTTCCTACTTTTTTCTGTTTTAAATTGCTGTTTGAAATAGGATATACTAAATTTCTGTCATGCTTATTGAAGACGAAGTCTAACTTAATGTACTGTACCACCTGTCTATTGATGTTCAAGTGCTGTCTTAAATACTAGAAGAGTTGCATTTCTTTCACAATAAACAATTACCTTTATCTAGTCCTGTTTTGCTGACTATTGCCTATATATTTTTTAATGGCTGGAAATATTTATGTTATCACCATACACATTATTTGTACTGGCTAACATTAGATGTTCTTCCTCCTAGATAATTGCAACACTTTCTCTTCAGCAATCCTAGAAGAATATCTTTCCAGATTATTTTTTTTAATGACAACTCAGGTGTGAAGTCTGGTGTCTGCAATGTTTTAAAAAAATGCCTTATAAAAAGAAAAAAGTTAGAATAGAAATGCATTCTCAGCATTTTCAAACATTCTTGTACTGACATGCACACAGAAAATGTCTCTTTTGTCTGGATTTGACCACACTGACATCTCAAAGCTGTGTTACTTCAGTAGCTAAAGCCAACAAAATAAGATATGTTCCTTTTTGTACTTTTATTACAATTCCTAGGCAAGTATTCCTCATTTGATCATTTTATTATCAACCCTTATGCAGTGTAAGAGATAGTGCTTGGAACATTTTGAAAAAAGAAAAACAAAATACATTATAATTATTCTTTTATTAATTTAGAGCATTCAAAATATAAAAATAAAAGGCTTTTAACATTCAGTATATACATACACAGCCTTCTGTTGTACATCCTTTTCAACATGATTTATTAGTTTTAATTATAGTTCAGCCTGATCTTTTGATAAAACGAGGATCATTCCCAGAAAACATAGTATCTTTTTTTTTCAAACGTGTCTTTTTAACCTCTTCAAGCCCGCACTATTCACTATTCCTGCTGCTCCACTAGACGTCTCATTTACACTAAGGACATTTTACACCACCACTCTGGAAGCATAGTATAAACAAGTATTAAGTCTCATTGTCTTTTGAAAGATTTGGGTACTCTGCGAATGCAGGACTGGGCCCTTCACGTGCACAGTGTGGGAAAATATTGTTGACTATTAGAGGACTAAATTCTGCTCTCATTTCTGCTGGTGTAAATCCAAATTAGCTCCACTTGGATTACTCCAGATTTACATCTGTGCAATTGAGAACAGACTTTGACCCATTTATCATTAAAATAAAAATGGAGATTTAGTTTTTAAAAATGATTGAAAGGTTTTATGTCATTAAGCTAATATGTACCGTCTTTCAGTTTAACCAATATGTATATTCTATAAGAAAAGTCCTTGAACAAAAAAAATTCTGCTTGGTAATTTTACATTAAAAAACGTGTTAACCTCCCTCCCACCCAAGAAGCAATTATAAATAGCTCAATAAGGATCAACATCAGATACCTTTACTCACCTTGAGTAGCACCTTACTCCATATATAGTCCTACTGACTTCCCATTCACAGAGTAAGGTATTATTCATTGTGAGTAAATGTATCGAGATCTGGCTCTAAACAAAGGAATGCAGATACAGGGGGAAAAGTTTGTCATTAAGTTGCATTTCCACACAAGGAATAATTACTTTGGGCCATATCATCAACTGAAGTCAACAGAGCTTAAAGACCAGCTGAGGATCTGACCTTTTAAGTATAATTTAAAAACACACTCATGCCTCATGAGAGACACAGGAAAGCAGATTCTTATTTCAACTGGGACACCATCTTGGACATTGGATCAGAAAAGGAAGAGAATCAGACTTTTGAAACAAGGGTTTTTTTATCACAGACCTGTTAATGCTTTGGGTTGGAAAATTTGTAGTTCAGGAAGGCTTATCCTCTTTTTGTCTTCCTTTCTTGTACCTTGTTTGTGTTAGCATGTTGCTGATCACAGATGGGCTTCCTAATTCAATGTTTATAGTATCTTGTCTAAGAATTAGTTTAAAAGTTAAAAAACTTTGAAAATCTGACATGTTGCCAAGAAAATATTTTATTAATCATTTTCTCTATTTTTCAATTCTCTCTTTTAGTTTTTTAATAGGAAGTTAGCCTGTAATTAAGACGCCATTGTCTTTAGCATGGAATTAAGGATCTCTGAGCCAGATTCTGACCTGAGCTGCAATGGCATAAATATGGAATAACTCCATTTAAGTCACTAGAGTTTTACCAATGTGAAAATGGACGAATGAGAGCAGAATCAAGCCCTCTCAATTCAACAAAGCACTTAAGAATATGTTTAAATCTCATTGCCTTCAGTGGGCCTTAAGCATGTGCTTAAAATTAAGTGCATGTTCAAATGCTTTTCTGAATAGAGATGGATTTAAGCACATTGTTAAACTGCTGAAGTCCTTTGCTGAATTGGGACCTAAATCAGTGGGCATTTTGCCGAATTCCAAGATCTTTGTTTCTTTAGGGCCAGCTTCGATCTGTGTTTTGTGTGTAGAATTCCTAATGATTCAACTGGCTTTTTATGCAAAGATCAAAGCTAAATACAGCCCTTAGAGTCCATCTGCCTTGCTGATTATTCCTAATCTGTAGTCCTCGTTATGTTTATGAAATTACAAATAGTTACTGTGGAAATATGTTTTTCTGAAAGCTTTCCACAAAGTTTCAAGCTGCTTGTTAGGCCCCGATCCTGCAAAGACCTACACACTGTGAGCAATCCCATTGATGTTAATGAACTACTCAGAGTATGTACCTCCGTGTACTGGTCATAAGGCATGATGATAAGGCATATGTAGCTATTTACTCATTATTTCCTTTACAGTGCCACGGAAATCTGCCTATGGCCATCTGAGTTATAAATAAAAGCTTGAAATTCCCATAACAGGTACTGGATTTTATTGTGCCATTGAAACAATGTCTAATATAGCTAAGAAGAAATAAAGATGATTTAATTAATGCAGTCTTTTAAAGTCTATATCTAGTGAAGTTCTTTTAAGTTATTGCACAAGAATTCTAAAAGTACACAATATATTAATATTCTATTAAGGATATGAAATGTCACACCAATTTTCAAATCTATCTCTTTCATGCATGTGTTCCACACGTGTCTGGAAGCATGTGGAAGACTTACTGGAGTAATATTCAGAACTTTATTTATTGCCCTTGGAAAACAGGTAAGTTTGAAAAGACCAAAATATTAGCTTTTGGGAGGTTAATGTCAGGTAGAAAAATTAAAAGCAACATGATTGGGACAGAATGCTTGCCAGTAGATACAGAAATGCCAAAAGGGAGTTTAACATTATATAAATTTGTATTTGTTGGACCACCACCAGTATACCTACGAGTGAGACTTGTTTATGTACAACAATGTAAACTTTACCAGGAGCCATTTTTACATTCATTAAAGCAGAAATTTTAAGACAGCTTTTTCTGTTCAAAAAGTTACAACGCAACCTTGGGGCTGAAATTGCTGAACACAGGGAAGCCAACAATGACAGTACAGTTTTGTTTCACAGTGGTTTTGTTAACTTAAATTTCACATTAAACTCAAGCTTCTAAATCACTTTCCTCTACAGTTCTTGGTTTTGTTCAGCTATTTTCCACCTGCTTCTCTTTTGTACACTTGGCACGTGTGGTTGTGTCATGACTCTGGGAGATGGGTATGACCTGGGACTAGAGTTATTTGGTCGATTGCCTTTGAGTCCTCTGCTGAAGAAACAAAATGTCTTTCTTAAGATGCTGAAGCCTCCACTGACTGCACAAAACATACCAAAAGAACTGTCTCAACCTCAGCCATCTGAGGCCCTTGCCATCACCAAGCAAGAAACAGAAACGACTTTTTAACATCAGACAAGAAGCAGAAACATACTGTGGAATGGAAACACACATGCTGGCCAAAGCTTATATTTACAAATAGATAGAAAATACAAACACCTTACTGTTTTTGTAACAGGCTGAAATACAGGAAGAATGCGAGAGCCGCATATTGCCTTGATAAACAAACAAACAAAAAGCAATATCTTAACAATAACAGTGGATCACTTAACCTTGTCAATAAAGGATTTGTTCTCTAGAGACAGATCATCAGCAAATAACTTCTGTTTGGCCACTTTTGTTGATTAGAGGCATAGCATATCTTTCCCCATTGATTTCTCTGTATTGATTTTTACACAATCTCAATGACAATTGCACATTTAAAGAGTTCTTGTTGACTTAGAATAAATATGGGTGGTTTTACCAATGAAAGTCCCATGAGCCCTTTGAGGGATGTAAAATCTTCTTTGCTTAACACAGTGCCAGGGCAACAACCCATGGATCAGTTTCTTATGTTTTGGCTAGTTCAATCAAAAAATGTTGTGGGAGGAAGGTTGGGGGGAGAAATCTGTAAATGTCACCAATCCAAAAGATCAGTCTCTGAGCCAGGGAGGGGAGGAAAACGGTTGAGCTGTTCTGGAATGAATTGCATATCAGAGAGCAGAGGCTGTGACAGAGTGACTGCCTTCTCGGGCTGTCTGCATGCCCTTGAATGCCAGCGATGCAGGAATATCACAGTTGTGAGGGGAGAGCGGAGTGCCTCCAGCATGCTGCCAACCATGGCCTGTCACATAACCAGAAGGGGCAGCACTGTATGTCATATAAGGCGACACCTGGGCTGGTGTAGGGTAAGGCGCCATAGTTGATGCTGAGACAAAACCGCTGACAGTTGGAAGACCATTTGGTGCCTGAAAGGGAAAGAGGGGAAAAAAGTTTCTAAAATATAAAGATACATTTTTTTCTGCTTCAGAAAGAATGAACTCCTAATAATCATGAATTTGTACACATGTCTATATAGCCAGGGGGCAGCATACTGGACTGAGAGAATAAGGAGATTTTGGTTCTATACCTACCTGATTCTACCACTGACTTGCTGTGTGACCTTAGACAATTCACTTCAGCTTGCTTTGGGTGAACTCCAGGTCCCATTCAAGTCAATAGCAAAACTTCCATTGAATTTTATGTGGCCAGGATTTCACCCTTTGTGCCTCAATTTTCCCGCCTGGAACATGGGGATAATTATACTTACCCACCTTTGTAAAGTATGTTTAGATGTATAGCTGAAAAGTGATATCTGTGTGAGTAGTAGTATTATTCATGGTGTCTCTTTAAGCCTGCTTCTACATCTTTGGGATCTGCTCTTGCAAATGATCTTTACTCACAACTCCCATGAACTTCAATGGGACTTTTGTGAGCAGAACAATTACAGGGCACTTGCAAGAGCCTTAACATTTTTTCCTAAGCGTTTATATAGGCTGATGGCAGGGGTGCTGGAACAACTTTTATAGTGAGAGTGCCAAAAGCCATTGAACCAAACTGTAAACCATGTGTACGATGGAAATCACTCAAGCCCAGGGGTGTGGCAGCTCCTTTAGTTCCAGCACTTATGGCAGATGGTTAGGATGTCTATTTAAAATAAAAAGGGAGAGACGTTCAGTCTGTCACAGGAGGAATTCACAAGGGAATGCCACCCTTTTTAAATGAAAAACTGGTCAGTGTTTTAATTCACACACTGCGGATCCCTCCTTATCAGAGTACATGCAAAGCAAAGTCATTTATCTTGCTCAGGTTTTGATTCATGTAGTGCTATTTTATGTGTCAGTGTTATTTTTTTCAGGAAGGAAGTTTTCTATTCAAATACAAGGGCACTGCATATAGAGTCCTGATTCAGCAAAGCACATAAGCATGTGTTGTTCTTCAATTCACTGCACTTAGATTTAAGCACAGGCTTAAAGTTAAGCTTCTTTGCAGAATTAGAGCCAAGCTGTGTAACAGAGATGTAAGAAAGGGGGAAAACTTTTGTTTTGGATAAAACTTCACATAATGTTAAAATTTTCTACTTTGCCTATTTTTCTCTTCTCTGGATTTCATCTGGCCAAATTTCAGATTTATATCCACATTTTAGGTCTTTCTAAATCATAAAGGTTTGGTTATGATCTCACATATATATACTTTGCACCAGTGTAACTCCATTAGGATTGATTTTCCTGTCTTTTACACTAATCAAATTCAGGAGTGAATCCACTGAAGTCAAATTAAAGTTTTACAGCAGTAAAACCAGCATGAGAGAGAGGAATCCAGCCTTGTGTATTTAACAGGCATATTAACACAAATTATACAGCTGTGGAAATAACATATTTTTTTTCAAATTTATAAATGTTTAACTGAAACTGAATTTGCCATTTTTTTGCATATCTAAATTTTGATCTGAAATTCAGCCCTTGTTAATGTTCTGGTGTCTCAGGGCTCCCATTCCTGCTCTGGTGTTATAAAAATCTCTTCTGTGCCAGGTTCTTGGGCTTTTCCTAAAGGTAACAGAAAGCACTTTATCATGCCAGAGTGACACAGCCAGGGGAGCCCTTAGCTACATATTATAAAGCTCAGAAACACAAAGATACATAATTTGACTATAAAATGAAGGAAGGAAATTGTGCCTGACATGGATCCAGGGGGAAGAAGAGCTCTGAGAATTGTCCCTCATGGAGTTTCTTCTGAATTCTTCTTATGAGAGTGTGGGGCTTGCCCACCACATGGAAAAACCAGGTCATCCATCCCTCAACACCCATGAAACCACAAAATATGGATATCCTATGCCTCTGCACTGGCTCAGGAACCCAGTGAGCCCCTCACCAGTTCCCAGTCAGTACAGCTCCAAGTGAAGCTGCACTGCTATGGAATGTTGTCCAGGGGGCTTCCTCTGGAAACCTCCCCTTTAAAAGTATGAGTGGCTCTGTGCAGAAGTTATACACCAAAGTCTGTATTACCTTTTCAAGGATTCCCCCCAGATTTTGAAGGGTGATGGGTGTCTCCCACCAATCCCCCACTTTACTCCCCTCCACCCCTCTTCTGCACGAGCCAAGGCAGATTCCCCCCAGTGTGCAGATCTGGGCTCCAATTTTGTGAAGGAGGGAAGACAATAGAATGTTTATCATCTGCTGTACAGAATATCATTCTATAGAATGTTCTCAGAGAATGTCAAACACTGGCTGCTTCTCTTTGTGCCTGTTAAAATACATTGAAAATTCTACTGCATGAGGCATTAGAAAATTCTACTGCAAGAGGTGATTAGAATTCAAAGGTGTCATTCAAAGGTGTGCTCTGATATTTTGTCATTTCCATATTAATGCACTGTTTGATTTACATTGACAATGATTCTTTTCACACCACTCACCCACTATTAAAAATAGTTATGCTTGGTAGCAGTGTAACTTTTGGTCTTCAAGAACCACTGTCTGTTGGGTCCAGTCCTACAGGCTTTACCTAGGCAAAATTGTAATTGAAGTCAGTGAGAATCTTGTCTGGACTGGCACTCCAGAACTGAATACTGTGCATTGTGTGAGGCAAATCTGGCATTGTAAGTAGAAATGGAACCAAATAAAATATGCCACGTGTCATTAAAATAAATTTGTCAGGCATTATTCAAGAATAGGAGACTGCATGTTTTTTGATAAATGCTTAGACCCAAAGGCACAATTATTTCATCTTCTTACATATCTTTACATTGGCCTTCCCTAGCATGATACCATGCCAGTGAATAAAATAAACAACCACAGATTTTAATTTTTGGAAGAGTTCCAGTTTTTTACTGAGTTACACTGCATATTTTACCTGGGTAGTTCATTAACAAAATTTGATTTCAGATTCATTCATTTTTATAAAAGATAAATAATAAAAATATACCCTGATTTTGTAAATGTCAAATTAGGCCTGCATGCCCCCACCCCTTTTCTTAACCCCCCCCCCCGATGATTTGATATGTTTTAATATTACCCAAATACATTGCTTTGGGATTTAAAATGTAATTGCTCTAGTGACTTGTAGTCCAGTATGGAGCCTTTCACCTATTGGTCACCAGTTCAAATCTTTCCTAGGGGTTGATAATGACTGAAAAACTGTTATCACCTGATGACTCTTTGATTAAATGAATTGGCCTCATTTTAGTTCCTAACTAACCAGTCTTTATCTCACAAAACCATCATCACAGTAGGCACTAATTGGCACTCTAACTTGAAGTTTCAGCAAAGAGACCAAGGACCAAACTGTCATGGAAACGGGTCTACCCTCCAAATTAGGTTTGAGGCACATAGGTGGGGCAGTGAGAGGAAGCTTTCATTGATGATGATTCTGATGATTGTATGGGTTAACAGAGAGCTTGAATCTCCATCTGTCAATCTGGCACTTCTTACAAGTACTACATTCACTTACAAAATAAATGGAAGGGATTACATTCCATGACCCTATATGCATTGGACGAATAATTCAACCTATGTATTTCAACAGGAGGAAATGAACACCAAAATCCAAACACATATAATTAGGAGTGGGAGAACCCTATGGTGTTTATGAGTTTGCAAAACCTTTAGAACTTTAAGGACTGAGTTTCATGAAACATTATTAAGTTTCAAAAATATTTTTCTCTTAATTTAAACCATTGTTTTTCATGGGAAATTTAATTTTAAAAACACATAAATGTATTTCTAACTGAATGGAAACCTGTGCTATACAAATAATAAAGAATCTCATTGGAAGGTAATTACTGCTCTGTTTCTAGGAAGACCTGGGGAAAAATTTGCTTTCCAATGTTGCATCTGCCTAGAACTCATGTTTTACAAGAGTGAAATGAAACTAGAACCTCAGCAGTTCTGAGTTATGTTCAAAATATAGAACCCACAATTTGCTAGTGGTGTGTAAATTTAGCAAAACAAGTTCTTTCAGCTGTGCTTGTAAGATTCAGGGCCTGATTCTGCTCTGGCTTCTACCAAATTTACACAGGTCCCGCTCCACTGAGTTACACCTGATTTACATCAGTGTAAATGAAAGGAGAATCAGGTCCATAATTTAAAAATAGTTAGCCACATAGCACTTCAGCTGTTGCAATTCAGAATTTCTCCAGTGAAGTCAATAGAGCTACACTTATTTTTGCCAGCTGAGGATTTGGCCCAATCATTTTATTTGCTATCTACACCTCTACCTCGATATAATACTGTAAAATCTTACTGTGTTATAGGTGAAACCGTGTTATATTGAACTTGCTTTGATCCACCAGAGTGCACAGCCCCCTCCCCCCCAGAGCACTGCTTTACTGTGTTATATCCAAATTTGTGTTATATCAGGTGGTGTTATATCAAGGTAGCGGTGTATATTTGAGATTACATTGGGGCCAATGACTGATAATAATCTTTGGAACAAGTAGTTTACATTGGCCATCTGGTCACTTAGGGTATGTCTACGTTGCAACTAAAAACTCGTGGCTCGCCCATGTCAGCTGACTTGGGCTCACAGGATTCAGACTACGGGCCTGTTTAATTAACAATGTGGGACAGTCCCAGAGCTTGGACTCCAGCCTGAGTTGAACATCTACACTGCAATTAAACAGCCCCTTACTTAGCCCAAGCTCTGTGAGCCTAAATTGGCTGGCCTGGGCTAGCTGCAGATGTCTAATTGCAATGTAGACATATCCTTAAGAATCAGCCCTATTCCTATGAATTCAATGACAAAACTCCATTAACTTCGGTAAGGCAGGGTTGGCCTCTAGCTTGTGTTTTCTGAGGAGACAAGGAACAAACTCCTCAGACAATCTCTCCTATTTACCTCACGGTCTCCACCATTTCCATTTAATGGTTTTCATTTTTTCCAATCTTGGCCTGTAGAAACCATATGGGCCAAATTCTGCTCTGAGTTACCCCAGTGTAAATCCAGAGTTCCATCAGTGAATGATTCCTATCACTTTGACTTGATTTAATCCTTATCCCTTCTCCCCTTACCCCCTTGTTGTCTGTTACACATATGTTTTATGGGTGCCTGCTTTATTGCCTGATCCTGCAAAACCTTCCTCATTGAATTCTATAATTGTAAGCTTTTTAGAGCAGGAACTGTGTCTATTTAAAATTTATGAAAAATACCATGCAAAGTTATGGCAGTACATTCATGTCTGTTACTGTAAATCATAATATTCTGGATGGACAATGTAAGTGGTTATTATTTTGATAGAGTTGCCTCCATTATTCTGTCTCATCAACCCATTGTTCTGGTGCTTGCTGTGATATTCCATTAGGCTAAGGTGTTTTTGGAGCTTTCATTCTGAAGAGGTGTTTTAAACATCTATGAAAAACAAATTGTAACTTCCTTGAGAAACAACATTTTTCATGGGCAAACAGTGCCTTCCTCAACTACCCAGTTTATCAACACTAATGAGCTTGATCCAGTAATCTTGCTTCAAACCAAATTTCCCCACTGGAATCAGTTGGAGTTTTGCCTGTGTCAGGTCAATAGGAATGGACCTCTGGTAAACAGTTGCTAGCTCTCAACCATAATATCAGTGTGGATGTAATGCCTCTCTTTGGAGCAGCAAGCTTCACGTCTTAACATTATCCTCCAGTGCAGAGCCATTGCCCAAAAGCAAACTAAACAGACTATCAAAGTTTTCACACTAGTGTTACTAAGAGCAGCGGTTAGCCTTTAGAATGGATTGTTGCCAGCAGCCTTAATTATAGACACGCTGCCGTAACTCCACAAATAAGACATTTTCTCACTGCTCATTTTTCAAAATGAAAAGCTGGAGCAATTTCTGCAAACTGGAAATGTGCATCCAATGTGCTGAAAACACATTTGCAAAGTAGCTGCTGAACAAGTAAATTTTTCCACAGCAAAGGAAAACTACAGCAGAGAGCACAGCTGCATATCTAGTCTTTCGATAGTAGGAGTAAATCACCTTAAATGCCGGGAATATGTTTAACGTACTTCGTGATGTACCTATAACTAGTCAGAGAGGTTACAGGAATATGACTAGAAGCAATCAAAAGTAAACTGTAAATATAAAGGAAGCAAACATGCTAAATCATTCCCTTTAATTGGATGGTAAATATGATTTATAAATCAAGCAAACATATCAATCCCCAAGGGACGGGTAACCAAATCTTTCAAGTAAAACATCATCAGCAGGTACGTAATGGAAATCTCTTTTAGGAAAGTGGATTGCCTAAAGATGCAATTAATACACATACATTTCTTCTAACCTTTTAAAATAAATAACATAAAATAATATTTTGGTTATGATTGTAGTTAATAGAATTAGGGCTAAATTCTGCAGTCATTACTAAGGCCTTTGGCATCAGTGGGAAAAATTACATGATCCTACAAATGCTCATGAATGTTCCACTGATGTTAATGGGGATACTCATGTGAGTCAGAATTACTTGCAGGAGTAAGAGTTTACAGAGCTGAGCTCTAGGGAAGGACTGCAGTACTTGGCCTTTTTATGGCAAAACTATTCATAAAAGAATGTTTCTGAGAAATAATTTTGACCACAAGTTGTGTCCAGATATAGCTTTGTATAGCCAGATATGCATGAGTAGTCTAGTTAGAGTGAATTCTGCAACCCCGTATTTGCTGAGTTTTCATTACTATGCTTGATCCAAAAATGTATGCGTATTTTATAATGTACTGTATCCAGCATACTGGAAATAGTTACCTTTACTAGACATGCTCCTGTTTCCAATTGAAGTCAAAGGCAAATGCTCATTAATTTCACTGGGAGCAGGATAAGATTTATTTTTAAAACTGAGGAAGGAAATTTTCGTTAAACAACTTCAATGTTCAAAAGGAAATTTCAACCTGAATAGAATGTGGATTATCTAGTAGGAGGTAGAACACTGTCTTCAAATATATTACCTCAATTTCAGCATAGTAAATATATTAGAGTGCAATACATTTGAAATTATATTATTTAAAAATTCTAACAGTATAAGTGTGGTAGCTTTATACTTGGTTTATTGCTCAGGGGAAATGTAATTGCACTGATTTCCAAATTATCTGGCTGTGAAAACTGAAGAGAGTTCTTCGGGAGCTGGGATCTAGTTGGTTTACTCTTTATATATAAATGACATGGAGCAGAGTTAACAATCCTACATTAGAATTGAACATGATTATTCAGATGAATAAAATTATGCACATGATTAAATGTTTGCAAGATCAGGGTCCAAATATTTAATTAACTAGCTGTCCACAAACCGTGGATCTCTCTGAAGTGAGGTCATTTTTTTCACATAACTTTACTGTCAGTTTAGGTTCATGGTAACTAGAATTCAATATGCAGTGTTTTGTAATGAAACTCCAAGAGACATTCACGCTACTTCATTATAAAACGTAGTCCACTCTCTTCATAATGGGCAGGTTCTACCCTCTATATTTAATGCACTTTTGTATTAACTTACAGTTGTTTCCCTTTTTTCATAGACAGCTCCAGCTGCACCAAATAACACACCAAGTTGGATCAGCCTAATTGAATTTTGTAACTACAGTTGTAACATTCATCAAGACATAGCTTAATTATGTTTGGTTATCAAATTCCAAACCTGGGTTTCTTTAGGGGAGCAAAAAACTGTTCTCAGAAACAGGAATAATAAATTTGATTTGCCCACCAACAACAACCCCCTCCCAAAGGTTCCAGAGGCACTGCACAACATCACCAAAACAAAATAGAACAGAAATAAAAGTGAACACACCTTCTTTAGAAGCCAAACACATCAAAACCAGACTCAAGGAGTCCATGACAACAACAGTGTGGTAAAAGAGAAATAACACATATGAGACCCAATAATGGTCATATAAACAAAACAAAACTTATTTTTTGGAGGCGAAAGAAAGGGGATTTAATATTGTCAGGGTGTTTTGTTTTGTTTTTTTCTAGAGAGAAAATATGGATTTCATAGTGGAGTGGATTTCACACGTATAGTCCACCACAGCTAAGGTCAATCATAGAAATGTATGACTGGAAGGGACCTCAATTGCTCATTGAGTCCAGTCCTGTGCACTGAGGCACGACAAAGTAATATTTAGACCTGTGTTTAATCTGTTCAGAAGAACTTCCAGAGACAGAGATTCCACAACCTCCCTAGATAATTTGTTCCACTGCTTAACTACCCTTACAGTTAGGAAGCTTTTTCCTAATGTCTAACCTAAATCTCCCTTGCTGCAATCTAAGCCCATTACTTCTTGTCCTGTCCTCTGTGGTTAAGGAGAACAATTTATTTTCCTCCTCTTTATAACAACCTTTTCCATACTGGAAGACTGTTATCATGTTACCCCTCTGTTTTCTCTTTTCTGGAATAATCAAACCCCATTTTTGTTCAACTTTTCACTGTAGGTCATGTTTTTTTAGATCTTTAATCATTTTTGTTGCCCTCCTCTGGACTTTCTCCAATTTGTCCATGTTTCCTGAAGTGTGGTGCCCAGAAATGGACACAATACTCCAACTGAAGCCTTATCAGTGCTGAGTAGAATGAATGAATTACTTTTCATGTCTTTCTTCGAACACTCCTGCTAATACATCCCAGAATATTTGGTTTTTTTGCAACAGTATTACATTGTTGACTCATATTTAGTTTGTGATCCACTATAACCCTCAGATCCTTTTCTCCAGTACACCTTCCTAGACAGTCATTTGTATTTGTGCAATTGATTATTCCTCTCCTTGCATTTGTCCTTATTGAATTTCAGCCTATTTATTTCAGACCATTTCTCCAGTTTGTCAAGATCATTTTGAATTCTAATTTTCTGTCCTCAATCATATGCTAACATAAGACATGGCAGTGGCATTCTTAAAAGACAGGTGACATATGAGCACTGTACATTCGTGCCAGTGTGCATTTTCAGTTCAAAATCTGATTTATAGAACATGATACAATATAAGTGGAGGTCATTCTCCTTTGAAACTATGGTGAGTGCTCTACTAATACCTAAGATGGATCTAGTAAACCCCCTTTGATGCAAAGTTATATAAAATTTTCTAAATAAATTCTATATGCTTTAAGTTTAATACTCCAGCCTCAACTATGGAACTGCAACTGGCACCTCCATAAAATCTATATAATATATGGTAAGGAACTAATGTTTTGCTTGTCTACATTGATAGATAAGAGGGTATTGTTCTCACAAGTTCTGTAGAAAATATCTACCTAATATAGTATATTTAACAATATAATCAGACCATGCTGGAGTCAGCAGGATGGAGAAAATAAGGGAGTAGGAGCTACCTCAAGACTTTCTAGCTCACAGAGAAAGCTACTAATAGCGCTAGTAATTTGCCCTCCCAGTGGAGACCCGTCACCCAAAGCCAGCAATCCTATTGTCCATCAAGGCTCCAAGCTCGCGGGAGCAATTATCAGGTGCTGGCAAACTGATGAAGTTGACATCAGAGCCCATTGCCTGTGACTGGGAATACAGGCAATCCCCATTGGCTACCCAATTGCCATGGCAGCCATAAAGCACCAGGTATAGATTCCTGTCTCCATTCTCTTGCACTCCAAACACAGCAAGGCTTATGGGATGGGTTTCTAACAAATTCCCATCTTTCTGAGAATCTGGTCCTGATGAGGATCCCTCAACACTCAAGCTCCTCATTCCTTCAGAATAGGTGCCATGATCTTGACTACCGTGACTGAGTTCCCAGACAGTGATGTCCAGGCAATAGGTAGCTGGCACACAGGAGCCAACCTGGGCACCAACCATTCACTCACCTCTCTGACTTTCTTTATTAGTTTCATCCCGGTGGAGTGCCCTGAAGCCATGTGGATTGTTGGGCAGGGCACTGTGTTTTGGGCGTGGAAGCGGGTGGCCAGTAAGAGGCAGGTCTCACGAATAGGATTCGAATGGGGTGCGATCCAGATCACCTGGGAAGGAATCAGGTGTATGTAGTGGGATCAGCTCATGCCGCTCATCCACAACATGCAATGACATGGATGCCTAGACCTCATCATCCACCTTGGTGACAATGTCCTGATGGTGTGAACCAGTGTAGAGCAATTAATCAGAGTACAGCAGGACTGGTGAGTCCCCAGGCCAGACTGTTCTGGTCTAAATTCCTCCCTTTTCAGGTGTAGTAGACAACATAATCCCTTCAGCTAACTGGGTAATTAGGAATTTTACTTGGCACCTTGGCAGGGAAGCCAATGGGAACATGTTCTTAGTGCCCAGAACACTTGATGCCTGGAGAAAGTGCATTTCTAGGATATTAGCAGGGACTTGTTTATCCCTGGACCTTCACTTATGAATCCAACTGTTCAGAGTCTGATTAGGAGTGGAGGATGCCAGCTAACTAATTTGCTAGTGGCATTTTGTGGCAAGTAAGTCTTGTAAGAGGGTTAGATAATAGACCAAAACATTTAGGGCTAAATATTCAGCTCACTCTTACTAGGGTCACCATTTTCTGTGAGTGCAAATAATTGTGGATGAAAATAATTAGTGGTGCTGTGCCTACTGCACCCACAATACATTGTCCATTGTAACCAAAGAGTAGGATCTTAAATATTTACATGGCCTAAACTGTTGGTGCAAATAATTATGGGTGCAGAATTGCATCTGCAGTTATTTGCCCTCTATTGCCCTAAAATGGAGGCCTGGATATGAGAGTCTCTCCCCATGATATAAGAGGTTGGAGTTCATGACCTCCTAATCTCGGTGCAATTGGGAGGAAGGAACAGTAACTCCTGAAAATTCCAAAAGGGAATGTTCATTAGCTGATAAACGGTTGGGTGTAGAAGTGAATGCTCAATAGCTGCTAAAAGGTTTGGCTGTGAGTGAGTGAAGCTCTCAGGATGAGAGCACGGCTTCTTACATATTAGCATGCATAAGCTCTAGCCATGAATAGTGTCTCCGATTTGCTAGAGTGGGGCCTCATTCAGGGCCTGATCCAAAGCTCATTTAAGTTAGTGGGAGTCTTTTCGCTAACTCCAGTGGGTTTTGAATCAGATCTTAGAACAGAATTAACTTGCAGAATACCTG
Organism: Gopherus evgoodei; assembly: GCF_007399415.2. Taxonomy (NCBI): domain Eukaryota; kingdom Metazoa; phylum Chordata; order Testudines; family Testudinidae; genus Gopherus; species Gopherus evgoodei. The sequence continues at coordinate 48,214,943 of NC_044325.1, forward strand.
TCCTTAGACACTAGTTCTTAATGTTGGCCTGTTAAGAAAGTAGCAGCCATTCTAGTCAAATGTGCATGTCTTCTTCCTGCAATATCCACGACAATAAATTCTGAGAAAAATATTGTGATAATATTTGCCTAACATTCCACTAATTAAATGTACACATAACCCAAATCATTGCATTAATTATAGACATGCAAATACGAACTTCAGTACTATTCAATTTGTGCTTCCATAAAATTAGTCTATTCAATTCCTAGTCCTTTGAACACTGCAGTTTACAAACTGTTTATACTTATAAAACATCTTCATTTCAAATGCAATGTACAAATGGAATTCTATTTATTTTAGCTCCACAAGGATTTCAATCAGTTTCCCTAAAAGCAACTGTGTATGCAAGCGGCTTAACTCTGAAATCACTTTTCTTTAAATGCATGGTATATTCATTTTTTTCATATCAATGTTCACAGACAGTAATTATTCTCACAAGTACTCCCAACACTTAATAAAGTATGTTTTCAGGCATATATGTGGTTGTGTTGCTGAGTTTGAAGATGTGAAGCATTTGTGAACCAAAACTGTCACGTTCCCTGAAAAATCTAATTTCCGCTTCAGGTTCCTCTTTACTCAGACTGCGCTGTCTGCAACGTGGCTTTGCTTACAGAAGTGTGTAAAATGATGCACTGGGAAAATATAATGCAATTGCTTGCATACAATTTAAGACTGGAGGTGTCCGTTAATTAAAAATCAATAGGAACATTACAAGACATCTCTCTGATTTCCTAGGGAACTTTTGATGCAAAATCAGAATGTGCTAGCCAAAGTTTTCAAGCTGTCGAAGCTCAAATATAGGACAAAGTTTGGCCCTCCAGAGACACAAGAAAATTATTAATGTGGGGAGATTAAAATGTTGTACATGTGAAAGGTAGATTTTGTGTCAAGTGCATGTGACAGCATATTGCAAAGACAAAAAATCTGGAGATTTTTGACACGATTCTTTAGTCCTTACTCAGGCAAAATTCACATTGATGTGCGGCAAGTGTGGAATGAAGGGCAGTATGCAAAGGAGTCTCTGCACCACCTGCATGCTGCAAAGGGGGCACTGCCTGTGCACCCAAAAGACTGATACAGGAGTCAGTGAAAGAGTTGCCTGCATGATTGGGCCAATTAAAATGACTGTGTTGCTTATACAAGGTTGGAACAAGTAAATATAGCAGGACTGTATTAAAAAAACCTTATTTAGGGCTCAATTCTGCCACCCTTTCTCACGTGGAGTGACTTTCTGTTGGGCTACTTGTGTGTGAAGAAGCACTCCACATGAGTAAGGGTAGCCGAATCAGACTGAGGCATCTGTGTGCAGCATTCCCCCCAGTGCATGTGGTGGAAAGCAGAACCACCTGTGTCTTGCACATTGTTGGTGCATAACAAATTATAAATAATGATAATCAGCAATAGCTGTATTCTCATCTCCCACTAAACCCTGTTCCAAGTGCAGTGTGGCACATTCTCCGCACCCTTGTTCTGCAATTAGAACTCTCATTAGAGGCACAGAGCCTGATTCCTCACTGTTTTACTCTAGTTTTAGGCCAAGGAAGCGCTACTGACTTTAGTTATGTTGGCATAAAACGAGCACAGGGTTAAATCTACTATTTTAGACCAATCACTTCTGTTCTATGGATGAAATTCCACATTCATCCCCCTCTGGATAGAGCTTCAGTAAACAAGATTTGTGCAGGGAACCCGTTGGAATGGCATTCACCCAGTAGCCCACGGGCAGTGCACGTATTTCATTGTAGTCTCTGTGTAGTATTGATACTGGCTGAAACTTCTTACTCCATTGATACTAGATACTCTTACCCTGGATCCACACAAGTTCAGACCCAAGGATCTCTCCTCCTTCCTATGCCAGTCTACCAGGCAGTTCCCCCTTTGCAGCGGGTGTGGAGACATCTCACAGTCTTGCTGTCTGATTTAACTGCCTCAGAATGTTTACCACAGACGCACCGTGCTAGGGTGAATTTCAACCCAAATGAACAAACTGATAAGAAAATTGCCTGTGCATTGAGCATTCAATCTGAAATCCATTTTGTACCTTGTTGAAAAGTTCTATTCAAACCATGAATCTTGCCAAAACTGCAAAAAATTTCACATTCTTCTTGGGCATTTATTTCCTTTTGAGAATATTCTGGGTCATAGAAGTAGTCAATTTATGAATTAAGACAGTTATATACATTTTAATTAATATTATAGAAAACAAGCAAGAACACTATACTGTAAGTAGCCCAGAATATAAATTAGAGCTTCCCTGAGCCAGATTTAATCTACAAATACTATTCTGGAAACAAAGATGTTTTTAAAAGTACTCAGCAGCACTTTTTATTTTATTTTATTTTATTTTTGAACATGCACAGCTCTGAAAATGACATTTTCCACAACTGATAACTATTTTTTGGCCGTTTTATCTTGTGGACAATATATATGTGGTAAGTGAACACAAAATTACTAATAGTGTAGCATTTGCCCCCATTTTTTTCCTACATTTTACAAGTAATTTTTGTAGTCAACTTTCTAGGTTGTATGTAATGTTTAAATAATATTAGTGTTGCCACAAGAACATTTATATAAATATAAAATGCATATATATTGAAAGGATGAGATGTAAAATACAATTTCCTACGCTCGTGTGGAAAACAATTGTAAAGTTCAATTTATGTTACACTGTTCTTTAGCTCATCTGTTCAGGTGACTGAAAACCTATGAGATGCAGCAGTTTACAAGGTAAGGGTCTAATCCTGCAAATACTTCTGTGGATTTATTTACATGATAAACTTACCCATGTGCGTAAGTCTTTGAAAGATCGGGGGCCTAAGCAATTATATAGAGGACTGTTCTTAAAAGGACAATGGCAAGGTATTTTTTGCTAACTTGTTTGCATATGCACTATTTATTTTAATAAAACTAGAAGCCTGGAAATTAAATTAATTCATTAAAGTTTTTTTCATTAATTGCAACTCTTAGTTGGGCTGCTAGCATTATTTTTAATTGGGAAAAATAAGCTAGTTTTACATAGTCAGGAGTGTTGGAACCATTTTTATATTGAGGGTGCTGATGATGGAAACCACTGAAATCATTTATTTGGTGCTTGTTGTTACCATGTCAAGCCAGGGACTGCAGCAGCACCCTTAGTTCCAGCACCACTGTACACAGTGTTAGCAAACATAATAAAAAGGTTGCTCACGTTTGGGGCCTACCCCATTTTCCATTACATCTATACAGCTATGTTTTCAGAAGTGTTCATTCGTTTTGTGAGCACTGTATTTCAGGTGCCCAACTCTAGACACCTTGTGCTTGATTTTCAACAGGGCAGGGGACTTTCAGCTCTGAAAATCAAGCAAAAAGTGATATCCAAAAATTAAGCCATACAAATTTACTGAACACTTCTGAAAATGCTGCCCTCCAACAATAACACAGTTTGAATACAGGACATGAATTTCCCAAAACAAAGTAGAACCACCCTCTGAATGAATGTCAGACTCTGCATAGAGAGCAGAATTAACATGTTATGGGAAATATGCTATGGTTTTGAAATGTATTTTTACTGTGTATAAAAAATGTTGTTAAAAATGTGCTACACAAGTCAGTCATATTTAAGTCTGTTACATCTTATCCCTGGGGGCATGATTTGATCCCTTATCAGCAAATGTAAAAGTTAGGCAACTGTTTCTAATATTGTTCAGTAAGAAAAATCATAGGAATTTAATAGACTATTTAGGAATAAAATTGCTTAACAATATAAAAAAGCAAAGTATATACCCTGTTTCCAAGCTATTCGATCACCTGCTGAATATGGTGTGAATTTTCAATGTGTTTAAATGCATATTGGGAATGATTCTTTTTAAAGCAGTGAGCCTGAATTTTAATCAAGCTACCCTCAAAATACCTGGGGTCAGAAATCAAGCTCTGTTCTCTAAGTAAATTCACTTAGTGAACATCCAAATATGAGGTGTATTTCTAGATGCACAGTAGGAAATTGGCCTCTGTCGCTGTTGCTGTCTGTGCAGTGACAGTATGGAAGTTCAGGTAACTGACTTAAGCATCTCCCCCAAACCAGCTCACACCTCCCAACAGCTGGTAAAGCCGTTGGTGGCTATATAAATGCCCACAAGCTGATCTGGCTATTCCCAGGTTCCCTGGGGCCTGCCTGTGGGTAGCTTTCTCACGTTCCCAACAAGCTTTGGGACGGCTATTTCTTTTTGATTTCTTGCAAGGCCAAGTCCCTGCTGGAGTGCCCCGGGTACAAGCAGGCTCCCACGCTGTGGGGGCTGCAGTGGAGAGGGGCAAAGGGAGCGGCTTGGTGGGGGCGGGGATTGCCGTGAATACAGAGCGGGGCTGGAGAACTCCCCGTGCCCTGCTTGAAGCGAGCTCGGCCTGTTCGCTGGGTGGCAAAGCGGGAGCGGTGCGCAGAAGAGAGCGGGGACCTTTGTGCCAAAGGCAGGAGGAGGTCTGGTTCTTTTCGGTAAAGGGCCCGTAAGCACTGCCGGGGGCCCGCGGCGGTCCCCCAGCTGCTCAGGACTGGCGGGCAGGAGAGGGAAGCAGCTGGAGGCCGGCTTAACACCATCCCCGAGATCACCCCGGAGCTCAGAAGGGCGCCCGGGATTTCCGCGCTCTCGGGCCCGATCCTGCGCCCGGGGGAGATTTCCATGGGGCTTCGCTGGAACCAGGATCGGGCCCTAGGCCAGCTGGGTATTTAAGCCCGGCACCTAGGAGGAGCATCATGAAGCTCTGCCAGCTGCGTGAACGGGCCCTTCTCCGGGGCTCCCTGTGGGGGAGGCAGAGTCCGCAGCGCCCGTGCAGTTTATTCCCCTGCGCACCTCCATTTGAGCGGGCCTTGGATTTGAGATTAAATTGGAAGAGTGCAAACGCCTGAGCACCTTGTTCATTATTATCATTTATTACTGCAGCGATCGGCTTCTCCCGACAGAGCCTAGCCTGTGCCACATACAGCGCGACACCGCCTGGGCCCCGCTCCCCTGGGAAGCCCGCACGTGTAAGGAGGCGGCTTGGGAAGCAGCGCGACTCCAGTCCAGGCTCTGTCAGCTGGGTTACAGTTTGTTTGTGGAGGAGAAGGGGGTCCTTCTTCCTGTACAGATCGTTATAATTGCTCTTTACCGGGCTTTTTATGCACCTTTAAACAAAGCAGCGGCTAACATGGCAGGGTACAAAGGAGGGCTGGTCCCAAAACCCAGCCAGGCCTGGGCACGGCCCCGTACAGAGCATAGCTGTGAATAAGCAGAGAGCAGCACGGGGCTGGGATCTGGGACTTGAGGCTGTAGCCAGGCTGAGGCCAGAAGCCTATGGAGAGTTTGGGCCCGTCCGCAGCCAGCCATTAGAAATCCAGCCGGGGAACCTTCCTGCAGCCAGAAAGAAGGAAAGCTCCCCCAACAGTGCAGCCCTGCCCCCTGAGGTTAGCAAGCGCGGTCTCTCTTTACCTGGCTGTACTTGGCCTCCTGCTCCAGGGAGCTCTTCTCGAGTCCGTTCACAGCATGCTGGGCTGAAGGGGGGAAGCTATTTCTGCTCAGGCTGCTCCATTCTTCCACTTTGGGGCTGTGGTAGGGCGAGCTGTCACTCACTGTTGGGAGACACCGGCACGGCTCGTTAGAGATTTCGAAAATGAGCTGGGAAGTGCCAAGGCAGTGTGCTTGTGGCAAGCATTGCTATGTGTGATTACACTGAGGCTGTGCCTTCCCCCTCACCACCAACACACACACACCAGACAACTCTCTCAAACTTTACCTGTGACCCAAACCCTAGTAAAACTGAGGCCAGAACTCCCCCTCATAGGTACTGGGGGGCTGCAGCACCCCCTTACGTGAAGTGGTGTCCATCATAGACAGGGTTTATATTTTGGTACAATGGCTCTCAGCACCCCCACTACAAAAACTGTTCCAGCGCCCCTACTCCAGCTCCTAGCAGGACTGGCTCAGCTGAGTGACAAATCCTCCCTATTGCTATCCACGCAATCAAGAAAAGTAACCGATGACGCCTGAATGACACCACCGGACACCTATTTATAATATTTACAACAGCTTGATTTCCTTCTTCTCCCAGAATAAAAACCTGTGGAGAAAATGGAGCTCCATGTATGCTGGTCTCCTGTTTTATGACGTTAAACCTCAAAGACATTTTAATAGCATTTCAATTTCTGTACTAAAATAGACTGTACTCATCTTCCTCAAACGGCCAGAAACTGAGTTACTGGTTTCGGTAATTTGAAGGAGACTTCTGGTGCTCGTTTAGAAAACTGAGTAAATCCCTATAAAATTTTATTTTAAAAATACTTGATGTATAAATTATATATCATGTGGGTAATTTACATATCTTTTTACTTACATCTTATCGCTGTACGTGTAAATTGCTGTGTGTGTACACACCTCTATGTGTGCACACCCCCACCCTGCCACCTCACTCTCTAGAAAATCGGTTGGGTTTCTCTTTGGAGGTAGGGGTTGAAGACTGACGAACAGGAGAGACAAAGGGAATGGAAGACAATAGGAGAAAAGATCAAATCATAAGTTAGAGGAGCTAAACTTTCAAAGTTTCCTTTCCGTATTTAATCGAAATACAAAGAAACTCACACAGTATATATCGATTAGCACAAGCCCCAGGGTTGTTTCGAATCATTCATCATCGCCTTTCCTTGACACCAGGTAATTTAGAGGAGAACATTGCGTAAGAATAACTATGTGCTTGACATAATTATTTCCAAGGTAGATTTAACGGAACAATGTAACTTTTTTTTTTTCAAAGGGAAAAGATAGCTGTGTTGTTCGCAACTCTGGCACTGCAGAATTATGAACACACACACGCCAGTAAAAAACGTTTAAAATCATTGATTTTAAACGCATATGATTCTGCTAGGGACTCGCGGGGCTGTAACATTTACACGCAACGAAAATTGTTCGGCATGAACCGGAGTACTGAGGCGAGAATGGTTTCTCCTAAACCACCTCGCCCCCGAGCTGTGAAGTGTGCTTGCTGGGAGCCCGAGCCTGTTCCCGCTGAAATCAAAAGCAACCCCTTTGATTGATTTGAGTGGGAGCAGGATCGAGCTCTCGCGTTAAACTGTTTCTGTTCAGAAGCTACCTCTCTAACCTCCTTGCAAGGGAAAATGCAGTCCATGGCATAAGCCTGAAGTTGTCTTAAGAACCTGAGCTCTCTCTGCGAGCCCCCTTTTCTGCTGATCTCACACTTTTCAATGAATAGGGGCTTCCTTTAAATGTCAGCAAGGTCAATTTATCCTACAAATCAAGCGCAAACAACCCTCGTATGCAGTTTCTGCTGTTCAGCAGCCCAAACCTTGGCTTGGGGGAGAGGAGAATGTATATTGTAGTAAATCTTGTAAATCCCCAAGTCTTGAGATAGAAGAGGAAAGAAATCTAAATATTCAATGCGACCTTAAGAGGCCCTGTTGCCAATATGATGTTAATAAAGGAGGAATTCATTAAAACCCTCTCAATTTCTAATTTAATTTTCCCTGTTTAATGTTCATTTCAGACATTCCACCCACCGTGGAATGAACATACCCTAGCATGTATATTTTCTAAATCCAGCTCCACACGCACATACGTTTGGTTTGATTTTTGTTTTGTTTTTGTTTATGGGGGTTATATTTTGAATCTAACATGGGGAGGGGCTGCCCTGGCTTGTAAAAACTTTCTAATGCCAATGCATTTGGATGTTTGTTATACTGATATCTTGTGTAGTTGAAAACATGCAATGAGAAAATAGAAAGCTAAACTCCAGTTCCAAGATTAGGACCCAGAGTGAGCTACAGCCCAAAGTTATTTGTAAAATATGCTCTTTTCATCACATGTAATATTTGTTACTTGACAAAAACTAAACTTGGAAGTGTGTTTTGCTGCAAATGGCAGAGACTTGTTCAGCGAGAAGCTACCGTTTCTAGCCAAAACAAAAGAAAGGGCGTAGAAGAAAAGAGGTCGCTTGGAAAGGGACAAATACAAGTGAAGTATCAGTGGTTTCGTTTTTCTGGACCACCACTTCGGAGGAAAACAAAGTCAAACATAAGAATGAAAGCAATTAGGTGACATTTGAACTTCCTGTCTGAGCAAATTTGGCCTGATTGCGAAAACTAGGGAAACTGAATTTCTCTGTAATTTCAAGATGCTTTCACTTACGAATGCCTGATTTGGTAACAAATATACGTAATACACAGAAGGCATGCGAGATCATTATATCATTAATGACTGAAAAGGAAGACATAGATGAGATATATGATACAGAAAAAGAGTTATTGTGGATGTGCCATATTTTTTAGCCCACGCTGTCTGTTCTTCAGCTAAATGATCTTTGCTAGAGTCATTTGCCATTGCATTATGTGTTATAAGTCCAAAAAGCATAAGCCCATAGAAAATGTAGTAAGATGAGGCCTTGAAACATAAACCCTTAACGTTTTTATTATGTTCCTGATCTTTAGTGCGTGCTGGAGAAAATAGCTCTGTAGTTTACAAACTATGGAGATAAAGAAATGAAACTATCACTAAACTTTGAAAGAATTGGAGATTTCCTGCTTTGAAACAGAAAAGTCTGAATATTCTACGAAAACTGCTCAGAAATTAGGCGTTAAGGGAACCCTCTTTTGCTATCAACATAGTGTTCCTATGTGAGCAAGAAGTGTCTTCTTGGCTCTTCTCTTACCTTGGTCTGTTATGGACCTGATCCCCAGGATATCCGTGACCGAATGGGAAGAAGGCCAGGTCCTAGGCATAGCCATGGTGCTGGGGATTGCGGGCACTCCCGGCGGGGTCGGCACTTTGGCTCCTGTAGCAGTGATGGGGCTGGGGTAGGAGTATATGTGGTTGTAAGGCAGCGCAGGCTGTGGAGCGGGTTGATGCTGTTTGTAAGATTCGTAGTGACCCTGCTGGGAGAGATTTCCAATTTTGTTCCGGAGGATCCGGCTGATGGAGCTGACGGAAGGCACATTGTACTTGTCACACACGCCATCTGCCAGCAGTCGGTCTCGGATCTCCCAAGCAAAGATGCCCGGATCTCTTTGTTTGTAGGTCCGGATATGTTTCACCACCGTGGGGGTGGTGACCCGAGGCTTGCTGCCTCCGATCGCCCCTGGTAGGATGGAGCCAGTCTCATTGTAGCGCGCCAGGATTTTGCTCACACAGCCATGGGAAACCCGCAGTTGTCGGCTGATGTCACAGGGTCTGATGCCCAGTTGGGCCAATTCCACAATCCGGAGCCGGATGGCGTTAGGCAAGGGTCTCCCATTCACAAATACCCCTCCGAGCTGGTTCACTTCCCCAAAGGCAGGTTCTGCAAGCAAACACACACACACAAACACATTTGACACGGCAAACGGTTCACGGGGGTGTTTGAACCCACCCAACTATTAATCATCAAAACGCAGATGTCACCGGTTAGAGGGAACGCACCATAGTCACTTCATTTACAATGGGTTTAATCTAATGCGGCTGAAATTTAAAAAAACAAAAACGTGGCAACATTTTCAAAGCTCGTTGATTTGTGCCATTAAAAATAGTCCAGAATGTACATTCCAGAGGTGAAAAGTGAGATCACACAAGCAGACAAGTCTCTTTATTTCCCCCCAAAAGAGAGGGGAAAGCCAGCGAAATTGGTGGACTGAATTCTGCAAAAACGTGAGAGGTGAGGGAAACTGAAAGTAGTAATTAAAGAAAAAGATCAATTCTAGTGCTGTTTGCTCCTGTTCATGCTTCTTTGTTAGCAACACCACTAGCCCCACATTGCGAAGCAAACGTGTTAATTTTTAAACTGCTGTGCTGTCGATGTCAGCAACAATACACAATGTGCCACAGAGGCTCAAATCATCCGTTAGGCTCCAATCCTCCAGTACTCTCATAATAACATTAATAATAAACCAACCAGTCATTAGCTTGCTCCATTCTGTGCTGCTGACCCTTAACATGTTCCTACAACTTGTAGGAACACGAACAAAGTCAATAAGCAAATTGCGGCGGCACATGATCTCACACTGGTGCTCTCTCTTTTGACAGCCCTTGAACCCTCCTGCAGCTTCCAGCCACTTACCCATTGCGCTGAGCAGGACACCAATGAGACTAAGCTTGCAAAAGGGAATTTAACAACAGATTCAGTCTCCCGGCCTCCTGCAATCCCGGCTGGAAAAGTCCACGGGCCCCTCTGATTTCCACTCTAGGAGATAGCAAGAACGTAAGGAAAAAGGCTAAAAGGAAGTCTGTTTCCCGATGAAAGAGACTTGAGTTCTGCATTTCAATCTCACAGCAACGTGGGCTGGGCTGGGCTGGGCTGGGCGTCTCAGTCTATCAGTCACCAGAGGCACTCCCCTCCCGGAGGGCGGACTCAAGGTAAAGAGGCCTTCCAATTGGTGCTCGATGATGATAGACAGCATAATCCAGGAAGGCTCTTCCGTTTTCTTTTGCAGGCATGCTCAGCACCTGGATGCCTAATACAATAGAGACGAATATTAAATACCTACGTAGTGGTAAATCGCACTGAGAGTACAATTAATATGGGAAATATGCGGAATAGTTTAATGATAGCGCTATAGTAAGGCATTATTTTGTAGAAAAATCAACTGATCCTGTCTCTACCTGTGTATGAGATCTATTAGTTTAAGTGTACATACTTTCAGGGTTGGTAATACCTTTACTAGGCTATTTTCAACGGTGCCAATATTTTGGTCATATGGCTTTAGAGAAAGCAATCTGTTCAAAGTTTGTAGGTACGCCTGCCTTTTAGTTCATTCAAGTTTCCTCTGGCTATTTATATTTGCACAATAAATGACCAGACAGAAAAGTATGTTGATGTTTATAGCCAATAACCGGAGTCAGCAGTTTCACAGGGGAATAACAGCAGCGTCGTGAAAAATGCAGAGTTCTTTATCATTTATTTTGCAGGTAATAGAGATTCGTGTATCTTTACATGATCCTGTTGTAATTTTAAAATAAAAACGTTTTAACCAGTGAATATATTATTTAGCATAAGTCCCAGAGAGTTGTGATTGTTAAAGGTAAGTTTATTGTTGTTATGAACTAAAAGGGGGTACGAAAGCCAAATGAATCAGTGAGCTGTACAAATGAAACGAGGATGCAACTGTCTGTGTTTAAATGGGGGGGGTCGTTGTGTGTAACCTCCATACAATTTATATTTTATTTCCTATCTTAAGTGTTACATTATGTTTAATTGTAAGATGTAAATGCTTGGTTTTGACTTTAATAAAAACACTAATACTGGTATTAACAGAAGAAAATCGTCAGAAAAAGTTGATAGGCGCTGAAGTGCTTGCGTGTGTGCGCGCGAATGTGTTTTGTTTGGCATCGTTGCCTGTATCATTCACTAGATATGTTTGTGTACGTACTTACACACACTCCACACATATGTCATACTATACACATAGATTATACACTCCAATTCCAGCCAGGATTTTATAATATTTTTCTTTCAAATTTTGTTTAAAAGTAAAATCTGCAGGAATAGGATATGTAAATGCTATGTAATCAAGAAAGAATAGAATCCATTAATTAGAATGAAATATAAACTCGGGAAATAAAAAAAATCTGATCGGCCCAGAAGGGAGCGAGTTGGAACTGTTTCCAAATATCATTTTCAAATGAAATATTAAACGACGCGGATTTTATAAGGAGGCAGGTTGTTAGAAGACAGAATTGAATTTCCTTGGATATTAGGTCTTCCTTTACAGTATTATTTTAAACCCTAGTGAATCTGCACAATCAGGAATGAGTAGGATACTACCGGAAACAAGACCGGAATCAATTGTATGTTGAAACTATTTCTTGATGAAGGGAAAGGCGATCATGGTCATTTTGTGGGCTTTTTCGTAATATTGATACATTTGATCTCCGATACGTATTTTGCACTGCTTTTCTGTGCCAGCAACGTGATTTGGATGTTCAAAAATATCTCAGTTGTAAATTGTAGGATTTCCGCAGTTTGTAAAAGTTCACCGATACCTCACAATACAATTCTCATGCTGTTAAATTAATCTTTCTAGAGGCTTTGGTGTGAATCATAAGTCTTTTTGCCACTGTATGTTAATGTCCTCTGTGTATTTTTTTAAAAGAGAAGGCAATGATGTGTGGAACACTTATACAGCATTAATCAAGGCTAATTATGTAATTTAACAATACACTGGAGTGCATGTACAGAAAACGGCCGATCTGAATTAATTACATAATCCCTTCCGAAATCTGATATATAGACTAATCCATTACTAGACTGGCTTTTCCTTCAAATACAGTTTTCATTTTAACAACTGAATATATTTTAAATATGCTAGATCGTTGCTAAATGACTGTTTTAAGCAATGACCTAACTAGGGCCTTACACAATGTATGTCGAAGTACACAAATGATATTCAGGTTTCCTTGCATGTATGATCTTTTTCTGTATTATTGCCCATTAGTTCGTGGTGTCTTTTCTTATTCTAATTATAAAGACAATGAAGAGTGTCAGACTGAGTTGTCCTAGAAGTTAGCTTTAAGATTTGGGGCCCAATCCTGCATTCCTTGAGCACCCAAAAGCTCCCATTGGCATCATCAGAGTGTTCTCCCCAACTCTGCCCCTCTTTCTCCCAATCTACGCCTGTGTGTGGACTATTCTGTCTGCATTGTGCCTTTTTCTCTCAGTGTCTTCCAACCTGCCTAACCCCACTCCCCTCCCCTCTGACCCCGCCTCTGATCCCTTGGATATTCGGTTTCTTTTCCTTTCTCAATGTGTGTTCCTGATGTGGTCCTGTCGGAAAAGCTCGTTTACTCTGCTTGGGTCTCCAGTGGTTTAAGGATAATGTTTATCAGCAGTGAACGTGCTCAACTTGTTTCCATTTAACTGCTGAGTGTGGGCTGAAATAACAAAGGTCACAGCCACAGCGAGTCGGTAGAGGGCAGGGGGAACCGAGAGGAATAGGAAAACATGATCATATACAACAGCCTGTTGATCCCTGCCTGGCAAAAAGATTAATTTCAGGTGCAAAATAATTAAATAATTAAAGGAAGGGGGCTTCCTTCCGAGCAGGCCGGCCCCGGCAGCAGATACAACCGCCGCTGGCTTGGGAAGTTTCCTTAGCAGTTGTGCTGCGCGGCTGTGGGGCTGAGACTAGCAGGCTGCACACGGGAAAGCAAACAGAACAAGTGGTTCTTGCTCGAGTCAGATCGCTCCGTGGGGCGCCTGGGAGAAAGCGCAGGGGGCTTCCAAGCGGAATAACTGTGAATGTAGGGGGGGGCGTGCGTGAGACCCCCAAAGCGGATAGATCCCGTTGTTCCCAGTAGGGTTGTGCAATCGGGGAGTCCCAGTTGGGCAAACCTGCATCGGTGCAGCTCCCCATTGCACCAGGTTAAGAGCAGAGCAGATTCCAGGGATCTTCTTGGGAACAGTTAACAGGGAGGTGCGGTAGAAAAGCAGCCGGCACACGCACCTAATAACAACGGAAACGCCAAGTGGGTGCATATCCTGGGCTGACATGCAAAAGCCCGGCCGGTTAATGCAATAAATCTGTTTCCTTTTAACTGCACCGCGCTGTAGCAAAGTCCGGGCCTGATCTTGCCTCAGTTTCAAGTCCAGGGGAGTTTGGCGGGTGACTTAGCTAAGGCCCGAGCTCTTGTATATTATATCTGCAGATGACTTGAGACTGAACGCTGATTTTCTTTGCATCCCACCCGCAGGTTGTTGACGGGATCCCTGCGTTTAAATGGATGGTTTTCCCTGAAAGGTCAGCATCTGTGCATATATTATACTAATATCATACTGTAAAGGTTTCCATGGGTCTGCTCAGTTGAGCGCTTGAGCTACAGGCTGTCTGGGGTGGTCTTGTCTAGCTACACCTGGCTCTCTTGTGGTGTCCAGTTCTCAGTATCTATTTTAATGTGTTTCCGATAGGAAATGGGTTTTACAGAATTAGCACTAGTGCGTGCCTGACAGTATTTCTTACCATATTTTCCCGTGCACCGTGGCTGGTGGATTAACTCATGGTGCTGCTATGTATCTGATTTTGCCTATTTTACCCCCTATGTCTGTCTGAAGTCTGAACCTTCTCAGTTAAAAATTTAGGATCTAGTCCTGCTATCCGAACTCGGGCAAAACTCCCGCGGGAGTCAATGGGCGTTTGCAGGGCACAGGGAATGCAGGATCTGGCCTCCTGGTGAATCCATCTTTCAGTAAGGGGGACGGATATGGGCAGCCGTAGAGTCACTGGCGGTCAGTGCCTTTGGGAAGGGCCTTCATCGATATCTTTGGTACAGAGAAGCAACCCAGGAGTCCTTACTCACCTAAACTCCGGTGGCTTAGAACAGGATCCAGTCACTGAAGTAAATGCACATCTCCCCGTGATTTCAATGGGAGTTCGATCAGGCCCTTAGTGAATGCATTTCCCTCCTGTTTTCACCTCGAGAGCCTTCCTCCACCTGGAATTGCATGAAGAATTTGCTCCGGCTACTAAAGACCAAATGCACATCAATCCCTAATATTAGATGGTTGGGGCTTGCTGAATTTTGAATGGCAACCCAGACGCGTGTGACAAAAAACACATCCACTCACATACATCTATCATTTTCTGTAGAGATCTCAACCGGAATCTACGTGCATTGCTTTAAAAAAGATACTTTTCTCCACCGTGACATTTCAACAGAGACTCAATGAGATTTAAATCTCAAACTTTTCAACCATATTAAAAATTAAGCAAAATAAAACAGTCCCCCCAGAGACCCATTTAAAATTGCTTTTAGTCGTTCATTATGTGTTGGTTGACTTTTGACGGAAATTACCCCCCCCCCATAAACGTAGCGATTGAAAAGCACGCCTTCAAATAGGGATAATTGGATGGTAAGTAGAACATTTTTTGTACATAAAATGCCTAAATCTGACCCTTCAGCAAGGACAAAGCCCTCTGTATGTGTGTTTTAACGGCTGGATGTCATGGGGCCGCAGAGAAAAAGCGTAGCATGTGGTGTCATTCCGCTAATACCGAACCTCCTGGAGCGCATATAGACACATAGATATTATATTCATGTCGGGGAGTGAGGTTATTCCAGTGAAATGCTACTTAGGACGATTGATTTACACAATCAAAAGGGCACACTTCACCTAGCCACTGCTCGATGAAACTAACAAGGATGCGTGTGTATTTGGGATCTCCTAACAGACATTTTCCTAAAGCTGCCCCGGCAGCAATGTTATTACAAACTCTACAAAAACAAGCAACCTCGGGGGAAGGTCTGGAGGAGAGTTTGTGGAGTCTTTCGGCACGGTTGGTGCCGTTTGAAAGGAAAGACAAACCTGTGCTCAGGTTAGCTTCCTCAGGTACAGGGGGAGAGACACACCTGAGGTTTTGTCGTTGTCAGTGGGTGAGTGATGTAAATATGCCCACAGTGTGCAGATGAATAAACAGGGCTGGTATTTTTAGCGAACAGGAATACAACAGTTATAACCCTTAAAAAACAAACAAGAAAAGGTGTGTTGCCAACAAACTAGAAAAGCGACCGAGCCCTGAACGAATGGGACTGTATGTTGTATCAAGTCGCAGAGACAATGACAAATATATCTTACAGTGAGATATAAAAAGAGACTTTTCGTTTAAATACCTGTGTAAACAGTGCCTCCCCCGCCCCTTATGATCAGCATTTTCTGTTAGATATGGATTGTGATGAACTAATAGTGTGAACATTTGCTTCGCCAGTGACCGGAATGGCTAGTGTATAAATGGCCTTCAATGTGTGTGTTGGAGGGGAGGAGATAGCTGGGGTGGGGGTGGGGGGGTTAAGATCAGATGTCTCACAGTGTACTCGCAGGATCTCGGGCACTGCACCTTGCTTAAGATATTGAGGAATCTATTTCAAGCGGGACCTCTCTGGATGCCCGCATGCTGAGTGCGCACATGCAGAGAAGATGGCACCTCGCTAAACTGCACTATCAAGGTGCTTCACAGGGTTTGCTGTGGAATTGCACAAGGCCTCTCTTCTGTCGGCTGCAGGCTGGAAACTCCCTGAACTAGGTGTTTTTGCAGAGTTCTCAGAGGTACTAATCCTCCTCTGCTGTCTTTAGACAAAATGCACTTAAAGAAAGCCCCTGACAAACCCTTGCTGCTGAAAGTGGCTTTCAACATAATGTAGAGGAGGAGATTTTCAAAACCGAGTTCCTTTCTTTGTCGAAACACTGCAATTGTATGTTGAAACTATTTCTTGATGGAGGGAAGGCGATCATTGTCATTTTGTGGGCTTTTTCGTAATATTGATACATTTGATCTCCGATACGTATTTTGCACTGCATTTCTGTGCCAGCAACGTGATTTGGACGTTCAAAAATATCTTAGTTGTAAACTGTGGGATTTCACTCAGTTCCCACAAACGTGAAGTTCAGCGGCTCCGGCTAATACGGCAGTGGGATCGCTTTCTTGTGGGGAGAGGCCTTCATGCTGGACAAACATTAATAGTAATCCTGGTTGCATGTTTCAGATGATTATTTTTGTTCTCTTGTTGGTTCTACTATACAGTAACCTTTATATTTTTGTAGCCCCCGCCTTTGCATCAATGAGGACTTAACATGTGTGCATGTGTAGTTTCTTGGTTTTAAAATGAATACATGTGCACTCTCTGTATACACGTGCATAGAGGAAAATAGTGTATATGGATGATATACACATATGACTCACTGAAAACAATTTAGTATTCAAACGTGTAAGCAAATATTTCCGAAGACTGAGGAGTACCAATTAATGAACTTTAGATTTAACAGGCCTCTAAGCATCCATTTTAAAGAAAAAGTAACCCCCCTTCACCATTCAGGGCTAAGTCTCATAATGCGACTTAATATGATGAGCTCACAAAAGGCACAACCCAGATCAGATCTGAGCAATAACCTTGCATTTTCCACCCTCGTGTTACAACGCGAAGGAAACTGGTTTGCATTCGAGAATAATCAAAATCGAATTGGAACTTAAACGTATCTATTTCGTCACAACGTTCAAAATGGAGGGAAAAGTAACTGCCAATAAATGAGGAGTCTCTCTCCCTCTTGTCAAAGAATTCATGGGTGTAAAGGTCGCACTTTGCAAGCTCGCGAGGGGTTGGTTCTTTTAAAAGAAAACTGAGGATTTGTTCCGCTTTTTAAGAGTAAATTTGTTGCATATGATTTTCGTTGGATTTTTGGGGAGCCCTCAGCCTGTGCTCTCCTGAAGACCATCTGTATGGGGCCAAAGCCTTCCACCTTTGCTCGGGCAGCATTGTGAGTTCAATCCTTGAGGGGGCCACTTAGGGGCCTGGGGCAAAAATCAGCACTTGGTCCTGCTAGTGAAGGCAGGGGGCTGGGCTTAATGACCTTTCAAGATCCCTTCCAGTTCTAAGAGATAGGTATATCTTTGCGGGTCTGTTTGCTAACCAACTTGAAGTTCGTCCCACCTAGGTGCGAGGACCGGAGTTTGTGATTCACAGGAATATCTCCTGGTTCCTTACTCAGCCCTAAACCTGAGTCCTGCCGTAATGTCCTTAAAGAGCGTTCCAAAGGGGATCTGGGTAGAATCGTGGCCGTGAGTAAGTGAGAAGGAAGCTTAAAAGCCCTCCTGGGAAGGCCAGTCCATATCGATTTGATAGGGGTTCGTTCATTTCAGCCGTGCTATTGTGTGTAATAGATCGCCTTGATCATTCCTCGGGGACACCGTTTGTGGGTACCATATAAACCTTGATGAAAGTTAAGGCTCCTTGTGGCGAACGCAAGCAGGTAGAGCTAGAGGAAGTTAATTGGTTTGACTCCCCACGAGTAAGGAGATGGGAAAATAAAGATGGGGGAGGGACTCACTCCGACCCATTCCTTTTACATTAGAACTTCATCCTGCCTCCACTGAAAGCAACGACAAATCTCACTTCGATTTCAGTGAGGACGCAACCAGGCTTTTCCGTTGTCAATTGTCTTTATTTATTTAAGAAAAACAAGCGGGTAACATAAGCCTAAAACATTTTTTTTCAAGTGTAAATTGTCCACGCGGACGGCATGGCCCCCCCTAAGCTTATCGATGTCACTTTCCCTTCCAGCCGTGCAGACACCGTGGCTACAGTTAAGGCCAAATCCAAAGCTATGGAAATCACTAGGAGTCTTTCCATTGATTTCTGGGGGCTTTGGATCAGGCTGTTGGTGGTTAAGGCGCCGCTCCTGGGGGAGCTAGTTACTCGGTGGGATCCGGGATCTTACACAGCTCACGGCCAGGATATTACCGTCTCGCATTCTAGTTTGAATATCCAGATCAATTTGTCGGTTTGTCTTAATGATGTGTTAGTTTCTTTGGCCCTTTTAATCACTTTGCCGCCACTTGTTCTTAGCAGACCCTGTGGAAACCAGACAGTGCCTCATTAGGGCTTTCCTTGTGAACAAACATTTGACATAAATGCTCAGTGCTGAGTTAATTTGTCTTTGCACTAGGATTTTTTGTTAAAGACACAAGGGGAAATAGGCAATTCTAATCGCTATAAAGCAGCGGACAGATTTTAAAAGCATATTCTTTTCTAATAAAGAAATCAGGTTTGCATTTGTCATGTTATATTAATTTAGAGTAAATGAAAATAATCCCTCTATTGTTCTGTATCACATTACAGTAACCAATTGGGAATTTCTAGGTAATTTCCCCCAAAACTCTACATTTGCTTCCAGAACACCTAGTAAGAGCGCCATCTACAGAAATACATATGTCAAGTTGTTTTAAAAACAGAAACATTTTAGACAAGCATTCTTGCAACATTCTTATTTCATGGCACGATCCTATAAATTATCGTTCCGTTCTACACACACGCACACGCAAACACGCACAGATGCTGATTCAGAACACTGATGCTGCAGAAAATATTATTTAGCTTTGTAGCGTTCCACCTGGGATTCTTCCTCACATTTGTGCCGTGACAGGTGGAAAGGTATGTGCCATTGACTAAGTCAAAGGCAAAAGGTAATTGCTTGGCTTGAAGTACCACACTTGTATCCCGTGCACAAGGTATTCCAGAAAGGGAAAACACAACTATGCGGTGAGGTTTTTGTGGGTAACTGGGATAGACAATCAGCTCTGACAATTCTAAATCCTAAATGAGTAGACTACACCTTTAAAACGTGTGACAAAGAGTCTAAACAGGAAGAACCCAACAAAACCAGCAGAGCAGGGAAATACCCGTGATGCAGAAGTCAAACGTGTACATTTGTCTACATCAATTTTTCTATGTTTTACTTTAAAGGGGAACTGCAAGGAAAAAGTGTAAGACATTTTAGGCCTTTACTCCTTCTCTGTTATATATAAAGAATGTCCCAAAATCCAGAGGAAAAAAAAGCCTAGTGTGTCTTTTCAAGTCTTTGGTGGAGCAGGCCTTGACTATGTGCAAAATTCTGCCTTTATTTACACTCATGTAGTCCCATTGACCCCGATGGGTTTGCCAGTAATTAGCAGACTTTAGCCATATATTCAAAATCCCTATACACTGAGACCACTAGACTTTTACGGATTTTAGAGGGGGCAGGTATAGTGTTTTGTTCCCATGGTGTGAAATTTCTCTCCCTGGACTTTTATCTCAATTGATCCTTTCCAACAGTTGTACTTTGCACCTTAAAACTATTTTCAACTGAGATATTTGTTTATTATGATCGTCGTTAACCCATTATTTCTTCTTCTTTTTTTCTATTTTCTATTTCTCTAATTTTCTCCTTTATAGTAATCGGAGGGGTTTTGAATGGTTTGCATTATATTTATACTTTTTAAAATATAGATATATCATTGTATTTCAATTCTCACAGTACAGTCCCCCTGGAAGAGAGGCTTTTTAAAAACAAAATTCTTAGTATCTTAGCCAGAAACCCATGATTCAACATTTTTGGTGTTTGTTTACAATGACTAGTGTGAAGTGAGCTAGCACGAAGTATGCACTCTGGGGAACAAGAGTACATGTGCATCTGAGTAATGCTGCAGCGTATACAGATTGGTATTGTAGGGAAGAGTAGGAGACAGAGAAATTCTGAGTACTTCAACAGAAAGAGATTTGTAGTGGAAGGAAAGGCAGTAGGAAAGCAAGCAGCTTTGTCTTCCACCTATTATATGCACATTGTAGAGACTGTGCATATGTAAAATGCTTTTTTATTAAATCGAGATTAATGGCATATGATTTGAAAGGTGAATTGCAAGCAATTTTTTTAAAGAACATTTTGGCCTGCAGACCCGGACTTTTAACCATTGTACTGTTTATAGGACTGCTACAATTTAAAGTTTTATAATTCTTCCCGATTTAAGAGATGGATTAATTCTTTTTCTGCATGAGGAAAAAAAAAGTCCTTTCGAGAGCAAATAAAATCCTGTCTCTAGCTATGTGGAATCTTACTTGCCTTGAATGGTTTACCTGTTATGATGTGGGCTCCATATCACCATTGCACTCACCTGAACTCCTCCTGTGCCGTTGCTTTTTTAACCATATATTTACTCATTTGTCGTATAAAGGAGGAAAGGTATCACTGGATGTGAATTCCAGTGTCAGTTACTGTTTTCATAATAAACCAAGTGCCTGGACCCATATTTTGAACAATTCCAAAGTTAAGATTCACGGTGTTTTCCAAACTTGCAGTGCAAAGTACATTTGTACTCCGATTTCCCTGAGGTTTGAGGGGGAGAGATGGGAATGAGAGCTTATTTATGGCATTACAGATAGATATTCTGTTTAATTTAAACTTGCAACCTGTTCGGTTGGTTTCTCAGAAAAAGTGCTATTGTCGAATTTACTTATCTAGGGTCTAAATGCTTATGTGGCTTGTAATTACAAATAATCGAGAGGAAATCGGTTAGACAACCAGCTCGTGTAAAGTAACACATTTGGCCCAGCAAGGAGAAAACACTGATTTTAGTGCAGATTCTCACACCGGGTCACCCCAATCCATTTACAAAATACCTTTGGTCTCCATTTAAAGTACATCATATGGAAGCCTCTATGTCATAAATAATAATATAATATGATTAATATAATCAAATAATTATAACTAATATTGATTTCGGGGTTCATTCCATTGCAAAAGATTGGCTAT
This sequence comes from Gopherus evgoodei, assembly GCF_007399415.2. Classification (NCBI taxonomy): domain Eukaryota; kingdom Metazoa; phylum Chordata; order Testudines; family Testudinidae; genus Gopherus; species Gopherus evgoodei. Next base: position 48,236,021 of record NC_044325.1, read on the forward strand.
TGCCAGACGGATAAAAGAAACTAGCCCTTTTATGTTGATGGAGAAAATAATCTTTGCGTTAAGCTTAAATTTGTCCTCCTGAGAGTTAATGTTACAGTTATAAACAGAAAAATAGTTTAAAATGGCAGCAAATTAAACCAACTATCTTATATGTGAGAGTCAATCTACTTCTTACAGCAAAAGAAGGAAATAACATCTACACTAATTCTTTTGAAAGGGACAGATCTCTCTCTGTTCAGCTGCATCAGCGAACCTATTGATGAAACGTTCATTACAGCTGCATGTTTTTAATTACATAAAGTGATTTTTCATCAAATGTAAATAACTCTTGGGTGGTAGCATAGTACTCTATCGTTAAGAACACGAGTCAGCCATTGATTCAATATAGAGATTATTTGCTGCTCGGATTTCTAGCAGCTTCAGAAAACGACTTTTATTAGCAGGGTCGGCTCTACAGTTTTCGCCGCCCCAAGCAGCGCGGGGGCAGTCCTTGCACCCTTAGGGCAGCAGGCGCGTTTCCGCGGCTGCAGCAATTCGGCGGCAGCTTCTATGTTTAGCTGAAGCAGCCCCGGACAGCTAAACATAGAAGCTGCTGCTGAATTGCCGCGGAAACGCGCCTGCCGCCCTCGGGGCGCACTGACTGCACCTGCCGCCCGGGGCGGCAATTCGGCGCGCTGTTTGGGGGAAAAACAACAGGGACTGCCGCCCCTTGCAGAATGCCGCCCCAAGCACCAGCTTGGAATGCTGGTGCCTGGAGCCGGCCCTGTTTATTAGTGGCTTCTGTTTTATGTTTGCTTTATACAAAAGCGCAGGATATTCCCTTAAGGACAAATCATTACATGAAAGGAAAAGACACGGAATGAACCCTTCACTTTGTCTGTCTAAGTCCAGGGACAAACAGCTATACGCGTAGTGTTGGAAAATCGGTGTGACCACATGTAACGATTTCTGTAAAGTTTGACCCCCATTAACACCAGTATTGAAATACTTTTTTTGTTTGACATCTTTCTTACTGTTTCAACCAATAGGATCTAAAGGCCGAGCTAAGCGGTATTTTGTCCTTTGTTACTTGCAGCCCGTGAGAATTCCCCCCAGTTCAGTGCTGCGTGTTGAAAACACAGGACAGAGATATTGAGTTCAACATCTTAGATCCACAATAGACACAGTATTTACAGTGAGTCCAGGTGCAATATTTTCTAACGGAGGAGTAGAATCAGGCTAAAGCACAGGCTGCACCTTGAGTCTCGTAGGTAGAGAGGAGGTTCCCCGGCGAGGTACAACGTAAACAGAAATCCTCTGTTCCAGTCTCAGGTAGAAAATATTAGGCGCGCTCCATTCTGACCCCAAGCGAAGAGCCCCCACACAAGGGGTCTTTAAGTGCCCGGCGACTACTGCTCAACCACTGGAGTAGTGTACACCACCAGTGGTCACAGAGGCTGAAACAACAATCCCCTCCCTATCTGCTACCCGGAGAACCTGTAGAATTGAAGATCCCACCAGCTACCACCTCAGCCCTCCCACCCTCAGTCCGTCCAACTCCATCGCAAATTGCTGGATGTGTTGCCACGGACAGAGCCATTCTGGAGCACAATTCGGTGACATGCAGCCAGTGGGAACGCAGTGCCATTGTCTGACCTCTTCGCCACCACCGCTTTCGTGCTTAGCAGCCGAACCAGGGTTTGCGATGCCTCTTGTGCCCACCCAGGTGAACCTTCCTGGCACACTCAAAGCTAGCACGAGCTTCCGGACGAAGCGCGGGGCGGGAGTTTGTGTCAAGGGAGGCAGGATCGGGGCCTTAATCTGCGCTCACTGCAGCTTTTCCTTTAGGGGTTCACGTTTTAAAGATGGTTTAAGCCAATGGATAGGCTGCTTCCTGCTTGTGAGCGGGAGGTATCCTGGTCTGCGAGGCCCCACACATCAGCACACGATTGTCCCCGCGCTAACAGCAAGGAATGCTCCTTCATTGTTTGTATATCGGCATATGCATGTACACGGCCATTTCCCTTTTCACTCGCCCAAGCAATGCTTCTTCCCCCCGCCGCCCCGGTAGGCTGATCTTGGGGCTTCTTCTCATCATCCTGCCTCCCTATCTCTGATTCGTGGCACAACTCAGTTGGGAGAAGAAGGTCTCTGTCTAGGCTGCAGTGCAGTTTAAGGCGCCATGCAATGGGCTCAGCTCATCTCTTGCTGAAGTAGGAGAGTGCAGATAACACCGCCCTGTGACAGGCAGGGTAACTGCCCAACCCCGTCCTCCAGTCCTGCAAGAAAGGGAGAAGATTGTCCGCTTGGAGACTAACTCCTGTACCCTAGTGTTGCAATTCAGTGCCGCCACACTAGTAATGATCAAGCTCCTCCAATGAGCTTCCTGTTGAAGGCAGACCCCTAGGCCCTCACCATTGTCCTAGCACTAGCTCTTACACTGCAGTAACATCTGTATGCCTGGGGGAGCGGTGGTGGTGCTGGCTGACTCCCCTCCTGCCCCCATGGGAATGCTCAGCAGGCCTAGGATGTGCTTCTCCAGTCCTACTGCTGCTGCTGCTTCCCAGGGAACTTGCCCTCACTCTGGAGGATGAAAAATGCCCTTTCCCAAAAGCCTGGTGCAATGTAGGACATCTTAGCCCCCCCAAAAAACGAGACAAAGGGTGGTCATAGGAACATCCGTGGGGCTGGAGTAACATATCCTGGACCTGCCACGCTCTAGCGGCCCGGGGAAGCTTCCTTGTATTATTGACTGAGGGGGAGTTGAGGGGACGGAGATGGGAACTTTGTGCCATGTGTGGTCAGATGTGGGGCAAGGACTCTGCTAGCTGGCCCTGCAGACAGGAAGGGTGAAGGACTGGACCAGCAGCCTCCCTGAAGAGAGATGGCGAGGGTGTAATAGAGGCCACCAGACAGCCCCTGAGCCCCACAGGAGGAGTCAAAAGTTAAGGCTTAACCTTGCCCAGAGGCTGTTGGCAAAGAGGGCTTTTTGGAGAGGGGGTTCCTGCGCAGCTTGATGCCAAACTGACGTCCCAAATCAGACAAAATTCACCTGGTTTCTGGTTTAGGGTGTAGCCCAAACCCCACCAAAATCCACTGAACCTCAGCAAACTACAGAACGTTTCAGGTCCAAGACACAACCCCTAAGCTGGGTGAGTAACTAGCAAGCTGTAGGGAACAGCTCATTGCTGGGTAGTGACTGTGTAACGTTGTGATGTCACCTAGCGCTGTGCGTCGCAAGTACATATACAGTACTACTTTCCATAGCTTTCACAGCTATTTAAGCAATTGGAGTAAGGTACCCCCGTAAATGATTTTAAATAAACTGCATAGTGATTAGCTGATTTCTCTGTGGTGTCAACATCCCACCACCCCCTACTGCAAATAGCTCACAATTCGCTGGATATCATACTATGAGCCACGTAGCATTTTCCATCATCAAGTGCAACCATCTCCTGCGCAGAGCCAAGGTAGTATATGGACGTACATTTTAAAAAAAATCTAAACAAAGCCCTGCTGTTTTCCGTGTGGTCCCTAACAAACAGAATCCCCCCTCCCCCCCAAAATGCACGTAGGCTAATACACAGGGTCAGTGTACGCAGGATTTTAACAGGTCATATTTTTCTGCTTAAAATCCTATGGCAGCCTTCACAAGTAAATTGTGACCGTCAAAGAATATGATCTAGTATAAATGCCACTCCCTTCATGTTTCAGCCGTGTTAGTCTGTATTCACCAAAAAAAAGAAAAAGAAAAAGAGGCGTACTCGTGGCACCTTAGAGACTAACAAATTTATTGTAGCATAAGCTTTCGTGGGCTACTCCCTTCATGGTCCAGAATTACCACTCACCGTCAATGATTAATGTGTTATTATTTATTAATAATATCTGATCACATTTTAGTTAAGCACCTGCTAATGGCCACTCTGTGGAGTCTGCAGAATACTGTCGGGAATATCTTCCTATGTAAACATGCTGACAACTTTCTAAAAGCCTTTGTCTTTGGAGACTGAATTTGTCCACACATTTTCAATTGCAAAAGATACCCTTTCCCCCCTGGAAATCTGGACAAAGTTGCTTCAAGACGTTTTGGGATTTCATATGGTGGGAAAAATACAATTTCCCATTTAAAAACGAAAAGCTAAGAACGCTGTTTAGAGCTGGAATAAAAATGGCTGCTAATTTAGACTTGAAACTTCACGCGGATTTAGACTCGCTAAGAGGATGAGTGTCTGCTTGGCTAGAAAAAATGTTTTGATTTCACAGAGTTGATTAGAATTTCACATTCATCATGTCCAGTAGTTATTTATTCTGCAAATCTGCAGGTGCGCATTAAAAAAGATGAATTGCATATGTATGTGCAGTTAGCTACGGGTTCACTTGGCTCAAAGAAATGGCAAATGTTGCTGGTAAAAATCACTGGAGCTTCAAGATGTGCAAGGTAAACAAAGGGACAAGAATTTACAAGCGTAGATGACTGTATCAGCAAATTGTTGTGAAGAAAGAAAATGACAAGCGCAGTTGGCTCAGCCTGCAGTTTGCAAGGTCGGCAAACGAGCTAGCTGAAGAGAAAGGGCCTTTCAAGCTCCCCTGCCCTAGCGAATTACCACCAGATTCCCCTTTTCTTCTTTCCTTTAAACTTCTGGCAAGCCCATCCGCCTCCCTTAAACATTACACGCCAAACCAAGCAGTAATGCAAAATTAAAGTGGCAAAATCAAACGCTCAAAAATAGGGACGTCGCTTGGCCAGGTTGCACCCACACTTTCTCCTCGTGTTAAATGTCAACGTTGACATATTATCGTGTTGTTGGGCCGGTCCATAAAATAAACAAGATGCCAAAGATGGACTAGTTAATGTTGCGGGTGAAACCTTGGCTTCTGGCACTTCCTTATGCTGGATGGCAAAACTTTTCCAACAGGGAGGCCATGTCTGGTGCTCTGACACATAGCGAAGACTTCCTGTTAGTCTATCACAGATCTCCGATGCGGCGTTGTAGCCATGGAGTGCTGGGATATTAACAGATCGCCTTTTGGGGGGATACGCAATGACTACTGTTATATCAGGGAAGAGCTGGACCCTTTCCCCCGCCCCACTGGCGCTGCCCTGCTGAATCCTGGTTGGTACTCAAGTCCCATAACAGTTGGTTCAGCATCGGGCCCCTTGTGGGGGCTTTTACTTTAAAAAATGTCTATTGCTGAACCGCGGACCAGTTTATTCCGCACAGGTGTGTCCCCTCCAGGTTTTGTTTTTAACCCGTAGAGCAGCCCTTCGGCAATGCCTCTAACACCATAACGCGCTACATTTATGTCAGCGTGGCTCGAAAGAACCTCCACAAAGCATCTGTTGCAAGGCTCTGCTAAGGCAAAAGTAAAACCCGCCATTGACTTGAGTGGGAGCAGGATGGGACTTTGAAGCCCTTAGACGTCACAAAGGGTTGCCACTGGAGTGACTAGGGACTATGTGAGGTCAATGAGTCCCCAAGGAGAAGAAAGCTTTAGTGCATTTGCTCACGTGTGTGTCACTGTGTGTTTGAAACCAGGTATTATATTGTTATACCGGAGCATTCCGTTGTACTGGCGAGGTTTCCTTAGTCAACGGCCAAAAGCTGATCTATACGCTGTTGGATAGTTAATACAGAACGCTCCCCCCCCCATCCGAATTTCTGTTTTGACTCCTCTCTGATATACGATAAAATGCTCACAGTATGAAGTCACAAAGGCTCATAACCTAGCCATGGTAACCATTAAGACCGCGCATTTGCTTATATCCAACAATTAAGACTACATGTTTATATACAGCCTCGTGTCTGCACGCACACAATCATGTACATCTATGTGTTTGAACAAAGAAAGCTTATCCATATTTAGCCCGACAAACCTGCCCCAATTACTTGAAGAGTTAGACGACTGTAAATGAGATTCTTAATACGATTAAGCATTAAAATCGCCGCCAAGCCATGAATAAAATAGACGCCGGGCACCCATGACAAGAGGACTGAGTAAGCTTTCGTGTCTTACAAAACACTGGCTGCTTTTTCAGTCTGAACGCGCCAAGAGTCGCTGCTGCAGCCCATTCGCATCAGGGACCCCAGCCACTTTTCAGCAGAACGCTGATGGTGCGATATGGCTCTGAGTGATTTCAAGCGGAGTTTGGCCCAAGTAATTAGCGGAGCAGCGGCCCCTAATTCTGCAGTTAGGAATCTTTCCAGCTGCGCTTGCTAAAAAAACAGACAAACCAGAATTCAATTGCTTTCGCGTCTTTGTTTTCTCGGCAAGTGATCTGCTTAGTGTATTTTTTTGGAACCCACAAACAAGCTGTTCGTAGCACGGGAGCCCAGCAGCAAATACACACGCGCATCCACCTCACTTGGGGCTCTCTCGTTTTCTGTGTGAACCTGTGCGCCAAAAAGGGCACCAAAACCATTCGCGATGGGGCAGGCAGAAATCTCTTCCTACGTTAGCTCCGGGAGCCCGGAAACTCCTGCGCATCCTTGAAGAAGCTGGAAGCGGTGTGAAATCCGCGCTGAATGAGTGGTTCTTTGCCAAAGGTGAGTGTTTCACCGACATAGGGGCCCGGCGTGCTGCCCTCATTCAGATAAAACTCCCTGTCAGATGAGGGAAAGCCTTGCCCATTGAAGAGCCCCATCAGCGTTTCCCCCTATGGGCTTTTTCGGGCGGACACAGAGGATGCAGTTCCATCAGAAGATGTAACATTCCTACTGCAGCCCGGAGCGCTAATCTAGCTCTTAATTTATTTGCATCAAGATTTAACAGACCCTTGAAATACTTGGAGAGTGCAACGTAAAATTAACCCAGCAAAATAGCTACACAGAGAGTGTATTGACTTCAAGCCAGCTTCCATTTGCTCTATTATTTGCTAAGAAAAACATAGGGATCCAGCCGTGTAGAGAAAGGAAGGTGATGCGGGACACGTCCCAGGTTTTAGATTGCAGTGCTTGATATTTGTTTCTTCGAGAAGAGGGGATTTATCCCCCCGCACCCGGCTTAGAATAAATCTTGACCTAAAGGACGATGTAGGAATTTTATAAAAAAAAAAAATCAAGTTCCCCACGGGTAAGCATTGCTCTAACACAGCCAGCTGTGCTTTACAATGAGGACATCAATTAGAAACTGCTGTTTACCACTCCTGTCCACACTAATAGGTTAGAAACCGCCTCTACCAATGGATTGGCCCCAGGAGAAAACCAGGGTCTGTCCAGCTCGGAAAGACGTATATCCCCTGCCTGGTGGGGTAGATTTATGCGCCTGCACGTAAATGACAGGGTTGTTAAAAAGGTCCCCCAGCCTAGAAACAAACAAACAGGCAGCGAATGAAGGGGGCCCTGTCGCTGCAATCAGTGGGTTGCCATTTAGAGCCGGACACGAGAGAATCAGACAGTTTAGTAGTTGATTATTTTTTATTCGTGGTCTGTTTTTCTCCAGCCGATTGCAAAAAGCTGCCGAGACTATGCGTGCGTGTCTCTGATCTACATGGGGTTGCGGGGAAGCTGTCGGGAGAGGCAGCGCGAGGGACTTCACCGTCCATCATGCTGACAAGTGAGGCCGTCACCTGGAATGCAGTACAGCAACCAGCGGCCACCAGGGGCTGCGGGGGGCAAGCCGCCGCCTGGCTGGAAAAGCCGCGAACTGCCCCCGGTCTTGTTGCGAAGGGGAATTTCGAATGGGGCCCCGCGAGCTTTACCGTGCAGCTGCGTTCCCACTGTGTGCTCCTTTCGCAGTCCCCAAGAAAAAATCCGCGGGCTGGGGCGCCCTCTCTCGATGAAACACACAAAGGGAGGCTACGAGCTACTTCATTCTTCCCAGGAGTTTTAACGAGCCCTTGCCACTTTCCTCCCTTCTGCTGACTTTCTGGAGACCTCAATGAATCAGGAGTCACTATCACCCCCACACCCACACAAACACAGTCCCGTAGATAAAGCTTGCAGACCTCTCTGCCCTTTTCACTGCAGTGCGGGCTGAACCCATTAACGCGCTAGTCTGTTAATTGCCTGTTTGCACTATTAAAAATAGATCAGCGGCAGCTTTTCATTTTCCACCAGAAGCTCAGCTTGCCCGGCTGACTGAAAGTAAAGCTGTCTGCCAAGTAGCTCAGGACAAAAACAAAGGTTAATGGGGTTTAATTACTCTGAACGTGTTCAGTCCTGGTAGCGGTCATTGAATCCGGTTGGTTTACATCAATCATCAACACGGAAAAAAGTCCTCTGTGTATTTGTGGGTGCATGTGCGTGTCCTTGTAATTAAACTGATCCACAGCGTTGGTGGAGAAATGCCCGGATCAAGTCCAGGGCAGAATCGTAACGCAGCGAGCAGGTTAATGCATGCGAAGCAAATATCCAGGAACTGCTGCTTCCCGAACGGGTCCCAGGCTCTGTCACCGAGCAGACAGACGCTCGGTGCAGCGTTCGGAGCAGCGTCCGAGCCAACAATCCCTCCAGCGCCGGAATCCGAGCCCCGGGGCTTTGGGAATAATAAATCCTGCGAGATCGCTCAGAGCGTTGTAATTCACCCCATTTACACACAGCACCATCTGCGTAAAAGAGTGGGACTCCCAGGATAATTGTGGTGACCGTGATTGCCTGGTCTATTTACTTTAAAGCAAGACCACAGGAAACCAGAGCGCTGCACATTTAAAGTAATGGCGAGGCTCTCACTGACAGCAGACTGCTTCCCCTTCGTCGGCTCCTTCCCCGTGCCCAATGCTAGAACCGCAGCAACAGCCTGTTGCTCTTTTTTAATATCCTCACTGTACTGGAACAGACTACTCCCAAATCAATAAGGGCATCTATGTTAGTGGGCTCTGTCCTGAAGCTCTTTCTTACCTTAGCAGTCTCATTGACTTTACTGCGATTGCTCAGGAGCTCAGCGCCTGGCAGAAGGTCCAGCCAGTTCTTTGGAGTGCTGGCTGGGCGTTTAGAACAGCTGTGTCTTCCCTCTGTTTCCAGTGAATTGCGCGTGTCTGCATTTGTACCTGAGGGCACAAAAAGTGGAAATCCAGCTTCTAATACATTGCAAGACAGCCCCTTTCGCCGATCACAATGCACAGACCTAGGCACCGTCCTCGGACAACTACTCATTGAAGTGATTTGCAGACATTTGGATGAAGTTCTTTTGGATACATCCCCCCAAATTAAAAAAATATTTAGTGCAATCTGATGCAAAGGGCAAAAATTGTGTTTTGTCTAGAAATAGCCTTATGACCCAAGGATAAAACATAAGAATGACCATACTGGGTCAAGTATCAGGGGGTAGGCGTGTTAGTCTGGATCTGTAAAAGCAGAATCCTGTGGCACCTTATAGACTAACAGACGTTTTGGAGCATGAGCTTTCGTGGGTGAATCTGACGAAATGGGTATTCACCCACGAAAGCTCATGCTCCAAAACGTCTGTTAGTCTTTAAGGTGCCACAGGATTCTGCTTTTACATACTGGGTCAGTCAACTGTTACCCAATGGTCCATCTAACCCATTACCCTGTCTTCTGAAGGTGGCAGGTGGCAGATGCTTCAGAGGGAATAAACAGAACAAGGCAATTTATGAAGTGATCTGTTCTCAGTCATCCAGTCCCAGCTTTTGGCTAGGGACTCCCAGAGCAGAGGGTTGCATGCAGGGCCGGCTCCAGGCCCCAGCGTGCCAAGCGCGTGCTTGGGGCGGCAAGCCGTGGGGGGCACTCTGCCGGTAGCACCAGAGCCACGGGACCAGCGGACTTTCCGCAGGGAAGCCTGTGGGAGGTCCACCGGAGCCACGGGACCACAGAGCGGTAGAGCACCCCCCGCGGCGTGCCGCCGTGCTTGGGGCGGCGAAATGGCTAGAGCCGGCCCTGGTTGCAGGCCTAAAAGGGGTGATTTAACAGCATGCAAAAGGAATTCCACTAGAATTCTGAGAAATGCCCCCAATGCACCACTCTGCCATGTGCATTGGCCCAACTGGACAGTCTCTACACAAAAAAATAAATGGACACAAATCAGACATCAAGAATTATAACATTCAAAAACCAGTTGGAGAACACTTCAATCTCCCTAGACGCTCAATTACAGACCTTAAAGTGGCAATTCTTCAACAAAAAACCCTTCAAAACCAGACTCCAATGAGAAACTGCAGAACTAGAATTAATTTGCAAACTGGATATCATCAGATTAGGCCTGAATAAAGACTGGGAATGGATGGGTAATTACACAAACTAAAAACTATTTCCCCGTGCTAATTTTCCCCCTACTGTTACTCACACCTTCTTGTCAACTGTTTGAAATAGGCTATCCTGATTACCACCACAAACATTTTTTTCCTCTCCTGCTGATAATAGCCCACCTTAATTGGTTTGTCTCATTAGAGTTGGTATGGCAACCTCCATCTTTTCATGTTTTCTGTATATCTATCTATCTATCTATCTATCTATCTTCCTACTGTATTTTCCACTCCATGCATCTGATGAAGTGGGTTTTAGCCCACAAAAACTTATACCCAAATAAATTTGTTAGTCTCTAAGGTGCCACAAATACTCCTCATTCTTTTTGAAAACCCTATAGTATCTTTTTGAAGACACAGGGCCTAATCATGTGAACTGGTGAGCATAGTCTCAGAGGGTGTTGCTGTAAATGGGTGTTGGGATGTACGGTCCATCTCCTGAGTTGCTCAGCACCTCACATGATCATCCCTATACGTTCCAAAAATGAATCCCTATGGGCCCAATTCTGCCACCATTAGTCTTGGGGAGTAGTACCTTACTTAGCAAGGAGGTCCATTGTTAGTAAATTGTTCCAATGATTAATTACTGTCACTGTTAAAAATATGTCTGCTATTTCTAGTATTAATTTGTCTAGCTTCAGTTTCCAGACATTGGATTTTGTTATGCCTTTGTCAGATAGATTAAAGAGCTATCTACTCTCTGATAGCAGGACTGGGCCTATGGTTACTATTTCTATATTATTTTGTTTTCATTTCTTTCTTTAGGCTCTCTCTTTGTTCATAATTTTGAACCTTAATGTATTTTCTCAGAATACATCTTAGCTCAGACTTCTTTGTGATACCAAACATTAAAGGCAATACTGAGAGCCAGAGTGTGCTCTCTAGCCATAGACTTTGCATTATAAATATTCTGATTTCAGGATAAAGGCAACAGGCAGTTTATATAATAAACAAGACCTAATTAAACAGAATTTTTAAAACAAAAAGCTCAAAACAGCATTCCTTATTCATGTGGGTGGTCCGATTGACATGGGTGGGGGCTGCAGGATAGGCCACAAATGACATACTTATGGAAAATATAATAGGCTTGTTTAACAAGGATACATAGAATATGTCTCATTTTTAAAACGTAAAAAAAAAGAAAGAAAAAGAAAGAAAGAATTTACTGCTTTATTTAAAGGAAACAAGATGATAACTCCTTTTGATGTTGACCTAACAGAAGAAAGGAATGTAGGTTGGGATGTTTCATATTTACCTTCCCTGCTGATTTACCTAGGCTTTCAGAATACTGAAGTCAATGAAAGCTATAAGTGAACATTTGGCGGTAGAAAGGGAGGTCTGTCTTGCAGCTGTTACCCACTGGAACTCCTTGAGTGGGTTAGGATTGTAGGATTAGGTGCAAGGTCTGGGGGTCAGACGTGTGCTTACAGGCATGAGTTTATATGACTACCATGTGACTGTTATGTTCTCATGCAACAGCGGAATGATTACGATATATAATTGGCCATTCAAATAGTTTTTCTCTGCTGTATTACTTTTTGCACACTGTTCATCTTATTTCTATAGCCAGCAGTTGTAGATTTCTGTTCTCATTGTTCCCATTTCAGTCACACAGAGCCCTCATACTGCAAGATACTGAGTGCTGCTGGTACTCAGCACTGAATGAAACAATGAATACAGGGTTTCCTTGCCTACATCTACAGGTGACTGTAGCTTACTGTAGAAATAGCATTTCAGCCCAGTTTATCCAGGTATCAAACTGTCACATTCCATGGGGCCTCCACTGCAAACTTCCCTTTGTATAGAATGTTTACAGTGACTATAAGGCAGCTGTGTTTAGATATTCAGTCCAGGTTATGTCTAGAAAATAACGAGCTAGATTCCCTTAACAAATGCTTGCCAAATAGCCAGGAAAGAGCTACCCCTCACCAACTGAAGCTTATGTTCATAGTAGGTGTTAAAATTAAATGTGAGTAACAATACTGTAACTCAGTTTCCAGCAAGGGACTGGGAACTCAAGGATGTGTAACGTGTCATTCAATACGGTAGCTATTGGCTATAACTCAAATTTTAATAACCCTATAATCACTTGCAATTGTAAATAAGGGCCTGAGCCTGCACTTTGAAAAGAGAAGACTGAGCCTGATTCTGATCTCATTGACACCACTGGGAATAATGATTAGCCCTACTCAATAGCTTGTAACTCGTGATATCTGGCTGTGGGAGGGCTGTGCCTGTGGTATGTTTTGCACCAATCAGCAGCCTCAGATTTGGCTCTGGCTTCTAGTTTACTGGTTATGTGAGTATATATTGGTCAGGCTTTCTGTATTGTGGACAGTATGCCTTGTGTTGTATTAATTGATTGATAGCCCAAATATGGGTTCATAAACCCCACAAAACAGTTAGGGGGGAAATTGGTGACAGGGAACTATAGCTTTGTGTATGGTGTCCTTTTGTATGTCCTATCTTCCTCTTCATGATCAGAACCTGAAGTGCTAGGATCTTAAGGGTACATATACACTACCCGCCACATCGGAACGTAGAAATCAATCTATCGGGGATTGATTTATCACGTGTAGTGTAGACACGATAAATAGATCCCCAATTGCTCTCCCGTCGACTGCTGAACTCCAGCTTGGTGAGAGGCGGAAGCAAAGTCGACGGGGGAGTGGTGACCATCGATCCCACACCGCGAGGACGCGAAGTAAGTGATTCTAAGTTGATCTAAGATACGTTGACTTCAGCTACACTATTCTCGTAGCTGAAGTTGTGTATCTTACATTGATTCCTCCCCACCCCCTAGTGTAGACCAGGACTAAGTAGAGATCTGGCTTCTACTTGAGAGGAGTAAGATTTTGCTACACACAATGGTTACTACTCACATATACGTGCATCCCAGGATCTGGTGTAATCCAGTTCTTCCAAGTTCCAGCCACCCTTCTCTCCTCAGTCCTCCTCATCGCCATGTTATTTTTGTGGTAACAAAATCAGCTAGCACTGGGCATGGAAAAAGGATGAATAAACAATGAGCAAGAATCTGAAGTTTACTTTGGGCATTAACAGAGCATGCTTGAGCACATATGCTGGGTGTAATACATCAGAGTGTACTCACTCAAACACTGATCAGCCCTGTGCAGGACTGGCCCTTTGATTGTACAGACAACTACATTTTTTCTGGAGGTAGAAGAATCTAGAAAAGTATGGGATTCCACTTAATATCTAGAGACTCTGATTTAGAATTTCTTTTAAATCTATTCTTCAAAGATGAAACACTGTTAATGTTCTTAAATGGAACAAAACCTTTAAAAGTTCTGATTAACTTTTAATTCTAGCACTTAAGATGTGTTACAGAAAGTGATAAATGTTACTTCTGGGTTCTCCCATTGTCGATTTTTCATTGTCAATGCAGTAATCACTGAGATTCTTTACTCCCCATTGCTTTATTTCGTTGTTGACTTTTCACTGTAACCCAAATATTTGTAAAGTAACTCAGTGGTAGTGCAGAACTGGTTAAACTAGATAGGATAGCTGGTATTCAGTCACTGAATGACATATGGAGCTGCATGCATAAACATATGAAGTAACTAAAGTATAAAGAGTTATTTTGTTTGCACTGGAATTTGTGACTGTGATATGCAATATTTTGGAAGACATAGGGGCAAGTTTATCCTAGGCTATGTAACCAACAACTGTGTGTTTATTACAGCTCCCACTCCCTGTAGTAGTACAGAGGATATGAGGTGCCATCCCCCCACCCCTCAGTTAGGAAGCTGTGGTTCTTTAGTTACAGCTGTAGGAGCTGGTGCTTTTAGCTCTGGAGGTCCTTGGTTCAATCTCCACTGCATTAGCGAGGATGGTGTCACATGCACCCCTAGGGCTGTCATTGAAGCCAATGATAGCCAGGCACACACATATGAGGGACAAATGTTGTCCCTTATGTGTTACCTCGGTGAATTTCTTTCTTTCCTTTTTTTTTTTTAAATGTAACTTTAACATCAGAGGTGGTAAAAATACTGAAAAAGCCATACTAATAATTTTGTCCCAAGCTTTAGGTCTAGTTCAGATTTGGTTCCACTGGCATTTTTGTATATTGGGTGATTAGCTTTTTAATAAGGACACTAAGGTAGAATAGGCCCCCAATTTAACCTAATTTAGTGTGATCCTTTGGATTCTTAATAGCTATTATTTTAAAGACTTTGTTCTGTCACCAAGAAGTAAATAACTAAGAACAGCCATATTGGGTCAGATCAAAGGTCCATCTAGCCCAGGATCCTGTCTTATGACAGTGGCTAATGCCAGATCCCCAGAGGGAATGAACAGAACAGGTAATCAATAAGTGATCCATCCTCTGTTTCCCATTCCCAGCTTCTGGCAAACAGAGTCTAGGGACACCATCCCTGACCATCCTGGATATTAAAATTCAGGAAGGATAGGTGCATCAATGGCTATCTAGTTCTTTTTTGAATCCTGTTATAGTCTTGGCCTTCACAACATCCCCTGGCAATGAGTTCCACAGGTTGACTGTGTTCCATAGGTTGTGTGAAGAAATACTTCCTGTTTGTTGTAAACCTGCTGCCTATTAATTTCATTTTGTGGCCCCTAGTTCTTGTGTTATGAGAAGGAGTAAATAATATTTCCTTATTTACTTTCTCCACACCAGTCATGATTTTATAGACCTCTATCATATTCCCCCTTAACCATCTCTTTTCCAGGATGAAAAGTCCCAGTCTTATTAATCTCTCCTTATATGGCAGCCGTTCCATACCCATAATCATTTTTTTTTGCCCTTCTCTAAACCTTTTGCAATTCCAATATATCTTTTTTGAAATGGGGTGACCACATCTGCACACCGTATTCAAGATGTGGGCATACCATGGATTTATATAGAGGCAACATGATATTTTCTGTCCTATTATCTATCCCTTTCTTAATTATTCCCAGCATTCTGTTCGCTTTTTTGACTGCCGCTGCACATTGAGTGGATGTTTTCAGAGAACTATCCATAATGACTCCAAGATCTCTTTCTTGAGTGGTAACAGTTAATTTAGACCCCATCATTTTATATGCATCGTGGGGATAATGCTTTCTAACATGCATTATTCTGCATTTATCAACATGGAATTTCATCTGCCATTTTGTTGCCCGGTTTTGAGAAATCCTTTCCTAGCTCTTTGCAGTCTGCCTGGGACTTAACTATCTTGAGTAGTTTTGTAACATCAGCAAATTTTGCCACCTCACTGTTAGTACCCTTTTTTCCAGATCATTAATGAATATGTTGAATAGGACTGGTCCCAGTACAGACCCTGGGGGACACCACTATTTACCTCTCTCCATTCTGAAAGCTGACCATTTATTCCTACCCTTTGTTTCCTATCTTTTAACCAGTTACCAATCCATGAGAGTACCTTCCCTCTTATCTCATGACTGCTTACTTTGCTTAAGAGCCTTTGGTGGGGGACCTTGTCAAAGGCTTCCTGAAAATCTAAATACACGATATCCATTGGATTCCCCCTGGTCCACATGTATGTTGACCCCCATTAAAGAACTCTAGTAGATTGGTGAGGCATGATTTCCATTTACAAAATGCACGTTGACTATTCCCCAACAAATTATGTTTATCTATGTGTCTGACAATTTTGTTCGTTACTATAGTTTCAAATTGTTTGCCCGGCACTGAAGTCAGGCTTACTGCCTGTAATTGTTGGTGTCACTTCTGGAGCCCTTTTTAAAAATTGGCCTCACATTAGCTATCTTCCAGTCATTTGGTACAGAAACTGATTGAAACGATAGATTACAGATGATAGTTTGTAGTCCTGCAATTTCACATTTGAGTTCCTTCAGAACTCTTGGGTGAATACCATCTGGTCCTGGTGACTTATTACTGTTTAGTTTATCAATTTGTTCCAAAACCTCCTCTAATGACACCTCAGTCTGGGACAGTTCCTCAGATTTGTCACCTAAAAAGAATGACTCAGGTTTGGGAATCTCTCTCACATCCTCAACTGTGAAGACAGATGCAAAGAATTCATTTAGTTTCTTCACAATGGCCTTATAGTCCTTCAGTGCTCCTTTAGCATCTTGATCGTCCACTGATCCCACTGGTTATTTAGCGTGCTTCAGGCTTCTGATGTACTTAAAAAATTTGTTGCTATTACTTTTTGAGTCTATGGCTAACTGTTCTTCAAATTATTTTTCGGCCTTCCTAATTATATTTTTACACTTCACTTGCCAGAGTTTATGCTCCTTTTTATCTTCCTCATTAGGATTTAACTTCCACTTTTGAAAGGATGTCTTTTTGCCTCTCATTGCTTCTTTTACTTTGTTGTTTAGCCATGGTGGCTCTTTTTTGGTTCTCTTACTATGTTTTTTAATTTGGGGTATACATTTAAGTTGAGCCTCTATTACGGTGTCTTTAAAAAGTTTCCATGCGGCCTGCAAGGATTTTACTTTTGGTGCTGTAGCTGCATTTCTGTTTTACTAACCTCATTTTTGTGTAGTTTCTCTTTCTGAAATTAAATGCTACAGGGTTGGGTTGCTGTGATGTTTTCCCCGCTACAGGGATGTTAAATTTAATTATATTGTGGTCACTATTACCAAGTGGTCCAGCTATATTCACCTCTTGGACCCAATCCTGTGCTCCACTTAGGACTAAATCAAGAATTGCCTCTCCCCTTGGGGATTCCAGGACTAGCTGCACCAAGAAGCAGTCATTTAAGGTGTCAAGAAACTTTATCTCTGTATTCCTTCCTGAGGTGACATCTACTCAGTCAATATGGGGATAGTTGAAATCCCCCATTATTATTATTATTGAGTTTTTTATTTTAATAGCCTCTTTAATCTCCCTGAACATTTCACAGTCACTATCACCATACTGGTCAGGTGGTCTGTAATATATCCCTACTGCTATATTCTTATTATTAGAACATGGAATTACTATGCATAGAGATTCTGTGGTACAATTTGGTCCATTTAAGATTTTTACTGCATTTGATCCTATGCCTTCTTTCACATACAGTGCCACTCCCCCACCAGCACAACCTGTTATGTCCTTCCGATGTATTTTGTACCCTGGTATTACTGTGTCCCATAGATTATCCTCATTCCACCAAGTTTCTGTGTTGCCTATTATATCAATATCCTCATTTAACATGAGGCACTCTACTTCACCCATCTTATTATTTAGACTTCTAGCATTGGTATACAAGCAGTTTAAAAACTTGCCACTTTTTAGCTGTCTGCCATTACATGATACAATTGAATGGGACTTTTTTTCTTTTGACTGTTTCTCATCAGATCCTACCTGTATTTTATCATCTTCCATCCTCTCCTCCTTGTTAGGACACAGGGAATCTCCATTTATAGATCCTCCGCTATGGGGTATCCGAACCACGTGCTCCTCCACACCTGTCAGCTTTCCCCCAGCCTCTAGTTTAAAAACCTTTTTAATTTTAAGCACCAACAATCTGGTTCCATTTTGGTTTAGATGGAGCCCATCCTTCCTGTATAGGCTCCCCCTTTCCCAAAAGTTTCCCCAGTTCCTAATAAATCTATACCCCTCCTCCCTACAGCATCGTCTCAGCCACACATGGAGACCCTGCAGTTCTGCCTGTCTAACTGGGCCTGCATGTGGAACTGGAAGCATTTCAGAGAATGCTACCATGGACGTCCTGGACTTCAATCTCTTATCTAGCAGCCTACATCTGGCCTCCAGGACCTCTCGCCTATCCTTTCCTATGTCAATGGTACCTACATGTACCATGACCACTGGCTCCTCCCCAGCACTACACATAAGCCTATCTAGATGTTGAGAGAGCTGCAAACTTTGCACCAGGCAGGCAAGTCCCAAGGCGGTTCTCCTGGTCATCGCAAACCCAGCTATCTATGTTTCTAATGATCAAATCACCCATTACTAATACCTGTCTCTTCCTAATAACTGGTGTTCCCTCCGTGGAGCGGTATCCTCAGTGCGAGAGGATACCACAACATCTGGAAGGGGGGTCCCAACTGTGGGATCATTTCCCTCTTCTCCAGTTGGATGTTCTCTTTCCCTGAATCTTTCATCCTCCTCAACAGCACAAAGGTTGTCAGACTAGGGGTGGGACCGTTCTACTGTGTCCTGTGTCCTCATCTATGTACCTCTCTGTCTCCCTTAGCTCCTCCAGCTCAGCCACCCTGAACTAACGAACTAACAAAATGACATAAACATCCCATATGCAGACTTCAATATTTTGTAAGCAGGGTCTGTGTCTTCCTGTGTGTTTGTACAGCAATATGCTGAACGTGACTTGGGCCTTTGGTCTCAACTGCTGTACATATAGTCAGCAATAAGAACACTGTTGGGCCACCCCAGGGAAATCAACTAACACATTTTTATAACCTGAGCTTGTGTGTTATCCTTCATTCATAAAGGCTCACTTGTATCTGTAGTGGCTATGTCTTAAAGATACAATTGAGCTTTGCTCTGGGAGAGTACAAGAAAGGAATTCTATTTAAGTGAAGCATAATTCCTCCCAGAGCTCTCTGGCACTTAGAGGGCATGCACTCACTATTTTATGGGGTGCACCACACTCCCCCATGGGTGTGGTTTCAGTCCCGAGGGGAAATTGTGGATATAGACATAGCCCAGCCTTCTGCCTGACCTGCTGGGAAGCTGTGTGCCCCTGACAGGGGTGCAGGTATAGAGGGAGTGCAGGGACTGCAAGTGTGCTTTAAACTAAGTTTGACAGGGACAGGTGAGCAAAGCCCTCAGATAAGTGGGGAACATGGAGACCTGAGAGATGGATCTGAAATAGGAGGGAGCGTGGGCTATAATGGCAGAGAGAAAGGAGGGTCAGGGGAAAAGTGGAGGCAAGATCAAATCAATATCTTAGATGCCTATATATACAAATGCGAGAAGTATGGGTAATAAGCAGGAAGAACTGGCAGTGCTAATAAATAAATACAACTATGACATTGTTGGCATCACCGAAACTTGGTCGGATAATACACAATTGGAATGTTGGTGTGGATGGGTACAGCTTGCTCAGGAAGGATAGACAGGGGAAAAAGGGAGGAGATGTTGCCTATATATTAAAAATGTACACACTTGGACTGAGGTGAGATGGACATAGGAGACGGAAGTGTTGAGAGTCTCTGAGTTAGGCTAAAAGGGGTTAAAAACAAGGGTGATGTCATGCTAGGAGTCTACTACAGGCCTCCTAACCAGGTGGAAGAGATGGATGAGGCTTTTTTTAAACAACTAACAAAATCATCCAAAGCCCAAGATTTGGTGGTGATGGGGGACTTCAACTATCCAGATATATGTTGGGAAAATAATACAGTGGGGCACAGACCATCCAGTAAGTTCTTGGATTGCATTGCAGACAACTTTTTAATTCAGAAAGTTGAAAAAGATACGGAGGGGGAAGCTCTTCTAGACTAGATTTTAACAAATAGGGAGGAACTCATTGAGAATTTGAAAGTAGAAGGCAGCTTGGGTGAAAGTGATTAT
Organism: Gopherus evgoodei; assembly: GCF_007399415.2. Classification (NCBI taxonomy): domain Eukaryota; kingdom Metazoa; phylum Chordata; order Testudines; family Testudinidae; genus Gopherus; species Gopherus evgoodei. Next base: position 48,255,688 of record NC_044325.1, read on the forward strand.
GAAATCATAGAGTTCACAATTCTAACGGAGGGTAGAAGGGAGTACAGCAAAATAGAGACAATGGATTTCAGGAAGGCGGATTTTGGTAAGCTCAGAGAGCTGATAGGTAAGGTCCCATGGGGATCAAAACTGAGGGGAAAAACAACTGAGGAGAGTTGGCAGTTTTTCAAAGAGATACTATTAAGGGCCCAAAAGCAAGCTATTCCACTGGGTAGGAAAGATAGAAAATATGGCAGAAGATCACCTTGGTTTAAGCACGAGATCTTGCATGATCTAAAAAATTAAAAAGAATCATTTAAAAAATGGAAACTAGGACAGATTACAAAGGATGAATATAGGCAAACAACACAGGAATGCAGGGGCAAGATTAGAAAGTCAAAGGCACAAAATGAGCTCAAACTAGCTACAGGAATAAAGGGAAACAAGAAGACTTTTTATCAATACATTAGAAGCAAGAGGAAGACCAAGGACAGGGTAGGCCCACTGCTCAGTGAGGAGGGAGAAACAGTGACAGGAAACTTGGAAATGACAGAGATGCTTAATGACTTCTTTCTTTCAGACTTCACCGAGAAGTCTGAAGGAATGCCTAACATAGTGAATGCTAATGGGAAGGGGGTAGGTTTAGAAAATAAAATTAAAAAACGAACAAGTTAAAAATCACTTAAAAAAGTTAGATGCCTGCAAGTCACCAGGGCCTGATGAAATGCATCCTAGAATACTCAAGGAGCTAATAGAGGAGGTATATGAGCCTCTAGTTATTATCTCTGGAAAATCATGGGAGACAGGAGAGATTCCAGAAGACTGGAAAAGGGCAAATATAGAGCCCATCTATAAAAAGGGAAATAAAAACAACCCAGGAAACTACAGACCAGTTAGTTTAACTTCTGTGCCAGGGAAGATAATGGAGCAAGTAATTAAGGAAATCACCTGCAAACGCTCGGAAGGTAGTAAGGTGATAGGGAATAACCAGCATGGATTTGTAAAGAACAAATCATGTCAAACAAATCTGATAGCTTTCATTGATAGGATAATGAGTCTTGTGGATAAGGGAGAAGTGGTGAAAGTGGTATACCTAGACTTTAGTAAGGCATTTGATATGGTCTCGCATGATATTCTTATCAATAAACTAGGCAAATACAACTTAGATGGGGCTACTATAAGGTGGGTGCATAACTGGCTGGATAACCATACTCAGAGTATCAGAGGGGTAGCCGTGTTAGTCTGGATCTGTAAAAGCAGCAAAGAATCCTGTGGCACCTTATAGACTAACAGACATTTTGGAGCATGAGCTTTCGTGGGTGAATACCCACTTCCTCAGATGCATGTAATGGAAATTTCCAGGGGCAGGTATATATATGCTAGCAAGCAAGCTAGAGATAACGAGGTCAGTTCAATCAGGGAGGATTGAAGCAGTTGAGGTGTGAAAACCAAGAGAGGAGAAACTGGTTCTGTAATTGGCAAGCCATTCACAGTCTTTGTTCAATCCTGAGCTGATGGTGTCAAATTTGCAGATGAACTGAAGCTTCAGGATTGAACAAAGACTGTGAATGGCTTGCCAATTACAGAACCAGTTTCTCCTCTCTTGGTTTTCACACCTCAACTGCTAGAACAGGGCCTCATCCTCCCTGATTGAACTGACCTCGTTATCTCTAGCTTGCTTGCTAGCATATATATACCTGCCCATGGAAATTTCCACTACGTGCATCTGAGGAAGTGGGTATTCACCCACGAAAGCTCATGCTCCAAAACGTCTGTTAGTCTATAAGGTGCCACAGGATTCTTTGCTGCTTTTACATACTCAGAGTGTAGTTATTAATGATTCCCAATCCTGCTGGAAAGGTATAACAAGTGGGGTTCTTCAGGGGTCTGTTTTGGCACCGGCTCTTTTCAATATCTTCATCAATGACTTAGATATTGGCATAGAAAAAGTACGCTTATTAAGTTTGCAGACGATACCACACTGGGAATTGCAACTGCTTTGGAGGATAGGGTCATAATTCAAATGATCTGATCAAATTGGAGAAATGGTCTGAGGTAAACAGGAAGAAGTTTAACAAAGACAAGTGCAAAGTGCTCCACTTAGGAAGGAACAATGAGTTTCACACATACAGAATGGGAAGAGACTGTCTAGGAAGGAGTATGGCAGAAAGGGATCTAGGGGTTATAGTGGACCACAAGTTAAGTATGAGTCAACAGTGTGATGCTGTTGCAAAAAAAGCAAGCGTGATTCTGGGATGCATTAACAGGTGTGTTGTGGGCAAGACACGAGAAGTCATTCTTCCGCTCTACTCTGCTCTGGTTAGGCCTCAACTAGAGTATTGTGTCCAGTTTTGGGCACCGCATTTCAAGAAAGATGTGGAGAAATTGGAGAGGGTCCAGAGAAGAGCAACAAGAATGATTAAAGGTCTTGAGAACATAACCTATGAAGGAAGGCTGAAAGAATTGGGTTTCTTTAGTTTGGAAAAGAGAAGACTGAGAGGGGACATGATAGCAGTTTTCAGGAATCTATAAGTGTGTCATAAGGAGGAGGGAGAAAACTTGTTCACCTTAGCCTCTAAGGATAGAACAAGCAGCAATGGCTTTAAACTGCAGCAAGGGAGGTTTAGTTTGGACATTATGAAAAAGTTCCTAACTGTTAGGGTGGTTAAACACTGGAATAAATTGCCTAGGGAGGTTGTGGAATCTCCATCTCTGGAGATATTTAAGAGTAGGTTAGATAAATGTCTATCAGGGATGGTCTAGACAGTATTGGGTCCTGCCATGAGGGCAGAGGACTGGACATGATGACCTCTCGAGGTCCCTTCCAGTCCTAGAATCTATGAGCCATGTGAAGGGGTAAAGACTCATTGAAATCTCCCCCCACAACTGCATTCCCAAATAAAGGCCAGGCTCAGTCTGGCTTTGATAACACAGGAGTTCACAAGCAAATGAAAAAGCTAAGAGAGAAGAACAAATTTTGTTCTCAGTTAAACCAAGTACTGAGCTTTGAGCATGTGATAATTGAATGGGACTACTCATGTGCTTAAAGTTAAGCACATGCTTTTAACTTCTTTGCTGGACTGGGACCTAAATTGGCTTAATAAGAAATTTACAAAAGAAAAGGAACAAAAGGAGCAGGGCAATATGTTATTTTCACATTTCAAATTGTAAAGCCTGAGAGATAAGCATAAAGACTTCCATGTGCTAGGGAAAGATCATGTCCTGGGCTCTTTGATTCTATTTTCAAGGAAGTCTTCAATTTGGAACCAAATTTTCAAAAAATGACATCTACATTTTCACCATACATTTTCTGAATGCAAATTGGGTAGTTAAATATCTTACCGCCCAAACTCACTGTGCCATTGCTGTTTGCAGATTGAATGAATGTGGGTTTTTGTAAAATGAAGATAAGACTAAGCAACTGGCAGAGCTTTGTGTAAATTAATAAATGTTTGTAAAGCTCTTTGAGATCTTTGGAATCCAGTGGGGACTTCACAAGTTCATTTTTGGGCAAAATTTAGCCCAACATAAGAAAATACATTGTTGTATCACGTCAACATTTTTTTTTCTATAATGCTAAAATGGTCAATGAGATACAGTGCAAACGTACATATGGTTGGAGGAAATAAATGCTTCAAAGACTAAGTAACAGGCTAAAAACATAATGGGATGAGGATTTATTATTAACAGAAGGGCTTAGAAGTCCCAACTGCAATCTGGGCCCCATTATGCTAAGCACTGTACCCATATATGTGTGTGTGTGAGAGAGAGAGAGATAGATTATTTTGTACCATTCATCTCAATAGGTTGTTAACACTGAAGCCCAAACATGACAGGTTAGAAGTCATTATTGTTAACTGTATAAATGCTGATAATTTTAGTGAAAGCAATCAACTACTCTTGGATTGTGCGTGGAGTTTGGGTTTGTTGAGATTGGGCAAAATTTACAGTGCCAACATTTCCCCTCCCCCATCTACTTCTGATTAAATAATATATGCAATTGAAATAGACAATAAAAATTATGCATATTACCACCTCAGGTTATGGATACATACTTCAAAATTTCTAAACTAGGTGAGTTATTCTTTTTATTTTATTTTTGAGTTTTTGCTTATTCACACATGCTCTTTATATTTCAGCAGATCTGACTGCATGATGTTCTTCCCTTTGGATAGACAAGATAAGTGGGCACATAGTTGCTGGTAGGATGTGGATTTATGAGTACATACTGGAGAAACTCAATTGTGGCAAATGATTTCCTTTCACACAATCATATGTATCAGGCTAAACATCTCCATGCAGAATGTACAATCATAGCTTATTTGCAAAACAGACCCTTACAGATTTCAAGGTTAGATTAAAGAAGAATCCCTGGGACCCATGTCCCATGAACTGGTGGGGCCCAGGTGTGGCAATGAACTAGACCAGGAGAGGGATTGGCCTTCTCCTGGCTAGTCACTGGCCAGAGAAAGTGAAAGAAGGATCCTGTACAAGGTGACCAGGGTGCAACTGGGCTGCCTGTGTGGAGGAAATCAAGAAATCTTTCTGGGTGGCTGGAAGGAAGAGTCTGTTGAAAGCTCTAGTGAGCTGGGAGGAAGCCCAGGAAACCCCAGATGACTTGTGGGAAGACAACAAGAGCCTTTGAAAGGGTTAGATCTCAGAGTCCACCCAGGGTGGAGGATGTGCTATGTTGAAATGTCTGTCCAAGAGCCACAAGAGTGTGACATTTATATTGACCAGCCTCTGTTTAGTCTTAATCTATTCCCAAGCATATATTAGAAAAGGAATGTATGGAAAATCTTCATGTTGCAGAGGGCTTGCAGCTTGGGGGACACTGTACCCTAAAGAAACATATTCGCCGTTATAAATTTTTTCTTTTTGCAAGAACACCATTAAGTTACACGGAGTCTTCCTACACTGCACATAGGCCTGTGCTTGAGCCTAGGAACAAAGCTAACTCCTTTTGTGTCTACACTGAAATTGTTCTAACCTAGGGCTTGGACCCAAGGTTCCAGGACCCTGCAGGGCTGGAGGGTCCAAGCTAGAGTTAAGCCAGGACCCAGAGTCCGAGCCTTATTGCTTTGCAGAGTAATCACACCCAGCTTGACTAAGGTCCCGGGAGTCATCCAGAAGCATCCCACAATTCCATGGGATCACTTCCTTTGTCCTCTCTATCCCAACAATCTGTAATCCACTCTATTAAAAATGGAAACCCACCCCTTCCCCAAGAAATGGCAGCAGCTCAGGTCAGTGTTAACCCATTTTGTTCTGTTCACCCATCTGCAGCACATTATCAGAGAGCCTCCTGGGTTTGCCATGGAAAGTGAACTGGTCAAGCCTTTTGCAAAACGAGCCACTTCCTGGTAATGTGCAGGGAGGGCAGTAAAGTTTTCCCCAAGTGCACCACGTTCCTAGAGCTAGAGTAGCCACATTTTGGAGGGGTGGGGAGGGTGTGCACTAGTGACTCTGGGATATGCTACTTTGACTGGGGTTTGCACTCTGCAGTGTGGACATCAGAGCCCTAGGTTTAAGCACAGGTCAGAAAATTCTTAACCTAGGCTTAAAATACAATCTAGATGCTCAAGCCCAGGGTTCCATAACACAGGTCAGCTGATTTGAGTCCCGCTAGCCCTCAGCTTACATCGCAGTTTAGACATACCCAATGAAAATTATCAGAGCAAAACCTACAAAATTATCTAGAGGCTGGGACGTGCCCAGTTAGCAGAGACAGTGCTCAAGACTCTTCTATTTATGGCTTCCTGCCAAACCACATGCTCAGCTCATTATGTGCTTACAATATCTTTTATATTTAATAACAGAAATAAAAAGGAATGAATATTTTCACAAAATTGTCATATTTTTTCCAACACATTCAGTTGAATGACAAAAACTCCCCAATAAAGATAAAATTTAGAGCTACAAACATATACAATAAAATATATACAAATATTTATATACAAATATTCAGAAATCCAGTCTGAGGGCACAAGAAAAAATGTTCGAGACATTTTGATCTATGGCTGTAAATATTTAACACTCAGGAATTATACAGTTTGGTGATTCCATATTGCCGTTGCCTCCAGAGAGGTATCAGGTAGAGTCCCAAATTTGGAGACATCCCAGCAGCCATCACTTTTGAAAATGTCTTTAGCCATTTACAAAATTTGAAGGAAGGAATCTAGGCACATGGAGCTGGTGGGTTGGTATTTTGACAGGGAATGTTGAATCCGGGGAGGTGGACTTGCAGAAACTCAGGAGGCTGAACACCCAAGAGGCTGATTTTAGCAGTGAAGAAGAGGAGGAGGAAGAGCAAGTGTAAACAGAGAAAACACTGCTTTGGATCCAATTATACAGTTGACGAAAGATAACATGATCAATTGCAGCTGGGGTTTCAAAGGAACCTAAGTTAGCTACATGCCAAATTTCCACTGAAATCAGGCACAGAGATTATTTGGCTTGTACCGCCACCTTGTTCCATCAGATTTAAAGTAGAATTCCCCTTGAAATCCATGGGAGTTCTGCTTAAAGACCTACACCACAAATGACCCTTTAATTTTAAACATCCCAATATGTAAAAATGTCTTCCTAATATTTTTAGACCTATTACAGGGAATGTTACCTCCTGAAGCTGCTATAAATTATTCAATGTCTTTTCATTCCTTTCCCTCACTAAAAGAAATATTTAGTAGTGGTTGATGTAATGGAAAATATAAAGGGAAAAGCAAAGCATCAATAGACTATTTCATCAGCAGAAACCATTTGAAACCTGCTTAGCCTACTAAGCTCTTCTCCAAATTCATTTTGAAAGAGGCACATAAACAGCTCATCACTTTCCATCTCATTTTTTTTTAAATAAATGTGGAGTTCATAAAATATTTTAGCTTTCTAATCAGTAGCCAGGCTGATCTTGAACTTGGGTTGAAGTAACTTGAGATCACTATTTTTTCCTTCTTTTGACAATTTTTGGAACATTTGGAAGACTAGTTAGGTTGTTCCTAGTCAACATGTTTCTTGATACTTGACTTTATTTATGAGCTCACATATTTTTATGAGCAGCAGCCACACACAGAATGCAATTTTTAAAAAAAGATGATTGGCACAGCGTTTTTGATTTTCCTGTGCATATCATGGGAAACAGTGCAAAGTCTACAGTAAAATTAACTAATATCCAGTTTTTCATGGCACCCTTGCAGCGATGACTCTGCAGCCATCTCTCAGAGAAAACGCGTATGGGTCCTGTATGTGTTGTTGCTAGCTTCTTTAGCCCCTAGAATCTGGTACATGTAGGACTAAGGACACAATTCAGGTCCCATTGAAGTCAATGAAAAGATTCTCATTGACTTAAGAGGAATTAGTCTTAGACTTAAATGCATTGGGGTCCAGTCTTGCACTCATTTCCATGCAACACAGCCATTAAAGTCAGTAACAGTTTGGTGTGAGTGAAGAGTGCAGGTCTTAACTCTGAATGAGTGTTTGTGCGCAGTCATATTCCAGTTTGTATCACATCTAAAATGTAAAGCGTTATTCACAATTGAAGAAATATTTTAACAGTAAAATTAAAGACACATGTCCAACAAAACAGCAAAATGATCTGTCTCCTTTACCTGTACATTTCAAGTGTGGTAATCTCTCACAATGAGTAGGTCCTCTTCCTGCATTCTTCAGCAGCAGCTCAGAAGTGAACCCTCCTGGTCCTATATGAACTTGCCCACTGAAAGCCCACTAGAAAGCTGTAACTCACTAAGGCATCATTAAGGCAGTTATAGACCCAAACACTTCTCCAGTCAGAGAAATATATTTCTAACACAGCAACCTGAGCTGGTCTGCCAAGATCATTATCCAAACGGAGTTGGATAAGGGCTGCTTGACATATTGTCTCCAGGAAGAGAAATTTACAGGTAAGGTGACAAACTTCTTATTCTTGAGGGCAAGTGTGTCAGTAGACTCACACAATGAGATGTAACTAGCAATGTATGCAGAGGAACAGAGGGGGAAGAAGTGATAGATAATGGAAGTCAGTCATGGAGGTTTAAAACTGATAAGGAAAGATATAAAAACAATGATAAGTCCTTGTGGCACCTTAGAGACTAACATATTTAAAGATATAATTTCCCTCCCAGGTAGAGGCATATTTTTAAGCTTACTTCAGCACCTCTTGGGGGGCTCTATTGCTGTCAGCAGCATCCTAGGAGGACTTGATCCAGCTTGTAGCATTCATAAAGTCTGTACTGAAGATCAAGCCTTACCTTCTGCTTATCCTGTGTTCCTGGATATAGGATTCCACTATACAATTGGCCTTCTGGCAGTGGTGGGTTTTTTTGTTTTTGTTTTTGTTTTGCTACTTTCTTGCTCTTACATCCGGAGTGATAAGCCACAAGGAGGTACTGGGACTGCCTGCGTGATTTAGCCCTTTTGATAACCTACTAAGGACTCATCATATGTTCAAATGGTGCTATGTTCTTTCCAATGGATGGACCAGTTGCGACAGAAGGATAGTAGGACTAGTTCTTGCACTCAGTGGAGTGTGGAAGCTCTTTTCTTCTGGACAGCTTCTGGTATCATGAACACAACTTTGCTTCTGTGAACAATACAGAATTGCTTTACAATGGACATCCACCCAGAACGTGGCCTGGCCTTCAGTCTGAGTGTTGGGCTCTGATTATGGGCTTAAATGGGGTTTAAGTGAGGTACAGTCTCTTGTGTGGTCCTCAGTTGTGAGGTAAACTTTAGCATCTCAGAGGCTTCAAGTTAAAAGCATATACAAGATCTGTTCCTTATGTTTTGAACACAACACATTATCTCTGCTTTCTCTGTCTCCTCACTGGTGCACACCAATCTGGGCTCCATCCCATGACATCTACATATATCCCATATACACACCTATGTACATATACATACACTTTCATTTCTCCTATTGCAGTCAGAAGAATTGCATTTGTATCATATCTAAACTATAAAATACCCCCACCCCAGCTGTGCCCAGACAGTGTGGAAGAGGAAACTGCCTGATTTGAATGTGAAGGGGACAAGAGCCAGACTTGGTGTGGGGGCAGTAGAGTTGGACAAGGACCTGGGGGTAGTGGGGAGAGGGAAACTGGGACTAGGATTTGGGGTGGGAGAGGAGACTTGCATTGGCTGGAGATTGGGATGGGGGAGCTAGAATTGGGGTGGCTAGTCAATATTGTGTTTTCCTGTCATTGTTCAGTGCGTGGCCCCTGACCTTATGTACTACAGCACACTCTTCAAACCCTACTCTGACTGCAGCTTTATTAATTTCCTCATGTACTTTTCTGTGGTGCTCATCACTATAGTTTGAGTGCTTCACAAACATTTCATGTATTTTCAAAACTCCCCTGTGAGATAAGGAGCTACTATTATCTCCATTTTACAGATGGGGCATGGAGGCACAAAGAGATTAATGTCAAAAGTATCCATTAATTTTGTATGCCCAGTTAGAGATACCTAGGAGACCTGATGTTTCAGTGTGCTTAGCATTATATAGCATTTAATATATCTGCAGATCTGACCCCAGGATCTAACGTCAGGTGCCCAGAAATTGAGAAACACATTAAGTGACCACTTGTGAAAAGTTTGGTTTAAGTGGCTTATCCAGCATCACATAGAAACACTGTGGCAGAGGCAAGCATAGAATCCAGTTGTCCAAGGCATCATTCAACTGCCTTAAGCATGAGACCATCCATTCTCTTCCTTACAGTCCCTTGCTTCATTCATTAAACACCTTCCAACCTCTACAACTAATGAGGAAGGGATCCTACAGACAGCAATCTCCTTCGTTGCATAGCCCTAATTTATCCCCAGAGCAGGATCCATGCTGCTCACTGGATGAGGGCCAGAGATCCTGTGCTAAAAATAGTATGAGATATATAATTAAAGACTGTTTCAAACACATACGTACAAGGGAGCCAAATTAAGGCTGTACGCACACCATTTATTCTGGCCTTTCCTAACTTATGACTACTTGAATTTGCAACCTGAGTGACATTCTTTTAATATAGTTTTATGTGTAATAGATAATATAGAATTGTCTTGCTTAGTTTGATTATGTTTTTCTAATTTCAACCAAACTCAGCAATGTACAACTGTGTGCATGCATTCCATTAAAAAAAAAAGCCCTAACAGGACTCAGTGAGCAGTATGGGTATAGATTACAAAAACTTAATAGGAACTGGGTGACTGCCATCTATTACCTGGCACACTGAAACTGTACGGTCTGTTTTCACCATCAGAGTCTGACATCATCTGGAAACGATCTAGTTGCGTGGTTACCTTTGGTGTGTAGTTATTGTTGGTTCTTTACTAACAAGCAAAGAATGACCTGAAGTCAGACTTTAACTCTATCAAGTAAACAAGTAATTGGACTGAAGATATCAAAACCAGAAGTGAGCAGTGGATTTGAAGCTACTCAATATTTCTGCTGCTTTAATCCTCTCCGGTTGTTTTTACGAGCAGTTATAAAATCCAAATATCCCTCTCTCTCTAAGTGGTAAGCAAAGAACACTGCTTGAAATATATGGCTGCTCAACTCTCCACAACCCATGTCCATAAAGTAAATTTGTTTTCTGAAGGGGTTAACAAAATATAGCTCAAAATTATCCACCAGTGCACACATGTAATTCCCATCAGCATCTATAAGAGCTATTTGAACATAATGAGGGAGAAACATGTCCCACATTGTGCATGTCACAAGAGAATCTCTAAAATGGTTTGCATTACATCTGTCTGACTATAAAGGCTATTAAAATTGCCTCAGATAAGTTTTCCAAATCCAGCTGAATATAATAAACAGACCTCCAGTATTAACAGGGTATTTGTGCCTTACGTGCCTGTAATTTCTGAACTGATAAAATAAGATTCAAGAGCACAGAGGCATTAAATACAGCTTTATCTGGTAGCACATCTGTCATAGGAGTGTATCCCAAAATGTTTTGCAGAGCTAAATGCCCCACATTTCATTCAGCAACAAATAAAGGCAAAGAGAGGGAAAAATTAAGAGGTGAAGACAAGGGAGAAAAAACACGCTTGCTGAGCTTACTAGATGGAGCATCTGTTACCCTGACAGACCAGGTGCCAGCTCAGGTCAGCATCCCCATGCCTCAACTGAAATCAGTCTGGCTCAGCTGAGTGTTAGTATTGTTAAAATAGGTTTTTGAATGATAAGAATGTGTTCAGCGTTTAGACTTTGTGGAATGCTTGTAGGTTGCTGCCTGCATTGATCTCACTTATAACATCTGTACCCCATGTTATAAGGTAATGTTTGCAGTGTAAGCCTTTGTAACCGTGTAAATCAGACAGCAGAGAAACGTTAACTAGTGGGATGTGCCAGCAGAAGTTATGATGTCCTGCCTGACAATGGAGGCCCATTGATGCCAGACAGACTACAGTGGAACATTAAAAGGGACAAAAGACTTGTTTGCTCTCCTCCTCCCCACGAAGATGAGACTTGGATTGAATTCCTCATCAGCTGAGTTTGGCATCTGTGACCACTGCAGCACTTCCTACTGGTGGTCTTGGGAATTAGTCTGCACTCTCTTCTGGTGGTGTCTCACTCACCATCACCTGTGCTCCCGGACCCACATCACTCCACGACCGCAGCATCCTCTTCATGACACTACCCTCCAGCTTCGCCACTCTCTGTATTCTCCCCTTCCAGGGAACTTGCAATCTCCACCCAGCCACTTCCCTCAGTGGCAACTGCAGTCCATTGTCCCAGGGACACTTCCCATACAGCTCCAGCACCCTCTTCTGCCCTTACCTCAGGGCCTCAGTCTGCAGGCCTCAGCAGCCCACCAGTAGCTCTGTTTAGCTCCCCTAACCAGTCCCTGCTTGCAGCACTGAATTGTTCCAGGTGCCTGGTCTTCTCCCTTGAAACTCCAATGGGCTACTGAACTCTTACTTTGCCTGCAGCCCTTTTTATATGGGCCTATTGGGTCATGATTGGCTACTTTTCTCAGCCCCATTCTAATTGACTGCCTCCAGCGAAGCCTCCCTCAGGCTGCTTTTAACTCCTTTTCTGCCAGTGAGGGGCAGCCATCCCATCACATCATCTCAGGCAGAAAGGGAATAAAAACTCCTAGTAAGGAGGAACTGAATCATTATGCTGCTGGACTGTGAGGGACCAGGATTACGAGGCATAAGCAAAAGATCCCCAGTGCTTAGCCTAGGTTAGCCCTGAAGGACATATAGAGTTTGCTTATTATAGAGGGTTCTATTATCTTTTGAAATTTAAGATTAGAACTCATCTGCGTGTACATGTTTACCTGCTTTACCTTTGTAAATAACTCTCTTATTTCCTTTTCCTATATAATAAATCTTCAGATATTTTATTATAGGATTGACTACAAGCATTGTTTTTGGTGTGAGATCTAAAGTGCAATTGACTGGGTAAGTGACTGATCCTTCGGGACTAGGAGTAACCTGAATATTGCTGTGATTCTTGGTGTAAGAGACTATCCATCACAAAGGTATGCTTACCTGAGTGCCAAGACAGATTTGGAGTACCCAAAATGGCTGTCTGTGATGCTATGGTTACGCTGTTAATAATGCCTGAGGAGTTTACACTTGTTAATTAATTGCTGTCATGTCCCTGCTCAGTCACTCCTGGGCTGCAGCTCCATGCATTGCCATGCACAATTTGGTGAAGACAGGGAGAGGCTGTGGGCCAGAGCAGAGTCCCTCCCCCATCTGCTCCCCCCAGCCAGGACTTTGCTCTGCTAAGGCTACAGCCTTCCCTGCACCTTGCACTTGCAGTGATTGGGTGTCACTGGCCCTCTGCAGCCCCATTGTCATGGCCCCAATCACTCACGTGACAGCAGGGTTGAAGGGGGCTCTCTGCACTGCCTCGTAAGGCTAAGATTTAGTCATGGGTATTTTTAGTAAAAGTCATGGACAGGTCATGGGCACTAACCAAAAATTCTCTAGGGTAGGGCAGCCCAGGGCACCGCCCCTGCTTGCAGAGAGGGACGGCCTGGAGGGTCAGCTGGCCAGGGCCGCTCCAGCAGCGGCTGGAGCAGCCAGCTGTTCGGGCTGCCCTGGGGTCAGCCACAAGGGCCACTGCAGCTGCGGAAGTCATGGAGGTCCCGGAAAGGCACAGAATCCATGATGTCTGTGACCTCTGTGATAGACTCACAGCCTTATTCAGGAACAATTCAGCAGCAGGTTGGCCTCCCCCACAGCCAGAGGTTTCTGCTCTATTATCCAAACCTCTGCGATACCAAAACCCCTTCCTTATCCAGCATGGGGACAAGGAAGGGATTTGGATAACATGGAGGTTCCAATAATAGGGTTTCAGAAAATCAGGAGTATCCTGTATTACATTCTATGACTGCCAGCAATAAGCAAGAAGAAATTGTTTAGAACATGCACTCTGCAGAAACTTCACAGGTCACGTAGAACAAGTTTGACATGGTTTCTGTTATACTGGTCTCCTTTTTTTATTTTAAATAACGACTAATTAATTATATGTAACATATCTTTGAAAACATTCATTTTTATTCTGATTTTTGAAAAACATTTATATTAGTTGAACAGTTGTATGACTAATTTTTGCGCAAATCCTTGTAGGATAATTGTACATAAATGACATCTCCCTTTTAAAAAGGTGATGGCATTTTAAAAATCCCATTAGGTACCTATCTCCATCTTTAGGCACCTAAATACCTTTAAAAATCTGGCCCTAAGCCTCACACATAATGGGATATTGTCTCTTCCCAGACTATCTGCATAACTCCCATTAAGATTAATAGATGGGCAATGTGGAGATATGTGATCTCAGCAATTAACCAATTGGAACTGATTGATCTGTGCATGGTTGTAAGGTGCTTTGGAAACAGAAAGTATTCTGTGTTATAGCTGTTAATATCTTACCTAACAAGTAAACAATATTTAAGGTATCAAGTATCAGAAGGGTAGTCGTGTTAGTCTGGATCTGTAAAAGCAGCAAAGAGTCCTGTGGCACCTTATAGACTAACAGACGTATTGGAGCATGAGCTTTTGTGGGTGAATACCCACTTCGTCAGATGCATGAATGGGTATTCATTCATTTACATACCGACAAAGTGGGTATTCACCCATGAAAGCTCATGCTCCAATACGTCTGTTAATCTATAAGGTGCCACAGGACTCTTTGCTGCTAATATTTAAGGTAATAGCTCAGAGCATCCCTCAAGCTTTTGGAAGAAGAGTCAGTGCATGGGAGATTTATACACAGAGTCCTATTTAGTGTTAATGGGAATTGTTCTGGTACCACTCCTGTGTGCTGGTGGAAGACTAGATCCTATGTTAGGTAACAAAGCAACAACAATAATTAGTAGCTTTCAAAATGCTTAGGAGAGTGAATGATGTATGCTCCATTTGACCTGCGGTGGAGAAAAGAGCCTGCATGCCTTATGTCAAAGCACCTTTTCTAGCTCCCTGGGCCCTGTGCCGAGTACAGGTTAGCTGGACCTGGTTATTTAGCCTACCAAGAGCAGATTCTGCTCAGAGCAGAGTGGGAACACCACCTGGTTACAACACCACCCATCCACCCACCCCCTTTTCCCAAAGACATTTTTCTTTCATATTTTGAAGGCATGACTTCAAGGAAGTAACTATGTTCCACGTGCCTTGCTCCTCATTCTCCCTTCAGGCCTCCATCAGTATTTTAGAAGTGGCCAGTGTCTGCATAGGTAGATATTTGACGCAATCAGAAGCTGTGTTCAAAAGTTAGCAGCTTGAGACATGTTGCAGATTTTCTGTCTCTTGCTTCAGAGGTAGGAATGGCATAACTATGAAAGAGTTAAATACCAGGGCAGAGGAAACTAACTTTGGTTGATTTTATCAATGCCCTGAAATTAGGTTTTGATTAGGCGGTGGAAAAATCGGGTCAGCTTCATGGCCTTGTCTAAGGCTCCTTTGTATGGCTTCAGGAGCACAAAGAGGACTGACACCTGCGTCAAATAGGCAGCTGAAAATTCTCCCCATCTTAGGGCCAGTGGGGAGCTTGTTAAGGGCATGAGGAGACAGGCACCTTTGGACTGCTGCAAATTATGCTGGGAGCCATTTTCTCCCCCAAAGCCCCCAGCTTAGGGGAATGGAAAGGTAATTTGTCACCTCCCTATCTCTTCAGCAGCAAAGGGTGTAAGCATGGTTTAGTTAAGGCGATTGCACTGAATCTTTGGCATAAGAGCCAATTGGCTTAGTAGCACTGTAGCGCCACTAATATATGGAGTTCATTATTTCTCAGGAAAAGTGCTTGAAGCTATTTCTTAAAAGCCTCAAACCTGTTATTAGCCCTGCTATGTTTTATTGCTTCTTATATCCATGCAGAGTACTGCATACTCACATATCAAGGAGGAATGTTAGATTACAATAAGAAATGTATTTATATATATATATACACTCCTCCTACTTTTAGGAAGTGGGCAAGGAGGGTACATGCTGATTTTTGAGTCCACTAGCCTTGCCTTTGGGACTTTAATGTAATAGGAAACAGTATCTACCAGTATGATATCTATGCCTCTTTCCCCACATTGACTGATGCAACAAAGAGACATGTAATAGTGTGTAAATTTGTATCTAAAATACTTATTCCCTCCTGGAAAGAAACAAGTAGGGCCATAGGCGGCGGGTTATATGGGCTCGAGGGGCCCGGGCTCCAGGAATATTCAGGGCTGGGTGCCCTGCTCCAGCAATATTTGGAGCTGGGTCTCTCCCCCGGCCCTGCCTGGATCGGGTCCCAGCCCCGGCCCCCGCGGGTCTCCCCCCACCGCCCCTCCTCTCCGCGTCCCTGCCTGGAGCGGGTCCCGGCCTCCGCCTTCCATCCCTCTCCCTGCGTCCCCCCTCCACCGCGTCCCTGCCTGCTCGCGCTGCTCAGCTCCCGGCAGAACTGCTGTCTGCTGCCCCAGGGTCCTAGTGCCTGCCATCCTCTAATGGCAAGGCAGGCTGCCCTTACTTTGCCCTAGCCCTGAGCCTCTCCAATGCCCCAAACCCTCATCCTCAGCCCCAACCCTCATCCCCCTGCACCCTGATCCTCATCCCCAGACAGAGCCCTCACCCCCCTGCACCCTAATCCTCAGCCCCAGCTCTGAGCCCCCCTGCATCATGAACCCCTCATCCTCAGCCCCAACCCTCATTCCCCTGCAGCCTGATCCTCTGCCCCACCGTGCATCACCTCCCCCTTCCTACACCCCCACCCTAGCCGAGCCTGCACCCAAACTCCGTCCCAAAGCCTGCACCCTTCACCCACTCCTGCACACCCACCCCCTGCCCCAGCCCAGAGCCTGCACCCAGCACCCAAACTCCCTCCCAGAGGCTGCACCCCTCATCCTTTCCTACACCCGCACCACCAGCCCAGAGCCTGCACCCAAACTCCATCCCAAAGCCTGCACCCCTCCTGCACCCTAATCCCCAGCCCAGGACCTGTACCCCAGACTTCCCCCTGAAACCCCACCCAGAGCCTTAGGCAGGTGGAGGCAGAGTTTGAGGGGGCAGAGTTGGGGGGCAGAGTTGGGGGGGGCGGGTTCTGGGCACCACCAAAATTTCTACAAACTTGCCTCCCATGAGTGGGGCAGTGGCTAGTACCACACGTTTGCTGACTACTTGTGTGTTTCAAAGTTCTGCAATTTTAATGATCAGTGGAACTTCCACACTTGTCCATTCTACACTTTTTATTGTTAAGTTCACAGATGACCCACGTAATTATTGCATAATGCCTTCATGAATCAAGCTCGTAGTGTGCAATTCAAGTAGCAGTATAATAAGTGTGCTTCATATGTTAACAATTATGGGCGAGATTTATAAAAGCATTACACATTATTTGCACTGGGGTTTCTAAGTATTTTATTCATAAGAGTGTTTAATGCACCTAAAATAAATCCACTTCCTTCTGAAACTCATTAAACCTTTGTCTCTCTGCATAGATTGTCATTATGTATCTTAGGAATGTATCACACACAACCAGGCTGGAGCTTCCTGCTCAGACTCTCATAATGTCAAGCATTGTATTTTTCAAAAGAAAAAGGCAGGTATGTGAGTTAGAAACACGGGAAGCCATGTCTAATTTGTGTTCCATTTGCAGAATTTCAAGCTACAATTGTAGGGGTCATCCAGTGCATGCCTGATCCGCCCCTAAGGCCAATGGATCTATATCCGCTAAAGAGCTAACTTACACTGTAAGTCATGGCAGAATTTGTCCCAATAGGAGAATCAGAAACATTAACTCAAGGCCTTAGTTAACATCAGTTCACACTTACTGTACCTCCATTGACTTCAATTGATCTGATTATCTTATTACTTATACAGTTGCAAATCAGAAGTAGTAAATTCATTCAAGTCAGTGGAATTATAGCAGTATAAAAGTGGTGTGACTTATAGTAACTTATTTGCTATAAACTAGGGCAGAATTTGGCCCGCTGACCTCAATAAAAGATGCACAACAGAAGGTGTACAAAGAATGAAGGACCAGACCCAGTATGTTTTTGGTATTATATAGCATAGCCATAGTGTAGATAGGAATACATGATACAGTTCCTTTGTACTACAAAACTCTTCTGTAAATTAATGTATTTTCAGACTAAACCAGGCATTTTTTACACTAGAATAGGACACAGCCTACATGCTTTCTAATAAATCATTTTCTCATTTCTCATTTCTCATTTTGTTGAGAAAATTAATTTAAATTTCCTTTAAAATAGTTTAACGTTTGATAGAAAATGTTTTTAAAAAGCCACAGTGAAGGGTTCTATTCAGAAGAGAATGAATGGTGCTGTAAGGGGACCCTTGGCATAAGTCCAACATGATCTTCTTTCGTGATAACCTTCCTCTGAGAATTCATCGAAGTGGTGGAGTTTCCAAGAGAGGATCCTGTGAACTTCCTGATATGAACGGACGATCAGTTTGAGAGAACTGCATGTTTCCATGCAATCATATTTCCTGGTCAGGTATAATGTTGCCTTTGGGTAACCTTGCACCGTCAGTCCAAATCACTTAAACTTCCAATTTTTCCTTTTAGAACCAGGCACTCTGCTTTCCTACATAAAAGTCTTTAATGCCGCACGTGTGTGTGTAGGTGGCGAATGTTTTCCCATGTTCATCACATTAATTAGCCCCTGTAGGTATATCTGAACCACATTTTCTAAAATAAGTGATAGAAAATATATTTTACCCTTTTTCGTTCTTTGTTTTCGAGAGACCCTCTAGACATCTGAGCCTAAGATTAGCCTTTATAGCCTACTGCAATTTCATGTCCCCACTCATGCCTTTGACTGGCACCTCCTTTATCTTCTCACTGTAGAAGAAATGCTGAAGGAAAGGATTCAAAATAATCTTTCTATACTAGAGAAGATATAAGTTATTAAATGGGGAGTAGGGACGTTCCTTCCAATTGACGTAATCAAACAGAATTTGCTTCAATGAGCTTTGGCTCAGGCCCTGCATTTCCAGATGCCTATCCCAACAACATGAACTGTACTCAGTGTAAAACCCAAGGGCAGTCTCTTTGATTGTTCTAGTATTCTGATCCAGGAACTTGGAGTAGGGCTAGCCCTACGCTCAGGGAGTTTCTTCTGGAGGCTCTCTTCTGAAAGTCCAGGATTCATGGGGAAATTAAGTTCCCATCAGAGCCAGTTCAGCAAAAGGAGCCCTCATCAGCAAAGGCAGCAGCTGCAAAACCCAAGATTCAGTGTGCAACCTCTCTCTCCTAAGGTGTACCTCAAACTGCCTTGCCACATCAACTGCTGTTATTTTGGTGACAGAGCAATAGGGAATGTGCCGAGAGAGAGAGAGAGTGGTTTGCTGGGGTAGGGGAAAGAGGGGCCTCTATATCAGTGATTATCAATGTGTACTCTATACTAGGAGGTATTGGAGAATGAGTGGTATTCATTAATTTATTATTATTGTTGTGGTTTGTTGTGGTAGTGCCCAGGAGCATTAGTCACAGACCAGGATCCCAGGCACTGTACAAATACAGAACAAAAAGACAGTCCCTGCACCAAAGAAGTTACTGTTACACTAGGATTTCAGACTGTCAGCAGTGCGGTGCCATCTCTATGATCTGGGATTTCTCTTTCTGCCTTAGAGAGGGGCTGTCCCACAATGAACCTTGCTGGGCTCTTCTCCCCACAAACGTGGCTCTGTTTGTGCATTGACTGGCCCCACCCCAATGCACGTGGGAGTTAATGCTGCTACAAGCATTATCAGCACACTTAACTTCCCAAAGTCTACAAGCAGCATTAGCTCCAACAGCTTCTAATATGTGACACAAACTGTTTTACCCTGGAAAGAAGTCACCAGGAGCAGCTATTCACCAGCTCCTCACCTCTCCCTGGACACACATCTTTTTCTCTGCTGCCTATTGGCTATGCAGATCTTTTGCAGAGAATATGGCAGCTAGAAAGGGTGATGCTATCCCTGCTCTGCAAAGGCCTCCTATGTTTTTTTCCTGAGTGTTTTCTCCCCTTTGCACTGTGCAGTGGGGAAAAGTATTAGTCCCTTTGTAAATTGTAATGGGTTTCTGAGCCCCCAGATTTTCATACTCCTTTAATGTGAATGCACATTATGGGCTTAATCCAAAGTCCACTGAAGTCAATTGAAAGCTTATAATTAATTTCAATAGGCTTTGGATCAGGACTTATGTGCCGCCATCTTGTAAAAAATCAGATCCCTAAAAATGGGAGAACTTTAAAGAGGTTCTAGGGCCTGATTTTGTAATCTGTGGGATTGATTCTGGTCTCGATGACCCTGAGTTTATAGCCACTTTACTCTGCCGACTTAAGTAGAGCGCCTCATGAGCTCACTATAGGGATGCTCACAATCAGGTTCTTTGTGCACAAAAATGAACAAATGTGGTTCTATGTTCAGAACAGGCAATTGAACAGCCAGTTGGGTGCATACTTGACCACTTACAGGTTTAGTTGTCCAAATTAGGTATGCAGTTCTGCACACATTTTTTGCATATGCAATTTCATGTTTTCAGTTTAGAAAATCAGGCCCTCTGTGTTCAAAACACATTCCACTCAGGCCCTTCTAATCTTCCGAGCTGTTGCTGTTTGCTGCATACCTTTCTGAAACTAATGCCAGGCCTTGACCCTCCTCTGATTTGAGTGCATTTATTTGTTTTTACACAACTAAGGCCTGAGCCTATTCCCAACAGAAATGAAGAGCAAAATTCCCACTGACTTCAGTGGTGCAGGAAATCTAGCTGCCAGAGAGGTCTCGGAAAAGATAATTATCAGCACACTTAACTCACTACGCTAATGTTTTTGGAGCCTTCAGCTCTTGTAAAAGAAAGCCAAACATCCTCACTGACGCCATTTATATTTTAAAGGAGACATTTATAGACTACAATGTTTTACATTTGTTTATGCCACTAAAACTTCCAAGCCTATAAAGGTCAGCTGGGTTTGAGATTTGGTCACACACAGCACATTCCCACAACCATAGTGATTTCATAGGGAAATCCAGACAACTGCAGATTGTTTGATTTAACTCTAGGGGGCACCAGAGACACTGTTTTGTTTTGTAGTCGTAAGTCACCTGACTAGTTTCTGTCTGATGGGATCCCCGGTGTCTATCATGTAGCACTGAGTGATTGACCATATTTACTATGTATGTGATCAATGAATAAAAGAACCAAGCATAGTAATGGTTCCTTTCAGGCAGAGGCAAACAGTGATATTAATTAGTTTAACTCAAAAAAAGAAAATGATTATGAGATATGAACAAGTACTATTTATACAGAACATGATGTTCTCTAGTTAATGTATATTGTCCCTGTTTGGGCCTGATTCACCACTGTTTTGCATCTTGTGTGATTCTTTACACATGTGCAAGGTGAGTATATAAAATGCTACCAGAGCAGAATGATAGGAGTTTATATCCGCTTTGTAAATGACTCTATAAGGGGCAAGGCACTGGAGAATCAGCCTTGTTATTTCTGCACTGAATAAATATGGACTGAGGCTGTTATTCATGTTAGTGTTGTAGCAGCTATAAAGATTTGGACCATCACAGTTGCTTCACGCAGTGGTGTTCTACCAACCCAGATCCCAGCATATTAGAGAGACAAGATGGTGAGGTATCATCTTTTATTGAGCCAGCTTCTGTTAGTGAGAGAGATAAGCCTTCAAGCTTACCCAGAGCTCTTCCTCAGGTCTGGGAAACATGCTCGCAGTGTCACAGCTACATACAAGGTGGAACAGATTGTTTAGCATAAATAGACCAAGAAAGTGTTTGTATTCATGAGATGGATGCTTCAGACTTTCACCTCTAGAGGGGGATATATGACCTTTGTTCTATTTTTTACTTTATTCTACTATTTTTTTCTCAAGTTTCCTTTAAATAATAATTATTTACCCTGTCACTATAAATATGCTTTTGCCTTAGCTAGAAACAATGTATTATGACAATACATTATAGAGATCCTTTGCAAGGTATGCATTTAAGAAAAATAGCATTTTCTGTGTTTTGAAAGGAATTGGGAACTCTTGGATCCCTCTAGATATTTTTTAAGCATGGCTGTGCCTTCGGATATGTACAAAATTGGAAAAGGTAGCTGTCATATTCCACTAGGTATTTCAGTAGTGGAATTAACTAACACGGTTATCAAATTTGGTACAAATACCACATATATTTGTTTAAACATTCAGTATATAACCTATTTCCTAAACAGGTAGCTAAGATATAAGTACAGGATCAAATTCTTTACTAATATAATCCTAATGAAGTCAATGGATTTCAATTCAGGGATGAATTTGGCCCACAGTGTCGCTTTTGAAGAGGCTTATTTTTAAGCGTATGAGTGTTTCTAAAATTACAGAGAAACTTACTATCAGCTTCTTTAAATAAAATATAAGTGTCTAGATTAAGATACCTGCATTTTATTCTTCTGTGGTTCTTTAGACATGTGAGTCTCAGCAACTGGTGGAGAAAAGGACTTCTACTTCAGAGCAGATATGATCACTCATTCTTTTTGTCTTGTAATTTATAGAGAGTTTGAAACACTGGACCTTGTGGAAACTGCTTTGTAATTAATAGGAGTGAATAATTGTTCATGGCAAAAAATACCAAGAATACATGTCAGGAAATATTATTTTATTTAGAAATAATGTTTACATGCATTTCATGTCATTGGCTAATGGTTATTACTATCTAGCAGCACATTATTGATTTAAAAATGAGTTACTCAGGCTAAAGTATTGGGCTCTGAACTTTATGCATGTGGAACTATAAATGCTGCTTAAAATTAATCATGTGTGGGATTTGAGGACCAGTGGCTTGGATTTAGCTAAAGTGAGAAACATTCAGCAGTGCAATTGGTTGATAGGCAGGTAAATTACTGTTAACAATGAACCAATGCAAAACTTACAGAAGCCAAAAAAGCTGAAGTACATGGTACAAGTTATTGGTTAATCCCACAATGATTGCCCATGGAAGTAACAAGAATATCTTCTTTAAAAAAATAATCTAATATTTGTTTCATTTCTCTCAAGATCTGTAGAAAAGGCAATCCTTTCTAGCTGCCAAATCCTGGAACTGAGCTGATAGGCTGTTTCGCACAGTGAGCTAGTGAACATGTTTCATGCCTGAGATGGCACATTTGTATGAGCTCTGTAAGCAATTACTTAATTGGGAAAAGTTTTGTTTCTTTTTGCCAGAGGTGAGGTTCAGATGGCCTAATGCTTGTCTCCTCTTTCATGGAGCCAGGGACAAAGGTGCAGAAGAGAGGGTATGAGCTCTGCAGAGTGTTTACAGCTCCGCAGACCCCTTCCACAGGTGCTTTACGGGTCCTGGGATCTGAAGGAATGAGCGGGAGGTGTCATAACAAGCAAAATAGTGCTGAAGTGATACTCACTCCCCATAGCAAACTCTGTCTCTCAATCACAGAGAGATTCGGAGTATAAATGATGCTGATCACATTGATGTATGCTGGTTTGCCCTGCCTTCCCCACTTCTGCTTGCTATCCATAGGAGATGAATGAGCAGCATGGAAGCCTATGCTGTTGTGTGGGGAGGGGGTAGGAGCTAGCACATCTTTCTAGGGATGGCCCTGGCTCTGGTAGAGCAATTCTCAACCTTTAGTCACCCAACTGAGCCAGTTTTTGCTAGGGGCCTCCTAAGAGCCGTGGGCTATAATACTTTGATCTAACTTCGGTTTTTGGGTTTAGTGTGTGGGTGCTGCGTGGCGTTGGTGGTCTGTGATATACAGCAGGTCAGACTAGAAGAGCTGGTGGTCCCTTCTGGCCTTCAACTCTCTGACTCTATCCTTTGCAGGTGATATTTTTATGATTGTTAATATACACGTCACATTTACAATATATTTGTATATGTTTTCCAACAATGTCTTTGCAATGAGTTCCTTGCGTGGATCACCGCACATTCCAGGCAGTGCCAGGAGCTTTCCCCTAACTTGGGTCACTAAATAGAGCTAGTTATGTTAATAGTGGCAAATTTTGCTTCAGTTAATGGGGACTTTTTTTAGTCCCTTTTTCAGGCGTGTGCCATATCTAACTTAGTTCACTTTTTGCCTACTGGCCAAGTTTTTTCTACTGGCAGGGTTCGACCCTCTGTCATTAACTGGGGCAATCATGGCTGGGACTAGAAGACTGGCCTCTGGCTTCCAAATGTTGTTATTGAGACATGAACAGAAGTTATGAGGGTATCTCTTGTACTAATACAGAGGCTTTCACATTTAACAATTATATCACCTGAGAAGCATATTTTGTTGTTTTCCGACATAGGAGTAAGATTTGGAAACAATGGTTTCTAGCAGCAACACAAAGGATTCACCACTTTGTGGCAGGCATCTGGACTGATTCATTTGACAAAGGTCATGAACTGCCTCTAGGGATGTCAAGTCAGGTCCCTGGCTACCTTGGATCTCATTTTGCTGTGACAAGTGTCTTTGCCATAAAGAATGCTGTGGATGCTGAGTTGCAGAAATCCTTCACAATATCTTTGTTAAACGTACTTTTGTGACTTTTAAAAGGCCATAAAGACAGATTGCCATAAGCAATGGCAAGAATTTTCCAGACAATGTGGAAATTATGAATAGAAAATAAAGATGAATAGATAGAAATACCTGCTATATATTTCCAGATTCACTTTTACATTATTTGTCTTTTGGTCATATGTGTTTAAAAAGTAAAGTATTTCCAAATGATTAGCAAGCTACCAAAGATCAATACAAGCTACTTCATTTTAAAGCAGTGATGGCTTTTATAGGAGATACAGTTAAGACTGCAAAACATTTTCCAGTATGTTGTATTTTGCCAGCAACTTTGTTGAACTGTGTCACTAGGAAATCAGAAATGGGCAAATCAGCTTTAGAAAACAGATACCATCTTCTTCTCCCACCTTCCCGTGCACAACTCTTCACCTGTTTCAAGAAACGAATCCAAACCAAATTGTTGCCAAGGCTCTGAAATAGCTTATGGACTATTGTTATTATCTGAGTAACCTTTTTCATTTAGCTAGAAGATGGCAGTGAAGCATCAAAACAAAACAAAATTTGTTTTAGAAATATTGAAACAACCTTATCAAAGGGCTTCATTTGATCACTTCAACTATTCTATCCTATTCAAGTTGAAATCACAAAATAGCAATGAAACACTTTTACCTTATTGTAATGAAATGTTTCAATAACTTTTTGTTGAAAATTTCAACAGAATCAATATGTTCCGGTGAAATGTTTCTGTTTTGTTGAATCAGCTTTTTCCAACAGAAACTAATTCCACTGGAAATTGTCCAATCAGGTCTAATTTTTACAGAAAGTATTCATAGCTGGCCAGAATGAGTCTGTTCTGGTTCAGGGGACTACATACCATATCCAACAGTTAATTCATTAGCAGTGCAATCTCCAGCTCAGCATTTATGTTTGTGGTACACATTTTACATCCTGGAAGCAGTGTTAATCTCAGTCTCTAATGCCACCAGTATGAAAAGTCAGGACATTTCAATAAAGCATGCTGCAGTCCTCACTCCAGAAGTGAACTAGGTATATTACTGTTCACTGATTATGGCCATTTGCCTCGCCTTGTTCATAAACCTCTTTGCTAAACTGACATTGGAACTCCTAGAGGAGAGCTGCATTTCACTGAACTGCTACTAGATTGTGATTCAGCTGTGGCTAGTGTAATTCTGCTTACCTGCAATGTTTTCAGACAGTTTGGTTTACAGATCCTAAATGATATTTAGAGCTGTTAATGCAAAAAATATCATTCTGTAAATAGTGGCAAGATTCAGCAAATACATTAGTTGTTGAATAATGTTTAACCATTACTTGGAATTATCTAACTAGAGGATGGATAGAAAGTACAGAAGCTGTTAAGCCCCATGTCTTAGTGTTTGTTTGCATTTATGATAAGTTACCACTACACAGTACATATGAGCTATGTGGCTGATGGTTCCTGTTGAGCTTCAGGTTTGTTCAGTGTTCCAAAAACCTTCCGCCTGGTGCATTCACAGCAACAAGGGCTGGGATCAATTCCTAGGGGTTGCTCTTAACAATACAAAACAGAACTGGCACAAGCCCACACCCAGTAATCTGTAATTTGGGAAAACACAACAAAAGTGTGTAACCATAAGCAAACACCACCTCACAGTGCACTGGGCAATGCCCTTTACCTCAGTTCCCCACCTTGTGGTGTGAAAGCGTGATGAATGTCTGTTTCCCATGCCACTCCCCTTTCCCTGCACGGCACCACACTCAGCCCTCGTCCAGACTAACCCGCGGCATCGGCGGGTTAAAATCGATTGCTCGGGGATCGATATATCGCGTCTAGTCTGGACGCGATGTATCGATCCCCGAGCGCGCTTACATCGATTCCGGAACTCCATCAATCCGAACGGAGTTCCGGAATTGACACGGAGAGCCGCGGACATCGATGCCGTGCCGTCCAGACTGGTGAGTACCTCGATTTTAGAAATTCGACTTCAGCTACATTATTCCCGTAGCTGAAGTTGCGTATCTAAAATCGATTTTAATACCTAGTCTGGACGTGGCCTCAGAGTTAGTGGTCCTTAAGCCCTGAAGACCCAGCTGCTGTTATCACTACTGCTGCTTGCCACTTGCCACTTGTTACCACTTTTGCAATGCCACATAGTCCAGCTCTTAGTGAGTGCCCTGGGTAGCAGGTAACCTCTGTGCAGCTGCCTCTTCATTGTCCTTCAGTACAGCACCGTCCTCACCCAGGACTAGGACTAAGCTCATCAGGGATGTCAGCTCTAGTGATCACTCAACAGAAACAAGGACTCTCAATTGAGTCCAGGGGCAGCGCCAGCCTCTTTCTGGTGTGGGGGTGGGGCTTAGGTGGGCCTTCCTTAGCCCTCTCAATCCTCCCCCCCCCTCCAAGGTCCCACCCCCTGACCACATCAGAGTCTGGAAGTCAGAACCGGGCAGTGCACAGTGCTGGTTGCTCACTAGGGGATCTAGCTCAGGGCTGATAGAGCCCATGGGGGGTGGGTCCCAGGTAGGTCAGCCCATGCCACTGTGGGGAGCCCCAGACCTTCCACCTGCCTTGGGCAACACACAGCTAGCAGCTGCTGCTCTCTCAGCTCTGCCTTCAGAACTGGGCTGCCAGAGAGAAACAGCTGATCGGGGGGGGGGGCAGGAAGGTCTTTGAGAGGAGGCTACCACAAACTTTGGGGTGGCTATAGCCCACACAACTCCCCCCCCTCCCCGGCACTTCTGATTGAGCCTAATCAGCTTTGTCTTTAAACAATGGTGTTGGAAGGGTTAAATGGTGTCTAGGATTCTTTAGGCAGAGTCCACACCAGCAAGTAAGAACACCTGTCCCCATCCCCCTATCAAAATAAGTGGGATTTGGCATTACTACCCCCTGCTGAGCGAGTGAGGTTCAGTTTAGGGTGAGCCTCATAGTCAGGGTATGCTAAGTACAGTTCTGCTGCCCTTTACTCATATAATAAGGATAAGAACATTTCGCTGCCCCTGCATTCATTACTAAAGTGAATTGTAACCTAGCACCAGCCAAAACTGATCACTTTGGCAAAGCAGGTCTGTCTGCCAAACACCAAGGCACAGTAGGTACACCTTTGCAAATAGTCTGCTCCGGAAGTTGTTTTGCCCAGTGCGTCCCTAGATGTCAGGAAGAGATAATTCAGACCCTGCTTACACAAACCAATTGTTCAAAACAAGGGTTCTGAGACTATTTTGGTAGCCAGGCATCAGGAGCGCTGCCAGCTTTTTTGCCTCCCTAGGTGGTGGATGGTCCCGCCCCCGAAATGCCACCCCCGACAGAGGTGGTGGAAGGTCCGGCCACCACGGTTGCTGCCCCTCAAATGTTAGCACCCTAGGCAACAGCCTAGGTCACCTAATGGGTTGTGCCAGCCCTGCCAGGCATAGATTCACAGGTAGAGAGTGCAATAAAATCCTGTGTGATTTGCCAGTTATACGCCCGGGAGTTTGGGGATAAGGGTGAGAGGATATTAATGTTAATGCTGAGGCACAGAACCTGCACACAGATAGTTCTGGTCTTCCATAGGTCCCCCAAAATTCACAAGATTCTGTGAGAAGCTGTTGGGTGTGGAGGTGTAACCATGACTTGTTCCATGTACAGGTAAACCCTGTGTCCCTGATCGAATGATTACTAATGGTCTCTGAAACAGGAAGTTTGTGGTGTAAGGGGGTGGCAGGCCCTGATTTGAAGTTCTGGACTCTGGATTCATGACTCTGCCTACTAGTTCCTCCAACTGACTCTAGGAGCAGTATTGGACTCCAGAAGGAGCTGAATTCTTTGCTAGATAGTGTTACAATGTTGTAGGGCTTTAAAAGGAAAATAAATGGAAAACTGGGGAGATTGTTCCAGTTCCAAGAAGGACTTAAAAGGACTGTGTGAGGACAAAAAAGATTAAGATGCTTTTAAACTAAAACTTTTTGAGAATAACATTTCTCTATAATTGTCTTTACTTACACAGCTACTAAACATTTCAATAGATTCTCATACAAAACAAATCGATGTAACTAATGCTAAGATTAACAAATTCATTCAAAACAAATAAATGCAAAAATATGCTTTGAGTCTTGGGCTATCTAGGTCCCAGCTGTTTGCTTTCTTCCCATTTTGTATAGAACTTAATTTCAGTGCTCATGCCAGATAGACAGCCCTGGAAAATGCAGCACACACCTTATCCTCACTACAGTTCAGTGGCACTGCAATCTTCCCTACACTGACTGGTAACATGCCCAAGTTAGATGAAGTGACTGCCTCTGTAAGTGAGAGGATTAATTGTTTACATGGTCCACTCCCTCTTTGAGTTTTCTGTTGAGGCTTCCAGTAAAAGGTGCTAATCAGTGGCAAATATACTGGTGGCTCTTGTGATGTCATCTTCAGTTCAGCGGGAAATGGACTGTTACCATCAGCTCATTCCATGGAGACTCCCACAACAGCCATGATATAGTAATGACTTTGAATCACTACCAATCTGGGCTGTATTTGAACCAGGGATCAGAATCACAGTATTCCATTAGCAGCACTGTACATCTTCTAATACCTCATCATAGATTTCTAGGACCAGCCTGTAGCTGGCCCCTATGTGGGTGTGATAAGGCAGGTGAGGGTTCAAGAAACTTTCCTCATCCCATGTCTGCAGGACCAGCCACAATCATAATCCACACATTTTCTTGAATGCAGGCACTTCTCTGTGCTAGCATAATGGGGAAACTAGTTACCTCGAAGGTAACTCACTGTGCATTGCTTATGTGGAAGCCAGTATCCTGTAATCCCTGAACGCCTTGATGAGGCCTTCCTGAGGCATCATTCCTCCCAGTGCCCCAACATATAGTTTTAGGCACCTTTGAGGATCTAGGCTTAACTACCATTGGTTTCTTAAATAGTGCTGGACAGACTATGAATTTCCTTCATATTCTACACAACACTACCCAAACATTGCCTGGGCTTCTATATACAAAAAGGGCTTTCTAGTGGAAATCCTGAAACTGGAGATGGGCAGGTTCAATGTGCCAAGTTAAAAGGAAACATCAGACATACTTCTGAAAAACAAAATTGATAGAGTCCTATTAGAATCAGATATCTGATAGCTCAGTCACCAAATAGCTCTGTTGCCCCATAGTCTTTTAATCTGAACCCTGCCTGAAACAATCTTTACCGTTGATGCTGTACTAAACAATCTGAAAAAATACAAGGCCCAATTCCCATTTACACAAAGACCCCCCTCTGGCAGTCAAGGAGCCTGAGGGTGGATGTATATGTAATTTGCTCCAGCAGTATAAAGAGGCCTGAGCAGGGTCGGCAATTCTCACCATTTTATCATGACTCTAGCAATACTGGATGTTGTTCTTAATGTTCCAGTTCCTGGAATCATGAGGATATTTAAGTATCAGAGGGGTAGCCGTGTTAGTCTGGATCTGTAAAAGCAGCAAAGAGTCCTGTGGCACCTTATAGACTAACAGATATATTGGAGCATGAGCTTTCATGGATGAATACCCACTTTGTCAGATGCAAGGATATTTAAGAATCTCAGGTTTTATTTTTTAAAAGGAGTAAGTTTCTAGCCTTTATGTTTGCAGAGGAAAACTTGTAAACATGACACAAGAGTACCTTAAAGGTTCAAAAGTCAGGGAGTGAATAAAAAGAACCCAAAATGTATTTTAAAAAAACACATACATGTTTTAAGCAGTCTTATGATGATGGGAGAGGAAGAAGGGGTGAGCTCATGACTTTTGAAAGCCAGGAGAGAAGTACTGCTCCAGTGTAAATCAGACCTGCAGTATCCATTTATTTCTTGTGCTTGTATCAGGCACGTATCATAGACCCACTGCCACTTTTCACAAATTTACATTTATTGTGGCCACCATTTTCAAACCTGAGTGCTGAAAGTTAGGCTACTAAATCCAGAGGTAAGCCCCTAAAGAATAGTTAGATACTTAATGATGAATATCAGAACCTAACTTTAGGCATCCAGGTTTCAAAATGTTGGCCCAAAGCCACACCTGTTAGCAGCTTTGTATAAGTAAAGGCAATGATCAAGTATATTGTTTCCAATATAAACCCCATCCTGCAAGGATTTATAACTCCCCCACAACCATAGATGGTGACAGGTATTATTAAATTATTCTGTATAGAAATGTTGGGCTTTACATTTTTCTTAATAGGTTAGATAGTAACTCAGACTCAGGACTGGTGCTAGGGGTTTGAGCGCCCTAGGCGGACGGCAATTTCGCCACCCCGCATGCTAGTCCCACGGCTCCACTGGAGCTGCCGCAATGGTGCCTGCGGAGGGTCTGGTGCTCCGTGGCTCCGGTGGAGCTGCCGTAGTGATGCCTGCTTGAGGTCCACCGGAGCCGTGCGAGCAGCCGACCCCGCAGGCACCACTGCGGCAGCTCCACCGGAGCCGCCTGCCGCCCCCTCCGGCAAAACGGTGCCCACCATTTATTCTGGTGCCCTAGGCGATTGCCTAGGCTGCCTAAACGGTAGCGCTGGCCCTGCTCAGACTATACTCATGGGCAAGAGAATAGGCAGCTGGATTCAGGAGTATAGAAATAAGCAGGTCTATTTGCCTACTTACTGCCTTCCTGGAGTGGGGGAAGGGACAAGGAAAGGATGGGGAATAGCTGGCGCCTTGGGTCCATCCCCCTCTGCCTGCTGGTGTGGGGCTTGTTACCAACTGCTGATATAGTTTAGAGCAGTGGTTTTCAGCCTACGGACTGCAGACCCCTGAGGGCCAGAGATTATGTCTAAGATTTCCAAAGGGGTCTGCACTTCCATTCAAAATATTTTAGGGTTGCAAATGAAAAAAGGTTGAAACCCATTAGTCCAGAGGTAAATTATTACCAGCAAGGAGGAAGCAGAGGAGGAATTGTGTCTCAGATGTGTCAATGAGGCTCAGTGCCTCCAACTGCTTCGCCTAGATTGGTGCCTGAAATCACATTCTAGCACAATCTTTACCAGATAAATAGCATTCCTCTTTTTTTTTTGTAATGAATTTACATGATAAAACAGATCTTTCTGTGCAACAATGGTTAGGAATGGGCAAATGATATGCCACTTTTTACCTAAATGCCTATTGGCAAATCTTACATGGTGCCCACATCCTGGCTGGCGGTTAAGCACCTGCTGAAATGCCGTCGAAATGCAGCAGCATCCAGAGGCGTCGCCGCCGAAATGCCGCCGAATTTCGGCGGCATTTCAGCGGCTGCTCGACCGCCACCACGGTCCTTCCAGACGAAAAAGATTGAGGACCACTGCACTAGACTATAACAGCTCTAAACAGGTTCTTATGATCTGTGGTGCCAATTCTCATACAGTACTTTCAGATAATGTTAAGGCCTAATTTATGCACAGAAAGACAGGAAATTCAGAGTTCTGGATGAAAACCTAGTTTAACTCAACCCTTCTAGGTACTGTAAAGCTCTTCAACCATTCTTTCATGCCACATTGCCAGGCCTGATTCTCCACTGCATTATCCCAGTTTTATGCTGGTATAACCTAATTGATTTAGTAGTATCACCTAATTCTCCACTCAGTTACATCAGGTTTCAGAGTAGCAGCCGTGTTAGTCTGTATCTGCAAAAAGAACAGAAGTACTTGTGGCACCTTAGAGACTAAAAAATTTATTTGAGCATAAGTTTTCATGGGCTACAGCCCCACTTCATCAGATGCATGTAGAGGAAAATAGAGAAGGATGATATATATACACACACAGAGAATATGAAACAATGGGTGTTACCATATACACTCTAACGAGAGTGATCAGTTAAGGTGAGCTATTACCAACAAGAGAGGAAAAAAACTCTTTGTAGTGGTAATGAAAATGGTCCATTTGCAGCAGTTGACAAGAAGTTGTGAGGAAGAGTGGGGGTGGGGAGGGTATGAAAATAAACATGGGGAAATAGTTTTACTTTGTATAATGACCCATCCCCTCCCAGTCTTTATTTAAGCCTAATTTAATGGTGTCCAGTTTGCAGTTTCTTATGTGCCGGAGTTTTAATACCTAGGCACAATGGAGTGAGAGTCTGCTTTAACTCTTCACTTTCTTAGCATGTAATCCATTCTCATGACATTATCTGAATATGGTCAGAGAGGTTTAACACAGCATTTATTTTTATAGCAATCTTGTTGAAGCAATTGTCTTCCAGCTAGCAGTTAAGGACCTTAATGCCCAAGGTTTAGCAATAGCTCATTTTTGTAAATCCATTTGTTTAAGATTTCTCTCATGTGTGCATGCTGAACATATTGTTAACCTCACTGAGCAGTTAGACTGGTACACAGCACTGTAACATTTCAGATCTTTGTCTAGAGCTGCAAGCCTTCTTTCTCTGTGGATGTTCTGTAAACTTGGTGTGGGAAGGTGGTAAAGAAGGGGATAAATATTTAGAGCCAAACCCTTAAGTAGTGTAAATCAGTGTATTTCATTGAAGTCAAAGGATCTGTGCCAATTTACAACAGTTGTGGGTCTGTCCTTAATTTTAAAGCCCCCCATCATTCAATATTCATTTTCCTCCATGGGATTATCAAGTCTTTCTTTGCTCTTATTTTGTGCTGCTACTCCTTTTCCCTTTTAAAAAAAGTCAGTAAATTTCTTTAAAAGAATATGAGATGATGACTATTTGTCAATATTGATTTTTTGTTTGCTTCAGTCAGTGTATGTTTCTTGAGTAAATGTGATTATCTTATTATAATAAAATATATTAGTGATCTTACTAGCACATGACTGTATATACTTACATTGAATAACATTCATTAAAAATCCTAGGCCTGATTCACTGCTGTGTTATTCTGATTTTACACTAATGTAACTCCATTGATTTCAACAGAGTTGTACCAAGTTTAAAACCAAAGCAGTGATGAGACAGACTTCCTTTTTCTTAGGTGACGTACCTAAAATGCAACTCTGCAATTCACATGCTAATAATAGGTAAATTCTGGATCTCTACTGAGATCAGAAGAACAAATGAAGTGATGCTGTAATGGTATCACACAAGTGAAAATGTAAAAAGTGTTTGTGAGGGTCAAAAAGAGGCAGCCAGAGCTAGAACTGAACTGCTCAATGCACATACATTAATTAAGTGAAATAAAAGCTTTTCCTAAATGCTTGGAGAACATAAAGATCAGTGCAGCGCAGTGCAGCTCAGGACATGTTAGAAAAAGCTGCTGTTGACACAAAAGAAAGAGAGAGGATATGGTGGTTGCAGCTGCAATACAGCTGCCGCATACAAACAAATTAAAACCTTCTGAGGGCCAAAAAACACAATAAACTGTGACATAAATTAAGCGAATAAATATTTTTTCCTCAGCAGTCCATGAATGCTTGTTTAGAGTTTGGAAAAGCATGCAAGGATTGCCCAGCTGCACAAAGAGTCTTTACATGCCAAAGAAGCTTAAAATCCAGGTTTGTCTGTTAAAACAGCATATGCTCCCTCTCCTGAGGACAGCCTAATGTTTTCCCTCTATTTTTATCCATATTTTAAGGCTTCTGATCACACACAGAGATCCACATGGAAACTCTTGCTATTGACGTCAATACAACAGAAGCTGCACACATTAACTTTTAAAGTGACTGTTGCATTATGTATTGACATGCCAACATAGTTTGCAAACGGTACTGCATTAATAGAGCAGCTAGGTTTTGCTACAAGGAAATTTGATCATGTGAACCCCAGTCGCACTTGGTTGTCGAGAAAATTTTGCATTAGTTATAAGGTGCTTATGCTGATTTACAAAACCATTCACAAGCAGGGCCCAAGTTACCTTTCTGAGTTAGTAACTCTTTCCTCTTCTGGTCAGCTGGGGTCAACTGATATAGGTCTCTGTGCATCTTCAATACCAAAATGCGTCACTTTGGGTGGTCGCTCTTTCAGCTATTGTGCACGTGGAGCTCATTGCCTATTGACATTAGCAATGTCGCTACCTTCCCTGTGTTTAAAGTCTAGTCTAAACTCAAGACACATTTGTTTTCATTGGCCATTAGCTGGTTGCAAATCACTATGAATTCTGAACGATAAACTGTTTTTATTTTTATTTTATTTTTATCATTGCTGTGAAGTGTCTTGAAATGCATCTGGATGATAAGGCATTCCGAATTGTGGTTTGTCCCCCTTTCATTTTATTTTTGTTTTCCATTTACAAATACAATCAGCCAGAGAAACAGAAACACAGAATATACAGTGGAATTCTTCAAGTACAGACAGACTATTTTCTCCCTAATGTAAACATGTTGTAGACCTAAAAGCAGAAAGGCTCTACAAGGCAACCCTTTTGAAAAATACATAAAATAAAATGAGACAGTTACTGTTTTAAAACAAGCATAAAAATTGTACCAATTGAAATAGCTATCAGTCCACCCTATACAAGACATTTAACCTTCTATAGCACTAAATCAAAACGCGGGGACCTTAGTCTATCAGTAAACAGTCTGTTCATAAGAGAGAAGTTAGCATTTTAAATAAATAATTATTGCTATTGTATTATTATTCCTTAAGTGCTGCAGCCATGCTTGGTGTTGTACAAGATACAGAAGATGACACTGTCCCTGCCTATAGGACATTACCTGTACCATTTATCAACAGATCTGTTACTGATTGGGCTAAAGAACAGAAAAATTCCATTTTAGAAAGATAACTGCAATGAATCAAATCTAACAATAGGAAAGTGGTATAATATCCCTCTGCTAGAACAAATTCCATCAGACAAAAATGATTCCAAAAAGGTCAGTCATCAGTTAAAGGCATACAAAAATAAATAAAAGTCATAGTAAGAGAATATTGCCACAGGGAAACATTCTCTCTCTCACTGGGAAATATTCTCAATAAATGCCTCTGTCACATCTGCTTTCATTTAGCAACAGAAGGCCCCCCCCAAGAATGTTTTGTTTTATTCTAGTGGAAATGAGGCTGTTCCCCATTCATGTCGTGTATAGGCATCGCAATATGATACATAAGATCATGGAACTGTTCTCACATTAATCCAGTAAACAAGATGGAAGGCGTGAATGAATGAGCCTAACCCTGGCTTTCCTGACTTTTGGAATAAAAGTGAAAGCCTTCATAGACTTCATTATTACAGTAAGTATGTTAACTTGATATTAAGAGAAGAAACTTCAGGGTTTTTTAAGTGGGTAGCAGTGAGAAGATGGACAGAGATGAGAATTACAGGGACGGGTATTTGAATTTAGCAGGGATGGCAGCATACAAAACAATTAGTTAAAAGGCAACTCAGTTGAGTTTAAAGCTATATGGGGTGAGCTTATGAAAACCCTAAAGAACACAGCTGATGTGCTAGGACACTGATTTACTGAATTCAGAGCACAGTGTGGCAAAGGAAGAGAGTGTGGGTGGGGGAGGGAGGATAAATATCCATTTATTTGCTTTTAATTGTTACATGTGTTTTCTTCCCATTCCTCCTCTTCCTAGCCAATCAGTTTATTTATTTATTTAGGACTGATCATTAAGTCAATAGATGGCTTGCCTTTCATGTCAACATGGGAAGGGTCAGGCCTAAATTCTGGGATTGTTTTACACCTCTAAAGATCAAAATTCAGCCTGTGTTGTCCACTTGCTTCTCCCCAGGGTAGCAGTGTGATGACATAGCCATGAGTCAATACAGAATGTGCTCAAAGTTCAAAAATAAAGAGACTGCTTTAGAAAATATTGTAGTGAGTCTAGGCATGAATGTTAACCTATCACAAATCAGTTCACATGTGTTAATCAGATGAACAATTGTCCTGATCTGCAACTGGGGATAGACTTGTAGTGAAGTGCAATTGTCAGGCCTATAGGAGAGAAATTGACTTTTCACGTCTTGTGTATTTGTATATGTTATCACAAATTCTAATAAAACATTATTTAAAAAAACACACACTTTTTGTATTTTATTTCCTTTTTGAATTGTTTTATTTCATATTTCATATTAATCCTGGAAGACTGTATGAGAACCATCAGCCATCTTTGGATCACTGATCTGATCACCTAAAGCAGGGTTTCCCAAACTTGGGACGCCGCTTGTGTAGGGAAACACCTTGGTGGCCCAGGCCGGTTTGTTTACCTGATGCATTCGCAGGTCCAGCTGATCGCAGCTCCCAGGCCAATGGGGGCTGCAGGAAGTGGCGCGGGCTAAAGGATGTGCTGGCCACCTCTTCCAGCAGCTCCCATTGGCCTGAAGCGGTGAACTGTGGCCAGTGGGAGCAGCGATCGGCCGGACCTGCGGACGCGGCAGGTAAACAAACCAGCCCGGCCTGCCAGGGGCTTTCCCTACACAAGCGGCGTCCCAAGTTTGGGAAACACTGACCTAGAAGGACACATTTAGGATTGCTATGTAATATTATATTCAGGGGTACCAGGTATCTAACACCACAGAGTAGCCTTTAATTTTAAAAGTGCATATGGAAATTATTACTGCACATGTGTCAGAGCTTCTCTGCATTAGAAACTGTGGCCATTTAAATTGCCTTTAAAAATAAACAAAGGCATTAGACTCAAATCTTTCTTCCAGTGAAGTCAAAGGCAAACCTCCAATTGACTCCAATACTGCAGGATCAGGTCTTTAGGCCATTATGAACCACTTGTCCACTCAAATGTGATTTTAATACTTATTTAGCATTTTTGGCAGCATTTTATAAAGAGCACTGTACAAACATTAACTCATGAGTCTGCACAGCACCCAGGGAGTAGGCGAATTAGTCTATTTCACAGGCAGGGAAACAGAGCCAGGAAAGTAGCATGAGTTGTTCAAGGCTACACAGTGCATTAGTGACACAGAGCCAAAATTAGAACTTAGGCCTGCCCTGCATCTCAACCCTGCGCCTCTGGATCCTGCAGCTTTGCCTTTTGGCAGTGAGGCTCTGTTTCAATAACTCAAACACCAACAACATTTTAAAGGAAAACTCTCAAGCTGTTTGCACTCTTGCCATTTAAAAAGTAACTGAATAGACTAGCTTTGAAATGGTTAAAATAAATAAATCGAAATATTCTCTCCTTACTCATACCAGGGATGTAATATTTCAGTTCACAAAATATATAATGGACAGACTGCCCAGTCTTTGAATATAACACCGCTAAAGAGGAGGTCTCCTCTAGTGTTGTTTTGACTGGTCTGCTTATAATACAGAAAAACTTGTTCCTTACATCCTTTTATTGACTTCAGTGGGAGCAGGGTCGATCCCATGATCAGTAGCAGTGAAATTTGTTCAACACCTGATGTTTCCACAAGAAAGTAAC
Organism: Gopherus evgoodei; assembly: GCF_007399415.2. NCBI lineage: Eukaryota > Metazoa > Chordata > Testudines > Testudinidae > Gopherus > Gopherus evgoodei. Next base: position 48,292,850 of record NC_044325.1, read on the forward strand.
CAAAAGGAAGATTTAAATTTTAAAAGTTTTGGGGTGGAAGGAGGATGGAAGCAAAATTTTGTAGGGGTAGAAGAGGAGAAAAGAAAGGCACAGGGTGTCTATGGGGAGACCTGAGATACACAAAGAGGAAAGGAAGATGAAGCACTTACTATGAAATAAAATCTTTTAAATTATGCAATATGTTAAATCATATACTCCAAACATATGCATAAATTAGGGCTGACATTTGGTCAGGGTCATTTGTTACTTCTTAGTTTTAGAGTAAAATTAAATATAAAAAATACACTACAGTAAATACTCAGCACTCGTCTCAGCAACTTAAATTTCTAAGAACAAAACAAGAATGGCAAAAATAGAGATGGGTCCAAGCCACAAAACTGAGATGCCTATTTTGAACTCTGCAGCTGTAGAAGATCATCTGGACACTGGGTTTTGCTTTCTCTCAGCTATATTCAAAAGTAAAAAGGAGAGCTTTGTGGTTTAGATGTTTGTTTCTTCAGTAACCTCCCTACAAACATTAATAGCTTGAGTGGCATTTCTTTGCACAGTTAAGGATGCTGTTATTTATTATGGAGATTTCTGAAAATTACTTGTGCTGGAGAATCCTGCTGATTCAGTGGTGTTACTTCTAATTTACTCCAGTGAAAATCACAGCAGAATCAGGCCTAGTTATTGCAACAAACCCCTGACCTTTGTGAAAACATCTTTTCAGCTACTGTCTCAGAATCAAATCTTCCAATTGGGGGAATTTTTTTTAGGCTCACCAAACGCCTCCTTCCCTAGTTTTTAACCTAGCAGCAATTAATATCTTTGTATTGCCTAGTATAATAATGTAGAAAGGTTCTTGAATGTTTAGCCATGTCCTATGGCTTAATGTCCTGATGGAAATGAATTCTGAGTAATTTGAGAACCTTGAGATCAAAGCCTGGCTTATCCTTTAGAACACAGCAGCAGGCATTGTGCTTGCAGCATGTGCAAAATATTATCAGAACTAAAGAGAAGGATTCAGTGTTAGTAAAAAATCTGTGAAATAAAAATTGAAGGAGAAAAACATCTAACATATATGTGTCCTGCTCTGAAGCTCCAAGCAAAGATATATACACAGTGGAGTCTTTTATACTGAAGTTCTACTTTTCATAGAAAAACTTCACCCCAAACAGAGGTTTCCTGTCAGAAATGAATCACATAATTAGACCTGAAATTTGCATGATGTGATCCATTAAACAGTCAGGGGTAGAGAGGGGAGAGATTCATTCTACTTCAGCCTAAAATGGAGTTTCTCTACTCCCAAATTTACTGTAAGTGGCGTCCAATGTAATTTGTAGCGCAACAGGAAAAAGAGTAAATGTCAGTTCACTACCACATAATTGGCTTCTAAAATCTTCATAACAAAATTAAGTAAGAGGTTTGGTTCTTTTCTGCCTTACTTGAATTGTGCACAATCTTCACTGATTTCATTCAACTCTTGTAATTTTACTGAGTGTTGCATTAACTGGTGTTTTCCCCGATGCCCTAGCTCCCAGAGTCATTGCTTACATGAGAATCTCATGTTTCATTTTACAAATAAGCAAATTTCTAGCATTTGTGGTTGCAGAGAAAAGCTTAAAACTGTAAACCCCAAAAGCTCAAAAAAACCCAAAAAGCAATCAAAAGAACCCCAAAAAATATCATTTTTAAAACTTGAAGTTCTACTGCTTTCTTCCAAGACACAATACTACATTTTCACTAAGAAACTCTTAATGAAACTATCCCAGTAGAGGCCAAACCCTGAAGTCCTTTCTTGGGTTTAACCCTTCCCCAGACAGAACATAGGAGTTCTTCACCTTCTGAACAGCTCTATACTTTTCAGGCATGGAGTGAGAGTTCACTGGGTTGGTTTTGCCCTTGTACACCAGGCCACCTTTGGACATGCCCTTCTGGAGCAGCAGAGTCTGGAGTCATTGGAGCAGAAGCAGGTTTAGTTGGTCTGGGTCTTCTCTTGAGTTCCTTAGCCTTTTGGTGCTCCCCTGATGGAGAAGGTGAATTCCCCCAGCCCCTTCCAAGACATGCTCCTTCTGGGGTGTTCAGTGCTATCAGCCGAGTTAGTGGTTAACTTTTATATTCCGGGATTGCTAGCTCGGCATTAAGCTGATGCTTGTTTGGGAACACTGTGAGGGGGAAGAGGGTCCCTGTATATTCATGTTGCAACAGCTTTAATTTGAATGTATATCTAATCTTGCCCTTGATATCCTTTGCCCTTCATTTAGAATCATATCTGGAACTCTACATACAGCCAGGCAAATTGGCTCTTAGCACAGACTAAAGGGATTGGGTTGGGGGAAGTGGTGAAGGGATTTGGGATGCTGATAGAATATTTATTCCAGGCCATGGTAGTGGAGACATTCTGCGGCTGCTACTGCAGCCTCAGGACTACAATAGTCCCCAAGGCTTCTGCGCCCCACTCACTCAAGGAGTGCTGTTGACCATATAATGTAAGATCCATCCACCACCATGCCCTGGATGCTGAGGCAAAGGGTCCCAGTGGAGCAGAGCACGAGGGGTTGTTCATCCCCTGTTCATGTCGTCACAATTCCCCTCTCCCCACACAGAGAAACTATATCAGTTCTGTTCTGCTCAGAGGCTTCAACGCTCACAGAGGGAGGCAGGGCAAAGAGGATTTGTCCCCTCCTACATTCCCTGGATTCAGTTTGCAAAATCATCCCTCCTAGTCAATTACACAGATTCAGCAGAAAGCAAATGAAAAACCCAATCCTGTAGTCCTCACTCATGCAAGAGAAGTCTCATTGATTTCAATGCAGAATCAGGTTCTACAACAGAAACTTGTGGATTACAGAGCAAATGTGAGCCCAGAGACAAACCAGCTTTCTGCATTTAATCTTCATCAGATTTGTTCCCCATGTGACCAGCAGCCCCAGTAGAAGGCCCTTAAATATGGCATGGATGTTGGAGATAAAAGTAAAAGAAATTTAGAGCCTTTATAGTTCACCACTATAGGAAGAAACCTTTGTCTTCAGGTTTGGCTTTTTGATTTTTTTTTTGTGTTAAATTCAAAAATGTGTGTGTGTGTAGATCTTTTTTTAAAAATATAAAACAAAAATGAAGGAGGAGCATGAAGAGGAAAGAGATAAACCTATTAAGGGACTGGGGGGAAACTACAATAAAATACCACTATTCCACAGGGGGAAAAGAGATAGAGGCAAATACAATACACACTGGATATAAATGGCATCCTTCTGACATAGTATAATATACACTACAAAACAGCATTCTTATCACAAAACACTCCACGGAGAGTGTCAATCATGAGACAAAGAGACACGGATGAATTTAAGGTAAGATTTAAAGACAGGAAGTGAGTTAAGCGCTATGAGAGAAAGCGAGTTCAGAGATAGCAGAAGTAGGAAAGGTTTCAGAGTAGCAGCCGTGTTAGTCTGTATCCACAAAAGAACAAGAGTACTTTCCTTAAATGAGGGAGAGTCACAGAATGAGGACAACAAAGTGGAATACAGTTTGGTTTCATATAGCACCTTTCATGCTGAAGAGGTGATATCTGGTCTCCTATAAGTCAATAGCAAAATTCCCATTGACTTCAATGGGGCCACGATTTCACCCAAGATTTCCTAAAGCACCTTAATAAAGAGCTGAACAGTGGTAATAAATGGACTGTACAAGCAAAGGGAGCAGCCAATACACTCTCAATAATATATCATATACAGCTTTGAACATTAAAATCTGTCACAGCACAAGAGAAAGGATGGTTTATAGTCAAGGTTCTGACCAGGGAGTCAAAAGATCTTTGTTCATTTTCTGGTTCTGCTCCAGACTTCCTTCATGATATAAGCAAGTCATAACATATATGCCCCAGCTCCCCATCTGCCAAATGTGGTAATAATATTTACTTTCTCCTACTTTTTTCTTATCTATTTAAGCTGTAAATTCTTTGGGGCTGAGACTGTCCCTTGATATGTATATGTACAACATCTAGAACCATGGGACCACGACCTCAATTGGTGTCTATAGATACTGCCATGACACAAATAAATGAAACAAATTAATGTAGCCATAATAAAGAAAATATGAGGTCCAAGTACTCATCTCTGGCACTGAGAATACTAGCCATGGGACCTTTAACTCGTTCCTGGGGAGCAATCAGAAGTGGGCAAGAACCTTGGATTATCATCTCAGCCCAATGAGGGCATCTCTGGCAGTGTAGCACTCCCAAATACTGCACTGCATTCAGAGACTCCAAGGCCAGAAGGGACCATTGTGAAAATTTAGTCTAACCCCCAGTATATCACAGACCATAGAACTTCCCTGAAAAAAAAAAATCCTAGTGCATGTCTCTCAGAAATGGGAGTGAACCATTGAGAGGGAACCTCATAAAGTTAGGTTCTCTCACTTCAGATGGCTAACCAAACTTTCTCTAAAGTATGCCAATGTATTTGCTCTGCAACATTGACTGGGAACCTCACAAGAAGAGTGTTTCTTGTCACATTTCCAGTCCTGCCCATTTCTGTCCGAGCCAGAGTTGCGCTGGAATGTCATAATCAACAATGTGGATATTTCAGCCAGAACCAAAATAACATTTCTTTTTTAGTCCAAGGTAGAGAAACAACTAACTACTTGAGAAAAAATGTTCATTTCAGCATCCCAGATGCATTGATTTACTCAGCCTGCTTTGCAATACTCCACTGAGCAAAATAAATGGCTTCTTTCAAAAAAGTAAAGCATCCCATATTTTCTCAGGTGGTATGAATAATTTTTACCATGGCCTTGGAAGATTGCAAGTTAGGTGCGTGGTCACGCCCAGTGCTACTTACTTGCCACTAGAACAGAGAAGAAAAGTGTGTGTGAGAGAGTATATAAATAGCACGTTGTCTCTCTCTTTTTTTAGCAGTTGAAGCGACACCTGATTCTGCAAACCAAAACGCCTAGGGAAGTCAATGGGGATTGACTGAATGCGGCAAAAACTCCTCTGAGCTCTCACAGCAAAAGCTTTACGGTACAAAGGGCGTTTCCCTTCGCCAGCATGGCTTCGGTTTTTGGAAAAATCATGATCGTTAACCTTCCAAAATTGCATATTTTTATTTTTATTTTCTGATAGATTTTTCGTAAGCTCTTTCGTTTGAAGCCTGAGTAAAAACTGGTTCGAACAAATTGTCAGCTCTTGATCGAATTCACTAGAAGGCATCTATAATATTACCTCTTTTCCAATACAGTATGCAGGAAGAGCATAACACAGTTGTAAAACACTGATTTACCCGCAAACATTTTAAAATCCAGAATGCACATGCCTAGAGGAAAGTCCCTTCAATTTAATATAGATCCCAACAGCTGTAACAGGATGCACAACTTTCATTTAGTTGGGACACATTCGTAATGGAATTTTCTGTGGATGTTCCTAAATCGTCTCAAGACTGCATCGAGCAGTAATTACTTAAAAATAGCTCGATACTTAAAGTAAAGGAAGGCGCTTCTTAGACCCACAGGAAAACCATGTTCTTGGAATAAATGAACAATGGAAATAAGAATAAACAATACAAATAAACATCGCCTCAGGAAACATTATTTTAATTGAATTATGTGCACGAAAATTTACGATGATACCAGGTGGATTGCATGTTTTTTAGTGAAATGACTGGTCGTACAACTCAGAAGCAAATAGCTTTTTCATGAAGCCTGAGAGAGGAGTAGAGGAATTCGTGCAAACTATAACCTAAATTTTGGGACTGTTGCTACTCCTATTGGAGTCAATGTAAATTTAGCCATTGATTTTAACTAGAGCAGGGTCAGGTTCTTTACCTGGACACCATGAAGGGAATTAGACATCGATTCTGCAAAGAATATATGTGTTTTTGTGTACACGTACACAGAGCGTGTAAACACACATAGGCATGATACAGTGTGTGTGTACGTACCTAGAGAAATATAAATCCTATGTTCGTATTATGTGATACGATTATATAGTATTTTCTGTATATAAGGGACATACAAAATGTCTAGCGTTATGCAAGTTGCAGTTACAGAGACTTGGGAATTGGCAGTGTAACCTTACAGATAAGTGTCTTTATTAATAGTAACTATAAAAAAGTCACTTGTGCTTCATACGCAATAATTGAGTTATTAGGAGTGTTACGCACTGTTCAACCTGCGTCACTTCTTGAAAAACGTCCCATCTGATTCTGAAAGTGACTATTTGATACAATACATCTTGATCAAATTTGATCTCGCCATTTGCCAAATGACCACTGATTAGCGCCGTTGTTTAAGGGAACCGACACCTGCAGACATTAAGAACTTCTAAATGGATATATATCTCGGTGTTTTAAATGCTCATGAAATAGGTATTCTAGCTGAAGGTGGAAATCTGAGATACGAGACATTAAAACTAAGGGAGAGAGACGCAGAATTTAAAATGTATCCAAGTAGATCCCAAACAAAACAAGCCATAATACACTTGAGGTTATTACATTTTCCTTTAAAACCAAATATTCCGCAGAGATAACAAAAGGTAGGTATATTTAGACAGTTCAACTGTTATAAGGAGACCGTTTCTTGTGCTATTTGAGAAAACGCTATGAGTAAGAGCAAATATTTGATGCTGAAGAGCTCTTAAGGTTTGAAGAGTACCATTTACTTATTTCTACACAGCAGTGTGGGCTTAGGATGTTAAATAGATTAAAAGGCTAAGAGAGGTCACTGAAGTAGAGACTTTCTTTCTCTCATCCTGACTCTTTTCCCTTACAAAGTTTTTTACACTTTCTTTAGAGGGTGCTTGGCAAACTTCGTTTAAGAGCCACTTTGACTACAGTACAAATGTGTGCCTCTGTGAACTCCAAAAAACCCCAGCGCAGTAACAATATGTTTGCATTGGGGGCGAGATATTAATAAGTACTTTTCGGTGTCTTTTATTTGGGGGAGGAGGAGGCTTTACAACTCCAATTCAACATATTGCCTCGCTTCAATGGTACTAGCACTACTGTTGCCTCTGTATGGCCCGAGGGCCCGACATATTAAATATGCTTTTAGTATAATCTCATTGCTTTGTTTGCAGAGGGATCTGAATCCATTACAAACTACCAGTAAGCTGTTATCAGTCATAGCTCGGGAGCGGCATAATACAATACACATTATACTATACATACCTTGTCGAGTGCAGTTTATGGATCTCGGCTGGGATTAAAATGATTAGGAGATACAGGGCCACCTATCTAGGAATGAGCTGTTCCGTGAAGGGAAAGCAAGGCATTTCAATTTAATCTCATTTAAAAAGACATAACTAATAAATTTGTATGGAGTAGGCTGCAGTAGACGTAAAGCAGAGTCGATAGTGGTTCAAATCCCATTGAACCCTATTGAAAACCATGACAACAAGAAACAAGCTCCGATTTATCCCGGGGAGTTAAAGAACATTGTGAGGAGGCGTCAATCACCTATTATTCCAGATCTGAACAAATGCAAAATCTTGACTGGAACAAATGCTTCCAACAGGTCCAGGACATAGGGCTACATTTCCCCTTTGTTCACAGGCTAGCAGTTGCCATGTATTTGTGTTCCCCTCGGTCCGACCACCCAGGACGTTTGGGAGGCTGATCTTGGAACAGGGGAGATAACTACTGTCACCAGGAACGCTTGATAGGTGGCTCCAATAATCATGGCCTGGGAATCTTTTATATGGAGCCTGTCCAGTCTCCAAGAAATATGCAGGAAGTTGGCCAAAGGGAGCTTTGGGCCCTGTTCATCTAGCCCACAAATCTGTCAGATATAAATCTGTCTCATTCCCCTGCCATTATCGCTCTGTTTACATTTTCCCCATCTAGTGTGACTGGTTCCAGAAGCGGTACCCGGAGCAGTAGGGTGGGGGTTCATGGGCAGTGGAGCATTTGTTTGGTGTGTATACAGGCACATTGGAAACATTACAAGCCAGAGATCAAACTGGTATGTAAATATGACCGTGTATGTTTCACAGGCCTAACCCGGAACTCACTTTTTAACCCATCTTGCTGCTTTGTTTGTACTTTTGACGCGGTCCAAATGAAAGGAGCGCTGCTTGGGAAAGGAAGGGTCGCCTTTCATAAAGGGCTCCTGTGACCTCTGTTTACCAGGAATCAGACTTGTACGTTTATTTCTATAGGGCACCCCGTCCCTGGTGCGACGCCAGCTCCAAAGGATGGGGATCGCTGGGAGATAAGCTCGTCATAGGCAGGGAGAGCTGTTCGTGACTCACAGCCACGTGGGACTGCTCTGGCTGGGAAGCGAGCCACCATCGCTTGGTTTGACGATACGGAAATACGAGGAATAATCCCACCGATTTAAACCAGAAGCCGGGGGTGGCGGATGGACCCCCACCTGGTGAGCATCGATTATTTATGGCTTGATCATGCAGTTCAAAGACTGCAGCCTCAGGCCTGGAATATTGCTATTTAACTTAGGAAAAACTGATTCTGCCTCTTTTTTTAACCTAAAGCCTCTCTTCAAAATATCAATTTGCACAAAGTTAGACAATGCCCGTTGGCTTGATCGATACCTGCTAAGGGAATGGCTATGTGAAAAGGCTACATTGAACATTGAATGTAGGTATGAAAAGGCTACAATTGCCTCCTACACTGAAGCCTTTTCAAGGCCGATACACTGAAGTAGATTGAAAACACCCTCGATGACTTCAGTCTTGCAGGGTGGCGGCCAAAGAAAATTCCTAACGTACCAAGAGTTTCACACACACCAGGAACTCGATCTGTCCGCTGCGTTTTAGTGCCTCGCCCTGCTGCGTGCTTCAGAGCAGACCTGCTTCAGAGCGAGAGTTTGCTCCTGCGATTTAGCTTGGCCCCGTCCCTTTTAAACTGTGTCCATCCGGAACAACCCCACCCCACCCACGCCTGTTCGCTTCTCTCGCTTTCCCGGCGGCAGGGATTTCGGTCACTGCCATGCCTGGAGTGAGAGATCCGACCATGGGGCGCTACAGCGTCACATGATGCTAAAAGTAGCTCCTCGGTGTCTGAACTGGCTATTTCTCGGGAAAGGTTCTGCGCGCCCCCCAAGTTTACACGAGCCCCTGGAAAGGTCGGAGCAGACATCCAAATCCAGCCCTGACGGGAGTGAAGGTGTTTCCTAGAACGGACCCATTTTTCTAGTGGAAACAAACGGCTCGAGGTGTGAAAGAGCCCCGTGGCTTAGCAAAGCTGCCAGGGGCATGGGGGCTAGCTCCGTGTGCTGCGGCGAACAAGCCAAATGAAGGCCAGGAATAAAACCAATTATGAATAAATTCCCGCCTGGGGCGGGCGGGCGGGGGGGCTGGCCAAGTTCTGTGGATCTTACTGGGCTGGCAGGGACTGTGGTGGCTTTGGTGGTGGATGGAGGGGGGCGGTTGTTGGTCACCACATACCACCCAAGATGTTATTCACTCCTAACAATTACCATTATCTGTCCCCACTTTGGGCTAATCAGACAGAATATGTAATGATGAAGCCCGTTTCCTGCTGTCTTTGGGAGGTAACGGGTTATTCTCTCCGCGGGGTTACACCTACTCCCATTAGAGCTTCAGCACTTGACTAATGCAGGTACTTAGCATCCCCTAGACAGGGACGGTTTGAAAGCGGGCAGTGTTTGCAGCAGGGTGGACTGTTTATATAAACAGGGCACCTCTGTAAACGACACTAATATTTGGGCTTCGGCTGGAATGGAGCGAGTATCTGCTTGAGCCCGCGGGTTCCCGAGTAGCGTGGCGCAGTTAGTTGGTAGCTCGGGAAGAGTTTGTGGCAAAGGCGGCCGACCCTACAATGGCCACAGCTGGCAGGATCAATTTTACGGTGAGGAGCATTTTGGATTTACCGGAGCAGGATGCTAACAGCAGCGGCAAGCAGGACTCGGATCGCCGCCCGTCGGGGAAGTACGCCAGCTCGCCGTACGGGGAATGGATCGAAAGCGACAGAAACCATTATCTGTGTGAGTATGAAAGAAACAGGACCTCGCAAGCGTAAAATACCTTTTTACCTGGGCCAATCCCGCACTCCGCGGGAGCCAGACGGGATTCCTTGGACAGCACTGATTGAATCGGAGCAATGAACCGGCAGGGAAATACCGACAACACGCTTAAGGGCATATAGGTAGATATAGAGAATTAAAGCTAAAGATAGATATGCGTATAGGTGCACCAATATATGTAGGTGACTGCTTACCTATATACACACTGTAAGCTTTAAAATTGATCAGAATTGTCCTTTTCTTTTCCTGTTGCAATTCGATATGTAATGGGGAGATTCCAACTCTAATACACGTGCTCAAAGATTCAATCTGTATCCACGTACAACATAGAAACAGCGGGTAGCCTAATAGAATCCAAGTGAGGGTAGAAATACGCATCTATACAAGTATGCGTGTATTTATTATTAAGCTGAAACTTTGATAGATCGTGTAACGTCTGTGCATGTATAATCAAAATGAACGTATCCCCCCGTCCCATGCTTCATATTAAAGTAACGGAGCTGCTGAAGAAAAGAGATACAGGGCCAACAATTATTGAAAGAAAGAGGGTAGCTGTTATAATAACCGTACAGCATACCGCTATACACATTATAGTGACCTCTGCAGAATTTACATATTGTACAGACACGGAGATTCGGTCTTGCACATAATACAGCTGCTAAACGTGGACACACTAGGCAATCCTGGCTTTTAGGTTTAATTTGTTCCCAAATCTGGATTTTAGATCGACTCTCCTGTTTTCTATTAGAAGTCTTTCGGGCTTTTAAACAACGGTGGCTTTCACTGTTCCAATCAGAATGACCCAGGAGCACCTTGCTCACACCAGCATCCCTGGGGCAATCGATACCTGATCCTGGTGGTGGCGACTCATGGCTCTCCCTCTAACCGTGCCACTGTTATTGCTCTCCCCAGCTTCCGATGAGAGCGGTCCAGAAACGAGTTTACCCGATTCCACCCAAAGATCGCATCCGCCCCACGGCCCGGAAGCCGGGAAAAAGAAAAAGAGGCGAGTGCTCTTCTCCAAGGCGCAGACCCTGGAGCTGGAGAGGCGGTTCCGGCAGCAGAGGTACCTCTCGGCCCCGGAACGGGAGCAGTTGGCCCATTTGCTCAGCCTGACCCCCACGCAAGTAAAGATCTGGTTCCAGAACCACAGGTACAAAATGAAAAGGGCTAAAGCGGAGGGGTCCTGCGGCACCGAACTCAGCCAGCCCCCTCTGCTCCGGAGAGTCGTGGTGCCAGTGCTGGTCAGGGATGGCAAACCGTGCCAGACCTGTACCACCAGCCCGGGAGCGGCCGCGGTGCAGGACAAGTTGGTCTGCCACACACAAACTGCTTTCACAATCCAAGGGTACCAAGCCTTCCATCCCAGCTCCGCCGCTGCCCTGAGCCTCTGCCCTGCCTACCAGCGTTTAGCACACCCTGCAATAGTCTCCTGGAACTGGTGATGCTGCCTAACCTTCCTGAGCTGAACTGAGAACAAACAAACAAATCAAGAATCAAGGGAATTCGTTTCCCCAAGCTCCTACATCAAGAATCTGGGATGAAACTGCAGGTGGATCCACAAGGGAGGCGAATCCACATCAGTATAGACTGGTATTCGGGACGCAACCTAGGGCTGTTTTGTTTTATTCAAGCACTGCATGGCTAGTCAGGGATGTGTTTTGTTTTTCTTTGAGGTCATCCGTTTTAGAGGATGGATGAGAAAACAATTATATTTTTAAATCCTATGCGACTCCTGTTTCCATTCGAAAGGCGATTTGTAAAATAAATACATACAATAGTGGTTTGTACCTAAAATAGATTATTCTTCCAGTGACTAATAAACAGATTTTTGATTTTTTTGGCAAATAAAATCCGCCAGGTCAAGTGTCTTTTTGAACATTCGATCTCACCTTTAGCTTATCAGTTGTGTGATGAACAGCAAGATTCTCTTAAATGTGCTAAATAAATTACATGTTTGTCATTATACTTGACCCTCACGCTCCAGTAAAACACAAAGTTTGCTACAAACACCTAACTTTAAAGCTGGTGACGTTATTATACCTGACCACCCACCCACCCCCAAATCCTTTTTAAATTAGTCTATTGTACATTCACTTGGGGCTATGATTTTTGGAGTCTAATGAGGTTTCGTGTTTTTTTAATGTACTAAATGCTTGTTATTTCCCGAGTGGGTTTTACCTATCTCTGTTTCCAGCTACAGAGTATGATACCTATTGCAATTCAGTCTCATTTGCACAGACATATTTTCACCAAATTTCCATCATTTTTTTTCCAAAACAGGATCCAGGCTATAGCGTCTCAGGATTTCAAGCAAATCTTCAGAATTATATTCACAGCTCACAGTATATTTGTAATATTTTAGTATGAAAGGATTATCAAAAATAATTGCGCTTTCCTTTGCTAACCACAGACGTGAAAATGTGTAAGGACAAACGAATACATCTTATTGTAACATACAAATGGCATTATGCCATTGGATTTATTCGTTTCAAACTCAAGAGGTTGCCCTACCAAGAATCTTGGGAAAGATTCCTGAAATATTAGCCCAGTCCTGTTGTCCTGATTCAGACAAAACTCCCTTTTCGCTTCATCAGGAGCTTTATCCGAGTAAATAGCCCAGAACGGACCCGTACATCTTGCATAGAAAATAGAGGCATATTTAACGGAGCAAGATACACATCATCTACACAAGTTCGCTGAGGCTAGTTGCAGAGTAAATGCTGCCAGAGTGAGGAGTTTTTTACATCAAAGCCGCGAGAGACGTTAACACGCGTGGCTATCTGTACCAAACCTTTACCCCTAAAACCTCTCCTCATTGCTCTGCCGATGGACAGTGGTAACAGGGTCAATCTTAAAAGAATTGGCACTGACAAACTAAGGGGAAATTAAAGTGCAATTTAATTTGTCCGAGCAGAGGGGGATGGGTATGTGGAAACAACTCCCCCCCCTCCCTCGCCCTCCCCCCACTTTAGCTATCTTTTTTAAACAATTGGCCAGTTTTCTCCTACGCAGATTTCTCTTACAATGATTTTTTAACTGTATTAAATCCTATATAAAGGACGCGTCATCATTTACACCGGTGAGGCTGCTCACTTAATACTATTCGAGCAATGGGATATGGAAGGATTTACCAGTGTTATTTCACTCGTTCATAGTTTTTCCACAAGCATTAGTAGACAAGAGCAGGAGCCCGCGGTCTTTAGGCTAAATACCCATTGAAATAACAAACCAACCAACCGAAAATCATTTGATTGATATAAAAATGCTGGATGTGCCTTAAAACATTCGCAGAACTGAAGCACCTGCTGTTGATTTTGCTCCGAGTCTGCAGCCCTCCCAAATACCCACTGGCTCGCTCTGCTAGTGCAGTTATCTGCATTACCCGCTGTACAGCGGTTAATTTCCAGCACAGCAATAGGTTCCTAGAAAAAGTGCGGGTCTCGCTCAGCAGGGAATTAATGTTGATCCCGTATGCCTGCTCTGTCTAACCTAAGAAGTGCCCGGTGATGTTCCCTATAGGGCCCTCATTCGACTCCAGTTTAAACCAATGGGGGCTATACCACTGACTTCGACTGAGTGGGATCAAGTCCCCGACTCGTTTTCTAGCCGCGGCAGGCTTTGGATGAAGAAATTAGCCTCTAGGGAGATTTATCTTCTGATTTCCAAGCCGCGCCAGGCACATTCTCTCCTGGGGAATTGGGCGGCGAACGCCCTCTTTCACTCATCAGATCCGGGGGTTGATCATCTCCAAGCCCCTCAAAAGATGCACGAAGAAAGGCCCATAGGCACCGCTCTGGGCCCAGCCAGGAGGGAGGAACTGGGTGCGGGTGGTGATTTCAGGACGTGTGTCGTAGTGAGGTGCAGAGCGCAGTGCAGAAGGGCTCGTGTGTCCTGGAAGGAACACTTAGGATGGCCCTGTCTCGTCACCTGTTCCCCCCTCTCTTCTCTCCCCAACCCCCTTTTTGTCTCAGCTGCTGGCCACCTTGTCTTCCATATGGATGGGGTTATCTTAGAAGAATCTCCCAGAGAACGGCTCCTTAAACCTCCTTTTGTCTTGAGAGTTGAAAAGATCATTGTTATGCTTGAAAAGGACCTAGACAAAATCCTCACTGTTTCGATTCAGGACTGTTTAATCAGTCCCTAGTGACAATTTTATGGGTTTTAGGCGGGACAATGGTATCTTTTAAAACCTTGTGGCCTTCATGAAAACAAAGGGCTCGAATTTTATGGGCTTACAACTCCAATTAGAACAGTGCCAATGTGTATGGGAGATTATCAAATTTGTATCATAAAACCCCTTTATAATAAATGATTGCGGGGGGGGGGAGGGGATAGAAGCTTCAAGCAATAGACTTTGTCAAAGGTATGTTTGAAACTGCACATGGTGTTTTACATTTTCTCTCTCACTAGAGACACAATTCTCTAGCACGATCTGATGGGAAAATGGAATGATTTAGTTTTTTGAAATGAAAAACCCGGAGAGGGCACCATTGAAATAATCAATCTCAGAACCCAGTTGCTTCATATCTAGGGCCTTCCCTTTTCTTAGTTCCAAGTTCAATGGTCTTCTAAGGTGAACATCACACATGCATTAAAGTAGCTCCTATAAGTTTGCTGACTTATATTATCACTAGTCTTTACAAAGCCTAACTTGGTTATTTTAGGACTAAATTCCTTTGGCAAAGGGGAAGGGCTGCTTTATTTATCTGTCTCCCTTTGTGTCACAGACAGACTGCAGTGGAGTCATTTAACTAATGTATTGTCTTAAATAGGCACTGGTTGCATATAACAAGACAGTTTTGGACATTGCACAGCACCTATAAAAGTCTCAGATTAGTAGGGAAGGCATAATTCACAGATTATTAAGGGGGATGGTATAAGGTTGCATGATTTGTGGAATTATGGTGATGGTTGCATAGTGAAAACTTTAAGGACAAAATGTAGTGTAATAAAACAGTATTTAATTGCTGCATCTAATTAAAAGCAGGAACAAGTTACAAAAATAGGCATCTTAAAATGTAATAAAGAGAAATAATATATAAACAAAAAACACTTAGGGAGCCATCAACTTGATAATAGGATAAGGTTGGAGATAGACAAGAAAAGAGTTTCCTCCTTAGAAAAAATTCTAAAATCAGAAATTTCAGAGTCACTGTAAGGAAAATTCTATATTGTGTTAATTGCTAACTTAACCTATGGCTAATCCATCTTTTATGAACATAGATAGCTGTAATTAGATGGAGAGAGGTAGATCTGATTTGAATCTTTCTCTGCCTTCCAGTGTTTTCTAATAGGAAAGTTGATGATGCTTTCAGTCTTATTCTGCATCAAAGTTGGCCTCTGCTGACAAGTAAAATTAAAATTCCACCTCTGCACGCAGAGAAAAACTAGTTGCCTATCTGCATCTTTTAATGGCTAAATTCTTTTTAAAAAAATCTGCCCCCCAGAAAGATTGATCTCACACATACCTGCAGTTCCACTGAAACAAATGAATAAAGGTGGCAGAATCAGGCTTTAAATGGTGATACTGAATCACTAACTGGTATTGCTAAAATCTTCAAAAATCCTTCCTGGATATTTATTCTTATTTAGCTATCTAAGGGCCCGATCCTGCTCGGAATGAAATCACTAGCAAAACTTACTGACTCTGGACTAGCACCAGAGGTATTAAGACAACTCACTAGAATTAACCTTCAGACAAATGTATAATAGTTTTAAATGTGCACATATATTAGTTAAACCATACCAATAAATATGCACTATTATAGCATAATGTATTTGTCTGATTGTATGTGTGGCTACTAATAGTCTCTGGCTGCATTCACAATACATTTAAAACACAAAAGATAAAAAGGACAATGGTCACCTCAAAAACAGAATTCCTCAACCCACAAAGGAAACTCACTACCTTTATCACTTATTTGGGGAAAGCTCCAGTGAATAGGCTAGTCTTGCAATATGTCTTGGTTAACAAACTCAGACTTTGGCCTGGTCTACACTACGCTTTTAAACAGATGTGAGCGGTATTAAACCAATTTAACGCTGCACCCGTCCACACAACGAGGCCCTTTATGTCGATATAAAAGGCTCTTTAAACCAGTTTCTGTACTCCTCCGATGAGAGGAGTAGCACTGAAATCTGTATTACCATATTAGATTAGGGTTAGTGCTGCTGCAAATCGACCATATTGGCCTCTGGGCAGTATCCCACAGTGCATCATTGTGACCGCTCTGGACAGTAATCTGAACTCGGATGCACTGGCCAGGTAGACAGGAAAAGCCCCACGAACCTTTGAATTTCATTTCCTGTTTGCCCAGCGTGGAGCTCTGATCAGCACGGGTGGTGATGCAGTCCCAAATCCAAAAAGAGCTCCAGCATGGACCGTACAGGAAATACTGGATCTGATCGCTGTATGGGGAGACAAATCTGTTCTATCACAGCTCCTTTACAGAAGACGAAATGAGAAAGCCTGGAGATTTTTTCAAATGCTATGATACAGAGTCCACAGCACAGTGCTGTGTGACAAGCTTAATGGAAAGCCGAAGAATCAAATGGACGCTCATGGAGGGAGGGAGGGAAGGGGGACTGAGGACTCCAGCTATCCCACAGTCCCCGCAGTCTCCGAAAAGCATTTGCATTCTTGGCTGAGCTCCCAATGCCTGTAGGGTCAAACACATTGTCTGGGGTGGCTCAGAGTATATGTCGTCAATTTACCACCCCTCCCTCCCATGGAAGAAAAGGGAAAAAAATTGTTTCTTGACTTTTTTATATGTCACCCTATGTCTACTGCATGCTGCTGGTAGACGCAATGCTGCGGCAATGAATAGCAGCATCCTTTCCCCTCCCCAGGCGGTACCTTACAAAAGGATTGATAGCCATCCTCATCATCCTGTGAGTGCTCCTGGCTGGTCTCAGCTGAGGTCAGCCGGGGGCGCCTGGGTAAAAATAGGGATGACTCCCGGTTATTCCCGGTAGATGGTACAGAACAGCTGGTAATTGTCCTCATCATAACAATTGGGGGCTGAGTTCTATCAGCCCCCCCCTTTCATGTGTAAAGAAGAGATTCTGTACTGCCTGGACTATCATAGTAGCTGGAGGCTGCCTCCCCCCCATTTTATCTCACTAAAAACTCAGTGTTTCTTATTCCTGCATTCTTTATTACTTCATCACACAAATGGGGGGGACACTGCAATGGTAGCCCAGAAAGGTTGAGGGAGGAGGGAAGCAATGAGTGGGGTTGTTGCAGGGGCACCCCCTAGAATGGCATGCAGCTAATAATTTCTGCAGGATCTGACACAGAGCAGCTGTGCTCTTTGGTTCTCTGATACACTGGTTCTCTAGTACACTTGCCCCATATTCTAAGCAGGACTGACTCTATTTTTAGATAAACCATAAAGGAGGGATTGACTCAGGGAGTCATTCCCAGTTTTGTTTTTGTGCTCCCAGCTGATCTCAGCAAAGGTCAGCTAGGAGCACCCATGACAGCAGCAGATAGTACAGAACGACTGGTAACCATCTCTGCTACCTTGCAATGGCAAATGAATGCTGCTGTGTAGCACTGCAGTACTGCCTTTGTCAGCGGCATCCAGTACACATACGGTGACAGTGATAAAAGGCAAAACAGGCTCCATGGTTGCCATGCTATGGCGTCTGCCAAGGCAATCCAGGGAAAAAGGGCGCAAAATGATTGTCTGCCGTTGCTTTCACAGAGGAAGGAATGAGTGACGACATTTACCCAGAATCACCCGCGACACTGTTTTGGCCCCATCATGCATTGGGATCTCAACCCAGAATTCCAATGGGCGGGGGAGACTGCGGGAACTATGGGATAGCTACCCAGAGTGCAACGCTCCAGAAATCAATGCTAGCCTCAGTACATGGACGCACACCGCCAAATTATTGTGCTTTGTGTGGCCGTGTGCACTCGACTTTGTACAATCTGTTTTACAAAACCAGTTTAGGTAAAATCAGAATAATCCTGTAGTGTAGACATACCCTTTGTTATGAATGAAGCAAATTCCAGAGCTGAGGGCTCTCCACTAGCTTCCCTGCCTCCTGCTCCCTAGACCTGCAACCTGAGGACTGTTAGGGATGGGGCCGACTCCAGCGTTTTTGCCGCCCCAAGCGGCAAACAAACAAACAATCCCCCCCCAACACACACACTGTGATCGGCATCACTTCAGCTCTACCACCGCCGAGGGACTGAAGGATCGCTGATGAATTGCCCCTGAAGACCCAGCTGATCACAATTGCTAAAATGGTGCTCAGGGAAAACAGCACTGCTTTGTATTGTATGCAGAAACAAACTATTATAGTCTATAGAGGAATCCAAGTCTTAAGTTGTTTTGCAATAGCTTAAATTTCTGTGTGGTCTACAGAGGAATCCCATTTCTCTAATCCAGTTTGAAGGTGATGAAACTGGGATAGCAGTGGTGAGAGCCACATCCAAGAGATAAGGTAAAATCTCTCAACCAGACTCAAATTGGAAAAAGCATTTCTGGCTACTGCCGCTACTTGAAAATCCAGGAACAGCTGAGGATCCCATGAATTCCAGATTGTGAGCCTTATTTAACAGTACTCTGACATCTCCCTTAACCTAGAGGCCAGATATTCTGTTTTCTTTCTCTTCTAGAAGTTTCTCCTGACTCACCAGCATTACTTCCATTTCCATCTTAAATGTATTGAGCTTCCGTTAGAATGCTTTCTTCCAAGCTTCTGTCTTGATCGGACAATGGTAAAGCAAAGACATCATCAATCATCATCATCAAGATCAGATGAAGGTCAGAGGTATAACCAAGTGCCATTGGAATCATTGATGCCATGTAGACTCATACAGCTTCACTTAATCACCTAGTGCCTTTACTCACAGTTTGAACTTCATCTGAGATCAAACTTATCAGCCTAGCAATCTCACACAAAGGATGGAATGGGGCCCACTCAAAAACATGAAACTGTAGTAGTAGTAGTAGTAGTGATGGTGATGTACTAGAGGAGAGTGGATGAACACCATTTCTGATCAATGGCATTATAAGCTGCTGACAGTTCACTAGGGACAGCTAGCCTTAGTCCAATCACTAGCCAGAGATCATTGACCTATGGGAGCAGTGTACCTTCTTGCCATATTCATACCTATGTCTAGATTGACAGGGGACAATAAAAATCAGGACTGTAGATAGATTACATCAATACTACTTTCCCACAGCCTTCTTAACCTTTTTTCAAACAAGAGAAGATTGTATACAGGACAATAACTGGCAAAACTGTCAGTATCAAGAGTTTCTTGAGCAAGAGTTGGGAAAGCATTCATCTGAGTGAAGCCAGAACCTGGTCCTCCCTTGAAGAGCCAGTAACAATCTGATCCAACAAAAGTCCCCACACCTCTGTTTTCTTTTACCAGCAGCATAGAGAAAGACTCCACCTCACAGGCTGTAGTCAGAAGATTTGAAACAGACAATCTTCATGAGCAAAACTAGGCAAAATCCTGGTAGGGGGAGGGAAATCCACTGGGTTTTTTATTTCACCAGAAAGGTCTCCTATCACTGGAGTCAGATGATTTACCCAGAAACGGATAGATCTTATCTATGATCATACAACAGTACAAATGAGTAAATCATTAGAAGAAAACAGAACAAAATGTAGGAGGGGCTGGAAGCAGGAAGTCCATGGGATATCCTTCTCTGGAGTTCCTCACAGTGAGAAAATATTTATTCTGCCTTTGACTGCAGGAGACCCAGATTAATCAAAAATGTCCACTACTCAGAACATTTCCACTGACTGGGACTTCAACAATATTGTGGAGGCTAATAAATCTTTCTTGGCCTTTACAACAGTCATGGCTTAGGATCCCAAAAATATTCCATGGCACTAGATGTTAGACTCCATATGTGACTACTGCTCTTTTCATCTTACTTAGTTTTTCTTCTGTTGCAGGTAACCTGTATACTAAAATGACATGGGTACAAAGGGATGGAGTAGATGCTTAGGATCCACTATAGTTCTGATTTAGGAGACACATTGATTGTAATATCCTACAAAGCCAATAGACTTGACCTGTAGAGTATCTGCAGAATTATTATGCTCTTCATTCTTATAGATTGTTAGTATCTACTTTTATGATGCCAGTCCTAGTAATAATTGGAAAAAGATATTACAAATATATGCAATGTAAGTTTTTTTTTAATACAGAAAATAATCTGTCCATTACTTGAATATGTACTAAAGCAGGGGTCAGCAACCTTTCAGAAGTGGTGTGCCAAGTCTTCATTTATTCACTTTAATTTAAGGTTTCACGTGCCGGTAATACATTTTAATTTTTTTTAGAAGGCCTCTCTATAAGTCTATACATTATATAACTAAACTAGTGTTGTATTGTAAAACAAACAAGGTTTTCAAAATGCTTAAGAAGCTTCATTAAATTAAAATGTTGATCTTACGCCGCCAGCCCACTCAGTCTGCTGCTGGTTTGGGGTTCTGTTCACCTAGGCTGGCAGCAGGCTGAGCGGGGCCTTTGGCCAGAACCCCAGCTGGCCAGGGTCCAGCAGCCAGAACCCCAGACCAGCAGAGGGCTGTGCAGGGCTGGCAGCCAGGACCCCAGACCGGCAGTGGGCTGAGCTGTTCAGGCCGCTGCCACTCAGGGGTTCCATCCACCAGCTCCTGCCAGTCAGGATTCTGGCTGCTGGACCCGCTCAGCCCACTGCCAGTCTGGATTCCCAGCCCTGCCCACATAGAGTGGGTGCCTACCTTCTCCCTGGTTTTGGCCCATTCTCTTTCTCTCTGCACTGAGCTGAGGATGGGAGTGCACTGAGCACAGGGCTGGGGGTGAAGGAGCAGGCTGGGGATTGGGGTGTAGGATCTGGACAGGAGCTAGAAGGAGGGAGGGGGCTCAGGGTTGGGGCAGGAGGTTTGGATGTGGAGCCCTTACCTGGGAAGCTCCCATTTGGTGCAAGGAGTGCAGGTGGGAATGTGGGTGAGGGAGGTGCAGGAGCTCCTATTGTGTGTTCAGGGGGTGGAGTGGGGATGTGGGAGGTGCATGGGGTTTGGGGGAGTGCAAGAGTCAGGGCAGTGGTCTGGAGGCATGTGAGGGGGTGTGGGGGGGTCAGGCCATGGGGTGTGGGTGTGTGTGTGAAGGAGTCAATCAGAGGGCTGGGTGTGTGTGAGGGGGATACAGGGCTCAGGGCAGGGACCTGGGGTGTGTGGGGCTGCAAGTCAGAGGGCTGGGTATGTGTGTGTGCGGGGGGGGGGGTCAGGGCAGAGGGCTGGATGTGTGTGAGGGAGGGTCAGGGCAGAGTGCGTGGACTGGGGTCATGGGGTGCTCACGGCAGGGGGCTGGAGGGGATATGCCCCATTCCACCCCCTCTCCCTTCCTCGAGGCCCTGCCCCTGCTTCTTCTCTGCCTCTGCCAGGAGCAGCGAGCAAGCTGACTCCACTCCTCCCCGACCCCCTCCCTCACAAGGGTCATCAGCTGATCAGCTGGCAGGGAGGGAGGGAGGGATAGGGGGTCAGGAACCCAGCACACTGCGGGAAGAGGCAGGGGAGCCGGCAGGACCAAGCTTCTGCCCCTTGGTCCCATGGGCAAAGAGTGGAGAAGAGTGGGCCAGGCAGGGCAGGATTTTTAATGGCATGCTGCTGCCTGCTGGGACTCCGGCAGGCAGCAGCATGCCATTAAAAATTGGCTTGCATGACATCTTTGTCACACATTCCATAGGTTGCCAACTCCTGTACTAAAAAGATGATAAATTCATCTTTCTGTAAAACTAAACAATATAATTGCATAAATTAATATAATTTTGCTATATTTGACATTAATTTTGGTACACAACATACTGTATGTAGCAAATTGAGTAAAATTTTACATTAAAAGAACATTTGAAGAAAAGGAATTTACCATTATGGTATTTTTTTACATTATGGTAGTGACCAAATATCCCAATCACTTTTGTCTCTTTCTAAAAATTGTAATCAAAAGATTTTGATTGCATTATGAGACATATCTACTGAATCTTTTTGTAGAGGCTTGCATGGATTTTTTTTATTCCCTTTTACTTTTGCCAGTTTTCTATATGCATCAAATACCATCATAGCTACATCACATGCCCATACCTTTCCAAACATTCCCAGCAGAAGTGAAATTTTGCAAACAGGTTGCAACTTGGTTTGGAAAGATGCCCACAGCTAACAATATGCCTTTCTGGAAGGTGTTGATTTTTCTCTTGTGTTTGTTCACATGTGTTCATGTAGAGCTGCCAACCGAACACTTCTGCTGTCTGCAGGACACAATATCCTTCTATGATAGGTGGTCTCTTCCTACTCTTCCAAACAACACATCTGCTGCTGCTGCTATTTTGGCAGAAATTGCCAGCTCTTTCTTGTTTTTTCTGTTTCCCAGCAGTTTCTCATAGATCATGTTGATGTTGTGTTTTCTAATGTCCCCGCATACCCATTGCCTTTAGCTCAACACTATGCACAATTGTAATAGTGACATTGCTATCCCTTTCTGTCTCAACTTTTCTGCCAATCTCAGGGCATTCTGTTAACTTTACTGTTTAATATCTTTTATGTCACAATTTCTCCTCCCTCTTATACAACTGCAAACGTTTTCATAGGGTGTTTTTCTGTTGTTAGAGGTAGAGAATTAAAGTTATTTCATTCTTCCCCTTCATTTGAATCAGGATCTTATACCTTACTGTATCTTTAATCCAACAGATTTAACACTAATGTATTTGATATTGTTTGATGTGACAATCAAGAGGAACTAATGTCACCATTGAATAATCTGCAGGACCACTTCTACAAATAGCTCTTATAATAATTGTATGTTTACAATTATTTTAGCTGTTAGCTATTGAAGAAATTAATTTACTTTTTTTCTTGTTTCAAAGTAATTTAGCAGCTTTATTTTTATGAAATTTTGACATTAAAATTCAGTGATGATAGTGAAATGGTTCCTGTATGGTAATTTAATAGGTCATCTAGGTTCGTGTATACTTCCAGCATTACTGGAATGCTGACTCAGTTGTGGTATCCACACTTCAAAAAGAATATTGATAAATTGTAGACAGTTCAGAGAAGAGCCACAAGAATGATTAAGGGATTGGAAAATATCCTTTCTGGAGAAAGGCTCGAGGAGCTCAGTCTGCTTAGCTTGTCAAAGAGAAGGTTATAGACCGACAAGACACCCTTTAAATACCCACAAAAGGGAACAGAAATTTGATAACAGAGGGCTCTTCAGCCTAGCAGAGAATGCTATAACCAAATCCAGTGACTGGAAATCGAAGTCAGAGAAATTCAGACTAGAAGTACAGTGCAATTTCTAAAACACTGAGGGTCATTAATCACTTATCAAGGGCTGTGGTGGATGCTCCATCACTAGACATTTTAAAGTCGAGATTGGATGTTTTGCTAAGAAACATTCTCTAGTTCAATCACAATTGTTGGACTTGAAGTGGGAAATAATGCAGGAAAGTTCTATGGCTTGTGTTATGCTGGAAGTTAACTAGATGATAACAATGGCCCCTTTTGGCCCTTCATACACTCTCATGATCTCTGGGTATCAGAATGATCCTTGTTGTCATCCACTACAAATTACGGCAGCCCCAAGGCTGCGATAATTTATGCTGGGATTCAAACTGGTCGCTGTATGGCCCCTGAATCAGAGAACCACAAAGGTGGCTTAAAACTATGTTTGTCTTCCATCCACTTCTTCTGACCTGCACCGAGTGCAGGCTGAAAGCAGCCCAGCATCAGGCCCAGATGCTACAAGCCACAGCTTAATTACGTATTCATGAGAATTGCTGAGCACTCAACACCTATTGGGCTAAATTGTAACTCTTTAGCACTGGGAGAGTGGAGTCATCAATCATTAGTGGCCACTGAGCTGCTCTGTGGCTGCTTATCCTCATCCTCTCCCTAGAGGAGCTGTCAATGATTATCACCAGCCCCTATTGTCATATGGCAGCGGAGGATCTGGAGAGTAGGGGAAATGGTGTCTCTTCCAACATACACATGTGTACAAGTAGAATAAGGGGGAAGTGAGCAGACTAAGTCTACAGAGCCAATTGAC
Organism: Gopherus evgoodei; assembly: GCF_007399415.2. Taxonomy (NCBI): domain Eukaryota; kingdom Metazoa; phylum Chordata; order Testudines; family Testudinidae; genus Gopherus; species Gopherus evgoodei. The sequence continues at coordinate 48,316,893 of NC_044325.1, forward strand.
TCTTCTGAAGTAGAAACAAGGCTACCTTGGGGAAATACGGTGAGGCCTTTGAGAGCAAAAGGAAACTCCCCTTCCAAGGCAGCCCACATGAAAAGGGGGTGCTTCAGAGTTCTTTCCATCCTTCAAGCCACCAGTTAACTTTTTATTTTTGAGGGGGTGTCTCTGGCTAGGCTTCCCTCCCCCCCGGGGATTACTGTATCTCCACAGGTGAGACAGGGAATCAACATTCATGGAGAAAGAGATGTATAGGTGATTTGTATTACCCCTCCAGCAGTTGTGGGAGATCCAACAGCAGAGCTGCACTGAGCAGCTTTACCCCCTTTTCTGGGGCAGCTGGATCAGCCCTGCTAATGTAGATTTCTCCCTTAGAAAGGGCCTCTTATTCCCTCATAAAACAGGATAAAAATGTGGCCCACTGTCTTTGTTGGGAATTGTGGGTGCTAAGCATATATCTGGATTCAGCCCCATAAAGGATCTTACAGCAGCTGGTAGAAATAACTGAACGATCAGGAAGCTGAGGAAGTGTATTTGCAGTTCTAGCTCTTTCTGCCTTTGCCTTCCCCCACCATCCTCCCCCCCCCACATGCTTGCTATAGCATTAGACCAATAGCTTCTCATAGCAGCAACACTTTGCATTTTTCACCATTGTCACTGTACAAGCCAATCATGTAAAAATAGTACATTGGCTTGGCAGGTGCTTCTGTTTTGAACATGAATTAAATAACTTTTTATTGTAGTCTTCAAAGCCTTTTTATGGTCATTTACTGAGTGAATGGGGTTCTGATTTTGAGAGCATCTGCCAGAATGTGTTTGATCCAGTCATTTCTTCAGAAAAATCATGTACCCGCAGCTAGAGTGCAAGACAGTGTAAATTGTCCATCATGCACTGCACTTACAACACCGCCTTCCTTGTCAGTGATAACAACAGCAGGGGAGAGATCTTGGGAGTTAAGCTACGCATCAATTCAGTCTTGAGGCTTTAGATACTGTGTGAATCTCTGAGATGAAAAGTGCAGTTTCTTTGATACTATTTTTTCAATTGATTTTTTAAATGATTTGTTATTTATAATTAGACCTGGCCAGAAAAGGGAATTTCTGTTTTCCAGGAAATTCTGAGTTGTCCGTATTTTATTTAATTTCACACCAGAATTAAATGTCAACATTGTGGAAGTTCTAGTGAAACAAAACAGTCTGTTTTGGTGCCCCCTTCATCTCCACTGCATAGCCAGATAGCAGGCAAGCTGGGTTGCCAGCCAGCCTGCCTCGCTTCCATCAAAAGCTTAGACTGAATCAACTCACTCCCATGGAATGAGTCATGTCTGTCAAATTAGCATTGTTTGATGGAAGAGTTCACCTAGAGCAGAGGTTCCCAAATGTTTCTTATTGCATACCCCCTTCCAGATCTACCAGCTGCCTGCATACACCTACCCTTCTCATCACTGATATTTTGTGTGTTCTTCTTAACACTGCTCGCCTTTAGCCATCTGTCCATATTGAACTAGTATGTACAGCTATTGATATAGTGGGACACATAGAACTGAAAAAAAAGATCCTGACTAAGTTGTGAGCTCAGTTAGACTAGACAGTTGCTGAGCAACTGAACCCATACTGTACGGTGACTGGAGGTGAGGGCTCTATACGTCTGCGTAACTCTGTTCTCATTGGTACATCTTGAAGTAAATTAACTTCAGTATTTTATATAACAAATTCCCACAGAGTTTTAAAGCTTCATATGGAGTATCTTATTATGAAAATACAATATATAAAATAATAAATAAAATTCACCATTACACAGTTTCTCCCGCATACCCCAGAGAGATGTTTTGCATACAGTTTGGGAACCCCTGGCCTGCAGGACTCAGGCAGGTCATGGGGTCCTCTTGTGCTAGATGCTGCACACATGAAGTAAAGAAAGAGCTCTTGCTCTGAGCAACTAAATTAGTACAAGAACCAATCAGTGGTTGAAGCATACTGATGGGAGAGTGGAGGTGTGTATGGGGGGGATGGGAATATCAGCATATTTTTCATACAAACTGGCCCTTGCCTGTCAGTTATCAACTAGCAGTGTTGTGTAGACATCACAGAAAGAAGTGAAATTTAAGAAGAGATTTGGAGGAGGAGGAAGTAGTAACAGTATAATTTTCTTCAAGGTTTGTGCCACACATAAGGGATTCCACAGGAAATAGGGTATTAAAGGTCAGAGTGAATTTATAAGCTTCCAATATGAAAGACACATGGAAGTATTTGGAATGTTCTCTTCCAAGAAGGTACATTTTGACAGGTTTGTTTTCAGCAGCAAAAATATTATTTGCTTCATTAGCCCTTTCTGATGAAGCCTGCTGTAGAGTGAGCGGATGAAATGGCAGAGTTGAAAAGTATTGTATGTGAAAGTGTCTGGAACTATTGACACAATAAAAACTAAACTAGTTAACAGTGGAATCTTGACACTATAAGAGAGAAATTGACTAAATACTGCTGGGTCACTCTGTGCTACCTTGCCTGAAACATTGCTCTGCCATCTGTCTCTCTCCTGGGACATGGTGCTGCCAAGAGTCTCTCACCTCTGATACGCATTCCCATTTCCCCACAAAACTATCAATTAAGTGATGGATTAATAAAAATCCATTTCACCATGGGGAATTGTGAAAGAATGTGACAGAAGTAGTTTTTAAAACGATAACAGCCTTTGATACCTCAAGTCAAACAGTTGGTCACATGTTGTAAGTGAAACTTGTTTTTTTAGTCAGGAACTTTAAGGATAGTGTTTATATTAAACACAGTGATATTCCTCTGAGTGTATATTTGGGGAAGACACCTGGTTATATTAATATGCTCATGGTCTTACAAGGTAAGTGCCTCATTTTCAGTATTGCCAAACCCAAGTGTTAAAAAACCACCCAACAACCCCAAAACACCACATGAATCAAGCCTCAAAAATCATGGGATTGGTTTAAAAATCATGGCTTTTTTTTTTTTAAACTGAGGTTCTTTTTCTTTGCCTCCTGAGCCATTAGGGTACACTCAGACCACTTTTCTCCATGACCACAAGAGATTTTTAAAAAAGTTTCTATGAAAGCTGAGAGTCATGTGATTACATGTTTCCAGGAGCTGGAGCTCTAGGGGGGGAGGGAAGCGGTAGCTAAATATTGTGAGAATGATAAAATCATGAGAGTTGGCAACACTACAGTTTCAAAGTGAGGTCCTAAGCTGCCTTCAAAATTTGTTCCTTGTGTGTTCAAAACCCTATCTGTGAATTCCAGTGGGCATGTAAACATGCCAGGCAGAGGTATGACTACCTAGCTACTATGCACAAAGCAGTGCTTGCGTGCACACACAGGTTTTGCACACATACAATTTAAATGTAAAGTTAGTCAAGAGGAAAAAAAGTTACTTTGAAATTTAATAGAAAAAAGATTAGTCACTAGAGGCAGAGGGTACATCTGCACTGGAGATGGAGGTGTGATTCCCAGCTCAAGCAGACATACCCACACTTGCTGTGATGGAGCAGTGTAGCTAGGGCAGCATGAGCAGTGGGACAAACTAGCCACTCACCTTGTGCTTTGGGTTTCATATGGGATGTAGATGGGTGGCTAGCCCATCCAGCTGCTCATGATAACGCAGCTATGCTACTATTTTTAGCAGGCTAGCTCAGAGTTAGTGCAGGTATGTCTCTCCCAGCTGGAAATTACACCTCCAGCTTCAGCATACACATACCTAGACATGAATGGACACTAGTCATAATTTTGGACTAGCTTGTACAACCACAAGCCATGTGTTGTTAAGAAGCAGTATGTAAGGGAGTATGCACAGGACACCATTCCTTCCTGGGGTGCAGCATACTCCCCCAGGCAGGCACACAGTCAGCCAGCCTGGCCTGAATGTGAGGGATGTGGAGGCAGGACTCCAACTACTGCTCCCTCGCCTATTGGGATGTCCTGTTCTCCCAGGGGAGTAGGGAAGGCACAGTCCTGAAGTCCCTTGGGTGGAGGGGCTAGAACAGGGGTCGGCAACCTATGGCACGGGTGCCAAAGACGGCACGCGAGCCTATCTTTAATGGCACGCTGGATCCTGCCCGGACTCCAGCATGCCATTAAAAATCCTGCCCAGCGCCCCGCGGGAGCAGAAGCATAGCCGTGCGCATGGGGTGGGCAAATGGCCCCACTCTCCCGGCACGGCACGCCGCGGGGTCCGCACTCAGGGGCCGCAGCACCGGCCGAGCGCAGCAAGCTGCTGGCCCCTCCCCCGCCTTCTCCCCTCCCCTGGAGCCCTGCCGCCTCGCGCAGCGCTCCGGGGGTTGGGGCTGTGCGCTCCCGCGGGGCAGCGTTTGGCTCCGCGGGGAGGCAGACACGCTCTCTGCTCAACCGGAGCTCTGCCGCCGCCGCGCGCAGCGCTCTGAGGGCCGGGGCTGTGCTCTCCGGTGGGGCGGCGTGTCTGGCTCTGCGTGGAGCCTCAGGGTAAAGGGCCCAGGGCTGGGGGGCTGGATAAGGGGTGGGGGCAGTCAGGGGACAGGGAGCAGGGTGAGTTGAATGGGGAGGTGGGGTCCCGGGGGGGGTTAGGGGCGGGGGTCTCTGGAAGGGGCAGTCAGGGAGCGGGGGGGGGGAAGTTGGATAGGCATGGGAGTCCCGGGGGTCTGGCTGGGGATGGGGGTGTGGATAAGGGTTGGGGTAGTCAGGGGACAGGGAGCAGGGTGAGTTGAATGGGGAGGTGGGGTCCCGGGGGGGGGGGGTTAGGGGCAGGGGTCTCTGGAAGGGGCAGTCAGGGAGCGGGGGGGGGGGAGTTGGATGGGGCATGGGAGTCCCGGGGGTTTGGCTGGGGATAGGGGTGTGCATAAGGGTCGGGGCAGTCAGGGGACAGGTAGGGGACAGGGTCCAGTCCGAGGACAAGGAACAGGGAGGCTTAGATGGGGGTGGGGTCCTGGGGGGGCACTTGGGGGCAGGGGTCCCAGGACGGGGTAGTCAGGGGACAAGGCGCAGTGGGGTTGGGAGTTCTTAGGGGGGCAGTCACCCAGCCCACTCCCCTGAGCCCTGACACCCCCCTCCCCACACACACCACGCCCTCTGCCCTGAGCCCCGCACACCCCCCAGGTCCCTGCCCTGAGCCCTGTATCTCCCTCATACACACCCAGCCCTCTGCTTGACTCCTTCATCCCGCACCCTCCAACCCTAGCCCTGACACCGGCACCCTCACCCATACCCAGCCCCCCCCTGCCCTGACAGCTATGCCCCCCCCTCATACCCAGCCCTGACTCCAGCCCTCTGGGTACCGGCCCCACACAGCCTGCTGCCGGTCTGGGGTTCTGGCTGACAGACCCTTGCCAGCTGGGGTCCCGGCTGCAGGCCTCGCTCAGCCCTCTGCCAGCCTAGGTGAACAGAACCCCAGACCAGCAGCAGGCTGAGCAGGCCGGCAGCGTAAGGTCAACATTTTAATTTCATTTTAAATGCAGCTTCTTAAACATTTTGAAAACCTTGTTTATTTTACAATAAAACACTAGTTTAGTTATATAATATAGAGACTTATAGAGAGAGACCTTCTGAAAAACATTAAAATGTATTACCGGCACATGAAACCATAAATTAGAGTGAATAAGTGAAGACTCGGCACACTGCTTCTGAAAGGTTGCTGACTCCTGGACTAGAATTTACCCTGCCCTAATGTAGGTCATACAAGGATGGGGAATGCTCCCTATTCCCTTCCACTGTGAGCCAGGCAGAATCCAGCCCTTTATTATTTAAGAAAAAAAAGGACTATATAAATTAAGAATTTGTTGCAATGCTAACTTATATTATTTACTATTATAAGTAGAGCAACACCTTCTGGAAATTCTTAAATCAAATCTTATTTTATATTCTGGTTTGTTTCTTTTCCAGTTGACTTGGAAGCTGCAAACCAGTCTATTTGCAGGCTCCATTTTGTGCTTTATTTCTGTACATCATTAGTACACTATATTAAAAATAAAACCACACCTCGTGGGCGCAAAGTTAGAGGCTGCTTGAGAACACTTTACAATGTTGGCCCATAAAGTCATAATCAAAGGGCTCAGGAAACTTTTTGAAGTTCCAAAGGAAACACTGCATCTGGTAAGCACAGTTCTTGAGAATGCAGATCAAAGGGAGCTATGGATTCCATAACCAGCGTTTATATGATACATGCATTTGAGAATGGATTATGGTAAATGACTTGCCTGAAGAATGTTTGCTCAGCAGTGCAGGAGGGAAAGGATTGTCCCATCAACGAGGAGTTTCCTTTATCTGTTCTAAGGCAGAGTTCAGTTAAGAGAGGCAAAGTGTGTTAGCTCAGTAGAGACACAGAGACTGGCTTAAGTGAGGACAGCTTTGTCAACCTTTTGATTTGTGAGGTGCTGAAAATGCTCTATTCCACAGGCCTAAGATTAGCTGCCCAGGTGTGGGTTCCCCGTGGGGATGGGACATGAAGCAGGGAGCTTTTCCCTCACCAGTTTTCATGGAGGAGGCATATATAATTTGGCACCCAGTGCTTCCTAAGTACTAAGAAGACCACTCATGTTTGCCTCCCAGAGACAGGAATTCTGAGCACCAGAAAGCAACTAGAGGGCTAGGCTGGAGAGAGCATATAGTATTCCCATTATACAGGTGTAGAAAGAACTGTTGGTGACAGGTACCCCCTGAAAGCCTGTGGAGTTATTAGCTCTGCTTCTGGCCTTCATAGGCATAATGGGTCAGATCCTCAGCTCAGTGTAGCTCCATTAATGTTAGTATATCCTTGCTGAGGATAGGGCCCAATATAGCCAACTCCTGCCATTCAGGCAGTGCATCTTCTTTCCCTCCTCCTCATTTATACAGCTCTGGCCCATGCCTTGTTTTGTTACAAGGGGGTAAAAATATGGAATCTGTCTAACATTCAAACACAGACAAGACTAGAAATAAACTTTTGAAAACAATTATACGTAATCTGTTTAGCCGCCCTGCTCTATGTCATTTTGAAGGCGCATACTATGCAAGTCTGAGAGAGAAGTTATTTAAACAAACTGGGATAAAAGAAACACTTTGGCTTGAAAGGGGATCTGACAGAGAGAGCTAACACAAAGTGTAGATAAGAACAGAAAAATGACTACAAAAAAATAGTCCCTTCTCATGCAGATCTTCTCTTTGTGTGTACAAAGTCAAATCTGCTTACGTTCCTGACACAAATAAGATGGTTTATTTTTTATAACCACACATTTGTCATCCTGATAGCTGTAAGTGATATCTTTTATAGGACTAGGTATTGGGAAACCAGACTGTTTTGCTGTTGGCCTACTTAGGCTTATGATAAATCATCTCAGACACATCTGGAGTGGTCGAGTACAATATGCAGAATCAGAAGAGAAACATCCATGACTGTGGGGCATAAACTAGAACAGCACATATCAGGAAAGATCTCAGATAATCTTAGTTTGTAGTTCCTCAATCTGGCTAGTTTACAGAGGGTTTAAAAAACACAAAAACTAAGAACACAAGCACAGGGCATCAGCAATTGGAGCCAGCACAGTAGCCTTCACCTCATCAGTGAAATATATTGATCCACTGATTGACTACACAGTCCCTTCCCTTTCTTCTACATTTGTGAAATATGCAAACCTACACCTCGAGTTAGCCATTGTAGGGAAGCTGAAAGTATTTTGGGCATGTTACTTAACTTCTGCCCTCACCAGACACTGCTTCCGCTGACACAAGTGCTTAGTATTTTGTAACTCAGTGACCCTGAGTGAAGTGAGTTACTGCACTGCAGTTTTAAAATTACTAGTTATGGCTTGGACAATGGCTGAGTATGTGCAGGGCCAAAGTAAGACAATGACACTGTAGGCCGGTGCTTAACATCAGCACCACAGCTTTTTCTTTTCTTTTTTTAAAGTTGAGTTTCAATTTTTTTTTTTAAAATAGAAATACACCCCACTTGAAAATGTGAAGAGTATGTCACAGGATTGGTTATCTGCCTGCCTCTTCAGATTGCCTGAAACAATAGCTCTGAGTTGTGAATTGCATTTTAGAATTGTAGAACTGGAAGGGACCTCAGGAGGTCATTTAGTCCAGTCCCCTGCACTCATGGCCGGACTAAGTATTATCTAGACCATCTCTGACAGGTGTTTGTCTAACTTGCTCTTAAGAAACTGATGATGGAGATTCCACAGCCTCCCTAGGCAGTTTGTTCCAGTGCTTAACCACCTTGACAGTTAGGAAGTTTTTCCTGTTGCCCAACCTAAACTGCCTTTGCAGCAATTTAAGCCCATTGCTTTGTGTCCTATCCTCAGAAGTTACACAGAACAATTTTTCTCCCTCCTCTTTTTAAACAACCTTTTATGTACTTGAAAACTGTTAGTGTGCCCTCAGTCTTTTCTCCAGAAGAAAGAGACCCAGTTTTTTCTATATTCTCTCACAGGTCATGTTTTCTAGACCTTTAATCATTTGCGTTGCTCTTCTCTGGACTTTCCCCAATTTGTCCACATCCTTCCTGAAATGTAGCACCCAGAACTCAACACAATATTCCAGCTGAGGCCTAATCAGCATGGAGTAAATCAGGAGAATTACTTCTCGTGTCTTCCTTACAACACTCCTGCTAATAAATGTTCACTTTTTTTTTTGCAACAGTGCTACACGGTTGACTCGTTTAGCTTGTGCTCCACTATGAGCCCCCAGATCACTTTTTGTAGTACTGCTTCCTAAGCAGTCATTTCCCATTTTGTACATATGCAGTTGATGGTTCCTTCCTAAGTGGAGTACTTTGCATTTGTTCTTATTGAATTTCATGCATTTGTTCTTATTGAATTTCATTCTGTTTACTTCAGATCATTTCTCTGGTTTATCCAGAACAGTTTGAATTTTAATCCTATCCTTCAAAGCACTTGCAACCCCTCCCAGCTTGGTATCATCCACAAACTTTAGATAATGGCATAGTGAGTACACTTATAATCGATGAAGATATTGGAATAGAACCAGACCCTGCACCTTTCCCTGCAGGACCCCACTCAGTATGCCCTTCCAGCTTGACTGTGAACCACTGATAACTACTCTGGGAATGGTTTTCCACCCACCTTATAGTAGCTCCATTTAAGTTGTATTTCCCTAGTTTATGAAGTCATGCAAGACAGTATCAAAAGCTTTACTAAAGTCAAGATATACCATATCTGCCACTTCCCTGCTATCCACAAGGCTCATTACCATGTCAAAAAAAAACACGCTATTTTGTTGGTTTGACACCATTTGTTCTTGACAAACCCATGCTGACTGGTACTTATCTTCTAGGTGTTCACAAATTGATTGTTTAATGATTTGCTCCATTATCTTTCCAGGTACTGAAGTTAAGATGACTGGTCTGTAATTCCCTGGATTGTCCTTATTTACCTTTTTATAGATGAGCAAATAGTGCCAATTTCCAGTCGTCTGGAATCTCTCCTGTCTTCCATTACTTTTCAAAGATACTTGCTAATGGCTCAGATCTCCCCTTAGGCAACTGACCTCAGACTGAATATTCTAGGATGTATTTCATCAGGTCCTGGTGACTTGAAGACATCTGACTTGTCTAAGTCATTAACTGTTTTCCCTATTTTAGCCTCTGATCCTACCTCATTTTCATTGTCATTCACTATGTTATACGTCCAATCGCTACTAACCTTTTCGGTAAAAGTTTTTTTTTAACACTTCCATTTCCACATTTTCTGTTATTGTATTCAATTTCTATTATATATTCAGTAGAATGTTGTAACCGTATCTTCCTGGGCAAGAACTGAGAATGTCAAATTCAGAACAAACTGAGAAATATGGCAGATAACCACCAGTCTTGGGGTGTAATCCCCCATAGGATATACCAAACCAGGAACAAAAGTAAACTCCTGTTTCACCACTGGCTAACAAGAAGTCATAAAAATAGTTTCTGTAGACATTCCAATCCTTGTGTTACTACTGAGAACCCTAAAGACGAGTGGTTCTTTAAAACCACTCTTCAAATAAAAGGTTCTTCTGATCCCGAAGGGCCAGCCACACACCCAGGTCAATATCTTAGATCTTACCCCTGAAAATCTTGCTGATGCCAATCTTTTAGTATCTAAAATCTAAAGGTTTATTTATAAAAAGAAAGAGAAAGGTGAAAGTTAAAATTGGCTAAAGGAATCAAATACACAGAGTAACTGCAACGTTCTTGGTTCAGGCTTGTAGCAGTGATGGAATAAACTTATAGCTTCTGTCAAGTCTCTGGCTGCTTCCAAATCATTGGAAGGACCTCAGTTCCTTGGTTAGGATGCTCCTATAAGGATAGAGCATCAGGGTTGGAAGGGACCTCTGGAGATCATCTAGTTTAGCCCCCTGCTGAAAGCAAAACCAATCCCCAGACAGATTTTTACCCCACGTCCCTAAATGGCCCCCTCAAGGATTGAATTCACAACCAGGCTAATGCTCAAACCACTGAGCTATCCCTCCATATCCACAATTTGAGCAGGAAAGAGGCAAAATGGAGGGGTTTCCAGGGCCTTTTATATCTTCTGCCATGTGGCGGGAAACCCATTGTTTCAAACAAAGCCCTCAGCACAGCTAGTAGAAAATTACAGGTGACAAGATAGTGTTTTGGAATGATGTGGACAAGTCACATGTCCATGCATGAAGGTCTGGACACAGTAGAAGCCATTACCTATATTCCAAACAGCACGTTTGCAGGACAGGCCATTCAGTGTAGATGGGCGTCTCCCACGGTCTGTTATCAGTTAAGTGTTTTTTGATGAGCCACATAATTTGAATGGTCCTTCCAAGATGTACTGGCTAACTTGTGGGCATTACCCTAGGAGCAAACATTTGAAATCCAGGTATACAGCCAATATTAATAACTTCAAATACAAAAATTATATATGCTTGCAGATAGCATAATCATAACCTTTTCATAGACATCTCACATGCCACATTTTCTACAAGATTTGTGGCAAATATATAACAGTGGTTGCAACTGTTATTTATGTAGTCAGATTTTAATCAGATAACATCACAGGTGCTAACACACAGGGCTTGTCTTCACTACCAGAGAGATCAATGCTGCTGTAATCGATACAGTGAGTGTTGTCAATTTAGTGAGTCTAGTGAAGACCCACTAAACTGACAACAGAGCTCTCTCTGGTCAACCCCAGTACTCCGGCTGTCCGAGAAGAGTAAGGGAAGTCGATCGGAGAGCGTCTTCCATCAACTCAGTGCAGTGAAGACACTGGGGTAAGATGACCTAAGCTACATTGACTTCAGCTACGTTGTTCACATAGCTGGAGTAGTGTAGCTTAGGTCGATTTACCCCCGTAGTGAAGACAAACTCTAAGACACACTGCTCTGGGGGCACTCCCTACAAACATCGCTCCAAGAGATGACTGTGTGTGGCAACTGGGGGAAAAGGGCAGGGATCCAGGCTTGGTCCACTCAAGGAAATACTGTGAGCTACCAGGGTGTAAGTACAGTTGGGCTCCCAGCTGACACCCCTGCCAGTCTGGGGGCTAGAGAGGAACCCTGATGGTTGCCCCTGTAGGATAGAGGGGCCCTGCTGTCTTTTCTGAGAGGAGAGAGGGGGGTCCTTGGCTACTCTTCCTAGCTCTCTGGCCCTGCTCTGTGTCACTACCATTCCAAGTGGGGGGAATGTCAGTGGGGGATTGCAGGGTGGAGCCATGGGAAGCCCCATGTCAGAGTGTGCCTAGGACCCTGGATTGCTTAAATCTGTCTGAGTACTGACTAACTTTTCTTTCCTTCAGAAGCAAATGGTATTTTGGTCAGTGTCCTTTGCCTTGTGGTGTGAACATCCCATAGATGAGTGTCCCTGTCACACACCCCTCCCCTTTTCTGCCACTGACCCCACTCAGTTTGCTGGTCAGCAAAGTCCCAGAATTCAGGGGTGCAATCACATGTGTTCACCTCTAGCCCATGAAGGCAGGGGAGGGAGTTGAGCACTGACTGTGCTGCTCACTGCTGCCATGATCTCTGCCTCTAGCTGCAATGGCATGTTCTGAGGTTCCACCACTTGGTCCAGTTCTTAGAGATGTTAGCTCTTAGTGATGTCACAGGGCAGTAGGGAATCTCACTGTGGCAGTATATTTTGTGGTGTCTTTTAATACATTACTCTCCCCACAATAGGCCTAACATTCAGCCCCCTAAACCAGCTTATCAGTGATTTCAGCTCTAATGATCCCTGAGCAAAAACAAGGATTCTCCCTTGAGAGTCATCAGCTCTGTCTTCAAACACTAGAAGGGAAAGGTCAAATAATGTGTAGAACTCTTTAAACAGATTACACGCTACCAGATAGGAATAGCTATCCCCACCACCTCTGATTTTTACTTGGTTTTGGCAACACTATCTCCTGCTAAGCGAGTGAGGTTCAAATCAGGGTGACATCACCACCCCACTCAATTAGGACATATGTGCAGTTCTGCTGCTGCCCTTTAGTCACAAAAGATAACATGTCATTACCCTTGCATCCAAAACTAAAGTGAATTTTGACCCAAATTAGCCAAAATTGATCACTTTGGCAAAACAGGTCTGTCTGCTGATCACCTACACACAGTAGGTGTGTCTATACAAATACCTTCTGCTCCTAAATTCTCCCAGTTGATCAATAGATGGCAAGCGGGAGTCTATTCAGACCCTGGCTTACATTTGAATCAGGCATCCCTTCATCCCTCTGCCAGACTACTTTGTCAGCTTCATCTTCCCTCTCCTCCGCCATCAGCTCATCAAATTCAGGTTCCTCCACATCCATAACTGTAATTGCATCTGTGGTCATCCTGGTTGTAAGAACCTGGTCCAACTACATGAATCAGTAAACAGCGTGCCTCCAGTTCCCAGAGACCTGGGGCCTTAATTTTCATTGCCTTACATCAAGTTTAGTCATTGAAGACCAAGTGCAAAGTGGGAATAAGCAGTCAGAATGAGGGCATTTGACACCCACTTTGCACAGATGGGGAAGACTACACAAGGCATAGGGCAGTGTGAAAGCAGATCCATAATCTGGTCCTTCCATCAGTTATATTGAACCCTCATGGACTCTTTTCTCTGTACAGCATAGCAGTCGACTGGCTCCCATTCTCTGCAAGGTGGCCTGAGATCCTGTGATGCTGGCAAACCAGGGTGGTGATCAGACATCCCAACTGGTGTATAAACTGTCTCTATTTTGAGGAGCTTGTCCTGCATCCCGACCAGATGCCATTTGTCCCAATATTTTGTTTCCTGGTCTTCGGCGGCAATTCGGCAGAGAGTACTTCAGTCAGACGGTTTTTGGCGGTATTTCAGTGGCAGGTGCTTCTGTCTTTGGTGGCAAGGTTTATTACCCATTACTGAAGTACCACCAAAGACCATCTGCAACTGAAGGCCTCTCCGCCAAATTGCACCCGAACTCCCAGATGGATGAGTGTAAAAATATTGCTCAAGCATGCAGGGGTGTAATCAGGAAGGCCAAAGAACAATTGGAGTTGCTGCTAGCAAGGGATGTTAAGAGTAACAAGAAGGGTTTCTACAGGTATGTTAGCAACAAGAAGGTCAGGGAAAGCGTGGACCCCTTAGTGAATGGGGGAAGCAACCTAGTGATATCTGATGTGGAAAAAGCTGAAGTACTCAATGCTTTTTTTGCCTTGATCTTCACAGACAAGGTCAGCTCCCAGACTGCTGCACTGGGCGGTACAGTATGAGGAGGAGGTGAGCTGCCCTCAGTAGTGAAAGAACAGGTTAAGGACTATTTAGAAAAGCTGGACATGCATAAGTCCATGGGGCCGGATGCAATGCATCTGAGGGTGTTGAGAGAGTTGGCTGATGTGATTGCAGAGCCATTGGCCATTATCTTTGAAAACTCATGGCAATCAGAGGAGGTCCCAGATGATTGGAAAAAGGCAAATATAGTGCCCATCTTTAAAAAAGGGATGGAAAAGAATCCAGGGACAGCCCTCACTGGAAGACATGGGAAGAACTACAGACCAGTCAGCCTCACCTCAGTTCCCAGAAAAATCATGATGCATGTCCTCAAGGAAACCATTTTGAAGCACTTGGAGAGGAAGGTGATCAGGAACAGTCAACATGGATTCACCAAGGGCAAATCATGCCTGACCAACCTCATTGCCTTCTATGATGAGTTAACTGGCTCTATGGATATGGGGAAAGCAGAAGACATGATATACCTTGACTTTAGCAAACCTTCTGATATAGTCTCCCACAGTATTCTTGCCAGCAAGTTAAAGTAGTATGGATTGGATGAATGGACTACAAGATGGATAGAAAGCTGGCTAGATAGTCAGGCTCAACGAGTAGTGATCAACAGCTGATGTCTGGTTGGCAGCCGGTATCAAGTGGAGTGCCCTAGGGTTGGTCCTGTTCAAGATCTTCATTAATGATCTGAAAGATTGGATGGATTGCATCTACAGCAAGTTTGCAAATGACACTAAATTGGGGGGAGAGGTAGATATGCTGGAGGGTTGGGATAGGGTCTAGGGTGACCTAGACAAATTGGAGGATTGGGCCAAAAGAAATCTGATGAGGTTGAACAAGTGCAAAGTCCTGCACTTAGGATGGAAGAATCCCATGCACTGCTACAGGCTGGGGACCAACAGTTCTGCAGAAAAGGACCTAGGAATTTCAGTTGATGAGAAGCTAGATAGGAGTTAACAGCATTCTTAGAACACAAGGGCACACTAACGGCTGCATTAGTAGGAGCATTGCCAGCAAATCGAAGGAAGTGATTATTCCCCTCTATTTGGCACTGATGCGGCCACATCTGGAGTACTGCATCCAGTTTTGGGGCCCCCACTACAGAAAGGATGTGGACAAATTGGAAAGAGTCCAGCAGAGGGCAATGAAAATGATTAGAGGGCAGGGGCACATGATTAAGGAGAGGTTGAGGGAACTGGGCTTTTTTACTCTGCAGAAAAGAGTGTGTGTGTGGGGGGATTTGATAGCAGCCTTCAACTGCCTGAAGCGGGGGTTCCAAATAGGATGGAGCTAGGCTGTTCTCAGTAGTGGTAGATGACAGAACAAGGAGCAATGGTCTCAAGTTGCAGTGGAGAAGGTCTAGGCTGGATATTACAAAAACTGTTTTACTAGGAGGGTGGTGAAGCACTGGAATGGGTTATCTAGGGAGGTGGTGGAATCTCCATCCTCAGAGGTTTCTAAGGTCTGGCTTGACAAAGCTCTGGCTGGGATGATTTAGTTGGGGTTGGTCCTGCTTTAAGCAGGGGGTTGGACTAGATGATCTCCTGAGGTCTCTTCCAACCCTAGTCTTCTATAATTCTATGATTCTGACTGAAGCCATGGGTGTGTATACAGGACAGCTAGCCTGTTGTCCACCCCTGCAGCTACACTTCTATTTTTAGCCTGCTGGACACCAGCACACTTAGGTCTATCTGAACAGGAAGTTATACCTCCAACTCAAGTGTAGACATACCCATGGAGGACAGTCTTTGGTTTTTGAGAAGTTCTGTTCAGAAGTCGGGGTAATATTCTCAGAACGTTAGAGCAGATAGATAGGGTAGTGGGAGAAAGAGGTTTATACACCACTGTTGTGGCCTAAAGATTCTAGACCATCTGGGGACTGGATTATTTCCTAGTAAAAAATAGAGCAACAAAGAGTGCTCTAACTTATACCTGTCTGCACTCCAGAAGCCAGGAACAGCAGAGGCCATTATTCCTCTTTCTCCTGGGATTGCCTTTAATTTCACTGTTAAACAGGCTTTCTGGTGGTTTTGCAGAGACAGAGCAGCACAAAACAACTGGGAAGGGATGGGAGTGGAGAAATCTGGCCAGGCATGTTTGCTGGAGATTTATCTTTAACTGCTAAATATTGGGATTTTTTCTACCTCACTAATCAAGAAAGAGGTAGATCTTAGAAACGAGACAATTATGAAAATCAGGAAGCAATTTAATTGTCTGAAAACAGCTTAATTAGAATGAATATCATTTTCTTAAATTATAGTAATCATTCTACTGAGGGTTAAAGAATTGCAAACTTTGTCTTTAAGTAAAATGTCTTGCTATCAAAACCAAATGACTGAGACACTAGCTAATAATGGGAAAAAAATTAATTCTGTTTCACCAAGTTCTGTGGAACAATCACATGGAGATTGAAAATCTAATTGCATTTGTTTGCTGTGTGGATATTACTATTTGTTTGTATCACAGCAGCATCCAAAGTCCCCAGTTATGAGGTTGAGTAGTACTATCAGAAT
Source organism: Gopherus evgoodei (assembly GCF_007399415.2). Taxonomy (NCBI): domain Eukaryota; kingdom Metazoa; phylum Chordata; order Testudines; family Testudinidae; genus Gopherus; species Gopherus evgoodei. The sequence goes on from NC_044325.1 coordinate 48,333,068, forward strand.
CTGACTGTGGCACCTTACCCATTTTAAGTAGTACCGTACTCATAAGAAGCCCTTTGTTTTAGGGGAACCACCCAGAGTAATATGCAACACAAGTCCATTTTATCTTGTAAAAGATGTCTGGGTTACATTTAAAAGGATTCCACTCTATTTGAAGTGTCTTACCTTGCCATGAGCATGATATTGGATATTTTCATTTCTCTCCTTTGTTTTTTTTATCTTCCATGGGCCAAATTGTTTCCTAGGTATCACAATGGCACAGGGATGTAACATGCTCCTGTGATAGATACCAACATCACAGGCAGCAGTGCAGGAGGCTCCTCAGAACCATCCTTTCCTACTCCCTGTGCAGGTGGACAGGAAGACAGGAAGGTGAGGAGCTCTGGCTCCATCTCCTGCTTCCTGTCTTGGGCTGCTTAGTGTATGTTATGCCTGGTATAGACCTGGCACATCTTACTCCCTCCTCAGGGGTGTGGGGAACCATGAGGGAGACAATTTCCCTCCTGGACTGCTCCTGAGGCAAAGCAACAATGCACTAGGCCTTGCTCTGGGATCCTGGCAAAGCTGTGATTGAGCCCTATGTTTATTGATGAATCTTGTGATTATTCACATTGTCTATGGAAAATGCTGATAAGTTTCATAATTTTTACATTCCAAAACTGTGTTTACTTTAATAAGTGTTTTGTCTGAGCAAAAGCTACAGGACTGCATCATTTTAAATTATACCATCAAAAATGCACATATCAGAAGCTCATTATAAATATGCAACATGAACCTGGGATACTTGCACTGCTTATAAATGGAAGCTACAGAAAGTGCTTTTCAAATTTTTACCCAAAGTCATATTGGTGTTCAATATGACTCATCTCCTAAATTACTTTTGAAAATGAGGCTTAGAGCCTGAGTCACTTTTGACAATTTTACCCATCATGTATTTTTCACGTACCACAAAATATTTTAGGAATGTTTTACAGAATGGTTTATTTCTTTTTTAAATTAAAAAAGTTGATACAGAGAAAAATCAGAAGGGAATACAAAGAGGTCAGCCAGAAAAAAAACAGTAAATGACACTGTCAGGTAATGAGTGATGTGACTTTCTCCTATAGGAATGACAGTGGAAAGAAAGTCTGGAAGAGGAAAAGCAAGCACCAACAGAGGAAAGGTCTTTGTTAGAGTGGCACACAAGCAAGGGCAGAAGTGGGTAAGGAACAGAGATAGCGATCAGACATATATATGTAGTCAGCGCATCCCTCACTAGCCAACCTTTTGTTTTGTAAACATTCAAAAATTTTACATACAAATTATGATTAGTCTGTAACTAAGACCTGAAGAGCTCTGTAGAGCTCAAAATCTTGTCTCTCTCACCAACAGAAATAAGTCCAATAAGATATTCTTACCCACCTTTTCTTCAAGAGAAATAAAGACCATTTGTCCTGACACTCTGATGCTTTAGAGAAACGAGTTATTGGGCTGATTACAGGGGAAACTAGGTGAATTTCTGTGGTCAGTGTTATACAGGAGGTCAGACTAGATAATCTAATAGTTCCTTCTGGCCTTCAAAATCTGAAATTTTCAGTTCTTGTTGCCTTTTACACAAGTCTTTCAATGGCTGCTTTTTAAGATTTTATTGCCTGCTTGAATTAGCTGGGATACGCTAGAACTAGAGTTAGTTACAAAACTAACAGATTTTGAAGTTTCATATCATCCCAAATTGGGACAAAAAAGGTAGAAATCTCATTCCCCCCCATCCATCCCCAACCAAAATATTCTGAAATATTTTCATTGGACCTTTTCAAAAAACATTTTAGTTTGACTTTAATAAATGTTTTGAAAAGGCTGTTTTGAAACTAAACATTGATAATTTCTCATTGCATTTTTCAGTAAGATTGGTATGTTCCCACAAAACATTTTCATTTAACCAAATCAGCATTTTCTGACAGGAAAATATTCTGAACATTTTTGACCAGGTCTTCTTAGAACTCTGCTCTCTTTCTACTCCATTGATTTATTTTCGATAAGGAAGGGTGAGCTCCCTCATAAGGAATGAAGTCTTGTAGCCACTAATAAATATGATCATATCCTTGCTATTATTACCTGAGTCTTTGGTCTAGCAGGTAAAGCCAACCCAATGGGGTGGGAGAGGGCAGCAAGGGGAGCATTAATCACACTGCTCTACAGCCAAAATGCTTCTGAAATAAATGTAGTCCAACTTTACTAATTCTGGGTCACTGAGAACGAAAATGATGCTTAAAATTGTTGATTGGCTGTAGTTTTTAAGATATGCTATTGGGTCAGTATATACAACCCTTGACTTGGGAATGGCGGAGGATAAGTGAGTTATAAAGGGAAGGGATCTCAATTTAAACCAGAAATGACTAAAATACATCTTTGACTGGATCTATGAATAAATCTATGACTGGGTTTGGACAGTACTTGCTTTTTAGGCAAAACAATGAATGATGCAATCTGAAGCTGCTATTGTGTCATACATGATATGAATTGCATCATGTTATTCCTAGAAGTCATGGATGATGCAATCATAATGAAGCTTACATCACTCTGCTGAACAAATTGCCCTATATCAGCTCTAGAAATCATACAGTGTCGTGCTCTCTTATTTGTCAGTGTTTGATTTTGCAAAGGGACACATTTCTGTTTAGCCAAAGTGAGCAGAGATGCCTCGTACTTGTGTGAACAGTGCAGATAACTTCTGCTATGTTTGTGGTGAAGTGACTTTTGCATGACAAAAGCGCAGTATAAGCACTATGGTTAAGAAAGCCTATCACCTTTCTTTTGGCTGCAAAATTGGAGATCAGGACAAGAGGTGGGCCCCACACATATGCTGCAACACTTGTGCAACAAATCTTCGCCAGTGGTTGAACAGGAAAAGGAAATCTATGCCTTTTGCAGTGCCAATGATTTGGAGAGAGCCAACAGATCATACCAGCAATTATTACTTCTGCATGGTGCCTCCAGTTGGGAAAGGTGTGTCAAAGAAGAAAAAGTGGACTGTGCATTATCCAAACATTCCATCAGCTATATGCCCATTACCCCACGGAGAAGGACTGCCGGTTCCTGATGCACCAGAATCATTCTCACTTGAGTCAGACGAGGAAGAGGATGAAACTTCTGGTCCTGAACCATCAATGTCACAAGACCCACATTTTCTCCCATCCTCCTCCTCTGAACCACACCTCATAACACAAGGTGAACTGAATGACCTTGTCAGGGATTTGGAACTATCCAAGAGTAAGGCAGAGCTGTTGGGCTCCAGACTACAGGCTGGAATCTCCTGGCAGGCTATCAGGGCAAATGGAGCCCATCAATGCTTGCAGACTATTGCTGGACAGTGACAAGAGATGCTCCATTTAATGAATACAAGAGACAAGCCAAGAAGCGCCGAGTAGACACTGAATAGGACTAAACTATGTACATAATAGTTTTTTGCCTTTTGTTTCATAATAAATTTTATTTGTATAACCCTTTTGCTGATTTTTAAAGTGTTACATAAACAGGACAGGTGAAATATTATCATGTAAAGCAACCATAAACACATGAAAAGACCTAGGTTTACAATTTATGATTAAAACTCTACTATCTACACAATATACATAGACATAAAATGTAAAAACTTAAATATCTTAGAAACAGTAGCCAATCAGTTGTTTTAATTGTCATATTTGAATTCAGCACATCAAAATACATAATAAATATCACATTTTATCTCTGAAGCAGATGACTTCTCAAAAATTGTAGACCAGTGTTATCATTCTACATGTACCTAAATGAGAGTGCTTTCATCCAACTCATGATGCCACAATGCTGCTTGTGGCATACTAATGCATGAGGAAAGCTGAGACCACCCCCTCCAAGTTAAAATGACCATTTGCTAATGGGACTCTTGCTGGTTTCCCTCCTCCCCACTGAAAAGTCTTATGCATTTTGGGCAGGATTTTCAAAAGCACTTAGCACTGGCCTAGCTGCTTCCACTGAGTAAGTGCTTAAGTCCCCTTAGCTTCACTGGAAGCAGAGAGTTGGGTCAGTTTCCAAAACACAGGGCTGGCAGTTAGCTACCTTTCCCTTCTCTTATTTTTCACCTACCTGCAATCTCTCTCACAATTATTTCTAGTACTCCAGATTTAAACAAACAAGCCACCCAAACTAAATATGTTCCTGTATTCTCTCTTCACCCAGTAAATAAATCCTCACTCCCTTTCCTCCACCCCCAATAGCTCCTCTGTTGTAATTCTCACCACTGCAACTCCTCGAAGGGTGGAAACAAGACAGACAGACAGACAAATAGCTCTGTTCTGTGCCTGAGTTCCCCACTACTCACCAGATCACAGGCTCCCTGTAACAAGCTAGCCTTCTCCCCAGCTCACAAAGGACTCTCTGCCACATCCAGAACTTCTTTTCAGGTAGTTCTATTCTCCTAAACATAAGAACGTAAGCAACAAAAAACACAATTCCTAAGATTACCTTAGGCTACAGAACCCAGAATTTCTTTCCCCTCTTTACCTCTCAGGAACTTCTAGCTGATCCCACTTCTTGCAGCTCTTTAACTCACCAAGTCTATCTCTTCCCCAGTCCCAGGTGCCCTCTTTTAAACCTAATTGGGGTCATCTGACAAGCTATGGGTGCATTGGCCCTGCTCCCTCTTAAAGGGACAGTGTCACCTGTGATGTTCCCTCTGGCACATCCCTCTCCAGCTCATAGGACTTCCACTCCTTGGTTACAGGCCCCTGTCTACCTGCTACCTCACTGAGATCAGAGACTCCCTTGGCTTTCCCCCAGTAGTGCCCCTTGTGTGGCTTCTGTGATGGGGCTGGAGCTTGCAGAGGGGCTGAGTTACTCTTAAATTCTGAGGTTCACCTGATTCTGTGTCCCAAACAGGATTGACAAGTAGAATGGGGGTGCAGGACGCTGACTCCGTTTTGTGGAGGATTTCAATATCCTGACATTTGATTTCATTCCAATTAGGAACAAAAGGCAACATGGACTGGTGGCTCCATTGCAGTCTGCCTGGTGGGCTGCCCCAGAGCTGTGGGACCTGGAAGCCCTGACTCTGAGGCAGTCTGTATAGTGGGGCTGCCAAGGAGCCATGTAGGCTGGCAGGAAACCAGACAGGTTTTTGGTGGGTTCCACTGGAACTCTGTGAAAATTGAACCATCTCCTCGGAAGGCTTCATTTTCAGTATCAGAGGGTAGCCGTGTTAGTCTGGATCTGTAAAAGCAGCAAAGAATCCTGTGGCACCTTATAGACTAACAGATGTTTTGGAGCATGAGCTTTCGTGGGTGAATACCCACTTCCTCAGATGCATGAAGCGACATGCATCTGAGGAAGTGGGTATTCACCCACGAAAGCTCATGCTCCAAAACATCTGTTAGTCTATAAGGTGCCACAGGATTCTTTGCTGCTTCATTTTCAGTGAATCTGTAATGGCCAATAACAAAATGTTTAGTCAGCATTTATCTGGCTTTGCTGAAAAGGCAGCATATGAGCATGCTCTGATCTCAGTGCTCTAAACTTACAGTGGAGGGAGGGACCTTCTTATATCTATACAGCCCATGCGAGATGGGTGGGCTCCAGCTCAAGCCACACATCTACACAGCTATTTTTAGCATGGCAGCACGAGTCCCCAAGGCCAAGGCAACTGACCCAGGCTTGCAGGCTTGCTGCTGCTGGCTGAGCTGACATATCTAGGGCTAGACTCTTTCTAGTTCTACTTGCCTCTCTCTCTCCCTCCTCACTGCACTGTATGGTGCTGGCATTTTGAAGGTGCTAGATACTGCTAGTCCCTTTGTCTCCTGACTCTATTCTGTGGCTTTATTTAGACTAAGGCCTGGTCTACACTACGCATTTATACCGATTTTAGCAGCGTTAAACCGATTTAACGCGCACCCGTCCACACAACGAGGCCCTTTATATCAATATAAAGGGCTTTTTAAACCGATTTCTTTACTCCTCCCCGAAGAGAGGAGTAGCGCTGAAATCAATATTACCATATCGGATTAGGAATAGTGTGGCCGCAAATCAACGGTATTGGCCTCCGGGCGGTATCCCACAGTGCACCACTGTAATCGCTCTGGAAAGCAATCTGAACTCAGATGCACTGGCCAGGTAGACAGGAAAAGCCCCGCAAACTTTTTAATTGCATTTCCTGTTTGCCCAGCATGGAGCTCTGATCAGCACGGGTATCAATGCAGTGCCAAATCCAAAAAGAGCTCCAGCATGGACCGTACGGGAGATAATGGATCTGATCGCTGTATGGGCAGACAAATCTGTTCTATCACAGCTCCTTTACAGAAGACGAAATGCCAAAGCATTTGAAAAAAATCTCCAGGCTATGATACAGAGTCCACAGCACAGTGCTGTGTGACAAGCGTAATGGAAAGCCAAAGAATCAAATGGACGATCATGGAGGAAGGGATGGGGGACTGAGGACTCCAGCTATCCCACAGTCCCCACAGTCTCCGAAAAGCATTTGCATTCTTGGCTGAGCTCTTAATGCCTGTAGGGTCAAACACATTGTCCGGGGTGGTTCAGGATATATGTCGTCAATTTACTTCCCCTCACCCCCCCCCCCGTGAAAGAAAAGGGAAAAAAATCATTTCTTGACTTTTTTCAATGTCACCGTATGTCTACTGCATGCTGCTGGTAGACAAGGTGCTGGGGCAATGAACAGAAGCATCCTCTCCCCTCCACTCCCCGGTGGCAGATGGTACAGTGCAGTAGGACTAGGAGCTGTCCTTGTCATCAGCCCGTGAGTGCTCCTGGCTGGCCTCAGGTGAGGTCGCCCGGGGTGCCTGGGTGAAAATAGGAATGACTCCCAGTTATTCCTGGCAGATGGTACAGAACGGCTGGTAACCATCCTCATCATAGCAACTTGGGGCTGAACACCATCAGCCCCCCTGCCCCTTTCATGTCTAAAGAAAAGATTCTGTACTGCCTGGACTATCACAGCAGTGGGATGCTGCGCTCCTCTCCCCTCCACTGTTTAATGTCCTGCCTGGACTATCATAGCAGCTGGAGGCTGCCTCCCCCTCATTTTATCTCACTAAAAAGTCTGTGTTTCTTATTCTTGCATTCTTTATTACTTCATCACACAAATGAGGGGACCCTGCAACGGTAGCCCAGAAGGGTTGGGGAAGGAGGGAAGCAACGGGTGGGGTTGTTGCAAGGGCACCCCCTAGAATGGCATGCAGCTCATCATTTCTGTGAGATCTGACATGGAGCAGCTGTGCTCTCTGGTTCTCTGATACACTGGTTCTCTAGTACACTTGCCCCATATTCTAGGCCGGACTGACTCTATTTTTAGATAAACCATAAAGGAGGGATTGACTCTGGGAGTCATTCCCAGTTTTGTTTTTGTGCCCCCGGCCAACCTCAGTGAAGGTCAGCCAGGAGCACCCATGACAGCAGCAGATGGTACAGAACAACTGGTACCATCTCTGTTACCTTGCAATGGCAAATGAATGCTGCTGTGTAGCACTGTAGTACTGCCTCTGTCAGCGGCATCCAGTACACATGCGGTGACAGTGACAAAAGGCAAAACAGGCTCCATGGCTGCCATGCTATGGCGTCTGCCAGGGCAATCCAGAGAAAAAGGGCGCAAAATGATTGTCTGCCGTTGCTTTCACGGAAAAAGGAATAAGTGATTATATTTACCCAGAATCACCCGCGACACTGTTTTTGCACCATCATACATTGGGATCTCAACCCAGAATTCCATTGGGCGGGGGAGACTGCGGGAGCTATGGGATAGCTATGGGATAGCTACCCAGAGTGCAACGCTCCAGAAATCGACGCTAGCCTCGGTACATGGACACACACCACCGAATTATTGTGCTTTGTGTGGCTGCGTGCACTCGACTTTATACAATCTGTTTTACAAAACCGGTTTATGTAAAATTGGAATAATCCTGTAGTGTAGACACGCCCACAGATAATAGGTCTATTTCTGAAATGTGTTAGCAAAAATTTTGTAACTAACACATTTTACAATTCATAGCTAGATAGGGCCAGTTATATTTTAATGTGTGATAGCTAATCATGGACACCCCTAGGGGGCAGTAACCCTAATGTGTTAGCTAAAACTGATGTAGAGGCTACTCCCCAGCTGCACACTCTATCCCAATTTATTTGGAGCTGCTGTGAAAGCCTTCTAATGGATGTGGAGGCCACTCCACCACCCCTACATGGGGCATGCCATAATCCCTCATCCCAAACCCACAGTAGATCCCTAAGGCACACATGGTATGAAGTGCCTTGCACAGGTCCTCTGCACTGAAGCTAATTTCCTCCAGGTAAATACTTTCAAAAAGCAGTGAGAGGTTCAAAACAAAACTTGTTAATTCAGGCATGTATGTCATTTGCACTAGGACTGTGATGCTAAAGCACTGTTAACGGAGAACAGCAATTCCAGGTAAAAATTCAAGATTGCCTAAGAGATTGAGGCTATGTCTACGCTGCCCCACAGTTCAGTTTATGGGGGTGTGAATAGCAGCATTGTAACTCCCCCTTGTGGATACTGTGGGCACAAACAAAAAGGTTCCTAGTTCGGTTCATGCCCACAGCATCCACACAAGGGAGTTACAGTGCAGCACTTTGGCGTGTACTGCTTCTCACACCCTGCAGTCTGAACTGCTGGGCAATCCCTGAGAAGCCTAACATCCATTGATTTTTCAATGGGACTTAAACACCAAAGTGCACGTCACTCATTGTTTAGTTGGTTCATTTTTATTTGGAACAAGAAATGATTTGGAGCAGAGGGTGGTAGTAGTAGAGTCATTTTTTCAAAGAAGTATCTAAGGGCCGGATTTTTCAAAGGTATTTAGATGCATTAAGATGTAGGTAAATGTCTAATAGGATTTTCAAAAGTGTCTAGGTGCCTAGCTTTTATTGATTCCTATTGAAAATCTGGCCCTTAATTGCTTTTGAAAACAAGACTTGGGCTCCTAAGTCACTTAGGTGCTTTTGAAAATGTTAGCCTATCTCCTTAATAAAAATTGTCTCCTATGAAAAAGCATTTCTATTTACCAGCCCATTTAGTGGTTATTAATCATTCCCCTTTCTTCTTCACTCTCTTTTCCTTTTCTTCTTCCTTTTCTTATTCTACCTTTTTTATTCCATCTTTAAAAATCCCCATGCTTGTTGATATTTTGAATAATCTGCATTTGATTCTATTTTAAACATTTTGGCATGATAAAAATATCTGTACTGTGGACTGGGATTGTCTATACACCTGAAAAAGCAATAAATGCACATTAAATATATTCTACCGTGGTTTTATAAAACGTGATAAACGCATTAGTATAGATGACTTGCATTTGCTTCTGACTGCATGCATAGTATTTGTTATAGCCAGAAGATCCACTTTTTAAAAACCTAAACATCTAAATTCCACATTTTGATGCTCAGACATTAAAGTATTGCAACCAATGGAAAAATTCCCATTTATTTCAGTAGGCTTTGGATTGGATTCTATACAAGCATTCTAATGTAGGATTGTGGACACATTTGAAGTGTGGTCCCTGTATGTGTACAGTTGTGGCTATGTGCTAATTATTAAGAATGTTTCTAGGGAAATAATACAAATAATACTTAAAATAACTATTTGTGAAATTCTATTAAAATAATGTTTGGTTCATATTTCTACTGCAGTACAAAGGAAGTATCCCCTTTTTTCTTGAAGAAGGAAAGTCTGAATTAGGAAAATTATATATGCAAAAAACACCCGGTTATATGCTTAATCCCCTAGAGGGCAGCATGACCTAAAAATAAATTAAACTGAGCTGTGCAATTAGAATGTTTTCAATAGTTGTCTATGTTAAATAAGATTCTGTTTCTTACTTGCCATTACAAATTCTCATGAAGATGCATATGATTTTAGGTACATTTTTAATCTCCAATGACGGCAACAAAAATTGTAGTTTCATTTATAACAAGATGAACAGTATCAATCCATATAAAACTTACTTAAGCAACACCAAAGTATGCCCTATTTGCAACTAACACAGTTAAATTTACTATATGTAAGAACTTTATCAGCAAGCTTCTTAAACTAATACTGATGATTATGAATTACCATAGGATCATTAATGAACCTTCAAACTTCAACATTAATCTCTGTGGAAAGAACAGATAGGAATCTCCCACTGGATACACTCAAAATTAATCCTTTTTCAGGTTCTTTGCCCTATCCAGAGCAGAATCAGAAGAGCAAAAAAACATTTTGAGAACAAAAAAGAGGGATTGCTTCTAATGCTGAGAGATGGAATGGGATTTTCCAAACTAGTATACCCATTCTTAATTTCAACTTCCTCAGCATACAATGTTTTAATGCAAGTTTTATCTGTCAGAGAATTTGTGTGCAATGTACTGCATAATTAAACAGGAACTAGTGGCAGAGATACGCTAGCTGTCAATCTCATGGAATATTATTTTCAGAAGAAAATATGTTTGAAGAATTATCTGGCAAGTGTATAAACAATTATATTGAAAGGTGTAACTGTCGGGTGTGATGACATGTTTTATGTTAACTAGTTTAGATTTCTTTTTAAGTGAATTTCTTAACAACAATATTTGTGTTACTCTCCTGCTTCATTAACGCCTGTTTAGAGTACATTGCTTAATGCAGTTTTTAAGCTGGAGTAAAGCCACATACAGATAATTTAAAATGATCATATCAACTAACAAACATGTAATCAAGAAGCTCTTAAAATGCATTAAAATTCAGGTCTCTCACTGTTAGCAAAACCGCTTCATTAAGATATTAAGACAATGTTCCTTTTTATAATTAGCTTGTGTTTTCTTTGCATCCTTGCAGTTAAAATAATTCTAGTGAGGACTGATGGGAAAGTTCATGTTTTCCTCTGCAGAGGACCTGTGTGAGGGCTAGGTTCACAACTCATCATTTATAATCAGCTTTCCTTTTTTTCCCTTGCTGTACTTGTTCTGCAATACAGCCTACTGTGCAGGCCCAGCCAACTTTCTGTGGTGGAGATAGGACAGACTTTGAACTTAAATGTTCAGCAAAAGAAGGACTATGGGCTGGATTCTGCTCCACTCTCCCTCATAATGTAAAGCCCATGGAAAGCCAGTTTGGAACTGTTTTACTCACACACTCTGTGACATCCTTGCTCGCAACCCTGAGCTCAGAATCTGGGATTATATGTGTGACAGAGCAGGAAAATTGATTTGCCAAAAGCCATGGGGGCTGTGGGAGAGGAGGTGTCACTCAGAGCGGGGAATAGTGCCTTGTTCTCTGTCCTTTGTGTAGTCAACTAGCTCATGCTGTTTCTCATATGCTGAGCTGCCCCTCCACATGGACATATTAAAGTCATGCTTGTTGCTCAGCATAGGACCTGCCTCAGCTGCATATAGCTGACTGGGTGGGAGCTTGTCCTCATACCATCATCATTAACCCCAGGACTGACCTCCACAACTGCAAGCTTGATTTTCTTCCAAAATATCATGAGTCTGATTATGTTGTTTTTTCTGGGCTTCAGATCCTGGCCCCCTGTATAGGTGAAGGGACTGAATAACCTGTGATTTTAAGAATAAAATCAGTGACAAGTTCTCAACCCTGGTAATGAGTTTTCCCCAGTTATATAGTCAAAGTTATCTTTGCAAGGAAAAGACAAGGAAGCTATTTTAAAAATGAAAACTGAGCTTCTCCTGTACTCCTCAGAAGGGGTGGCTTGTGGTTCTAGATGTTGCAGAACCTCAGAGGTCAGTTGTGTTCACTGAGGCATCACAGACCCATACATCTGTACTGTCCAACAAGTGGCACACGTTTGCTGCCATGGCAGCCATCACCAATGAGGATAGTTTATTTTTAGTGCAGATATCTTGGGAGCTATAGGGATCAAACCTTCATATTTGAAGCCTGACATTAAATATGCAAATTAGGCCAACCAACTAAGATTACCCTATTATGACTTAATCTGCATATTTTAAAAGTTGAAGTTATGTAGTAAGCAACTACAAGTTCCACTTGTTGAAACAACATATGCTGAAGGCTCCACATATAAATGCTAAAAGGTGCCGGATGGAATGCCAACGTTCCAAAGGTTCCTTAGAACTTTCACAAGTGCCAGGCACGTTCAGTAGGAAACTCAAAGGCTCTACAGGGTTAAGAAAAAATAAAGTGATGCCGATTCACCGTTTGGCTTCAGTGGGAGAGAATAACTTAGCATGTTTGACTCATGATGTTCCCTAACAGCCTTACTCTTTTGCAGTTACATAAAAGGAGGGGATGACAAGACTGAGCCCTCTTGGATGCCACAAGCCCACTCGGAGGTATAGTTGCTTATTGCCACCCTCCGAGATTCATAAGGAATGAGGATGTCAATGAAGTATAGCCAGCATGTGTAGAAAACAACTCCCTGCAATAGAGTAAACATTCAATTGTGGATGTTCTTACTGAGTTCAAGAGCCGTTTTGTGTTGACTCCCTCTGTGTATAGTGTAACGATGATCATACTAGGTCTTCTAATATGAATAATTGGCTACTAATAGAGGTGATTTAAAAATATTTTATAACTTTAATGTTTTAAAATAACAAATAGAATTGTATGAAACACACGTTCTATATGACATTCCATTCATTAACAGTGACGCACTTACTGTAATAGTAAGCAATACACTATATTTTTACATATGTATACCAGATTCTAAGTCAGGTGTAAGACAGAAGCAGAAGTGTTAAATAATCAATTCATAGTCCATATATTTTGTGTCAGTGGTGTACTAATTCTTTGTTTGAATATCAGTATTATAACAGCTGTTGGCATGAATAGTCATTGCACTTATATATTTTGTTCAGAGACTTAATTATACTGCTGACAAAATGACAATGACCAAGAAAAAGACACAGAAGAGGATGGAAGAAAAAAGAATAAAAAAGAATAAGGAACATCACTACCCAAGATTACAGAAATAGAGGTTCCAAGGAGCTCGCTTACACTGGGTTTACACGACTTGAATAGGCATGCCATTACATTGGAATGTAGCAATATCTTTCTGCTCATTCTTTGGATAAGTCTCAGAGGGTGACAGTAGGCAACTATACATCCTTGTAGGCTCTCTCCTGTGAAGTTCAAAGGGTCCAAACGTCCCTGTCTGTTATGACACTGCAAGAGAGTAAGACTGTTAGAGAAGGTCATACATCATCATGGATTACAGTGTCATCAATATGCTGATGACATCCAGCTCTACATCTTTTTCAGATAACGGAGACAATGCTACAGTCCAACTGCCTCAGTGTCTGAAGGAGACTGGGACCTGGATGATAGAAAGCTGGCTCAAGCTAACCCCATGCAGATGGAGGTAAAGTTATTAGGAAGAGGAAAGCACTTTGAGGAATTGACAAAAGCAATGATCACAACGTGTATTGAGGGCATCTGCCTTCCAACGGTTAAAACAGTATGCTGTTGCGGGCTTTTATGGAATACAGTGCTGCTCCAGCTCACCCAAATATTGATGGTTGGCTAGGAATTCCTTTTCTCATCTTTGGTTAGCCCCTAGAAAAAATTAAATTAGATTCCATTAGTATTCAGATAGCCACAGTATTTTGTTACTATTTCAAGTTTTTGGAGTGACTTTTGACAATTTCAGCTGACATTCAGAATTCAATAGGAGAACAAACAGATCTTCCCACACCTAAAATGTAAAATACTTGACCTTGGTTTTAACACAGCTTCACCAGATGCAGTGCTACATTTAACCTTCACTTTCAGAGTTTAAAAGACATAAATCTGGAGGTGTTAAAAACTGTTTCTTTATCTTTTAATGAAAAGTGAACACTAATAGGCAGATCAGCCATAGTTGAAGCACTGTCGAAAGCTGCAGCTGCATCAGTGCAAGGGAAAGGAACAAAAATGTTTTTAAAACAGAAACTGCTGATATGGCTTTTGATGAAGCCTTGGCGACAGCTGTGATGCTTTTTAACTTTTATTTTTCATTTGGAAAAAATGTTATTTCTTGCACTATCATTTTTATTAATAACACTGAAAAGTTAGAAATTGTTAGGCCAGGCTGAGGAGCAGGGATAGACAAAGTTAGATGTGATGTGGCTTGACAAAAATATCAGAGCCCAAAACAATTATGCTGGGGAGACAATCCTCCAGTCAATGGCTGTGCTTAAATACAAGCAAGTGTTGGGCAGAAGAGATGGCTACCAGGAAGCCACCTTGATGGAGAGGAAATACATGGATACCTTCTGGAGGGACACAAAGGAAAGTCGAATGAGGGCTTTAAGAACCAAACTGAGGACCATAGAAGTGCCTAATGAATCTTAGGAAGATGAAGTAAAGGTGTGGCTGTGAGGAAATGCTTGATGTGCCAGTAAAAAGAGATCCACTTCCTGCCTGCGGAGAAAAGTATGTTGATAGTGCAGCCACTAGACATTTTAGTTTGTGAAGCCCTTGATCAGACACTCCAGTAAGAATTCCAAAATCTGCAATATAGCAAGTGAAGGAGAGAAGCTACATTTCTTGCACCACTGTTTAAACTTCCATCATATTCTAGAATAGGGAAGATTTTTGGAAACTTATATATATGCCAATAGCAGAGATTATACCTTCTGAATATTTTCTCTTCTTCATGCAAAATCGTTCAAAGACCAGGCAGTTAATCTTAGATACTCTGGCTCTGGGTTACAAATTGGTCCCTGAGAGAGCAGATCATGTCTTAAAGGGAAGATATTGGGGTCAACTGAGCCATGTTCGGGAGCCTAGAGAATCGGGACCTCCTTGGCCTATACAGAGCCACTAATATTACCACAGCCATCTTCCTACTAATCTTCTGGATAGTTCTGGATAGCAGGAGGTAAGGAGACAAGGTGTACATAAGGCCTATTGGCCATCTCTGGGAGGCAGCATCTGTGCCCAGTGCCCTTGGATCCATCTTTCAGGAGAAAAAGGAGAGTATCTTTCAGTTCTGGTGTGATCCATCAGAAGGACCATGAATTTCCTCACTAGAAACTGAAATACTTCAGGGTGAAGACCGTTTTCCACCAAATCTATATTTAGCTGTTCCTGGCATAGCCTGTTAGCTGTCATATTTTTCTTTCCTTGACTATGTAGAGCTTGATTTAATGGAATAGGGTCTCCACCCTTTTCTCCTGAAAGATGGAACCAAGGGCATTAGACACAGATGCATGTTGTCTCCCAGAGGTGGCCACTAGGAAAGTAAATTGACAGCAACAGTTTGCAAAATTAACCTGTGAAATTAGACACTGATATTTTAGGATGATATTCACTCAAATCTTTTTCTTTGCAAAATTTTCAGGCAGTAAAGCTCTCACCATCTGTCCCTTTCTGCAAAGGTGCTAGTGTAACCATTTTTCAAACAATCAGAGCTTTTAATGCTCATAAGATTGAACTGGACTTCCTTGGGAGTTTTGGGGACTACTTTACAAGAGCTGAAGAAGGTTATGAGTTCATCAGGTTCACTGCTTTTGAATTCTGTCCTCCTCCACACCAAATTGTTGATGTTTGGACAAGGATTTGCACATCCATTTTCATATATTTTGTGTTATAAACAGGATGTTCCTCCTTGGTTTTACTTTTCATTCCACATCTTTAAGGCCTCATGTTGTAGTGAACTTCCTTGAGCAAGGAAAACTCGATAAAATTCTTGTCAGAGCTCATCAAACAACTCCGAGTTTGGTCATTATATTGTAGGACATTTGCCATGCACAAAGAGCATATACATTCAATATTGCCAATCCCATGTGTTCAAAACTCATGTGCCAGGCCCCTCAAAATCATGAGATTGGCTTAAAAGTCATGAGATTTTAAATAATATGTTTTGGGTTCTTTGGTTGATATCTAGTTTTTGAGCCTTAAGGAATTCACATTTCCAAGCATTCCTTCACAACTGTAAGAGTGATAAATTTACTTTTAAAAAAAATTGAAAAAGGAAAGGAAAGGAAAAAATATGAGATTGTCACTGAATCACATGATTCCAGGAGCTGGTGCCTTAAGAAAACCATGAGTTGACAATACTGTATTTTCAATCTGAATTATTTATTTTAGATTAAAAGAAACCACAAAAATAAGAAAGAACAAAAATAAAGTCTCCATGAACGAGCACCATGTTTTTCTTCTTTGCGACTCTCTGTATCTCAACTCGACAGAAAAGAGTAGCTGCCTCCAATAGGCTCTCAGAAATTTAAGGGGCAGCACACGGAAGACAAGAATCAAAGCAGGTTTGGGGTTTTTTTTGTGAGAGTAAGTGTGCTGTGTATTCCAATGTGTATGTGAAAAACATTATTGAAGGGAAGCTAAGTGGAAGAACTGAGTTTTGCATTTAGTTCTGAAAATGATGAGGTCTGTGGTCATTTTTATCTCTAGTGAGAGCAAGTTCCATAGCCTTGGTCCAGCTCTGGTGAAAGTGAAAGTTTTGTCTCCTACACTCATAAGCCTCCCCAAATCAGTCAATAGCTTGAGTTGTTTTGGTGGAATATAGCTGTGGTGACAGGTCAGGATCATGGAGGAAGAGGTGATCACTCTGATAGCTGGGCCCCAAACCTCATAGAAGAATTTGAATATTAGGACAAAGACCTTGAACTGGCCCCTGTCTTCAACAGAGAGTGGGTGCAGAGAGCAGATCCCTGGGATGCTGGGTTGTGGTAACCTGGGTTGCCAACAGGGGCAGCTCAAGGCACCAGCACAGCAAGTGCATGTCTGCGGTGGCAAGCTGCGGGGGGCGGGCTGCCAGTCGTCGTGAGAGCGGCAGTGAGGAAGCCTTTGGTGGCATTCATGTGGGAGGTCCACCGGTCCCACTACTGTGGTGGCAATTCGGCAGCAGGTACACCGAAGGTGCGGGACTGGTAAATCGCCCACAGAACCGCCGCCAAATCCGTGTGACCGGTGGACCTCCCTCAGAAATGCTGCTGAAAGCTCCCTGACTGCCGTGCTTGGGGCGGCAAAAAACATAGAGCCACCCATCGTTGCCAAGCAGACAGGCTGAAGCATTTTGTATCAAGGTGTGTGGCTTCAATCCTAATTTCTCTTTTCACTTCTTTGATTCGCCTCTTCTCTCCACTGTTTCTGTGCCCCGTTTCTCCCCTCCAAATTCACTCTGATACATACTCTTCCTCCTGTACCCTCTACACCTAGTCTCTCTCACACGCATACTGAGGCTATTCGGTGAGCCAATTCAGTGAGGTGGAGACGATGTACTGCTTGCTTGGGGCATCCCCTGTAACAAGGGAAGATGAGGTACCACACTGTGAGGTTCACTTTGCTGATCCTTTCAGAAGGAGGAGTAAAGTTTTCACTCACATTCTGGAACAGAATTAACAAATGGGCACAGGATGTCACATATTCTGCCAATGTCCCATCTCACCTACATCCATGACATCATCATGCTAGCAAATGCAACATCTATGTTTCCCAATGGTTCATTGTCCCTGGTCGAGGATGAGTCGATCTAAAGACCAAGGAGAAAACAAAATAAAATAACCTTAAAGACTGAAAACATAAAGAACTTGGGCACTCTCAACATCAAAAATGTTCCATTCTTGCTGAGCAATAGAGGCTGGAGTGAATATTTTAATAAAGGCATGTTCTTCCTCCTCCAGCTACCCTTCCAGTCCCTACACACTCACACACACACACCTTTCCTTTCTTTCTCTTTCAGTATGACATTTTCAGGGAAAGAAGATACCATGAAAAAAATTATTTTAAAGGGGGGAAATCAGAAAACAGAGGGCAGAGACTCCGTGAAGTCCAACAAGAGGCAAAGGATTTGCATGTAAAGAGATATAGATGGAAACAAGTTGGTATATTTTAGGGGCATATCTTCCCATCTATGAGTTATTTCCTTATAAGGAACTGAAAACTTCACAGGTTTTGCATCTGCAGTTTTCACCAGCTGGTTGTCTTGGGAAGGTGGATGAAGAAAAAGGGAGGGCAAGGAAATTGTTCCCATTTCCATTCCCTCCCTCCACCATAGAATGAGATAGGGATTCAATCCCTTAAACAGCTCCCCTGATGAGTGCAAGAGGAACTGTGCCACAACACTGCCTCTAGAAGTCTCCCACACCCAAGAGGAGTGCTGGAGGGGGAAAACATCATATTTGTTTGTACAGGAACTTGTAGCAAGTTACACTGCTAAGTGTGCTTCTCCCAGCAAGCCCAGGGGCATCCTACCTTAAGCTAGCAGAATGGCTCCTTCAACCACTTTGTGGGCACTATAACTGCTCATAACTGCCCTGGCCCATCTCTTTCACCTGAGGCTCACTGGCTCCCAGAGCCATAATTTAGCCCTCAATGAGATAAATTAATTTAGTGTTTTTTAAAAAATAGCTTTCCTTTTGTCATGATCTCACATGAACTTGCTGACTGCATGTGTCAGCAGGAGTACAGAAGACACATCACAAGGATAGATCAGTATCAGTCCAGTCCAATACATAGCATCTTGCCTTGTTTATGAATGCCCAAATATCCTGAAAGTAAAGGCACCAAGCAAAGCAGCAAACCAAAAAAACAGAGGGAAGGGAATAAAAGGGCATGCGAGGAGTGCTGTTTGTTTTGAAAACCCAACTCCAAGTGACCACAACTACACAAAGAACAAGCAAGAGGGCAGGTGGTTACCCCTAACACCTGTATTTACAAAACAAATCTAGCTTCCAACTGAGGTCAAAATAATTAAGTGATACTTTTTAAGTGTCTCAGTAATACATCACAAACAAAAATGCTCCAGATTTCTGTCAGAGGTAAATGTAAATGATTTCTGGGTACCGCTGTCTTTCAAGAAATAATATTTAATTCAACATTTTCTTTCATAGGAGAGTTAAGTGGTTGAACAAAGTGAGGGCCTGCCTTCAGCTTGATGGCTTTTCTCTGTTTGGGTGTTATGCAATATCTTTTGACTTATTAATTCCAAAATTTCAGGGAATATTCTAGGCATCAATGGGCAGAACCCTGTTGACTCTGGGAGAAATCAGAATGCTTTCAAGGGGAAATGGGGGGCAATACTCCCCCTTGAATCAAGTTAGCAGACCCCTCAGCTTTATTCAAGGCTGCAATTATCTATAGATCGGAGACCAACTTGATGGCAGCCATTCCTGTATAGCAACACCCCACACTCTTCTCTGCCTGTCCTTTCAGCCTTTCAGAGTTTAAAATGTTGGCCTCCTGAATGATTTATCTTCTAAACAGAAACAAAATAAATAATAATGTGCGGGGAAAGGGTGAAGTGGGTTGGCATGAGGTGAGAGGGAATGAGAATGCACAGAGCCATTGCCCGTGGGGGAAGAGGTAGGAGGACTCTGGTATGTGGGTTGGGGGAATAAGGAGCACATTGAGTTCCTGGCATGAGGATAGAATGGGACACAGTGGTATGGGGGAGGGGGAAGGGGAAAAAAAGTCCTTACATGGGGTAGAGGGAGGTATGCAGGTCACAACACAGCGTTTCGCAGGGGGGGAAGGGAGAAATGGGGGGCACATAAAGCCCCTGGCATGGAGGAAGAGAATGGCAGACTCTGGTATAGGGAGTGATAATGGGGTACACATAGAAATTTTGGCAGGGAGGTAGAATGGGATACATTAGTATGGGGGGAGTGGAAAAAGGGATCACACAGAACCCCTGGCATGAATGGGAGAATGGGGGACCCTGATATGGGGGAAGGAGGGGTGGGGCCCACACAGAGCTTTTGGCATGATGGGGGTAATTGTAGGGAGTCCCTGAAATAGAGGGGAGTGGGCACAAAGGGAGCTTGTGGGGGAAAGGGAGGGATGCAAGCAGCCCCTTGTGCGTGTGATGAGTTTGGCTAACAGAAGCAATGAAATGTGCAATCTTCTGGATACGTATTTTTGGTTTCAGAGCTGCCTACATGATGGTGAAATGCCAGTAAAACACACTAAGCTGAAGAAAAAAGATAAAATTTATAGCTATTTATGCTTTCACCAAGGGACTCAGAAATAAATTGCTCTGGCCTTAAGCATTAGCCTTAAATTGCCTTTTGAGATTGTTTATAATAGCCCTACTGCTTGACTACCTAACCATATCAAACTATTTGTGCCTCTCTGTTCTCTCAGGAAATCTTGACCTTGAAATAGAATAACTACATATCATGCTCATTACTAACACCACCAGTGCTAGTGGTGACCAGATGAGAGACATGAAATATCGGGACGCTGGGGTGGGGGGTGCCGGCAGAGCAACAAAAAAAAACCGAAGAGCCGGCAGCAGAGGAAAAGACAAAAAACAAAAACAAAAAAAAAACCCAAGAGCCGCCAGAGCATAGGAAAAATTGGTGGGGGCTGAGCACAGAGCACCCACTGGCAGCTCCACGCCCCGCTCCCCTGCACCAGCTCGCCTTTGCTCCGCCTTTACCTCCCCTGAGCTGGCTGCCCCCTCCCTCCAGCACTTGCCCCACCATATAGCTGATTAGCGCAGGCCTGGGAGGGAGGGGTGAGGAGGAGGAACGCGGCGTGCTTGGGGAAGAGGTGGGGCCAGGGCGGGGATTTGGGGAGGGATCCAATAGGGGAGTGAGGGGGTGGGGATGAGGCGGGGATTTGGGGAGGGAGCCAATGGGGGGAGGGGCGGACTTGGGGCAGGGGTGGGGTGGAGCTGGGGGGCGTGAGCCCCCTCAGCCTGCGTACCAGAGGGCAAAATGTCAGGACAGTTCCGGCCTGATTGAACATCGGTAGGGATGAGGGACAAACAAGTAAATATCGGGGCAATCCCAATAAAATTGGGAGGTCTGGTCTCCCTAGGTGACCAGCTGTCCCAATTTTATATGGACAGTTTCAATATTTGGGGCTTTGTGTTATATAGGTGCCTATTCCTCCCCTTGCCCGCCCCCTCCCCCCCTGCACCTCCTGTCCCAATTTTTCACACTTGCTAGCTGGTCACCCTAGTGCTAGGTTTCATGGATAACAAACAAAAACTTGCAAGAATGGGCTTATTCCATCCTATTTGAGTCATTATTACAAAAATGAGATATCAGAGTGTAAATACTTAGTACAGTCCACGAATGATGACACATTTGTAACTGACTCAACAGATGGTGATTTTACAATGGATGAGATATGTAAATTTTTATGGTCTGGTCCTGCTCTGAGGTCTTGCTTTTGTCACTCTACAGGGAACCAAGTGAACAGAGCTTGAGGATGGCTGGTTATTAAGGCTGAGATTTTTGAAGCTGCCTAGGGGAATCTGTCCTTATTTAACACAGTTAGTATGCTAATAACACATAAAATGAAATCTGTAATGATGTCATTAAAATTAATGGAAATTGGATATCTAAATCTTCTAGGCAGCCTTGAAAATCCCACCTAAATATTTTTATTTATACACACGCACATATATATACACATACAGGGCAACTTCAATCACTGTGGTACCTATGTGCCAAGGAAAGGTGCTGAGGGTCTCAGCCAGTGGCACCATGACTTCAGCTGCACAGAGAGGTCAGTACAGCTGCATAGATGGCTACCTATGCAGCCTCATGGCTCCTGCCCTCCTGAATCTCAGAGCCCATCCCTGTAAACTCCAGGATCCACAAGACTCGGAAACCTCACCCACCCTCTGCTCTGCACCTTCCTACAAAAGAACTCCTACCACTGGAAAGAATGATTTCCTGAAAGCTCAGTGAGAAGTTTATAGTTCCTTGGGAGATGCAGGAGGATGGAGGCGGGGGAGCGATCTAGCCCTTGATCTGAACCGTCACAGGGAACTGGTGAAATATTAGATGACTGGGAAAAAAACAACTGTGGAAACAATCTTCAAAACAGGAAAACTGATGGTTTGATAAGTTAAGCCTCAATCCCGAGTAATATCAAATATGTAGGGAAATGATTTAGCATTATATGGGGCCAAATTGATCACTGATGCAAGTGGGTGAAACTCTATAGACTTAATAGAATTGCACCTACTTAAACACTGTTGGTTTTGGCCCATGGAGGATAACAGACCCTGAGTGAAAAATAGCATGGATTTGTAAAGAGTGATCATTCCATAATAAATTAATAGCTGAAAGGAATGCCATAGATTTAATATAGTTGGATTCTACTTAGAGCTTTGCCTACACGTGGAGTTATTCCTGACCAGATATTCCTGAATAATTCCATGTGTGGACATGCTTATGCTGTAATAAAAATGCCTTATTCCTGTTTAGTTTAATCCATTTAACAAGACATTTTTTATTCCAGAATAATAAATGGTATTATTCAGGAATAGCTATTGCACTTTAAATTCATACCCTCTGTTTATCCAAATTAACTTTCAAGTGTAGACAAGCCCAGAAACATTATATGCAGTATTACATGATGAAGCTTACTTGCAATACTAATTCAAATTGGCTTGGGTATGAGCACTATAATATGGATTGTAAATTGGCTGATGGACTGCAAAGGCTAATGATAATCAGTCATGTAATAAATTGGATTGGTGTTGGCTTTGGTTTTATTTAATATCTTTCAGGAAAAAGAGGTTAATAAGACATGAATGAAATTTGCAGAGGATACCAAACTGGGAGATCTTGCAAACCTCATTGAGGCCGCAGTTATAATGCAAAGGGAGCTGGGGGCAATAATACAAATTGTCTGAAACTATAGGTAGAAAATAACAAAATGAGATTCAAGCTGGGAAATCTCGGGTGGGGGAAATTCAACCCTGAAATAATAAATTGGAAGGAAAATCCCATTAAGCAGTAATGCTAAAAGAGACTTAGGGGTAAAAGTGAACAGCAAAATAGAGTTACATCTTCAGTGTGACATTGCAGCAAATGAGGCCAATCTTACTGAACATATATTGATGTCATGTCACAGGGCAGGGAAGTGACACATTCTCTCTAAAGGCCTAACCCTGCAACCATTAAAGCCAATAGGAGTCTGCTAATAATGTAAATTGGAACAGGATGCAGGTCTTTCTAAGCTTGGTGAGACCACGCTCATAGGTGCTGGAACTATGGGTGCAGGGGGGCTGCAGCACCCCCTGACTTGAAGTGGTTTCCATCATATACAGGTTTTTTTACAGTTTGGGTCAGTGGCTTTCAGCTTCTCCACTATACAAATTGTTCCAGGACCCCTGACCACACCTGGAATAGTGTGTTTATTTCTGGGTGCCTCAGTACCTGAAAGATGTAGACAGATTAAAGGGAGTTCAGAGAAGAGAAACACAAATGATCAGTGAGCTGGATGGATGGATTTATGATGAAAGATTAAAAGAAATAAATATGTATATTCTGGTTAAGCAAAAATGTTGCCATTTTTGATGATCAGGATAAACTCTGATGTCATGCCACAGTGTTACAATGGGACAATGGAATGAGGTGGGCATCAAAATTATTTCTCAAAGGACTTTGAATTGAAAAAGATTATTGGGTCATCTATTTAATCACCCTGCCAGCACAGGATTATTCCCTATGATGTATTTTCTAATGCTTTGTCCAATCTTATTTGGCCTTTTGTCTCTTCCCATGGGAGATTATTCCACAACATTTCTGAACATTAAGACTGTTTTCTTTTTTGAAATTTCATCCTGTTATTCTTAATCTGACATTTTGTCATCCTGTTACTTTTAGTTACAGATGCTTTCTTTCTATCCTGTTTTTCAACCCCTCTGTAGATGTTTATCATAACCCTTCAATATCCAAGCTGCACATGGTAGTGAGTAAAGAGTGGACTTCCAGCCAGGGTCTGCTCTAGGTTTTTTGCCGCCCCAAGCAAAAAAAAAAAAAAAAAACCTCCGAGAACACAAGTGCCGACCCTAGAATTGTGCCACCCCAAGCACGTGCTTGGTTTGCTGGTGCCTAGAGCCAGTCCTGCTTCCAGCTTTAATTCTGAGTCTTCTGGTGGCTCCATGTTTCATTCAGAATCCCTAGCTCACAACAGTACCCTGACTATTTGGAAACAAGAGAGTTTACATTTGGTTTCTCTTGGTCATGGATGGATCCATGTATTGATCTATAAGGACATAAACAAATTAGGCAGGGCCAGCAGAACCAGCAGAGCTAGCAAATCCAGGGATTTGAAAGAATTGGACCCTGTTAAATGCAATGGAATTACAGAGGAACTTCTTAGCCAGAAATAATGGAGACAGAAATTGCAAGGACCAGATGACTAGCTGAAGAAAAGGAGAAATCCAAAAAGTTAGTAGATCACCAACCTGGTAGTAGGCTGCAGTGAAAAGGAAAGAATCTAGTTAAAATTATTCATTTTCTATGCATTTTCCAACCCGTGCCAAAAACCTCTTAAACAATAGCAAAATTAAATTGTACTGTAATTAGAAATATGCTGGCCCTTGCTCTGCTCTCAGGCACACTAGTGAAAATCAGGAATAACTATTGAAGCCAGTGGAGTTACAGACCAGTAAAGTACTTGTGGGAGCTCAGAATCAAGCCCTCCAACCCTAATTTATGTTACTATTTCATCTAAAGAAAACATGCAGCTCAATGAAGAAAAATGTGAAGGGTGATAGTAAAAATAAAAGTGAGGAATCTTATATAACTAGAGGAAAAATAACTTTAAGAACAGGTAACCATCAAATTGATTCTTGAATGAGACAAGCAATTGTAAATACATTTAAAGTATATCCAAATGTGTGTTCTATAAAGCCTCTATGTGCCTCTCTCACATAAAAATGAGTGGAAGGAAACAAATTAATCAATTCACATAGATTTTGGAGGACAGCTGTTGGGCACAGTTTCCTTTTTGTTCCTTGGGATGCAGGCAAATCAGAAAGCAGGGTCAGGAAAAGCACAAAAGACATGAGGAGACATCCTAGCTCCACTGAAGTCAATGGCAAAACTCCCATTGCCTTTAATGGTTCCAGGATTTCACCCCATAGCTCTATTACAAAATCCTCTGGTAACAAATTCCTGGATCCCTGGCCAAGCATGAAGAGGGATATTACTTCCCTGTGTCTTCTAGACCTCTCCCATCTCCAGGTATAGCTGGTTCCTAGACCTGTCTATCAAGCTATGGGCTGTACTCCTTTCATGGGAATTGCAGAGTACAGAGAAGTAGATAATGTTGCTAGAATCTGCACTAACTGATCATTTTAACCTATGTAGGATGGAGAACATCACATTTTGGGCTCAATTCTCCATTCTGTCCTAGCAGAGCTCAAATGGAGTGGAGATATGAGGCCACATTGTAGCTCCCTCATCTGGAGTCAACTGCCTCCAGGTCAAGATAGAGCTGTAAAGGAGCAGCTCAAATTTACAATACAGGGACCTTATATCAGCAGAGGATTAGATGTGGAGTCTTGCTCTGCCATGCCCACTCCATTCTCCATCCTGCTTCCATCCTGCTCCTGCCTGTGGAATGCCCTCATACCTCTCCCTACTCTGGTTGTGAGGAGTGGCTTGAGTGAGAGGCAACACTGCTTTCTCCAGCAGAGTTCTCCTGAATGGGAGAAAGTCCCCTCTGGACACCTCCCATTGTTTTAAGGCCACTTTGCACTGCTTATGCAAAGCGACCTTAGCAGACTGGAGAATCTGACCTATTAAAGAGTCTGTTCTCGTCTTTGTCCTCTGCTCCCTGACTCTCTTTCCTATATGAGTGATCAGCTATGTGGCATGAGGAGTGGTAGATGGGTGGCACGGGAGGGGACAGGACATCTAGCTGTGTTTCCCCTCCTCACAGCCATCCTACTGCTTTTTATGGAATTCCTGGTATTTTGCTCCCCTCTGCAATATGACTTGGGGGCATATAGGCTTAGCCAACAATTAAATTGCTGCAGAAAATAATGAATACAACTAAAGGAGGCAATAGTGGATATAAAAATCCTAACATCTATGAGTCACATTCAAATTTAAAGAAAGAAGAAAGAAATTTTGTTGTGTGTTGCCAATTGCTAAGGTGACAATCACTGGGGCTCTAGTCTCCTCTTCTTATGTGTAGGCAATTCTCAATGATATCAGTAGAAGTTATGCATGCACACAAAGAGAGTGGAATTTGCAAGTGAAGAGGTTTACCTTCTATTCAGCTGGAAGATTGTTCTAAAGAGAGATTTAAAGCAGTGTTGGTGGACTAAGAAAGACTTTTATAGTAGGCTAAAGGAATAAAATGCCTATTGTGAAACAGTAAAAAGCATTTGCTATGTTGGAAAACAAAGCTAAAAAACCCTCACCTATGCTCCACAGGACCTTCTGACCTGAAAACAAGAAACAAAGGAGCTTTATAATGTCATTGTAAAACTTACATTAATGTATGTTTTGTGGCAGTAAATTGTGAGTATATGGGGCTGTATCATGCAAGGTACCAATGGAGTGTTCTGATTAAAAAGTAATGGTACAATAGGGCCCACAGTTTGTGAAATAAAAAGATACTGAATATGTGTCTAATGGATTTGCAGGATGTTGGTTTCCCATGAGAATCCATAACAATTAAAGCATCCACTTTCCCTACTGAAGGGCTGAATGTGTTGAACAGCATATTTTAAAATGTAAATAAAACAAAACATGCAGAAAAAGTAATAAATAAATAAATAAATAAATAGGATGGAAGAGAAGAATAACAACGTGGAGCTGCCAGTGGTTAAAAAAACACTTTGAAGGGGAAACAAGTTTTATGGATTTGCTTATTTTTAAGCTGGAATGAGACATATGTCAAAGGAAAGCAAGTTCCATGCCACACGTGCAACACTGCAAAGTCACGAGAACCTTCCAGCCTGGATCTGAAATGCCATGATCTAATCTCTAAATATTGTGCAATGTGTGGCCACAGACTTCTACCTATGTAGAAGAAGCAGAATTTGTCCTTTTGACATAGCTTGTCAATAATGACACAAAGACACATTATTTGCTTTATGTAACCAAGATGGTGAAGGGACATGACCACAAGTAGTGGATCTCGGGGAACCCAGAAGACAGTGGACACCCTCCTCAGAAACCAAGACAGCCCCGTAAATGGGAACATCATCCCCCAGAAGCCCAGGGCTCTGAAAAACATAAGGCATAGTGAGACCAACTCCGACCAGTTCTGCTATATCTATAAAGAGCATAACAAACTCACTGTAATGATCAGCTGAATGAACTGCTAATATGATGAAACAATATGGATTAATCAGAATCTGCTACCCCCAAAAGTGTTCATCTGGTAGGGTGACCAGATGGCAAGCGTAAAAAATCAGGATGGGGAGGGGCGGATAATAGGTGCCTATATAAGAAAAAGCCCCCAAAATCAGGACTGTCCCTATAAAATCAGGACATCTGGTCACCCTATCATCTGGACAACTGCTCATGGTGTCTATGTCAAAAGACTGGTAGCATCTCTTGGTCTCACTCATAGCTATTCTGTACATCCACATAAAATCTGTGTACAGATAATAATCTGATTCCAGGTGGCTCCCCAGACACCTCCTTTCCAAACTGTACACCGTCTGCCTCATCTCGTGGAAATGGGGAGTGAAACCACACTGGTCTCTGGGCACAAGAAGTTGCTAGGGTACAGTAAAGGGCCTCACAAATGAGGACCTCTCCTTAACCAACAGGCAATATTAGGTGTTGGTAGGGTGACCAGACAGCAAATGTGAAATATTGGGATGGGGATGGGGAGTAATAGGAGCCTATATAAGACAAAGCCCCAAATATCAGGACCGTCCCTATAAAATCGGGACATCTGCTAGGCAGTGGGGAGCTAATTGATTCCATAGTTGCAAAGGGATTTCAGATGTGTCAGGAGACTACAGAAATTCATGATGCAGGAGGAAACTGAGTTACTCACTCAACATAGGCAATATGAATATTTTTCAATGGTCACTTCATTGATCAAAAATAGAAAGCAAAATTTGTGCAAATAGAAAATGTTTGTCCTGAGGCTAAGGGATCTGTGTCTGGGTGCTGGATCATGCTAGAAGGTTCACATCCAAGACCAATTGTTTTTCTCAACTCTAAGTGTTTTGGAAGGAAAATCCTAAGTACTCTAACCAACTGGGTTGTTAATTACAACTAGAGATGGCTGAAAATTGAAATTTCTATCCTGCAGAAAATTCCAATATTTTGAAATTTGTTTAAGTCCCAAATCAGGACAAAAAGTTTCATTTTTTTCATGGGATAGAAAGTTCAGAAGAATTTCCATTTGAAATATTTAGCTTAATCTAGTCCACTTGAAACAAAATGTTTTTATATTCCCAAATTGAAATATTGGATTTCATTTTGTTGAACTATATTGAAACATTTCACTTTAGGTTGGTTTGAAATTAATCTGTGTCCCCCTGAGCTGCTGTGATGCCTCATGGGAGGTGTAGCTCAAATGCCTCATGCCCCCATTATCCTCTATGAACTGGTGTCCCTGCCTGGACTATGTCTTCAGTTATGTGGTATGGTCATTTGACTCCCATGACCTACCAAGTCAGTTCAGCTAGAGATGAGATCACAGTACATCATGAGTAGGGTTGCCAAGTGTCTGTTTTTTTTTACCGGAATACCTGGTTGTATAGGGACCCTGGTAGCTCTGGTCAGCACCGCTGACCAGGCTGTTAAAAGTCTGGTCGGCAGTGCAGCAGTGCTGAGGCAGGCTTCCCGCCTGCCTTGGCTCTGCACGATTCCCAGAAGTGGCTGGCATGTTCCTGCAGCCTCTAGGCACATGCAGGGCCAGCTCCAGCGGTTTTGTCGCCCCAAGCGGCGAAAAGAAAAAAGCTGTGATTAGCGGCAGTTCGGCAGCAGCTCTATCACCGCTGCTTCATTCGTCGGCAGCAATTCAGCGGCAGGTCCTTCACACTTGCTGCACTAGTGCCTGGAGCTGGCCCTGGGCACAGGGGCAATCAAGCAAGTTCTGCGCTCTGCTCCTGCCCCAAGCACTGGCTCCAGAGCTCCCCTTGGCTGGGAACATGGCCAAATGGTAGCTGCGGGGGTGGTGCCTGCGGGTTCAGAGCTGCCTGATCAGCCCTGCACCTAGGAGCTGAGCCAGACATGTTGGCCACTTCTGCACCCCAACCCTCAGCCCCAAGTCGGAACTCCCTCCCTCATCCTAACTCCCCCACAGATGCTGCACCCCAACCTCCTGCCTCAGCCCTGAGCCCCCTTCTGCATCCCAACCCCCCTGCCCCAGCCCACAGTCCCCTCCCACACCCTGAATCTCTCATTTCTGGGTCCACCCCAGAGCCCGCAGCCCGAGCTGTAACCCTCACCTCCCCACACACACAGCTCAACCCCCTGCCCCAAACCAGTGAAAGTGAGTGAGGGTGGGGGAAAGCGAACAATGGTGGGAGGGCAGATGGAGTGAGTGAGGGTGGGGCCTTGAAGATGCGGTGGGCAGGGTCTAGGCCTTGGGGAAGGGATGGAGATGCGGGCAGGGCAAGGGTGTTTAGTTTTATGCAGTTAGAAAGTTGGCAACTCTAATCATGGGAGATGTAGTCTGGCCAGGGAGCCTAGCTCAAAGAAAAGAACTGACATCCGAATTACAACTCCCATGATGTGCTGCTGCAGCTCAAGCAGACATAAATTAATATCAAATTAACATGAGTCAATACATTTCAATTCAGTCCTACAAACCAAAATGTTTTGATTCAAGTCAACCCAACTCAAAATAAAATATTTAGTTTTGATTCTCCTGACAGAAAATTTTTAAAAAACAGCAAAACTACTTTTTTTCTGTCAAAAAGGTTTGTGGAGAATTCTCACCTAGCTCTAATGTCCACAAACAATGCTTTAGTCAAGAGAGCTAAGATCTGTTTTCCTACAGTAAACCGGTGGAAAGGCTAACTAACTCACAGCAGCAGAACAAAGGGCATGAAAGAAATATACTTGGTGAGTGAAAGTTCACCTCAGCCCTGTGGCCTGTTCATAGGTTAGGG
The DNA here is from genome assembly GCF_007399415.2 of Gopherus evgoodei. Lineage (NCBI taxonomy): Eukaryota > Metazoa > Chordata > Testudines > Testudinidae > Gopherus > Gopherus evgoodei. The sequence continues at coordinate 48,362,827 of NC_044325.1, forward strand.
GGATCTGAGTTTTAGGCCCTCTGCAGCCACTTTTCCATAGACAGCAGTCACTGCCTCTCCACAATCCCTCCATGGAGTTTCTGGGCCACTGGATCCTAAAGACCCTGGCTCCTGTCACACTACCCCTGGCTTGTCACCATCCCACTTATACAATAGCCTGTTCAGGATCCATGACTGCAGGGTACAGGGCATTTGTCTGTAGTTTGCACTGCACAGCCCCACCGTGGGCTTTTCAAGTGCTGTGAAGAGCCAACCTAAAGAGTCAGAGGTGCATTAACTCTAACCACTATTGTAGGTTAAGGTGCAATAAGACTATGAAGTGCACGGCATGTCAGAATTGAAAGTCTATCTCAAATGGAATTGGAATACAATGCAATCAGCTGAGTGAGCATAAGAAAACATTGTAGTCAGTGTTAGTATCCATTTGGAACTGTTTTACATAACCAGGTTTAGTCCAATATGAAAAACCTGCAAAAGGAGAGATGCATTAGCCTGAAGTGTTAGAAGCACAAATACGGGAATATTTACTTGATGAATAAGCCTAAGTGATCATTTAAAATAAATAGCTCCATAACCAGGAAAAGAGCAGTCTAAGCAAAATATTTACATGATATTTCTCCAGAGGAGAAAAATTAACTAGATGAACCTGCAGCACCTGGTTGTCTGCCCCCATCGACCATTGCCGAAACTGAAATGGCACTGGAAAAATATAATTACATCCATTCTTGATTTTAAGATATGCTTCATTCAGCAAAAATAATTTATTCTAAGCCTGTTGGGCTCTAGTGAAGTGGAGTTGATAATATTTACCTACCTTTAGAAAGTGCTTTGAGCTCTATGGATGAAAAATGCTAATTAGTTTTATTAATGTATTATTATATGTGTGAACAGTACATCACCTGATCAGGATGGTGATGGTGATTGTGAAACGCTCTGGGGGGATTAGAGAGGCTACAAAAACAGAAAACCTAATAATAACGGGGAATTTCCATTATTTCCGTATTGATGGGGCACATGTCACCTCAGGGTGCAATACACAGATAAAATTTCTAGACACCATTAATTATTGCTTCTTGGAACAGCTAGTCCTGGAATCCATGGGGGGTAATTCTTGATTTAGTTCTAAGTGGTGCACATAATCTTGTCCAAGAGATGAATATAGCTGAACCACTCTGTAATCGTGACCATAATCTCATTAAATTTAACATCCTTATAGGGAAGGAAATACCAAAGAAACCCACTACAGTAACATTTAACTTCAAAAAGAGGAACTAAATAAAAATGAGGAGGATAGTTAAACAGAAATTGAAAGGAACAGTCACAAGAGTGAAATGCCTACAAGCTGCATGGAAACATTTTAAACACATGATAATGGGTTATCTCAAATAAAAAAACAGTGGGTGGACCAAAAAAAAATGCCTTCATGGCTAAACAACAGAGTAAAAAAGGTGATCAGAGACAAAAAGACATCTTTTAAAAATTGGAAGTCAAATCTTGGTGAGGAAACTAGAAAGGAGTATAAACTCTAGCAAGTCAAGTATAAATGTGTAATTAGACAGGCCAAAAATGACTTTGTATCCGTCTTCACTGCAAAGGATGCAAGGGAGATTCCCACACCTGAGCCAATCTTTCAAGTGACAAATATGAGCAACTGTCACAGATCGAGGTATCAATAGAGGAAATTTTGGAACAAACTGATGAATTAAATAGTAAAAACTCACCAGGACCAGATGGTATTCACCCAAGAATTCTGAAGGGACTCAAATATGAAATTGCAGAACTACTACCTGTGTTATGTAACCTAACACTTAAATCAGCCTCTGTACCAAATGACTGGTCGACAGCTAATGTAACACTGATTTTTTAAAAAGGCTCCAGAGGCAAGCCTGGCAATTACAGGCTGGTAACCCTAATTTTAGTACTAGGCAAATTGGTTGAAACTATAATAAAGAACAGAATTATCAGACACATAGATGAACATAATATGCTGGGGAAGAGTCAACACAGCTTTCATGCCTCACTACTCACTCACTCACTCATGCCCTTCACCCCAATCGGGGTATGGGCCGCCAACCACAGATCTCCAGAGTCCTCCATTAATGCCTCACCAATCTGTTAGAATTCTTTAAGGAGATCAATAAACATGTGGACCAGAGTGATCCAGTAGATACAGTATACTTGGACTTTCAGAATGTCTTTGAAATGGTTCCGCACCAAATGCTCTTAAGTAAAGTAGGCAGTCATGGGATAAAAGGGAAGGCTTTCTCATAGATCAGTAACTGGTCAAAAGATAGAAAACAAAAGGTAGAAATAAATAGTCAGTTTTCACTGTGAAGAAAGGTGAATAGTAAGTCCCCCAAGTATCTGTACTTGGACCATTGCTGTTCAGCATATTCACAAATGATCTACAGAAAGGGATAAACAGTGATGTGGCAGTGTTTGCATCTGATACAAACTATCTTGAGTAATTTAAGTCCAAAGCTGACTGTGAAGAATTACAGAGACAACTCACAAAACTGAGTGAGTGGGCAACAAAATGGCAAATTAAATTCAATAAATGCAAAGTAATGTACATTGGAAAACATAATCCCAATTGTACATACAAAATAATGGGGCCTAAATTAGCTGTTATTACTCAAGAAAGATCTTGGAGTCATTGCAGTTAGTTCTCAGAAAACATCTGCTCAATGTGCAGTGATAGACAAAAAAGCTAACAGAATGTTAGGAACTATTGGGAAAGGGATAGATAATAAGATATAAAATCTCATAATGCCACTATACACATCCATGATACGTCCACACCTTGAATACTGTGGGCTGTTCTGGTCGCCCCATCTCAAAAAGATATAATAGGATTGGAAAAAGTACAGAGAAGGGCAATAAAAATTATTAGGAGTATGGAACAGCTTCCATATGAGGAGAAATTAAAATGACTGGGACTGTTCATCTTAGAAAAAAGATGACTAAGGGGGGATATAACAGAGATCTATAAAACCATGAATGGTGGAGAAAGTGAATAGGGAAGTGTTATTTACCCCTTCACATAACACAAGAACCAGAAGTCACACAATGAAATTAATAGGCAGCAGGTTTAAAACAAACACAAAGAAGTACTTCTTCACACAATGCACAGTCAACCTGTGGAACTTGTTGCCAGGAGATGTTGAAAAGGACAGACATATTTCTGGGTTCAGAAAAGAATTAGATAAGTTCATGGAGGATAGGGGCCATCAATGGCTATTAGCCTAGATGGTCAGGTATGCAACCCCGTGCTCTAGGTATCCCTAAACCTCTGCCTGTCAGAAGCTGGGGCTGGACAATGGGATGGATCACTAGATAAATTGCCCTGTTCTGTGCATTACTTCTGAAGCATCTGGCACCGGCCACTGTTGGAAGACAGGCTGCTGAGCTAGATGGGTCATTGGTCTGACTCAGCATGACCATTTTTATTTTCTTATGATTTTTTTTCTTGTTTTTTTAGTAAGATGTATAAATACATATAAATGCATTGTGTTCTGGAGGATAAATAGTATTGAATGCTAATTAGAAAAATCATCCACCAGACTTGTTTTTTTAAACAGGCGTAACAGCAGCCTCTTTAAAAGGGAAGGAAGCAATTCCTGCAAATAGTGAGTTCACCATCTGCACAGAAGGGCTGAAAACTGAACATTATTTCCTAGGTAGCCAAGAAAACAAATCATATATAAGAATTCAGACCTCTGACCACCTCTGAAGGGGAAAGCTAATGGAAACAACACCTCATCGGGGACATTACTGCATAGCATAACCCATCAGCGACCCTGAGGGAAATGAAACTGACAGGCACTGCCATTTTCATCTCTGAGCCATCATGAAAACAGTCTAATTGGATATAAAGAAAAGCAAAATAAATAAACATCATAGGGAAATATTTTCAACCTGCATAAAAAAATCATGAGTAAAGAGAGACAAAGGGAAAGTCATTTGTTTATGGCCATTTGCAATAAATCCAGCGTGTTCTATGAATAATTCAGCCAAAGAAAAATGAGATAAATCAACTCCAAGGGATGCATATTCAGCAAGATGTTGTCCTTTGGAAGGAACAAGTCACAGAAAGCATTGTATCAAAAGTTCATTAAACAATTCCTCCAGAAGTCAGAGTTCTCAAGCAACTAACTGGAAAAGCCTTCCAATCTTCTTTCTTGCCCATTTTGTCTTATCTGGACTGTATTTGTCTCAAATGGCTGGTCATTCTAATTCATGGTTATGTATGATCCTCTACGCCATGTTTCTTTTGTAGTGAGATGGGGTGGGGATGTATGTAATATTTGTCTGCTACCTCAATGTGATGTTTCTGAGTGGTACTTTTGGTGGTCCCTAATAGGATGGAGTATTCATATTCCACAAATACACATTTTATTATAACAGAACCGAAATGCATTTTTTTTTAAATATGAATACATTATGGGTTTTTTTCAGGGCAAGCATCAGAGGCTGGGTGCAAAATCTTGCTTTCTTTGAAGTCACATGCCCTGCCCATTGCCTATTCTAGTTGAGCTCTGGACAGATTGCAGGGGAAGGCAAACCTTTGCAGGCCAAGACATGGCTTCATAGTAACTCTGTGATGACTATGCTAATACTGGAGTAGGTTCCCCAGCCCTATAAGCAGCCTCCATGGGAAGGAGGATGGAAAGATTCATGCAGATGTGGATCCCTTGGCTCACCCTGCCCCTTCTCACCTATGTCCCTTTTCCATCAGCCCCCTGTGCACTGCAGGCAGGAGTCTCTCAGAGACTGATCTGTATGTACCATGGAGTTGTGCTCTCTATCCACCTTACACCCTGCGAAATCCTGCTTCCACAGGCAGCAAAATTACACTGCTTCTGCTATTAAGGGAGTACATCAGGGGAAAGACTTGCCCCTGAAGGGCATAAGCTTGTTCATCCTTTTAACAAAATATCTGTTTTCAGAGGGGAGCCCTAGAAAAATAAGACCTGACCCACATAGGTCTTAATACAAACATTTGAAGGGGGTCCACCAAACTGAACTTTGGGAGAGGGAAGATCTCATGATAAGAGATAGGAGCAATGCTTCAGAGACCAGGATTTACTTTATTCGTCTCCCACATATTTCTCATATGACCTTGGGCAAGTCACTTATTTCGCTACCTTCATTCATATTTGTAAAGTGCTCTCAGATCCTGGAATAGAAGGTGATGTGTAAGTGCAAAGTACCCTTCCAAAATAATGATAGAGGTTGAACCAGCTTCAGGATCAGGGGAGTGGAAAAGGGGCTTAGAGAAACCTTTCCCTTTCCTTAGACCCTGTGCCAAGTGCAGCTTGACTTGACACAGGGATCTGGTACAATGATCAAATCTGGCTCAACAGACATAAGCACTGTTAGCTCGGGTTTCTACTCTATCTGTTCATCCAGTGTTAATAGGTAAACAAGTTCACCTAAGGTACTTGCTTGCTTCTGGAGACAATGTTATTCCAAGGCAATGTTGTAAATGATTTATTCTGGATCCAGTTGCGGAAAACAATGCATATATAATTACTGATGTAGGCGGCAGTCAATCTTGTCCTTCCATACGTCAATGCGGGACATTATCTAATTGTATTACCTCAGCAGCCTTCTTTGCCTGGAACCTGAAACAAGCAAGACACATAAAATAGTGGGGAAACAAGTAATTACAGGATAAAGAAACTTAAAAACTATACAATAGTCAAAAAATACCTTAATGGGCTATTACAATGGGTAAACTGGCTCTATAAAGATAGCTAACCTTCTTCAGAATAAAAATTTCTACAGTGAATTTGTAACCTGAATGAACCTAATGATACAATTAGCTTTATTTTAAATACATAATATATGCTTTCATTTATTACAGGGCATAGCTGAGTAAAATTTTTCATTTCATTATCTCCAACATCCAAAGTAATTAAAAAGGTAGTCCTGCAACATGGAGACTTTTTGGACCGGAATGCTAATAATGACTACTATCTGAGTGTAAAAAATATATACCTGTCAATGAAGACATGTTGTAATTCTAATGGATTTTCCCCCAAAATTCTAAAATGCTATTCTCCTTGGAAGAGTGATATTTATTTGCCTCAATGACTTCTAGTTTGCATTTATTCGGTTTTCTATAAAAATATGCTTTTTTTCTAACTGCCAATTATTCAAACTCAGTTTGAGGTTGGAAAGCCAAGCTGCATCTTTCTTTCCAGCTCATCAACACCAGTGAAAAAGATTCTGCAAGCCATAATCTGTCTTCCATTACATCTATGAAATACCTTTGTCAACATTCAGTTGGAAGGGATTGGTGCTACAATTAGAACTCAATTAACAATTGATGCACAAGCTGGAAAAGAATCCTGCTCACTCTCTCAGATGGTATCTGTGTTCTGTACTGATAGCAGGAGTAAAAAACCTATTTTGCCACTAAAATAAGCAGAGGGGTCTCTGAATGGGGAGCAAATTTATGGAGTAAGATGATAATGCTAGTTTACAAAATCGTTTTTCAGAGTAGAACTGTTCTTTGACTAAGAAAAAAAAATCCCTTGTCTTGGGGCCCCAGAAGGAAATAGGCTTTACAACCGAGTTCTGCAGTACTAGGTGATTTCTCTTCCCAGGGATTTATCTGAACATTTGCTCCAGCTTCCATTTATGTGGGGTTCACACCTGGAATTTCACTTCATAGTACTCTATTTTGGCATATTTTCTTTGTCTTCTCAGTGTCCTGAGTTCATTTAGTCCATTTTTTTCAGTTGAATACTTTTTTAAATGTTACTTCATTTTTTTCTTTGTCCATTCTTACATCTCACTCAGACACCACACTCACCCACCCTAATAATAAGCTTGCACAAATGCCTACAAGATAGATAAACATCTCTCCTTTCTCTTCAAACCACTTTCTGATTCTACTTTGGTCTTCAGTGTATCTCTTTTCCTTTCAGTATTCTCTCTCTTCAGCACAGCTGTTGCTCGCATCTCTGAAAGTCTGACAACATTCATGCAGGTGCCTAAAGGCAGATATAGATGTCTAACTTTAGGCATACTCATTTGAAAATGTTGGCCTTTAATTTTTAGTTAATTGAAAGCCTGTAATCTCTAGGTATGAAAAGCTGGTTTGGTCTTCCAAATCTATTTACTGAAACTGAGTACAACCGGCATGATCAGTGCTGATTTCTAACCAGGAAGGTAACTGATGTATCCCAAACAGATATCCTGAGCACAAGTTTCCTCTTTTAGAAAAGAAGCAAAGAGTCCTGTGGCACTTTATAGACTAACAGACTCATTGGAGCATGAGCTTTCATAGGTGAATACCCATTTCGTCGGACATGCATCCGACGAAGTGGGTATTCACCCACGAGAGCTCATGCTCTAATACATCTGTGAGGGCTTGGCTACACTGGAGAGTTGCAGCGCTGGTGGTGGGTTTACAGCGCTGCAACTTAGTAACTGTCCACACCTGCAAGGCACATCCAGCGCTGCAACTCCCTGGCAGCGCTGGCTGTACACCTGGTCTGATTGGGGTGCAGCAATTCCAGCGCTGGTGATGCAGTGCTGCTTATCAAGTGTGGCCACCAAAAGCGCTGTTATTGGTCTCCAGGGTATTAGGAGGTATCCCAGAATGCCTGCTCACAACAAACTGGAAGAATGGCTGAACTCCGAGCTCCCCCGAGCTGCTTATCTAAAAAACTAACACAGCTCCTGTTTGCTGGAGCGAGCGAGCGGAGGCAGGCAGGGGAATTGCTTTGGAAGGTTCACAGCTGTTTGCTTGAAGAGAGAAGTCACACCGCAGAGGGGGAGGAGGGAGTTCGTGTTGAGCAGCTGCTTATGTGGTCTGAAGGCTATTTAGGAGTGCACAATTTGCATTTAGTGAATAAGAGAGGGGTGGGGGAAGGGCTCAAAACTCTTAAATTGATTGCAGGTTGGTGATGTGTATGTTCCAGTCCTTAGAACTTGCAAGGCAGGGAGCTGACAGATCCAAAAATCCACACTCTCTATCTCCCCCACGTTCCCCCTCACCCCTCTCTTTTGAAAAGCACATTGCAGCCACTTGAATGCTGGGATAGCTGCCCACAATACACCAGTCCCAACAGCGCTGCAAATGCTGCAAATGTGGCCACACTGCAGCGCTGGTAGCTGTCAGTGTGGCCACACTGCAGAGCTTTCCCTACACAGCTGTACGAAGACAGCTGTAACTCCCAGCGCTGTACAACTGTAAGTGTAGCTATACCCAGTCTATAAGGTGCCACAGGACTCTTTGCTGCTTTTACAGATCCAGACTAATACGGCTACCCTCTGATACTCTTTTACAAAGTTATAGATGGCAGCAAGTAGTGTTTAGCAAATGGAGTTTTCCATAGTTCCTCTAATTCCATTTCCTTCTTTGGCAGAAACAGATAAATTTGTTTTTCTGTCAATTACCTAAATCAACACAAAGAGAGCAGAAATAGCCAAGAAATAAAAACAAACGCCATATATGCAGAAAATGATTGATATGCAAAATAACCACAACTGGCTCATGAATGATGGATTATATACTATTGTAGGATGGGCCCCCAGGTGGATGAATATAATGTGCATAACTGTATTACAAGACACTGGTAAAAAACTGAATGCCACAGCTAGTTAAATGGCATGTGTATTTTTGCTTATGGCTAGTACCTACCTACCTATATAAGTGGAATGTAGCTAAACCTATCAGCACAGTATCAGGAGATCAGAACTAGTTAGTTCAATTCACTGAATTTGCAACCCCTGAATTTCTAATTTATTCAAACCTAAAGGCTCCAAGTAACAATGTCACACAAACACTGTAATGTAATATACGCCAATTTCATAATGCTGCATGTGCCAGATTCTCACACTGTTGGCCTGCAACCAGATAACTGAGAGAGTGATCTGGAAGGGGAACAGGGAGAAGATTCAACAGGGGCAGGAGAGAAGGCAGTACCAACCATGAAGAGGCAGAAAAGCTGTGGAAGAGAAAAACAACTGAAAATGGAGCAGGTGGGACTAACACAAACCACAGAGAGGGACAAAGAGGAAGGGAAAGAGGTGAGAAGACAACGGAAAAGAGGGATAAAGGAAAAACAGAACATGGAGATGTAAAGGACAAAGAAAAAAGGGACAGAGAGAAGAACAAAGTGGTCAGAGACAGTGGAATAAACAAAAGAACCAGGGCAGATACTAGTGTGGCAACAAAGACTAAGAGGAATGGAGAAGCTAGTTCAGTTTATGTATAGAAACAGGGGGAAAGAAAACAGGGTTCATTTCAGAGATCTGTTGAAGCAGGACAGCATCCCATTTTTTCCCCTTACCTTAGGTCAAATCAGTTGATTTTCTCCCACCACTCTTGTCATTCTCCAATGCCTTCATTCCTGGAGGCAGTGTTTTTGTTAGAGGCCACTAAGACACACTGTGTCTCATGGAATACATTTTCTTTGTCATTCTATTCTTGTATCTCAACTGCCTGGATTTTCTGTTTTTGCTTCCTTCTATATTGTCTTTGATCTCTTCTCTCCCTATTTTCATGGTAAATTTTGAATAATGTAGAGGAACTAGAGTAACAGTGTCACAAGTCATTGTAAGTGTGGCAAAAATTATGAATATTCATTGTAGGGTGACCAGATGTGCTGATGTTATAGGGACAGTCCCGATATTTGGGGCTTTTTCTTATATAGGCTCCTATTACCCCCCACCCTCTGTCCCAGTTTTTCACACTTGGTCTCTGGTCACTCTAATTCATTGTCATCTCTTCTTTTATTTCAGCTAGTTGCCAAGTACTACCTTGGAGGTCTATTGTGTAGGGCTCCAATCTGAGTCCACCTGTCCAAATCTTTGAGTCTGACCATATTCCCCACTCTTCCTCTCCAGACTCTTCATCTATGAGAAGTGATGTCCCTGTGGTATGAGATAGAGAAGACAATAGGAAATAAGTTAAGATATGATGCAGCAGATTCACCAAAACACTCTAGACTACTTTGCACCACTTTGACAATGCAAAGCAGCAGTAAATCCATGTTTATCAGCCAGTTAAGCCAGATTTATGGCTGTTTTCTATCTTTGGATATGCGCAAACAAGCCAAAGTGTACCAGTGATTTTAGCCCTAAATCTTTGTTTGTCTAAAAGCCCACAGAAGGAGTTGCTTTCTTTGTAGACAATGTCTGCTCTGCACCCTAAAACTCTACCCAGCATTTCTAATCGAAGTTCATCCGGCTGGCATCCATTTCATTATGCCACCTGTTCCCTCACTCACTACTAGCACAATGAAACTCTAAAAATGTCAAAAGTCATGGATATTTTTTAAATAAAACATCATAATTCTGGAATCCATGACTTCATCCTTATTCATCATGCTTTCCTCAAACACTCAAACAATCCCACCAGCCCCCCTAACTCAATATTTAACATTTACTTTTACTCGGCATGAATCATGCTAATATTATTTTTGCAATTAATTTCCTGTTTTAAAATGATAAAACAAAACAAAGTTAGTATTTGAAGACAGAGGTGAGATCTTTCTAAAATTCTGCAGTATAGAATATAACCTATAACAATCTCAATGTATAAAACTTCTGAGACATACAAGCAGGAGAAAGCTATATATAGTGACTTAGCAGAAAATCAACCTTCAGGACAGTCTTCCACAGAGAATCCAAAACTAGTAATAAAATGCCTCTATACTAGAGTGTTGGGAAGTTGTCCACAGGGAGAAGAACTCATGGAAATGAGCTCATATGAAGATTACACAAATGTTAAGAAGTTACTGCTTAACATTACTTAATTTATTAAGAAGGGAGAGTAACAGGTGACAAGACTGACAAATAACAAGCTTTGGGAGCACGCCTGTCCTTCACTCAACTGCTAGAGTAAAATAGTGGTTGGAAGATACTTTTCCTCTCCAGGTCCATCCCCTGCCAAATGATTGTTTCTTGGGAAGAGGAGTGAGATAAAAGGAAAAATTTCAGTTCAGTTAGCTATATTCTTCTTCCTATCGAGCAGATCCAGTATATTTGGGTCATACAACCATTTTACAAATGTGCTCTGATTAACTGAATGTCAGCCAGCTGGAAAATATCAATGCTTGTGCCAGGATGTTGGAGGATATGCAGAGTAACAGAGAAACATGGCCACCATATTACCCAAAGAGTAGATCCCTATTACAGGGTACTCGTGAGAGCAGCTGGGAGGGTTATATTTTACAATTCACCCACCTCAATTTATAGCATAGACTAAAGAGGTTCTGCTCTCATATAAGCTTGCAATGGCTTGACCACATGTACATCCCATTAGCATTATGTCACTTAGCTCTATGTTCTTGTCACTTATCAATAGAAGAATAACCTTGAAAATTTATTGTAAATCCCTTGGAAAACTAGGACTTAAAACTAGGGCCATTAGTGTACAAGAAGCAGAACTACTGGCAAGAGGAATTTGTTTCTTACCAGAATGTTGTGTCTCTCTCTATATATCAATAGTCAGTTAACAGAAAACTTGCCAGGAGATGGTTATCAAGAACATTTAGCATTGTTTAAAGGCCAGGTAGTAGGACCAAAAAAAATTCATTCTTGTTGGACACTGCAAAGAGCTTCCTTTTGTGGAAGCACTATACATTAGCTTTGAACAGTACTCACCAGTTCTTCTATAAGGCCTGACCCTTAGGGAGGGGGAGATGCATTCCATCATGTCATGTGATGGGAATAGCAGCAGGTATGCTTGGCCATATGTGTAGGGAGCAAAGGGGAAAGCAAGGAAATCCACTGTTAGGCAGAAGACGTTTTTTGCCACATGGATTTACCAAGAGCACATTTTGAGAATATTTTACTGGCTTGCAGAAATGAACATTGGAAACAAAGTATAAATGGTCATAGGTTAACAACCTCCTCCTTCTCTTGATCCCTGAGCTGATCTGTACCAGATATTTGAGGAGGAAAAGACTTATCTCTGGTTTGGAGATTGAGCTTTTTGAATGAAAGAGAGTTGAAAATTAAGGCCAAGCAAATTCAAAGGAGCTTACCCTTTCCTATAGATCAGGAGAAATATCCAGAAGGCACAATGCAGAGCGTAGGCCATTATCACAATTATACATGAGAACTGCTTCTCAGTTTTTATCTTGAGCCACAATTTGTTTAAGGAGAATTTAAATAAAAAATCATCCCTAGTGAAACAAGGGTGCTGAAACAATTTTTCTAGTGGGGGTGCTGAGAGCCATTGAACCAAACTGTAAATCCTGAATATAATGGAAACCACTTCAAGCCGCAGTGTACTGCAACACCCCCTAGTTCCAGCACCTATGCAATGAAATGTATTTGAGAATGGTCAAGCAAGGCCTCTGCCTTCCTGTCTCTGGAGTGCTGCGGTTCTCGCCGTGGCCAGTAGAGGCTTTCGTAGATCGCATCAATTGGAAGCGCCCGCGGGAAGCAGATAGTCCTACGACATCTTTCCCTGGGCAGGTCGGAAAATCCCAGCATCCTCCAAATTGCACTGAATCCTCTTGAGCACAAATGTAGCATCCATCCTTAACACGTCTGTACTTACCACAAAAACTACTTTCAGATATAAGGGCACAGTGGGAGATCTCTGAGCTTTCCCTCTGAATTAAAGCTCCCTGAGGATCATCGCCCAAGCAACTCTTTGGTGGGGATGGAAGCGAAGAATTCAGGCCACATTGCTAGAGAGCTATTGCTTGATTGTTCAGAAGGAAATTATAACAGGGCAACAGTGAATGAGTCCTGTGGTCGGCTTCAGCGTTCTTTTCCACTGTGATGACAAGTTTCGCAGGGATCCATGTAAGATTGTTTGGGAGTCTCAGATCTGATCAGTGTAATTAATGCTTTAGCTAGAATCGTTCTTTGAAACAAAGCAAAGAGCTCAGTGTGATGGCAAATCAGCAGGTAACAGCTCTGAAGGTGGATCACAATATGTAAACGACAGGTGTTTGAAGGAATATTGGCAGGTCTAATTTGGCCTCCATTTTAGTTTGTGTAAAAAAAAAAAATCAAGTTCTGCAACCACAAGAACAATAGAAATATTCCTATTACCAGATTACAAAATGTCAATGGAAAGAGATTTTTTTTAAAACGATCAAACATTCCCATTTCTGAGAGCGCTTGCCATCCAGCCCTTGCAGCAGCAAGCTCGTGCACTGCAGCTGGGGAGCGAAATGACCTCAACATCTAAATAATACTGAAAAGTGACATCTGACTGAAAATAAAAAGTAGTCTGCGTTGTCCCAGCTGAGTAAAGTGCGAAGGGGAAACTGTGCTCAGTGACAACAGACATCGGATTGTTTTCATTATTTCCGTTTTAAATAGGCTAAGATGTTGTTGGTAAATACAAGGAAGGCACTTTCTGTTAATGCAGACTTTTAAACCTCAGCATCCGTGCAAGAAATGCAGAACGTATTGTCTAGTTTTTAAACTTAATCATATTTGAAGTTAAATACTTTCGGTAACTGAAGAGAAGAAAATATCTTTTTAAATTATAAAATCAAAACTTGCTCACATTATAACCAATGGGACTATTTGCCGAAGCAAGGCGAATAAGTTTAGCCACTGAGTCTTGGGGGGAAAAAAACAGTCAAACAGACACTGTCTCTTTTTCCCCTCCCCCAATTCCCTCCATATTCACAAGCTTAATTAAAATCAACGGAGACCTGTGACCAAAAAATAGACACTCAAATAAATTATTTTGGTCCTGCGCCTGCTCTCTTTCATTCACCCTCTTCTTAAAGCAAATATATACCTATTGGCAACTTTCTCCCTTGGTTTCATCCTAAACTTAACTGCTGAAACATAATCCATTTGGGAGCTTTATCCCAGGGCCTGGGAGGTTTTGTACACCAGAGTTTTAATCCACAGCGGCTCTAAAATGTTTAGCGACCTAGCAAATCTAATTAACATTGCGGGGGGGGGGGGGGGTGCTCTCCTCCACTCTTTGCTCAAGCTATATACCGCTCCAGACTAGGGGTTGCAGGATGGCTCCCCAGAATTGCCAGCATTTGAAATGATTAACGAGGAAATAGCTTAGGATGGCAGTTGTAGGATTGGGGAAAACACTGTTGTTTTTTTCTGAGATGAGTTCCTAAATATAGGGTCTTTTTTAAATAAAATCCTTCACAAATGAGGGCAACAGCCCTCTCCCCTAGAGTAATAACCCCCCTCGGATCCTAATATGCCAAAGCTGTCCATAAAGAACTGATCTGTCCAGACTGCAAGGGGCTTCCACTCAGCCCTTGATTCTCGGTTGGCATTTCTCCCTTCCCCCTCATCGTGTGAAGTTCTTCCCCCTTCTGCAAAGTGCGTTTTAGGTAAAGGGCATGTCAGTGTCTCCTGGGGACAAGTCATAACGGCACAGCAATGCGGCACCAGCACCCAGGTCAAATCTGTCCTAAAACAGAGGAGACTCTCGCCTATAAATGCTGCCCTATGCATAAAATAATGGTCCCTTCCATCGGTCTCTGGGCAAATGACATATCAGGAGAGGAGTCAGAGCCCTGGGCTTTGGGGCAGAGGATGGGCACTGAACTGTAGGATAAGCGTGCTGAGGCCGAGGTGGGGAGCCCACGGAATCCTGTAACAAACACTGAAAGCGCGGTGCAAGATGAGCATGAGCCTGCAAGGTGGGGCCAAAGAGGACTCTGCATTTGGTCAGAGCAGCCCTTGGAAAGCCACAGGTTATCTCCGGAGCCTGCACCCAAGAGGCACTGTAGAGTCCAGGCTCAAAAAGGCTCTTTTTCCTACGCAGCCTCAGCTCTTGAGACTATGAAGTAAAGGTTCCCCTTTCATTTCCTCCGAACTGAAAACCTGAGCAAATGTGGACTCATTCACTTCAATCCGCCAGACTTTCTCATGGCTTATTGAAGTAACCTGTGGAGTGAGACTTTACGACAGAGGGAAAGATGTAGATTTTCCCGATGATTCCTAACGACAGTTCCTCCCATCGGAGCAATAGATTTCAAGGGAGTATTTACATGGTGTGTTTGTGGAAAATAACCTTTACTTACACGGACACCCATTTTCATCTTACCTCTCAGGAGTAGCTGACTGTAAAGTGTTCTAGCAGTGTTCAGTTATACTGTTTAAACCGCTCTCTTGCGGTTTCTTTTTTTCCTGCTGTCCATATTTAATTTGCTCAGACATCTGGGCTGTGGGAGGGTTATTCAATGAGCAGGCAATATAGTAACAGGAAGTCGCCTCTAAAGACTGGATCTGAATTTTACTTTTATTATTAACTCTTTTAAACTAAGCAAAGCTCGTGTAATGGCACTAAATTATTATTACACTACACTGGTAATAATGATCCTTATACAGATAACAGAACATTCCATTACACTGCACAGCGCGCTTTGTTGGCTGTGGTTTCCTATTTCCACCACTCTGCATGTTCTAAGAGTAATTATTTTGATTCTTCTTATCCAATGTTACCTATGAGGGCAAAACGAGCTAATTCACTGTTCTCGCTCATGCATTGACTCGGGGCTATCCCACCAAGATTAATCACGTCTAAGCAATGAATCTCGCTCAAACTGAAAAACATCAAGCGCCTTTCCTCCCAAAGGCAAAGGAAACTTCCCAGAAGGTGTGCACTTCCCGGAAGACACTGACATCTATCATTCACGGACAGGTCGGGAATTGGCTAAGGTGTGTCTGTTGCTTTGTAAATCAAAGGGTAACTTGTACCAACCTTACACAGCCAGCAATGTTGTGGAGCCTACACAACAGGGACTTAAGGAGGTGCCTTTGACTTTTTCAAGTTAAGATTTCAAAACCCGTTGTGTAGACACAAGCACCCTGTCTGGAAATTCTTCGACACCCTTTTGTTGTAAGTGTGATACTCGTTTGAGCTGGATCCACCAAAGCATTTGAGCACGTGCTTAGTGTTAAGCATGCGAGGAGTCCCACTGAAATTTGAGTGCTTTGCTGAATCGGCTCCTTAGTTTTTGTTGCGTCTAAATTGGCTCCGCTTCCACATGAAAAACACCTGCAGAGCGATACATTTTCGTTTTAAATGTTAAAAAAACGAGAGACACCCTTCTTGATTGATTTGACATCAAACAACGTTAAATCAGTTAAACCAGACGCCGAAACGTGCAGAAATCTTTCCCCTTCAGACACAGAGAAATGCATGGACATTCTGCTTTTTTCCAGCCCCTGGACTGACTACCTAGACTATCTCATCTGGTTCCCATCTGGGAGGCATGCTAGCACTTGTTTAAAAAGACACTGTTAAATTTGGAGAGCCCTGAGCTGCTCCTTGAGTTCCCAGCCCCCGCAATCCAGCTGATGAGGAAAGGCGCTGTGGTTTTGGTGGCACCGTTTGCACTGGGATTGGCACCATTTGATTGACAAATTCTCCCATTCTTCCACATCTTGAGTGTTATCAAACGGATTGTGTGGGGTCACAAGCTATTGAAGAACCGTCCATGTAGCCGCAGAGAAGAGAATAAAACATTCTGCAAACACAGGGTGCAGACGGTGGCATTCTCATGAATATGCTTCCAACAGACGAAATGCATTTCATCTTTCTTCTTCCTCCTCCTCCTCCTTAGCATTTCCTTTTCGCTCAAGCGCGTTAGTAGACCTCATCACCAGGTAAAAGAACATACCGCTGCCAGGCAGTGAGGTAGGATCAAATCAGGGAGTTCGGAAAGGCTGGATTTCAATTGCTCTGAAGGCAGCTCTCTCAAAACTGAGGTCGGAAAGGTCCTTTAAAAACAAAAAATAAACTTTCCTGATAGTTGCACAGGAGACTGAACTACCCTGCTGTAATTAACTTGAGTGGCTCAGTGATAGCATTCCACTAGGATAACTTATTTTGCTAAAAAGTGTATGAAAGTCATATGATTTGCAATAAACAATCCGTGTGTGTGTGTGTGTGTGTGTGTGTGTGTGTGTGTGTGTGTGTGTGTGTGTGTGTGTGTGTGTGTGTGTGTGTAAGCTAAATGACAATGACAAAAAGC
The DNA here is from genome assembly GCF_007399415.2 of Gopherus evgoodei. Classification (NCBI taxonomy): domain Eukaryota; kingdom Metazoa; phylum Chordata; order Testudines; family Testudinidae; genus Gopherus; species Gopherus evgoodei. The sequence goes on from NC_044325.1 coordinate 48,379,782, forward strand.
GAGTTTTACCTTTATACATATCAGAGACGCAGGACACATATAACATTCACATCAACTTTCCTTTCCATGATCCAGCGCAAAGCCACCTCCTCACTGATCGGGTTAATCTAACTGAGGAATATTTGGAGGCCATTCGTTCGAACAGGAGGACAAACAAGAATGATGAACCAGAAATTTTTTGAAAAAGGAATAATTTCAACACATTAAAACGGCACACCTGCACCAAGACCTACTACTGTAGCGTATGGGCAGAATTACCGTCAGATAGGAAGCCCGCGCTATATTAAACGGCTATTAGACATTACTCGGAAAGATACAGGTTCCAGTGATATTTCGTAGGAAAGGCAAAACACGAGGATTTTTAGACGTGTCATATGCATAGCTAATATCCTGAATAGAAAGCATCCCTTTTCCTTACCACTAACAATAACTTTTTGCAATAATTAATTTGGGATTAATAATTGAGTAGTTTTGGAATTAGGTAAAATGTAATGTAAACTCCTTTCAAAAATGTATTATTCTTGCCTGCATATGCTGCAGAATTAGTATTTTTCCATATACTTTTATATCCTGTTCCTTTGCTAACGTAATAAAATAAGGTGGAGATTTATGTGGAAAATCCGGGAAAAAAGCTTCAAATTTTAACTGAATATTCTCATCGAGAGCATTGAAATAAATATATTAAAAAATGACAGCTTAATGCAATTATCCCTTGGCAACGCCAACGAAGGAAATGTGCCACGTAATTAGAAAGATGAACTAAAGACGTGAAAAAGAAAACAGGACGTCTCCAAAGCAGACTCATTTCTAACCAAAAATTATTCTTCCCAGATTAAGATGTGCTGTAGGCAACACAACAGACTCACAACAAACCCTCTTTTCGGTATTAAGGCTGGAGATAACCTGGTGCCTAAAGAAGCAGTTGAACTGATGTAGAGGAACTGATGGCATGACAGAAAAAAAGTTCCACCGATTATATTTGTGTGGAAAAGCTCACCTCTTGCAGAGCTCTAAAGTATAATCAAGGCGCAGGCTTTCACTTGAAGGGTGTTAATTCTCATACGGGAACCTACTTTCTCCTAAACCGTTTCTTGCCTACTGAATGAGAGCCTCCCAATTGAAGTAAAATGATCCTTATGTCTAATATCAAGCACAGTCACAAAGCGACTGGCCATTTATGCTGCCACTTTAGACAAAGATATTTAGTTATTCCCGGGTAGCAAGTGCACTTTTGCATATTTAAGCAGGAACAAGTAGAGTACAAACATATTTACAAGTGCAATTATTAAATAGTCATTTGATGCTTTAAAGTCACTAGGTTAACTGCACCTTTGCTGTAATTTTCTTAATATTCAGATAATCCATTTATTAAATTAGTTCCCAATCCTTTGGGCCAGTGTGTTAAAATTCATGGAAGGTTTTTCGTTGTGTTCAGGAGAGACACTGAAATGTGTGATTTGTAGTTACTGTAAAAGTTGGAAGATTCCTTCAAAGTCTTGGCAATAATCTGAGTCACATTAACTATTCGAGACATATATATGTATTAATATGAATGGACTCTACATTTACTTAAAACTAGATTGGGCAAAATACAGTATCACACATTTCAAGGAACCAAACCTTCATTGGCAGGATGATGGACCGGATGACCAAATAGGTCTTTTCCATCCCTAACTTCCTTGATTCATAAATAACCTTAGAAACCATATTTAGCGGTGCCATAGGAAGCCTCTGACACTGCCCCTACTAGAAAATGGCAAATGACATTTTGTTTGAAGATATTTTTCAACAATCTGTCACCTATCATTACTTTACGTATTTGCAAGCAAGCTTCCATCTCTCTTCAAAGTAAAAAGTAGGCAAAACGATCTGATGATTTAATGTACAGGAACCAGACGTTGATTGTGGCGTTGCATTTGAAGACTTATTAATAACATATGCTATAGAGAAACCTGCTCTGCAAAGGTTGTTAAAATGCAGGTGCTGTTCACTAGCCAGGCTTTATACCTGACAATCTTTTGGGCATCTCTAGGACCCTTGGTATTGTGCAATGCCCAGTGTTGGAAACGGTGCCTCAGATATGGACGTTAGATTCTCAAACTATTCTAGGAGAGATTTCTCCCTTCAATGTTTCTTTAAAGTCTAACTTAGTGGGGAAGGAGGGAGTGAGGGGGGAAGCGAGGGGAAATAAATCCCTTTGTTCCATAATGTTAAACCCTATCTAGCTATCCCTCACAAAGGCTGAGGCTATAATGTTAGGAGTCGGAATAGAATTGTAAGTAATTTCTCTTTAACTCAGCAAATTTGTCTTTACAAATGCCATAAAATTCCCCACCCATAATGCTGCCACCCCAGAAGAATAAAATAAAATTACTTGTGCTCGCGGAGTCTTTTAAAAAAAAGACATTAAAAATCCTGACAAGTAAAACTTAAAGGTGTTTACCTTGTCATCAGCATGTAAGCTAATTATCTTGGGCAAGATGTAGGCTTCTATTGTCTTGTTGCTTTAGTGCCTATGCCCCGCCTCTGGTGGCAGCCTAAAACCTGGCGTCTGGCTAAAACAAACGAAAGGCAGCCCTGAGCCTCCACTCAATCCAATTAAGGCGGACTTCGTCCACTCGGTTACGTGTACATCCAACAAGATCAGCGTTAAGGCAACACCAGAATATTTGGCAAAAAAGATTTGCCTCCCCTTCCCCCTTTTTTTTTCAGCCGCCGAATCATGTCGATGAGCCCAAAGCATACGACTCCTTTCTCAGTGTCTGACATCTTGAGTCCCTTGGAGGAAAGCTACAAGAAAGTGGGCATGGAGGGTAGCAACTTGGGGGCTCCCTTGGCAGCCTACAGGCAGTCTCAGGTTTCTCAGCCAGCAATGCAGCAGCACCCCATGGGCCACAACGGGACAGTGACTGCTGCCTACCATATGACAGCGGCAGGCGTCCCCCAACTCTCCCATACCACTATGGGGGGCTACTGCAACGGCAACCTAGGCAACATGGGCGAGCTTCCACCTTACCAGGAGACTATGAGGAACAGTGCTTCAGCCACAGGATGGTACGGGGCCAATCCGGACCCCCGCTTCTCTACAAGTAAGTGAGCCCCGTAACCAGCGGGGGAAACTTTACGCATAGCTCCAGTGTAGCGACTTGGAGAACCCATGTACAGTGCGGGTTTGGAACGAGGGGCGGGGAGGAACAAGGGGGGAAAGTGGCTTGAAGTCGAAACCAGGTCAGCCCAAAGATCTGGATCGCGGCAGGGCTGTCTAGGATAGATACGATCGGTATTTTATTTTTTCGGCTTCCCAGGCTCCTGTCCTGTTTTAGCTCTTTCTCGATAGCCCCTGTCTCTCGCTTTCCATTTCACCCCAGGTTCGGGGGTTGCTTCACTGAGGGAAGGTATCCGGCCCCAGTGAGCCAGCGCTCCCTTGCCGAAGAAGAACCGACGGGGGAAATGCCCCACGATAGGAGCGATTTCATTGTAGGCGAGGAAACATTTGGGTGGTTGTGTCCTTGGGGGGGGGGGTCTCTTCCCAAGTCTCCTGCAATAAAACCTTGCAGATAAGGGCGATAGAGAACGGAGACGCGGAAAACATTGTCATTAGCGCAAGGGACTCGTTTAGATACATTCAAACACCTCCCAACTTAAATTCCCAATAATTCGCAACTAAATCGACCCCTCAAGCTACTTATTGACCTACCGTGTCTCAGCCCCCCACATGCCTGCTTAACACAGAAGGTGGTGGAAGGGGGAACTCGGGTGTATTCGTTTAATAAGGCTCTAGGAGCGAGATGTTTTCTTCTTACGGAGAGTGGTTCGAAATGGGTGTGAGACCCGTTTGAAGGTGGAAACTTGTTATATGTTCCTAGCACGGCTCTTGTTTCGTTCTCTTTCGCTATGGTCCAGCTCTCGGATAGCCCATGTTTGTACATACTCAGTTATTGGTGAAGGTTTTGCTCCGTATGACCTCCTAAGTGTTTGGAATAGTACAGAGACAGGTGGGGGGGGGAGTGTAAATCGTTATCAAACTGTACCCTGCTAGTAACACAGCGTGCAGCGGTATACGGCCCGCCTGGCTAGGTGGTGGGCCAGTACCAATGCAACCGGCTTAGGTGGGGTTCGAATAGATTTTGACAGGGAAGGTGATTAATCGGGGAGAGGATCTTGGCTTTGGAGTCACTATTCCAAAAGCGTTTCTCACCCAGGCAGTCCTGTGCCGCTAACTGTGTTGCTTAAAATGTGTGATCTTCTTGATTTTAGTATCCCGCTTTATGGGGCCGTCTTCTGGAATGAACATGGGCGGCATGGGGAGCTTGAGCTCGCTGGGAGACGTTAGCAAGAGCATGGCACCTCTCCAGAGCACTCCGCGGAGGAAACGCAGGGTCCTTTTCTCCCAGGCCCAGGTTTACGAGCTGGAGAGACGTTTCAAGCAGCAGAAATACCTCTCGGCTCCGGAGAGAGAGCATTTAGCCAGCATGATACATCTCACTCCGACTCAGGTCAAAATCTGGTTTCAGAACCACCGCTACAAGATGAAACGCCAGGCCAAAGACAAAGCTGCGCAGCAGCAGATGCAGCAGGACAACAGCTCTTGCCAACAGCAGCAGTCTCCCAGAAGAGTGGCGGTGCCCGTGCTTGTAAAGGATGGCAAGCCCTGTCAAACCGGCTCCAACACACCGACGGCAGCTCTCCAGACCCATCAGCAGCAGGCAGCTGCAGCAATCACAGTGGCTACCAATGGCAACAGCCTGGGACAGCATCAGAGCCACCAGCCGAACAGTGCTGGGCAGTCTCCAGACCTGGGACAGCACTCAGCCAGCCCTTCGTCTCTCCAGAGCCAGGTCTCCAGTTTGTCTCACTTAAACTCTTCTAGTTCTGACTATGGCACTGCCATGTCTTGCTCTACCTTGCTTTACGGTAGGACCTGGTGAAAGGATTTTTTTTTTTTTGTAAAGAAAGCTCAGAGGCGCCCAGTCACACAACTCTCTGCCCTGTTCAAACTATTTTATTTTTATTTTTATTTTTTAACGAGCGGTTCTTTGAGGAACCCCTAACAGAGAGACAGAGAGTGACTTTTAGGTTGTTAAATGGGTATTTAATAAAAACAAAATAAATCATGGAGCAGTTGCAGAACGGAGCCCATGAGTGTCATAGTCTGAAGGCTTGGATTTCAAATGTACACTTTGTCAGCGAATAGACCTTGCATGTAAATATAGAGATTTTCGGAGGGGTGGGGGTGGGCGTTTCCCCCCAAAAAACCATTCGTGTCACCCAGACAAAAGGAAAGGCCCTCTTTCTACTCCCCCAGCCCAGCCGCCAGGGCCCGCGGATGGAGAGATTGATTCGTCACAGCTTGGCATTTTTTTCTTCCCTTACTTTTGGTGTGAACCTGTAGCTGTATAATGCTGTCAAAAGTTGGGCTAACCCCATAGTTTTTAGTAATCTGTATATTTTGTTGTAAAGAAAAAAAAATACAATCAACCAAATCAAACCAAAACACACACCCGACCTTTTTTATGGACATTGGACGATCAGTGTAAATCCTTTGGCAGTTTGTTATTTCCGCACGTCTCCTCTTTCTGTTGTAAACTTATGTAGATATTTGGCTTAAATATAGTTCCTAAGAAGCTTCTAATAAATTATACACATTCCAAATATTCTTTTTACTATTATGATTATTTCCCTTGGCTTTCCCCCGTAGATCTCTCCGCCCACCCCCGAAAACAAGTGAGGATGCTCATAAATACTGACACTAACAGCAAAAAGGCCCAAATCTTGCGCCCGCTGAAGTCAGTGGGGAAGTTCGGCCCATTGGTGTCAATGGGAAGCAGGGTCAGGCCCATGGTCTGGAGAAGTGATAAGCGAATATACGTGATAACTATATTCCTGTTTTATCTAATGACGGAATCGAGTCCGAATTGATTAGCCAGATATCAGGCTAGGGAGCCCACAGCACATGGCTGGTAATTCATAGAGAAAGGAAAATATTCCAGAAGCAGTCACTGCAGTTCCAAAAGGCATTTAAGAGAAGTTAAACGGCTGAGGTTGTTAGAAACAAACTAACGAGTAGCCAGCCCACTGACAGATTAGCAAGTGCAACCGTTTTAAAGCGTGTCCAGTTTTAATAACTTGTACAAAGATCATTTCTACCAGGTTTTATGTACTTGTATTTTAAGGAAAGTATAGTCACCTTATTTATAATCAAAATAAAATGGTAGTTTATTGTGTCCGGCGTGTAGTTTGAATTAACTTTTTTTTTTTTATAAAACTGTATTTCATTTTACACACAGGCGCAAACGCATCACTTCAGTTTTTCCCTGCAGCTTTCATCCTTACAAAACAGGCAGGGGGACTACTTTGCTGGCAGCGCATTTCTTTTTAACGCAGATTCCTTTTGCTTTGGTGCCTGGACTAGGCTGTAAAGACACAGGTGAAGGGGGGGTGGGGTGTATGTTTGTAGCTGAGAAACAGACGTGCATGTGTTAGTGATGTCAACACTATAGGGATTCAAGAGAGAGATGTGTTAACTTCCGTGTAAATAGACAAAGTAGATATTGTGAAATAGCTTTTAACAAATATATTAAATTCACAAGCCTTTTGGCCCATTATTCCTTTTCTGAGTGTAACTGAAAATCCAAAGTGCCCAGTGTTAACCTATCCCATCAAGGACCTCAGACCCTAATTTCCTCCAAATCGCCGCCTTAGTTGTAATTTTCCCTCCGATTTTTAAATTAAAACGCAGAACTAAATCTCATAATTAAAAGATTTCTGAAATGCTGAAGAATCACGAACCAGTGCCTGTTATTTGAAACGGAGTGAGAAAGGAGTTAACCAGGAGTGGAAACAAGCAAACAAATCTACAGTTTTTGTAGCAGCGCCGGAGGGCTCTCATCATCTTCGATACCCTTGTGTTACTGAGAGCTTGGATAAGAAAAAGGAAAAAGATTGTCGGATCCTTCTGTTAAACAGAAGGACATCACGTGCGTCAGCGGGAATTTCAAGCCCCTAGATTTTCATAGTATTCCGTAGGTTGATAGAGGAAGATTATCAACTGGGCTAGAACATATTTTAATGTTACTTTTTTCTCTATTACCCGAATATTAATTTCAGATGTATAAGTACATGTCAAAACTAGCATTCACAGCGCCTAAACTAAGTGTTCGGTGCTGTCATTTAAAATAGAAATACACGGGAAAATTGCTTGGAATTTCTTTGAGGTGTTAAACTTCTGTTCTTAGGTCCTGCTCCAAAGGGAGATCTGTGCATATTTAATGCCATACATTTTAGTAGGTCTAGCTCCTCTCTCCCGATGTTAAAGAAATCCTATGCTTAAACCGACATTTGCCCTTTCTTGGGATTTCTTTTAGAGTCCTTCCAAAAACGGGTAATTTTCCAACGCGAGGGGAACTAGCAATAATTGGAAAATCCTAAAACTATTTTCATGGAAGGGAGAACTGAAGTTGACATGTTTAGTGTAGAACCAGCTAGCGACTTAACAGAACAGACTTTGGGCAATAAATGAATTTTATTGTATCTAGACAACCTCATAAACACACATTTGGTGGTGGGTGTAATTACTGTAATGGATTATTATGTACACTGGCTTATCTTTCTTAAACTAAATTTAGTTTCGATTAAATAAACTCGTTTCCACTTTGTCTGATGTCGGCTTAGTTTAAAGTCTGTTTACTTGTTCCACAGAAAGGTGAATTCATCTCTTTATAAAGCACTAGAGACCAAGCAAACACAATTCAAACTGTATTTACATATCAATCAGGAGAAATGCAAACAAACTGCCTCTTTAACAAATTTATAGAGTTTTTTTATGACACCGTATTATTAGCCTTTTATCATAGACTCCTTTGTACAGCCAGTTACGTCTGCCATTACGATCAAGATATTCCAATGACTTTTAAAACATTTTAATCTAAAATATCCCTTGAGTAGACTCGCGGGAATTGACCCACTGTATAGCTCTCCTAAATTAAAATATATGCTACTATGTAAACCTTTGCCTCTTCCCATGCCACTGATTTTCAGTCGCTTGTTAATCAATGCAGAACTCGAATACTGGGAAGTTAAAAAGGCGGGTGCGGGGGGAGCTAGAACAGTGATTAAAATCTTTGAAATGATGGAAGAGAAATACATTTCCAAAATGTCTCCGATCACATATACAAATCAGACCACAGGCACCAAACCTATTTTTTGTAGTTAAAGAGATCTAATAAAGAATGGCTGTTTCCTCCTTCCGCTCCCCCTAGCACTGCCTATAGATGTAAGAGATTTGCTGAGGGCATTTTTTTCCCTGCTGTAAATAGGAGTTCATGCTTGAGTGCCATGAAGTGTGTGGATGTAGTGGCACAGCAGGCTGGAGGAAAAAAAATCAGGGCTTCGCCATATTTGCTGTTCGGTATGAACGCATTTTTGTTTCAAACCAACGTCCTTTTACCACCAGTAGCTGAGGAGTCTCGGAAAGAAACACAATCAGAAGGATCTCCAATCTTGGGGTCTGAGCCAAGACGATATTTCTGTTCCCTGCAGTCAGAATAAGAAGCAGTGCAGGGATGATTATTATACACACGAGAAAACCAATCGGGATGCTAATCTAGATGCGTATTGCCTGCATTTTGGTTCAAAAGGCAGTTCCATATCCTAATACAGTTAGTTGTTTAAAGTTCAGATCCCAAACAATGTAATCTGAGACAGCTCTAAAAATGACACCACAGAAAAAAAGTATATTAGCAGTTTTATTGCAGACAGCAGGTAAAAGGGCCTCGCTGGGGAGTGAGCTCTATTCTAACTACTCATGGCGACTGCTTTTACAAAGGGAACTTGGAGGTAAACACTGAATGGCTCCTGAAGAATTTCAATCCTTTCAAGGCAATGTTTGGAGCAAAGTTGACACTATCTTTCTATCTGACCAGCTGTTCCTCTTATGATTCCCATCGAAACTGCCCCCTCCCCCAACAAGTAAATGGTAATATTGTATATATGTATCAAATGGGTACAAAGATAGAAATATTGTCTTCTATGGCAAATTGATGATTAACACGAAATGAGATCTGGTTGTCTCTGGCTGCAAGCACATTAGGGATCAGGTAAGGTCAAAGCTTTATATATTATGTCTTTTTCTCTAAGGCTTCTGGTCAGTTTCGGATAAAGAAAGTGAGTAAGATGTGTTGTCTTTAAATTAAATTAAAATACTATTTAATGCTTAAAGTAACTGAGCATGCCGAAAACCTAAAATGGAAAACGTTAGTTCTGAGATTCAAGCTTAGATTTAAAGGTTCGGTTCTTTTAAAAAAAACTTGATCATTTTTATAATAATAGTGAAGATATGAAAACCAGTTTTATGAGTATGACTTCATTGACCTAAGCTGCCATATATAAACTTCTCTAAAGTAGTATGTTTAATTTTAAAAAATATGTACAATGTAATTAGCAATATTTAAGCAGTTTTAATAATTACGTCCGTATCTCACATTAACATCAATATGTGAAATTGACTAATATACTTTTAAAAAATATTTTTCTATTTGATAAACACACTGGGGCTATTCATGTGATTTTTAATCAACGGGGGGGGGGGTTGCATCTCCCTAGCAAAAGAATTTACATAATGATCTTGCTACACTTAAAAAGTTTTCTTGTTTTCTGTTGATCAGAACTGCGAATATCTTTCCGTACCTTGCTTTATAATTGCAATGGTTCTTAACGTGTTTCTCGGGGAAGCACTTAATTGATTAGATATTCAGAAAATGTGTATATAAGAGATTAAGACAGCATAGTTTCAATACAGAAAACTAAGGAAAGAGTAAGATCTAGTGGCTTTTTTCTTTGAGAAAGTGAATTTTCCCAAGTAATGCTGTGCTAAAAGCATCCAAACATGCGCACACCTGGGAACTTTGAAAGAACAAACTTTCTGTTTCATATTAAAGGTGCAGCTGAAGTGGCTGAGTTCATTTCAGTTTGTTAGTGACCTAATAATGTAACTCCAGGATGCCTCTCTTTTGGAGTTTCTCTCAGTGCTTTTGTTTGGCAAACTTTTTTTGTTTCTCAGAAGCACTTATAAATAATATACTTTTGTGTCTATTTTTATTTTGATCATTTACTCCCAACATGCCGATTTCTTAAGATATGTATTATTATTAAAACAGATAATACAATCAATCATGGTAGTAATAAAATAGAGCCACCTTAGCGTTCTTCTCTTTCTGAATCAGTTTATTTTATTGAAAGAAAGAAAAAAAAGAGTATTTAACATGGACAGTTAAAAAAATATAAATACTAGGCACAACCTGCATAGATGCTGCTCTGACAAGCTGATTTATCTCTGGAGCATTTAGAACCCAACAGGTTCAGTTGAAGAAAATGTTACATTGAAACAAAACTGAATAGTTAAGTGAAGGTGGGGTGTTGGTTTTTTTATTATCATTTGTGATTTTTTTTCATTTTTTCTCCTCTTCCCCCTAACATCTATTGTTAATTATTTAAACTGTTAAAATTATTTCATCATTTCTAGCACCTAAGAACATTTTTATATATTTTTAAAAGGTTTGTCCTTAAAACACCTCGAGCCTCAGTGTGTGCTTGGAAAAATTTGACTCCATTTCTCCTGACAGGTAATCGTTTTCTGAGGTTTATCTCCCAGATAAAAACAGAACGGAGCACAAAATGAAAGGCCTTCAACATCAGCTAAAACATAGTATGCCAAAGTTTTCTCTATGTTTTAAAAACATATCCCTCAGTATGGAATAGAGGGCCTGATTTTGCTCCCATTTAAACCCAGGGGAGTTTTGTCATTGACTTCAATGGAAGTAGGAGCCAGTTTAAAATTATCACCATTTATAGTTTCACTAAAGTGAGAAATAACTCTTCTGAAAGAGTCTTTGCTCATTTAATGTGGTGATCAGGCAGATTTCAGGAGTAGTGGGTGGTAACAATTTTCAATGAAGTTCAATTTATTGTGACCTACATGCAGCCTTAAATATAAATAACAAAGGAGTTTTGTATGTAAAGTGCTTAGCTTGTTAATTTAATTAATTTGTTTGTTTATTTGTTTATTTATGGAATACGGAAAAAAGCCCAATAATTCTAGACTGGACTGTTGCAGGTACTACAATGGAAGATTCTAAAGTATAAATTGAGAGCTTCTTTTACTCCTTGTCATATATGGAGGGGGGCGGAGGGGGAAGAGAGAATTAAAAACATCAAGCTGATCATTTGTTTTACTCAAATGCATATACCAATCCTAAATCCAATTAATAATTTCTTCTAATTGTGATGCTTTATATTATTTATGGCTAACAACATGGTATCCTATTTAAGTATGCTTATGACTAATGTAATCAAAAGTATATGGACCAGCATATACAACAATTGCTTAGTACTGAAGTTATAGAGAGAAAGGTTTATGAAGAACACTGCCCATTAACTAAACAGACTTTCCCTTTCCTAGACAGTGTGCTAAAAAAAGAAGGAAGTGATACACCCGAATAAACACACCAGCTGTGCCTCCTAACAAAAAAAAGTGTGTGAATTCTCCTGTTGAAGCAAAGTGGGCAGGTTACAACTACCCCAGCACTGTCGTCTGTTAAAAGTTAATAGCTGACAAATGTTTCGATTTGAATACTTTTTCATGGGACTAAAATGTGCTCAGGTACATTGATAACAGTACAGTCCTGCCTAAATCCCGCTGGTTTGACTCACGGAAGTAATCCAATTTAACTCAATGGGATTAGGTGAGTGAGTAAAACCATCACAATCTGGCCCATTTCTAGCTATTTTAATTCTATCCGGACAGCTAAGAAGACGCAAACGTGCTACCAGCATTTTGCTACATACGCCTTAATCTTGTAACTGCTTATTTACTCCCTGGCGTGTATTTCTGTCCTTCAAAAGAAAACCACACTTTCAAAAATGAATATGCTTGAGATTTTTGTTAAAAATTAGGACCTAGGCATGGCCTCTACCGCTTCTTAACAGAACGTGAATCATTTTATATTTATAGTATAGTTACCTACGTGTGTGATACAAAGTATCTTGTTTCTGAATTTGGGGGGGGGCATTAAAATATCTATCACATGCACAAGGCATTTAGTTTACTGGGAATTGAATGCTCTCTGCCAATTCCAGCTATTTTCAATCTTTTAATCATTCTGTATTTTAATTGGTTATTCTCTGGAAAATATAACTTGTCTGAAAGCTGCCATCGCGTATCTCTGGAAGGATCCTTCGAATGGAAACCATCTTCAATATTCAGTGTGTGAGCAATGGATCATTCTCTCTCACACACACATACACACGCGTGTGTGTTGTCCTGGAATAATGTAGCGTAACGTAGGTCGAGAAGCAGAGCCCAGGCTGAAAAGCTGGGCACCGCATTCTGTGTGTGTGGAGTTTAGGGGAAGGAGTGATGGAATAGTGTGTGCTTTGCGAGTTTGTTTGGGGGACGAAGTGGTGGGGTGCTAGAGCTATTGTGGTGGAATCCGCATTTTTGTGGCTGTTGTGAGGTCGGGGTGCAGCCTGTGCGTTTGTGAGGTTAGGGGTAGAAGTGGAACGGGTGTGTTGTGGCAGATGGGGGGTGGCAGCTGAAGGTGTGATGAGTGTGTGTCGGTGTTGGGGAGGTTGGTGGTGGTGCTGGATGGGTGGGTGGGTGGGTGTTGTGGGGTTAGGGTTGAGAAGGGTAGTTGGAGTGTATGAGTTGGTAGTGGGGGAGGAGGGTTGGGGGTATTTGTGTAACAGCGTACCGCCCTTATACAATAATAACGCAATTATCTAGCTGAAACATTCTCAAATGGCAAAAAGTTGCAAAATAGATCGACCTCCCTGAGATGAGAAGGAGCTGGTTACAGAGGTCTGCAGCCATCATCCTTTTTTCAATACATTTTAAACAAGAGGATCTAGTGAGTGATTCCGATTCAATACACATAATCAGTTTGGAAGTCCTATTTCCATTTGAAAACAGGCCTATTTGCAATCATGAGAGCCGGACATGCTGAAAGATACAGAATGCATTCAGAGTAGATGGTAGGTGATAGAAGCTGTAGACAAGCACTAAATATTTTCTTCCAGTTTCAGACCTTTTACATTATACTTTAATCATGATGCATTTGTAATCTAATATTCCTTTTGAAAATATGACTTAATTGCTTTAGAAAGCAAAGCTCTAACCCACAGCTAGACTCCTCGGTGGAAAAAAAAAGAGGGGGCGGGGGGAACCAAGAAAGAATGGTGATTGAAAAAGCATGTTGATTGTCCTACTAGTCTCTTAGGGTTAACAGTCATTTAATCAAGAGTACACTGGGTAAATGATTTTGTGGAACATGCTAACTTGTTTTTAAAGTAAGGACTGGATGAAGAACATTTGCACAGGGCTATAAATAGAAGCTACTATACACAAATGTAAAAGTATAAAGGACACATCGTGCTGAAACTAGACTGATACAGACATGAAGTTCTCTTCAGAAACAAAATCTTCTGAAATACTCAGCGCCAGTAGCTAAGTGTTCTGGCAGTGAATCTCAGGGCCTGAATAAGTGCACAGGGAGCAACTGTTGGAAATAGCTGAGATGCAGTTGCCAGAGACAGGTCATTTTTATTATTGTGTTTGTGTCAAGCCTCTGAAAACAAACTCTTTCACCTTACAGCTATTCGCTACGAGGTGAAAAGTTTAGCAATTTAAAGCAATATATTTTATTTCTTAACAAACAAAAATTTTTCGACCTGAAAGTAAAAACCAGACAGACATAACACCCTAATATGGCATCACCGATTCAATGGCATATTACAATCCAGGTTTACCCATCCCATCGCCAACACTTCTTAAGAGAGTTATCTTACAAACCTGATAATATTTTCTGTTCTGCATAGCTTTTTCCTCCCTCATTATTCAAGTGCCAGAAGATAAGAGGCCTACAGGACCTCAGTAATCATAATTTATGACAGGAGTAGTGATGGGAGCTGAGGATTGTCTGCATATAACCAATAGAAAATTAAACACTTTCATAATTGAAAAGATATAACACATCTTATTTTTTCTGGGTTATTTTTTGGCAGGGGGAACTGAATAATGTCTATTGTAGTCAGGTATCTTGACTCTGAATTGAGATGATCATAGCCCTTAACTATTTCTGCGATAAGTTTTATGGGAGACACTTGCTAATTGCAGCTAAAATACCATACTAAGTTCTGGACTCAGCACCCCTGCTTTCTTCAAACTCCCACCCCCTTTGATATACACACAATTTTATTCTCCACCACTAGGAAGTGAAAAATCAGCCCTGAAAATGTAACCTTCTAAGAAGCTGATTTACTGTGGAAAAGATAAATACTGTTATTACCTACGTTCAATATATTACACACAAATTTCACTCGATAATGGATGGGTTTACATAGTTGCTTAAAACAGAACCCAGCCATCTTTAACAATTATTGATTTTATCTTTTACTATCACCTCTGTTTCCTGTCAAAGCCGGAGCAGTGATAAATACATGGACCGACGTAGTAAAAGCAAGAGCGCTGTATTCAGATGTTTTTGTATTTCCCTCTGATACTACATTTAAACCACCTACTAAGAATAAGTAACGAAAAGGGATTCAAGTGTGGACAGGAAGGACAACTTCACAAATTGCTATTGGAGTTAATTTGGTTGCCTTTTCACTTCTCAGCCTCTACACACCAAAACCTGCCACATTATCTTTAGAAACGTTTCTCCTCTGTTTTGATTCCGACCTACAGAATCATATTTCTGACATTAGTTGTATTTTAAGTGCATTATTTTAAAGTTTCATTGTAGCTGATGCTGTAAATGTGAGCAGATGTTTTCATTTTAGTCACCGAAGAGACGTAAGCTTCCTTCAAATATTATTTCATACTTATCAATTCCAATCTGCTGAGAGTGAGCTTCCCAATTAGGATCAGATCCTGCATTTTTCACTCAGGCCAAACGCCCTCTGGGTGGAGGCCCCATGACACTGAATTTGTTGTTCTTGACACGCTGCAGGCTATTAATCATTTTATTGAAATACCCTGTACGAAGTATTAGCGTGACGAATCTCTTCTTTATTCCAGGAGTCTAGACTTCCAGGCATTGATTCAACATGATACCTAACATTCTCTTCTACATTCAGACAAACGTGCGATGTAACTGGAGGGAGGTCACCTCGGGGCAGGGTCAGCTTTGCAGCTTATGGATGAACTTACTCTCCTTGTTATTGTGGATGCAGGGGCCAAATGGTGCCCCCCAATGTATTTAGGTCAGCTCCTTCTTAATTACGTAGAGTTTAATTCGGAAGAACTGTCCAAAGTCACTATTAAGAACATTTCCAGGATTTCCAAATACAAATTAAAAGGAATTTGAGCCGAGAACTTCCTACAGCGATTGGCAGGAACGTTTAAAACTAAAAGCCTTTCACACTTCAGTAGCTCCCGGTGTTATTTGTAGAGAGTCAATACAGTAAGAAAAGTAGCGGGCCGGGGAGGTGTGTGAGCAAATGAGAATATGCAGTAGCAGCAAAATGCAGTAAAAGTAAAGTTGCCTGTGCAAGACAGGTGCCATTTACCAGCTTTGCGCAGACAGTTGAGACGACACCATTTAATTTTATTATTAATTTCTGAGTTATGAAATTTTTTTTCACAAGAGCCAGATGAAAGTTACATGGTATAAATTCGTAAGAGCAATTTCTACACCTCAAAATATGGGCTGGTACCTCATCCATTCGCCCCAATTGCAATAGAGAGGGGGGGAAAAGCCACCATTCTGCTCAGGAAAAGTCAGTTTATGGTCCAGATCCAGCTCCTTTTTATTCTCGGGAGTTGTCCCATGGAAATGCAAAGGGAGTACAGGGAGAAGGATTGGGCTCTAGTTATTTCTTGTAGATTTCATACTGTTTTGTTGCTTTTCCTTTTGGGGTCATTGTACATTTTTATGGCACATTTTAAATCTTCCCCATCCCCAAATCGAAGAATAGGTAGGAAAAGGAAATTGACAGTGATCCGAGTTGCCTAGACGGTTGTTCATTTATTATTACGGTTATGGAGCTATCTT
The DNA here is from genome assembly GCF_007399415.2 of Gopherus evgoodei. Taxonomy (NCBI): domain Eukaryota; kingdom Metazoa; phylum Chordata; order Testudines; family Testudinidae; genus Gopherus; species Gopherus evgoodei. The sequence continues at coordinate 48,395,828 of NC_044325.1, forward strand.
AGCTTAATATTGTTCAAAGCCAAATTTTAAATTAGGTACTGAAAACTGGGTTCTGATCAAAACAGTCTGACTTAGCTTTCAAAGACAACACCTATTGTGTGTAACATGCACTATGCCACACTTATTTCTTTAAACACATATAGCACATTAACTCCCTTTATGAATATTATACCTTGTTTTATATATCCATGTGCAATCCATCAACAAGTGAATATTACTAATTTATAAAATTGACATTGATTTTTTTTTCAAGGAGTAATATAAGACCCCATCCTGTAGTCCTTGCACAGGCAACAATCCACGTTAATCCAAAGGGAGTGTTGCCTATGCACTGCAGGACTGACTTCCTATTTACTTACATACTAGATTTGATCATGGTTTATTGAGAGTCATAGTTAGCCGGAGGAATACAGAAAGGTCTTACAAAAGAAAAACACTGAACTTTTAAAATACTGGCTAGAAAGCTGAACAAGTAAAACAAAACAAAACAAAAAACCCAAACAAAATAAAAACCCTTCCATGATGATACAGATTTTCTGGAAACAAGATGAAAACATATATTATGTGGATATATGATTATATCTCTGTGTGAGCTTATTTGCATGGTTTAAAACATGCCATAGTAAGTCATATACAATCAATATAAGATTTGTCAGGCGATAATAAGTAATTCTATAAAGAGAGAAAGTGAGAGCGCTAAGAATCTATTTAATTAGAAACAAAACTTTTCAAGCGAAAGGGGACTGAAAACGATGTTGTTGATACACGTCTTTCAGTCACACACAGCCGATTCACTTTATTCAGCTCGACTTAGGACTTGTTTTAAAAATCCACTCCTCTGACGCTTTTCATATAGTATTCCGAGTATTAATCAAAATACCAATTTAGCGATGATTTTCTCCAGGAATTTTGACTGCAATGAATTCCTATTGTAGTAGTAATGTACATGAACTCTGGAGCTGGATGTCTTTTTAAAATAAAATGTTCTTTTTAAACCCCTGCCGTATTTCTCTATCATATGAAATTTATTTTCTACTTTTGTATTCAATGTATTTAAGATCGATGAAAAATAATAATTCCTTTGTCCAATGAATACAAACTAAAATATCAAAGCATGTTTAGGAATAAAATGAGTAGATAATTGATAGGTTTTGTTAAATATTTCACAGGAACATTTTAATATCTTTTATATGTACTTGTCCTTAACCTTTAAAAGCAACTGCTGTAAATACAAGATCTGTACTTTCTCTAATAGATTTTACTAGGAGCTGGTGACAGAGAACTGATTTCTTTTCTATTAGGCTTTAGCACATCTTTGTTGAAGGCCTGTAGAATGACCAAGGATTAGATTTGCATCTCTTAGACTCCCTGTGTGGTCTTTGTAAGAAGCTTGTAACTGTTAAAAATGACTTGTTAGGAAGCGTGTGGGCTCTCATCTCTTTGCTTTTGACAGAATGATTGTGAAATTCAGATTGGTCCTATAGGCTTTAGCCTGCAGATTCCACCTGAACCTTAAGCAATTAGAGCCTAATCTCAATGCAATCATATTTGAGTTCGGATTTGTTGCACTTTGTTCACTTCAATTAAAAAGCTACAGAATATTTTGGGGCATTTTAAAAGTGATATCCCTAAGGCGTTACAGATTTTTTTTAAACTTTGAATTTGATAATAATTGCTCCTTTATTCGACTCTTTACACTGCAAACCACTTGTCGACATCTGTGTGCAGAATTTAATAGGAAAACGCAGGAAAAAAAACCCCAAAACAAGGCGAAGTAACAGTACGGTCCATCGGGCGAATGCATTTTGTATTTTCACCATTTCTAAACCAAGTATTCAAACTTCAGTTCAATTCTGCACGTTATATCACTATAACCAAAGGGATCTGGTACAAGCCTAAGAAAGAAAATCTCAGAGCAAATATACGTGTCCGATACTTCTATTCTTAGGGAGGCAAAACAGCGTACGGATTGCAGCACTGGGTCCACGATCTGTTTTTGTCAAAATTATTAATTGCTGGAGTTTGTGATCGGTTTGTAAGAGACGCAGAAAATACTGTTAAGCTACCACATTTGTGTTCCTAGTTGTTTACTGCTATTGCCTGAGACGTGATGGGACAGTTTACCTTTCTAAAGTTAGATATTAGGTTAAATACTATAGTTCTTGTGACTTATCTAAAAAACAGACCTACAAACCGAGGCACTGGTTTGTGATTGTCCAATTCTTTTATATTTAGGGCTCTAAAAAGCGTGTGGGTGGGTAGGAAGGGAAGGGCTGCTGCAAAATGACACTTGTGAATATTCTTTTACCCGAGTGACAATTTCTTTGTGTTTGGGTTCCGTTTTTGCACCGCTAGACTGTGAATGGTTCTTTTTAATAATAATCATGATTATAATTATAGTTTTTAAATAGCCTCTGTTCCTAACATTAACATAACTCTTAAATTGAAGCGGTTCCTATTATCTTGATCAAGTCTAGATCGTTTCAGAAACCCTTTACCAGTTAATACCCTGAATACGAAAGGGATCCCCCAAAGTCGTGTTACTCCTCTTAAATACTGCGATCCTTCCCTTGACCCACTGGGATCGTTTTCCGTTGGTGTCATTTGCCCAGTAGCAAAGGGGCTTTGGGCCCGATCCTGCTCCCATTCAAGTCAGTGGTAAAACTCCTATTGATTTGAAGCGCCCTTTGACGTTAATGCAAGTTTCCTGCATCACAATTGGCCCAACACCCATTACCAGCACAGCACAGCCGGCCCCCAACTCCCCCCCTCCCTTTGATCGACCTCCCTCACTCTCTTCCCTCCTCTCTGGCCTTTGATGGTGGCAGGAACCTGTCACACTTGGAGCTTCCCAGAATAATTGGCTGGCAGCGATTTCAGTGCTCCAGTTCTGCACACCATCGCGTCCGTTCCCCAGTGTAGTCTACAATAAATGACAATAACCCGTGCGCAGTATTGAGACCCATTAAGCTGTGCTGAGCGGGACATTTCAGCCTGGGCTTCAGTGCAGGGGACAAGATGATAGGATCTAAAAGCTGCTGATTATTGATTTGCAATCACTCTCCTGACCCAGAAGTGCGGGACTGAGCCCTACGGTGGGAAAGCAAAAGACCTCACATCTTGCTCATCAACTTTGCCTCCAAGGCCTCCCACTGTTGGTCTGATAAAGTCCTTTCCGGTGTGTGCTGAGAACTCCAGCTCTGCCGCTTTCAAGCCTGCGAGGGTGATATTCCCCTGGCGATTGTTCATTCTTCGCAGAAATCACAATCTGGAGCCAGGCTCGCGGATTATTTGTAATAGATTTATTCTTTCATTTATTTCCTGCACCTGGAGTGACCCCCCCGTTTGTATTTTTCCTCTTTGGTTCATAAACACAGACACAATTTCCCTTTAATGAGGGAGCTTCACCCTGACTTCACCCTGATATCTCTGCAGGATAAACTCCTCTTCAGTCTTCTCAGATAATGATGTGTGTGTGGATCATTTACCCCACAATGTGTATCAGACAGGAAAATAAAACGGTGCGACCCAAGCGCATTCTCTGCTGAAAATGGGGTGCCCCGAATCTACTCATTTTGATGCCAAGGAAACTGTTCTTATTAAAATAGTGGAGAATGCAGGGAAATGCCTTCTCTTTGTGCCATCTCGAAAGAACGGACAATTTCTCTTGCCTCTAAATGATATTTCTTAGCTGAAAGCAGCTCAGTCCACAGCTTAATGAGTTTCATGCCAGGCTTTAATAGGCATGAGTGAGCAGTGGAACGGAGGGATCTCTTGGGGTGTGAATCCAAGCATCTTCCAGTGGCGGTAGCCCCCTTCCCTTCCTAGCCTCACCAGCAGCTGCCATAGTACTTTAGATGGAATATTCACAGATTGCAAAATAAAGGAACAGCTGATGAGAAGGCAGAGATAGCAAAGCAAAAGCTCCACAGTGACTTAGGGAAATTGAAACTTATGGCATTGCAAGTTAATAACAGCAAGATTAAATCCAGGGGCAGGACAAGTGTTAACCAAGAGACTACAGCCAGCTAGATAATGGTAATGACAATAATGTCCAACAAAGTGTGCATTATTTTTTAAATAATAGGGGAGAAATCTAATATGTTATTTGCCCAGGTTTACAAGAGATATAATACAAATAAGGATACTTTGCATAGCTGGGACAGTTGAAACAAGAAGGGCATCAAACACAAATCAATAGCACAACAAGGTGTGTGTGTGGTGCAAGGGGAGTGTAAAGTGGACAAAACTTATGTCATCAGAGAAATAACATTACAGATTAAAAAAAAAAGTCCGTTATCCAGGGATCTTGTTCAAGGTCCATTATAGTTAAAGGACAGTGTATCAGGCCCCACATGAGCAAGCTCAGTCCACAATTTACTTTGATCTTTATAGCGGTCGCTCATCTATAGAGAGGCGTTATTTTTTTCAAATACAGTAAGGCTGAACAATAGTCCTACTGTGAAATGTGTGGGTTACCTCTTCATTGTGTAAGGAGGGTAATAAGTCAAGTTAATTTGGACAACTAGTGAGCAGAAGGTGGACATTTTTGTCCATGGACAGTCAAGTACAATCTGCACACCAGGGCTTCATGCACAAGGCATGACACTTGTCCTTTCTGACCAGAATTTTTGTTGTTGTTGTTGCTACCTTTGGAATGGAGAGGGAGGTTACATGGTACAAAACCCCAAAGACTATGTGATCAAAAATATGTCCATTGAAGAAGGGTGAGGATGGAATTTTAAAAAATTCTCAGTTTTGGCCTAACTCTGCTTTCATTGGAGTCAATGACAAAAGTCACAATGGCAGAGCTAGGCCATCTCAAGTGTATTTGAAAATCCCACCCTGAATGTCTGAGGACCAGGTGTAGAATTTCAGGATTAATCAGGGATGTGAACAGCTCTATTCATAGCAGACACTGCTGTGTCACTCAGAGAAGTTTTACCCTATACTCTAGACAGTACTTCATGCTGCTTAATATGATTTACCTTTCCTTTGAAGCAACAGGCCCTAGGGATATAAGACAGCTTTCAGCCTAGTGATATAGAAGCAGATCTGCCACGTCTACTGCTTTTCCCAGTAGACTACTGCTTTTTTGTCTAATGTGAAATGTGACTAATCTATTGCTTTTACTAGTGCTGGGTTTATAGACTCAGTGCAGGGCATTTCACATGAAATAGAGAATGATTTGTTTGTATTAAGCAATAGCCCTGGAACTAAAGTGTTCTAAAGCTATCTTCTGCTTCTCTGATTTCTATAATAATTTATCTGCGCTAAATCCAGATGCTCAAAACTTTCTCAGAAGACATACATCTCAGAGGCATCACACTCTTTTGCTATACAAATTATGGAAATACATTTTTTTTTAAATCTTTGACTTCTCAATGTACAGCCTTAAGATGTTGTTCTAAGCGCACCAATAGAGAGTCGTAGAAATGGTTTTATATTTCTACATTTACTTTTGATGTTAATCTAGTTTAAGTGAGCACTACATTAGGGTTAATGTTAACATGCCCCAATTCTCCCACTCTCTTAGGATATGTCAATATGAAAAAAACATGAGAATGAGACTGGAAAAATTCATGGAAATGCATGCAGATCTCTCTCCATGCCTGGGTTTTGTTATCATAAAACTTTAGAAGTGGGAAGTCATATGCTTTTAATAGGTTTTGCCTGAATTTATGAACATATATGCAATTACAGTCTATCCTTTTTTGCTACAGAATGTTGGCAGGCGTGCAGAAGCCTGTATTCAGACAGGAGGCAAGGGCTCCTTGTTCTCCCTTGTTCGTTCAGGTAGGTTACACATGTTGTGTTCTCTGTCTGGACTAGGACTGGCTTACCTGAGAGAACGCCCTTGGGGGTAAAGAGGGCTCTTCATATGGCTTTTAGATATAGAAGGATGGGATGGAGCTTTGACTCTGGCTAGGATAATTTCTCCTAAACTTGTGGCATGCCACAACCAGAGAGATTTGTATCTGTGGTCAACATCATCCACTGGAGACTAGACAGAGAAGCTCCATTTTGTCAGTTTGAGTACCACAGCCACCATAACAAGCAGAGCAATGTCCAGTGGATTCTATTTTATCAGAAACATATGCTGGCTTCAGAAGGGTACTTGCCTTGAGATAGGACACCAGAAAAACAAGCAGCTTCAGATACACCGAAGTAGTGCTGAAGACTTTCGATTTCCTCTACAGCTTATTTCACTTTGGCTGCCCTTTCTTCAGACAGGAAAGCTCTGCCCACCTCATTCTGGAAGATAAATCCTAGTTGGATTTGTTTCTGTGTCAGTACAAGAGAACTTTTGGTGGAATTCACACTAGTCCTAGGGATGGGAGGAATACTAGGATGCTATAAGAGTATTCAGAACATTCTTTCTCCAGACCTGCTATTTGTGACAACTGCAAAAAACTGCTAGCTCTTGCTTCAAAGATGGGCCACAGTAAAAGACATCAGCTTCAAAACCTATAGTGCAGATGTTAGGTCAGAGGGAACAGCAGGGTATTACAAATAAAGGTTCCTAAGACAAAAATGCAGGTACTATAGGTGCTGCAGAAGAAGCATGGGAGTGATGGAGATGTGCAGATAAGCATTTTGGCAAGTTTATAAGAAAATTTATCCCCAGGGCAATGGCTAGGCTTAATGAATAGGTCATACAGAAAATGCCAGGTCAGATCAGACCAGTGGTCAATATAGTTCAGTATCCTTTTCTCTAACAATGGTTAGTACCTGTTGCTTCAATGGAAGGTGCAAGAAGCCCCAGAGTTGATAATTATGGAATAATCTGCCTAGAGGGGAAATCTTTATCCATATGTATGTCGAGTACTTTTTTGAATCCCACTATGTTCATGGTCTCAGTGATATCCTGTGGTAATCAGTTCTTCAGCTTCAATGTGCATATCCTCTCTCAGCCCACTTTTGGTAATTAGCAGCATACAGTAAGGGCACGTCTACTCTGCAATTAAACACTTGCAGCTGGTCTGTGTTAGCTAACTCAGGTTCACAGGGCTCGGGCTACAGAGCTGTTTAGTTGCAGTGTACATGTTTGGGCTTCGGCTGGAGCCCAGCCACTGGGACCTTCCCCCCTCCATGCAATTATACAAAAATAAAATTGCATGTGAGAATCTTAAATGAAAAGTCATTGTCCCAAGACTCATTTTCAGTGCTATGGAAAACCCGTGTTAGCTTTTTGGGATTACCATAAATGATTCATACACTTAAGGACAAAATATTCCCCTGACAATCTCATTGACTTGACTGTAAATCACGTATAATTTGGGCCTCAAACTTAAACAGTTCTTGGAAAGGCAGAGTCGAGTCCACTCTGCTTGGAAAATCTTCTGTGATAAAACCCTGACTATACCACGTTCCCTTTGTGCTTTTCCAGTGGCACAAAAGGGACTTCAAGGTGCTCTAAGCACAGAAAATTCCGGAATGGTATAAAGCTGGCATAGTCAGAGCACACTCTATTCTAGCAATCCTCCCTGTAGTAATGGTGCTAGGGGGTTGTTACAAGCAGGTGCAATTTGCAGCTGCCCTAGGAGTGCTCTAAATTGGCTCTGGACTGAACTGGCACTAGCAGCCCCAAGGATTAGGGGAAAAAAGGTGCTGGAAAGCCACCTTTGTCCCATCCTCTCAGGTACAATGAGCAGTCCTGAGGTGCACCTGAGGGTCCAGCAGTCCATATCCAATCCCTTCACAGCTGTAATCGGTATCTTCTTCTAAACCTACAGTATGCATTTTCAATCAATCGAATTTTCATCAGAATTATACAAGTATTCTAGGTAGTAGATGCATAACTTGGAGGAATAGAAAAATGCAAAGGATGCAGCCAAGTCCAGAGAAGAGCAGCAAAAATGATTAAAGGTCTAGAAAACATGACCTATGAGGGAAGATTGAAAAAACTGGGTTTGCTTAGTCTGGAAAAGAGAAGACTGAGAGGGGACATGATAACAGTTTTCAAGTACATAAAAGGTTGTTACAAGGAGAAGGATAGGACAAGAAGCAATGGGCTTAAATTGCAGCAAGGGAGGTTTAGGTTGGACATTAGAAAAAACTTCCTAACTGTCAGGGTGGTTAAGCACAGGAATAAATTGCCTAGGGAGGTTGTGGAATCTCCACCACTGGAGATTTTTAAGAGCAGGTTAGACAAACACCAATCAGGAATGGTCTAGATAATATTTAGTCCTGCCATGAGTGCAGGGGACTGGACTAGATGACCTCTCGAGGTCCCTTCCAGTCCTATGATTCTATCATGTTATGAAATCTTCCCATAGTATGAGGAACTTCTTCCTGTGTACTTCACCTGCTATCTGGGAACAAAACCATCCTATGTCTGACACAATTAAAACTCTTTTTTGCTACCTGCTACCTTTAAAACAGTGTATTTTACTCCCTTCACTGAAAGTACAACCAGCATCACAGTTATTGTAATGCCCTCTGTTTTGTTGTCCCTTGTACAATCCACCTCTGTCCTAGTCAAGCAGCAAAACATATAAAATTTGCTAAAGGAATCTGAAAGGCTTTTAAAATATGTATTGTCATTTAAACATGTTTTTACAGTACAATTGAAAGTAGTGTTTATAACAAATCATACTGGGGTTCCACTTTCAGCACCCACTGACAAAGACAATAAGTTAATATTTCAATATGGTTTGGTTTCCAAGGCTTTCACATGTTCAGTGGAGAAAAATGTCTAGCTTGTTTAGACTGAAATGCAATAGACACATCTAATCCTGCAATGCAGTGACACTGAAAAGGATTAGGGGTCATGGTAGATAACCAACTGAATATGATCTCCCAATGCAATGCTGTAGCTAAGAGGATGAGTGTGAGCCTTGGATGTATAAACAGGAGTAGAGAGGTGGTATTACCTCTGTATACAGCTTTAATGAGATAGTTACTGGAATACTGTGTTCAGTTCTGGTGTCCACACTTCATACAGGATTTTGAAAAAAATGGAAGAGGCTCAGAAAAGAGCTACAAGAATGATTTAAGGTCTGGAAAACATGTCATAGTGAAAGATGTCTGAAACTCAATCAATTTAGTTTAGTCTCCTGTCTCGCTGATGGTTAATTAGTTTAGACTTTACTATGCAGGAGAAAAATGCTGCTTTTAACCATCTTAATTTAAATGAAATAAGCACAGAAACAGGTTCTGTATCTTGTCAAATCTTTTTTTTAAACTTTTTCCCCTTTTTTTTAGTTGTTTACATTTAACATAGTATTGTACTGTACTGTATTTGCTTTTCTGGACTGGAGGGGGGTGTCCTCTGGTGCTGCCTGCTTGGTATACCAGACATCGAGTGACAGTCTTGAGGGGAGTCTCTGTGACCGAACCTGTCACAAGAGGTACTTCAAATGGAAAAGGTATGCTCTGCTTTGAAGTACTTCAAGACAGAGCAGTTCTAGACTTGTGTTAGTTTGGAGATACTTTGGTTAGTTTGGAGAACAGAAGGGTGTTAAACAAGTGACCTGCGAGCCAGATCTGGCTCACTTGATGTATTTATGTGACCCACAGGACATATACAAATTGTACAGAATCCTATATTTATATTTTACAGAATTAGGCTGTTTCTAGTTCTCATGGATGTGAAGCAAACTTTCTAAAAGTGAAAAGAGTATAAATCTATGCAGAGAGCCTGAATCAATGACTATAGGAAACGTGAACTTCATTGCAATATTAATGCTAAAGCCTGATGTCACCACTATGTCAACATTATACTTTGCTGCTGATAATTTTGAGAGACAGAGTAGGGGAAGGAAGCGAGAAGGAAGTGATCAGGGGAGTGGTACGGGGAATTTGGAGTTACTACAGAAAAGAAAAAGAGGAAAAAACTGAGGAAACCAGAGAGATAGAAAAGAGGGAGAGAAAGGAGCATGGGGAAGGAAGAAGAATGAAAGGGCAGAAATAAAGGTGTTCATAAAGGTAAGAACATTTTGTTACAGAATGATGAACTAAAAGTTTAATTACTATCTCACACCATATTCTACCCTGATCTTCATGCAAACCTCCCGTTGAGTTCAGCAGGCATTCTGCTAATGACACAGAGATATATGTATCCTAAAATGACACACTGGCCTACTGACCCTAATTGAAAATAAAATTCTACCCTCTTCACGGAATGAGTTTGACATCCCACTGACACATTTACAGCCATAGTATGTTCTGCACTATTGTGTGTGAAGGGAAATAAATTAAGTAAAAATTATCCACATAACAGTAGCACCTAGAGACACTGAACATACGCAGTGAGAAACATCCCCACCCAACATAACAACCAGTGGGAGAAAAGGAGTATTACTATTTCCATTTTACAGGTGGGGAACTGAATCACAGAGTGATTAAGTGACTTCTTAAGGTCTAACAGGAAATCTACAGAAGAACTGGGGAATGAACCCAGCTCTCCTGAGTCCCATCAATGCTTTAACCACAAGATTATCCCTCCTCTCTTGGATCTAAAAAGCCCTGAAAGCATCAGAAGCAGGGAAACAGAATGAAAGAAAGAAGGAAAGAGAGCACACTGCTACTGATGCTGAGCCTGAAAAGGTCCCTCAGCTTTAATTCCATTTTATAGAGGCATGATTTCATAGGGACACAGGGTATGCATGGTTGGCTGAGAGGCATGATGGTGGAAGAAGGAGATTGATCAAGGAGACCCAAGTTCTGTTCAAGTTAGCGTATGTAGTACTTTGACTTTGTCCTGACTCCTCCCACAATTCATAAGTGCACAGCCTCCATTTTGGAGTTTGGAGCTTTCTTGTGACTTCTTGGTGAAGACTATTTTTGTGTTGTGCATTGGAATGGCTGCACACCATATGGGCAGTTTTACCTTGTGTGTGGAATTTGGAGACAGGTTTTGTAATAGGCATCCATTGTTTGCAAGTAAGTCAGAGGAACATATATAATCACCAATGTATAGAACTCACTGGCAGTGACAGTGTTGTGTGCAGATTAATGACAGTATAAGCCCTCAAAAGGGCTGAAGGATTTAAGATGTGAGCAACTCTCATGGATGTAAATGGAAAGACTCCTGTGTCATCCCTTAATGTCACAGAAGCTGAACTGTTACTGTATTTTAAAGTCCCACTGTTGTTATGCTTTCTGGTTTTCAACGTCTTGCCCCATCTCTGCTTCTAACAGTTTTCATGTGTGGCAATGTAGGAACAGGGTAGAAAAATTAAGTTGCTGTTCTGAGACAGATAAAATCTTGGAAAGTGGCACCCCAAAATTGATGCTTAAATTTGCAGCTGGTCAGTGGGTTTATAAACATCAAAGAGCCTTTCTCTATGCATCTCTTTTAAAAAAAATGTGTTGCTTTTCATTCATATTATTTAATGTTGTTTTTCCTTAAGAATGTACACTTTTGTCTCTATGTATGAGTGTTCCTAAGGTAAAAAGAGCATTAAATATGATTGAAAAAAAAGCAGTACAAACAGTAAAGAGTTTAGAGTCTGATTAATTTCCTACCTTTCTCACTTAAGAAGCTAAACTCAATACACAAATCTCTTATGACATCAGACTCCAAAAATTCATTGTACTCCCCTTTCTCTGGTGATTTAAAATTCAGCAACATTGGCAAAAATAAATCGTAAACTTTCATGCACTTCACAGGTCAGACATTTAAAAACAATCTGATTTAAAAGTAAAAAACTGCCTGTCTCTAAAGCATTGAAACCACACTACAATATTCCAACTCCCAACACCCTGAATTTATCTATATCTACTTATATACAGAATCAAGTGTTTTAGGAGATGTGTATGTATTTCTGACTCAAGATTAGCTTGATATAGGAGAAGAAAGAAATTTAACACCACAGAACCTATGGGGGGAGGGTGTTATTGCACGCTCTCACATTATCTCTGATGCATAACTTTTAAAGAGGAATTTAGTTGTAGTTTGGGAATGCAATTATGAACTGTAGAACGTGCAAGATATTTATGAAATGATACAACAATATAATTAATTTAACTGATTTAACACTCTGTTTAAGCATAAATTGTAATGTGTTCTATAAAAAAAAAATCAAAGAAAAATTTCCAGAAAATTTGTAAAGAAAAAACAAATTCAAAACATCAAAACTAAAACCCAAAACCCCTACAGATATTGAATTCATCTATTTTTAAGCAAAATCTATTGAAAAGCAAAATAAAAGGTATTGTGTAGTGTTCTCCTGCTTAAAAATGAGAGCAACACTGGAGCACCGAAGTTAATTAGCTCCAGTCAGCACTGGATGCTTTGCAACATTTCTCACATCAATGCTCCATCTGAGCTTTAGAATAAACATTTCCCACTCTTGATGCAGAAATTAACTAGAAAATATACAGTTTAGTCATTCAAAATATAGACGCCTTTCAGTTAATCTTTCCATCAGCTAGTTAAAAGAGATTTGAAACTATCACTATAAAAACAGAGATTAAAACCACTGAACATTGTATTTCATATTCCTGTTTGTTTAGCATTTTCTGCATTAATATCTAGTCTTAATCATCAAATCACATTTATTGCTTTGAATAAAGATTTGTAATTTTAATGTACTTTTTCTATTTACTATACAAGAGATAACTGTCTTTCTGTTCTGAGAAGTCTTCTGTAAAATGCTCCATTTAATGCATTACAAATAATGAAGTGCAACATTATAATAATTATTTTCATATTAACTGAATCCTGAGCTAAGTTAACACTTTGCTTAATGCCTTTAAACAGCATCTGATTCTCTCCTCCTATTTCAGCTATTCAACCAATGTCCTGGTCCAGAGGAGACTGAAGAGTTTACTTGTTACAGGTTTAGGCAAGGGCACTTACTTTTCAGTGGGACGCATCATATTTCATGAACAATTTTTATTTTGATGGAGTTTATCATTAGTCTGTAGTGTACAAGGTGCTTATCTTAATTATTCATACTCTTTGCATCATATACTTCAAACAGGTATGCAACATTTATTATTTTGTACAGGTTCTTTAATTAAAAAATGATACAGCAAATATCTTCACATTGCAGTTCACTGGGGCAATGAACTGCCAACAAAGCTTCTTTAAAAGGTTGATTACAATCCAATTTTATGGCAAAAACATAAAGCCTGCCAACAGGTTACTATTACCAATCTTCTCAGACATATACTTGTTTTAAAAATGTATTCCTTTTAAAATTTTGGACTGTCCACGGTTTGTTCATTGTGAGAAAATAATTTGAACATATTTGTAAATTTATAAAATGTTGAGAACACAGATTTCCTGTTTCAGATTTTTTTTTTAATCGGAACGTTACAGGGTGTATCAGACAAAAATCTTGTGCTAAAAATGCTTAAAGGGAGTATCTTTTTTTTTTCTTGAGCTTTAAAAAAACCTGATGTGTATTCTTCAGTCTAAGCTAAGTGATTATTATCTGCTTGCTGTTTACTGCTCTTCATCTCTGGGACAATAAAACAAATAATGTTAAGAAAATTTCTACCCTTCAGTTGTAAATGTATCTAACTATTATGAATGAAGCCAACCTTATTGCAAAAAGTGAATGGAATTTGGGGATGGGATTAATTAGGGAGAGAGAGTGTAAGGGCTTCTGCTTTAAGAGGCAAAGTACTTTGTTTCATTAGTCTGCTTGTTTGGGGGGAGAAAAACAATAAAAATCAGAAGTAGAATAAAGTACATTTTTGAATGGCTGCCCTTTAATCCTTCTAATGCTTCAGTTTGTATTTAATCAAACACGTAACTATGATAGTTAATAGGTTGAAACACTGCAGTTCTTTAATATCTTGCTCTGTTAATATAGAATGTATACCTTGATGAAAATTATTGAATGTTCCCATTAAAGGAGATAGTAACAACAGACTGTAATACAATTGTGCCCCTCACGTTCCTGTTTAAATTAAAAAATTATTAATTGATATTACTTGCCTGTAATGATGCAAGTATTCAAAATACTAACTGAAGTTTTTATCAACAGCACTTAGCTACAAATTATATTGTTGATATTACTTTTAATAAATAAACGTCAACACTCTAATGCCAACTACGAATATTAAAATTGTCACAAACATTATCTTTGTTGCCATTACTTCTTAGAGCTCTAGATAGGAAAGAAAAGTTTTGGGTAAAAAATATTTCTGCTCTTCTTATGGACAAATTAAAGTTATAGAAGTACAAATTACATTTCTTAAGATGAGGTAACAGATAAAAAACTGGCCCAGTAGGCTATATTGTATGGTCAGTTTTTAAGCAGGTGTGTGCTATTTTTAACAAGCCAATTTTCTTCTCAGCTATATCAATAAAACTGACAGCAGAATTTAGTCAGATATGTATAATTTCAAATGAAAAATGTTTTGAAAAATGTATACAAACTCACAAACTGATGATCGGCATTCTAGCACACTTCTCTACAGAAAGTATTGCCCTTTAATTTAATCTTTCTAATGCTTGTTGACCAAAGAGTGCAATACTTAGGAAGGCAAAATTCTCACAGCTGACTCTCGCCAGCATTTTGCCCAAGTAAAGCCTAGAGCAATGGCTTTCAGCCTTTCCGAACTACTGTAATCCTTTCAGGAGTCTGATTCATCTTGCATACCGCAAATTTCACCTCACTTCAACCTGCTAATAAAATCAGACATAAAAATACAAAAGTGTCCCAGCACAGTATTACTGAAAAATTGCTGACTTTCTCATTTTTACTATATAATTATAAATCAATTGGAATATAAATCTTGTACTTACATTTCAATATATAATGTATAGAACAATATAATCAAGTCATTGTCTGCATAAAATTTTAGTTTGTATTGACTTCACTAGTGCTTTTTACATAGCCTGTTGTAAAATTACACAACTATCTAGAGGTGTTGATGTACCCTATGGACATTTCTGCATACCCCTAGGGGTACATGTACCCCTGGTTGAGAATCACTGAACTTGAGAAATTGGCAATTATATTGAGCCTGATTTTCCTCTTGTTTACATGAGTTTTCTGTCAGTGTAATACCATTGACTTCAGATTAATTGCTCTGAATACAATGGTGTGAGTGAAGAATCAGATCTCTTGTGTTATTTATTTTATTACCATATTTTAAATATAATAGTAAATATTAATGTTAATAAAGCTTATTAACATTTGTCAATGGGTTGGTGAAATCTCTTTCCCTTATGCTTCTATTTGCCTCCTTTGTGTGTTATTTAATTTAATAGAACTAGTAAAACAACAGAAGCCACAAAACAGGAGCTGAAGTACAAGAAACAAAAGCCCGAGTTGCAGGAAAGTTTATTTTTCCATTATTGGCTAAGCATGCAGGTATTAAAACACAAAAGGCAGCAGGGTGGGAGGAATAAGGCACACAGAATCCTACAAGTCAGAATGAAATAAATGAGAAATATGAAATCATTATATTAATGGGAAAGCTGAAGTAGAAAGAGAATTGTTTTTGTTAAGTATTCTGCATGTGATTATCAAGAGAAAAATCTCCTCCTGAGCATCTATGAATAAAACATGCATTTGAGCATTACGTAAACAAACAATAAATGAATGAGTTTAATTGTGACATAATATCATTATATTTAGAAAACATATGCAATCATGGGCCTGATCCAGCAGTCTTCATTAGGCAAAATTTCCATCACTGTAAATGGGAGTTTTGCCTAAGTAAAAACTGCAGGATTCGGTCCAACATTTTTATCTGAAATTCACAACTCAAAGTCCTTCCTTCAGGCCAAATTGCAACACCTCACCTTGGGTATTTTCTTAAAGTGTAGCAGGGGTTTTGTCATAACAAATTATTTCCTTTTTGGGAAGGGGCCTCTCTTTTAAGTCCCTGTTTGACAACAATTAGGATCTAAACAAATAAGTGTGATTTCTTATGCAATTCTGTGTGTGTGTGTGTGTGTGTGTGTGTGTGTGTATGCATGTGTTTATTAACATGATGAGGACCTAAAGAGAGAGGGCTGATAAAATATAGAGCCACATTTGCCTTACTTGAACAACTGATATTTTTTAGTTAAAAGTCTATGGAAATATGAGCAAATCTATGCTTGTTTGGCCAACTGTCTTCAATGGAACTACTTTTGACACTAAGGTAAGCAGCATTTTCAACAAATATGAGGCCAGGCCTCACCATGGAAAAACCTGTAGAATGGTGCCATGGGGAGAATCTTGTGGTGTTTTCCCCAGATTGCCCTATGGAATGATAGTTTCACCCCCTCCTTCACATACACAGAATGTACAAGGGGTTCAGCATGGATCTTAGGGAATCTGCTGGACAACAAAGGTTATCTGCAGAGAAGTGCCTCTACACAGTGTTTGACTGATTGCGGGTATGATGTTCCCTGCCCCATACGTGGATCCTCAACTCTACGGAGGACTCTCTGTAGGTTCTGTAATGAGGTGGTACCACAGATATGGATGATTCTCAACCTTGGTGCTTAAAGGATCCACTCTGTGTGTGAATCTTGGTTGGAGGAAGGCACAATTTGGCCCTTAGTTATATAATTAAAGCCCAATATTGCTGCCTTTGAATTCCAGGGGAGTAGAAATGGGTCCTAAATACATCCAGTACATAATAGTGTATAATTAGCTGTAGTGGGAAACTGACCATAATTCTTTCATTCAGATGGAATTTTATTCCATAAAATATGAATGAGGAATGACATTGAAATCAGGAAAATAAAATAACCAAATGATTCTCATCTGTTGTTATTTTTATAGCGTAGTTAAACAGAAAATGGTGGGTAGAACTCTCTTTAGATGATATCACTTAATTAAGTAAAGCATTCTAATCAGATTCCTCTCCAATTGTAATGACTGTAGGGAGTCAAGTACATTTCTCTATCAGAGTAGCTAGCTACACTGGTGTATTGATATTTGTATTTCAAAAATGACACAAAAGCAATAAAAGAGAGGACATAGGCACTGAGAAGGAAACCTCATATTGTTTATGGTCTGGGATTCCAGGACTGCCTTTAAAAACTGCCTTTAAAAACTGTTGGATTTCCTAGCTTGCATCTGAAGTTCTGTTCACTAAAATAATGTTAAGATCAGTGCTTGCATATTTGGGGCTTGACTTCATCTGCAGCAAGAGTGAGAGACAAGGTACAAGGAGTCTCTCCACTTTTGGCCCTGAGCAGGGATCAAAGATAATCCCAATCCTCATGCTTCCCTGAGCACAAGGGCTACTTGGATCTAGCTTGGCCACCACTGCTAGACTCTCAGAGAGGGGAAGAGATAGAGGTCTGGGAAGGGAATGTAGCTGTAGTCTCCCCCAGACCAGAAGAGCTAGCCCCCACATGGGTAGCTGTGCTTCCTTGGGGCTCCTGGAGCTACAGTGTCTCAGGAACTCCCACTGATTCAGTGCAACCGCCAAGTCCCTTCTCAAGGACTTATGGACTAAATGCTATAATTAAGACCTTAATATTTATAAATAATCCTTATAGCTTTTCTCTATCCATTTATCTACTTGGCTGATTAGTAATTTAAATTATAGGCTCATCACCCCATTTCTTCCACAGGGAAGATGACTTCATCTTAGAGTGAGTGACATTCACGACCATGCACAGAGTCAGTGAAAGACCTATATACCACTTAAATCTCACTTAAGACCCCAAAATAGGGTGTAAGTGTGATTTAAGTGGTGCATAGGCCTTGTGTTGGCCCTCTGCACAGGGCTGAATTTCGCCCTATGTAAGCATAGATCTGATAAACATGCACTGGATAATAAGTGAAATCTGTGCTCTTTGTTTTTAAATACATAAAACTCCTTTCTGATTTCAAAGGAAGTTTTGTGTACTTGGCATCGGCTTCAAATAAGGCATCTTCTCCCTTTTCCCTGCCAGACTGAATCATAGCTATCTTTAACCTAACAGCTACATAGACACCATGTTGTCCCTACATCATTAGCCAATAAGTGCAGTTAACCATATTACCAACACAAAGCATTCAAAAATCATGAGTTAGGTCCCCCCAAAATCAGCTTTAAAATCATGAACATTTAAAAAATAATGAATGTGGTGGTCTTTTTATGTGTCTTCTGGTGTTGCATTTCTAGGGTTCACATTTGCAAACTTTTCCCTGTAATCATGAGGGTTATTAATGTAAGCGGATAGTCTCATGTGATTCCAGCAGCTGCAGTTTAAACCCTTCCACCCCCCCCAATAAACCTTGTGAGACTCATGATAAAAATCACAAAAGCTGGCAATATGAGGAGAATCCTGACCTCCTGCACACAGCCAAAGTAGGTGGGATTTGTGCAAGGGACAACATCAAGCTTGAAGGATGCAATTTAAATGCCACTTGCAGGCAGGCCAGATGGTTGCAGTGCTACTCTCCTGTAGCTGCTACACAAGCCGATGGAATTAAATAGTGGCTGCTAATCTCCACCAAGTGTACATGGATTCCGTAGTCCTTCCAGGTCAGCCAAACCACATCTGGAAGAGAACATTCTAATCTATTACATAGGGTGCACAGAGACTCCTCTGTGTGGCCACTGCTCACACTCACTGTACATCCATACTGTGAGGTTTAAGTGGTGAAGAATGTTGTGCCCTGCAGTGAATATCACTGTTAGAGCATATCAATGTGTTTGTCGTAGTTCTCCTGTTAAAAATGATCCCTTCCATATTTCATATGCCGTCTCGAAATATACATTACAACACACAGAAAAATGAATATTTTTACCCTTTATTATTAAGGAGGAAAATCTACAACTGAATCCAAATCTTGTTGGTCTCACAGCAACGTTACTTTATTTATCTTGCACATATTTTCTACCTCTGCTTTTTGACACATTAGAAACATTTTATGAAGCTGTGCCCCTAGAATATCTTTGAGGTATTATATTTAGATAAATAGTCATTTCCATACTCGTTTACTTATGAGCACCCCTTTCTTTGATCGCTTGTAAAGTCTAAGACAGCCATTAAAGACTTGTGCACTGTTATTTTTGGTGATGGTGTTTTTTAATATAACACTTCTAGATCAAGCCTCTGGAGTATTTTCATGCTGTGCTCAATAGTTAAAAAGAAAAATATGACACCACAAATAATGAAATACTTTGGAACCATACATATCTCAGTCAATACATTTACATCAATACTGGATTTTCTGAAGTTACCAGCAAGTCTTTATTTGATTTTATCTGATTATCACATAAATGCAAGCACATTAAGTGGGCTGATGTCAGCAATCAGGACTGCTTGTTACACAACATCAATAATAGGGACTCAGGTGCGAAACAACTATAATTATGGGTATTTAGTCAAAATGTACATCAGTTATAACTGATTAGCTGTGTAAGTCTTTATAGTTAATTGAAATACTTTATCAATGAAAGTCTCAACTAAGCAGTGCTACCAACAACATAGACATGATGAAGTTCTGTTGACAATATAATGCTTTTTAATTGTTGATACCTTTTTCTTCTCTCCTTTTTCTTGATTTATACTCTCTCTCAATTTCCTTTTTGGATGTTTCTTGTTTTCTTACTATTTCTTTTTTTTTAGCTATTTTAAAGAAATATTGTGTGTAACTAACTGCATGTTAAGTTTCTTTAGAGATTCATATAATAGATAACTGAAGACAAATTGTTCAGATGATTCATGGCTACCTGTGATAGTCTATGGCTTTAATCTCCCTTGAACTGTCATTAAAGTAGTCATTCTAATGTGGCAGACATAACAGGTGTCTTGACAATAAGATTCCATGCAGATTCCTCGAGCTCTGGGGTTTACTCATGCTTTTGAAGCCCTCCAACCTGTTTCCAATGAACTTTTTACCATGTGCACTATTGCTGTCAAGTTTAGCATTGCTAATGACATCCCTCCACTCCACATGCTGTTGCCAACTGGAGCATCCAGATGCTGTGTCAATCAACTCACTCACTCACGCCCGTCACCCCAATCAGGGTATGGGCCGCCAACAACAGATTTCCAGTAACATCACCAGACAGGCACTGCAGTGGAACCCCCAAGGCAAGCGGAAAAGAGGCAGTCCAAGAAACACCTGGCGATGTGACCTTCAGGCTGATAGCAAAAAATGGGCTATACCTGGAATCAATTAGAACGAATGTGTCAATCAAAGTTTGTTTGTATTTAGTGAAGTTCTTCTCTTTTCCAAGAAAGAAAGTGGCCATGTTGTTTTTAAATCGTGGATCTAAGAATGTAGACAAAATGTTATGAGGTGCATGTCATACTTTAGTGATGTGTGTAACTCCGCTGCATGTTGTGCACCAATGCCAGCAATACCTGATCAGCTGCCCGGTCATATTAACTGACCTTAGAGAAGGTTTTTCTTTAGAAGGCATATAAAGAGTATGATTTGGTTGCTGTCAGCATCTCAGTTCATTACCTTAGCTGCATCATCAATTGGCTACAAAAAGGCACACAGACTCGCAGTCAGGAGCCATGCTGCAGGTACACACTGGAACAGATGTCAAAATCTTGAATCATTATGCACTGCTCATTCAGACTTTCCAGCACGTGCAGCAGAGTGGAATTCCACCATCTCACCCCTGTTTGCTTCAGCTGGTGGAGGAGAGAATTCACTATGCACCTGGAGCAATCTGAGTAAATACTATGTGAGCACAACTGGCTAAAAAGGCTGCAGAGCTTTCGGCCACAGCGACCATCTTCTCAATTCCTTCCCCCTGCTTGCTCCCCAGGAAACCCTTTATAACTAAAGTGCTGTGTGACACACAGTACACAGAAAAACCCATCAGGCCCACAGGCACCATGATCTGATATCACAGGCCTGGGAGGAGAGCATGCCTAGTCACCCCATATGCTATGCCTGCCTCTATTATGTCTGTTTACAGCTTGTTCAGAAGATTTAATGGCAGTATGAAGCTGTACATACACAGCATGGCATGCAGCCAGGTATTGCTGCTCCTGCCAAAGCTGACCCACTGGCCACTCACATACAAGTATACAGTGGCCTGACCATTGTGATGAAGTGAGTAGTCTATCTTCCCATGTGGCCAAAGTATGCCTCACTGCGACGTGCACTGCTCCGAAAATCCCTGGCGCTGCCTTAGAGAAAAACATATGACTTTGCACCTGCCAGTGTAGAGGTACAGCTGTCATCAGCACTCCAAAGCCCTCTATCTTCACATGTAAAAAGAGGAATACAACAGAGGGGGACAATCATACCAGCACATCCCCTCTTTGATCACGAGTGCACTAACATTTCAAAATATGTTCTTTATATTGAAAAACTTATTTGTTCTTCATGTGGCTCAGCATTACAGAAGTGCCCAGGCATTTCACACCAATACTTTGGATAATCCTCAGTCAGTAATATGATGTAAACTATTTATATTGTGACCGGCATATGACTGCTGGTATGTGGGACTGCAAATCAGATGGTATGAGGATTTGTCTCTTAAAATAAGTATCAAATAAAACTATGCTGCTTAACAGTATGAAGATGGTACACTAAGTTCTTCTGAATATAACCACTAGTTTACATTAGCATTTTCATTGCTGAATGGCGATTTGACCATGCTGGGCTTTCCAATGTAGCATGAAATACTAGTTATGCTAACTTTTTAGGGGCAGCATGAAAATGACTTGTAGCATTAATCACCCTACTGCTCACTGCTGCAGGTTCCAAAACTATACAAATGCTTCATCTGTACTGCAAGAGAAACCAAGACGTTGAAGTGAGAGTTTCTCTCCTATGGAATCAGCCCGTTTCTCTTTGTCAGGTATACACTAAAATATAGATGTTAGGCCTCTCATTTGCCTTATAAAGTTAAAAAAAAAGAGGGCACATATGAGAAAAAATAACCAACTTATATAGTTCCTGCTAACTGAGGAATTATAAGAATGCAAAAGTTATTAAGTCACTTTAGGCAAAGTCTAGCAGACCCAGGTTTAGAAGTTTTTCAAACTAAATTTACAGAGGTCACTAAGAAAACACATATTGTGGGATTTCCAGTGAAAGACCAATCCAGTGGAAAACAACATCCTTAATGGAAAACTTCTTCAGCTTTTCACTGGCATCCAGCTATAGTACATGAAACTATGTTTCTACTTACAAAGGAAGTTTCACAAATACAAAAATAAAAATTCAAGCAGAACACCATGTTGGTGAGAAAAATTCAGACACAGGGGAGGTTGATTTCTAGTATTTATGAGCTATACATTTCACAGAGTTGTAACTACTCTATCTTCCTGCCAAAAGTTGTTAGTATGGTATACCAGCACTAACCAATTCAGTTTCAAGCCCTGGATCCATCCACACATCTGAAAGGGGATGCAATTGAGATATTTTGGGGGAATATA
Source organism: Gopherus evgoodei (assembly GCF_007399415.2). NCBI lineage: Eukaryota > Metazoa > Chordata > Testudines > Testudinidae > Gopherus > Gopherus evgoodei. The sequence continues at coordinate 48,418,086 of NC_044325.1, forward strand.
TGCTTATTCTGTTGATCTGCTGTATTCTGTCATTCTCCCAGATATGCTCAGATCTAGATCTACAAGCCATCAACCACTCTTGAGGAACTCCCACTGACCTCCATGGAAGTTATGAGGGTAGGTCTTCAGATCCCCAATGCTTCTGAAGCCGAAACCTCAAAACGTGAAACACATATATCAAAAATGGGCATTTTTAGTATACTACCTGGCAACCATGCTTTTTAGAAAAATAAGTTATTCCTTCACTTATGTGGTATACCACTCCCTTCAGTCTCCTTACATGCCAAAGCGCTCAATAGAGAGCTCGCTTAAAAATCAATGGCCCTGTATTTCTGGACCTGGATTCGGTAGTGTAAGTGAGATTTGCCGGGGCTCGACCCTCCCGGATGAGGAGGGGAGCCACACCGGCCTCGACTTGTCGTCTGCGGGTCTCGGGACTGTCACCCACCACGCAGGTAGTCGGTCCCTCTGGATAGGACTGGGCAGTGGCACAGTCAACGGGGGCCCGGCCGTTGGTTCAGGCGGACACCAACACACAGTTAATTAGGAGCTCAGGCCGCCTGCTGCAAGGCTGAGCAACAATATACAGTCAGTTTGGGGCTCAGACCCTCTGCTGCAGGGCTGAGTAACAATACACAGTTATCCCAGCTCTGGCCCTTTGGTTCAGGGCAGGCTGGCAGGAGTGCTGGTGGCTCTGGCCCTTTGGAGCAGGGCAGAGCAGTGGCAAAGTCAGAGGGGGCCCAACCCTTGGTTCGGGTGGAGCACCAAACACAGTTATAACAGCTCTAGCCTCTTCGGCTGGGAAGAGAGGGAATCTGCCACCCGGTTACAGGTGGCAGGGGGAACGCAGGCCCACCCACTCCTCTGCATTCCAGCCCGGGACCCTGGTAGCGGCAATCACCACTACCGGTGACCGAAACACACTGCCATCGGCAAGGTTAGCTCTACAGCCTGACTGGTGTCAGGCTCCCCCGGGCTACTTCCTGTATCCCCCTCCAAGCCTATCTGGTTCGTGGGATCAACTTCAGGGACGTCCCACCACATCGGCTCCTCACGGCCAGGGCTAGGCAGTAGGTCCGGCAGCTCTTCTGGGAAGTCCAGCTAGGCCTGTTCTGGGGGGTCCTCAGGGCCGCAACAGGGGCGGGGTGGCTCCGGCAACTCCTCATCGTAGTAGGCGCAGGGCAGCTCCGGCAGCTCCTCAGCATAGTGGGGAGGTTCTGGCCAGTCCGGATACCGGCCTGTGGCCTCAGCAACTTCCCAGCCAGGAGCTCCCGCGGACAGATCTGCTCCCGACGGTGGCTGGGCTCCAACTGAGGGCTGAGGACCGACTTTTATTCTTCCGGGTCGCCGCTTGACCCTCTGGGGGGTGGCCCCTAGGGATGATTGACGGGGCTCGACCCTCCTGGATGAGGAGGGGAGCCACAGCGCCTCGTTACAGTCGTATAAACCAACCCCAGTTTCAGTTAAAAAGAGCAGCATAGGGATTAAGCACATACCCTGCAGATTTTGATTTCATAAACAAAAACAATTGAAATGAATACATTTAGAAAGATAAATAATATTGCATTAACATTTTACATCACAGATGTGTGATATTAGCAAAATGAATATAACAGCAGTTAGATGTTTCTCTCACTCCCTTTTTGGTTTTATATTCTGTTGAGGATTTTGATTGCAAGATAATGTGCACTTGGAATATTATAAAGCAATTTATTAAATAGTATAGATTTCAGTAGTGATGTACACTATAGTCTTTGAACCACTGGCACAAAGCAATCCTAAAACTGGTGTAGCTGAACATGAGATTATCACCACACTGTCAGGTGATGTACCAGCATAATACTTCATATGACAGCATCAGCCCAATTGCTAATGTAGGGAACCAGGCTGGGGAAAAGAATGTAACCAGGGCTTCCATCACCCTTGGGGAAATTAACAGCTGGTGCAAATTAAAGCAGCCATTAGAGATGACCCAGCACACAGCTAGCCCAGGATTGCAAAGCTTGTTTTAAAGCCTTCTGAGCTGCAGAACCACCTTGCCTGCAGCCAAAGATCTGGATCATTAGGTTGATAGGGGAAAATATTGTCTGTCTATCCTAAACAGCCATAGACATACAAATTTTGGAGTTAGTGTTGTGATGGCTATTCAGATCAAAGTTGAAATCCATATTGGTTACATAACCTGTATATTTTCCCCTGTATTTATGTCCTATTTTAAAATCTGAATGATCTGAACTAGCTAGACTGGAGCCCAGACTAGCAATTAAATACTACTTAAACCTTCACAATCAATGCATTTGTCATGCTCAAGATGCATACCTAATCCAATAAAACATTACTGTTAGACTGGGAAGGATTAGATTTTTATTGGTAAACAATACACACAGGAACAAGTGAAAAAAATGTTTCCATAGGAAATAATTGACATTTACACATAAGCAAAGTAAGAAAAATGCTGCTTTAGAACTTATTACAGTATGATTTAAGGATATTTCCTTTGTATATTTTGAAATGGATGTTAACAATTTGTTGTTTAGTGGTTATACAGCTTTAACAGTTTGAATCTCAACATCTACTATCATGAAGTAATTTTTCTCTGACCTCCCATAATTTCCCACAACTGTGAACATTTAAATAGAGAAAAAAAGTTTAAAACCCATAATTTTGTGCAACTGTGAACATTTAAATAGATAAAAAATAACAAAATACTTAAAACAATCAAGATTATCCATCAAAATTATAAAAAATTGATTTCTGTCAAAATTATTGTTGCTATTTTTAAATCTTACTAATAAAAGCAGTCATTTTCTCTATGTCAGTTAGCAGTTAAAATGATCCCTTTATCTTTCTATATAAAATATTAAATATAATAGATGCCCTAAGAACAAGAGTGTCATGAAACCCAGTCAGCCTCATAGGACTCATAAAGACTAAGTTTTGAAAGTGAGTTAGAAATCCTCAGTAATTACTGGGGGGTAAAATGGGGTGAGTGGATAATTAAGGTAGATTTAATGAACCCCATTATTGTTTCAAAGCTTAGTACTTTCAAACTAGAATTCAGTGAAACGGGCAGTTGAGTGTCACAGCTCTTTTACAAAAGGCATCAGGCATTTTTCCCTCCCCGTAGAAAGTTTGCATTTCTGGGGAGTTTTTACACTTCCCTCTGCACACCTCCAAAAGAAGGGGTTTGGGCTGAAGAAGGGAACTTGGTTTCTAATGTAGCAGCTGCATGTGCCACCGAAGCACATTAACATTTCAACGTTTACAAAATGAAAGCGATGGACTCGACAGCTTGCACCTCTCGGGAGAGCTAACGTATGAGCCACTGACTTCGGGAGATTTCCCGACTGGGTCATTACAGCAAAAGGGGCATATGATAAACATACTATTCTATTTGTCATGGCACGAGAACCTCTGTACATTTAAAGGGGAAACATAGTCTAGTTCATTGTTATTATCATCATCGATCCACTTGTTATTTTAAGCTCCCCTGCCGCAAACTTTTTCAGATTTCATGCCACCTCTTTAGTTGATTTTTACTTTCTTCCTATACAGAGGATATACAAGTAGGAAACATTTTTAGGGGGTGCAATCAGCATTTGAATTCAAAATTAACCCATTAGATTTACACTATTTTTAATATAAGAAATTCAACTGCTAAAACAATGTGGGCGTGGATTTCACGGTTTAATTTAATGAAACGCTTTTCCTCGATCTGGTTTAATTTCTTATATACATCCTGTCTCATGCTATTTACAGGATAGTTCATCTCTTAAAATTATTTGATTAGGTGAGCGCCCTTCGACACTATTTTTTATAGAAAGGCTAAATGGAGCATTGCCTTGATAGTGCTATAAAATACCAGGACATAATTTTAAGTTACACAGAGATACAAGGCGGGTGAGGTAATATCTCTTATTGGACCAACTTCTGTTGGAGAGAGACAAGCTTAGGAGCTACACAACATGTCTCTCCCACCAACAGAAGTTGGTCCAATAAACGATATTACCTCACCCACCTTGTCTCTAATATCCTGAGACCAACACAGCTACAAGACTGTATATACCAATTAAAGTACAAAGGACTCTCCTGCAAGGCAGTTGTTATGGAAGGTGTTACTTCTTAAAAGGCACTTAAAGGATACTTTAAAACTTCTTAAAAATATACTTTTAAAGGGCCAACCCATTAACATACATTTATTACCAACTGGAAATTAGAAATCTAAAATTTACAGGGCAACAAGGTTCTTTTCTCCCCCTCCCCCCAATAAAAATGGTTGTTCTCCTGAATTTCCATGTATAGATGTGGGTAAGTGAAATCACTGAAAGGCAAGTTCAAATCTGAACACTAATGGAGGGTTCTGTTTGTTTCCAAGATTACAGGTATAAGCAATAAAACAATTTTTGGTGTTTTCGTTCTCCTATGTTCTTGTAGGTTTCATTTTATTGTGAGATGTTTACAGTAGTTTTCCTTTAAACCACCCTCAAGCCCTCCCATGCGAGGACAATGTGTACACTGCAGTCTGTGCAAATTACAACCGTGAGGGTGCTTTCCTCTCTTACCTAGTGGAGTGCGAAATAAGCCTATCTGGTGGGCATATTACGGCAGACTGAAATGGATATTAACAAGGTTTGTAATTAGGAACATTGAAAGCCAGTCGAACACGTTACAGGTTTGTAATGTTGTTGATGATTATTACCTTGATACAATAACCCCAAACCGCAGCTCAATGATTTAAGTATAAAGCAGAAGCCAGTGCCTGCAGGGACTTCTGTACCAAAGGGGGTACGATGATTTTTTTTTATTATTATTTCACAATTATCTATCATTGAAAGCAAGGCACTTACTCCTAGTTTTAGTGAACTTGAACGAGGTGGGGGTCTGTGCTGCATACTCGTTCAGGATGACCAAATGAACCACTGACACATACAAAACACAGAGCTCTTGGAACATGCCCAGCTCAGCTCATCACTCATATGAATATTCATCCAGCCACATGAACTTGTAGCTCGGGACAAAGCAAACAACCCTCCTCCTCTTCCTAGTTACATCCACTACCATAGGTGACTGGACCAGATTATGTGGTCATAATAGGCACGTCTCTCAGCTCCGCAGAGAACTTCCTCTCTTTCTCTCATCCTGAACTTCTCGTTACATGTAGCAGTTTCAAGAGTTTAAACTCCACCCCTTTTTGATCGTACCCTACTTTGTACTCGCTGATGCACAAGCCTGAAAATGGATATTACAGCTTTTTATGATATAATATCCCCCTAATTGGTGCTTCATAGGGCCGTGCCTGAATTCTTTTCAATTAAGTCTAAACTACAGTAACTCTTTCCCTCTGTACATGCTGGAAAAGCCATTCAGGAAAGAGAGGACTGGTACTGCACAATTCCAAAGTACCTTAATGTGTCAAAAATGTTTTCTGAAGAAAGCAACACTGTAAATGCAATCACCTACATTGGTGTCCTCATTGTTAACCGGGAGGCAAAGTATTGCTAATTGTCCTGCGTTTTAGCTGGATTTTTAAAGCATTATGTAGTAAGTACACCGAAGGGTCAATTTGTGAAGTGAAATACTTAGCATGCAAAGCGTAATACAAGATGCTGTGTAATACTTGACCTCTCAGCATAATAAATGTAGCAGTGAAACGCTGTGCATTCAAGATTCACTGAATAGAGCCTTCGCAGAGGAACAAAACCAGAAAATGTTCTCTTCATTCCTTTTTTTCCCCACTAAGCGAAAATTATTCTTTATAATGGCCATTGCAGCAATTAGCCAGCATTTGGGGAGAATAAATGTGTAGAAATAGCAATTTATTATTTTAAATGAGATTTTTGTGTGGAGCCTGCAAATTACTTGGAGGTATATGAATAATTGTTGCCTTAGCTTTATGCTACAGAATAGGTGTGGTTGAGTATAAAGATTTCCTATTTGCAGTTAAATGTTTGGACATTTTATAATTTTAATTTCACTCACAGTCAGTCTCGATTGACCCTGCTTTCCCCATTGATCACTTCATGTAAGCCTGGAGACAAGTGTGCAGATGATGGGAGCTTTCCAATTAGAGGGTTTAAAAAAAAAACAACACAACAACCCTACGAATGTGACATGTAAGTGCAATCAAGTTTTACTCTGGAAGTTACAACAGGGTGTTTTGAATTTAGCCTCCCCTCTATACATTTAAATAATTCAACATGTTTGGTGGACAGTTATCTTTATTCTCTACCTCTGGAAGCCTAATAGGGATTTTACATAGACATTTAAAATGTTTTATTCTCACAGAAATAAACTCTGCCAGGCCTTTGGGATTCATGTAATTAATCCGAAGTAGAGTGAAAGTGCTGCACCTAACTTTATCATTATAAAGTGGACAAAGTTTTGTGAAGATGGAATTAAGAATTTTGCAGAGGAAGTTTGGTAAATTCTAGCTTCTGGTGTGGTATTGGGGAGTCCTTTTATTTCAGTGAAATTAAAGGCAATTTATTGAGAATAGTTGAGACACAAGGCAGTGCAGAATTCTAGACACACAGAGTAGTTTTACTCTGAACAGTGGATCTTCCTGCACTGGTCTCTCTCTGTAAGCTTTTGTCCTGCAGAAAAATCTGGAGAGTGAATTTAAAATGTATAACTAGAAACTTGCCTGCACCAGTGTTCCTCCTCACCCTTTACCCCAACTCCTCCCATCCACCCCCTCTTCCCTACATCCAACTGTTCTGCTCCTGAACAAAACTGCCTCTGATATTGTGGTTTCTCAGGCAGCCAAACAGGATATTGTGAAGAGAGGCACCTAGCTTGAAGACCTGCATAACTTCAGAAATTAAGAATCCCTTCGCTCTAACACCTCATGTTTGTATAATTTAAATGGTGACAAGTATTTCCTACATCTTTTATGCTACAACAAGGAAGAGGCTCCTCTGTATATAAAGTTAGTTTCCTCTCAATTATTTATATATGATAATAAACTATAATGAATAATAAAACACCTGCACCCCTTAGGGATCTGACCCTGCATATACCAAACCTCCATCAACTTTACAGTATACAAGTTCAACTTGAGCCCCTTACTTAAATTGTGCAATCAGGTTTTCTCAAACCCTAGATATAGAGTGAGTCACCCCCACCCCACATCCCAGAAGACATTGCTGATCACAGTGAACCAAAATATATTATAAACATACCCTAGTAAAGTGCACATTTTAATAATTTCTTCATGTTTATGGTGTAACCCCTATTTTCAGTGGGTGCATCTGGCAGACAATAAAGCAAGCTTCACAATAGTCAGAAAGAACAGAAGTAGGTAACTGTGGGGGGAGGGATAGCTCAGTGGTTTGAGCATTGGCCTGCTAAACCCAGGATTGTGAGCCCAGTCCCTGAGGGGGCCACTTAGGGATCTAGGGCAAAATCAGTACTTGGTCCTGCTAGTGAAAGTCAGGGGCTGGACTCAATGACCCTTCAGGGTCCCTTCCAGCTTAGTGAGATAGGTACATCTCCATATATTAGGTGTAGAAAGAGATAATGCACATAGCTGTATTTTTGATGCTTAAAGGTCTCACAGGATGGGTGTCCTAGTAAACAAAAAGAAATTGCTATTGTTGTTGATGGCAATTGAGTTTCTCCTGATTTAGCATGTGAGATCAGAATCAGGCTCAATGAGTGGGCTCTGGTATACACACACACACACTCTCTCTCTCTTCCCACATAAGTTGTGGTAATATCCATGTGATACATTGCAGAGTCAAGGGATAAGTTTCACTTACCATGAACATTTAATAACTTCACTTGCACTCTGCCCACTAATCCATTTCCTCTGAAACTTCTCACAACCTTTTTCCCTTTTAAAAGAAATTAAGCAGCCACACAAATTTCATTCTCGCCCTCTCTACTTGGAAGTGCAGCAGGAGCATAGTCAGTCCTTTACAAGTGACAACTCCACATCTCCGGATTGTGCCGAACTAGAAATTGCTTGGGTCAGATTTTTCAGTGAATTTGCACCAGCAGAGAATTTGGCTTAGGAGCTTTATACCCCTGGAAAAGGGAAAGTATAAGCTTCCCAGTCTAACACACTGGATTTGCTTCTAGCCCCCAGAAGTCCGAAGATATCAGATGAATTTAGGTAAATTTAACATGCTTTAAGACCATATTAGCGATATTTTTTCCTCTGCTTCAGAGGTCCATATAGTTGGATTCATGACAATAAGAGAGCTAGTTCTAACAGGAGAAGGCATACAAAAATCAGTTCCAATAAAATCATGAAAAGCTCTCAAGAATCTTTTAAAAATTGTTTTTCTGTAAAATACATGGTACAAAATAAATAACAAATTTGTACCACACCATGTAAACTCATTTAGGATAACTTGTATACTTCACTCTTGGCCACACCAAACTCCTGCTGAGAGCACCCTTATACCATGCCATTGCATTTTGTATGCCAAATATTATATTTAAGGGCCAACCCAGTGCCAGTGCTTAAGAGCTCATTATGTGCCAAATCAACTTTACCCATGCAGTCATGACTGGCACCTCCAGACTGTAAAAATGCAAAATAAAAGAGGATTCAACGGTACTTGCTAAAATTTTTGTTAGTTCCACATAAAAATGTTGCTTGGCAGTATATTTTTAATACGTTTTAAAAAGACATGATGAAAAAAAGAAGCATGTCATGGTTTTGTGTTTCTGCTGAGTCACAAAGAGCAGATCTTAGAGTCACTGGAACACTAAACAAACCTGATTGTGTTTTGGTTCTCAGAAATCTTTGCTATATTTGTATCCTGACTTGGGGTGTGCAAAAGCAAACAGTCAGGGATTATTACAATACTCCTTTTCAAAAGCCATATTTATATTTATGAAAACTAATGGCTTAAATTAAATTCTGAAAGCTATCTGCAGTAAAAAATCAGTAGGCTAGAAGTCTAGAAAAATAAGACTTTCTTGTTCTGCGCTTTTTTTTCCAATAAAGTATTCGTTTCTGTGCCTCAGTGGGTACTTCTTTTTACACCACAGAGTAGTGCAAGCTCTAAATGCAGTGAAGTTACCAAAAACACTTAATAAGAGGTAAGTGCTCCAAGCTGTTTGTGTCAAAACATTTCTTAATTCAAAACCAAATTAAAAGATAATGCTATTGTTCTATACTACTACACCACCAGAGAAGGTGTAACTTTTGCACTAAGGATTGCTTATGTTTGTTTTAGAAATGCTAAGGTACCCTTCAAAGACAAGTATCTCTGAACTGGTAAAGGCTAACCAATACATCTAAAACAAACATAGGGCCAACATTTTCAAATAAATTTTGGCACCTTAATTAATATTTAGGCATTTAAATCAGAGGCCACAATTCCCACCACTTATGAAAATCAGAGCACTTTAATTTAATCCCCTAAATGGATTTAGGTGCCTAACTTTAGCAATTATATTTTAAAAAATGGTCTATTTGTATATCTACCCACCATTTTCCAGAGATGTTGCATCAAGTCTCTTGCTATGATGAATGTCATTGCTGGAAATACCATCTCTGCAGACATCATGAGCCAGACCAACTTCTGGTGTAATAAGTTGCAAGTTCATTAACTTCAATGAGTTTCCTCATGAATTTGGCCAACCATTTCTGGACGGAGTTAGGGGTATTTCAATCCACTCATTCCTGAGCAGGCTCATAAAGAAGTTAGCAAAAAGGCCTACTGCAAGCTCATCTAACTGACACTAACATTCTAGATCTGGCCCAGTCTGAATTCAGGCCAGGACTCAGAACCGAAACTGATGAATATTTTCCTTTTGTCAATGGATAGAAGACAAACATTTCATCCTTCTTGAGCTCTCTGCAGCATTCAACACTACTGACCATGAGAGTCTGTTGTTTCACCTGAGAGAGGTGGCAGGGGTCCAAGGTAATATGCTAAAATGGTTTGAGTCCTTCCTGGAGGGATATATCCAATGAGTATTGATGGGAAACAGCACCTCTACCGCTAGACCCACCACCTATGAAGTTCTGTAAGGATCAATACTCTCTCCAATCTTTCTCAATATCTACATGAAACCACTAGGTGAACTCGACAGATGATGTGGACTCAACTGCCAGCAGTATGCATATGATACACAGCTCTACCTATCCTTCACCACATACAGCCACGCCACTACCACCAATATGGCCCAGTGCTTGGGTGAAATCATCTCTTGGATGAAGAACAGCTGATTGAAGTTAAATTCATGCAAGAAAGAGGTTGACGATATACACTCACAACTGGCCAATTCAGTGCATAGTCTGAGTACACTTGGATCCCTTGTTGACATTGATCTTTTACATAGCAGCATCTTCAAATAACACTCTCTACAGACTTGGCTTGGTTAGGAAGTTCTGTTGCATTCTGGCAGATGAAGACCTGGCCTCATTTATTCACACATTTGCCACCTCTTGGCTGGATTACAGCAATGCAATATACCTGGTCATGAAGTCTCCAGCACTTAGGAAACTCCAACTAGTACAGAATGCTGCAGCACATCTCCTCAGCAACACAGTCTACCACAAACATATCAGACCTGTCCTCTGCTCTTTACATTGACTTCCTTAAGAATTTTGAATTAAGTTCCAGGTCTGACCTTCTCTTCAAAGCACTCCATGGCTTCAGCCTGGGGTATCTAAAAGCTCTGGGACAAAGACTGGTTGACAACTAAGTTCCACTGGCACAATGGAATTTTCAACAATTAAAGTAAAGTTCCTCTGTGTGAGACATAGAATCTTCCCTGGGATGGTCCGAGACTGTGGAATGAAATACCACAGGAACTGTGAACCTCACCAATTTCTGCTCCAAGTACAAGGTGCATTTCTTTGACCTTCCCTTCTCTAATATAAGCACATATATATATATATATATATATATATATATATATATATATATATATATATATATATATTTGTGTGTGCTTATATTATAATATATATTATATATTATATATATATATATATATTTGTGTGTGCTTATATTATAATATATATTATATATTATATATATATATATATATATATATATATATATATATATATATATATATATATATATATATAAAAAGACACACCACTACTAAAACAAGACATTCTACAACATATGCTTCTCCCCTTGGGGAGAGGATGAGAGAACAAACACACAATGGATACGTAGTCATGTTGCTTAATGCACTACCAGAAGGAGCTTAGATACTACAGTAATGAGTCAGATAAATGCATCTTCCATGACAAGTTGGGGCAGAAGATCGGGAATGTACCAGGATGGTGCAAGATAAGGAAGATACCCTGTCCTATCTTATCTCTTTTCCTGCTACACTTTCCTCCCATCTTTTGTCCCAACATGTAAATTACACTTATTTTGCACTGTCATGGAACGCCAGATCAAAGCAAGTTACTTTACTTTGTCTCTTCATCCTGTTTACCACCATTTATGACATTTCCACCACTGTTTCTGTCACCACAAAACCAGGTTCAGACAATTGAATGAGAATTGCAACAGCTTCCACTAGAGGCAGATTTTGCTTCGGTTATACAGTTGCAAATGGGAGATGCACCTCTACAACTGAATAGAATTTAGCCTCAAATCTGGATTTTGCCCTGGATGTATGATAAAAGTAAAGGTAACTCTGCACTTCCTTATGTATGAGAAAAAGGGTAGAGAACAGGGACATGAAATATAAATGAACAATCACTCTTCCATTGTCTACAGCCAAGCACTGAGGTACAACCGCATCTGCTCTAACCCCTCAGACAGAGACCAACACCTACAAAATCTCCACCAAGCATTCTCAAAACTACAATACCCGCACAAGGAAATAAGGAAACAGATCAACAGAGCCAGACGTCTACCCAGAAGTCTCCTACTGCAAGACAAACCCAAGAAAGAAACCAACAGGACTCCACTGGCCATCACATACAGTCCTCAGCTAAAACCTCTCCAACGCATCATCAGGGATCTACAACCCATCCTGGACAATGATCCCACACTTTCACAGGCCTTGGGTGGCAGGCCAGTCCTCGCCCACAGGCAACCTGCCAACCTGAAACATATTCTCACCAGTAACTGCACACAGCACCATAGTAACTCTAGCTCAGGAACCAATCCATGCAACAAACCTCGATGCCAACTCTGCCCACATATCTACACCAGCAACACCATCACAGGACCTAACCAGATCAGCCACACCATTATCGGTTCATTCACCTGCACATCCACCAATGTAATATACGCCATCATACGCCAGCAATGCCCGTCTGCTATGTACATCAGCCAAACTGGACAGTCGCTACAGAAAAGGATAAATGGACACAAATCAGATATTAGGAATGGCAATATACAAAAACCTGTAGGAGAACACTTCAACCTCCCTGGCCACACTATAGCAGACCTTAAGGTGGCCATCCTGCAGCAAAAAAACTTCAGGACCAGACTTCAAAGAGAAACTGCTGAGCTTCAGTTCATCTGCAAATTTGACACCATCAGCTCAGGATTAAACAAAGACTGTGAATGGCTTGCCAGTTACAAAACCAGTTTCTCCTCCCTTGGTTTTCACACCTCAACTGCTAGAACAGGGCCTCATCCTCCCTGATTGAACTACCTCATTATCTCTAGCTTGCCTGCATATATATACCTGCCCCTGGAAATTTCCACTACATGCATCTGACGAAGTGGGTATTCACCCACGAAAGCTCATGCTCTAAAACGTCTGTTAGTCTATAAGGTGCCACAGGATTCTTTGCTTCTTTTAAAAGAAAAAGTGAAAGTAAAATGATATTAAACAAAATGAGCAAAGCAACAAACAGGAGTAATATAAGATAAACCTACAGAGGGAAAAAGTCAAAAGCAAATAAAAGAAATAATATAAATGCAACAAGAACAAAAACAGTCACTACAACACAAAGGGCTAACCTTATTTGTCACATATTAAGTAGAGTGAGGTGGAACGTGGCAGTTTCGGAGGTTCGAGAATTTTTTTTCTTGGTTGCAATTCGTGAAGGCATTTATCCAGCGTTTCCATTTAAATTTTAGATTCAATGAACTCTAAAATTACAAATTAAAAAAACTTCTGAGTGTCACCTGGTTTCATGTTGAAACTTGAAATCATTAATTTGATATGGATTTCAACACTAAACTACAAATTAGGCCAGGTTTGCTCACAAATAGCTTTAGGGTCATGGAACTTAGACTTTCCAGAGTTTTGAATTTTTCAGGAGATCTAACCTGGGCAAGTTTTATATGATTTCAGGGTTCACTGTGAACATTTCACACAGCCATAATATGAAGATACTTAACCTATAAATTAGAATATCTCATTGATAATCCTGAATCAGTGAAAGGCTTTCTATGTAAAACTAAAAGGAAATAAATCAATTTTCTAATATGGGTAACATTTGTACATGTAATGTTGTAATTTTTAATATATTAACTCAATGGAGTTATGAAACTCATCACTAGGTTCAAAGGACAAAGTAATAGGTTGGGCTTTAGTCTTAAAGATGTAATCCCCCCCCATTTTGAAAAATAACAAATATAATTATCAGTCAGATTAGCATGAAATTTTGGCCTGCTGCAGTAGGATACAAAGCTTTATTACACTTGCAAAGCTATTTAAAAAAAGAAGGCTTAAATTTTAAGATTCCTATACATTATATTTTGCTAACAGATATCAGTGTAGAAAGCAAGACTTAAGGAACATCAGAATTGATTAGTTCTGTACAAATTATGAAGAAAATATTTAGGCAAGCGTCTTCTTGGTAATTCACAACTATATTTAGATATTGTAATAATTAGAACTTAAAAGAAACAAGATAATTATAAATGTCATCCAAAGTCACTTATAGATCACATATGACAGCTACTGTATATTAAATGAAGAGACTAAATATCTGCTACTCTGTAAACGTGATTGTATGTAGTAGTAAGAATGTGGTACAGTAAGGCTAACAGTCTTTTCCTGTTCAGTGAGTTGGAATTAAACACGCTAATCTGAGGTGTCTTTCAAGTATTTTATAACTACTTTGGCCTTTAGTTCCTTTATCTTGCATCATTTAAGGTAATGTTATTTATATATATATGAAGTATGTTACACTTATTAACCAATGTGCAAAAATCTAAAGTACAGATTTTATGTAATGGGCTAATTACAGGACTTTAAAGCCACCTACTGAGTTTTGCTAAGCTTAACAACAGGTTCACTGAACTGGATAAATTTATTCAAACTTGTGGAAATGAACCCCATTCTATGTGCAACCGTACTGGGAAAACACACAAATTATACCTCAATACCAGTTTAATGGGTCAAACAGTGAACCTGAATACTGAACTTATCTACATCTTGCAACAGTGAGAAGCTATAGGCCCATTCATTGTTTCTTCCTTATGTTTGTAAATAACTAAAATATGGTACATGGGATAAGCATAAAGTTTTCAATATCTATAAAACTGGAATAATTTTTCTTACATTGATCTTTGCAACCATCTTGATACATTTAGCAAATGCAACTTTGCTAAACACATAGTTCAAATATATCATCCTTTACTTTGGAAGAATATCTTCCTATTAGTCCTATTGGGTATAGTTTTTATTTATTTACTTATCTGCACATACTTTTCAGAACCATCTTCTTTCAACCTTCTCATTTAACATCTATTAGGTAGGTCCAATTTTCATTTTGCTGATGCTGGTGTAAATCAGGACTAACTTCACTGAAGCTAATGGAGTTGCACCTATGTAAAATCTGTGTGAGACCAAAATCAGGCCCAGTAGCTTTATTAAGAAACTATATTACACAGAGTTGAGTTTTAGGTCATCATATATGACTACTGCAGGAATTGTTTAGCTCTGTAACTGATTAAAACTGCCACAAAGCCCAATTCTATTCTCATTTACATCAGTGTAAATCCAGAGTAACTCCATTGACTTATTTTAGTTTTACACAGTAGAACAATGCAAAATTTGTCTCACAGTTTTCCCTTCCTTCAACTTTGAAATCTATTTGTAATAAAAAGTTGAAGACAATGTCCAACTCAAATATATTGGCTGTTACCTGTCCTTCAAAAATTATAAGTAGAAAGAGACTTTAAATACAACTATAGTTCAGGCCCATATGTTAATCTTGGTAGGGATTTTTTTGGCTGTTCAGGGAGAGCTGGTAAATTATGTAACAAAATTTTCTTTAATCAAAAGGGGAACATGCTATTGCTGATTTACAAGATTTTATTGTTCATCTGTACACTGTCCTCAAAAACTATGCATAATCTATTCAGTGGCTGACATTTGGGTCTTGATGGACACATTCAAGCATGTACTTTCCAGGATAATAATGCTAGTACACTGCTCTACAATGCGTTCAATGAAGATATGCCTTATACTGCTCATAATTGTTGCTCAAGTTACAAAAATGAATTTTTTAGTAAATGAGGAACAAGGCACAATCTTCTGCCCACAGAAGAAGAGTTTAAATGAGAAATGCAGAAAATTTAGCAGACTGCTGTAACAAATGAAATGGTGTTGCATTGAAAAACATTTGAGGCAATTAATCAATGCTGTGTTTGCACATATCATTAAATATATTATACTAAGTTTAGATTTGACTTCTATGCTTCTTTTATAAAGAGTTAAAAGAAAATACATTTGAATTCATGCTGATACTGAAAACATGCTCCTAGCTCCTAGTTTCTTGGATTTCAAATCATTTCCATTAACAAACAGCTATTTGCCCTCTAATAAAATATGTCATTATGCTTTATTCACATCACACAAAAGAATCACTGAAAAATCGCCCCAATGATGGCCAATAATTACACATTTTGCTCCTGCACGAGAAATGAAGAAATCTGTTCATTGGAGAAAGCAGGTGCTGGGGCATCATGCTAATAGTCAATGTGTGCCACAGTAATTAGCCATTGCAATTGCTAAAATTAACAATTAGCTAACATGCAATTCTCTTTTTGCAGGCTGCAGTTTACTTTGTATAATCCTCGTATGTTCTTAGTAATTATTCTGACAGCTTATTATTTTTATTTTTTCTGGTTTGAACACAGCTTTAACATTTGAATCAGTCTACCCAAATGTTCAACAGGCAGTATGAAACAAATGCTTCACTAGGCAATTTCAAAGGAACACATTTGTTTTTATTCTCAACTTTGTATTGTTCAAGAAATCCATGATTCTTTTATAGACTAAGAACTCTTCATCTCATTTGTGTGCTGGGGACCATTGTAGGAGGCTTTAGGTCATTTTTACAATGGTAGTAGATACAGTCATTCCAAGATTATGAGAAAAATTGTAATTACGTTTTCATAATATCTATAGCAGTGGTTTAAGGTTCTCAAACTGTGGTCCAGGACCACTGGTGGTCCGTGGAGTCCCTGCCAATAGTCCATGGAAACCCAGCTGGTCAAATGGTTCTAACTCTCCTCCCTGTTCCTGTCAGCTAAACAACATGACAGGAAGCCCAAATACATCAACTACTTTCCTATTATTACTTTTACACGTAAACAATTGCTGCAGTTGCCACAGCAGATGTTATACTATTGTGAAGGTGTCCACAATCACAAATAGAAGAAGAGATGACCCATGAGAGACTTCTCTGTTAAGATGTAGTCCACGTTATGAAAGTTTGGGAATGACATACCACAGTAAAGCTTGTTAAGATTTTTTCTTATCTATACGTTAAGGTTCAGATCTTCAGCTAGCGTAAATCAGTATAACTCATTTGAAGTCAATGAAGATTCATTGATTTACACAAGCTGCAGAAGCAGCCCTAAATTTTTTTATTTTACTTTTTGTGCTACTTAGCAGTCCTGGAAGCCCCAACACCTTATCAGTCTGTGGGTCAGATTTTCCTCTCCCCCATTCAGTGTAACTCCACTGATGGTAAAACTCATCTTGCTTTACACAGGTGTAAATGAGAGGGTAATGAGGCTCAGGGAGCTTACATACTTTTCTGAACTCAGGATGGCCAGTGTAGAAGGAGTCAAATCATGTCAGAACAGTTTTTAAAAATATTTCCATTGTTTTTAACTGTGTTCTAAAAGTTCTTCGATCCTGTGTACATTAATCAGCAAAACCATGTTTGAAAACAGTTCAGCAGACTCTGTGCACATCATGTTCTAGCATTCTTTTAGAATAGCTCCATCCTCAGCATAGATGGAGCCAGAAAGAAACAATGAATCATAGAATTATAGAATATTAGGGTTGAAAGAGACCTCAGGAGGTCATCTAGTCCAACCCCCTGCTCAAAGCAAGACTAACACCAACTAAAGGTGACAAGATCCTCTGACTTCAATGTGAAATTCCTAAAGCAGATGGGAGAGAGAAGACACACAAGGATTCCAAACCAGTGGTCTGAAAACAGTCTGTATTAATACAAGGTGCAATCATGCAACCTTTACTCAAATGAGCAACTTCAGAAGGACTTCTTACATGAATAAGGACTGCAGAAATGTTTGTACAGTAGCTAGCACAACAGGCTTCTGGACACTATTAAAATATGAATAAATGAAATAATAATGAAGCCTGGAAAAAAATATTTCCTGGATGGGAAATTGTTTACTATTTAGGGCCATATCCTAAGATGGTATAAATTCCATTGATTTTAATGGAACCATGCACATATACACCAGTTGAGGATATGGACCTTAATCTTTAGAACCTAGGGACAGATAATTTAAGGGATGAAAGAATTGTCCTGATTTCCCCCTATAAGTCTGGGGGAAAAATCACTAAGATCTTCCATGTGTACAATAATGAGAACATATGCCCACCCAGACCATTCTTTCTCATTTACTTGCATTTTGATCTCTTTGATACAGCATGTGATGCTAGGTTTCTTTCAAGCAGGTCTATTATTTGTAACATATTAGCATATTATTCAGCCTTTGCCTGATGGCAATCACTGTAGTTAATATTGAAAAATGATCCTATTATAGAGCCATTTCAAAATACCTGATACTTTCTAAAAGCATCCAATTGTACATGTTGGAGAAAGAAAGAATTATTTTATGGGAGTTTCTCTCTGTTTCTTTTCTAAGTATCAGCTCTTTGAAAGCTGCTCATAGATTTGGGATGTTAGAAAGAGGCAGAGATCTGAAATGGAACCCCAAACCCAAACACTGATCTTTAGAGGGTGATTTCTGAAATCCAGACCCAAAACTATATCTGAAGTTTGTGATTAGAGTTCACCTTTATAAGAGACCAAACTGGAACCAAAGCAAGATACTCCCAAATATCGCTAGTATTTCAAAATCTAGACTTGGACCCAGATTAGAATTTTGCATCCTGGGCCCATACCTTGTTCACAGTAGCCTACAGAGTGATGTATAAATGGCCAGTCCTGCAAAATACGACTCTGGATGTCCCAGAACATCTACTCAGAATCAATTTGAATTCTGGAAAAGCTCAAGTTCTGGACCATTTCAAATTCTGAGCTATCTAGGCTGACTCAAACTCTGTGGTATTTTTGTTGTAGCCTTTTATATGTAATGTTTTACTGTTTATATTACTTAATCTATTAATGTACAGGCTAATTTATTTGCATGAAATACTTAAAAATGTGGTTCTACTCAGAACAGATGTTTTGTAAAAATTGAATTGTGGGGTTCCATATTTATTGTCTCTCAATTTCCACACCAAATTTGCTAAGTTTACAAGTAAAAATATGATGTTTTAACTGCCAGCCTTGAAAACTCAACATGGGACCTGAAAGTCAAATTGTGTTCTTTCAGGCTTATTCATCATCTCTTTGGACTAAAGATTCTTTAGGACAAGTTATGTCCTCAGATATTCTTCAGCAATTTAATTATCTTCAAATTCTGTCCATATATCGAACTTCAAACAAGGCTGACAAAGCACAAAGAAATATACCACATGGAACAATTTTTTTTGGCAGCTGAAGGGACAAGATAACTCAATATTGCAATTGACTGCTTGGGCACACCCTGAGCCTTTGCAGAGTCCAAATGAAGTTAATGAGACTCTGTGCACATGCAAAAATATGTCTTCACAGAGTCAATTGCAGCATTGGGCCATTGTGAGTTACCTTGGGCCTATGTGATCTGTTATTTTCATGTCTATTCTAAGTTTCTGAGTTAACAGAGTAAGATTTTATATGTAAATACATGCAAAAATCTAATTGCCTTCTATGATGAGATAACTGGCTTTGTGAATGAGGGGGAAGCAGTGGACATGTTATTCCTTGACTTTAGCAAAACTTTTGATACTGCCTCCCACAGTATTCTTGCCAGCAAGTTAAAGAAGTATGGGCTGGATGAATGGATGATAAGGTGGATAGAAAGCTGGATAGATCATCGGGCTCAACAGTTAGTGATCAATGGCTCCATGTCTAGTTGGCAGCTGGTATCAAGCGGAGTGCCCCAAGGGTCAGTCCTGGGGCCGGTTTTGTTCAATATCTTCGTTAATGATCTGGAGGATGGCATGGACTGCACCCTTGGCAAGTTTGTAGATGACACTAAACTGGGAGGAGTGGTAGATATACTGGAGGGTAGGGATAGGATACAGAGGGACCTAGACAAATTAGAGAATTGGGCCAAAAGAAATCTGATGAGGTTCAGCTAGGACAAGTGCAGAGTCCTGTACTTAGGATGGAAGAATCTCATGCACTGCTACAGACTAGGGACTGAATGGCTAGGCAGCAGTTCTGCAGAAAAGGACCTAGGAGTTACAGTGGACAAGAATCTGTATATGAGTGAACAGTGTGCTCTTGTTGCCAAGAAGGCTAATGGCATTTTGGGCTGTATAAGTAGGGGCATTGCCAGCAGATCGAGAGACGTGATCATTCCCCTCTATTCAACATTGGTGAGGCCTCGTCTGGATTACTGTGTTCAGTCTTGGGCCCCACACTACAAGAAGGATGTGAAAAAATGGGAAAGAGTCCAGTGGAGGGCAACAAAAATTATTAGGGGGCTGGAACACATAGCTTATGAGGACAGGCTGAGGGAATTGGGATTGTTTAGTCTGAAGAACAGAAGAATGAGGGGGGATTTGATAAGTGCTTTCAACTACCTGAAAGGGCGTTCCAAAGAGGATGGATCTAGACTGTTCTCAGTGGTACCAGATGACAGAACAAGGAGTAATTATAAACTGCCAAGAAAATACATACACAGTGACTGACTAATAAGTTTGATGGTGAAGAGAAAGATACAGGAGGCAATTCAGAACACTTACCAAGGACCTCAGACAGCATTAAAATGGAGCAATTTAGAACTACTTACTCTGTTACTGCTGAGAAGGAAAAAAGTGAATTACTTTCATTTAAAAACACTGCTTATTTCACATAGAAGTAATTTCCATATTTTCTTAACTGAAATTAAGCTCCCTTATATAACAATTTTTTAACTGATTTCATAACATTCACATATAAATAATTTATTGATAACAATACCCCTAATAAGCTAAGCAAAAATTCATTTACAAATAAGGAAATTCAAAATCCTAACAAGTGGGACAAAAACTAGATTCATGAGGTCATCTGATGACTTGGGTAGCTCTCCTGTGTGGAAGCATTCAGTGGAGACCTTAAAATTCTCATATTGTCATTTTTGAAGTGGCACCTGATGTTTGAGTGTCATAATGCCCACTGGCTTTAAGGAAGTAAAGTGGATAAAATCTAAAACAACAAGTTTTGAGGTAACTCATGTGACCAGTGAAGAGACAAGCAGCATGATGGGCATGCTGATACCATCAGTGGACAATTCACAAAAGCCCCACTCGACCAGGATTGAATCAGAGACCACTGAAATCAGTGAAAGAGCTCACACTGACTTCACTGGGGTCAGGCCCATATAGAGGTATTCAGATAAATTAGGGGAAGCTATGGCAGCTGTCTCTGATAGAGGGAGGAGTATGAGAGATGCAGACAAATGTGATTCCTTTTAAACAGATTACATAAAAACCAGGGACCCCATCTGTGGGGCCAAATGTGGAAAGGCAGAACCTGAAGTCAGATGAGCTACAAAGCCACAAGCAATTTAAAAACAATGAAGTCCACTTTACTTGACCAGCAAACTTATTAAGTGAATAAATGTGCTAATATATTTCCAAGAACACCTAAATACACAATAGAAAGTTGACCTGTTAAAGGAGTAGAGTTGTTAATTGAAGCCTTTTTTTTCTTTACCAAACATTAAATATATTTAATATGTGGAATGGCATCCTCTTAAATGGACATGTATTGGGGGAACAAACCTGCTAAAACAAAACTCAAATGCACTGTAAGGATCTCCATTTAAGATGCTCCTGCTGTACTTTAAACAATGGAGTAATGGAATTAAAGTTGGCACATGTTCCTCACATTTATTTTAAACATAAGAAATGATTTGGATGATCCTAGTGACATTACCTTGGGTGGATTGCAAGCAAAATGCCAGTTTACAAGTTTCCATTGAAGACTGTGTGATGTTAAATTCCTTTTTCTTCTATTTCTTATACATATGTTAAAAGCAAAACTATAGCATATTTCCATACATATACACATAATACATAATCAAATAACACAAGAACAAATCTACCACCAGCTGCTTCATACCCATGTTGTGCTTTGACTGTGAAGGAAAGCCAAGTTTCGAGCCTGGGTCGAGCCTGACTCAGGCCATAACTTGTGAGTACTGCTATTCTAACCCTTTCTCTTGATCTGCTTTTCAGCATGTCTTAGAGTACACAGCTCAAAGCAGCAGGGGAGTTTCTTAGCAAAGGGCCACCCACTTGCATATTATTCCTTCCTTGCCTGTGACATGACACAAGAACAAAGTAGACATTAACCGCTACATTAAACCCAGAAGGAAAGTAATCAGTAACCTGTTATTCCCTTAATAAAGGGAAACACATGCAGTGTGAAATCCAGAAGACTAATCAATAGCCCCAGACAATGCAACGTGCCAAACAAATTGCAAATCAATTAGAATCCTTGTTTTCTTTGAAATGGTTCACTATACCTAAAGCAATTACTCGTTCATTAGACCTAATTTAACAGCATGACTGCCCTAGCAACAACTGGCAGCGTCTGGCTATCAAATGGAAGAATGGCAGCTTATTTCTGTCTGTCTGTGAGTCTAGCGCCAATCAAAAATTGAATTCCTTTATATAAGACAACTTTTAATGAATGGGTAAAATATTTTCTGCAAGGAATGCATCAAGTCATCCCTTTGTGGGTTTTTTGGTGGGGGGGGTAGCTTTGGTGGGGGAGGTTTAAGTTAAACAAGAGAACGGACTTAAGTTGCTGTGTGAAGGATTTCTTTAAAACATTTTGATAAGTAGTAATAGCAAGCCATGCTCTGAGGATGAGAATACTCAAACACTCTTTGGGACTTTAAATAAAATAAAGTCCTACACATGTTTTATTCAGCAGTACTTTTACTACTATTAGACTGATACAATAAGATTAGCATGGCCCAGCACAGGATGACACAAATTTGAGAAATGGTCCATAATCCCTTTGATAGGCACAGAGAGCTTTAGAGTTTGATCCAAACCCTATCCATTGCCTTCAGCTGGCACTGGATCAGGCCCTTAATACTCTAGCTACTGTTTTAAGGTAATGTTTCTATCATTTGTTTCCTGCTTTATCCAGTGACATTGTGATATACATAACCACATATGCCTAACAAGATTTTTTTACAATGATAATAATAATACCTGGTTCCTATATAGCTCTTTCATCAGTAGATCTCAAAGCATTACACAAAGGAGACCAGTATCATTATATCTGACAAGTTTTTAATATATATTCAATTTTATTCTGTAATTCTCTCATATTCATAAGAGCACTTTTCCTTCCTATATTGTTTTGTGTCACAGCATTACAATAAAATGGATGTGGCTGGAATGAGCTCAATTGGCAGGAAGCCACTCCAGTCGGAGTGGGATAGCTGGCTCTGTTGTTCCTTTAACATGGGATATTTCCAGCTCTTTCAATCAGTAAAAAGCATATTCATGTGATCTGTCAGTTAAAATAATATATAGGAGTGTCACACTTTCAATGTCTGGTATCTTGGGCCCTCCCAGGACTTGAAGAAAATGCCATATTTCCTGTTGAGAAGCTAGAAATCTCCTCTTTCCAGTGTCATCAACCTGTCACTGGCACAGGACTGAATGCTGACTCCTGCCTATCTTGCACTTCAGACCTCTGTAATTTTGGTGGGAAAACTCTAAATATGCAGCAAACAAGGAAACCTTTCTCTAGCAGGTTGATTTTTTTTTTAATGACTAGTATTTGAAATGCCTGAAGAGTTTGTAATGTTAGACTTTAAATATATGAAACCCTTCTGTAAAAGGCCTGTATAATTTCCCAAGTACGTATTTAACTAGAGGTTCAGACATTTAGTTTTTTAGTCACTGGGGTAATTTCTAGTGCTGGAAGCTTCAAAACACCTTCAGAAATAATGTAGAAAGTATTTAAAAGTAATTGGGACTATTTTTAGCATTCAGTTGATTTAGTTACTATGAGTTCAAATAGAAACAACAAGGGTTGTTGTTCTTCATCTAGTTTTTTACCCACGAAAGCTTATGCCCAAATAAATCTGCTAGTCTTTAAGGTGCCACCGGACTCCTTGTTTTTGTGGATACAGACTAACACGGCTACCCCTCTGATATGAGTTCAAATGTGGTTATAGTGAGTTATAACTTCTAAAAGTGAGCGACAATAGTTTCTTTATCTAAGAACATCACATCTTTAATGTCCAATCTTTCAGGACCTTACAGAAATGAGACCTGGGTCCTATCAGGAAGCTGAGACTTGCTCTTTTCCAGTGCTCTGACGATCCCATTTCTAGCTGTGCAGGGCAGTGTGATAACATAACAGTCATAACGTTTTCATGTATAGAAATCCTGCACTGGTAATATTCCCCTCCCCCCCCCAACCTCAGGTAGGGGAAGAAAGGAGAAAGAGGCAACATTTCTCTGGCAAGCTGAGTTGTTGATTTATTTGGGGATTTTTTGGAATGGGGGAGGGTTAAGTGGCAGTTTGAGGCTGCTAAGAGGGTAGGAATATGAAAATAAGGTGAGGCATTCATAAATGCATAATAAACTCACATAGCTCCACATTTTACCATGTGTTTATCACGTCCACTTATATACACACACATACACTGTTCTTGACTTGAGATGAAACTCATCTCCCCACACCTCTTGCACAAACCCTGAGTAACTGGACTTAATCTGATGGCACTGCATCCAGTCTCCCATCCAGAGGCCCAGCTCTGGGTTGCAATGTAGCCCTCTGTGACCACTAGGGTGACCAGATGTCCTGATTTTATAGGGACAGTCCCGATATTTGGATCTTTGTCTTATATAGGTGCCTATTACCCCCCACTCCCTGTCCCAATTTTTCACTCTGCTATCTGGTCACCCCAGTATTCCAGTTAGTGGCCATAACTACTCTTAAGTCCTTATTCAAAGAGTTCAGGCCACTAGATCTTTTGGTGACTCCACAGCGTACTCTTTACCCCATAATACAGATAAAAAGCCATGAACCATAAATTGCTGAGAATGAGATTCTATAAAGCGTGATGTTAACACTTTTTCTTAAATACCTTTTAAGATATCTTTTACAGTTGGCACATAAATGTCATAAGACACACAAGTAGTTATGGCTATTAATATGATAAATAATTATTTGGTTGCTGGAAAAAAATCACTAAATCAGGTAGACAATTAAACATATATATCATGTTTCATTTTGAGGATTCCCTCTCTTGGAGCGCAAGACTGTGTGTCATTAAAGTTCATATTCTGACCTGTTTTTAGCACTGATCTAGACTGTAACTAAAGTCAGTTCTGAGCAGCTGTTGTTTTCTTCTTTCTGCATAGCTGGGACATGCAAATGTTTCTTTGTTGTGAAATATGGTACATACTAAAAGTAATTTCGAGATGAAGAAAACAGTTACATATTTAGCATCTGAGGCATCATAGAGTGGGAACAATTAATTTGCTTGCAAGCCTAGGGCTGAGTCCCACTGCTAAAGGTGCTATGGCCCATCCAGTAGCAAACTCTGGGTGAACCAACTGTGACTCACAGAGACCTCTCATATCTGATCACTTGCGCGTGCTCGTATATGCATTGCCCTTGAATTTAGTACTAAAACTGCTGGGTAGGTGCTACTTTGGTGTCTCACTATATAATGCATATAAAGGCAGAGTGGCACAGAGCTAATTTAACATTTAAACCATGTAAGGTGAATGTCCAGCTACATATAAATATTTGGTAAAGTAGCAGACTGCAGTCTGCACATGGAAATTTACACACCATTACTGGCATTTGGAAAGATATGTAATTGGCGTTGGTTGTGTGTGTGAGGTGTTTGTTGTTTTCTGTAAAGAATGTGGTAACTAATCTCAGGCTGGCATGGCACCTATATCTTTTTTCCTTTTAAAACATATATTTGGTCAGTGTGTCAAAGGCTAGCTGAGAACTAACACACCATTTGCCCTACTTTTAAAGAGTGGAATACCTGTCATTTGGCAACTGTTTGTCTGATGGATGCACATTTACACAGAGAACTTAGTAGCACCAGCTAAGTACCATTTCACTAACTCTTGCTTTACCAGTGCAGGTAGGATGACCAGATAGCAAGATTGAAAAATTGGGACAAGAGGTGGGGGGTAATAGGTGCCTATATAAGAAAAAGCCCCCAAAATTGGGACTGTCCCGATAAAATCAGGACATCTGGTCACCCCAAATGCAGGGCATCCAAGATGGATGGAAATGGAAAATGGAAACGGAAACAGAAACACATGGATGGAAATCGGAGTTATTTGTTTCCTCTTTATTACAAGGGGAGTATGAAGTTGATTTTGCACTGAGAATCAGTCTGTGTTTTGGGTCTCAGTAATGCAATGCTTTATATATATGTGGTTGTAGCTGGAAATGTCCATACGTATACAAACACGTGCTATGCTGAGGAATATTTCTATGGCCTAACCCCATAGCACAGGAAAGAATCTGACCCAGTGGTCCTCCAGCTGAAACATAATTAATTATATTGTTAAGGAAAGAGCTGGAAAAGGATCCAGCTCACACTCTCGCAGCTATATTGGTTCTACAGGGATGACGGCAGTAAGAACTTATTTTAGCCTAAGGGTATGTCTACACTGCAATTGGAGGTGTGACTGCAGCATATGCAGGCATACCCAAGCTAGCTTTGAGTGAGCTAGCTCATTGAAAATAGTAGCATAGTCGCAGCAACACAGGTGGCAGTATGGGCTAACCACCTGAGAATAAACGTGCCCAGGACTCCAGTGTCACCAGTGTTGCCACCCAGAGCCATCCCTAGGAGGGTGTGTGGCCCGGGATGGAAGTGACAAATCCGTCCCTTGGGTATGGCGAATCGAGGCGACTGCACTGGCCAGTCACACCAGCCCATGGGGCCTGTAACAGGTCCTCTGCCCGCTGGGGCCCACTGGCTGCCCCAATAAGGCACAGAGAGGCTTCTCCTTCTGCAGCACCCGTGGCTTTATTTACACATGCTCTCCCACCACCAGTGATATACTATATATAGAGCAGGCCTTACAGTCTCCTCTTCCGCACAGAGTCTGCCCTCAGCCTGGAGACTGACCTTCCCCTGGCCATTTTCCCCTTCTTCTGGCTGCCAGCCAGCCAGCCTTTATAGCCCTTGAACCCTCAGGCCCACAAGTGCAGCCAGTTCTAATGGCCAGGCACCAGACTTCTCCCCAGCCTCAATCTATTTCCTCTGATTGGGGCTGGCTAAGCAGGGGCTAATTAGGTGCCTTTGCATCATCACCCTGCTACAGGGCCCTTCAAAGCACAGGTCCTGGAGCGGTCGCCCCAATTCACTGTGCCCAAGGGACATCTCTGTTGCCAGCTTTGCCCCCACAGCTACATTCCAATTTTTAGTTAGCTGGCTCAACCAAAGCTTAATCAGGTATGCCTATGTGTGTTGCAATCACACCTAGTGTAGACACACCTCAGTGAGCAGACATGACAGAGGAACCAGATCTATTGAATAAAAAGATAGTCACTTTTCACGTTAAAGGTTTCTATATATCCTCACCCACTGAACATTTTTCTGTGCTACCTCTAGACTAGTGCCATGATGATTACCCAAACTACTCAGCATTGCTCCTTAACTAAACTTCCTACACTGCACTAGTGCTGTACAAATTACTTCCTGCTATGCAACCATGGCTCACCTGCTACTTCCTTCTGCCTGGTTCTCCTTTTGCTGCTCTTTGGTCGGGCTTTTTAAAAGCTGATTAACTGGCTGGGGGAATGAACAACCATTCAATCTCCCTCCCTTTGGCTAGTGTTTGAATTTCTAATATAACTTGATTTTTGAAAAGTTCAGATCCTTCAAAAGTTTTAGTCCATGGTTCCTTCCATCTCTGCTGATGTCTGTACATGCACCTGTTATCCTTCTATTAAATGCAAACTATTGATAGCAGACAATGCTGTTCTGTTATTGGATTAAGGTGGTATTCAGGTTTCACAAACGATCATCTGAAGCCCTTGCTTTTCCTTGGGGCTGGTATAGTAAATATTTGTTTCGGAACAATCGTTGCACAACTTCAATTAACTTGGTATGTAAAACCACAATTAATACATTTCTAAGTGAAGTTCCTGATCCTGCAAGGTGCAGAGCACCACTCCCACTGAAGCTCTTGCCATATCTTCTGATTGCTTTCTCCAACCTACCAGCACCACCTCAATCTCATCTGGATTGAGCTTCAGCCAGCTAGTTCTCATTCATGCCTGTCACACTGGATAAGGCATTCAACTTTAATGGAGGGAAGGGGGAACACGGCCAGTGCTGTCAAAGAATTAAAAGACCATCCTTTAACAAATAAAATCAATTATGTAGGTCAGAATAAAAACCAAAAGGGAGGAAAGGGGGTGAGGAAGGGAAAGGTACTAATCAGTGGCCATACTTAGGGCTGGTCCACACTACAGGGGGGGAATCGATCTTAGATACGCAACTTCAGCTACATGAATAATGTAGCTGAAGTCGAATATCTAAGATCGGATTACTCACCCGTCCACACCGCGCGGGATCGATGTTCGCGGCTCTCCCTGTCGATTCCGGAACTCCGTTGGGGTTGATGGAGTTCCGGAATCGATATAAGCGCGCTCGGGGATTGATATATCGCATCTAGATTAGACGCGAATATATCGATCCCTGAGCAATTGATTTTAACCCGCCGATACGGCGGGTAGTCTGGACGTAGCCTTAGAAGAACACCTTTGGACTAATAAGGGTTTAAAACTATTTTTAAATAATTGGCTAAGAATAAAAATTTGAACTGAAGTAAAGGGAGACATACATTGACACAAACGTCAAGGTTAGTTACCTTTGATCCAGGAACAGCAAATTTACAGTCAGTTGCCCACTTAAAGCGCTTTGAACCTCGATCTTGTAAGGTACCAACTTCTTCCTGAAAGCCCTGAATGCCTTTAAATCTCATTGAAGTCTGTGGGAATTAAGGGCACTCAGTAACTCTTAAGAGGTACCCAGCAATTTCCAGGATTGGGATCATACATCTATTCCCTAAAAGATGGGAGGAATCTGAGCACAGATCCTTATCAGAACAAGGCCCATGACTGAGAACTCAAATACACCCAGGGGCTAGCTCATTAATGCAATGGATATTTATAAGATAAATGCCAAGCACGCACAATGCACGCACAGTCAAAAACATTACTCTTTTTTTAAAACAAAACAAAACAAAGATGAACTGCTCCTTGGTTTCAGGGACCATCTATTCCTTGTGTAATTGCAAAGTTTCTAGCACAGTGGGACCTTGATCTACACTACTACAATACAAATAAAAACAATAATATCTCTGGATACTTACAAATGAACTGATCTGTGATTCAGGCTATCATTAACATAGTTCCTAAAATACAGAATATGTGTTATAACCACGGATTAAAAAAAGTTTGTGCTAACAGTCTAATGCATATAAAGCAAAAGTGTTTTAGAGATGCCTTTGCATTTGGGCTTGTATCAGCAAACAGATCTTCTGTCTTTCATTGAAGTGTGTGTGTGTGTATGTGAGAGAGAGAGAGAGAGAGGTCTGTTAATAAGGGCCCTCAATCCAGCTGGTAAACTTGCATGCACAATTTCCCACAGCTAAGTTTCCTGTGAGCAAAACAACCACATTTGTGCATGCATATGGATGACTAGATTATCTGATTTTTACAAAGAAATGCAATTTGTACACATAAGTCTGATGTTTTGAGTGTGCAAATAAACTTGTGAGTGCAAAATTGTGTTTGGAGAAACTTAAGCAAATGATAAAGTAGCTCTAGGGGATAGTTTTGCAGCTATTTACAAGAAAGTTTATTTCAAACATTTAGACTTTGTGCAATAGCCTGCATTTCCTTATACCAGTAACATTACAACAATAGCTCTACAACGAGTCTGAAAAATTCAGACTATGATCTAAGACAATTATCAGAGAATGAACACATACGTTTGGAGATTGTCCTGTGTACTGAAAGAAAAGAAAAGAAAAGAAAAGGTTCCATTTGAGCTTTTGGTGAAAATTCAGAACCAGAGAGACAGCACAGTTTGGGTTTTTTATGGAGGTGGTAGCAATGAGCTTTTATTCGTATTAATCAGTATTCACTCTCATCAGGGAATTGCTTACATCATCTTCCAGATTTTTAGCCTTTCCTTTAGCAAAGAGAAGCAAAATTACCTAGAATACTATTCATAATGTACAGAGATCCTTTCTAATTAAAAAACAAATAGACTGTGATTCTGTACACACTGTCACATTCATTATTTAATATTCATGACTAATGGCATTTACGGAACCCATTAAAATGTTTTATATGGTTCATGCAAGCAAAAGACCTGTGAAAAATTGTAAGTGAGATTTTCTATATGCAGTATAATTCCCTTTATTATGGCAATAGCTCAGAGGCTTTATTATTGTTAGTGCACAGATAAAAGCTATAACAGAATGGTGACCAAACAAGTGGAGCCTATAAAGTATGCACTCCTCTTTTGTTTGCTGCTATACAGAAAGTGAATAGACAAGCCCTTTTGCAAACTTGCAGAGGACCAACTTTTTCCCTATCCCCTATTCCTGGGAATAAGCCATTTTAATTATTGAAGTTTTTTTGTTTAATCTTACACCGACCATTAATATGAATATTTTATACAACCCTGATGAATGCTTAACTAATACAGTTCTTCATACAAATGCAAACTTCCTTTTTACTGGCCTCTGGTGACTATGCATCTAGTGCCAGAGTGGTATCATTCAGCTCCAGTTGCTATAGCATTTTCAAGAACCTCTCTGTTCTTGTCATAAATTATCTTTAAGTGAAAAAAGCTCAAAGGAGGTCTGCAGCAAACTGTATCAAATAATGAATTTGTAAGCGGTGGTAGAAAACACTTATCTTACTTATACTCTTCTACCATCGATTGTTTAGTGACCCTTCTTTGGAATATATAGATGAGCATAACCCTGAAAAATGTTTGTGTTGTCTTTCTTTTGCTGGCAGCCTACAGGCTGCATGATCTAATAAATATTGGCAGGGCCAAATGAAATAATATAGAAGAGCTTCTCTTCTTTAAAGTCCATAGACCAAGAGACTCTTGTCACTTGTTAATATCTCCATCAAACACTGAAGTGTTAACATATGTGATACGACCATGCAATCAAGTAAGGACCGATTTGTTGACTAATTAAACCAACACAACAAGCTCTTTAGCACCTACAAGTGACAAGTTTAGAGCAGGCAAGTGGAAACTCTCAATTGAGTCCCCTTTTATGAGACTATCATGCCAAATTCAATTCTGACTGAGTAGTATTTGAATGTACTTGACTTCCACTATGTGCTGACATGCTTACAATAATTCATCATGTGTGACAATAGCCCAATATTAGAGATTTATGATATATACAAAACAGTTACAAATGAAATTTAGCCCTAACATGTGTCTGCTTTACTTATCCACATCCTATTGATATTATAATTAATGGTCAATTACTTGGGGATAGAGAATAGAAAATAGTCATTACCAGTTTCAGTCATCATCTGTTTTTGGCAAATTCTGGAAGTAAATGAAACCATTTTCATAGTGTTTGGCGGTTGCTAGAAAGTAAACTGTTGCTCATTAGCAAAAAATACAAGAACTGGTTCGATATCTATTCTACGGATAAGAATGATTTGAGGAATAGCATTTAATTTGAGATTAACAGTATGCAGATGAGCATAAATGAACTTTTCTGAGAAGCAAGAAAATAGCCTGGAACTTTGGATCAATATTTTCTGACTAAGTCAAATACCCCCAAAAAATATTTAACTTTACATTTCAGAACCCTTTTGTAGGAAAAAAAATATAAAGGGAGCACTAACTGCTGATCTCCATCTAGTATGCGAGAGGCTCATTTTTAAAATTAAGAATGTCAGCAATTTACACTATTAGGGGATGAAGGGATAGCATGCCTCAAACTGTCGTGTTCCTAGGCCCTTATTCTGTCAACATGCTTAATATTAAGCATGCAAGTAGTTCCACTGAAGTCAGTGGGACTAGTCACACGCTTAACGTTAAATATGTGCAAAACATGGTTGCAAGATCAGGGCATACTGTCTATTCCACAGCAGTATTAGTCACAAAAGAGCCAATCTGCCCGTCTCCAACATATAGGGCAGCCACTGCACCTGTTGCTTAGTCACAGACTGAATGGGATTAGGCAGAGGAAAATGGAAACTCAGAATGAAGAGGAAGGTGAACAAATAATATTCCCATTTTACAGACTAATATCCTTAATTACTAACCTGATGAGGAGAGAACCTCCCTGGCATATGATCATGATGATGTAGGTGGATGGTGAGGAGCATATAGGCTTGGATGCTAGTATCTCTTTGCTCCTAAAAAAGAAAAGAAACAACTATAGATTTAATTACAGTAAATTACATTTATGTTAATTTCATTCATTACTGTTTGCACCGTTCTTTGAGATCATTGATTGGAAAAACTGTGGAATAATTATTCTCTCAGAATAAGCCTGTATCTTGGAAGCCAGCAACAGCAAAAAGAGTTCTTGTTAAATTCAGACTAGTAATTACAGTAAACTCATTTATATTTTAGTGTTAAGGTTCCATTATGATCCAAAAAATAATATGACTTTTTAGGCTTTATAAGCACTTGCCATTTTTTGTTCTTACAGAGAAACTACTGTTTTTTTAATAATTCAAATTAAATTTCAAATTGTATACATATATTATATAAATAAATAAACATAATTAATCAAATATATCAGAGTGAATGGCCAAGGTTTCATATATAATGACCTGGAAATCTGTACCTTCTACCTCAGAAGCACAACCATTTATATCTGCAAAAGGAGGAGGCACAGGTTCTCCTCTCACTAATACCAGTATAAATCAGGAGTAATAATATAATTTTAGTTATACACACACACATTATAAACACTCTTTCCATTCCACTAGTATCTCAGGAGAATGCTAAAACATAGCTACTAAAGTTAAACATTTTTAAAATAGCAAGCCAGATAACTTGATTCCAAGAGTTTTAGAAGAGTTGGCTGAGGAGCATACTGAACTAATGTTGATTTTGACTAAGTCTTGAAATCTGGGGAAGTCCCAGAAGATAGAAGAAAGCTACCATTGTGCCAAGATTTAAATGGAGTAAATTAAATTATTCAGGTAATTATAGGTCTGTCTATCTGACATTGACATCCTCTCAAACTTATCTGATATCTTTCTTTGATGAGATTATAAGTTTGGCTGATAAAGGTAACAGTGTTGATGTAATACACTTACATTTCTGTAAGACATTTGACTTGTTATGACATTTGTCATAACATTTTAACATAATATAACATCATATCATGACAGTTTGATTAAAAAAATAGAACAATACAAAATTTACACGGCACACACTAAATGGATTAAAATATGGCTAACTGATAGGTCTCAAAATGCAATTGTAAGTAAGGAATAATTATTAGGTAGGTTCAGCAGGGATCCGTTCTTAGCTCCATGCTATTTAATATTTCTATCAATGACCTGGAAGAAAACATGAAATAATCACTGAAAAATGTGCAGATGACACAAAAATTGGGGGAGTGGTAAATAATGAAAAGGACAGGTTACTGATACAGAGCAATCTGGATCACTTTGTAAAATGTGTGCAAGCAATGTGAATTTTAACACAGCTAAAAGCAGGGCTGGCTCCAGGCACCAGCTAAAGAAGCAGGTGCTTGGGGCGGCCAATACCAAGGGGTGGCCCTCCGGCCACTATTGGGGCAGTCTGTCCAGGTCTTCGGTGGCAATTCGGCAGCAGGTCCCTCTCGGAGTGAAGGACCCACTTCTGAATTGCCGCCAAAGAGTGGAGCGGCGTGATCGCGCTGCAGCAGCATTTTTTTTTTTTTTGCTGCTTGGAGCGGCAGAAAACTTGGAGCTGGCCATGGCTAAATGTTAATGTATACATATAGGAAGAAAGAAAGAATGTAGGCCAAACTTAAAGAATGGGAGACTCTTTCCTGGGAAGCAGTGACACTGGAAAAAATTTGGGAGTCAGGGTGGATAATCAGCTGAACATGAGCTCCTAATATGATGTTGTGGCCAAAAGGGTTAACATGATCCTTGGATGCATAAACAAGGGACTATCGAATAGGAGTACAGAGATTATTTTACCTCTGAATTTGGCACTAGGGCAACCACTGCTGAAATACTATATCTAGTTGTGATGTCCACAATTCAAGAGGCATGTTGAAAAATTGGATAGGTTTCAGAGAAGAACTATAAGAATGACTAAAGAATTAGAAAACATGCTTTATAGTGATAGACTCAAGGAGTTCAATCTATTTAGTTGAACAGAGGACAGTTTAGGTGGTGACTTTATTACAGTCCTTAAGTATCTATAGGGGGAATAAATGTTTGATACCGGGTTCTTCAATCTAGCAGAGAAAGGTATAACACAACACAATGGCTGGAAGCTGAAGCTAGATACATTCAGACTGGAAATAAGGAGTAAGTTTTTAACAGTGGGAGTAATTAACCATTGGACCAATTTACCAAATAGTAGTGGTGGATTCTCCCTCACTGACAATTTTAAATCAAGAATGGTTGTTTTTCTATATCATCTAGGAATTATTCTGGTGAAGTTCTATGGCTTGTGTTATACAGGAGGTCAGACTACATGATCACAAGGATCCTTCTGGCCTTGGAATCTATGAATGTATGCAGTACACATGTATTTTAACTTCAGATTTTATATACAAATTAGATTACATATTTTAAAACCTAAAAAGTTGAAGGCCTAAAATAAAATTACTATTATTTTAGTTATTTTAAAGAGGAAAAGAGATTCTATATAGCCATCAACTGAGATTAGTCTACAAAGCAATCAATATAATTTCACCAGAAGAATTGTGCCGTATTGGTTGTTTCATATAAAGCCATTGAAATGAAATTGGCTCACAAAAGATTGATTAAATCTAAAGGGAAGAGCTACATTGGGCCAGATTTATTTCTGGTCTAGTTCCACTGGGTTCAGTAGTTATACCAGGCCCTTGATAGCCTGGTTTCTGATTCACTTCCACTGCAGCTGAATTAGCTGAATAAAAATCCTTTCAAATGTGAAAAAACATACAAATCAAATTCAATTAAATAAAACTTCATCGAGAGAGTATTAAGAGGCTAGTTTATAAGAACAAGGGCATATAAAGTGGAAACTTCATCATTAACATGCACTATTATCAATATTGATACTGTAGATCTCATCAAAGCTGTTTTATATGGATCTAAAGATATGATATGCACTATACTAACAGCACTTAAAATCAGACAAGTTAGCTTTAAGATTATTTTCTTTTCTTTTTTGGGGGGGTGGGGGAGGGTATGGGGCAGGATTCTAATTGGATTATATGGGCCTGATTTTAAACACTATTCTTCAAAAGATACTAGAAGTCAATGGGAGTTGCAGATGCTCAGCACTTCTCAGGATCAGACACTTAATTTTGCTCCCACAATTTAGCCCAGGCAAAACCCAGCATTTGTGTATGTGTGCATGGGTAATTGAACAACTAACTACCTGTCTGCATAAGCAAATGCAGACTTATGTTTACAAAAGACTGAAACCACTTTGTAAATGTGGCTCTCAATGGAGTTTATTATTTTATTTCAACTTGATTTGTACTTAATATGAAAATGAAGCTGTCTATTCTCCCACCCAAACACATGTGAAATATATTTAAAAAATCTAATTTAGATCTCTCTCTCCTGTTAGCTGAGAGAGAATGAAATACATTACAGGTGTGTTGTTCTCCCACTGTTTCCATCAGCTGGGGTTTTGGAAAAAAAACTGTTGCATGGGAATATAATTATTTACAGACTTCAGTGGGGGGTCTTAGAAGCTTCCAATGGAAGTGAGAGAGACTAGGGGGAAATCCACATCATTTTAAAAAACAAAATGTCTCCAACATTTCTTACCTAATGGCGAGTTTAATTAGAGTCTCCAATGGAATGGAATGGAATAGAAAGGACTCCAAGAAAGAGACTTAAAGAAGTGTGCTATTTTTGTTGTGAATTCAAAAAAATCTATTTCTTTCTCTGTTTAGTCTCTTTCTTTCAAATTAATCAAATGTATCAGTATTGGCATCTTTCAGTATGATTTTCATTTCAAAAGCTAATAAGGGACTAATAAATTTAGAAAGCTTATTAGCTAAATTCTGAATCTCCAGTACATGTTTTCCTTATGGAACACATGGAAATATTTTGTTGTTATTTAATGTTTATCTCCAGCAAAACCAGATTAGAGTACATAAGGCTTCTACCCTTTTAATTCAAGATTTAGCTGGGATTTGGCATTTACAGTGAGATTTTTCAGATTCTTATACCATCAGTCCAGGGACATGTCCCATCAAGAAACAGAGAAATATACACATACGACAATGGGTCAAAAGCCATGTTTACACCCAGAATTTTGCAGGTACAATAAAATGCACTTTCAAAAGATAGAGTACACAATTCTAGTCTCACTTCTGTGTGTAAATCAAGAGTAGTTCCACTGAAGTAATATCAGGCTATGTCTACACTACAAAGTTAAGTCAACATTGAGCCTCCTATTTAAGCAAGTCAATCTTGCATGTCCACACTATGCTTGTTGTGTTGGCAGAGTGCATCCTTGCTAGCAGGGGCTCACATCGACGCATGGAGCACTGTGCTGCGGGTAACTATCTCACAGTGCATGTAGCTGAGTGGAATTTTGGGTTGGGCTTACAATGCCTTATGGGACCAAAACATTGGCACGGGTGGTTACAGGAACACGGTGTTAGCTTCCCATGAAGCATTTCCCTCCCTCCCTCCTGCCCTGAAATCAATGGCAAACAAAACAAGCCTTTTTCCATAAGCTTGGGTTACCTGCGCGGATGCCATAGCATGATAAGCATGGACCCCACTCAGCCGTACACTATTGTGAACTTCACAAACACCTTGTGCCTAATCCTGCAGTATTTACACAGCCGATACCGGAGCTGCTGCACGGAACAATGTGATGCCATACTAGCAGCCTTGCTGGAAGACATAGAGTGACTGGTCGCCTCACTTGTCTTCTGTTACGCTTGCTGAAGCTCCTTTATTTTCACACAGCACTGCTGTGTGTCTCTTGTGTAGCCCTTCTCCCCCATGCCCTTGGCATAGATGTCAACATTTCTTCTACTGAATCAGAGCTCTGCCTGCACAGACTCTGCTCCCCACATAGCAATAAGATCCACCACCTTCTGTGTGCTCCATGTTGGACCGCATTTGTGGCCTGGAATCTCCATGATCAGCTGTGCTGGTGAGATCTCCACACTGATCAAACTGGAAATGAAAATTCAAAAGTTCCTAGGGCTTTAACAGGGAAGCAGCTGTTTCCTGTGTACCTGGTTGATGTGCAGTGGAGTTGAATGGTCTGTGTGGAATAGCTTGCAATACTGGGACATAAATTCAGGTAGGGGGCAGGGAACAGGGCCAGCTTTAGGAAGTGCGGGGCCCAATTTGAACATTTTTGGACTGACTAAAAAAAAAACCCCCATAAAAAAAAGACTTTCATTTCTTAGCAACCAGTTCCCTGTAAAAAGTTCTAATTTAAGGGATGTGCCACAGTATGTATTTTTGTACCAATAGGGTTACCATACGTCCATATTTTTAAAAATTCCTCCCGGATGGCGATTCAAGAACCAAAAAGCTGGACATGTCTGGGAAAATATGGATGTATGTTAACCCTATCTAAAGTTATTTTCTAAAAAGATGGGCCTGAACTAGAAATGAGCTCCGTTTCACATGTGTGGGTCCCCATCACTGCCTGGGGGGTGTGCTAGGATGACCAGATGTCCCAATTTTATAGGGACAGTCCCGGTTTTTGGGTCCTTTTCTTATATAGGATCCTATTACCCCCTACCCCTTGTCTCGATTTTTCACACTTGCTGTCTGGTCACCCTAGGGTGTGCACATGTGTGGGTCCTGGCTGCTTCCTGCCCCCCTGTCCCCCTCATTGAAGCAGGTGTGCAGGGTTACTGCCCTGGGACCTGCAGGGCACCGGTGGACATGGGGCTGGCTGGAGATAGGGTCTGGCTGCAGGCAGGGCAAGGGGTGCGGTGCTGGCTCAAGACAGGGGGGATGTGGGGTGGGAGAGGCTGGCTTCAGGCAGGGCCACAGGGGGGTGTGACATGAGTTGGCAGGGCTGGAGACAGAGAAGTACAGGACTGGCTGGCTTCAGGCAGGGGGTGCGGCAAGGGTTGGCTGGAGACAAGGCAGAGGGTGCAGGGCTGATGCAGGCAGGACGGGGGTGCAGGGTTGGAGGCTGGGCAGGGGGTGCAGCAAGGGCTGGTGCAGGCAGGGCAGGGGGCGTGGGGCTGGCTGCAGGCAGGGGCTGGTGCAGGGCTGGTGTGGGCAGGGGGTGCTAGTACAGGGGGTACAGCCCACCCTGTATGGGAAGTGCCCCTTCCTCCTCCCTCGGCAACCGGGGTAGCAGCAGCAGCCCAAGGCTCAGGGGCTATTTAAAGGGCCTGGGGCTCCCCTGCTTCCACCGCCTTGGGCCTGCAAATAGCCACAGGAGCCCTGGGGAAGCAGCGGGGCTCCGGCGGCTATTTAAAGGGCCGGGGCGGTAGAAGCAGTGAGAGCCCTGGACTTTTTTAATAGCCCTAGAGCCCCGCAGCTCTACCCAAGGGCTCCAGCAGTGGGGCTCTGGTGGCAATTTAAAGAGCCTGGGGCTCCAGCCCCTGCTGGGAGCCCCAGGCCCTTTAAATTGCCCCCTGGGAAAGCCAGGCCACTCCAGTGCAGTGCATTGGAAGGGCTTGGATGCGGGACCCTCTTAGGTGCGGGACCCAATTCAGGGGAATTGGTTGAATTGGCCTAAAGCGGCTCTGGCAGGGAAGAGGTAAGATACTTGGCAATTCAGAAAAGCATATACATAGCTTGATAGTTCTGTTAATTAGTTTTTAGTTTTGTTTAACTATTAACTCAAATGTTGTTAACAGAGTGACTTCAGTGGGTCTATGCCTGGGTATATGGACCCATCTGTGAAAGCAGCTTCCAGAATCAGATTCTGCAAAGACTTACACAATGCATAACCTTCTGCACTGTGGGTAGCGCACTGGGGCTAAATGGAACCATAGCAGGGTGAAATCCTGGCCCTATTGAACTCAATGACAAAACTTTCATTAACTTCAATGGGGCCTGGATTTCACTCTGTGAGTAGTCCCACTTAGCTCCATTGGGCCAAACCATAAGTCACTGTAGAGCCACTGATTTCAGTGATGCTATGGAACTTTACATCAGCTGAGGATCTGGCCCAGTAACATCAATGGGACTACTCACAGTATGTAAAGTTAAGCATGTGCACAAACTTTGAAGGATCAGAGCCTTAGCTTGTAAATGCTTTGGAGTAGGCACCATGGGCCTCATTCTCCTTTCATTAATCATTACTAAATCAGGTGTAACTCAATTTAAAATTGACAGAGCTACACCACTGTAAAACTGGTGAAAGTAAGATTACTTCCATTTTTAGTGCACTAGCTTGATCAAAGCTAGTGCATGTATCTCTATCCAAACTGGAAATTACACTTCCAGCCTGAAGTGTAGACATCTTCAATGAAAATGATTGTCCACTGTGTCTTTCCTTGTTTTCATGAAGCACCCAGCACACTTTTGGATGCTTACAAATAATACATAACGCTCATTTTATTGTTAATTAATTAATTAATTAATGAGTTTTTGTTTTAATGGGAGCTAATTTGATTTAACAGAAACTTGAAATAAACTTTATAGAAGATAGAAATCCAATAGCCAAATCTTTTTTTAGTACACTGGATCTTGAGCTTATTGATACCTCCATCTAAAACTCTTCACCCCTGGGCTCTTGAGCTCAAATACTATTTATGTCACAAGTGAAAATGAGTAAGGTAATGTGATTCTATCCCACTGCAGACTCGCATTACAAAGCCATCAAACACTTCAATAGCTTCGGTAGTTTCTGTTTAGCAGAGGCCAAGGATTTGAATAGCAGGGATGCTACAGCTCAGGTCTGAGGTGTATTAGCACATCTGCATGAAATAAATTGCCCAAAATCTCCCATCTCTAGACAGTGCTATAGGTGTTCATGAAGTTGAGAAACTAAGTTAGGGCTCAGTCCTGCAAAGGAATGAGCACTCCGACCGCAGTGTAGCGAAGTACTTAAGCCTCAGGGCTGGAACTTGAGTTGCTGGGGCTGCTGTCGTACTCTCTCGCTTGAAGTGGTTTTCGTCATATAGAGGGTCTACAGTTTGGTTCAATGACTCTCAGCGCCCCAACTACACAAATTGTTCCAACACCCCTGAGCACATCTGTGCACCCCACAATCTTTTAATGTGTGTATTTAGCCCAACAACTGCACTGCGCAGTAGAGAAGTACTATTGCCTCAATTTTACATATGGGGAACTGAGGTACAGAGACACAGGGATATGTTTACCCTTCAGACTGGGGGTGCGATTCTCAGTTTGAGGAGACATACCTGCACTAGCTCTGATCAAGTTACTGCTCTGAAACTAGAGTATAGCCATAGAGATGCGTGGGGCTAGCTGCCCTGAACATGTGCCTACAATTGCATGGGTATGCACTTTGGGTAGCTAGCCCCTCTCACCACCATGGCTACACTCTACTATGCTAGGGACTAGCATCCTAACCACTGGGCCATCCTTCCTCTCCAAGTAGTCCTTTTTACATTGAAGAGAGTACTCACGTGCTTAAAGTTAAGCATACAGCAGAACCTCAGAGTTACAAAGACCTTGGGAATGTAGGTTGTTCATAACTCTGAAATGTTCGTAACTGAACAAAATGTTATGATTGTTCTTTCAAAAGTTTACAGCTGAACATTGACTTAATACAGCTTTGAAACTTTACTATACAGAAGAAAAATGTTGCTTTTAATAATTTTAATTTAAATGAAACAAGCACAGAAACAGTTTCCTTACCTTGTCAAATCTTTTTTTTAAAAAAACTTTCCCTTTATTTTTTCAGTAGTTTACGTTTAACACAGTACTGTGCTGTATTTGAGTTTTTTAAATTTTTGTTTTTGTCTCTGCTGCTGCCTGATTGCGTACTTCCGGTTCCAAATGAGGTGTGTGGTTGACCGGTCAGTTTGCAACTCTGAGGTTCTTCTGTACGCTTAAATGCTTTGCTGGATTATGGCAAGAGCCTTGCAGAATCAAGATCTTAATCCCTAAAATTTAGATGGAAAAACAGCACAAGCATATTTTTCATCTTTATAAAATTAGTATCAGCATTGCTATTAGCATTGGCATACAATGCAAACTATGCCCATAAGCCTGCAAAGTTACTCACCTACAGAAATGTTTGCAGGGTAACTGCTTAAATGTTGCCTTGCTGATCATGGTGTCCAAAGTAAAGAAAAAGAAAAACAGTACATCTTACTAGAAGTCACTATGTTTAGCAGAGAATTATAGAACAAATGGAAATGAGAGCATGCAATATCCACTCCTTGGCAAGACTGAAGTGATGGAAGAAAACCAATACAGTTTTTCCATCTGGAAAGTGATCTGATGACATGTTTGGTATTTTGACACTCAGTCCAAACTCTTGTGGAAAGATGACATTGGATAGAGAACTATGTTTAGTCACATACGTAAAGGTCTGACTAAAGGTGGAAAGTAAAATAGAAAGAAAAAGATGTTTCCAGGTGTTTAAAAAAATACAGGATGAAACAGAGTATAAAAGCTCAAGACAGGCCCAACACCCAACTCTGGTTGAACTGTCATTCTCTAATGGGTTTCAAACATCTGCATTACTTTGAGTGAGATTTCATGAATAATTTATAATAGAATAAAGAATTTAAGAAATGTCAGGGTTTTTTTAAATTTAATATCTCAGAGTAATTACATGGCTTCATATCAATTAGTGAGGTGCATTTTGGGAGAAAACATCACTGATTTTATGAACCTTTGGGGAGTTTCTTTTTAAAAAAAGAAAAAAGAAAGAAAAATATCATTTCAGCTTGATATTATTTTAGTATTTACCACTCTGTATTGTCTTAGATGTCATCTTGGCAAAGGGCTCCTAAACAACTGCCACTTTTAGCGCTGCTGCCAAAAGGCCCCCTTTCACAATAAAGCATGCTGTGCTTTGGCAGGAAATCAATAAAGTGAAAATCTGTTCTCATCATCCATACATTTACCATCACAATCAACAATCAAAGGCAAGACCTGGGTTCTTTATCCACAGGCTCCAGCCTCCCAATTTTCTGCTATGAAAGGCAGCATAAATTAGAACCCTTGGTTCCTGTTAGCTGGGCTTAATGGGTATGATTTATGAACCATTAAATGAGGTTATGTAAATTGATCCTTAGCAGAATGCTAGCACACAGGTGACAGGTGCAGTACATTCGAATGATGAGTCCACAAGGGTTCTGCACAAATCAGATTTCAGTGACATTCAGTTTTAGGAAGGAGAAATATGTTGTCAACAAGGAAGTGATTTAAATAGTGCCCTGGGTTTGTCAGCAATTATGCTTTTCTTCTTAATTGCTGCAAACTATATAAATTCTAATAGAAATAAATTAGTGATTTACCAGCTAATGACAAGGGGTACAGACAAGAATGGCTTAAATATTTTTAAAAGCATTTGACTACTGAGGCCATATTCTGTGATGATTTCACTTTGCTGTTAAAGAGAACAAATCCTTTAAATGCACAACATAAACTTTGACATGAGATAAGTAAAATTGTTTTCACCGCTATGTTAAAGAAAACTGGTTTATGTAAAAGAAACAGGCATTCTTAAAATGATCAGATCACTGATTTGCACAGTGACAAGAATGATTTAGTTCTATTTTATTGGTGATCATAACCTTTCCCAAAATTCATTACCTTACATAAGGCATTGCAAGATCTTTTTATTGTTTATAAATGATCAGACCTAATGATCTGATGTTTGACTCCTTTTTTCCCCTCATTGCTAACAAGAGGGCTCATTAGAATATGGTTGCCTTCTAAGAAGGTTTTCTAATGTGAAAAATGGGCTTACTAGTGTGATTCATTGTTCTTTGAAGCCTTGACTACTGTGCCTATTTTCAATATATTGGTCTGGGTGGGAGGACAGTTGGTATACTAGACATATTTGAGTGATATTTAAGTTCCAGCTTTCTCTAGCCTAGCAAATAAAATATGCTAAAGAGTGGCCTGATACACCTCTTTTTAATGAAAGTTTGTATCATGCAGTGGTAGGAAATACCACATTCAAGACTGCATGTGACTCAATGCTGTAAGTATTCCTGAAGTAATGGTCAAATAGCTGTACTGGATGCTACAGGGGGGGCAGGATAAAAGACCAACCTGGAAGTACAATCAAAGTTCTAGGAACAATAGCGTTTTTTACCTGTGGAAGGGAGACACAGAACAGGGAAGGGAAGAAGAGTTATAGGGAGACAGAGAATAATGCTAGAAAGCTAGGAATTCAAGTAAGGATTTTTAAGTAAGCTAAACAAACCTGAGATATTTCTATTCTGCTTTCGTTCTTTTTGACAACCAGCTCATTGGCTCTGTATTTCCTGTTTTTGCAAAACTCAGTGAGGTTTCTTCAAGCAACAGGCATCAGTTGCTAATTGAATTAGCCTCTCCTATTGTATTTTAATTCAATGGAGATTCCCTTCAAGGTTCAGCTGCTTACTCGAGGCATTGTTCTGCTCAGTGCTTACATATAGCTCACTGCAATACTTCCCCCTTCACAGAAAGCTGTCACTTTCATTTTGTGAAGAGGATCAACAGGAGTGAGTCCAGAGTGAGTATTGCTGTTGGTGGTAATGCAAGCAAATTAAAGGG
Source organism: Gopherus evgoodei (assembly GCF_007399415.2). Taxonomy (NCBI): domain Eukaryota; kingdom Metazoa; phylum Chordata; order Testudines; family Testudinidae; genus Gopherus; species Gopherus evgoodei. The sequence goes on from NC_044325.1 coordinate 48,461,398, forward strand.
CTAGCAAGATTCAAATAGGGAAAGTTCAGAAAAAGTTGTTGGAGTTTGTTTGACTTATGCAGTGATCGAGTACAGGTTTTACACAAGGTGCTAAGGAATATTTGCCTATTTATCAATATTATATTAAAATACTCCACTTACAGAATATTGCTGTTGCAAAGTGAAGCACTCAGAAGTTGTGAAATGCCAGGATTAAAGTTGTCTGAGAAACCTTAATTCAGCCCCCTTGTGTGTATTAATTATGATATAGTCTTTAATTACATGTCACATACTATTTTTTTCCACTGCCCCCTGTCTCACTCAGTGCATAGGAGGTATGATACTTAGTGAATGTGTAACTATTCAATATTTCTTTTTAACCTTGTCATTCAGTGGGTGGCCCCAGACATTGTTTATTGTATGCATAGGTGCTGGAACTAGCGGTGCAGCACCCCCTGGCGTGGAGTGGTTTCCATCATATACAGGATTTACAGCTGGGGTCAATGACTTTCAGTGCTCCCACTACACAAATTTTTCCAGCACCCCTGACTCTATGTCATCCAAACTATGCACTGAATACAGAATTATTTAAATTCTTCATGGGCTTTTCTATGGTGCTATCATCATGGTATCTGAGTTCTTTTCAAAAATACTGAATTTATCTTCAGAACACCTCTGGGCAGTGAGGTGGTATAATTATTCCCATTTTACAGATGGGGAATTGAAATGCAGAGATTAAAGCCACCACTGTCAGAAATGTCAACTCATTTTGGGTGGTCAGTTTGAAAAACCTAGGGCCTGATTACTGGTACCTAGTATTTTCTAGCACTTTACATGTTCAACGAAAAGCTCACACTGACCTCAGTTGCAGATATGGATGCTCAGTACTTCTGCAAATCATACCTTGCTACATGCCTCAAATAGAGTACCCAGAAAAAGAGGAACCCCGAAAATGTTGGTTTATGTGACTTGCCCAGCATCACATAAGAACTCTGTGGTAGAGGCCGGGATACAATCCAGTTCTCTAAGGCAGCATTCAACTGCCTTCACCATGAGACTGTCCTTTTTCTGTAACTTCAGTGCTCTGCCTCATTTACTACACACCTTCCAACTTCTGCAACAAAAGAGGGAGGAGTCCTACAGACGACAGCCTAATTTACAACAGCACCCTGATGCATCTCCAGAGCAGGCCCACCCTGTGCACTGAAGAAGCTAGCGGTCTTCTGGAAAAAACAGTACATGACCATGTAATTAAAGACTATATCATAATGTATACACACCAGGGAGACAAATTAAGTTTACTTAACCTTAATTCCGGCATTTCCAAATTTTAATTTAACTACCTTAAAGTTCTTCTAACAGTTTTTTTTTGTTTAGTAAAATTTTCTAGACTTTTAAAAAAAAATTTTAAATTTAAAAACCAAAAATTGTATCATGTGGAACCACATTGACTGCTCCACATACATGAGTCATTAGCAGGACTGGATTCTTTTTCCACAGCATACAGCTTTACCACTTGAGTTAACTGAGTGATGGGAAGCAGTAGACATCTGCTTTTTTCTAAGTGGACCTGTCACAAGAGAGCGACAGAGACACACACTTTGCCACGGGGTTTTAGAGCTATTTGCTAGCAACACATGAATGTTGAGACTGGGGAATAATGGATTCAGTTCCAGGTTCTTCAGGAATTCTATAGACCCTTCCACCACTGTCCTCCACTCCCTGTCCCCTTCTGCTCCTATCCCACAACTGCCCCCTCCTCTTCTGCTATTATTTGGTTCTTATCCCTGTCACCCCACAGCCCCAGCTCTTGTCCCTCTCTCTTCTCCTGGCCTTGTCCTCAGCTCTAGCCCATATCTCCCCCTTCCCACACCCCTTCCTGTTCCTATCCCTTCACCCCTCTCCTGTTTTGTGCCTTACTCTGCTCCTGCATCTGTTCCCTCACCCTGGCTGGTTCCTGCTCCTAACCCCACTATTTCCCAAGCTCCTATCACCTCCCCTCATGCTCCTGTCTATGTCCCACTGCCCTTCATCTGTCCCCTCACCCCCTAATTCCTTACCCCTTTGCATTTGGGTCAGGCAACTTGAATTCCTCCTTTGACTTCATTCTGCCTGGGTGCCAGCAGGGGGAGCACTAAGAACACAGAGTAGACGGACTCAGGGCTCTTAGTTCCAGTGCCTGGTACCCAGGGCCAGCGCTTCCATTTAGGTGCCCTAGGCGGTTGCCTAGGACGCCAGGACTTGGAAGGGCGGCAGACTGCTCCGGTGGACCTCCCGCAGGCATGCCTGCAGAGGGTCTCCTGGTCCCGCGGCTCCGGTGAAGCATCCGCAGGCATGCCTGCAGCAAGTCCACCGGAGCCGCGGGACCAGCGGACTGTCCACAGGGACGCCTGTGGGAGGTCCACCGGAGCCGCGGGACCAGCGAGCCAGCCCTGCGCCTAGGGTGCCAAAAACCCTAGCGCTGCTCCTGCTGGTACCACAATGGTCACCCTATATGTGGGAGGTGTAATTGCAGGAAAGTCCTGTTTATCCCCTACCACCCTCTAAGCTCAGTTGCTCTCTGAGGATGGTACAGGCAGAGTCCACTTCACACATAGGAGTTATGAGGGTATGCAGTATGCTCAGTACAGATGGAATCTTCATAGAATTTATCTGCCAACACTTATCAAACCTCTACTGAGCATGTGCAAACTGAGATTTTTTGGAGGCTTATCACTTGTTTTCACTGAGATGGTAACAGGGTGAACTTCCTGCCAAAGTTCAACTCCATTTCAAAGCATGGAGCAGTTATTTTTAATATGGTAATACAATATATTTTCCCCTAACCTTGTTCTGGGAAACAGCTGAATGATTTTAGCTGTAGCTTCTTCCCCCCCCCCCCCGCCCCCAAATCAGCACTATGTATTCTCCACTATATATAACTGTACTTGAGGAGTGAATTATTTGGACTTTAGTAAAGACTGAATATCTTTTGAGAGGAGAAAATAGGTGGAAACAAGAAATGGAAGCAAAGAACTGAAGGCACAAGAACAGAAAAGGAAGAGAAATAAAATAGGATCTGTGTGATTCAGGAATAGCTTTTTTAAAAAACAATCCGTTAAAAAATAGAAATACTGAGATTGCACATATAAAGTGCTGGACCATAACAAAATACCAAATTTAATATATGACTGCCTCACTAGTTGTAATATTCCTTATTACTGTAGGAAATATTCTGAATACTTCAAATATTGATGTTATTCTACTGTAAATAATTTGGCTATTTTAGGCAGCAGGCAAATTTTTAAGACCCACTACTCTAGTAATTGGGTTAAACATGTAAAACGAGGGCAGAATGTTTCCCACCGTATCGTATGTATATAGTATTTCAGGAGAGTAACCAAAGCTAAATAATTGGTGCTCCTATGAAATGTAATCCTTTGTTATATGTTTTGGAGTTGGGCTCCACCTGCTTGATTCTGAGCCGGGGCACCATCCCCTGGACAGCAGACCTCAGGATTTAAGAAAGAGAAATGCATCTACTGGAAGCTGAGGAGGTTCTCCAGGAAAAGAAATCTGGATACAGATTGATGAATGTCTAGTGCCTTCACTTAAACACTCTGCACACCCTGGGTGCATATGCACTGGAATTTCAGAGTACTTTTTCCATCATTAGTCTGGTACAGCTCCACTGGTGATAACAGTGGAGGAAACACAACTGTAGAGCAATGCTTTTAATGTTACGTCTGCTACCACTGGATCTCCATCGGTGAAACTCTGTGGCCTGTATTATACAGGAGGTCAAACTAGATGATCATAATGGTCCCTTCTGGCCTTAAAACATATGAATCAATGCCAGACTTGTAGTGAGAAAAATGCTTGTGGAGACAGGGCAGGTTTTAGTTCCTTGAGAAAATCTCATAGGCAAATCAGAGTACATTGCCTACACTAATGGAAGTTATGCTTACAAAAAACAAAAACACACTCAAAAAAGCCACACAAATGGACTGTAAAAAGACAGAAAGTGGACAATCCACTCTGAGTAGACTTATTACAGAGGTGCTGGTTATGGCTCCATAGTTGAGTTGTTTTGTATTTAAGGCAGGGATTTATTATGTATGAAAACCAGTGTATTCTCTTCACAGTTATTGCTCTTACTCTGACTACAGAATGAATTTTCTGAGAAGTTATAAGTAAACTTGTTAGTTTATAAAATCATATTAATTTCAAAATGGGCCCTTTAAAATAAGGCTCTTCAGACTTCCCATATATTAAAACTCACTGAAATCTTGTGCATAGTTTATATCTGAAAAGAAAAATATAATTAATGGTCATTTTTTGCCATTAGTCTTCATGACTGAAAGCTTTGTATTCAGCAGTGGCTAAAAAATACTTTAGAGAATGTCATAACTGCCCTCTTTCAAAATGGCTACCATCTCCCATTGCTCTCAATGATTTTGAGGCCATAAGCTGCCCTTAGCAAAGAATGGCCACAGCTTCCATTCACTGGCTCCTCATCTTACTTCTCTATACTTCTTGAGTGCACAGACAGCACCATCTTCCTAGTGAGCAGTTTGACTTCATTCCCATTGGAAACAATAGGAGATGATGGCTATTTTTGAGAGAGGGCAATTCTTTGTGGAATTCTTTACTGTGGAATATTTTTCTTCAGCCCCAACCAGTGGGGTAGCTAGGAATGGAAATTTGGGTGGGCCTCAGCTTATGGTGGACGGGCAATGACCACAGAGCTTGCCTGGACCCCTTTCTGCTTCTGGAAACTTGGTCCCATTTCCTATCCCAGCTGCCCAGTCCCCATCACCTCTTGTATAGTGCACTGTTCCCCACACCACAGTGGGCCTTGTTCCCTCCCCACCATGTGGGCACCTGTGTTCTCCCTAATAGTGCGCCTCCTCCCTCCCTGCTGGGTGGGCGGCAGGATGTTACTGATGAACTATAACAGCTGGGGGAGGAGGAGATGCTACTGGGAACAGAGGCTCTCTGTCTCCTTGCCCAGCCCCGGAGCAAAATGCTGCTACCACTGTTGTTATAGGGGAGGGAATGGGGTTCACAAGGCTCTGATTTGGTTGGGCTTGTGTGAGGCCTACTCTGGCCCCTATGGATAATATGAAAAAAGACTATTAATCAAATATTTCTTTTAAAAAACTAATCTGTTGCAACAGATATATTAAACTCGGGGGGCAGATAGGAAGAGAAACTGGGTATGTGCTTGTGTTTGTACAGGGGAATGTGGAGGGCAGGGTGGGAAAACTGGAGTACCACAAACAAACAACCAGAGCATTCTGATGAACCTGGCCCTAAAGGTTAAAGTTAAAATGCTTTAAAGGTTGATATTTCATATTTTCCAATAATTAGAAATAGAACATGGTAACTGTTATAATCTGGCCCTATCCCCCTTCAGGGCTGTCGCTAGTATTTTTTAAGTGGATCCAAACGCTGGATTTGCTTCTATGCCAGATGGTGCTAGGCTGAGTCTAGTTATGGTACTTATTTCTGGATCTCCAGGGCATGCTTCTGGGATGAGATCTCTTCTATAAGCCCTTCTTTGGGATGTGGCACTCCATAGATTAGCCACCCCAGACCTTGGAACCAATGCCTCAACCCTCCCCATCCTAGCTGCTTACACATGCTTCCCTAGAGTTGCACCTAGCTGTGGGTATTCTGACTTCTAGTTTAAACCCTTCAGGGAGAATGCAACAGAAAAACAAGAAATAGACTTAAGAAAGGAACTTCTTAACCACAGTCAATTTACTCTTAATAAGCACTAGACAGCTACAATTCATTGCAAAACAACAAAAGTCCTGAGATGTCCCCTCCCCATGTCTGATTGCATTCTGACCCCAAGCTCTTGTCACTGTGTCATGCTCAGAAGAATCTCTCCTGCCCTGTCTCTCTCCAGCCTGGTTATCCTACATGTGGCAATGTACAACTTCCCTCAAAGAAGCATTCCCTCTTAAATACAGTCTCTCTCTCTTTGACCATGTGGTCAGGCTGAGAAGCTGCAGACCCACTAGTTGATAGCCTTAGATTGCTCTGTGATGACTTCTCAGTCATAGTCATCAAACTAGGTAACAAAAGCTTTCCAAGGTGGTTGTCTGGAATAAATCATAAAACACCCTTGCCGTGGGCAAGGTTAAACATGAATCCAGCACAGACCACAAAATGCATGTCCTAATCTAAAATGAAGGTTACAATACAAAATAGAGTTCACACTTTGACTCAGACATATTCCACTTTCATGGTAACATTGTCTGAGGGGTATTTTGTTTAGTGTTCATGTAAAACATTTTAAATAAATGCTTAAAAAAGACAATGAAATGTCTAGACAAAAACTGTTAATAGAATGAAGGTTGAGAGTAAATATCAGTGATTTAGGGTAAAATACATTACAATGATAGTGTACTTCTGTGAAAAAACAAGCATTTATAAAACCAGGAAATTTATAGCTTATCCTTTAAGCTTTAAGATAAAATGTATAGCTTATCCTTTAAATTATCTTTAAAAGAACTCCAAATATGTTAAGATACTGAAATGCACAATTAGAACCCCCAAACAACCGTAACTCTGCTTCTATATTGAACCTACGTGGGAAAAAACCTGGTGTCTTTAAAAGTTATTGTAATCTAATCTGAATCCCAAAAACTAAAATGCCTTCATAAACATAGCAAATTCACAGATGACACTAAGCTAGGGGGAGAGGTAGATAAACTAGAGGGTAGGAATAGGGTCCAGAGTGACCTAGACAAATTGGAGGATTGGGCTAAAAGAAATCTGATGAGATTCAACAAGGACAACTACAGAGTCCTGCACTTCAGATGGAAGAATCCCATGCATTGCTACAGGCTGGTGGCTGACTGGCTAAGCAGCAGTTCTGCAGAAAATGACTTGCAGATTACAGTGGACAAGAAGCTGGATATGAGTCAACAGTGTGCCTTTGTTGTCAAGAAGGCTAATGGCATATTGGGCTGCATTAGTAGGAGTATTGCCAACAGACTGAGGGAAGTGATTATTCCCCTGTATTCAGCACTGGTGAGGCCACATCTGGAGAATTGCATCCAGTTTTGGGCCCCCTACTACAGAAAGGATGTGGACAAATTGGAGAGAGTCCAGCGGAGGGCAACAAAAATAATTAGGGGCTTGGGGCACATGACTTATGAGGAAAGGACAGGGGAACTGGGCTTACTTAGTCTTCAGAAGAGAAGAGTGAGAGGGAATTTGATAGCAGCCTTCAACTGCCTGAAGGGGGTTCCAAAGAGGATGGAGCAAGGCTGTTCTCAGTGGTAGCAGATGAGAGAACACGGAGCAATGGTCTCAAGTTGCAGTAGGGGAAGTCTAGGCTGGTGTCATAAACAGATAGCTAAGGGTTAATGTTCTTTTACCAGTAATTTTTCTATCTCCAGGCTTTCTAATCTTCTGTTTCCAAGTTGTAAGTACAAGGATAGTAAGACAATAGGTTTATATTGTTTTTTTGTATTTACGTGTGTGTAGTTGCTGAAATGTGTTAAATTGTATTCTTTTTGGATAAGGCTGTTTATTCATTTTTTTTCCTTTAAGCAATTGACCCTGTATATTGTCACCGTGATACGGAGACCAGGTTTAATGTCTTTTTCTTTCTTTTTTATATAAAGCTTTCTTTTTAAGACCTGTTGGAGTTTTTCTTTAGTGGGGACTCCAGGGAATTGAGTCTGCAGCTCACCAGGGGATTGGTGGGAGGAAGAAATCAGGGGGAAAATCTCTTTGTGTTAGATTTACTAAGCCTGACTTTGCATACCCTCTGGGTGAGGGGGAAGAGAGATTAGATCTCTCGGTACTTGTGTTTCCAGGACTGGAAGCAGGGAATCTCCTAGGGTCGTCCAGAGAGGGGAGCCTGGGAGGAAGTAACAAGGAAACAAGGGGAGGGAGTTATTTCCCTTTGTTGTAAGACTCAAGGCATTTGAGACTGGGGGTCCCCCAGGGAAGGTTTTGGGGAGACCACAGTGAGCTAGGCACTGTATAATTCCTGGCTGGTGGCAGCAATTACTAGGTCCAAGTTGGTAACTAAGCTTGGAGGTTTTCATGCTAACACCCATATTTTGGACGCTAAGGTCCAGATCTGGGAAGAAATGTTATGACAGCTGGATATTAGGAAAACTATTTCACTAGGAGGGTGGTGAAGCACTGGAATGGGTTACCTAGGGAAGTGGTGGAGTCTCCATCCTTAGAGGTTTTTGGGGCCCAGCTTGACAAAGCCCTGGCTGGGATGATTTAGTTTGGGTTGTTCCTGCTTTGAGCAGGGGATTAGACTAGGTGACCTTCTGAGGTCTCTTCCAACTCTAATCTTCTATGAGTTTATATTTTTATTAGATGGTGTCGCTACAGGGTAGAATTGAGGATGTTCAATTTGTATTCACAGCCTTAACTCCAGTTAAACTGAAAACTTCAGTCAGAAACATTGGCTGACTTGTAGATGGTAGGGCCCATAGCCATGGATAAGGAACCTGAGGGACCACTGAGTCTCTAGAGATAGGTGCCACAGCCTCCCCTGTATGTAAACTGTTGTCTAACTTTTCCCTCCTCACTCAAGGACCCAGGTCCCCAGAAAGGGCACATAAAGGACAATACTGGCAGTTTTATGTTGGCCAGGGAACTCTTACACTGTGAGTATTCCAGGCGGCTGCAGGGCAACAGAGGATCAGGCCTATTGTCTCAAGCAGCATTAACTTTGACTATTCTTGAGGACTTCGCTGTATTCAGAGCAGGGAGAGGTTAACTCCTTTCTGGCTCCTCCATGTCACCTCTGTTCCTATCCTCTTTTTCCAAACAATTCATGAAAGAATGTGGATTTTTTTTTTTTGGAGGGTGTGTTAGGGGAACATCCTTCCAAAAACAACAAATGCTTTTTGCTATGGGGAAGGATTCCGCTAAGGAATTTTTTATTATGGGCTTGAGCCGGGAAGCCTCTACCACCAAGTATAGGGAGTGAATACCATAGATTTCAGTTAGACTATTCACAGAAATAATTATGGGGCAACTTTCAGTAGTAAACACTACACATCAGGGTAAGGGTTTGCATGTTTAGCGTTTAGCAGCCAGCACTTTCCATTCTTCTTTGCTTCAGTGAAGGCCACAGAAGGCTGGATTCTGTGATTTGACCTGGCCTTCTGTGCCACTTAGTAGGTGGAGGGGGTCCAGAAGCTGTCTGCAACTGGCCAACTGAAAATTCTCCTGCTGGAAGGAAATGAATGTGCCAGTTGTAGGTCCTGTGACTCCCTCCTCAATGTAAAGGGTGTGTTGGGAGTGGGGGAGGAAGCAACGCTCAGATGCATGAGAATCACTCCCAAGCTCTTTCCCTGCTCCCCACCCCCAACAAGGCAAGGACAATAGCTGCTTTTTTTTAAGTTATAGAAATGTAGCAGAGGTCATCTAGTCCATCCTCCTACTCTGAGGCAAGACCAAGTATACCAAGACCATCCATGACAGGTGCTTGTCCAACTTGTTCTTAAAAACCTCCAATGACAGGATTCCACAACCGCCCTTGGAAGCTTATTCCACTACTTAACTATCTTCAGTTAGAAAGAATTTCCTAATAACTAACCTAAATCTCCTTTGCTGCAGTTTAAGGGCATCACTGATTGTCATGTGCCTTTCAAATATGCTTCCAATGCATTTGAATGGAATCCAACCCTTATCTAAAATTCACTCTGACTTGTGTTTTATGAGTTAGGTAACAAGTTCAGAGAAGAGTGGAAGAAAATGTAAAGGTGAAAATCAGAATTTTTTTGAAACATTTACGGATACCTCCTCCGTATCCATCAATAAAAGAGCTTTTTCTTCTGTAGTTTCTGCTTTATCTGCTTCAACCATTCTCCATTTCTGAACAAATCTAATATTAAACCATTTGTTTTCTCACTTGTCTGTGCTTAATTTCTTTCTCCATCTGTTACTGGCCTTATCACTAGATGCTTGTCTTTATATTGCCCATAATATGGGCCTGACTTTCTTTTACTTACACAAGTGCCACATCAGTTTAACTCTATTAATTTTTATAGAATTACTCCCGATGTACACCAGTTTAGTAAAAGAATCGGGCCCTATGCACCACCATTTTCTGTAATTTACATTGCAAATTGTTTTTGTGATAATTTGCAAGAATTTGTAATATGCACAATACAGGAACAAATTCTTCATTTACAACTCTTATAACACAAGGTAATGGCCTCAGTTGGCAGAATAAAGTTGTTCAGTAAGAAAAAGTGGATTTCTAGAAAACTACCATTATAGTGGATTTCTCCTCAATCCCAAACTTTGATTTCTAGCTACAGTAAGACATACAGCCTGGTCTTAAATTGAAAGTTCTCACACATCATGGACCATATTTAGTCCTGCAGTAAGGGAGTCCAAATGTTCTACCTACATATGTTACAGGTAGATTGGAATAACTAATTTAAAATTGTTGTGGCTTGGGGATTTATAAGAACATTATTTTTATTGGATGGCAAACTAAGTTTCCTTTGATTTTTCATGCTGAACTGATCTAATTTCCGATTTGTTTTAACATGTTAAAAGGATGTTTATGCACTAGACTAGTTCATGACATCATAGCTACATGCACAAAGGCTCTCTGTAGGTTATCTTGTACTTAAATTGATTTGCCATTAGTTCTACATCATAATTTTATATCATATAGCACTGTGGTTCAGTGGAATCCAAACGGAATCAAATATTTGTGTTTTCTACCTGATATAGAACTCACTAGTTTAATATGAAGTTATTTATGAATAACTTAGTGCAATGTTCCGCTGGTTGCCTTTAGCACCAGTCTGGTGGAGTTGACTGGAAAATATTGGAAATGACTTTTTCCTTTGCAGTTTTGTATAAATGTTTTGGGCTAATTAATTTAATAAAGCTATACTGATTTACAGCAGCTAAGGATCTGCCCTTGTGTGTCTTTTGAGCAATTTTTTGGAACATGAGCATTAGGAAATAATTTGTAAATGTATGACAGGAGTACATTTCTGTACTATGCAATTAACGTTATATACTATTCATGTTGAGTTTTGGGGTATGTATTGATCGAAAGATGTCTGTGATTCAGGGCCGGTGCAACCATTTAGGCAAACTAGGCAGCCACCTAGGGTGCCTAGTGGTTGGGGGCGCCTAAAAGTCCTCTCTGGCAAGGAGGTGGAGTGGAGGTGAGCTGGGTGGGGGGGCCGTGCAGGAAGGGCTACCTGCAGTAACGGGGTGGGGGGGTGCACAGGGGAACAGCTCCCCGCCCCAGCTTACCTCCACTCTGCCTTCTCTGCTGAGCACACAGCCCCACTCTAAGTCTCCTCCAATCAGCACCGCAAGCCTGGGCGGGGAGGAGAATTAGAGCAGCGCCGACATGCTCAGTGGAGGAGGCGGAGCCGAGGTGAGCTGGGGTGGGTTACCCAGGCAGGGTTAGCTTCCGCGGGAGGAGGTCTCCCCAGGCAGGGTTAGCTGCCGTGGCAGGGGTGGTGGGGTGGGAAGTCTCCCTAGGTGGGGTTAGCTGCCGTGGCATGGGCGGGGGTGGGGGGGAAGTTTCCCCAGGCAGGGTTAGCTGCCGTGGGGGGACGGGGGAGTCTCCCTGGGCGGGGTTAGTTCCCGTGGGGACAAGGGGGGGAGAGGGGTTAGCTGTTGCAGGTGGGTAGCTGCTGCAGGGGGCTCCCCGGGTGGGGGGCTGAGTTAGCTGCCGTGGGGAGGGCGGGGTTAGCTGGGTGGGGGGTGCAAGGTGGAAGTTTCGCCTAGGGCATGAAACTTCCTTGCACTGGCCCTGCTGTGATTGATTGAACTGACTGAAGAAGGGTTTTGAGGGAGTTGCCTTTTGCTAGTTATGGGAAAAATGCTCCTCAAATTTGATCCAAACTTCAGCCTTTGTGAAGACAAATGTTCCCCAAACCCAATATCAGCAGAAATGTTTAACAATATTAAAATATTTGTGGGATACCTGACAGTCTTTTGCAATAGTTGGAGCACAAATATTGCAACACTGAGAACCTGAAAATGAAGCTGATGATAAAGAAAAAATAGAAAAAAAAATCAGTGAAGTGGTTTTCATTTCTAATAGCTAAGCTGAGTGGAATGTAAAAAGTAAACGCACAGTGTAAGTAAGGAAAAATATCATAGATTTCTGAAATTCTTTCATTTTCAGTAATCTAAAGTAGGTACTAGTAATAAAGATAAAGAAATTATTTGTTTTTCCTCCCACCATTCTGCACTGTGTAGTCACCCCTGAGCAAAGTGATTATCAAAATGGGGGGTGCAAAACTGCCATTTTGATTTAGCAGCATTTTAAATCCCTAGATGCAAATAACTACATGAGCTGCAATGCAGTAGAAAATCAGGCCCATGATTTTAAGTTAACAGTATCCCTGTAAACATTGCCAATGGATATGTTCAATATACTGACTTATTTCATTAACTTGCTCACTCCAATTAAATGCAGACATGTTAATCTCTTAATATTGAAGATACAATTGAACATTTATTGCTAACAATCTTGAGCTAGCTAGCTAATCTACAAATGCATATGTAACATAAAACCTGATTGCAACTCCATCAGGAGTTTTGCATCTATCAAATCTCAGAAACCTTGTTGTAAAAATAATTTTTCATTCCGTTGCACAACACACTTATCTTAAACTGGTGTAAATGGGGATCAGAATCAGGTCAACTGTCTGTACAAAACAAACTTTTGTTAACTAGGATTGCCCTATAATTGGGAAAAAATGTGACTGGTGTAGGTTGACATACTATGACATTAAAGTTAAATTACATTTCAATGAATAAGGTAATTACTATAGAATAATTTTATTTGGATTAGTTTCCCCCCTAGCTTTTCCCCTTTACATTTGTTATCATAAGGTATAACTTTTAAATAATCAAGTTGCACTCTAGTTAGCGTAAGTAAAATGAGTTACATACGCGTAAAATTGGGTGAGATAAAAATGCACCCTCAAATACCTTGGCTGAGACTTCCGAATGGTCTGCCGAGCCAGCCAGCCTTCCCCAACCTGAATGTGGTCCCATTAAAGCCTGATCTAAAAATCTGGTTTGGATTCTCTTCATAGTGCTCTAAAAGGCTATACAGCCTGATTTTGCTCTCATCTACATTGGTAAAAAACAGCAGTCACTCCAGTGAGGCCAGGGGAGCTAAACTGGTTTAAGTGAAAGGAGAATCAGACCCCTATATCACAGGCTGATTTATGACCCTTTGCTGCCCTGTGAGGATTGCAGCCCATAAAATATTCTTTTCAAAACCTTCCATTCCAATGCCATATGGCTGGACATAGTTCTGGTCATCACATGATTATTGCATTCCCATTTCTAATAATAAATATTAAGTTTTCATTGCAGGTTAGCAGCAGAACTCTGCTTCCATGGTATAACAGGAATATGTTTACTTAGGCCAGTGGATTTCCATAAATCTGGTTTATGGCAGACAAAATTAGATTCTGATATCTGTTATATGCCTTATAAAAGTCATGACATATGCACTCGAACATGCCATACAAATATGACAAAAGACACTACAAGAAAAAAATTAGTCTAAAGGGATAGGACTCTGACATTCCCTTAAAATGCTTCCAAAACTTTAAGGCCTTCTCTGGAAAGGAGAAATGGAAGAAAACAAAGTTTATTGATACATTATTTATAATTCCAGGGGATTTAGAACGTTAAAAAAAGGAATTTAAACTGAGCGATATAGAACTATTTTCTGCACAGATAATTGCTTCTTTTCAAAAAGGATCTGGGGGACTCAGGAGAAAATAAAAATGGCACTTTCCCACATGCCTTTAGTGAGACTCTATAATCCATCAATATTAATCAAATTCAGGTCACCTGGGAAACAGATCTGGATAATCTACTGGAAAATGAAGGAATATGAATAAAAACAATTTCATTAATGCAAGACATTATTTGTATTACAGTAGCACCTTAGGGCTCAGTTAGGACTGGGGCACTACTTCTTAGCCAATGTTCAGACAGATAGGTAGACAAAGTCCTTGCAGACAACATATAAAGGGGTGGAGAGAGCAACAGAATGTTTGGAGAGAGCAACAGAATGTTTGGAGAGGGTGGAGAGAGCAACAGTATGTATATACAAATAATTAAGTATAAATTAGAACTGTCTGCAAAATGTTTTGTCCCCAAACAAAATGCTGCTGAAAGTCAACAGGCTTTTGCTCTCATGTACATTTTTCCTCAAATGTTTTCAGGTTTTCATACAAAAACACCCCAAACCCATTTTTTTTTCAAGTTTTGGTCAAAGTTTCTCTCTTCATTTGTGAAAGACAACCCTTCGCCACCCCCACAAAATTAGCTGAAAACTGATTTCTCTTTCCACCCCCCCCCAGAAGTTTTCATTTTGGCCAGAAAAGCCAGTTATTATTTAAAAAAAAAACCATAAAAAAGTTAAATTTAGCACTTGTATGCTTTTTCATATTTCACAAATAAATATCAGTCACCCCTATATGTTTAGAGGCTAACATAGCCTTGCCAATTCATTGTATGCTTCCTGGCAGAAATGGGCCTTGAGAAGAGGTTTGACGGAGAAGAGGGTAGTAGTCTTGTGGATCAATTCAAGGAAGGCATTCCATGTATAAGCGATGGATGTAATTTTTCCAGTTATGTCTTATAACAGTCAGATGTTTTACAATGTGTTATTGAGAAGGTATGCTTTTGTGGGTGCTATACATTACCACTGAGCCCACATCCTAAATTATACCTCTCGCCCTATTAAAGAATGGATTCATAAAACAGCAGCAAAACTGCAGTACAAATAGAGGATCTCCAAGAACCAGGCAAGAGGAAAACTAGTCATAACGCTCGCTCTTTACTTGGAAACTCAGTACTTCATCTTGTCACTGATCAGATTCAAGTACTTCATAGTTACAGCTTAAAAGCCCAAAATGGATTAGTTTATCAGAGCATAACATCATGACATTAGTACCTGGGTTCATGCTTAAGGGCTATAAGCTTTATGCTCTTTGAAGTAAGGAAAGGAAGCTTTTATTTTTAAATTTCTACCTACTCACTGCAATACATCACACAATCAGTTTTTAATATATTTAGGGTTAAGTGCACTCTTGTAATTTAGAATTAAATGATTTTTATTAAGCACTTTCACTGAATATCTACATGGTGTACAACTCCGCTGATTAAGGAACATAGTGACTGGTAAAACAGCAGCCTTCATGAATTAGGGAAGCATTGGAGAAATGCATTTTGTCTATGGCTTAGGGCACGTGTCTGAATTTCTGTAAAAAAAAAAGGGGGGGGGAATAGAGGGGATTCCATAAGAAAACATTACAAAGACATAATATATATGAAAACGGATGCCTACAGTACATTGTACTGTCTTTTAACAGGTTAAAGGCATCTCCCTATATCGAGGGGAAGCCCAATTAAAATCCAGAAGGGATGAAACTTCTGAAGCAAAAGGTTATGAAATGTCATTTGTTCTGTGGTTCTGAAACTTTAAATGAAAATCCAACTAGAAAGTGTCCAGTGTGGAATCAGAACCAGCATATCATTACCTCCCTACAAAATGTAGGGCACTATGTGGGGAAAAAAATCAAATAAGAAAGGTGTGGTCAAGTGATCTGATCACGGGACCAGAATAAGGAACTCCCAAATTCTGGTTTGAACACTGAAACCCATTTCCTCTGTGGTCTTGGCCCAGTAATTTACACCTGTAGCTCTCATTAACTTTAATGGTAGCATGGAGTGCACTCCCCCTCTGAAAAACAGGCTACTAAAGTCATTACTGCAGTTTCCCCCATCTATAAAATGAGGATAATACCTACTTCCTTATTTACCTCACTGAGCTGTTGTGAAGATTAATTAGATAATGACAGCAAAACGCTTTGAACATGAAAAGTGCTAAGAATGTTAGATTGATACTATTCTTTATTGCTGTCACAAATAATAATAAAGAGCTGTGTAAGGAAAGTAGAGGTGGGAAATAAAAGGCAATAATGGCTGCTTTTATTTGCGCATAGGATAGTGAATAATCTTTGCAAGAAGAAGCCAATCTTGTGAAAAAAGCTATCTTCAGTAATGGTGCTAAGGTTATTGACAGGTCTGGCTATAAGTGCAGGTTCCATTAAATACATCAGCCTCAATGTATTCGTGGCAGATCTCACTGATGATTGCCCTCCTGCAGAGGTAGAGATAAGACAAACTATGATTGAAGGAAAAATGTAAACAGTTAAGAGAGAAATAGAAGTTAACCACCATTCTCTCACCAGGGCAAAGAATAAGGACTGTCGCACCTGCAAAGCAATAATAATGTCAAATATTGCAGTAGATATGTGATTGTAGTACAAATACTGTTTAGAGCTGAAGGATTTATGGTTGAAGGATTTATATTGTTTAGTATTTTTCATATGTATATTCAGTGAAGTGCACTTCTTTAGTCTGAGCCAGTACACACTACTGGCAGACAGAAGGAGTTTCACATGAGCTCTGTGGCAATTTGAGTTAGTTTATGCTTTCTGCAGGTCTCTGATAAAAGTCTCTGAACAAGTGTTGACCCTCTTTATTTCAGGGCTCTGATAAGAAGTGTGTGTGCTGCAATTTTCTAGTTTAGTGTATGCTGTGCCCGTCACTGTAACAATATATATTACATAATATAGCGTAACAGATTTCTGTGCTGTACTGAGAAAGAAGTTGAATGATGTGTTCAGAAATTGCAGTAATAATGAAATGCTTTCTATTCCACAGTAAGCAGAGTGGAAGTTAAGCAGCAACCACTTCAGATAAATAATTTTTAAATCTACAAGACCACATAATGTGCACCCAGGAGTTTCAAAAGAATTAGCTAAGGAGTTTTTTTAGATCACTGAGATTGAAACTGTGGAAGTTCCAGAGAACTGGGGGGAAAAACCAATGTCGTGCCATATTTTAAACAAGTAAACAAGGTGACCAAGGCAATTATAGGCTGACATCAATCCCGGACAAAGCCATGGAAAGACTGATAAGGCATGGTAAAGAATTACAGGATGGAAGCATAATTCATTCCAGTCAACAGGGTTTTATCAAAAATAAGTCTTGTCAAGCCTGCCTGATTTCATTTTTGATAAGATAAGAAGTTTGGTTGATAATGATAACTGTGTAGATGTAATATTCTTATAAAACTCTAAGGTACTTAGTACCATGACATTCTGATTAAAAATTAGCACTATATAAAATCAATGTAGCACATTTTAATTGAATTAAAAATGACTAATAGATGTCAAAAAATAACACTGGTCTACAATTTTTGAGAAGTCGTCTGCTTCAGAGATAAAATGTGATATTTATTATGTATTTTGATGTGCTGAATTCAAATATGACAATTAAAACAACTGATTGGCTGTTTCTAAGATATTTAAGTTTTTACATTTTATGTCTATGTATATTGTGTAGATAGTAGAGTTTTAATCATAAATTGTAAACCTAGGTCTTTTCATGTGTTTATGGTTGCTTTACATGATAATATTTCACCTTTCCTGTTTATGTAACACTTTAAAAATCAGCAAAAGGGTTATATAAATAAAATTTATTATGAAACAAAAGGCAAAAAACTATTATGTACATAGTTTAGTCCTATTCAGTGTCTACTCGGCGCTTCTTGACTTGTCTCTTGTATTCATTAAATGGAGCATCTCTTGTCACTGTCCAGCAATAGTCTGCAAGCATTGATAGGCTCCATTTGCCCTGATAGCCTGCCAGGAGATTCCACTGCTGTAGTCTGGAGCCCAACAGCTCTGCCTTACTCTTGGGTAGTTCCAAATCCCTGACAAGGTCATTCACTTCACCTTGTGTTATGAGGTATGGTTCAGAGGAGGAGGATGGGAGAAAATATGGGTCCTGTGACATTGATGGTTCAGGACCAGAAGTTTCATCCTCTTCCTCTTCCTCATCTGACTCAAGTGAGAATGATTCTGGTGCTTCAGGAACCGGCAGTCCTTCTCTGTGGGGTACTGGACGTATAGCTGATGGAATGTTTGGATAATGCACAGTCCACTTTTTCTTCTTTGACACACCTTTCCCAACTGGAGGCGCCATGCAGAAGTAACAATTGCTGGTATGATCTGTTGGCTCTCTCCAAATCATTGGCACTGCAAAAGGCATATACTTCCTTTTCCTGTTCAACCACTGGCGAAGATTTGTTGCACAAGTGTTGCAGCATATGTGTGGGGCCCACCTCTTGTCCTGATCTCCAATTTTGCAGCCAAAAGAAAGGTGATAGGCTTTCTTAACCATAGTGCTTATACTGCGCTTTTGTCATGCAAAAGTCACTTCACCACAAACATAGCAGAAGTTATCTGCACTGTTCACACAAGTACGAGGCATCTCTGCTCACTTTGGCTAAACAGAAATGTGTCCCTTTGCAAAATCAAACACTGACAAATGAGAGAGTACAACACTGTATGATTTCTAGAGCTGATATAGGGCAATTTGTTCAGCAGAGTAATGTAAGCTTCGTTATGATTGCATCATCCATGACTTCTAGGAATAACATGATGCAATTCATATCATGTATGACGCAATACCAGCTTCAGATTGCATCATTCATTGTTTTGCCTAAAAAGCAAGTACTGTCCAAACCCAGTCATAGAGTTATTCATAGATCCAGTCAAAGATGTATTTTAGTCATTTCTGGTTTAAATTGAGATCCCTTCCCTTTATAACTCACTTATCCTCCGCCATTCCCAAGTCAAGGGTCGGATATACTGACCCAATAGCATATCTTGAAAACTACAGCCAATCAACAATTTTAAGCATCATTTTCGTTCTCAGTGGCCCAGAATTAGTAAAGTTGGACTACATTTATTTCAGAAGCATTTTGGCTGTAGAGCAGTGTAATTGTACATAGGGAATCATCGTCCAGTGGGGGTATTTCTAGTGAGAACACAGAGGGATCTGTTATTTGTCCAGTGTTACTGGAAAACTATCAGAGATCTAAAAGAAAATATAAAATTACTGGTGGTAAAGTTTGCAAAGTTTACACAAATTATTGGAATAAGGACAGAGTAATAAATGGTTATACTGAATGATCAGGATAGTTTCACAAACTGCATTAATTTAAACAACGTGGTTTAATAGACAGTCAAATGCAAGGTCACACTTATAATATTGGACACTGTATCTTGGAAAGCAGTAACTTTGTAAGGGCCTGGGAGGTTATGGTGAATAACCAACTGAGTGTGAGCTTCCCCCAGTGCAATCCTGTGACTAGGAGAGCGAAGGCAATTGTTGGATATATAAGCAGGGGGAAGGGAAGTGAAATTACCTCTGCATATAGCATTAGTGAGACTGTTATTGAAACACTGTGCCCAATTCTGATGTCCACAATTCAACAGGGAGGTTAAAACATTGGAAAGGGTTCAGAAAAAAAGTGCTCAAGGTCTGGAAAACCTGCCTTACAGAGAGAGTTAAGAAGCTTAATCTATTTAGTTTAAGCAAGAGAAGTTGATTTGATCATAGTCTACTACCTATATGGGGAGAAGATTTCTAACAATTGTCCCTTATGGCCTTAAAAATGTTTTAATCTACAAGCTCCGGACAGCTCCGGCTGAATTTAAGACCTGAGTGTGGCCAAGCCTCTTGCCACATGCCTACACTGACAGCTGCAGTGGGGGTTCAGTGAGGCTTCTTCAGCTGGGATCTGGGATTTACTCACCTAGGATTTCTGGTAAATTTACAGCTCCTTTGCACCTCCAGAGCAAAGGGGTATTATTGTGGGAGATAATCTGTTCCTTTAAGTACAGCTGTCCTTTTTCCTTTATTTCTTACAGATTAAAATTAAAGACCCAACTTTGCTTAACAATTTACTAAAATTTCCCATTTAATTCAACCAAAACTTCCCTGCATGAGGACCCATAACTAGGACTGGTTCTTCAAAAGCCAACACCCTCAAAACCTAATAGTTAAAACCAACCTGAGGTAAACATTAACTGAAATGGTGCTCCCCTAACAACTGCACTATTAGTTTATAATACAAATACTGTATGTTAGGCTCATAAATAGTCTTTTTAACTACATTTAATGAACACTCATCAACTCCAGTGTGAGCAGAATTGGGCCCTATTTTTTTTTAATTCAAAATACTTCATCTCTATTTCAGCTAACGTGGTTTTGTACTACCATGTATCTCAAAACTCCAGCAAGGAATGTAATTCTCACTAGGAAAGGTAATTAATGGTTATCTTATCAAATTGTAGCACAGAAAATGTTTTTGCTGTACAATAGCCTTCCTAATTGGATATCCCTAGGATGACCATGTTCATTTTGCACCAACAAAGTTTCCTCTTAATATTATTTGACAGCAGCTGATGATAGCTATACAAATTTCAGCAAGAAAATTAATAATGCTTCAGCAATCATTACAAAAGACCCAATAATGCTAATTTATGTTTAGGAGGCACCATCTCATTAGTTATTGAAACAAGGCCTTGCTGCCATTCTCATAGTATTGAGATTACAGTGCTGTAGGCCTTTAACAGTACCAAACAATAGTAAACAAATACAGAGTAATACCTATTGACCCACACAGAAAAACACTGGGTCCAAATTCAGCTATGGAGTTGTGGCCCACTTACACCAGGGTGGAATTTGGTCCAAAATGCTTGAACTCATAGGAGACTTTGTATTCAAAGTCCTAATTTATCAATACATTTTTTTTCGGAATTGTGTCCTTTTCATTTTTATTGGGGTTCTGTAAAGAAGGCAAAAGATAGACTGGAGTTTTATGTTTGATTTGCTGTGTGTCTTTAAGGATGTGTACAATTACAGGCAGAATAGCAATCTTCCCCCTGAAAATCTACAGCCCTAGCATAATCATTATAATGTTGCTCTCTAAATTACTGTCATCTGATGAAAACTGTTAGTTCTTCAATGCATGTAACCCTTTGTTAATAGTATATATACAAATGGTTCTTAAGTTCAGTTCTCAAATCAGTTGTTCTCTATTTTTAATTATTTTTATTTGCAGCAAATCTGTTTCTCTGACACATGAAACTCGATAACAACCTTACAGGCAGCATTCAAATTGTATTATTTGATTTAGATCACTGTAGAGGTATGATGCAGTGATTAAGGAGTGGGCTTAAGTGTGGGAAAGCAGGAAATCTAGGGATTTAATTCTAGGTCTGGCACTGACTTTCCTCTGCAGCCTTGGACAAGTTACTTAGGCCAAAGTCATCCATTTTGATTGCCTACATATGCTCAGCACTCTGAAAAAAATCAGGTCACATCTCAGTTCCTAAATATGACTTTAGGTGCCTAATTTTACTGCTGAAATTTGAAAATCTTATCCTTAACCTCCCTGTCTCTATTTCTCTATTTGCAAAGGGGAATACTAATCCTAAACTACCTTTCATGGCCATTGTGAGAATTGATGTTGGTAAAGCACTTTAAGGATGAAAAGTACATTGTAAATTGCTAAGCGTGATAGAATTCAGTATGAAGTAAGTGAAATCCAAAACTTTAATTACATGGTCTTAGATTTCAAAAAGTAAAATGCTAGAGGTCAGTCAGACAGACTTGTGCTGGCAGGACTCGTGCCAGTGCATTAAAAATAGCTGTGTGGAAGTTACTGCACTGGTGGAGGCTTGGGCTGGTTACCCAAGCTTGGACCCAGGGTATAGCTCTCATCTGCAATGTAGACATACTGGCAGTCCTGCTTGCTCAGCTTCTTAACTGACTCACAGGGTCTCTCTTTTAAAGCCTAATCTGTGCACTGGCTCTGCTCCCTCTTAAAGGACCAGTGTCACCCTTTGAAAATATATATAATGTTTTAAAGCTGCTTTCATTCCTTTCAGCCAGATTGTTTTTATAAACAATGTGGCCAACTTATCAATTATGAGACTGAATTTTGGGTGATGCAGTAAAATATTCTTAAACAGTTATTCGCATTTTTCTCCCATCTGATTTAGCTGATAATTGTTTTCAGCTTTTTGTGAAATTGGCCCTTTTTAAAGCATCAACTATATATATTACTGGTTTGGGCTTTATTCTTTTTGCACATAACAAATGTGATAAAGTCTTGATCAACTGTATCAAAGCTACTGCCAATTTTTAGTCCTGTGATCCTCTTTTTTCTGTCAAAATGAGGTCTAATATAGAATTCCTTTGTGTTAGATGCAACACTTCCTGAGTTAGGAAATTGTCATCTATAATTGTTAGAAATTCCCAGGATGTTTTAGTATTAACAGCATGAGACCTTCAGCATGTATCACTCAGACTACAGCTCCCTATAATTTTTTTCCCCCTACATATTTTAACTAGGTGCTTAAGGAACTGGTCATTCTGTCCTCTCATGTGATTTGATAGCCTGTAGCAAACACCAGCTAATTCCCTAGTTTGTGTTTTGTCTGTTAGAAAACTGACTCAAAAACAGGTAGTGTCATTTTGACAGTGCCACGTCCCATTTGCCCACTTGATCTTTCCTAAATAGGTTATCATCAGTGGTACTTACATGATTGGAATGTTAAACTTCCCACCAGATTTCAGTAATGCCAAGGAGGTCAAATTTATACTCAGAAATGAACAATTCTAATTCATCTTGTTATTAACTGTAACCCTTTTGCCCCTCTGAATTGGCAGCAAGAAGGGCCGGGTTCAGTATCCAAGGGTTTCGTTTCAATAACACAATGCCAGACCAGCTCGAGCCCCCACCCAGTGACCTGGGAAAATCTTACACACACCCCTAGGCACCTCGAAGAGGCAATACTTCCTCTCTCGCAAGCACAGAGTCTCTGTGTAGCAGAAAAGGTTTAATTACATGAGATAAACAATAAGCATTACATTGGGAAAACACCTCAACTAGAGTTCCTAGACCAAACCGTGAGCAAAGATCCATCCCAGGAAATTGGGCTGTGTCCTTTTCCCTGGGCTCTTGAGTCCAGCAACTCCCCAAATCACCCACAGTCCCAAAAGTCCCACAATCCAAAAGTCTCTGTCCTGGGTCAGTGCAGCCCCAAAGTTCGAGAGTCTATCTGCAGAGGTCCCTCCCCCCAGCCTGGGTAGAAAGGGGCACCTTACGTGCCTCTCCATGAGGTTCTGCTTCTGCCTTCTCCACGAACTGCTCCACTTTACCAGCCACTCCACTCTGCTCCTCCAGCCGTCCTCACAAACTGCTCCGCTCCGCTCCACCAGCCGCTCTGCTCCGTGAGCTGCTCCAGATGTCCCCGCAAACTGCTCGGCTCCGCTCGCTCCGCGGGCCGCTCCACCTGTCCCACAGCTACTCTGCTCTGCCAGCTGCTCTGCTCCACCAGCTGTCCCATGATCCGCTCCAGCCGTCCCCACAAACTGCTCCACTCCACTCTACCAGCTGCTCTGTTCCGCTGTATAGCTTCAGGCTCCCCCACTAGTTAGCACAGTACTCAGTGCTCTCAGCTCAGTAATTCCAGCTCTTTAGTGATATCAGCTCTTAGTGATATCAGCTCATAGTAGGGGAGCCCCAGTGCTAGTGCACCATTAGCCCAAAGTAAGTTCAGCTCAGTAACCTGTATCTAGATTCTTAAGGGAATAAAAAATCAACTCTGACATTCCACAGTGGAGAGAGGAGTGGGTGGAACTGGTGCTTCTGGCTTCCCAAGGAGCCTACACCACCAGGCACAGAAACCTGTCCCCAGCCTCTCTCAATTCACTGGTTTTGGAACCCATGTCCCTTGTCTAGCAAGTACCATGCAACTGAAGTTGAGTCATTTCTGTCACAAAGCAGTCCCACAGCTCGGCAGCCTGGGATGGGGTAGGTGTGCCTATGCAAATACACTCTCTGAAATTCTTTTCACCAGCTTATCCTGACTCTGCTTACATAACTCAGGCTTCTAACATTGGTGTATAAACAATTAACAAATTTATTCTCTTCACATCCTTTAGTGTCTTTATTTAAACCTCAGCATCTTGATTTTGTGCTAAATGAGTGATAGTTTGTTCTCTCTTTTCACCCTCCCTCCTGAGTAGTTTAGCAAGCCTGCCTCCTAGGAAATTAGTTCTCTTTCTGCTTAGATGGAGGCCATCCAAACTATATAGCACCTCCTGCCGTGCAGAAAGTGGATCAATGTTCCACAAAACCAAAGCTTTTTCCTTACACCACTTACCTAACCAGCAGTTCACTTCTAGTCTTGCATCTAATTTCTTAATATCTCACATTGGGAATGCAAGATTCCATCATATAATTAAACCAAAGAGACTGATATTTAGATCTGCAGTACTGAATAATTGAATTAGTTACCATGTTTGATTAATACTGAAATGAAAAGCATCTAAAATTATGAGTTCATAGGGTTGGGGGGTTTATTTTTTATTTTTATTTTTTTTTGGTGGTTGATTGGTTGGAATAAGCCAAAGCACAAATGAGGGATTTGAAATAAAAAGGTAGAAGAATATGGAGTCTAAAAACATGAGAGGACTGGGGGATTCATTTTGTATATTGTTTTTAGAATACTAATTTCCCTTTACTTAAAACTCTATGCCATCTACCTTATCTTAATTTGGTAAGACATGGACCTGTCTTCTGGTAGTAGGGAAGGAAGGAGAAATTTTCTACCAAATCTAAAATTCTACCAAATACGTTTTCAGTATTAATATATCCAATATATCCAAAAAGTATAGTGTAGGTGTGAAATTATCAAATGTGAAACAAATAATGTTAAACAATTTTAAAAGTTTTTGTGTTGTAACTAATATTTACAAAAGTACTTAGTAATTTTGGATGCCTCCTTTTTTGAGTGCTCAACTTGAGACCCCTTTTAAAGGGCCTCCTGATTTTCCAAGGTTAGACACTCGGCATTTTTTGAAAGGCAGACCATTCTAAGGTATCTCACTTTGGGCACCCAAAAATAGAGGCACCAAGAAGCATTAATCACTTCTGAAAGCTTTGTCCCTACAGCATTTTGGTTATATTTAAAACAATCTGAAAGTTTCTGAGATAGAGGCACAAAAGAGTCAAGGATATGGGGGCAGGAGGTTGGGTGGTTAAGGTGTCCCAGAAAGAAAACCTGGAGTTTTGGGTGGAAAGAGGTTAAACTGTCCTCTAATTATAAATCCCTCTCCTGGTGAATATGTTGCATTATTGTTCCTTTTGCCAGATAAAAGAAATGTTATCACCTAACCTCTCTCATATTCGTGACACTAAACTGATGAGCCAAGTGAAATTTACCATCTCTTAGACCAAGCACTTCCATCCATTTTTTAAAATTCTAATTGCATTCTTCCTCATTGTGGGCTTCATCCTGCAAAGGGCTGAATACTCTTGCTGTGATCCTACAAAGCACTTAAGCACCTGGGTAGTCCCGTTCACTTTAGTGGAACTACCCATGCTAAAAGTTACACACATTGCTTAAGTACTTTGCAGAATAAGAAATCTAAAATCACCTGTAACTTGAGAATCCAGCGTTTAGCATCACTATTGCTAAATAGATGTAAAATTAAAACATGAAGTCCTAATATTGAGATATATGGTGCTTTATTCATTTTTGTTTCAGAACAACAAATTATTCCTCTTAGAATAATTCTTTGTTGTACTCCTTTATTCCACATAATACATAGATATTAATCTTAGGGTTAAAACTTTGTCAAATACTCTCTGAAAATATAAAGTAATAAGTCTGCTGCATATATTTGTTTCCCTTGTTCTTTATATTTGTAAAGAAATCCAGAAGTTAGTGAAGCATGACCTTACATTCCTCAGGCTACATTGGCTATCCTTCATCAAGCTGTGCTTTTCTAAATGTTCTCCATTTAATCTCCTAAAATGCTTCTTAAAGACTTCCCCCTCACGCACTAAGGAATCAAAACTAAATGGTCTGTAATTTCCTGAAGTGTTCCCAGATCCTATCTTAAATAATGACATTATGTTGGCCACTTTCCAGCCATCGGGTCTTTCCTGAATGGTGTGACTCTGTAAAAATGTCTTCAGGATCTTCTATAATGTCTGTTGAAGAAAGTAGAAAAATCTTGAATATAGGTGACATAACAATACTCCATACAATGCCATTCTGACTACGTCATTGCAATCTTCTTATATCATATCATAGTGGCATTTTTAACTCTTCTTTTACAATACAGAATCTGCTGGTTATGTCTCCGATAAGACAATTACTCAAATGTTATAACTGAATACCTGAATTTTGAATCTGTCTGCATGTGGATCCTGTATGGTGCGTGTACTTAAAACTAAGTACGCCTTTACTTTGTGCAATATTAAGGAGAATAAAACAAATTAAAAACTTAATGTTAAGTACATTGTATTAACTAAAGGACAAGTCCCCACAGAAAAGTTTTAAAAAGAAAATAGTTTAAAATTAAAAGTGATCTACACATCCTGGTTATTTTATACCATTAGCTTGTTGTTAAATGTCTAGTAATCTAAAATTAAAGGTAACGAGAAGACCAGGTAGGTAGAGTTCAGCAATATGGCACAACAAGACATTCATTGGTGTGCACATCAAGAGCATTGTGAAGGGGAGGGCTGAAGGCTGAGGGCTAGTCTACACTAGAAAATGAGATTTATCCAGCTGTGTCACTCAGTGATGTGACAAGTCCACACCCATGAGCTACATAATTAAGCTGACCTATGTTCCTATGAAGACCGTGTTAGGGCAACAAAAGAATTCCTAGCTACCTCCTCTTGGAGGTGGATTACCTATGCCGATGGGAGAGCCCCTCCTGTCAATGTAGGTACTGTCTACACTAAAGTGCTGCTGCTGTAGCGTTTCAAGTGTAGACACTATCTATGCTGACAGGAAGGGTTCTCCCATTGGCATAGTAATCAAGCCCTAAGTATCTTAAGAACCCAAGAAGTTCACCAATGGCCTACTAATGCACACCCTAGCATGGCTTTTGCTTTTAAAGTATGATTAATTAGTCAATTATTGCTAT
The DNA here is from genome assembly GCF_007399415.2 of Gopherus evgoodei. NCBI lineage: Eukaryota > Metazoa > Chordata > Testudines > Testudinidae > Gopherus > Gopherus evgoodei. Next base: position 48,488,248 of record NC_044325.1, read on the forward strand.
TTGTTTATATTGTGATAACACCTAGTAAGCTCAATCAGGAATTTGGCTCCATTGTGCTAGGCTCTGTACAAACATATAACAATAAAGTGGTATCTAACCCAAAGAGCTTACAATTGAAGTATGAGAGACAACAGGTGGATACAACATACCAACAGGGTGGGGAAGCCCAAGGCAACAATGAGACTACTATGACCAATGTGATGATAATGGTCACAGTTTAGCAGCTGCCTAACCACTGTTGAGTGGATTTTATAAATAACCTTTTCAAAACCATACTTTTTGGTGATTCATGCAACATATCCTCTAGCATTTTACTTTTTGAAATCTAAGAGACTTGCTCCCAGCTGCAGTGTAGACATACCTCCAGTGTCCCGTGGGAGGGGAGGCAATAAGAACCTGAGGAACTGTTCTGAAAAGGGGCCTCCTGGGAGAATAGCCCTGGGTGGCAGTACCCTAGGAACAAGCCATAGATACAGAAAGCAAGAGTAGCAGGACTGGCTCAGGTCAGCTGATTTGGGATTATAGGGCTCAGGCTGCAGGGCTAAAAATTGCTGTGCAGATGTTTGTGCTCCAGCCTGATCCAGACTTCTGGACCCTCCACTCTCACAGGGTCCCAGAATTCAGGTTCCAGCCTGAGCTCAAACATCTACATAGCAATTTTTAGCCCTGCAACCTGAGTCCTACAATCCCAAGTCTGCTGACCTGGGCCAGCTGCAGAGTTTTTTTTATCCCCATGTAAACATACCCCCAGAATCCCCTGGGAGGGCAGCGGTGACAGCCTGAGAGGTAAAAGGGAAAAATCCCCTTGGGATTGTAGCCCAGAGTGAGCTGCGACAACAGTAAAACTGCCAAAAAGAGACTATGGGTTTGGCAGTGGATCCTTTACAAGCTGGAGAAAACCCCCATTTTGTTATATTATAGACATAAATATCTGTATATAATATGAATGGAAGAAAGGAGAGTTGATTGTAATGAAAATAAATCAGAAATTAAGAATTGTAGAAAGCTGATAAGGGAAGTAAAAAGATATGAGAAATGTATGGCCAGCATAACTAAGTACAATGGGAAGAAGTTTTAAAAGTGAAATAGGAACAAAAGGAATCCTAACAATAGTATTTGTCCATTACTAGATAGAAATGATAGAATTATTAACAATGCAGAAAAGGCAGAAGTGTTCAATAAATATCTCTTTTCTATATTTGGGAAAAAGCCAGATGATATATTTATATCATAGGATCATGGCTAGACTAAAGCTAGCTCAGGTATATGTGCTTGCACTGCAGTCACTCCCCATGACTGAAGTACGTCTTTGTGACAGAGAAATTTCAATTAAGGTAAGTTTTTAGAAATTAAAGAATTGGAAATTAAGGCATTTTGGATAATGTTCTATCCCTAGAATAAGAAATATTATTCAAATAAGTCATCAGTATTTGGCTTGTAACATCTCTCTGCCTTTTTTAATATTAGTTATAAATGCGCCTACTGAATCAACCCTTTTGTTTTTTGAATGCACAGCATCTCTGTGCATGTGCAGGGACCTGTGAGGGGGTGACTGACTCACTGTTAGGATAGCACCTCCTCCTGGCCATTCTGGGGATTAGCTTAATGAGGCAAACACACCTTCCCACAATTGCATGCCATCTCTCCACCTCTCTTGCAGTCTGCAGCCCCTCTCTCGCTCCATGAGGTGCTGCTGCCTCTTTGCGACTCAATCTTCCAGCCATGTCATTATACACATTTTCCCCTTCTGGGGTATCAAAGTCTTTCCTCAGCAATCTTAACCAGCCTTCCCATCACTGCCTCATTGCCACTTCCTCATTCTTAGGCAGTCTTCCCACTCACTGCTCCATGGTGCCACATCCACAATGGCTGGCAGGGGAACCCAGGCCCGTCCAGGGCCATCCTTAGGATTTATGGGGCCCTATGCAGTATTATTAAACTGATGCCACTATGCCCAACTTGCTCTTAGCAATACAAACATAAACTTACAGTATCAGAACCCCTCTACCATTGCTAACACACACCAAGCTTTATACGCAGCAGATGCTACAGCAGCCTGGGCTCACAGCCCTGGAAGCGGGGTAGGGACGAGGCAACAAAGGATGCCGAGCCACCCAGCCCGCCTCATAGCAGCGGAGAGTCACATTTCCCTGCAGAGACCCCTGTACCCTCTCCCTCATGCAGAATGCGCTGCACCGATGAATTCGGCTCTGTGAATATGGCCCCTGCCGAAGGAGACTGCAGCATGTGCAGGAGACGACCCGCTCTTACCTGCTGTCCCAATCGTGCCCCAAATTTTCAGGTGCTCTACGCAGCTGCGTACGCCTAAGGATGGCCTTAGGCCTGCCCCCCTTTCCAGGGTTGCAGCTCAGGGACCCCCAGTGATGCAAGTAGATATCATTGCTTGCCGGTATTGCTCTCCGCCAGGCACTAGGAAAGCAAAGATGCTGGCCCATCTGGGTTTGATGAAAAAGAGGCATAGAACTGTGTGTGTCATGTGCATCTTGATAGAACTACAGCCCAGATTGTTTTATTATTTTCCTCAGCATGACATACAGGATGGGCAATCAAAATCAGCCTCGCAGAAAGTGCATGAGAACTGTCTCTGGACAGATAAGCAATTGATCAAAACTACATTCTCTTTTTTCTTGGGGCCAACTCCTGTTCCCATTGAACTCAAAAGAAGTTCTGCTATGGAGTTCAATGAGAACAGGCTTTGACATTTGGAGAGGAAAGAACAAAACCACTCAAGCAAGGGCTATGTTGCTTATACCACAGTATCAAAGGCTGCTGACCCATGTGAGAAAGTCAGCAGACATCTGATCTTTGTCCATTGCAAGGGAGAAAAGACAGTTACCTTTTCTGTAACTGGTGTTCTTCAAGATGTGTTGCTCATGTCTATTTCACAATAGGTGTGTGTGCTGACCATGTGCACCAGTGCTGGAAGTTTTTCTCCTAGCAATACCCGTAGAGGAGCGTCCTAACAACCCCTACAGTGGCGCCTCCATGGCATGGTATAAAGGGCACTGCACACTCCCCCTACCTTCAGTTCCTTCTTGTCAGACAACTCCGACAGAGGGGAAGGAGGGTGGGATGTGGAAGAGACATGAGCAACACATCTCAAAAAACACCAGTTACGGAAAAGGTATCTGTCTTTTCTTCTTCGAGTGATGCTCATGTGTATTCCACAACAGGTGATTCCAAGCTATATCTGTTGGAGGTGGGAAGGAGTTCACAAACTCTCGGGATGGAGAACGGCTCTGCCGAACCCGCTGTCCTCCCTGGTCTGAGAGACAATCGCACAATGCGAGGTGAACGTCCTGAATGGAGACATGGGCCAAAAAGGCAGCTGATGGAGCCTGTGCCCTAGTCGAGTGTGCCCTCACAACTGGTGGTGGAGGGATTCCTGCCAGGTCATAACAGGTACGGATGCACAAGGTGATCCAATTGGAGAGCTGCTGAGTGGAGATCAGCCAACTTTTCATGTGCTCGGCTGAGGTGATGAACAGTTGTGAGGACTTTTTGAACATCTTACTCTGCTCCAGGTAAAAAGCCAGAGCTCATCTCACATACAGCATATGGAGGCGGCACTCTTCGCTAGATGCATTGGGCTTGAGGCAGAGGATCGGCAGGAAAATGTCCTGACCCATGTGATAGCCGGAGACCACCCTCGGGAGGAACAAAGAGTGTGGGTGGAACTGGACCTTATCTTTATGAAACACCATGTATGGGGGCTCGGAGGTCAGGGTCCTGAGTTCTGAGACCCCTGTCTAGCCAACGTGATCACAACCAGGAAGGCCATCTTCCACGAGAGGTGTGACCAGGAGCATGTGACTAGCGGCTCAAACGGGGGCTCTGAGAGATGAGCCAACACCAGGTTTAGGTCTCACTGTGGGACTGGAGGCCTAACATATGGGAAGAGAAGATCCAACCCCTTAAGGAATCGGCCAGTCATAGCATGGGAGAATACTGTGTGGCCCTGCACCAGCTGCCAGGTGCACCTTGACTGATGAGGGCGCCAGGCCTTGGGTAGTCCAGAATAAGGAGGCAGTCCAGAATAAGCTGGATCTGGGTAGCCTCCAGGGAAACGCCCCGCTCGTCCACCCATCTGGAAAACCACTTTGCCACCTGCTTTCTAGGAGGATGTGCTGAACCCCTTCTGAGCACGTCCTTTTTTCCTTACCTAACTACTGAGCAGCCACGCTGTGAGGTGGAGTGCTGCTAGGCTGGGGTGGAGGAGACAGCCCTGGTCCTGGGAAAGCAGGTCCAGATAGGATGGCAACGGCCACAGCGGGGCAACCGCCAGGCCCGTGAGGGTCCCGTACCAAGGCTGCCCAGGCCATGTTGGGGCAATCAGAAGAACCTGGGCTTTGTCCATCTTATGTTTTCCAGGACCTTGCCAATCAGCAGGAACAGGGGAAAGGCCTAGAGAAAGTGGCTTGACCAGGACAGGAGGAAGGCATCAGGGATAGCACCCTATCCCAGCCCCTGTCTGAAGCAGAACCGGGGACAGCGATGGCTGGTGAGAGGGAGGCTCCAGCTGACGAGGTGTCCAGGACCACCCTGATAAACTCTATGGGAGGCCAGGGAGACCATGCGGAACTTGAGCTTCACAATGTACTGGTTCAAGCCTTGCAGGTCCAAGATGGACCTGAGCCCCCCTTTGGCCTTTGGGATAAGGAAATAGTGGGAGTAGTACCCCTTGCCTTTGAACTTCCCTGGTACCACTTCCACCACTCCTAGGCCCAGGAGCCACCCCACCTCCTGCTACAACAGAGCCTCATGCAAGGAGTCTCCCAGGAGGGATGGGGGTGAGGGGTGGCAGGAAGGAAGTAAACTGGAGGGTGTAGCCCTGGGAGATGGCGTTGAGGACCCATGGGTCCAAGGTCAGCCACGACCACTCTGGGAGGAAAGCACACAACCGATCAGAGAAGGGAAGCTTTATTGAGGTTGGATCTCTGATGAGAACTGGCAGGGCACCCCGGGCATCCCGTCTAAACCACTTTTTCCCTGTTTGCTCACCCTTGGAGGACCCAGGCTGGGGGGCAGGCCAAGACTGCCTCTGTGGGCACCTCTTATCGTCCTGTGACTTCTTATAAGCAGTCTCATATTTTGAATGGGTGGCCTGAGCGGAAGTGTGCTGCAGCTTGAACTTAGGTTTAGCCGGAGCCGGAACATAGAGACCCAGAGTCTGGAGAGTCGTGCGGGAGTCTTTCAGGCCATGCAGCTTTGTATCAGTTTGCTCCACAAACAGAGCTTTGCCGTCAAACGGGAAGTCCTGCAGGGAGGTCTGCACCTCACTGGACAGCCCAGAGAGCAGAAGCCATGACGCCCTTCTCATGGACACCGCAGCCATGCCCACTGCACCCAAAGCTGCCTGCATGGTTGCCTTGGCAGCCGCTGTGCCCTCCTCCACCAGTGCTTTGAACTCCTTCCTATCATGTTCCCAGAGGGAGTCCTCGAACTTGGGCAGGGAGCCCCATAGATTGAACTCATACCGGCCCAGGAGAGCCTGGTGGTTCGCCACTCATAACTGGAAGCTTGAGGATGAATACATTTTTCTTCCAAATGAGGCCAGCCTCCTTGAATCTTTATTTTTTGGGGTAGGGGCTGGTTGGCCCTGCCATTCCCTGTTGTTGACTGACTTGACCATCAGGGATTTAGGAGCAAGGTGGGTGTATAAGTATTCATGCCCCTTGGCAGGTACAAAATACTTGCGTTCCACTCTCTTAGAGATGGGGGAAAATGAGGCCAGGGTTTGCCGCAGGACATTTGAAATTTTCACCACTCCTTCGTGGAGAGACAAGGCCACTCTGCCAGGTGCTGAGGAGGACAGTACATTAAACAGGGAGTCTGAGGGCTCCCCCATCTTGGGCAGAGCAGAGTGCAGCTCCACCCCCTCTCTGGGGGGGGTCTAGCCTCCCCAAGTCTTTCTGGTACCCCATACCTGCTAAAACTCTCTTGCTGGTACTGCGTACTGGAGCATACCACCCTACTTGCATTCCTTGGGCGCCCTCTAGTCAGCAGCCAAGGTCTGGTCCCTTCTAGACCTTACTGCCTTTTTCTGAGCCCTTTCCTTACTATCTGGCACTCTCCTCACTCTGGGTTTGCCAGCCTCCCAACAAATAACTGTAGGCTACTTAACGTGAAGCCTCCAAACACTCCTCCCTTCTCCTAGGAAGTGATAGCTGACTTTCCCAGCAACCCTCTTCTTCTTCCAATTTCCTGTCTTTATAAGTTTCTCCTTAGCTGCGCTCCCTCAGTCAAGGCATTGCTTAGCCACCTGATTCCTCTCAACTATAGCCTGTTGGGTTAATTAGCACCCTTTTCAGTCTACATTAACATCACAAGACCCTTTACCTTTTCTTGTGAAAAATGATAGGCCATTCTGTCCCTGGCCCTTGAACAGCTGTAGACGCTGGGGAAGATACAAGGAGCCTTGCCCCTTGCAAATCTTGATGCAATCTGTGGAGGGGACAGGGAGGGGCAAGAGGGAGACCTGAAGCTAAAAATGCAGAGGAGCAGATAAATAAGTACTAGATAAAGACAGATGTAGATTTAAAATTTATTTTCAAGCAGTGTTGAAAATCTTGTGCACACACTGCGTTTATTATACACGTGACAGTTTTTTAATAAAATAGGTTATGCATATTATAATACTAATGGGACAAAACAAGCCTGAGCCTGTGCGTTTTAAACTCTGTTCGCTAGATGAAAATGATTGTGCTTTCTGTGAACAGATATAACACCTTTATCAATGAATTGTGATTTTTAAATGCCTTTCTATGTTAACTATAGCATTTATGCACCTGAAACAGAGCGTGAGTAGGAAAAATAAAAGTGCTTGTATTCTATCACTAAATGACCTTGAAAACCACAACACAAATCAGAAAATATATTCTACATTTATTATCAATCCATTCTCCAAGGTATTATGAAAATTGGTTTTAAGATCATAATAATTTAACAAACCTCCTCCCCCTCAAGTAACCTGGCTTTTGGTGACTTCCTGACCCTCACATGAGCATTACCAGCAAAAATTCTGCATGCATTTCTAATACACAAACTCTTTTTCCCCCCCTTTGGGATATGTTTAAATATAAGTTGATTTTATTAAACAAAAAATGTATCCATTTCATAGTGTTACAGAACAGAGATAAAATGTAATGAAAATGTATATGTACACAGACTTATTATGTACTATATTGCCTTCACTTATCTGAAAATCCTGATTTAAAAAATATTAAACTAAAGAGGCAATTGCCGTACCTCTATAGATGCAATATACTTGGTATGCAGCAATAACAGGCTTTGGTCCACACTCTGAAGGCACAGCATTTAGAATTGAATTCTCAGTCCACGAGTGGGCTCCACTTGTGGCAGAAGAGCCAATGGAATTGTCCCATGGACACTGTTACAGAGTAAGTCTTGGTGGGTGTAGTAGTCATGATCCTCGGTGACCTTGACACTCTTTATTGCACAAATAACTCCCCTTCAGGCTCCCTTGGAGTAGGGTCACCAGATAACAAGTGTGAAAAATTGGGACGTGGTGGGGGGTTAATAGGTCCCTATATAAGACAAAGCCCCAAATATATGGACTGTCCCTATAAAATCAGGACATCTGGTCACCCTACTTTGGAGAAAGCAGTTGTTAAGCTTTAAACATGCAGTACAGGGGTCTACAGAGTCCCTCTGCTTGTCACTTCCACTTCCTCGTTCCCCCATATAGTCTGCTGCACACAAAGCCTTCCCAAGCCATTCAGGAGGTCACAGGATTCCTGCCCAAAGAGATGGTATTTCTAGACATATAGCAGTGGTTCTCAATCTTTCCAGACTACTGTATCCTTTTCAGAGTCTGCTTTGTCTTGTATACCTCAAATTTCAACTCACTTAAAAACTACTTGCATTCAAAATCAGACATACAAATACAAAAGTGTCCCTGCACACTGTTACTGAAAAGTTGCTGACTTTCTCATGTTTATCATGGAATTACAAAATAAACTAAGTGGAATATAAATATTGTACGTACATTTCAGTGTGATGCTTGAGCCTGTTTTTCACTTGTGAGTCTTGTGTAAAGCCAAAGCCCCAGGCAGTGGGGCTGAAGCATGTAATTTAGCTTCGTGGCACCTCAGGCAATTGCCCTGCTTGCTACCCACTATGCTGGCCCTGCACAGCCCCCTAAACCTGTCCCGTGATCTCCCACAGGGCTGCAACCCCCAGACTGAGAAACACTGATCTAGATGAGCTGAGTACCCCCTGGAAGACTTCTGCATACCCTCAAGGGTTCACCTACCCCTGGCTGAGAACCACTGACATATAGCATTCCATTCAGTTAGAAATTACAGTGTAGACAGTGAAGTATTTTTGCCTATAAAGTTGTGGGGGGAACAATGCACTCTCACCCACAGCAGCACGAGGACACCTCCAAGAGGTTCCCATCTCAGTCCTGCCTTCCCCCTCCCTATTTCCCACCTGTCCACAAGGTACTCCAACTTGGTCTCTTCTGGTTCTCCAAGCTTCAATGTCCCCTTGAACTGCTCCCTGTACAAGCCACACAAGGTTCCTTACCCCTGCTCATCCTTCACTCCCCCACCACACATTCCCTCCAAGGATCAACACCCAAACCCCAAGTCCCTAACTTCTCTGTCACTTCCCAAACTTCCTTTCCCCCTAAGAAGCTTATTTTTGCCCCCCTCTAGCCCAAAGCTTTCCCCCCCTCGGATTCCTTCCCCTGCACCCAAAGTTTCTGTCCCCCCACCTTCCTTTTACCTGTTTCCCAAGGGGGAGCTGCCAGGTCAGAGGCTGGAGGACCATAGCTCTGCACAGGCTACAGCAAGTGGCCTCTCATTCTGGCACCATGAATGAATGGTGTTTATGAGACAACAGCACTTTCCCCCCACAAATCTGACTGTGGATCCAAAAGGTCAGACAGCAGCAGAGCCCTTGGGTGCATTTGAAGCCTATCTAGGGGAACCAATTGTAACACTGACAGACCCCAGTCGTTCACAGGGTGAGGACTGATCCTAGGACCTCTGGAGCTTACTGCATGACCCTCTACCGCATGATCTAAAAGCCAACTGGCTATTAGCAAATGCTGTAGAACAGACTCATTTTATCTCTTTCTCTTTTATCTAGTGGTCTCAGTGCCACTAGATGGGACAGAACTCCACACCCAGAAGGTGTGTGGGTTACACAATCACATACAGTCCAGCATGCTATCCAAACTCCACAACCAGTCAGCATCGCTTCCTCCCAGGCAGCAGGGATCAGATCTGCTCTAGTAAGGTGTGCGGGACAGGTGGATTTTTCCCTGGCTCTCCTTGCTGCTCGCTCTCTCTCTCTCTCTCTCTCTGCTGGAGGCAATCTGAAGACTCAGAGAGTCTCTCTGGAATGACAGGTATACATATCAGTGTGTAAATTGCACTGCAATTGGATCAGTGAACTGGGAGTCAAGATTTTTAAGCTGAACTCCTGTTTGCCACAAACTAACTAAATGCCCATGAGTAAGTTAGCTAACCTCTTTGTTTCTCAGTTTACACATAAAAAACTCTATAAAACACTTATGCACAGGAGTACTGAGGCTTAATTAATTAATGTTTATAAAATCCTCTAAGTTCTTTGAATGAAAGTTGCTGTATAAGTGCAAAGTTTTATTGCGATGGTGACAGTGATGAGGATAACAACAGATTTCACTGCACTTTTTCTAACAGTAGGGGTGGGCCCAAGAGTCCCTGACCAAAATCTCTCTTCACTCCACTACTGCGCAATGTTGTGTATACTGACTGGTGGCCGCCATCCATGTCAGAAGTTGCTGCATGCCAGTGGTGCTGTATGTACTCTACATAATTTAAATGTGTTCTTGGATTCTTTGGGTTGAAAGCCTCTATATAAACATATAGTGTGAAATCCTGGCTCCTTTGTAGTCAATGATCCCAGGATTTTGCCCAGTTTCCCACAATTTTCCAGAGAATTACACCAATATTTAACTAATCTGGAGTTAATTCAAATCTAATATTGTCTTTCGGTATTTATGATGAAAAACATTAACTAATCTCATTACTTTAGTTTTAGATAAATATTTATACACTAAGCGTAAAATTTTCCATGATTTTGCATCATCATATTTGTCCTTTGTAGCCAAAATAAAAAGTGCAAATGGTGTTTGTGCCTTCTGAACATTTACAAAGAAAGGTATAATTGGTCTTCCACTGAATTGTACTGGACAAAAAACTTCACTTACAAAGAGAGGCATGGACTGGAAATTCACCCAAGGAATTTCCAAAGAGACGCACAAGGGCATGACCTGGAACTGTAGCGCTAAACGTTAATGCCAGAACCTGGGCCCTCCTCCAGCAGCACTGCATTGACTCATTAGACCAGCCATGTTATCCAGAGCAGGCAAAGACTGGCAGATTCAGCAACAGTCTGCACTATATACATTCTGCAGCAGCCTAACCTTTCTCTTAACACTCAGGATACCTAAGGCTCTGACTGAAGGGGAAGGAGGAGGGACATCTATGGATAAAGTAGAGTCCAACAAGATCCCAACAACAGGATTTATAGTTCACTAGCTGGCTGACTTCACGTGTCAGAGGAACAATTGTGGCAGGAACACCCAAAACTATCCTGAACCTATCAGGTATTAGAAGGATCTGGAGACTTACATGCACAGAAGCCATGTTATACCTACAGTGGTAAGAGTTACTACTATCTGAGGCTGCCTGACAAATAGATGCCTGGCCAGGAATCCTCTGAAGAAATCACAGGAATAAGAAGCAACTCTGTTGTTGTCATCTGCAACAGCAGCAATTTCTGAGAGCCACTGGTGGGAGAGCTAGTTTTTACAATAAATTCCTTTAAAACAACACTGGGTGATGCCAGCTGCACTCATGTTCCCCTCAGGGAATCTTCTGCATGGAATGAGACTGCCTAAGGAAACAGGAAGGGAGTTCTATTTTATATAATATACAACACTTTATCACAGAGGTAGTGGCACATTACCCAGCAATAAGAATATTCTCAGGAGTTCTGATCCAGCAGGGAGCTTAAGACAGGGGAGATTCTGGGTGCTGGACCCTAGAAATTCAATGGGGTATAAATTGCAGCATAAATAATTTCTGTGCTTCTAATGGGACCAGTAATTTATAACTGAACAATATTTTCATGATGTGAAAGAACTTGCTCATCTCTTGAAAATACTGTATATTTCTCTTGGTCCTAATCTACACATTATCCCCAGGAAATACATAATGCCATAAACCAAGTCACCAAGATGTTTGTATCTTCCACTGGGAATGTGAGATTCATCCTGCACTTGCAGGATGCAGCCCAACTTGACAACATAGCGGTGGACAAAGAAATCATAGAAATGCAGGGCTGGAAGAGACCTTGAGAGGTTATTGTTGTGTATTTGGTTGTCATGGTTTTTGTTCCTATGGCAACTGAGTTAGATTATTAGGGGATAGCCCAGCCAGCTTCGGCTGGTTAGGTGAGCTCTGTGTCTGTAAATAAATGGTAGTTTTGTTAGCTGTCTGCTGTCTGGCCTCAAGTGATTTCTTCCTAAACCGGCTGCCCCCAAGGAAATAAGTGGCGACGATAGATGGGATTCTGGTGCTGCTCCAGTAACAGAAAGAAGTAGAAGTCAAGGTGAAGAACAAACAAACAAAAAACTGCTTGTTTGCACTGACTGTGAAAGTGAAACTAAAAATCATGGCTACTCTGACCCGGCCACTGGAATCTTTTGATGAGAATGTAGTGCAATGGCATGTGTATACTGAGCGTTTTGAGCTTTTTGTTATTGCAAATGACATTACAGGAGAGAAGAAGGTGCCAATATTCTTAAGTGTTGTAGGGGCTAAAACCTACTCCCTGCTACGCAGCTTACTACACCCTGTTAAGCCTGAGACCAAATCTTACAGTGACATTGTGGAAATCCTGGGGTCCTATTTTTTCCCACAAACCACTGGTAATTGCTGAAAGATATAGGTTCCACAAAAGAGACCAAAAAGAAGATGAAACAGTTGTACAATTTGTAGCAATTTTAAAAAAACTAGCAGAACACTGTGAATTTAAGTAGATGTTAAAGGATGCCCTGCGTGACAGGTTAGTGTGTGGCCTGTACAGTGAAGCTATATGGAAGCGCCTACTGACAGAGGCTCAGCTTACATTACGGAAGGCTGTTGATATTGCTGTCTCCATGGAACTGGCTACAAGGGAGGCGGAATACATCGGTGCATCCCCTAGGGTGCAAAAAGTGTCACAGGAACCTACGCACAAAACTGTGCAGAGTCAGGAATGTTACCGCTGTGGTAAGCCGGGTCACCAGGCATCAGAATGCTGGTGTAAGGACCTGGTATGTCAACACTGTGGCAAAAAGGGACACATTGAGTGTGCCTGTAAACAAAAGAAAAAGAGGCCTGTGATCAGGCCAACAAAAAGAAGAACCCTGCATACCCTAGAGCAGACCCAGGATGATCAAGGTGACACCTCATTGCAAGAGGAAGTGCCACTGCATGTTTTGTCTTTGGCAGTGGGCTCACATGAATACTGGGTAATCCTGTTGTTGGACGGCAAACCTATACATATGGAACTGGACAGCGGTGCAGCTGTCTTGCTGGTCTCCGACACTGTGTATAAAGAAAAGCTACAGCATCTTCCGCTGAAGGCAACAAAAACTGTTCTGAAGACGTATACGGGAGAAGCTGTGCCCATGTTGGGCACTATTGATGTTAAGGTGGAGCTCAATGGACAGGCTGCTAAATTGCCACTGTTTGTGGTGAGAGGTAATTACCCAGCCTTAATGGGTAGGTCTTGGCTTGGGAAGATTCAGCTGAACTGGGCAGAAGTGCACCGGATGACTAAAGAAGAAACCAGTCTGACCCCTATACTAAGGAAACATGCTGTTTTTGGAGAGGATCTGGGAAGTATGAAGGGAATCATTGTGACATTGAACATTAAACCTGACAGTCCACCAAAATATCTGAAAGCCTGAACTGTGCCATATGCCATCAGGCCAAAAGTTGAAGCAGACCTGGAGCACCTGGTCACCAATGGAGTCCTAATGCCAGTTACCCATAGCCCGTGGGCCACTCCTATCGTTCCAATAGTGAAGAAAGATGGCTCCCTCCGGATTTGTGGTGATTTTAAAGTCACTGTCAACCCAGTGTTGTGTGCAGAGCAATACTCGCTTCCATGACCTCTTCGCGGGCCTGGCTGGGGGACAAAAGTTCAGTGAGATTGATCTGAGTCAAGCATATTTACAGATGCACGTCGATGAAAAGTCCCAAGAGCTGTTGACTATTGTTACTCATAAGGGGCTTTATCGATACTGTCGCCTACCCTTTGGAATAACGTCTGCTCCCGCTCTGTTCCAGAGGGCTATGGACCATATCTTGTGTGGCTTGTCAGGAGTTCAGTGCTATCTGGATGATATCCTGGTCACTGGAAGGAATGAAGAGGATCACTTAAAGAATTTAGAGGCTACCCTACAAAGACTGGAAGAGTATGGCCTATGAGTTCGCAGAGACAAGTGTGAATTCTTCCAGCCCTCTGTTGAATATTTGGGACACATCATTGATGCTGCAGGTCTTCATAAGGCCCCTGCAAAAGTTAAGGCTATTGTGGAGGCTCCCGCACCTTGAAATGTAAGCCAGCTGCGCTCGTTTCTAGGACTACTGAACTATTATGGAAAGTTCATCTCACAGTTAGCCACACTGCTAAAACCACTTCACGAGCAACTTGGGCAGAACAAGGCCTGGAAGTGGCCTGAAGCCTGTGATGTTGCATTTAACAAAGCTAAGGATGCATTGCTAAATTCTGAAGTTCTAATGCACTTTGATCCATCCTTACCCCTACAATTGGCCTGCGATGCCTCCCCTTATGGAGTGGGAGCAGTCGTGTCACATATTATGCCTTCGGGAGATGAGAAACCTATTGCTTTTGCTTCACGCACTGTAAGCAAAGCAGAAACTAACTATGCCCAAATCGAATGTGAGGCATTAGGAATTGTTTTTGGAATTCGGAAGTTTCATCAGTACCTGTTTAGGCGGAAGTTTACTCTTCTCACAAACCATCAGCCTCTGATGTCAATTTTTGGACCCTACACAGGCATTCCCCCATTAGCTGCTAGTCATATGCAACGTTGGGTATTGTTACTTTCAGCACACACATATGAAATCAAGTATTGGAAATCCACTCTGCACAGCAATGCAGATAGCCTCTCAAGGTTGCCTTTGCCAAGATAGTGCAAGATAGTGCCCAAAAGGAAATCTTCTACTTTGAACAGGTAGAGAATACACCCATCACTGCTACTCAGATAAAGAAGGCAACTCGTGTTGACCCAGTATTGTCCCAAGTTATGGACCTGGTGATGCATGGAAAATCTCGACAAACCTCTCCGGTCTCACCTGACCTTGTTACCTACATGTCCAGGAGGATGGAGTTATCGGTCCAATCTGGTTGTTTGCTGTGGGGGAGATGTGTCATTATCCCACCACCACTGAGATCACAGATGTTAGAACAGCTACATTCCGGTCACTGTGGAATAGTGTGCATGAAGGAAATTGCACAAAGCTATTTTTGGTGGCCTGGATTGGACAGTGCTATTGAAGAGAAGGCAAAAGCTTGTATGTCATGTCAGGGTGTGAGGAATGCACCCCAGTAGGCACCCCTACACCCATGGGACTGGCCTGAAAACCCATGGCAACATATTCACGTTGACTTTGCTGGCCCCCTTGAAGGAAGCATGTTCTTGGTGGCAGTAGATTCCCATTCTAAATGGCCAGAAGTCTGTATAATGCAGTCCACTACTGCAGAGAGTACTATCCAAAAACTACGGGGATTCTTTAGTCGTTTCGGTCTGCCAGAACAACTTGTGAGTGACAACGGACCGCAGTTCATCTCTCAGGAGTTTCAAAATTTTATGAAGGCAAATGGGATACACCACATCACTTCAGCACCATATCATCCATCCACCAATGGATTAGCTGAAAGATTTGTGCAGACAATGAAACGCTTTGAAATCAGCAATGGGACAACACTCCATTCAAAAGCGTCTGGATACCTTCTTACTTTCCTACAGAAACACATCTCATGCTACAACCAAGGCATCCCCGGCCTTTCTAATGATGGGACGACAGCTGCGCACTTGCTTTGATCTGCTGAAACCTTCTGAACCCTGACAAATTGTGCAATGTCAGCAGCAATATCAAGTCATCAGACGGGCACCCAGAGCGAAAGACCAAACCTTTAGCTCAGGACAGCCAGTTTTGGCTCGGAATTATACTTCCGGAGCTAAATGGGTCCCTGCCACGATCATCACTCAAACAGGACCTATTTCCTACACAGTCTGGACTGCAGAGACTCTTACCTGGCAGCGACATGTAGATCAGCTGTTGCCAGGTCATGCCAGTCCTCAGGACACATCTGCAGTTGTGTGGTCTGACTTCACTTCTTCTGGTGCACCGAATCATGAATCACCTGTTCCTGACTGTTCTTCTCCATTACTTCCGGCGGCTGAGATACCCCTTTGCCTAGCACGAGCTGATATGACCTCCTCACCCGTTCATGCTGCGGACCCTGAGCCCATGGTACATTCGGGTGCAACAACACCAGAAGTTTGCCGTAATCCACCTAGAGACAGAAGGCCTCCTCATCGGCAGGATCTTTAGCTAGGGTGAACCCACAGTTATGGGGCAAAATAATCCCCAGAATTTAGCCGGGAATGGAGGCAGTCTACCCTTCTTCTCTAGTCTAGTGTGTGTTTTATTTATGGGATGTTCTTATTGGGGGGGAGGAATATGTTGTGTATTTGGCTGTCATGGTTTTTGTTCCTATGGCAACCGAGTTAGATTATTAGAGGATAGCCCAGCCAGTTTCGGCCGGTTAGGTGAGCTCTGTGTCTGTAAATAAATGGTAGTTTTGTTAGCTGTCTGTTCTCTGCCTCAAGTGATTTTTTCCTAAACCGGCTGCCCCCAAGGATATAACAGTTATCTAGTCCATCTCCCCCACACTGAAGCAGGATTAAGTATACGTACACCATCCCTGACAGAAGTGTGACTAACCTGTTCTTAAAAACCTCCAGTGATCAGGATTCTACAACCTCCTTTGATAACCTGTTCTATTGCTTAACTAGCCTTACAGTTAGATATTGGGGATACTTTCTAACTTAAATCACTGTCTTCTTTATAACAACCAAAGATTGTTATCTTGTCATCCCTTTGTCTTCTGTAGACTAAATATGCCTAATTTTTTCAACCTTTCCACATAGGCGAGGTTTTCTAAACCTTTCCTCATTTCTGTTGCTCTCCTCTGGATTTTCTCCAAATTGTTCACATCTTTCTTAAACTGTGGTTCCCAGAACCAGACAGAGTCATCCACCTGAGGCCTCACTAGTGCTGAGTGCAGCAGAAGAATTACCTTCTATGTCTTGCATATAACACTCCAGTTAATAAATCCCAGAATGTGTGCCTTTTTTGCAACTGCATAAAACTGATCATTCATTCATTCAATTTGTGATCATAAGCCGCAGATCCTTTTCTGCAGTACTACTGCCTAGCCAGTTATTCCCCATTTTGTATTTGTGCCTCTGACTTTTCCTTCCTAAGTGTAGTACTTTGCATTTGTCTTTACTGAATTTCATCTTATTGGGTTCAGAACAATTCTCCATTTTATCAAGATCATTTTTAATTCTAATCCTACCCTCCTTTCTTGGTGTCCTCTGCAAAATTTATAAGTGTACTCTTCACTCCATCTTCCAAGTCATTAATGAAAATATTGACTAGTACTCTACACAAGATGGAAACTTGAAGGACCCCACTTGAAACGTCCTCCCAGTTTGACTGTGATCTACTGATAACTACTCTTTTAGTATGCTTTTTTTCAAACCAGTTGTGCACCCACCTTATAGTAATTTCATCTAGACCACATTTCTCTAGTTTGCCTATAGTTTTGCTTATATCCATAGGCAATTGAACCTCTGAGAAGAAAGCTAGGTGCAAATAGGTAAAATATGACAATGAGAGAATTACATATGCTCCTAATCAGCATGCAGCAGTAAGAAAATGAGAAAGGAGAATTAGCAAACTTTTGCCTACACAAAAAGCAGGAAAACAAAGGCAAAACTGAAATGTTCTGGGCCTGCTGATTCCACACATTGTGCTCTCCTCAAATCATAAAGACCTGCTATACTATCTCACACCAAAAGACATAACTAGTGCAAAGCCAATTTTTGAGGTCCTTTCTGAGATCCTCCCTCTTACCTTCCCCATGCTTTCCGGAATACCTGAAAGCATTCCAGATTAAGATCAATATTACTATCAGTAGGTTTCAGAAGAGCTCAGATGGAGTGAGAATCTGGATGGGATAAATTAGGAAATTCATCTGTACATGTGGATGGTGGCTAGTTAATATACTTGTGCTTTTGTAATTGTACTTACATTCTCATATCTTTTCTTACAGCTAGATATCTGACATCTGCAAGCTCCCCCTAAGGCAGTCCCAATAGATAGAGTAGAAAGCCAATGAGGGTTCAGCTGAGGGTTTTTTGTTTGTTTGTTTTTAACTTCCTTTTCTATTCTCTCTTTCTCTTATTTGGCTAGGATGAAAGAAAGTGGGGATTGATTATGCTTGTTTAAACATTGAACATTGTCAGTCTGCATATCTGTGTTTGATTTTGGTCACCTCCCCCACTTCTCTCCTTTTGTTTGCTACAATCACCTATAGCATCTTCTCTTAAATTAAATTGTAAGCTCTTTAGAGTATGGACAGAATATTCCAATGTGGTTGTATAGTGGGCGTCCTGCACAATGAGGCCATGATTATGACTGGGGCTCTTGGGCACTACTACAATAAATAATAATAATAATTATTATTATTTTTGTAAGCTGAGTTCTTTTCTCTCAGAGAGGGTGCTAAAGAAACACCCCATTTTCTGTACCTCTGTTTCGTTCTTGTTTCTGTTTCACTGTTTGTTGTTTTTAATGAAAATTGTTTTTACTACATGAAAGAGTTATTACACTGGCTCTTAGTCCTCTGCATTTCTCCAAAGATTTGTATGGCAGAGGGAAGAGAAGCCCAGTGTGGGATGCAATCTAGCCTGTTGAGATATAAAAATTGCTGATGTTGGAACTTACTTGCTTCCTGGCTTGCTGCTGCTACCTGATTGGTTCTCAGGAGATCTTGCTTTTTCATTACCTACCAATATTTCTCAACTCTGATTCTATATGCTGGGCACCTGCCTTTTCTTCATCTTTCCTTCCCAGTTAGCCCAACATTTGGCAGTGGTCTCTGGGAGGCCCTTCCCAACTACTGGCGATGATGAGGAACTATTCCTGTCAGATCCAGTGTAGCCAGCAATACCACATCAGGTGCAAGAGAACCAGAAATATCTTGCTATTCTGTGCTGGAACCCCTGTGACACTGGTAGACCAGGTGCCAGCTCATGCCAAAGTTGCTACATCTCAACTGAACACTGACAAATACATAGCTGGAATCAGTCAGTTCAGCTGTGTTAGTGTTGTTAAAATAGGTATTAAAATTATATGTGTTTAGGGTTTAGACTAATGCTTTTATTAATTATTAACTGAATGCTTGTGAGTTGCTGCATGCATTATTCTCACTTATAACATCTGTATCCAATATTGTAGGTAATATTTGAGTGGCTCTATTGTGAGCATCTGTAACTATGTAAATCACCAGACAGGAAAGAGACATTAATTAGTGTGAGGTGCTGATCTACAACAGAAGGCGTTACATCCTTCCCAACAGAAAAGGTCCATCGACACCACATGGATGGTGGGATGTTAAAAAGGACAAAAGACTTTGTTGTTCTGTTCTCCCCTCTTGGAGATGAGTCATGCAAGTGGATTCCTCCCATCATCTGAGTTTGCAGCTCAGAGAACATGGCAGGAGGGAGCTAAAACCCCCCCAAAAAATGAACTAGTTATCTGTAGGATACTTGGACTCTGAGGGGTAAAAGTTTTCTAGGCATAAGGAAGAGATCCCCAGCTGCTTAGCTCTAAAGAACATATAGAGCCTGCTTATTATAGAAGCTTCTATTACCTTTTGAAATTTAAGATTGTAACTCACTTGTATGTATATGTTTACCTGCTTTAATCTTGGAAATAACTCATTTCTTTTTCCTACTTAATAAATCTTTAGTTAGTTTATTATAGGATTTGCTACAAGTGTTGTCTTTAGTGTGAGATGCAAGCTGCAACTGGCCTGGTGTAAGTAACTGATCCTTTGAGACTGGGAAGACCTAAATATTGCTGTGATTCTTAGTGTAAGGGACCAGCTATCACAAAGACCATATTTACCTGTGGGGAAAGATAGATTTGAGTATTCAAAGGGACTGTCTGTGACTCCATGTTAAGGCTGTTATCAAGTGTAAATGACTCTGGCACTATAATTGGTTGGTGATAGGGTTGCCAACGCTGACTGAAGCTAGTTCAAGATACTTTTTCCCCCAACATGACGTAAATTTCATTTTCTTAAAATAGTCTATTAAAATGTCCTGGATTGCTTTCAATAGTCACTGGGAGATTGATGCCAGTTCTGGGAGACTCCAGACCAATCCAGGAGAGTTGGCAACCCTAGCTGGTAAAACCTAGGAATAGCACTCACAACCAGTTTGGGGTTTGTGCCCTGCCTCCTAATAGTCTGCCCTGAGGTTCGTAAGCATTCTTGAGTCACCACAGGTAGCATTACAGCCCCTATGGTCTTACAGCATGTTCTAATACCTGAGGTGGTTTTTGAAAATGCCTCTGCCACCACCAGCTGGACAAGGCAAAATCATGTGTGCAGTCATTGATGCACTTGCTTTTATCCCTGTCCATTGCCCTGCAACTGCATTATGAGGTAATTACCACTCCTAATTTGCATATGCCCCACCCCCTTTCTTAGTATTTAATTTATTGATAAATATATAAAAAGCATTCATTTCAGGCTCTGAGTGCTTCCTCCTTTAATTAAAAACACAGGTAATACAGAGACTGTAGCCTCAGCACACATATCTACTGATGCTTTTTGGAAGATGTAACTTTCAGGGTGTCTCAGACACAAAAATTACCATCCTTACCACTTCACTAATTACAACTTGCCACTAACACAAGTTGAGGAAACTACTGGGAACCTAACAAGTGCTTATCAAGTCTAACATCTTTGTTCACCTAGTCTACTGCCTTACCATCTGCTCTTCACTTGTAGAGGACTTAACATAAAACAGGAGCTAAAGTAAATGCAGATATTCCACTGCTGTCTATTTAGCTTTCATTAAGTGAGTTGGTGCAGTGCTCAGACTCCTTCTCAAAACCAGCCCATCATCTAAAAGTATTTACATAAGACTCTTTGCATTATATTCCAACCTCTGCAACACTAGTATTAACTACTGACATCTGCCAAGTCTGACTAGTAAGTGCTTTACAGTATCAATTCATCCCAAGCAAAAAGCATTTTTGAGTGCAGCAGTGCTCTTGTTAGTGCCAATAAGAAGTATCAGAGCTCATATGACACCTAGCAGAAATTAGTACCCACATTCAAAGAAAAGCTTTTGTTATTTCCCAGAGTATTATGTGGACTTTATTGAGATGACTGCATCTGACACCTGCTGTAATATAAAATGCAGCTATAATTAGCCAACTGATGCTCACTGCAGTTTAGGTCGAATCCCTTCTGTGGGAATTATACTTTAAAATATTCAGAACTCCAAGTGGCTCTCATTACATTTAATTTTTACTTAGAATTAGGTGGTCTAGAAAAAAAAATTAGGATTGTAATAGCCCCCCGCTGAATGCCACACAGCAACGTGAAAACCCATAGATTTTTTTCCAAATAAAAAAATGAGAACAGCAGACTACACTACAGCCTTCAATTGAAGTCTGGCTTTGCTTAATTGTACTTTTTGCACTCATCAGTCTCTCCTCTTCAGAGCAAGCTACAAAAATTGCCTGAATAGCCAAAGAAAAGTTTCCCACAGTCACTGGCCACAGAAAAACACCATTGTCCTTCCTCACAGTTTGATGGACAACATTTCTATAAATGGGTAGCCAGTCTGTCAATGGCACCCTTGCTGAAAAGGCAAAAGAAGAGAACAGATTCTGCCAATATCTGACAAAGCATGTTAACACATAATCAGGCATTCACTAGTCAGGCAGCTGCCCCTGGGACCTTCATAACACAGGTGCCTTTAAGCCATTTCCTATTCACAGATAAAGGAAACAAGCAGGAGATACCTGGGAAAGGAGCAGTCTATTATGGCTTGTAAAATGTCCATCTTCTAGGCTGCAGGCATAAAAACAGAAAGGACATAAAGGAAACTTCAGTTTTAATGGTTAAATTATAAAACAGCAGAATACTCACAAAACTCATAACTTTAGTCTTGGTCTAAAAAATGTTTAGTGGCAGAGCAGCACCAAGCCTCTGATTATAACAGGAGTCTTCTTCACTCCTTTGACCATATCAAACTGAGCAAATGAGCTCTCATGTCTCCAAAGCTAGTAACTGGAACAAAAATTTAGCCAACCCAAGTGAAGGTCCCAAGGCTATCACCTTCACCTATCACTTGTTCCTAGGCTGCTTTTGCCATGTATAATCCTATCCCTTGCTCACCCAGCTGTGATCACTAAATTCACCCTCTAACTGGGAACGTTGCATTTTTCAGTAGGACATGCTTGGTACTATTCAATAACTAGCCACTAAAAGTTGTTAAGCTGTGAGGTAAAGACCCACTTCAAGCTAACAGCATGACTTCCAGGGTATTCTATTCCCAGCCAGCCTGAGGAACAAGCATCATTTGGTAGCCAATGTTATCTATTAGGCTATTAGATAGGGTGATCATTTTAGCTTTAAAGAATACATCAAGTCTCTAGGGTTCGTTTTGCTTTACTCTTTTTAAGTTTCCTAAAGTAACCTTAATTCACACAAATTGTTAACACACAAAAAAGTGCCTTTTCTTGACAACACAGATTTGAACCATTTAAAAAATCAGAACATATTAAGTGCTAAAACCTCTGCCTGTAATCCTGCAAACATGCACATGCTTAACTCTGAGCACACAAACAGTCCCACAGACTTCACTTGGGCCAGATAGACACATAAAACGATGACTTCGATGAGACTACACAAGTGCTTGATGTTAAGCACATGAGTAAGTGTTTGCAGGATCAAGGTCTATGAAAATGGCTGAGGCATGTGCTGTTTCTTCCAGACATGCCCCCTGTAGAAGCAGCAAGGATAAAGAAATGTAAAACCACCACTGGAATCCTCCCTACATTACTGTGAACCTCCTGTGGCCAACTATGCTGGCTTTATGTCATAATCCAAGGGTAGCACAGCAAAAAGTAGCCACGGCAGGGCCCAGAATTTGGCCTAATAAGAATAAACAACTATGAAAAAGTTCCTCTGTGTAGTTCTTTGTGAGATTGTGCTGAAGTCCTGCCTTCCTGTAGATAGAAATATTCCAAAGTGCACCGACGTGACTTCTGAAAATTAGTTAGCTGAACGGATTTGCTTTTAAAAATAAACAATTTTTACATACATACAATAACAAATATTTTCCTATTATTAAAGCTCTTAACCTAATGTGTTGTATATATATAAAAGATCTATAAAGATCTAATGGAAAAACAGCCTCAGAAAATGTAAATGAAAAATACAGTAACTATGTTATTTTTCTTTGACAGTTTTGAGAACAGCGTGAGACGTCTCAGAATTTCCCATATCTGTCTCACTAACCTGGAGTTACTCTTCTCACTTTTAAAAAAGGCTGCTTGATCCCACCAAAAATCTTTTTAAAAAATGGAATGGGATTCATCCTATATGAATCAAGTTCTGTACATGCTTTTGACCAATTAATAAATACCAAGGAGAAGGGACTATGAAAACAACCAATTCTAGCATCCTTATTCTAAGACAGGGCTGTGTGATATAAGCTAACAGTCATGTTTTATCTTTCCTTTCTGGCATTTGTATTTCTTATTTCAGACCAATTTTGGGCTTCTTGATTACTCTTATTACAGTTAGACAGTCCAAGTTCTAGAGATAAGAAATTGAGAGAACCGGGAGTCTCCCATCTTTTAACTCCAAATTAGTTGCATAATAATAATGCTGTATCTGTAGAAATAGAATTCAAAATATTAATTTTTCATTTACATGTGAGAAGTCAAAAGAGGCTCTGAATAGTAAGCTGGACATTTGGAAATGTAACAATACAGTGAAGTCTCAGTTGGGTCTCTTGAATCAAATTCTACCCTCAGCTATCAATACCATCCCACTGACTCCAAGGGGACTGCACAGGGGTAATTAAGCATAGAACTTGTATAAAGGTAACAGTTGGTATTAAAGATTTTATTCAGATTCTTTAAAACAAAAAATAAAAATGAAGATGAAACTATATAATGTATAAGCTACTGCATATCATTCTATACAAAAAATTATGCACACAAAATATTCTTTAGGTATTTGTATGTTAGTTTCTGAACAGGCACAACTCAAATAGTAGCATCAATATGCTGCAACCTTGATCTGGAATCCCCGACCTGGAAACCCCAGATTTAGGTGCAAAAGCTAGCTTGGTGTTCACCTTCTCCACTGAGACTGCCAACAGAGACGTTAATTGTGACAGTGTGGTCTGCAGACTGGACTGATCCCACCAACTCATTTGAATAGGTCATTAAACTGACATTAGACGGTACAAATGTTCTATTACTACTGATATGGACCAGTTCAAACTCGCAACATAGGCCCCAGTCCTGAACAGTCTGACAGTGCTTAATTTTATACAGGTGACTAGTCCCATTGAATTCGATGGGACTACTCAGGTACATAAAGTTAAGCATGTGCATAAATGTTTGCGGGATCAGGACTTGAGATGACAAAGACTCCATTAACAATTCCTTGAGCTCCAATAGGAAAATATATATAGTGAAAAGATGAATGAGACTTTTTATTTTGTCAACTTACTATGATATTGGTGGCTGTATAAGCACTTACCCTATATTTTAAAGTATTATTTGTTTCATAATCAGCCAGAAGTAACAGAAAAATGTAGTATGTGGTACAAATACAGGATGGGATTTTCAAATGAGCCTATGGGAGTTAGGAAACTAATTCTTGCAGTTCATTGTGCAATGGATGTCTAAGTCCCTTAGGCTCCTTTTAAATAAATCCAAGCTGACACACTAAAAACTATGGCTCAAAAAGAAAATAGCATAAAAATATAAAAAGGGAGTCATTTGTCAACCATATATAATGAAATATTCAAAAAGGCTAGAGAATCACTAGGTTATGTGATACCTTACTGAGCCAGCAATTCTTGCCTCTGAAATAAAATTGTTATCTGTGCACTTAGGCCTGGATCCAATTTCCATGGAAGTAAACGGACAGGTGCTCATTGGATCAGACTCATAATGACAGATGTAATAACTGCCCAGTTACTTGGTTACAGAAATTTACAAGCTCAACTGCTAAAGCAGGAGGTGATTGTAAATTTGAAAGGCTTAGTAGTTTTATAGCAAAGGACAGAGAGGTTGTACGCATAGCAAAGGACTTAGTTCCCCACTAAGATGAAGTGTGCAGAGCTTGTAGTCATACAGTCTGAGCCCCATGAGCCCCATGTGACACTGCACCCTATATTCTTCATAGTGATATTCTGATGATGTGATTATAGCATAATTATTATTTATTTTTGCAACATAAGTCATGCGAGGTGTCATTGGAAAAGATATGATTTGAATATGATTATCCTATTTGTATGCATATATAATTTTTGTATGGGAAGTTATGAATATTGACTAAGTATCTGTATTTCAAATATAATTACACCTGAGTAATGCCCACTAGACAAGATGCTTCCAGTCTAGATAGCTGGTTGGGAAGGGCCTATTCAGGGAAATGAGCCATTAGGGAAAACAACAGGCCTTAGGAGAAGCTTATCTCCCACCTGTTGAGCCTTCCTGAGAATGCTACAGATAGCCTGTAACTAATGGCTGCTATGACCTTACAAGGACATGTGACCAGGCCACATGATGTTGGACTCAATCTTGGGATGTCAATATTTTTCCACAAACTGAACTGGGAATCAAGTTTTGAAACAAAAGGTTCCCGCCATATGGTAAAGCTATATGAAGCAGGGAGTTACATCCTCTGTGGTTCTTCACTCCCCACACAAGAAGACTCCTGGAAACATCTGAGGAACAAAGGGTATGGCTACACTTGAAATTTCAAAGCACTGCCACGGCTGGGAGCCGCACTCACAGCACTGCGGCACTGTTTACATTGGCGCTTTACACTGCTGTATCTTGCAGCGCTCAGGGGGGTGTTTTTTTCACACCCCTGAGCGAGAAAGTTGCACCGCTGTAAAGCGTCAGTGTAGCCAAGCCCAAAGACTGAACTGGGGGAAGTGTTGGACCCAGGCTAAAGGGATTTCTAGCCTGTTTATGAAACACCTGTGGATTCCAAGATGCAAAGCAAGTGCAGCTTGTACCTTAAGAATCTATAAGTCTGCCTGTACCATCAGTTAGAGAGAGGATATGCTATTCATAACCAATCTATTTAGTATATTAAGTTTAGTTTGTGTTTTTTGTTTATTTGCTAGGCAATCTGCTGTGATCTGTTTGCTTTCACGTGTGATCACTTAAAATATATCTTCTGTAGTTAATAAATTTGTTTTTGTTTTAATCTAAACCAGTGAGCTTTGACTGGAGTCAGGGCCAGCTCTACAGTTTTCGCTGCCCCAAGCAGCGCACCAAATTGCCACCGCAGTGGGGGCAGTCCATGTGCCTTTAGGGCGGCAGGCGCATTTCCGCGGCGGCGGCAGCTTCTATGTTTAGCTGAAGCTGCCCCAAACAGCTAAACATAGAAGCTGCCACCAAATTGCCTTCACCGTGGAAACGCGCCTGCCGCCCTAACCGTGCATGGACTGTCCCCTGCCCTCCGTCCACAGTGGCATTTCGGCGTGCTGCTTGGGGGCAAAATAACAGGGACTGCTGCTTCTTGCAGACTGCCGCCCCAAGCACCAGCTTGGAATGCTGGTGCCTGGAGCCGGCCCTGACTGGAGTGCTTGGGGAAAATCTCTGCTTGGTTTGCAAAAGTGTGCATTGTTCTTTTCACATTGAGGGAGAAGTGGATTGGGTATTAAACCCATATACTGCCCTGATTTTTACCAGGGCAGGACGGTTCTGCTCTGTGGTCCCAGGCTGGGAAGCTGGTACTTAGAAAGCCTGCGAGTAACTACAGCTGGGTGTGTCCCTACCTGTGTGAATGCTGGTGAAAGTGCAAGGTGGAGGGCTTTGCAGCTTGGCACAGCAGTGCAGTGTGAGAGGGAGCCCAAGCTGGTGGGTCAGGGGGCTCAGTGGTACCCCAATTTCAGGTGGCACCCCGGGGAGGATTCATCGCACCCGAATCGGCTGACATGGGCCAGCTGCGGGTGCTTAATTGCAAGGGAGACATGCCCCTATTATCTTAGACAGGATTCCTCAGGTGCTTAAAGTTAGGCATACACTTAAGTACCTTGCTGAATCAGGGTTTTATGGTCTTGTTAGAGCCATGGCTACTACTGGATGCTCAGATAGCAGTTGAGTTTAAGAGTATTTTTTTTCATTTGTGCTTGGACAAAGGAGTATGATCTTTTACTTTGGACGTGGACCTTGCTATATCCATCCTTTTTTTCACCTTGAGTCCTGACTACTATAATGTTTTCTACTTGGAGTTAAATCAGACCACTCAGAATCTAAAGCTAGTGTAGGACATGCCAGCCTGCATTTTAAGCAAAGCTTCATACTGAGAACACATAACACTCGTGTTCTGTGATCTGCATGTGTGCTTCTGAGTAGAATTCAAGGTGTTTATACCTTAAAGACCTAAATAGGTCTAACTTATCTGAATGACGCCTCTCTCCCACTTCCATGCTGCTACAGTGGCTGACATCCACTTGGGCTGGAACTTTTCTGATGTAAGAGAAGGAGTTGTTGGTATGGCATGGACCCTTCAACTCTGGAATGCACTGTCTTCACAAAGCTGAACCTTTTGAACATTCTGCAAAGTACATCTTTTTTCTTGGGGACTTGGAAAAAGGGCAGGTTGAATGTTGGAAAAGACTGTATTAGTATTATGTTAATTAGAAGGTACTGTATTTGTAACTCAGAGTGATGACCAGCTGATGTACATTTTTGTATATTAATTAAATATTGTTATGAATTTTAAACTACATACAGGCACCCAGAGCTTGGTATGAGTGCTTATCATTTTATTAATATAGATAAATAAAAAAGAAAAATATTGCAAAGAAGACAAAGTTAAAGACAGCAGTATTTGGATGAAGTCAAATACCCTAGTGTTTGCATTTGTGTTAATATTTTCACAGGTTTCTTAATGTCTCAGGGAGCCATTTCTGGGATCAAAGCCTCACAAGAGCTAACCTTATCATGTTTCAGTTCCTCATGTTGGAAAATATCAAAAGAAAACCATTCCAAATTCCTTTCTTTCCTTGGTATTTGCATTGTTCAAATATCTTATCATTTAGCCAAATTATACATATTTAAATATTTTACTTTTTCCTTGTATGCTAATCTCTCAACCCTTGTATCTATTTTTGTCACTCTTCTATGAACGCTCTCCAATTTGCAAATATATTTCTGGTAATGACATGCCCAGAACGTACTTCTATATTTCAGGTATGGTCCTACCAGAGTCCTACAGTAACCCACCTAATGAGATGCAGCTTTATATGCAGACCAGAATTGCGTTGGCCAGTTTTACTGCCATATCCCATAACAACCTTATGTCTACTTTACTCTCTGCTATAACTCTTAAAAAGAGCAGGAGTACTTGTGGCACCTTAGAGACTAACAAATTTATTTGAGCATAAGCTTTCATGGCCTACTGCCCACTTCATCAGATGCATGCAGTGGAAAATACAGTAGGAAGATATATATATACACAGAGAATATGAAACAATGGGTGTTACCATACACACTCTAACACTTAACTGATGATTCTTGTTAGAGTGTGTATAGTAACACCCATTGTTTCATGTTCTCTGTGTATATATATATATATCTTCCTACTGTATTTTCGACTGCATGCATCCGATGAAGTGGGCTGTAACCCACAAAAGCTTATACTCAAATAAATTTGTTAGTCTCTAAGGTGCCACAAGTACTCCTGTTCTTTTTGCGAATACAGACTAACATGGCTGCTATTCTGAAACCTATAACTCTTATGTGTCTTTTAGAATCACTGCTTTTCAGGTTCCTTCCTTCCACAGAATATGCCTGTTTCAAACAATTTTCCTCAGTTGTATGGGCTTATACTTTTGCCCAGTTTGATTTCATTTTCTTATTTTCTGTCCATGCATTATTTCTCTGTTGTAGTTTTACTGAGGGATTGGTGATTGATTGATTAATAATTGATGAAATTGATTACTGATCAATCTTTTAGACCACAGTAATCAATAAAGGTTCATCTCCTGAGGGTTACAGCATTAGGAATATTATCTGTATCGTGAGACTAAGACACCCTTCAAGCACACAAGAAACAATTACAATTTACTACTAGTCCCTTTATTAACAAATCCACTAAACAGATAAACAATCCCACAAGTCCTGAAATACAATAGCAGATAGAGAGATAAATGCATAGTATTTACCTATTAATTGCATCATTCACATCTCCTGTGGGGGACCTTGGGTGTCAGTCATCATCTTCATCATCATCACCGCCAACGTTTGTCATCCTGGGATCTCCTAGTGTGTTTCTCCCTCTCCCCTTGACAACCAGGCCAGGCAACACCTTTTTATCCTTAGTTATGCTTATGCCTGCTAAGGCTCATACATATGCATAAGCGTTTCAACCCATTTTTCCTTATCCATACTTCCATACCTCACTAATTTAGGGGTGCTGCAACTCTCACTGATTAACCCTTTAGTTCCCCTCATTCTCATTAATATCTACGTCAATGAGTTACCACAGCAACTTGAGGTTATTACAGAATCCGCCAAAATGTTACTATTGGGGACCTTGTGATATTAACTGGTATGTTGTGGCATATTTTCCAGTCTAATGCAGCATAGCTTCCAGAATATCAGCACATCTTGTACTGTAATTTTACACTTAACTGCTTCAGGATTATCTTTTGGTTACCTAGCCATGCCAACTTATTTCAGGCTTAAGGCCTTATATGGCTGAGTTTCTTACAGGCCTGGTGTTACAATATTAATTCTTAAATTTCACCTCTATATCTTAATATCTTTTATTATTGGCTACGCTGTCCTCATTCATGTTCAGAACAATTAATTATCTAGTATCTTCTTTGAATTTCAGATTCTGAATGTACGGAGAGATCCGCTTATGAAACTTCAAAATAGATCCCGGCACCTCTTAGATAATGAAAACCAAGGAGACTACCTATGTCTTTTATATTGATAGGGATAGTTAATGCTTCCATGAAGGAAACAAACTGCCATCAACATGAACAATTGCTATGATCTAGTCCCTGATTAATACACATTTGACATTATTTGATATTAACAACCTTGCAAATTACTTCACAGTCTCTTACCTCCCTTTTCTAGTGAAGACCACTGAGAAGACAGTAGCAGCGCAACTACAGCAGAGGTGGGGAAACTACGGCCTGCGGGACCATCCTACCCTGCCCGTGAGCTCCTGGCTGGGAAGGGTAGCCCCCGGTCCCTCCCCCGCTGCCTCTCCTCCCCTGCAGCCTCAGTGCACCTCGTGGGCAGCAAGCTCCTGCCGCTCTAAGTGGCATGGTACGGGGGCGGTGGTGGCACGTGGGCGGCGGCAAACATTTGTAGGGAGTTCCGGGGGGCACTCAGGGGACAGGGAACAGTTGGATCGGGAGAAGGTTCTGGGACAGGGCAGTCAGGGGTCGGGGAATGGGGGGGAGGTTGGATAGGGCATGGGAGTCCCAGGGGGCCTAGCAGGGGGCAGGGGTGTGGATAGGGTCGGGTGGAGTCAGGGGACAGGGAGCAGCGGGTTGCATAGGGGGTGGGGTCCCGGGGGGGCAGTTTGGGGCAGGAGTCCTGGGAGGGGGTGGTCAGAGAACAAGGAACAGGGGGGGTTGGATGGGTTGGGAGGTCTGAGGGGGCAGTCAGGGGGTGGGAAGTGGGAGGGGGCAGATAGGGGGCAGGGCCAGGCTGTTTGGGGGGCACAGCCTTCCCTACCCGGTCCTCCATACAGTTTTCCATCCTGATGTGGCCCTCAAGCCAAAAAGTTTGCCCACTCCTGAACTACAGTAACACTCAATATTCTCCCTTTTTTAAGGCCCAAAATTATTTGGGCTTCACTCCTGGATATGGTAACAAAACCATTACTCCCAGTGGTTAATCATCTCGTAAAGAGAATGAGCAGAGGTCAGATGTCCACACTGGTGCTATTAGATCTATCAGTCACGTTCAATACTTTAATGGGACAGACAGAAGTACTTTACATAGGCTTTGCTCATTCTTTCCAAAGACCAAGGAGGGCTGTGTTGGACAACTGTTCTTCTTCTCCTAGGGTTCTCTAGTCCACATGAATCAGTCTCATTACTCCTTATGTTCATATACATGAAGCCACTGTGGGAGATTATGAGATATCATAGATCAGCGTCACCACCAATAGTCTTATGATATTCAGATCTATGTCTCCTTTTCTTCATTTACAGATAGAACTGTTTCGCCACTTCAAAAGCACTTGCCAGATATAAGAATAAAATGCTTGTGGACAGAGGAAATACTTTGAGTCTCTGCTAGTTAGTAAAGCTAAAAACTAAATTGAGGGCATCCATCTATCAATTGCTAAAGTGGTTCCAATCTTACTGGATACAGCTCTGTTCCCAGATAGCAACAATGGTCTGATACACCTTCTCTTATCTTCAGCTGGCCATTAAACTGCAATCTCTCTCAGAAGTGGAGTTTGCTATAGTTACCCATGCTGTTGTCACTTCAAGGCTGACAAATGTAGTAAGTGCTATTTCACCCTACCCCTTGAAGGCCACTTGGAAACTTCAGTCACTGCATAATGTTATTGCCTGTATCTTGTGCAACAGAGATGAATGAGAAAATATTATACTTGTGTTTCATACTGACTAGCAAGTCACTTTCATGTGCAATTCAAAGTTCTGTGGTTTGATGGATTTGGTTTGTTTTTTTTTAATTTAGAGAGCCCCATTTTTATCCAATCACAACATTTATATATTGTCTATCCTACAGGTTTTACTGCATGAGTCTGTGGCACGAAAGTCCCAGTTGGCCATTCTTGGCTCTGGAATTCACTCCACATTTTTGGGCAGGCCTGCAAAATATTTTTTTGACACCCCTTTCCAAACTCAACTGATGTATTTTCTCAATTTTCACAGCTAGTGTTCTGTCCCTTTTTTCAAGGACATGTTTGCAGGAAAAAGCTACCAAAGTACTTTCAAAATAAAAATAATTAAAATGGAAGTTGTCCTCTGCATTTATAGTTCCTCTAAAAAAGGAGGACCTCTAGAAACAGGCTTTTCAGGACCCCACGTTAGCTCTGACCACCAGAAATCCATCTAAACCCAAGTCTAGCAACTTAGAAAGTAAGTCTATACTGCAAAGAAAAACCACAGTGCTGAGTCTCAGAGCCAGGTCAATGGACTCAGTCTTGTGCTGTGGGACTAAAAATAGTAATGTAGATATTCCTGCTGTGGCTAGAGCTCAGGCTCTGAAAAGCAGCAAGGGGAGAGGGCCTGAGAGTCTGCGCTGCAGCCCATGTGTGAATATCTACACTGCTATTTTTTGCCCCTGAGCCCGTCAAGCCTGAGACAATTGAACTGGGCTCTGAGATTCAGTGTCTCAAGCTTTTCTTTGCAGTGTAGCCATACCCTTAGATCTTTATGTAAGATGCAATTTTTTGTTCAACCAACTTACAAACTGTAGGCATTGGAATCCTCCTTTGAAATTAATCTCCTGTGGAAATGACCAGTATTTCCCTATTTCTGTTTTTTCAATGTACTGGGCTTGGTTGCTATGCGGAGACAGAGTATTTCTTAGGAAATATTTTCACTAAATAAAACAGTGTAAAGTTTTGTACAAATTCTACAGTGAGAAATGCCCTAGAAATATCTGCAATAATAATAATTAATTAATTTGTATTTCTATAGTACCTTTTACTCAAGAATCTCAATCTGCTTTACAGTGATTACCTCACATGGATATTGTGAGGCTAATTTAGAAAAGCATTATTATCCCTGTGTTACAGATAGCAAAAACATGGGCTTGTCTTTACTGCTGAAAAACCACTACATTTTTTTACCTCACGGTATCTAATGCATGTAAGTTACCCTCAGATAAAAACATAGTAAAGACAAGGCATTTTAATTGTATCAAAAGGTAAACTCACCAATGTCAGCCTTATATCCCACTCTGGGTTTGATCTCATAGTACCTAGTCTTCACTGTGTTTTTCCTTTGGCATAGCTTTAGGAGGAGTAGAGAGGGAGATAACATCTGATCCAGCTGGGGCTACTCCTTTTTACCCCATGATTCCTCAGGACCCAAAATGATGCAAGGAAGGCCCCATTCTGAGGGAACTAGGCCTTCCCCTCACCCAGGGCCAGCTCCAACATTTTTGCTGCCCCAAGCATCGGCAAAAAAAAAGAAAAAGCTGCGATAGGCAACACTTCTTCATTCTTAGGTGGCAATTTGGTGGCAGGCCCTTCCCTCCGAGAGGGACTGAGGGATCTGCCATTGAATTGCCGCCGAGGAGCCAGATGTGCTGCCCCTCTCCCTTGGCCAGCCCAAGCACCTGGCCCTGCCTTCACTTCCAACCATGTAGACTCAGGGAAGAGGAAAAACTCCAGCATGGCACCAGCCCAGGGACCAGAGACTGAAACCAGCAGAAGCACCTCTTGAAGTCCTGGGAAGATAGGTGAGCAGAAACCCACCCACAGCTGAAGGCCCCTCCCTTAGATACTGAATACAGGGCTCAAACAATTATGGGGGACAACTAATGAGAAAACAGGGACAGGAATGAGGGGTACAGGGACACAAGCCAGGAGCCAGAAGGAAACACCAAGCAGAGAACCCCAGACAATGGCCACTGTTTCTCAAAGTGTTTGGGGACCAAGTGGACATAGCCCAGAGGAAGACAGCAGGAGCAACTGTAGAAACAATTTCAGCAGAGAATTCTGGACACAGATGACACCATCAGTTCTTACTCTAGACGTTTTTCTCTCTCCCTTAATTTCAGACTCACTCGTACTGCCCTTCATCCTCTCTTCTCCCCATCTTTCTTTCATTCTCCCCCTCACCTCTCAATGTCCCTTCTCTCTTCCTTTGTTTTCCTTTCAGTTAATTCCTTCCTGCCTTCCCTCCTTACCTACTCCTGTCCTATAAGCCTCAGCCAAAAACTATAACAAAAAACCCAACCAAGCAACAGCTACAAAAATGTGTATGTAACATGTTGTTTACAGAGCATCATTTTGTTCAATCTGCTTGTATGTTATATCCCTTTGTCTCACTTTATATCTGGCTTGTCTATTCAGCTCTTTAGGACATTAATCAGCTCTTAGCTGTGTTTCAACTGTGCTTAGCAAAACAAATCCTCATTCGTAACTGTGGTCTCTAGATAACATTACTGTAATATAAATAAAATAAAAAGATCTGGGTATGCTAGGTTCTGCTATGATGAAGTGTATGTGCATGCTTGCAAGGCACTTATGTGCAATGTTATAGCTCTGGCAATACCTTGTATAGGTGGCTGAAACTGCAGCACAGGGTGAGGCTGCTACAGGGTGAAAGGGTGGGCGAGAGTGAAGCAGGGGGAGTGCAAGTGGGCCAGGCTGTGGTGGAGCAGGACTAGCTGGACAAAGCTTTGAGGGAATGAGAATGAAGCTACACTGAGTCATGGTGGCGCTCAGGATTATTTATATTGAAACTCAGTAGCATATGAAGCTGATACTCGCAGCCAGACTGTGGCAAGTCACTGCTCTCAGCCATCCGCCCAAAATAATGAAGTTAGAGTCCAAGCTATTGTGTCTCTGAAAGAAGCAGGTGAAGAAAGCAGGGATGGGTGTGACACTGCTCTACAGTTAAGAAAGGTGGTGGGGATAGGTTAGATCAGGCAGCTGCTCCAAACAAAAAGTTAAAGCTGGATCTACTGACCCCAAATTGTACCGTCCAAACTGCACCAATCCAGCCATTCCTACTGAACCCACAAACCTGGAACCCAAAACATCCCAGCACAACTCCACAAAAACAGCATTGCCCACATTGTCTATTTTGTCACACGTCTCGCAATACTTTGGTATTTTCTAAAAGGCCCCAGGTTATTACCCCCGAGCTCATCTTTCATTTTAAAAAAACAAGTCCCTAACCCGTGTGGCTGCAGACAAGACTGAAAGGGTGACCGGGCAATGCTTCAACACGCGAAGCCAAGACCCCCTCACGTACTGGGTCACGATTTTAAAGCCAGTCTCATGGTTCCCGCAGGGGCCTGATTGACTCAGGGGGGTTGAACCCGCTGGGTGGCAAAGCCAGAGCCCGCACCAGTTCCGGGGCAGGCAGGGGCCAAGCACTGGCCGCCACCGCTCCGTGCCGGAGATGGGCTCTGCTAGCGGGCCGTGCCCTGCTTCGATAGAACCCCCGCGACTCGCCCGGGGCTCAGCAGGCCCCGCTACCCAGCGCAAGCCCGGCCTAGAGCGGAGTCGAGGATTGGCCCCTCCGCCCGTCAGTCAGTCGGGCCTGTGGGCGGGGACAGATGCGGCACTCCGCCGAGGCCAGGCCGCCCGAGGGACTCGTCATCTCAGAGCGACGGCGGAGGGGTGGTCCCGGTCCCGGCAGCCTGGCCGGGGATCATGGCCGCCGTGGGGGAGTCTTGCCAGTGTCAGCCCGATGCCCACACGCCGGAGACTCTCGCCGCCCCGGCCGCCAGAGAGGTGCTGAGCGGCGCCCTGCGCTCCCTGCCCAGGCTGACGGGGCAGGTCAGTGGGGGCAGAGCGGAGGGTGGGCGGCGAGACCCTGCAGCAATAGCTGCGTAGGGCAGGGGGTGGTGCGAGTCCCTGCGGGCAGGGGAATGGGGGGTGGGTCCCGTTTGGGGCGGAGCAGCAGAGTTACAGGCAGAGGGGCATGGCGGTGCGAGACCCCTCAGGAGGGGGGGCGACAGCAGCGTCCAGGGAGAGGGGATGAAAGTATTAACCAAGGACAGCAGGGGCTGTGCCTGGGGGGGAGGGGCGGCGGAAGATAGGACAGTTTGGGTTTATTTGGTGAGAAATCGACTTGCAATTCATAATCCAGTAAAAGCCCCCTTATTTGGGGGAAGATCTGGGATTGCTTTCATGGTCGTTTAGTACTTGCTATTACCAAGGATCAGATATCATGCTGCTGCTTTTGTGATGGATAGTGTACAGACTCTCATTACTACTTCCTTCCATATTAACAGCAAAGCAAACGTGCTGCTGTTAACTGTGGATTTAAAAAAAAGTGATTATTGCCTGTGAAATATATGCCCAAATTTATGAATTTGTGTATGAAGGAAATATTTTTCCTGTGACAAAGTGTGTAGATTTTATCACACACAGCAGGTTAGTATGAATGTTGTCCACAAACCATTAAGTAGTCCATTATAACTTGGAAAAAAAATCAGGACACTTGAAGTTAGAACAACTAAGACTTTTGGCTTGGTTCTGCTGTTGTGGGGCATGATCAAGTTTCTTCAAGCCATATTTTTAGAAGTGGCTTCAATTTTAAAATCTAGAGCATGTTTTTAGAGGTGAGGAGAGCCCATCGTCATTAAGTGGTGATATTATAGTAGTGCTCAGAGGCTGTGATCAAAATCAGGGTCCACAGGCAGACACAGTCCTTGCCTTAAATTGTTTACAATCCCAAAAAAATCCCAATCCTATGAGCCCATGAGTGGAGCTTCTCAAATTTGTGAATTTAAACCATGCACAAGTGTTTAGGGCCTAAGAGTAGAAGCTACATTTGAAGGGTGAGTGAGAGGGAGAAAAATATATACAACTTCAAACATTTTCTTAATCTTTTTGTAAAGTAGATATCTGCTTTCCCCAAGTATTCCTCAGTCTAGCCATTAAACATGATCTGACATTTTTTCGTATTGGCAAAACTAAGTCTCCTCTCTTGCCATTTCAAGTGGGTGCTGCAGCTACTGTGCACCTTTAATAATCAAACCATCGTTATCGAAGCACTCAAATATTGAGGCACCCAAAATAAAGGGCTGAAAACTTGGGCCTTAACCTTTATGTATCTGTTTTTTCTATCTGTAACAACACTAGCCTATCTCTCTAATAGGAATGCTGTGTGCATTGGTTAATGTTTATACAGTGTTTAGAGGTGGTACCATGTTAAGTATTAGATGCATCAGACTAGCGTTACACAAAAGCTTCCCTTTGTATTGTGGACAGCATTTTCCATAAATCTTCACTAATCACAACAACTGAGTGGGTGAAGAAAAAAATTACAGTAACATGCATATAACAGTGGTGATGGAACATAAAGAGCACTGTTCCTTTTGTAAAAGCAGCAAAGAGTCTTGTGGCGCCTTATAGACTGTTAGTCTATAAGGTGACGCAGGACTCTTTGCTGCTTTTACAGATCCAGACTAACATGGCTACCCCTCTGATACTTGTTCCTTTTGTGCTTCTCAACGCTGCAGAAATGTGGACCTCGTATATAAAAAACAGGAGCTGGAACATATACGTAATGTAAACTAGGTTCTTGATGCTAAAGATGACACACCCTATGTAACAGCTTAAATCCTTGCATTTAGTGTTGTTTTAAAAATTTGTTTTAATCTCTGTCCCTTATTCAGTACTTCACTGGTTACCCAAAGCTTGGCTACTTATAGGGCTGCATTTTAGATTCTGGGCCTAGTAGCACATGTGTAGTAAGGTCCATATGCTGATTTCGTAGAATTTAATGACAGTGGTTTGTTTCCACAACAGGGGTATCTTGTATAAAAATTGCTAGTCTGATGTTGTTTCGAGCCATAGGGATATCCATTGTGATGGAGTGACTTAAAGTCACCGTCAGCTGCAACAAAATAGATGTCAGCCAATGCTAGTGTAGTAGTTGCAGAAACTACAACATTTCAGTCTGACAGTCCTTACAAGTACTGTTAAGGCAAGAGGAAGCATTACTATAATTTTAATTTGCTTATTCAGTATTTATTAGTGTAGTAATACACACAAAGTGTAAACTAGGTGAAGATGACTAAAGCATGACTATGAATAAAAGAACCCAACCTTTTCACTTACCCTTTTTAACTGTTTATCCCTAAATTTTTCCCATTCAGAAATCTTGCTAAGTTTCTACACTTTAAATTGCCTGAATAGGAGCCCCAAAATATCAAGTGAAGTATACAACTGTTGCTGTGACTATTTGAAAAGAGGGATTGTTGAGGAGTACTCTTTTTAATGTATAATATGTGGTATATGTACTCCCACTGACTGTTAGCAGACACTATAAGTAACTATATCCAAAGTGTGTATTGTGTACTTTTTTTATGGAAACATTTTGCACAAACTGTGTGTATGCATGTGTGCCTGATTAACACCAAAAATGTAGATAAATAATCTCATGAGCTAAATAAAATGTACATTAAGTTTCACTTTCTTAAGGAAATAAAAGTTCAAAATGAGCATGCTTACCAAAACATGAATTTTCCTAATACAGTATGTGCAGGTTAAATACCAAAAAGAATAAAGCCTTGCTTTAAATAGATCTAAAAATACTGGATATATCATATCTAGCTGAACCAAAAAATGGAAAGCTTAAACCTGTTGTGACTTTGTTGTTAGTTTTTAGAATTTTGATGCTGAGTAAGAAGAAAAATACAGTTTCATTATTTCACTAGTTTTTCTGCCTCTGTAAGAATTGGTGAGTTCCCCATCTCCTTTCCCATGTATTGGCTTGTTCTCTGATCTTGCACATTTACTCAAGCAGAACTGGAATGGGAATGGTGCCTACTTAATGATGCAGGATCAGGTTCATATTTTGTTTAGATATAACACTGTTATTGTGGTTCCTGTTTTCACTGCACGTATGTAAAGTAGTTTAATATTTGACTGCTTTGCCTCCTAATGTATTGCTAGCATTCTGTTTACTTTATTCACATTTGATTCTCCCTACATATGTTGTGCGTTAGATGTATTTTTGCTTATTTCAATCTTCAATAGTCAGCCCTTTAAAAAAATTATCTGTTTTCTTACCCACATTTAATGCCATTAGCTGGCCCCTACTTTTTTGGGGGGAGGCGGGGGCGCACGGGAGGATATGTTAAAGATATTGTGCTTCAGGCATGCAAACTCAATTATCTATCTAGTTGTAGTCTAATTTTCTTTTTAAAAAATTGGGAGCTTGCACTATTTGTGAGCATCACATTGATCAAGCAGCACAAGTGTGTGAATGAATTAGGAATTCTGGACCTGATTCCGAGTGTCCCTGAGTCATGTAACCCCTGTTGATTTAAATAGGAATTATGCCTAAGGCTAGAACTCATTAGTCACTTTTGGGGAGTCTTTTAATGCCTTATTTGGTTGGAAAGCAACCTATTTGACTTTGATGGGAGTTGTCAAGTGCTTGATATTTCTCAGGATTAGGCCCTGTGAGAACAACAAGTTTTATTGAAACAAAAATAAAGGTGGAAATGAAGAGCGTGCATGTATTTCATTAGTGATTAACAACAAAAAGTGTAGTGTAAAATGAAATTATTTTTATAAACATGCACATTGATTAGAGGTTTAATAGATGCATGATCAATGCAGTTTCTAAAAGCTAACTTCAATATGTGCATAATCTGTAAATTGTACATTGTTTTCGCTAAAGAGTATAATCTCAGGGCATTTGTTTATGTAGTATGAGTTTGCAATGGTTCAGTTGCATAGAAAGTTAAACTTTGATTTTTGAAGTAGATTTCATGGGCTGGAGAAGGTCCTGCTGCACAGTCTGCATTTTGCTTAACCTAGGGTTTGGTAAAGATTATTTATGTAGGCTTCTTGCAAAAGAAGATACAATTTACATTCATTTTAGACTAAAACCTGATCTGGAAGTGTGCGTAGTGCCCACACTTCTCAGCACACCTCAAAATCAAGGCCATAGTTTATTTAAACATACTGGTAAACAAACACACAGTTTACCTATTTTTGTCCCACTGTTTGCAAAGCAATAATCTCTATGAAACAGGCATATTGGTGGCTTGGTCTTGTCACTAGCTATGCTGTCAAACCAGCTAAAATAAAAGCAAGCTACAGTAATAAAATATTTTATTGTAACAGTTGATTTGATGGACTGACTTAATTCTTGACAGAGATTAAAAGGCTAAATTAATGCAATAAAAATGGCATTAACTAAAGAGTATTTTTTTAAAAAAATCAGACTTCATGCAAACATGTAGTGATTTGAGGAGTGTCAGTTACAATTGAAGTTTCAATGCAAGACTAACATTTTTAAACCATTCTTCTTCTCACATAAAAATGCAGTCAACAGGCTGAGAATTTGTTACCCCATAGAAGTCCCATATACTTCTATGACATTCTGTAATACAGCATAATGATGTAATTTTTGTAATGATGCTTGTTTGCCCTTTTGAAGCTTAACCTTGGAGATGATGTGGTGAAAATTGTAATCGATTGGAGCAAGCTTCAAAGTACTTTGGCACTCCAGCCTACATTGCTCTTTAGTGCACTTCAGCAACATATTTTATATTTGCAGGTAAATATTTTATCGTACACTTAAATGCTGATCTCTTTGGTCAAGTTTAAAGTAGCTAGATTATATGCACTGCATAATTTCAGTTGTTTTGATTTAGTATTGAAGTATTTAATTTGTGAAGCATGCAAATATATTCTACATTTGGGATTCCACTACACTTCATAGGTTCTCAAACCTGTTATCTTATAGAGTTGTCAGAACAGTTGTGGGAATAGCCTGTAAGGACACTATGGGTAAGCAGATTGAACAAATGCAGCCCCATTGATTTCTAGACTTGCATTGTAAATTCAATACATTTCCATCTATGGTGGGTTATAATTAAGCAATAAGACACGGCAGGTGTGTGTCATGCTATGATAATGATTCCATGCCTTGGGTGAGTTTTGAGGCTCATGGAGTGCTTTCAGTGGTTCAAGAAGTGACATTATCCCAGCATGACACATCCTGGAGTGTCTTACTGCAATTAAACATTTTCAGCATAGGTTTTAACAAGAAAGTAATTTCTTTGACATGTCTCATTTTGCCAAGTAGCCAGTCACTGCATTTTTCTTAACTATTTGAAACTTTTTGGCCCTATCAGAAGTAGCAAATAATCACACACTATAATTTAGGTTTTGTTTTGTTTTTTTTTTTTTTTTTGGTTTTGGTTGTTTTGGACAGTCAATAGCTAAACAGAATTGAGCCCTTGCCATGTCGTGGTCTGACATCTGAAGAAAGTGGTGATTTGAATACATTTCAGTTTTTCATTTTATCTGTTCAGTGAATGATTCCAAGTGTATTGTATTTGGGGGGGACAGGGTAAAATTAGAGGAACTTATTAACTTGCCAGTCTACAGGATAAAAAGGGCCTTTGTTTTACACATCAAGAGTCTAATATGACAAATGAAAAAAGACAAAAGGCAGGATTAAAAGCACGTAAAATTTACTTGCAGGCTCCTTGAATTTAGACATACTAATTTCACTCCTTTTCAGGAAATTAAACTGGTAGAAATTGTCCTGTTATAAGTAATAGTTAATCCTAGTTTTGTAGAGGAAAAAGAAGTTATAAAATTCAGGGAAGACTTAAGTGGGTGTGGGGGTGGGGGGGAATAAGGGGAGACATATAGTATAACTTATTTTTTTGAAAGGCTTTTGTTTTTACATCTTGTGCAGGAACATCCAGTAGAATGATAAGCATTTATTTTGCTGCTACGGCTACCAGTGCTTTCTCTCATTTAATTTTGTAATATAAGTAGGTAATCAGCCATATCAAGGAAAGCATGATGGTTTAGCATAACACCTATATATTTCGTTTCTGTGTTGTCTCATATGCTTTGGGCAACTGCAGTTTCAAGTGGAGAATCTCTAGTGATGTAGTGATAAAGTAAGGGCTTTACAGAGTGAGAGCATTGGCTCTCGTGTTAAGGAGGAAAAATACTAAGCCTAGTGTTCTGAGTAGGCATCTGAATGACATGTTAATTAAGTGTCATTGGTGATGAAGGCTGAAGCTTTGATTTGCTTTATAACAGATGAGCAGCAGACAGATTTGCTCAGACATTTTGGATGTTTTCAATTTCTCATATACAAACATGTAACAGGCTGTGGTCATAAGGGCATAACATTTGGAAGTACAATATTTTTAGTTTTTTATTGGATTGTATATCAGGTTGATATTATATGGTGTCTCAAATTATTTTAACCAGTCTGTTTTAGAAATTGTGATGAGAAGCATGTTGCCATTTTGAACCCTACCATATATCCTTTTTTGTTTCAGCCTCTTTTAGAAAAACTCCAGTCAATGATTAAAGAGGAAAATATAGTCCCTGTTGAAGATGCGGATAAAACAGAAGGCAAGAAGTTGGATACAAATTCAAAGTTATCCAATAATACCTCACAGATAGAAAAAAAATATACAAGTTATGATTCAGGAGATCTGAAAGAGGCTCCTATTAATTTTGACTCAGAGGTGGTCCAGATAAAAGCTGGAAAAGCAGAAGTAAATGTCCATCTTGCCTAGATTTGAGAAATGCCATTTTTTTCACTTTGAATTACAACAATGAAATAGATACATGTCACCATGTTTATTACCTGCAGATTGACAGGAGGATATCAGCCTTCATTGAGAGGAAACAAGCTGAGATCAATGAAAATAATGTCAGGGAATTTTGCAATGTTATTGATTGTAATCAAGGTAATTATCCAACCAGAGTTTAATCTTCCTAGCAATTTAAACATTTGTTTTAAAATGTCATTTATATTTAAAAACCAAAAACTTAACTTCATTTTTAAAATGAAGACCATTTGTACGTGTGATGTGGAAATTGGATAGAGAAAATGCAGAGATTACTCTCCCAATACTAGTCTTGTCTTTCTAAGTTTCGTGGAGACCCTACTGATGGAGAGGAGCTGTTGCTATATTTAAAAAACTGCAGAGTATATAATCAGATGCCCTCATTAATGAAGATACTTCCTTTTTAAAGTCAACAATTACAATAACTTTATAAAGTAACTCTAAATTAAGTTAATGGAGGAGAATTGCAGTGCAAATAATGTCTTACCAATTGTATATTGAAAGTCTAAACTTAGAGAAGTGTAATATTAGTTTGATAGAGAATATTTCATTGTAACTTATTTAAATTACTAGAGGGTTGAATTAAAAGAAAAAATATGAAGGGTCTTAAGTCAAGTTGTTTGTTTGTTTTTTAAATGTGCCCTACTTAATGATAATATCCAGAGTAAAACAATTATAGAAGTGTTTTGAAGAGACTTATTTATAAATAAGGAGTAAAATACCGCAGTTTTCCTACGTCCTCTAGTTTCCTCCCAGTGTCTGTTTACCCAAATATCACATAAGTAATTTTTGTGCATGCTGTGTTTTAAATCTCAAAGATCACTGTTTTATAATTTCATAAGTGTTGGAATGAAGAACATTCTAAAAAGTTAAACATTCAGAAACGTTAAGGGTTAATAGACAGTTTAAGATGTGCTAGATAATAAAATGTCACTTTTAAAAGTTATATTAAGTAAGCTTACATGCATAAAAGTTGATTCTAGAACTTTTCTATGCTCATTTTATTATAAAACAAATATAGCTCTAAATACATGGACAAGAATAAAATACAAATGCTAGAATATGAAAGGAAATGAGAGATGGGTTCTGTTCTTAGCTGGGGGGGGGCAGGTGCTAAAATTTTACAAGCTACAATACTACTACTATTAATAATGACAAGCCACAAATATAGATAAGGGAAAGTGGAACAAGGTGCTGTACTCTACACTAAGAAGGATTCATGGAAGAAACTAGCTTTAAGGAGGGACTTGAAGAAGAGGAAGAAGGGTTTATGGACAGAGACAGAAAACCAAACCTAAAGTACGGGTGGAAAGAAAAGGAAACAATGAGTAGGA
The DNA here is from genome assembly GCF_007399415.2 of Gopherus evgoodei. Classification (NCBI taxonomy): domain Eukaryota; kingdom Metazoa; phylum Chordata; order Testudines; family Testudinidae; genus Gopherus; species Gopherus evgoodei. The sequence continues at coordinate 48,531,323 of NC_044325.1, forward strand.
GATATGGAGAAACAAATGAACCAAGGAGATGAGGACAATTAGAACACAAGTAGATTGGAACAGGTTATGGTTCTAATCCTGCAAATGTTTACACATGTGAATAATTTTATACAGGTGAGTAGTCTCATTGAACTCAATTGGTCCACATGTGTATAAGTGTTCACAGGACTGGGGCCTAGGCCTTTCATACCTTGGAGGAAGAGGAATTTAAATTTGGTGTGCCAAAAAGCCAGTGATCAGAGCATTTTAATTTACAAATATGCATTCAGGGTCTTTTTTTTTTTTTTAATGTCCTTAGAGAACAGCTGTGCCAGAACAGATGCAGTTTTCACACCTTATCCTGGATTTAAGAGTCATGTAAAGGGTAAGCAGTAATCTGTGTACTTTGTCTTCAAAATATATTTGCCACAGTGAACACTGTCCAGGTGGAGACAATGCCAGATCAAATGTGGCTCAACCAAAATGTGTACTTTTTGTATAGAACATTAAAATATCATGGAAACGTTTATATTGACTTTCAGTCTAATAAAACCAGTTGTGAATCATTCCCCCTGCAAAGTTTCCACCCCAAAGCCAGCAGCATGGTGCTAGTGCATGAGAACCTAAAGGTGTGTTTTACCAGAAGCAAAAAATAAAATAGTCTGTCTTCATTGTCTGAGATGAAAGATTAAAAAAAAAAATCCCAGTTTTTAGGTGAAAAATTATTTGCATTTAACATTCTGAATTGATTTTTTTAAAAAAATTGTGAATGTCCCTCTAAACAAAATAATTGTATTGAAATGAGAGGCAAGCCCAGCTTAAGTTATAATTACAGAATTATTGTACTGCAAGGCTTTACATTTCCTTCATTATCACAGAGATTGCTCAGCTATTAAATGCTCCTTCACTAGCAGCTGATGCCAGATGAGGAAGAGGAGACTGCTCCAGCCATCCTGAATGGAAGGTGTTGATCTCTTCTCCATCCCCACTTACTTCATTGGCCAATGTTGCAGGAGGTCTTAAACCCTTGCCATCTCCTCCCAGTACTGTTCTGATAGTGGAGAGGGTACAGCAGCATGGCATGGGAGGGGACAACCCAGCAAGCAAGATTCTCCTCCCAAAAAAAAGTCTCAAAGGGGGGAAAACTGGGGAAAAATAGAAAAAAGGTGTATAAAATAATCCTTATACTCTGTCTATTTAGGGAATTATATGACCTCCATCGCTGTAGTATCTGAATACCTCAGTCTTTAATTCTCCCACCACCACAGGAGGTAGAGAAGTAGTGCTGTCCAGACACAAAGAGGCTAAGTGCTTTGCCAAAAGTCACACAGGAAGTCTGGAAGAGCAGAGAATTGACCCAAGATCTCCCAAGTGCTGAAATTAAGTGTGCAAAAATGTGCCTGATCAGTGCTGTCTAGGCACATGTACAACTTATTTGAAATACAACAATAAAAGTACCTCCCCTTCTGAAAATTGAAAGTCTACCTGTGCTACCCACTCAGTCACCCTTTTAGAAAAAGTCTAGGATAATACAGTGGATTAGTGTCATAGCATGTTGCAAAGCTTAACCATTTTCTGTTGTGCCAGGAGGAAGATTGGAGAAGTGAGGCCCAGAGTTAAGGTCCCCTTCTTTTGTTAGTTGAAGTGTCTTGACTTCAGCACAGTGTTATTGAAGAGGTTGCCCAGACCCATACTGTTCAGACCTTTTGATAGGTCAAAACCAGCACATTTATTTGCACCTAGGAAAGAACTGGAAACAAAGACAATGCAGACTCTGTAGCACAAGCTTGAAGTGCTCAGTAAGCCTACAGCAGCATGCTGCACCATCTGAAGTTTCCTGAATAGTGTTCAGGTACAGCACGGTGCTGTAAGACCACCTGGAAGAATGGATAATGTTATTTGTGGACTTTGACACACAGATTGGTAAAGAGATTTTGACTTGGTTGGAAAAAAACGTGCTTGGCCACAGCTATGTGATCATCCAGAAGCAGCAAAGGATCCAGCCAGACTTCCAAGTTGCAAACCCAAATAACACAACATTGAGAACTCCCTTGCTAATATTTCTGCTAATTCTTGTAGTTTTTTCTCCTCCTATATTCTACTTGTTAACATAGTGGTAGTTGTAATGCAGCCCATAATGTTAGGTCATGGCTTTTTCTCGACTTTGCTTTCCACTCACACTAGCTCTAGCCAATCATTACTTTAGATTGGATGATATTTGTTTTTCAGCTACTAATCTAACTGTTGCTGTTATTGATATTAGCAGCTAAAAGACAAATAAAACTTGACTCAAAACATTCTTGAATGTTTGCCACATGGAAGTGTGAAGAAAAATTGCTAGTCTTTGTCTGAGGCAAATTAATGCTTTGAGTTATTTTTATCCATACCTAACTTTTTAGCTAGGCAGCATAGTTTAAGAAATGCATTTTACTGAACCTCTAGTCTTCAATGTCTTTACTACAACTTTTAATGTGATGAAAGTCCCAAAGTTAGCTTGGTTATCACAGTGAAGTTAGTAAAACTACTGTATTATATTATTACTTAAATGAAATAGTTCTTGATATGAGAAGCTGACTACATGTGCCTGTGTGGTAGTCGTGTAATCTTTTTTAACCTAGTTTCTAGAGTTGTGAATACCTATGGTCCCCAGACTAGATCTGAAGGAACACACGGGTCCAGTCATAAAGCAAGTATCCTGCTTCGTGACTGTGGAAACCAAGCGGTAGAGGAAAGACTGCAAAACATTGAAGCTCATTTACGGTTACAAACAGGTTTGTACTATATGCTTTAATTGTGTAATTAAGATTTGATTGTACTGTAATCACGAATATAGTACAGTTAGGCAAGGTTTCAAGTTCAGTCTGTGAATGGATTGCATGCTTTTCAGCACATCTCTGTAGTAGTAGGTGGCAGAATTTTCTCTGTAAGGGTCAGGCCAGCTGAAACACTGCAAGGTGAGGTAAGCTGTCTCCGTCTCAACTCAGTTCCTATCCATCTCCACTCAACTCCTGGCCAAATCAACAGCCTTGAGAAAAGCCTCAAGTTCATCTTTCTTCTCTCTTTAGCAACTGCACAGGAAATCCCCAGGTGTCATAGTGTGACCTGCTTTAGACACCCACTCCCTGCTTCTTGTTTCAGAGAAGTAAAAAGGGGGCGGGGATTTTTGCAGGGTTGTTCTCTGCTCACTAGCAGTCAGAGTAGCTCTCTCCTAGCACTGCTACCCTTCTACTGCCACTGCAGTAAAAGACAGCAGCACTAGGAGAAGTGAGAGGGGAGCAGTTTTAAAATATAGCTGCTGAGCAGAGAGCAGCCTTGAAGGAAGAATACTTTCCCAGCCATAAGGGGAAACAGGGAGAAAAACTTTGAAACCCTGACCAGGACTTGCTATGACTTTTTGTGACTGGCTTTCCAAATATGGTCTGTGTGTGCTCCAAAAGTAGAGAAGAGAGTTAAAATTCAACCACAGCTTTAATGTTTATTTCAATACTGCCTTGGCAAGGATTGGGTTAGATTCTTTAATGGAATCAAATCAGAGCTGGAAATGATGTAAGGTAAAGATGTGGATGGGCAGCCAATAGAGGGAATAAAACATGGTGGGGCCATGTAGTTACTACTTTGAAAAAAAAAAAACAACACAGATGAAATATGTCTCCAGTGTACCACACTCATGTTTACCTTTCATCCTGAAAGCTGCTACTGGGCTAAATACTTATCCAATTTATAGATTGCCATGTACTATAAGATCTGCCTCATCACGTTGCATGTTTTTGTATGGTCAGTTCTGTTTAGTACATGAACGAGACAGCTGAGTCATAGGCCAAGATGCTGTGGTAAAATCCCAGGAGACAGCAGGCTGTCTTTTTCAAACCCTTCTCCCATGACCTTGCTCCTCCACAATATACCCCCTCCCCCTGTAGTGAATTAGGCAACTGTTGTCAGGACACCTGTTCTTTCACTTCTAGTGGTGAATTCCCTCCAGTGCAATTCTAGATATCTATACTTGGACCCATAGATGACCAGTCACCACCTGCTCTCTGCTGATAGCCATTAGCTGCGTCCTGTTTGAAGTGGTGATGCTTGGTGCACTACCACATGGGATTTTAGGTTTCCACATAATCAGTATAATGGTGGTGCATGAGGCACTTGCTGATGTCTAGTTGCACATGGGCAGCTATCAGAATGAACAGAAGATTAGTGAATAGAGTAAAATACATGCTACTAACTAATGGGTTTGCCTTTTAAAATTTACCAGTATTAAGTCTCCTGTAGCCTACTGTGTGGGTTTTTTTTTTTTTCAATCCTAGATGCAACATGCATAAAGAGGGACTTAGGTTTCTTTTAGGGTTAATTTTGTTTTTCAAAATCATTGCTGTTCTAAGCTATGAAGGGTTTTAGAACTAAAGTATGTCTCAAAAAAATCCATTTGTCCAACCACCACTAGTGCTTTAAGTCATCAATTTCTGCAGAACTTACATTCACTAAAAACAATTTCTAGCCCTGGAGATTGGAAAGATAACTTTCATGTGTCATCTGCAGACAGCTCCAGTACCTCTGCTCATAGCTCTGCAGACAGTTCCAGAACCTCTGCACACTAGTCAGTATGACTGCTGCCTTTCAAAACACTGCTAGCTTCAGTTTCATGTTCCTGCATTTTTGTGAAGCAGTGAGATAGAAACAAGGACTAGAGTTACTGAGGCATCAACCTCCTCTTCCTCCTACCCCCCCCCCCCAAAAAAAAAAAACACATAGGAGAAGGGTAAAGAAGCTGAGACTCCTTCTTTGCAGCTGCAGAACAGAAAGTGGCAAATCTTACCCCTCCCACTAGGTAGAGAGGATGGAATTTTAAATTCTCCAGACATTGGAGACTAATGAATGAGCTTCCACGCAGGACCCAGGAACAGCACCTTAGTAGAAATTCCAGCAACATTTCCTCTCCTGGCAGCTGAATAGGGGTTGGCTTCTCATCAGACCATATTGGTTACCCTTCCCCCTATTTTCCCACCCACCTTTTTCATCTCATCTTCTGGTTAGTAGGTGAATTATTCAAGCTCTACTATGAAGTTTAAGCTTATAGTAATGTTAGTTATTCAGATGGTTTCCTGACTCTTCCTATTTCGATCGTTACATCAAGGTGGTCCAGTACCTAGAGATATTTATCAGAGAATTAAAAAGCTTGAAGATAAAATTCTCGAGTTGGAAGGAATGTCCCCTGAATATTTTCTCTCTGTGGTAAGTAATTCTCTCTAACTTCCATTATTCAGCACACCTAAATATGCTTGGGTCTTTTTGTTTTCTTAAATCTTTGATATAGGAAGTAGATCTTATGAAGTTATATTGGTAGATACTATTTTGATAGTTGCGTGAACACTTTTTTCCATAGAAATATGAAATTTCTAAACTACAAAAACTTAAATTGAGCAAAAGTATGATTTTCATTCTGGTGACTGTCTTGCTTTTATGCACAATATGATTACATTTTAATGGCCATAGAGAATTAGTGTTCAGACTGGTGTGAGGAACAGCGCTATTGCCAGCTCACAATGTTTTTTTCGCAAGTGACAAGATTTCAGGAGATGCTGGGACTCCTTTCTCAATGACACAAGTAGTTCCAGCACCCTTGCAGAGCCAATCCCTTCTAATTGCTCTTTCCTCTTCTGTGAGAACAGCAAAAAGCCATGCAGCTCAAAGCGGTTCCACTCCCTCCTGTGAGAGAGATGGACAGGATGATACCTCTGTTCCTCCCCCTCCCCTTCTGTGGCACTGAGCTTGGAATAAGGAGGGGGAAATGGGGAGCCCACTGCACCTCCCCCAATCTGCCAGCCTGTGAAGGGAGAGAGGGGACCCTGCTATAGCTTCTCCAAGCTTGGGAGAGGGGTGTGAAGAATTCTAGGAGGAGCAGAAGTGAGGCTAATGTAGGGAGCTGAACTGAGGGGGACTGACAGGAGCTGAAGTGATGGTGGGAGACAGAATTAATTGCTGGGCAAGTTATGGGGAGATAGGGGTGAGAGCTTCTGTAGCAGGGGCCAAAATCACCTTTCCCAATGAATTTGGGAGTGTTGGCAAAACTAATTATCTCTCACAGTGGGAATTGGCAGGAGGAGGTTCAAAAATCAAGAGACTGAAAAAACAATATCTTTGTCTGAAAAATGATTGATTTTCGAGCTCTTGAAATTGGCAATTCTGGAATAGGGAAGGGATGACAAACAATAGCATGGGAAGATGGATAAATTGCTTGGAGATTATCTATTTTATGTCATTCAGTGCTTTTTTTAAGCTAGTCTTCAGACCAAATTCTGTCATTAAGTGTGCATAAACAGTGAAAGTTGTGTATATTTGTCTTTCTGAAATATGGAAAATTAGCAAACAAATGTAATGCTTCCTCCGGCACAACAGTGCATAGTTAAGTAAAAAGAGTATATAGGTGCATCAAAGACTCTATTTTTGCACTATATGAAAGGCTTAAACCACAGCAGGAAACAGTTGAATTGGCTTCACAAAAAACTAGCACATGGACAAAGTGAAACTGGAAAAGATGTTTCTCTAATGCTCAGTTACAGAACTCTTATTATTTGGAATATTGGTAGCTAAAAGTTTTGAAATTGATTAGCTTCAAGTTGAATGTCTTTTTATAAATACATAGAACTGCTATTGAGAGTGATTCAAAACTTCATGTAGTATAGGCCTTTTCAACAAGTGTCTGATTCTGGGATCCAGTTCTTTAGTTTAACTCATATTTGAAGTTCCTAGCCAGTAATACACACATTTGGGCTGCACATTAAACTTTCAATTTTAATTTATCTTTTTACTCCCCTGGGGGCTTCAACTTCCCGTTGGAAATGTAGGAGACAGCAATCTGGTTAGGGTAGAAGCTACAGAGGATGGAGGCAAGTGACTCAAAAGTGCCCTGCCTGAAGGTTCCCTTCTTCAGGAAAGGGAATCCAGGCCACTGAGGAGGCTTGTAGAGGCAGAAATCCTGCATTTCAGAAGAGGGCAAGGGACATTTGCAGGGGACTGAGAAGTAGGTACCCAACAAGGCCATCTGCCCTGTTTAAGGGGGAACATAAGAATGGCCATACTGGTTCAGACCAGAGGTCTGTCCAGACCTATATCCTGTCTTCCAAAAGTGCCAATGTCAGGTGTTTAGGAAGGAATGAACACAACAGATAATCATCAAGTGATTCATCCCATTGCCCATTCCCAGCTTTTGGCAAACAGAGGTTAGGGACACCATCCCTGCCCATCCTGACTAATAGCCATTGATGGACCTATCCTCTATGAACTTATCTAGTTCTTTTTTTGAACCTGTTATAGTCTTAGCCTTCACAACATCCTCTGGCAAGGAGTTCCACAGGTTGTCTGTCAGAGAGAGAAGAGGCCTGGGATTCAGCTGTTACCTTGCAGAACTGCAGATGGGGTTGATAGGGAGGGTATACTGAGTGGGCAAAGGAGGGAACCCTGCCTTGGCTGTTACTACCTGTTAATTACCTTGAGAAAAATGTTTGTTCTTCAGTTCTCCTGCTCTCCCTCCTGTGTCACTAAAATGGACTGGCCCTCTCCCCTGGATTTTCACTTCCTGACTGAATATCTCTCCTAATGACACCAGCAGAAGAGGGAGCCTTCTGGTAGAAAGAGTAAAACAGCAATACTTTAAATTTTAAATATAACCCTAAGTTTTTACTTGGATTTCTCTGTGCTGTACATGGAACTACACCGTGAGACTATTTGGAAATTAAAGGTAGTGCAGGAGGAAGCTTTCTGCTTAACATGTTGAGTTTCCCACATAAAGTGCTTTGGGATCTTTGGGTACCAATAGGTGTTTGGTTGGAATTTACAGTAGCAGTGGTACGGCTAGTGTAGGTCAGTGTCTAGACTGCCAGCAGTATATTGGGAGTCTGCATGAATGTTTGCACCATTGAAACTAGCAGTGGTGAGAAACACTAGCATGGAAGGCATCCACTAAATATCAAACTACCCTGTTACCTCTAAAGGTGGTCTTCATTTAGGATATGATTCGGGTATACCGGCTGTGCAATGTAAAGAAGTTTGAGCAGCTTCTGGCTGTTCTCTGGAAAAGCAGTAGGTGGTTTGATTTTTGCCTGAGATTTCTCCCACCCCTAAAATTCACTTAATTGAGGAGGATTTCTTGGTATGTATGGAATGATGGTCAGCATTCCCTTCAGTGTGCGGAAGACTTACTCCCTGTATCCGTGATAAAAATAGAGCTTTTAGCTTTTAGACTTTGGGGGGGAGGGATAGCTCAGTGGTTTGAGCATTGGCCTGCTAAACCCAGGGTTGTGAATTCAATCCTTGAGGGGGCAATTTAGGGATCTGAGGCAAAAATCTATCAGGGGACTGGTCCTGCTTTGAGCAGGGAGTTGGACTAGATGACCTCCTGAGGTCCCTTCCCACCCTGATATTCTATTCTATGATTAAGGAATCCTCTGTGGATGCTATATTAATAGTGGTGGGCACCACCATGCCACTCAGAGGGAGCACCAGGCAGGCAGGACAGGACCCCAGGGTATGGGGAAAAGCAGATGAAAGGGGTAGGGAAAGGCTCCCACTTGCTCTGGCCTAGGATCTCACAACACCATGATCTGCCTCAATATATAAAGTCTGTGCGTAATCTTTATTCCCTCTAGAATTTTTCTGGCAAAAGGAGGAAGGTCCAACCACCCCATGTAAGTGCCATTAACTTTTACTTACCTTAATTTATGAAATGCTTATAACTGCAGAGTAGTTCCACATTTTACTACAGTATTGTCAAAGTGCACAGCCAGCATAATTGCTTTCTGTGTAGTTACTGAGTTCACTTCAAATATCAGTTTTTGTTTAGTGCACAAATTTTAAATATTTTAGTAGAAAATCTGTCAAGCAGTAGTGTGTAGCTACTTTTGAGAAGTCAGATACCTACCCTAAACTTTATCTGGTTTTCATCAATTGTTAAAGTAGTTTGGCAACAGAACAAATGATGTTTAAGAGTCAAATATTCAGCCTTTTTTGTTCCTGCTAAATTGAGGTAGTTACAAGATCTCTGTAGGTAACTCTTCAGTTCTTAAATTTCTGAACATTCTGATGTTTCAGTGCTAAGATGAAAATACTGTGTTTCAGTATGGAATGACGACTCCTGTAGTAAAATGTGAAGCTGTGCTTGAACATGTGTGGCAATTCCAATGTGTAAATTATTGGGTTTTTTTCCAAAACAGAAATATTCGCTGGCTGAACTTGATGAGAAGATCACTGCACTTAAACAAGCACTACTGAGAAAAACAAATGAAGCAAAGTCCAAGGAGGTTGATGAACTTATTTGATGAACTTTCCTAAATAAGCTCATCTCGTTTTAACTTAGACTTATGAGTACTCTTCACCCGGGATGACTTCAGTAATGAAAATAAAGCTTACATATTAATTCTCTTGTTTGGATGTTTTTGGAAACTTGCTTTTAATTTTGTAACAGTATTGCCCAAAAAACGCATATCAAGTTTCTTAGGTTTTTTTTTTTTTAAATGATGAATGCATTGAAATTAGCATTCTAAAAGTCTGTTCCCTTCTGTTGTAAAGGAGGATCTACATTAGTATTCAGTGTGAAAAACTGCTTTAATTTAACTGTGCAAAATCTGTATTTCATCTGTGTTTTTCTGGATCAGAGGGAAATTTTTGAATAATGATATTCAGAAGGGCTACCTTAACTAAAATGTCAGTGTTGATGTAAGTAACAAGTAATTTTGTGAAATAAAACACTATGTATGAGTGAATTTGTCATCTTAGAAAAAGAAATAGGGTATCACAAAATCAAGAGTATGCACAGGAAGAGCAAATTGTGTTGGTAAATGTTTGTCATTCTCTCCCAGGCTTCAGAAATATATACACCCATAATGTCACTAGACATAAGAAGATGATTAGACAAATCATACAAGGTGTATAGAGGTAGACTGCACCCACTTTTCAATAGCCCTGTAAAGACTGACCACAATTAGCTAACTAGGATTTAAACACACACAAAAAAAGTTTCTGTAGGAGGTGTTAACCCATGAGCTAATTTTTTTTAATGCTACTTAATGCATTTTTAAATATTCCCTCATCTAGACCAGTCACTTATTTAATAAGCTGATTAAATGTATGAATGTAGGGCCTTGTCTACACAGAACAGTTTTGGTTTTTTTTTTTAATAAATAGCTTTGCATCCATGTGAAAAAAAAACCAAACAACTTGAGTTGTGTAGTATCTTATCCCACAGTTAAATCTGCTTTGGAAGTGAAATAACTATTCCCAAATGAGGGTCTCTTTCTCCCCTCCCCCCAATGAGGTTTGTGTGGATGTAACAATATTTTGCTTCTGGAAGCCCTGCCATTGGTATCCCATGTGGCATTGCTGCACAAGTCTTAACTGTGTGCCCTCTACTGTTTTGAGGTAATCTAGACTCAGTCACTCTCCCTCTTAAATACTGTTACACAGGTAGGTGCACCCTTTGTGCTTCTAACTCATGGCAAGTTCACACAGGCAGAGTCACATACTCATAACCACCAAGCCTGGACCTGCAGAACAGCAAGTCCAGTGGTTAGAGCAGAAGGCGGGGGAATCAGGACACCTGGGCTGGGTGGAGTGTTGGTTGAGTGGTTACAGGTGTCTTCCCAGGAGAATCTTCGGGTAGGAGAAATCTCTTCAGAATGTCAGATCCCAAGCCAAAAGACCAGGTGCTGCAGATTGCATTTGGGTTTCTCAGGGCTAAGTCAGCCTGAAACTACTTTGGAGGGGACCACCACTAATAAGTATTATGTGCTGTATTACAATAGTGGGACTTAAACAACTTGGTTCCATGGGGGCAGAGCCTCTCACCATCAGCTCAGCTCCTGCCTTCTTGTCCCTTGGTCTCTGGTGTGAATGCCATTTTGATCACCCTCAGCTCAAAAAGGGAAAGAGAGTGCTCTATTTTGGCAAACACATTGCAAGACAATGCAGATTTCTCAGGGCTGCCAGGATAGGTGATTTTCCCTTCCACTCCTGGTAAACAGTGCTGCATATCTTCCTAGTTTGCCCATTCCTTTTGGATGAGATCTTCCTTTGCTTCTTGGGGACACATTGCAGGGTAATATCCTCCACCATAAAGACAGTCTGCACAGGTGCACAAGCAGTTACTAACCTGCACACTACCAACCCCCCACTTATCACTAGTACAGAGGCCCTACAGAAAGGGATCTAAGCACACCCCAGCCTGGGAAGAGCAGATGGCAATGGCATCACAAAACTCAGGGGATGGGGGTGAAGCAGCTTTTTATAATTAATTGTCCCAATAATGGTCTCCATGCCAACAGCTACTTGTGCTGTATTTCTTTCTTCCCCCACCCCAAATGCTATGATGCTGATAAGCACCTGATAAGGCCCGTCTATCTGAAATATCTTCAAATGAAGCAAAAGATGACATGGAAAATGTTCACTGACCTTGTCCATGCATGTTTTATTGTGGAAGAACTTAACTCAGAATTTCATTGAGGTTGAGCTTCCTCCCTGGTTACCCTAGTTCTGTATTGCTATCCTTTCTCCCCCATCAGCACTCATGGGCTGAGCCCAGAAATAGCACTCCAGGTGAAGCCAGTCCAGGAAAATGTCCTGCAGAAGTAACTGCAATTTCATCTCTCTCCATCCAGATTGCTGTGGCTGTCTCTCAACCCATCCAAAGACCATGTTACTGCTAATACAAGTGGAGCAACCTAGTCATATTGATGACTGTCAGGATCACAGTGCTCAGGGCTGTTTTCTCCATGCTGCTTGACAGTAGTTTAAAGGATACTTAAAATATTCATTGTGCCAGAGAGAGACTGAGTCTATTGCCAGGTAGGGCTCTCCCCTGGAATGTAGGAGACCTAAATTCAGGTCCCTGCTCCAATGACTTAAGTATTTTAACAGGAGAGAGAACCCCACAAGAATACCCTCTGGCCCAGTGATTAGGGCACACATTTGGGAGGTGAGAGACCCAAAGTCCCTACTCTTCAACAGCCAGAGGAGGGATTTGAACCCAGGTTTCCCACATCCTGAGTGTTCTAATCACTAGTCTACTGAGCATAAAAGAGGCTCCAGCCAGTAGAAGTGTGCTTAGGTGGCTCTGAATACATCTGCTGGATCAGGCCCAGCAGGAAATACCTAGTCTGTAAATCCCACTGGGGCACAGGTGTGAATTAGACACTGTGGTGCTTGATAGTGTCAGGAATGAGGTTGTGTGTGCATGCTGACCTACAGAAGGTAAGGCTCCTTGGGGACTTCTTCTGAGGAAGGTTAAGCAGCAGGAGTGTTGGAGGTCTAAATTTTGGGTTTAAAGTGGCAGGTAAGTGCCTAAGTCTGCCATGTGAATCCTATTCAAGGATCTGTCATAGGACCAGTTCCTTAGCTGATGTAAATCAGTGTCATTTCATTGGAGTCAATGGAGCTATGCCATCTGTCATCAGCTGAGGATTTGCCCATAGAAAGCAGAGGTGTTTGGGCACTGCAGGTGTCACAGCTTCCAAAACCGCATATATATTGGGGACCTGGGGAGTGAAGGAAGCAATAAGAGGCTACCTCTTTCCAGCTTATGGCAGCAAGTCTCACTCTAGAATCATCCTTCTGTTGAGATTCCTACTGGTGCCCTTCAGAAGGGGTGCAACTGGGGAGTGGGAATTAATGTTGCTTGGAGCATCATTAACTTTGTGATTTAAGAGAGGAGCCCCCATTAAGTCAAGAAAGAAAAGGAATATGGTGTGGAACTGCTCATTCTATCATGCCCCTATCCAAACACACCTGCTTCATACACACTCATGGACTATGATGGGTTTGACACCCTTCAGCTAATGTTAATTGAAGGGAGCCCACAGGCTTATGAGTTTAGCTTTCTTACATGATTCAGCCCTGATACCCTTAAAAACAATAGCACCAATTAAAGCATGAAAAATATTGCTGTAAAATTAGAACATTTCCTTTACAAAACCAACTGATTGTCTGTGCTCTAGACCGCAAAGAAATTCTGAAGCCAGAAAAGGGGAAAAAATGGTTTTTTCCTGTTCCCATTTGTATTTGGGCCATTTGACATCAACATTATCCCATTATCATTGCAGAGCAATAACAGAACAAACATTTTATTCTTACAGAAGCAGAAGATTCTCAGCATCAAGAGTTGACCACAACTTAAAAAAAAAATTAAAAAATTGGTTCAGAATGAGCCATAAAAAACTTTATAAACAAGAATCAATCCTATTTCTTCCTATTACAATTTTTATATTTAATAATTCATAGTAAATTCTAATTATAACAGGTTTTATTTAGTAATTGAATTAGTTATCAGTTACAATAAGCTATTAAATGTAATTACTTGCTACATTACTACTAAATTTGGTTGTTAAAAATTACTACAAAATATTTGTCAAGTGGGCAAGTTTTTTTTTCTTTACACTATTAAGAGTTTCAGTGTAACTTACCAGGTGCACAATGATTAGTCAGACAAAATCAGACAATAAAATAAAGCTTAATCTTATGAAACACTTCAACCTTAAACACCTAAAGGCCAACTGAAACCAAAGCATGGCTAGATGATTGGTACCTGTATCTGAATTCCCCCTTATAGCAGCTTCTCTTTACATTTAAGATCACAGAACCTAATTTTCAATACTTAAAGTAAAGAGGATGTAAAGCCTTTCTATAACCCCCAAATATTAACTTAACCTTTAATAACCAATACATTGGTTTTATAATGGTCTACAACTAAGCCTAAGGTAGTTCCCATCATCACTGAGGAAGTAAAGTTTACATGTTTATTATTATTTTCCAGTTTTTAGTACCAACAGTGATACCTATGGGTAAGGTCACATGTGGACTGCAATTTCTGACTGAGGAGGAAAACCAGAGGAAATACTGGTGTTATAAACCAGTGCTAGATTTTACAGGGGGCAGTAGGCATCTGGAAAGCATCCATCTATGGTTCTACACATGCAAGGCCTCTTCTATCATAATTTTTAAGGCGAACATTGATTCCATTACTAGATAATAGTACTGCTTTCCCATAGTAAAAATATATCACTATTGTAAAGAGGCCACATACTGGCACAGACCCAATTAGCCACCAAAAAAAACCTACCAAAAAAAAAAAACATCTGCACATTTTAAAAACGGAAAAGCAACTTCATGTGTTCCTGTACACTGATAGCTAGCAGTTCCAGGAGTAACCTCCCTCCTCTCCACCCCCCACCCAACCTTCACTGCCAGTAAGACTATTCCTGCCAAAAAGCTGCAACAAACTTCCAGTCTGTGCTCCTTCTTCTGTTTATAGCTTTTCTGGTTAGCACAACCAGAGCAAGACCCATACCACTTATTTGTTATTTAAAATAATCAGGAGGGGAAAAAAAAAATCTACTACTACTACTACAGGCTAGAGCATCCTGTTCATGGACGAGCTCACACCAGGGGGATGGGAATGCCACGACAAAGTTTATTGAATTGCCAGAAAAGCATGCACTCAAATCAGATAAACCCTGTTAACCATGGAATAGGCAGGGAGTGTGGCTTTCAATCTTGTTGGGGATCTGCAGAGAAGACCAGATGGGCAGAGACAGGAGACAACCTCATGGAGAGAGATGTTCCCCTCTTTACAGCCTTGCTATAACTTCCTTCCCCAGCATCATAACTCCAGCAGCAACTATGTTGTCTTTGGCTGCATTCCCTCATGGCTATGCAGTAGCCTCTGTGGAGAGGAAGCCACATAAGTTAATGGTGCTCCTTCCTCCCTATAAAAAGCAAAAGAATATAGCTGGACTGTTGGCAACTGGACTAGGAACACCAGTCCAGGAAGAGGCTCTACTGTATTAGCATTAGCATTAGCAGCACTCCCAATTTGGCAGGTGCTGGGAAAAGAAAACATTTTGTAGGGGAATAGAGAAATGACTAATATTGGTGAATTTACCTTATGCATACTCCTATATGAGAGAGCTGCTAGAAGTTGCTTTCATGCATTGATCCCAAGAACCTCAAACACACAGCTCCATTGAGCTAAATGTGAGTTTTGCCTGAGAAGAGACTGAGAAATCAGACCTATCACCATCACTGTAGATGCTGAGGCTGTCCTGCATCAGGGTGATGGGGATGACTTTGCTGTAGGAAGATCACCAGATTGGCTAATCTAAGCTGAATGATATTTACACCAGGAGATCCTTATTTAGCTAGTAAGTTATCTGGGGCAGGAACTGTTTCTTATGTTTTTACGTAGTGCCTAGCACAATAGAACCCCAACTGCCATAGGGGCTCATAGGTGCTACTGTACAACAATAATAAATAATAGTAATATATAAGAGAAAATCCTTTAAGAATGAGGGTTCATGGGAAAGCAGGTATGGTTTGTTAAAGCCCAACTCACCTGACTTTGAGCATTTGGACACCTGGGGTGAAATCCTGGCCTCACTGATTACATTAATGACAAAACTCCCATTGATATCATTGGGGCCAGTATTTCACTCCTGGGTTTGAGGTATGTTAATTGAGTAGTATAGAACTGCAGCGGGGACCTATAATTGAGCACTAGCTGAAGGCACCTGAGTCTGGGTTGTATTGCAATAACTTTGTGCAGACTATTTTCTTGTGAGTGGACTCTCACATTCAGCACATCCTCATCCCATCGCAGTACCACATGCAAGGATTCAGCTGAAAGCCCTATAATCATTTCCACATGCTCATGTCCAGCCTCTTTGAAATTAAAAAATTGTTATTAATTAGAAATTATATTGCTTAATTAAATGCCTGATTTCTAGTCATTCATCCTAAGGATCTCAATAAAACAATATAAGAAAACTAAAACCATAATTTATTCACATAAACCATTATTAGACAGCATACCCATGTGCATACCATAATTTAGGCCCCAGTGTGAAAAGTTGTTCCATACAGATGGACAATGGGGTTCCATATAGACCAATTTGCAGAACCAAAGCTTTAATACACTTCTTGGGCCAGCTCTGCACTAGAAACTTTTATCATAGTCATGCCATCTAGGAGCAGGGGTATTTTTGTGACATTTCTATATTGACAAAAGGCTTAGTATCCAATGGAATAGAAGTGCTTTTGCTGGAATAACTTATTTCACTCACTGAACCAGTATAAGCTATACCCACTAAAGAACTTTTTTGCAGGTATACACTCCATCTACACTAGTGGTGTTTGTTAGTATAGTTATACTAACAAACCTTTTCTAGCACAGACCTGGCCTTAATTGTTCTCTTTTCTTCAGCATGTCTGGAAGCCCTGCATCTTGGCAGGGGATTAGATGAGGTGACCCATGCAGCCCCTTCTAAACCTATAGTTCTATGAGTCTATGTCCTCCTTGGAATTGGGACTCCGAAGTACAGTACTCCAGCTAGCAGTACTGAAAGTAGCTGTACCTTCTCTCTGCTGATGTTTACTTTATCAAGATGTATGCTTTGACTGAGAAGCCTAGAAACTGACATGAGAAGCCTGAGCATTGTATATCGCAAGAGGCCAAGAAAAATCCATATCCCACCCACAGCACAGAACATTTCACAGATAATTGAAGAGGATTTTCTCCCTTGTCATGCAGCAGACCATTCTAGCCTCTCTGAAAGCAGGGTTCAGTAGAGCACTCGCTATCTTTCCAAGTTCAGTCAGAGTACCAGCCTTCAGAATAACATGGGAAAAATGACTGCTCTTCACAGCAATATAATTTTTCAATTATTAAAGAGCTTCATGTTAAAAGATCACCAAAAGAATCCATCTCCCTAGTACAATGGGTGCTAACGGTATCACTCTTTAAACTACTAGAGTCCGCATCATTTTTAGATACATAACATCCCTATTTTAGACATCGAATGGGGAAATATAATAAACCAGTTGATATTTTATTTTCTGATTCCAGAATGTATGTATGATCTGCCTCTTTGCTGCAAATTCCCCTGACTAGGGAGTGATTCATCTCTAGGAGGCTAATTTCTTATAGCTGAGTGCAGGATTGAAATAAATAAACCAAAAAGTGAAGTACCCTTTTGAACAGCCCTCACATCAGCAGGAAGTATCAGTGATTTAGGAAACTTGAACCATTCGCTGTTTTCCCCCATCTATTGTTTTGAGCTGTACTGGAGTTTTAAAGAATAAATAATAAGTGATCTCTTTGTTTAATTTTAATTAAGAAATTACACTTCCACAGAGAAACATTAACCCTAAAAATGCCAAGCTAAATTATCTGGAAGAAAAGCTAAGTGGTCAGAACACTGAACGTGAGCATGTTTATGTGAATAAGAAGTCCAGAAGTTCGTTTGCATCTGTGAGAATAAATTAAAAGCTTTCAACCCAATAGAACCGAATTACATTGGGCAAGATTATCCTCTCCCAAATGAAAACCCAGAGAGGAGGCTCTTGAAGAGAAAATCTCCACAAAGATCCTCTCACATCCTCCAACATTTCCCCATCAAGGGTATAGAGTGTATCATATGTGGAAAACCAGCTGCGTAGATTTAATTGACGTAGCAGTAGGAACATTGTTTGCACTAATGTTTCCACTGGTGCTACAGAGGGTGTGGGAAACCTGCATTGGTGGGCAGGTAGTAGCACTACAAGTGTGGAAAATACTATAGGCAAATGCCAGATGTGCTGTCCTCAAGGAAGTATGTTCTAGCACAGGAGTCAAATTGCCTCACTTTCCTTGCAGTATCTAGTGCCCTGGAGAGAGAGGCAGCCATGGTACTAAGGTGGCGAGGTTGAAAAGTCCCTGCTGCAAGACCAGTCCTACATGCTCCCATGTAATCCTGCTACTGCTGCCTACTATTTCTCCTATGGATAACAGGTGAATAAGTGGCTCCTGAAGGAGCAAAGGGACTTGGATGTCCAACAACTTTAGCAAAGCCTCAGCTACCACTATCTAAAGCAACAGCAGTATGGCCTCTTTGGGCTGGATCAGAGACTACACTGACTGATCAACCCAAGCGCAGGGTAAGCCCTCATATCAGATGAAAACTGCAGCCTTGGCCATGAGCAGCAGACTGGTCTCTTGCAGTGCAAAGCATTTTTGCAGACGCAGGTTGCTAGTGGAGATTGGGAATGGCCATATCCTGCCTCCACAACAGCCAATTTACCCCTAGATAAAAAAGGGAAAAGTCCAAACCAACTGGAGGGATGCAAACCTGCCCTCCATGTAGATGAATCATCCTGCCTTGCTTTACTAGGTATGATATTTGAATTTTACTTCTCCTTACTACCAGAGCCTACTTGATTTGCACTGTCGGAGAGAAGGGAGCATGCATTGTATTACATAATCTGACAAGGAAAGAGAAAAATCACATTTAAACAATCACTTCTGTAGATCTTCAAATGGAACTATGCCTTGCCATGAACAAAACACTTACAGCAACAATGAAAAGAATCGGTATTGTTTAAAGCCTATTATTTAGAAATCATCTAATTTTTAAAGGTTAATTAGTGTAATTTACCCATCTTCAGTTATTAAAAAGGGTCATATATGAACAATAAATGTAAGAGTTCAATCCATTTCATTTCTGCAGTTGATTCATCCACATCTGTTTAGCTTTTTATGACCATCTAATTGATTTATAGAATTCTGTCCAGTACAGATGGGCTACTGTTCATGACTACTTTCATACCATTTATATTACTGTTGTACTGATTTTTATTCAAGGCCAAATAGAGGGGAATATAAGAGGTCTGATGTACAACTTAACATAACAATGACATGAAAATTCTATTTCACTGTGAGACTAAAATAGATTTGTGGAGAGAGTTCACAATAAATACAAGTAAGCTGTTTATACATATATAGATATATTTAATTATTCTACTGATTTATAGCCTATTTGATAAATTTTGCAATATGTTCTGTTATTATAGTGTTTTTGTAACAGCAACCAGGCTAGAGTCATTGTTACAAACTAATTCCACTGAAAACTACTATGATGTCCCTCTGTGCATTTGTGAAATAAGGAGAATAAAAACTGTATCTCTATTAGTCCTGTTCTATATATAACATATGATATCATGTATACATGTAATTGTGATGCTGGTAAACCAAGTGCCAGTTCTGGCCAAGGCTGTTGGCTTTAGCTAAGAACTGACAAACTCATAGCTGTAAACCAAACTAGCTTGCCTGTATGTTAGTTTTGTTCAAAGAAGATATTAGTCTTACAAGAATGTATTTAGTGTTTAGACTCTATGAAATGCTTGGTGCATGCATTAATCTTACTTGTAATGTCCGTATTCCATGTAAATTTTGCTTTATAACCTTGAAAATGTTTGCTCTGAACTTCTGAATCCAGGCATGGGAATCTTTCCCTGTCCTGTCCCCCTTCCCGCCCCCCCCAACCCCCACACCCACATCCAGGAGGACTATCAAAAATTAAGTTGTCCAGTGTAAGGCAAAAGCTTTGTTAATTGCCCCCTCCATCCATAGAGAAGTATGTCCAGAAGGTCTTGACCCATCGGTTCGAATACTGGAAGAGGAAAATAAAAATAGTTTACATGAAGATTTTTCATCTCTTTGCTGTTTGAACTCTCCGAGGGCCAGAGACATTAAACGAAGGCAGACATGCCCAGAGGTTGCCCCGGGTCTACTCTGAAAGACATTTTGAATTGATAGATTGCCACATCTCTGTCATCTTTAGGAATCATAGGTGGTAACTCATTTGTGTGTATATGTTTGCTTGCTTTAACCTGTAAATAACTCATTTCTTTTTTCTAGTTAATAATTTTTTAGATAGTTTATTACAGGAGTGACTACGATGTTGTCTTTGATGTAAGAACTAGGGTACCAATTGACTGGTTTCTTAGGACTGGAAGCAACCTGAACATTCTGTGATTTTGGTATAAGTGACCATTTATCACTGTCAGCTTGCCTAGATGGCAAGATAGAGTGGAAAGTCTAAGGGGACTTTCTATGACTCCATGTAAGCCTGTCATAGAGTCCCGGAGTTCACATCTGTTACTGGTTTGGTGAAATCTAATTATAGAACCTATCACCAGTTTGGGGTATCTGCCCTGTTTTTGATGGTCTGTGCTGAAGTAGGCATGCGTGGTCATGAATCACTCCAGACAGCATGACAGTAATAATATATATAAATACACTGTGGTGTGCACACACACGTCCCTTCATATAGTGGGCCAGATTATCTCCCCTGCTCCAGTTGGGTGGTGCAAAAAGAGTGGAAACTTGCCAGATCTTTTCCGTTGTGGCTGCCTTTAGTATGAGGGAGTCCCCAGTGAGCACAGAGCCAGCAGCTCTGCCCTCATCCCACTGCAGCCTCTGGTGTAGGAAGTGTGGCCAGAGCATGTTGAACTTTGGCTAACCCCACTGGTGGAAGAACTAGAGTTTAGAGCAGTCCCCAGGGCTTGGTGCAGCACAGAATTATCCAGAAAATCAGGGACTTGCAACTAGCTATCTGATATCCCCCACCTCTGTTGTGCCAAGTAGAGCTCTGGTGCTGCAGATAAGATGGCCTACGTATATATGTATGTATACAGATTGGAGGTCCCCAAACTGTGGGGATGCACAGGAATGTTCAGAGAGGTGCGATGAGACTCAGGCCAGCCGCCACAGGAGGCAGGGAGGAGCACCACCCAGCCCCGCTCTGCCCCGGCCCCACGGCCAACTGCAGCCCTGCTCTTGGCCCCATGCCTTGCCCCATCCCCAGCATCAGCTGCAGCTCCGAATCTGGCCATGGGTCCAGCTGCCAGCCCCCATCACAGCCTGGCTACGGCTCCACTCCTGCCCCCGGCTCCACTCCCTCCCCCAGCTCCATTCCCAGCCCCCTTACTTACCCCTGTCCACCCTCCCCCCCATCCCAGGAGATGTGGCCCTGCTCCCAGCCTGGGAATGGGGGGAGGTGCAGAAAGTGCAACCCTGAAAAGTTTGGGGACCACTGATAAAGGTAGTATATACTAGTGGTTTTTAACCTGTGGTCCGCAGACCCCTGGGTGTCTGCAGACTGTCTTAAGATTTCCAAAGGGGTCTGTACCTCCATTTGAAATTTTTTGGGGTCCACAAATGAAAAAAGATTGAAAACCACTGGTATAAACTTTCATTATGGATTTTTGTAGTAAAAAAATCTAACATTTTGTTTAGGTAATTTCATACACTATGGTACACTCCAAATACTGATACTAAGTTACAGGACACAGCTGTTTTACTGTGACATCTCACAGGGAATTCATTCTATGACCAATTGCAATTACTGCTACATAATTTGGACAGTATTAGCAAGAGTTCTGCTTAAAAGGGATACATTAAGAGGGATAGATGTTGTTGTGGGGGAGACATGGAAATTTACAATAGGATCATAGGAGCAACAAGAAGGAGATCAGTAGGGGAATCTGCTCAACATCTTAGATGTCTATACACCAATACAAGGAGTATGGAGAATAAACAAAAAAACCCTGAAAGTATTAGTCCATACGCTATATTATGACACTTGGTGTAATAGAGACTTGGTGAGATAACTTTCATGACTAGAATATTAGTGGAGAGAGTATAACTTGTTCAAGAAGGATAAGAAGGGATATACACTTGTTCCGAGGTCCAGAAGTAGATGCAAAGCAGACCAGTTGAAAGAGTCTGGGTAAAAATAAAAGGGTAAAAATAGAGGCAATGTCATAGTAGGGGGCCTACGATAAACCACCAAACCAGGAAGAAGAGGTGACTGAAGCATTTCTAGAATAAATAACAGAAATATCCAAAACTCAAGACCTTGAGGTAATGAGAGACGTTAATTACCCAGATATCTGTTGGAAAAGTAATTGGCAAAACACAAAATGTCTGTTAAGTTCTTGGAATGTATTGGGGACAATTTTTGTTTCAGAAGGTGGAGGAAGTAAGCAGAGAGACAGCCATTTTAGACTTGATTCTGAACAACAGGGAGAAATTTGTTGATCTGAAGGTGGAAGGCACTTTGGGTGAAATTGATCATGAAATGAAAAACACTTGGGAAAGGAAGGAGTGAGAGCAACAGAATAAGGACCAGGCCTTAAATTCTCAGAGATTATTTTCCAGAGTCCTCCACCCCCATTCTGGGCTTCAGCTGTAGGGTGCTTTAGCCCCACAGTGTGCAGGAGGGCGAGGGAAGGAGCCGGGGGTATTGCTCACCAGGGTTCTGATGGGTTTGAAAATATTTACCAGAGCTCTGTCCCAGACAGCTCCAGCTTAATTTAAGACACCATAAGGACAGTGGACTTTAAAAAAGCAATCTTTAACAAAAATGTAGAGAACTGGTAGTAAGGTCCCATGAGAAGAAAATCTAAGGGAAAAAGGAGTTCCTGAGAGCTGGCAGTTTCTCAAACAGACATCAAAAGAACAACTGCAAACTGTCCCAATGTGAAGGAAAGATAGGGAAGAAGCCACTATGGTTCCATCAGGAGCTCTTTAATGACCTGAAAATCAAAAAAAGGAATCCTACAAAAAGGAGAAACATGGACAAATTGCTGAGGAGGAGTACAAAAGATTAGCACATGCATGTAGGGACAAAATCAGAAAGGCTAAGGCACAAAATGAGTTACACCTAGCAAGTGATGTAAAAGGGACCTCATGAGGTCATCTAGTCCAATCCCTTGCTCAAAACAGGACCAATTCCCAACTAAATCATCCCAGCCAGAGCTTTGCCAAGCCTGATCTTAAAAACCTTTAAGGAAGGAGATTCCACCACCTCCCTAGGTAACCAATTCTAGTGCTTCACCACACTCCTAGTGAAAAAGTTTTTCATAATATCCAATCTAAACTTCCTCCACTGCAACTTGAGACCATTACTCCTTGTTCTGTCATCTGGTACAACTGAGAACAGTCTAGATCCATCCTCTTTGGAACGCCCTTTCAGGTAGTTGAAAGCAGCTATCAAATCCCCCCTCATCCTTCTCTTCTGCAGACTAAATAATCCTAGTTCCCTCAGCCTCTCCTCATAAGTCATGTGTTCCAGCTCCCTAAACATTTTTGTTGCTCTCTGCTGGACTTTTTCCAACTTTTCCACATCCTTCTTGTAGTGTGGGGCCCAAAACTGGAAACAGTAATCCAGATGAGGCCTCACCAATGCTGAATAGATAGGAATGATCATTTCCCTCGACCTCCTGGCAATGCCCCTACTTATACAGCCCAAAATGCTGTTAGCCTTCTTGGCAACAAGATCACACTGTTGACTCATATCCAGCTTCTCATCCACTGTAATCTCTAGGTCCTTTTCTGCAGAACTGCTGCCTCGCCATTCAGTCCCTAGTCTGTGGCAGTATATGGGATTCTTCCATTCTAAATGCAGGACTCTGCACTTGTCCTTGTTGAACCTCATCAGATTTATTTTGGCTCAATCCTCTAATTTATCTAGGTCCCTCTGTATCCTATCTCTACCTTCCAGCATATCTACCACTCCTCCCAGTTTAGTGTCATCTACAAACTTGCTCTGTCACTAGGTTGCTTCCCCCATTCAGTAAGGGCCCATGCTTTCCCTGACCTTCTTCTTGTTGGTAACATACCTGTAGAAACCCTTTTTGTTACTCTTAACATCCCTTGCTAGCTGCAACTCCAAGTATGATTTGGCCTTCCTGATTTCACTCCTGCGTGCCTGAGCAACATTCTTATACTCCTCCCTGGTCATCTGTCCAATCTTCCACTTCTTGTAAGCTTCTTTTTTGTGTTTAAGAATACCAAGGATTTCACTGTTAATCCAAGCTGGTTGCCTGCCATATTTACTATTCTTTCTACACATCGGGATGGTTTGTTCCTGCAACCTCAATAAGGATTCTTTAAAATACAGCCAGCTCTCCTGGACTCCTTTCCCCCTCATGTTATTCTCCCAGGGAATCCTGCCCATCAGTTCCCTGAGGGCATCAAAGTCTGCTTTTCTGAAGTCCACGATTCGTGTCCTGCTGCTCTCCTTTCTTCCTTGTGTCATGATCCTGAACTCAATCACCTCATGGTCACTGCCTCCCAGATTCCCATCCACTTTTGCTTCCCCTACTAATTCTTCTCTGTTTGTGAGCAGCAGGTCAAGAAGAGCTCTGCCCCTAGCTGGTTCCTCCAGCACTTGCACCAGGAAACGGTCCCCTACACTTTCCAAAAATAAGATGTGTTTTTTTAAATACATTATGAGCAACAGAAAGACAACGGAAAGTATAGGATCTTACTTAGAAAGGAAAAAGTGCTAAAAGCAGATGACATCAAGTTGCTTAATGCCTATTTTGATTCATTCTTCAGGAAAAAGGTTAATGGTGACCAGATACTTAACACAATTCATATTAACAAGGGGGAAGTAACAAGCCAAAATAGGGAAAGAAAAGGTTAAAGTATATTTAGGTAAGTTGGATATATATAAGTTGGCAGGGCCTCATGAATTTCATTTTAGGGTACTTAAGGAACTAGCTGAAGCAATCTCGAAACCGTTAACAGTTATTTTTGAGAATTCATGGAGGATGGGTGAGGTCCCAGAGGATTGAAGGGCAAACATAGTACTTATCTTTAAAAATGGGAACAAGGAGGACCCAGTATATTATTGAGCAGTCAGCCTGACTTTGATACTGGCAAAGATCCTAGAACAAATCATTAAACAACCAATTTGTAACGACTTGGAGGATAGTAGGATTATAAAGAATAGCCAGTGTGGATGTGTGAACAATAAATCATGCCAAACCAATCTAATTTCCTTCTCTAACAGAGCTACTGGCCCAGTGGATAGTAGGGAATCAATAGACATGATATACTTCATTTTAATAAGGCTTTTTACAGACACACATGGCATTCTCATAAGCAAATTAGGGAAATGCTGTCTAGATGAAATCCCTGGAAGGTGGGTGCACAACTGGTTGAAAGACCATGCTCAAAGAGTAGTTATCAATGTTTCACTATCAAACTAGGAGGGCATATCTAGTGAGGTTCCACAAGGATCAGTCCTGGGTTGAATACTATTCAATATTTTCATCAGTGACTTGGATATTAGAGTGGAGAGAATTTATAAAATTTGCAGCTCCAAGCTGGGATGGGTTGCAAACACTCTGGAAGGCAGTGTTCAAATTCAAAACTACCTTGACAAATTGGAGAATTGGTCTGAAATCAGCAAGATGAAATACAGTAAAAGACAAGTGCAAAGTACTTCACTTAGGAAGGGAAAAAAATCAAACGCACAGCTACAAACTGGGGAATGAGTAGCTAGATGCTTCTGAAAAGAAGATGGGATTCTTGTGGATCACTAATTGAATACAAGTAAAAAATGTTATATGGATGCAAAAAGGCTAACAACATTCTGGAGCATATTAACAGTAGTGTCATATGCAAGACACTCTATTCAGCACTGGTGAGTCCTCAGCTGGAATACTGTGTGCAATTCTAGGTGCCACATTTTAGGAAAGATGTGAACAAAATTTGAGAGAGTCCAAAGGAGCGAAGCAAAAAAATGATAAAAGATTAAAAAAAACCCTGACCTATGAGGAAAGGCTAAAAAAAACTTGGCATGCTTAATCTTGAGAAAAGATGACTGAAGAGAAAACTGATAAGAGTCTTCAAATACATTAATGGCTGTTATAAAGAAGACTGTGATCAATTGTTCTCCATGTCCAGTTAAGTTAGGACAAGAAGTAATGGGGCTTAATCTGCAGCAAAGGAGATTTAGGTTACATACTAGGAGAAACTTTCTGACTATTAGGGTAGTCAAGCACTGGAAAAGGCTTCCAAGGGAGGTGGTGGAATCCCCATCACTGGAGATTTTAAAGGACAGGTTGGACAAACACCTGTCAGGAATGGTCTAGGTTTACTTGGTCCTGTGTTAGCACAGGGGGCTGGACTCAATGACTTCTGAAGGTCCCTTCCAGCCCTGCATTTTCATGATTTAACCAGTTCCAAGGGGTAAATTCTTTTTAGTCTTTTTTGTTTGTTTGAAGGCCTCTTTGTTTTACTGCAACTGTGGTTTAACCTATAGAATACACAGCTACTATGATGTCACAATTAAGAGGATTCTACATGTGTAATATATTTCAGTTACAAGTGCAGCAGGAAAATCTCATGCACAACTGAATATTTGCAGTAAAGCAACCTCATCAATCGAGTCAGAGAAGGAGAAGAATATGAAAAAAAGGAATGAGAAATTGTAGGACTCAGAAAGAAGGCATCTGTTGGAGTGTTTAAGGACACTGGCACAATTTATCAGTGCTGCATGATCCAGACAGCAAAGAGGGAAAAGAGCACAGATGATCATAAGGTATCATTCTGTGAAATATTAAAAAAAGCAATGCACCAAAACTCTCCCACTTACTTCCTTAATTTTGTTATCCCCACTTCACCACCCTTACTTTCTATTGCTATGAATATTTGCTGCATGACCCCTCCCGAAAGCCAGATGAAGTCTAAGGAAAGTCACCCCCTACCCCATCTGCTCTCAGCAGAGATGAGTTGGAGGGTGATAGACTGACCCTAATCTCTGCAGCAACGCAGCTTGATTTTTTTAGCTTTCATACTGGATCTTGTGACAAACGGAAATTTAGCAGAAGCTTGAAATAGATGGAAGAAAACATTTAAAAACAAAGGGTTTCATTAAATATCAAATGAATAAAACAATCAATATTGTTATGTATTGGGGAGAAAGGATGCTATGGCACTGAACTGGCACTTGGGATGCTGAGTCAGTTCCTAGGACATCCACAGACTTCCTGTATGACTTCAGGCAAGTTACCTAATCTCTCTGTATCTCTGTTCCCTCTCAGTAAAATGGGATAATGCCACCTCACTCTCAGGGTTGTTGTGAGGATAAATTTATCAACATTTGTGAGGCGTTCAACTACTATGGCGGTGATAGCCATGTATGTAGATATGAATAAAACCCATTTTCTGACAGTTTCTCTGTGTCTCATGCTGCCACAGGCTATCCTGTTTGACACAGAAATCAGTGTGTCTCCTCACAGAATGTAGTTCTTACTTGTGCTTCAGAATAAAAAGGGTCCTAATTACAGTGTATGTGCTGGTCCACCGCAAGTTATCACATAAGGGGCTGATCCTGCAGTTGATCCTCACAATTACTGAAATCAACAGGGCTCTGTACAGGAATTAGGTTCAGTCTTTGTGGATTTGACTGCAGGATCAAGGCCTAAGACTTGGATGCTCTTCGGAGTTGGAGCCATGTCTTCTTATATGTTTGCACATCACCTAGCCCAATGGTACCCTGATCCTGAATGAGACCTTTGGGTGCTATTGCAGTACAAAAGATAACAACTTTGTCTACTTTTTCCTCAAGGACCAGTATGAATAAAAATATTTTCTAAACAGTTTAATTTCTTAAACCTATAAAAAACCCATCTTTTACTAGCTAAGGTAAAGGAAATGCCATTTTTACCAGTGGTATTACTGCAGCAAATATACCTGATCAGAACACATATGTCATGTCACTGTCAACTTAATATGACTGTGTAGGAATGGAAGAAATAGCAGGTGATATATATATACACATAAGTTGTATTTATTTATTTAACTGAAATGACTGTTTAAAATTACAAGCATTAAAAGAAGCAAGAAAGGACACTGCAGTACCAAAGGCTTGTGAATCATTTTTACCTTCAGTTTAAATTGAAGTAGGTGTCACTTGTCCAGGAAATAAGGTGAAGCCACAGCAGCTTGGAAAGATCCAGATGATTGCAAAGAGGCCAATCCTAACAGACAGCCTTCACTTTATTTTTCTCTAACTAGAGCTGAGGTTTAATTCTTGAAAACTGGAGCCTGATTAGAAAAAAATATCATTTGTAAGAAAACTTTTCTGTTAAAAAAAGCCTAATTTTACTCAGAGTTTTGACATCTTCAGAGCACTGGCAAAGTGACAGCTCTATTCTCAAAGGTTTATTAAAGTACATTGTCCTAAAGACAATGGCATATTGTACTGATTTAAAACAGAATAAGAAAAGAAATAGTATCAAATACTTTCCCCTATCATTAAGGTCTATCTTTCTGTCAAAACTAAATTTTCTTGCTGCAAGCATATATATTTTGAGGTTAAAATATTATATTTTTATTTGTATTTAACAACATATACTTTTAATAAGGCATTTCAGGGCAGTCAATGTTTTCTACCAAAAATCAATTACTACAGGTATCAGATATTAAAGATTTTAACATCATTATGTTCTGCCTTTGGATCTAATTGCAAATCATCACACCAAGCTCAGTGATTCCTTCAGCTCATGGAGTCTCATCTAAATCCCACTGAAGTCAGTGGGAGGATTTCCATGACTTCACTGGGTTTTGGTTGAGGCCCTTAGCCCTATTCACTGAAACAGAAGTGCACACAGAGTAAGTACTGTTCTCAGTAGTAGGTGGATCAGACCCTTTGACAAGAGAAAGTCCAGTAAACTGAGGAATCATATGCTATATGTAGGAATACATTTTTAGAGTAAGGCACACTCATTTTACATACTACATCAGATCTTCAGTTGCAGCCTTAGAGTGCTAGGCACAGCTGTGGAGGACAGGTCAAGGGCAAGCTATCTCTGTGTCCCCTGATTATGGGGCTGCTCTACTTAGGGCCAGAGTCCTGTGAGAACAGCATGAATGCCTTACTAACTTGTGCCAATTACTAACAGCACCAAGGGGCTGTTTTGGCAACCAGGGTTCAACCAGACACAGGGATATCCAGCAGGTCACACCCTGTTTCCCTAGTTGCAGGAAAAGGGAGTGTATGAACCACTGGCATTTCTCCTTGCACACAGGACATCCCCTGTAGGACCTGCTAGAATGGTTTCAGGCCTGCTTCACACCTGCCAAGTGGCACAAAACAAGAAGAGGATCTGACTCAGTACATAGAAACTTAAGAAGTTCACATTAAAATAACAGACTTATAACAATAATTTAGGCTTTGTTTTACATCTGCCTTAATGCAGACCTTGTAGCGTATGTATTTAGTCAGACGGTTGTAAAACATGGACCTAGTTGTGTGATCCCTTAGTGATGTATCTATTCCTTACTTGCGTGAGCAGTCCCATTGAACAGCGTTACATTGCTTCTGCAAGTAGAGACTATATGCATTATTAAGAATTCAGAGGACTGGATCCATCTATTCTCATATATATTGAGTTCAAGATCACTTGAACAGCTTTTGCCACTTTTAAAACACTGAGTAACAAATATTTTATCCTATTTCTCCCCCTAAAGTTCATAATTACTGGTTAAATAATAGCTACTCCCAAAGAAGGCTTGGTGAACGGTAATCCACAATGCAAAAGTATATTTTCAGACATTCAATAGCTCGTCAATGTGACATACAATCTTCCAGGCAAATTCATTAGGCCCAGAATTAAATACTTACTTTTATGGAAAATATAGGAAGAGAAACCTCATCCTTTGTCAACGATACTTTTGTTAACCAAGACTTTGCCAGATTTGCAGCATGTCAAAACCAGTACTTTCCTCGGCCATTTAAGTACCAAGAATGCACACTCATTGTTAATAACGAGCTTCCGCTTGCATGTGACAAAACAGCTAGCTGGCTAGTCAGCCTCAGTCAGTGTCTATTTATGGCACAATGTCAAAAAAGAATGTCCTTCATTTGTGACTCAACAATAATGAACATGGCTAAGTCTAAAAATTAACAAAAGAAAGTGAACAGCTTTTTAAATTCTGAAGAACATTAGATTCTGGTGTCCTTTTTGTTCTGATTGTTGTGGCTTAACACTATGAAAAGACCACCTGTTGGGCTGCCATTTTGTGATTCTATTAAATGCAGTGATTGCATAAAAGAACACTTTCCAAAATAACCTAGTATTATTATTCACTTATTTTATAGTAAATCTGCATTCAAGACCTGCAGAAAAGTATCAGGCTTTTTCCTAAGTGAAGTTTAAAGCTGTAAGTCCTCTATAAATGCACACTTACTGCAGATGCATGATTTTATAGTCACAACCATGATACTTTACAATGAGTTCAAGTAAACCTTTAATGTGGCAATTAGGGTTCATATAGTATAAAACTAACATATTATAAATGACATAAAACTGATATAGCTTCTGATAATTAGACTAATGAAGATTACACTGAAACTATACAGCAGTATAAATTCATATTTTAATTACATGAACCTAATATTTTTAGGGACATACAAGCTATTTTTATAACATTTGTGATTTAATTTGTTTATGCTAATAAGAATGCATGGTGTATGTGCTAGAATCTCATATGGGCATTTTTTTATGAGAACAGTTTAATATGAGGAAAGTTTATAATAAAGAAAATTATTTCAGCTATCTGAAATCTACGGTAAGGTGAAAGAAGAAAAAAGTTTTCTTTAATGTTCATAAAGTGCTTTGGTGAAAGGGTCTATATAAATTCAAAGTATTATTATTAGAGGAAGAAAACTCAACATGAATGCTACCAAACCACAAAAATATAGGGTATTAATAGCAATGTCTTGATTTTGAATAATTACATTTAACAGAATATTTTGTAAACATTGATTCAACCAAGTTATTAGTTCTTAAGTATCAAATATGTGAGTGAGGAGAGTCCATTTACTCAGTTTAACATTTCTTAGCATACTACATAAAACTATCATCGTTTAGTATACATGTATATAATGTGAATTAATGAAGCAAAACTTTTAATCGGTGTTAAATTTTCCCTGTTGAGAACAATTGTCAGTAATAATGTCCAAACAACAGACAGTATAAGAAAACTTTAAAAATATGGTTTCCTCTTACTTACCTCCATGATGAATTATTTTCGTACTCCTTTTTATACACACCTAAATTTTTCTTAATGTATAGATTTAAATGTGGAATTTTAATTTTTTGCATCACAAAGAATTAATGACTGAATTCTGCAAATGCTTATTAATAGTATATTTTGTATTACAATGAATAATGAGCCTACTCACTGTATTTTTAAAATATATATCTATTTATTGCCTGGCAATTCCAATCAGAATCAGGGCCCCCTTGTGCTAGGTGCTGTACAATAACATAGGCCTTGTCTACACTGGCCATGGCATGTAGGGTATGTGTAGCTACATGCCACAGTGTAAAGCAGACTGTGACCACACTCTGGAGTGGAGCTATGTATGGCAGTGAAAGACTGTGGCAGGAGGAGGCAGTGGGGAAAGGCTAGATCAGTGGGGAGCTGCCTGCCTGAGCAGTTCCCAACTTCCTCTCCCCTGCCAGAGCCCTTTCCTGCTGCCAAAGCCTTTCACTGCAGTGGGAGGAGTCTCTTGGCAGCTGGGAGGCAGAAGGACACTACACCGCTAAAAAGAGTAGTATAGACATGAGAGGCACTGCTGGTGTGTGGAGAGAACAGTATAGGGTATGTACCCTAGGGTTCTGGTGTGTCTTTACAGTGCCTTAATATCTACACTGCATTTATACCCATGCTTGCTGAACATGCAGTGTCTATACTATATACGCCCCAGTAACTGTAGACATAGAGAGAGTGTTAGCTCCTCAGCTGGTATAAATGGTATAAAAGTTCCATTGACATCCATGGGGATATACCAGTTTACACTAACAGAAGAAATGGCTCACAGTAAAAGACTGTCCCTGCCCAAACCACTTACAGTCTAGTAGTGATAATAATAAATAATACACCAGACTGACTGTGTTTGCAGGACCAGGCTATACGTCTGTAAGGTGGCAAATTTCAGTGGATTTCCTTAATTTTGGGTTTGTTCCCAAGAACATTTTAAAGTGGAACTAGTGTGTTAGAGTTGTCTTTAAGTTTTTAATTTTGTTTTCCTTCTTGGCTTTCACCATTGATAGCAACCTGATGTGGTCAGCTTCAAAGGTTTTACTTTTTCACTTTGTATATTTTATCACAATAGATCCTTAAAGCCAGCACGGTGGGTTTATTTTTTTTAGTTTTTTCTTTAAATTGTCACTCTCTATTTTGTAAACAAGCTACAATGCCACAGAGAATTATGACTTGTAAACATTAACAAGTGAAAGAAGGCAAGGAGCTGGATGAATTAACAAAAAGCTCCTATTCACAAAGAACTTGATCCTTCAGTCCTCAGGCAAAACTCCAAGAAAACAGTGTGAGTTTCACCTGAATAAGGACTGCAGAATTGGGCCCAGACATATAATCAGTTTTCAATGGTTAGTGAAGTGAGAAATATACAAAAGTAATTTGACATATTTCCACATCTGTTGATACACAAACAAAGATTATACTAAATTATTTGGATAAATTCTGCCCTTTCTTACATCTTATGCATCATCAGAGAAGTCAGTGTGGTTGCACATCTGTAAATGAGAACAGAAATGTACTGCTGTCATACACAGGATAAAATTTACTTCACCTCCTAAAAAACAGTGCTTGTTTTGTTCGTAGAAATCCAGTTTAATGTAACATTTACTATCTTGGAATTTTAAAAAGAAAATGTGCTTTGTTTCATCTTTAACTGTATGGTTTTTATATGTCAAGCACATTTGCGTGGTAAGCAAATTTCCAACATGTGGTTGAAATATATTTTATCTGGAGAAGAATGTGTTTTCTTATGAATATCTGTCTAGCAAAGAAAAGCAGTGCAAAATAGAATAGTGTACAATGCACCAGTATAAATTAATGTCTGGGTTTATTGTTCACTGTAATGTAAAGAGTATGTACTGCGCACTTAAGTATTGTATTATGGACTTATGGAAACTGAGTCTAGCAAGCAGAAATGGCTTATGACTGAATAAAAATATGTATCTTTATGAGAGATACAATATGTTTGGAACCCTGAGGGTTAATGAGAGGTAAGCTTGTGAAGGGGGAGATGAGATGAAGGAAATAAAAGACGCTGAATAGATGAAAGAAGTGATTCAATGGGAGGCTTTGTTGGTCACAGCTAGGTGTCAGAAACAAACTAGAAAAATGGGAACTGCTTTAACACTGGGAGGAAAATAAAAAAAGAACTTATATCACATACTAAAAAGAGAAAGAAAATAAGAAATAATAAAAGGCTTTCACGCTTTCTCCAGGGTATGTCTATGGAAAAAATAAAGCAAGCAAGAGCAAAAGAAAGCCCTGAAATTGAATTCCTCTCTAAAGGTATCTTGTGGAGAAGGATTCATTGTCCCATCCTTTTCACATGAAGAATTTAATTTTACATTCCCTTTATCTGTCTTGAGATACACTTCCAGTTACTCTACATTGATTCTCCCCCCCTCCCCCGCCCCTTAAGTAACCTCTGTTAGTGGAGGAACAGTTAGAATGGAGGGAACACAGTCCTGAATAAAAGCAGGCCCTTTCCCATTCTGATTTTTGCCTAAACTTTAGAGCTGCACTTGATGAGGGAACGAATTTTTATTCATGACCATTTGGGGAAATTGCCGTTCTCCAATTCCCCCCCCCCTCCATTTTTTAATACCTGATGTGCTGAGAAATCACTTCAGGAGCATTCATCTCCCAAAATAGGTTATTTCTTATAAAACTGCATTACTAATTAACCTATAATTAACTTTAATAAACTCATAAAAGAAGTATTTTGTATTTTCCCATTAGCTATTTCTCAAATGACACTAAAAATGCAGTTCACAAAATTTCTTTATAATAAAATGAGAAAATACCAGTTATTTTTAGTGTCAGGAACATTCCAGTTACCATATCAGATTTGTTATGTTTGTCACCATCCCCCATGATTTCTTAAGATAGCTTCCCTGGTATTAAGCTTCCCTCTGGTGCCCATAGCAACATACTGAAATGTTATTGAAGGGTTTCCAGGATTCCTTATAAAATAAGCTGTTGATTCTGCAGACCTTGCACACACAGCCACTTATATCGGATTCACAACCTGAGTCCTCACATCCGAAATTCACTGACACGCAAGCTGATCACTGACTTTCATAAACATCATTACTGATTAAAGACATTACGTAATAATGGATTTTTCCACCATAGCAATCAAGACATTTGCTTTTAATATTAACCTAAATTGTCAGAGTAACATGCAGTTTTAAAAATTTTGTCTAACTTTTCCTTTTTTTTTTTTTTTTTTTTAACGAACTGCCATACTGGGTCAGACCAAAGGTCCATCTAGCCCTGAACAGAACAGGCAGTCATCAATTGATCCATCCCCTGTTGCCCATTCCCATAATGCTCATTCTCATAATACTCTACCATGTACAAGCATATTTGATGCATGTAGGTCTGTGCTGTGCAGTCTGTGGCCAAGAGGTCACTTTTGGCTCTTGAGGGCTACTGTGTGAAATTAAAAAAAGTATCCGATTATGAACAGAAAATGAGATTTTTACAATGGAGTGTCTGAATCAGCCCCATTTTTATGCATGTTACTTCTCAACTGCTTCCAGCCACATCACCAGGAGCAGCTCCAGTACAAGCAGGAATGCTTGTAGCAACTGTTGCCTCTGCCCTTCCATAGTTGCTCAGCAGCTCCCCTGCTGGTCACTTGTCATATTACATGGGAGAAAGGCAAGAGTAGCAAGAAAACTTGATTGGCTTTGTCTGAGCCTAAGGGAGGATTTAATGAATGGAGGCTCCTCGTGTCCCACACAGCCATCCAGGAGAGGAGGAGATGAATCTGGCCAATTACAGCTCCCAGAATTTTAATTGGTCCAATAAATCATACACCAGCTTGGGATAGCTCGAGCTTGGTCACTCCAGCTACTCTCTGTTCTGATTTGTAACACATCACCTGTGCTATAGGAGATGGTTGCTACCCTGTGCCAAAGGCATCACCAACAGGGCACATGTGGATTGTTTCTGCTCCTTTTGTGCCACCTGAGGGATGCAAAGGGAATGGAAAGGGCAAAGAATCTGCCCCAAAGTATGCATGATAGCCCCATTGCTCCCTTTGAAAAAAATGTGTATGATTCTCAGGCTGAACAAGGTAGAGACCTCTAACAGATACAGTAGAATGCTTGCTAACTTGCAGTATTTGTTGGAGAGCCATTGACTTTTACCTGGTTTTTGCAATCATTTTGCAAATTAAAAAAAAAATAAGGATACTGCATCACAAAAGGTTCTTTATTTTGAACAAGAAGTTTCATTTGAATTCTGTATTATACTACATAGCAAACTAATAAATAGACCCTTTTTTTTTAAACAGCTGTGAAAGTGCTGTAGTGAGGTCTCCATTTACTGAACTCTGCTATTCAATTTTTCCTGGGTAGTTAAGTGAGTGCACTTTTAAAATTATATTTAGTGACATTAATCAAGATCTTGGATTAGAACTATGATAACTCAAACAGACAGCAATAGGTTCTGCGGTAACATTTGGATAAAGACTTGTAATCACATATATATTTGGCAGTTATATACTGTGAATACAGAGATTCATCAGAGTTCAATAACTGTTTCTCTCTAAAGATATCCAGAAAACAGGATGGAAATATTTGGGCCATATTAAGAATGAAGCCAGAGTATCTGCAATGGCAAGCATGCCATTGGACAACTGGAGGAACACATAAGAGGGGCCATCTGAACATAATAATCCCACCAGCAAATTCCTTAGAGGGAAAATTTAACAAAGGTACTTAATGTAGAAAAGATGCAAAGAGAGGCTCTGGGTAGTCAAGGATGGCGGAGCCATGTTGGTGCCCTAAGCAATGGTGTGGGAAGGACTGAGATTCAGACATGTTGTATACGTGGCTTGTATTCTGAACAGAAAAACTGAATGTGGAAAAATAGGCAGGAACTTGGAACTAAATTAAAAGAAGCTAGACCACATAGTGCTCTGACTTACATTTACTTTAACTGAGCCATTCTAGATTTATACTAATACAAATGAGAGCAGAATCTGGCCCACTATTTCTTGGAATATATCATGGTTCCTTCTTCTTCCAACACTCAAAAGAAGTTCATACCAAAAACTAACACTGATTATTATTCTGAAATTTAATTCCAATTTATAACATTTTCCAAAAACAAATTGCTCTCTAGATGTCCTTATTCTACCCTGTTACATTTGTATGACAATATGAATGATTTCTTATACTACTGTTAGATAAAAAAAGATGATCTGCTGCCACTCTTCTTTCTTACACAATGTCAATGGGGAATTAATTTAATTAATAATTAGTCACTCTCACTCCTCATTTAGCCTTGATCCTGCAGTTCTTATTCTGGCAAAACTCAGCCTCCCAAAGTTTCTTTTAGATATTGGACTAGATGGGTTTAAGACAGTTTACATTAGCTGAAGATTTTGCCCATTGTATTTGGTTCTGAACAAGTGGCAAGGAAAAAACATATATACAACCAGTTTACCACGAATATATGATTGCTTTTTGTGTGAGCTCCTTTATTCATTATTAAGTGGAAGTTTTTCTTATGTTAAAAACAGATTAATAATTATTCCAAAAGATAAAATAAAATTCCATCTGGATGGATTCTAACTGGAAGTTGCAATCTGAATTACTTCCCCCTCCCAATACACACACTAATAGTGCAATAGTTAAGAAAAAAAGAAGTTTCTTTAGAAAATACATTCAGCCCAGAATGTTAACAAAGCAGCAGGTTCATTCAGGGCCCCATTTTTCTTGTATTTAAGATTCTTTAATATGCTGCTTACTCCCATCTCAGAAAGGTCTGACACAAAGCGCCTGATTCTCCATTGCAGTTCTCTAGTTTATGTCAGTATACTGACATTTAATTCAATCAATTTAAATTGGTGAAAAAACTCTTCAGGATGGAGACTGATTCTTACTAAATGGTTTGTACAGCCCCTAGCACAATGATGCCCCAGCCTTCAATGTGACATCTAGGTGCTATTTTAGTATAATTAACTGCTGTAATAATGGTGAATCAGGCACAACCAGTATTTTCTTTGATTAATTATTTAAAAATTATCTAATTAGGGAACACAATCATAGAGTTAGAGATGGAAAAGTTCTATTAAATTATGAGGCCTGTACTTTACAATATACTATTTTCCAGTCCTTAGTCTAGTCTAGTTTTCAATGTTTCTCAGAACAGAGCTTCCAGCAGTCCCTTTGGAAAAATATTTCACAATCTACATCTGACTCTGGGACAAAGTTTTTGCTGATGGTCAGCCTAAATTTTCCTCTTTGTAAATTGTCTATCATTATTCTCTGTTTACTATGCTAAAGAAGCCCATTCCCTCTTCGAGTTACATCCTACTTTGTTACTACTTGGCCATGCTGAACAAATTTAGTTTTTTCTTTAAAATAAAGGAAACCAAAATTGTTGGCGCTACAAGTTATCAGATATACAAGATAAGAGAATACAGCTTAGCTGAGGCAATATAAATGATGAGTTCCATATACTAAAATTATAAAAGTTACCTGACTGAGTAGTTTTTATTTAGCGCATCCTATTTATCTAAGCTACATGTTTAATTCTTGTAATCTCTCTTTATAAGCAAATCCCTCCAGCCTCTTAATAATTTTTTTCTGCTCTCCTCTCAATTCCCTTTTGTTTGCCTAAATATTTCTAATATAAAGAGGAGCCCAGACTGAATACATCAGTTTAATCAGCATTGCATAGGATTGATAGGAAAAAGGAGTTGGGATGAATATGGCTAACTTACGACAGGGAACACATTTCCACACACATTACAACAAAAACATTTAAAATTATGTCAAAATGTCCTTAGCTCTCAAAACTAAGAGCTCAAAATCTATATTGTTCAGTTGTAAAATAAAGACAAAGCCATTTCTAGTTAGGCAAATTTTGTCTGAATAATAATTAGAGAAAAGGAATATTTTAAGAATGGTTTCAAAATATTTCCTTTATGATAAGTAAATGAATATCCAGTCTGAAAACACCATTCTGTCTCCCCCGCTTCTCCTTTAAGACTACCTTTCTCTTTGCCAGTATAGCAAAACTGTTGTGAATTTCATTACAAGGGTGCCCTATAACACCAGGTGACAGGCATTCAGAACGCTACATAAATGCCAGTAACAGATGCGAATAAAAGTAAAGCCCAACGTTTCAAAATGTGGCCTGTCTGTGCATCTTTGCTTACACATTTTTCTGCATTACTACCTGAATGCTCAAATAATAGAAATATATATATATGAATCCCATGTGTTCACACAAGACATGCATTGAGTGCAAATGGGTTTTGCATGTGGAAATATTATCATTTGTGTGTACAACTGATAACACCTCCCCCCCAAAAAGTTGCATTTTATAAGCCAAAGCTCCCACTGACTTCAGTGCTGCAGGATCAGACCCTTAGAGGTCACAGGATGCTATTATAGAAAATGAATGATAGCTTGAGTCCCCTTTGAAAACTTGGCTGACATTATAAATTAAGTATTTGTTGTATTACCTTTCTGCCTTTAAAACTAAAGCTGATAATATTTTCCTAGAATAAGCATAGTCTAGTAACATTAGTATGGAAAAAGATCCCCTCCACTTTCTATGTTTTTTCTGTGAATACAATATCAGCATAACCCATACTCATTGATTAAGCTATGTTTCTCCCACTGGCTAGCCAAACCAGAAGTGTTACTATTTATGTGTATTGTGATAGTAGCTAGTGGCCCCAATCATGGATCAGGGTACCACTATGCTAGACATCTCACACAAACAGAGCAAAAAGACTCTGTCCTGACAAGCGTACAATCTATGTACAATACAAACACTTTGTATTTTAGAACACTGAAACAAAGAACAATAAGCACAAGATTCTTAAAACTTTTTTCAGAAAGTTGATAGTATGTTTAATCTAAACCAATTACAATGTAAAAACAAAATTTCATATTTTCTAAAGAGCTAATCTGATTGTACAAAATGTGAGTATGCACTAATATATATTTACACACACATATTATATAGTGTGTATATAAATACACACACATACACACACAACACAGATTAAATGAATTTAAAAAAAAAAAGCCTTCCAGTCTGTATACATATTTACTATTAAGATTCAGAAAAGCTAAACAGATGTTTAACCTCAGGATCCCACTTAAGTTCACAAAGACAGACCCTAAGAATGATTCTGATGTTCCTGTTCCATTCAGTCTTCAGTTTTTAGAGAGAGACATACACGTGTGTACATATTATAACCGTATATATAGAGATACACACACTCATTATGTATAATATTATGTATATATAATTTTTTATCCTTAATGGAGAACTTGAACTGCAAACAGTCATGTCAGAACTTAGATGGTTAACATTCACTTCTTGCTGTTTTATTGCATATTACTGTGTGCTCCTGAGCAGCAGGAGCAGATTCAAGCAATTACAATCAAGTCAGGGCACACGCCGTGGCTGAGCAACACGATCATGATGAGGATACTGATGAGGCACTTATCAAAAACCCCACATCATCCACACTCATCAGCCACAACATGTCACCCCAAATGAGGCATCAGCTGCCTTCAAAAGGCTCATTGCACACTGTTTACAGCTTTCTTCGGACCCACTTTTGATTTTGCGGTCAGGGCTTAGTTCAAACAGCAGCTGACTGGCAATGGCAAGTCTCAGGGTTCACTACAGCTTACTGCCTGGGATCAGTGTTTTTACACTGGGGCTGACCAAAGGAGAAAAAAGGTTCCAGTTCAAATCCTCTAAAATCCTGGTCCCTCTATCAGAATGGATTGTTAATTATACCAAAAATGTATATTGATGACTCTGAAATCAGGTTGGGAGTGGAGAAAAGCAAACAAACAAATCCCCAAAATATTGTATAGTTTTCAATTTGCTCTTTTTAAAAATAGGTAATTGGCAATAGAATTTCAAATATAAACACTCTGAGCCCAGATTCTCACTTACACTAATACCTCTTTACACCACTTTGGCAGGATAAAGGTGCCGCAAAGTAATTTACCTTGTCCTTCAGCTACTAGTCCAGGAGAAATTTGGTCTAGCTGTATATTATTTACTTATTTCATAGCTCCATTTCACTTGTAGATCGGTGAGGAGGGAAGTATTTTTTCTATACCACGTTTCATCTGAGTATCTCAAGGTGCTTTACAAAAGTAATTGCTATAACACCCAATTGAAATAGGTACCACAATAATTTAGTATATTTATTTTACAGATGGGTAAACTGAGGAACAGAGACTTACACAACTCACCCAACCTCACAAGGCACTAAGATAGAAATAAAACCTAAGTCCTGCTCCCAATCTACTGATTTAGTTATTAAAAAGACACACACCCCTCTCTTTTTCAGCTTGGATGTAGGAATTGGATGCATATTTTGCTATTTTAAGGTGCAAAACAGTTTTGTTTCCCCATTGGTTCTCATGTTTCAGAATGTAATAAACTTAAAACATTCTATGATATGTTGTAACAGCATATTTTTATTATGAATATTTTAAAACAATGCATAAGGGACCCCATGTATTATTTCCTACATTTGTTATTATGCATGTTTATTTTCTGGCTGCTTTTAGCTATCACCTGCATAATGGCAGGTTGGTAATACAGATATGTGGTGCCTCCTGTTTTTCTTCTTGCTCTGCATGTTTACTAAGCCTTAGTGTAATGATAGATAGAGGACAAGTATTTTTCAGAAGAGAGACAGGAATGGTTGCAGTAGGAAAAAAAAGGTGAATCTACGCTATCCATTTACAAATCTCATAATTAATTTACTAGAGCCAGGGCTTTATTTCCCAGGAAAGCAAATATTCCACATAATTCTTTCAAGTAACAAATTTCCTCACTATAACTTCTAAACAAGGGGAGAGTGGAAGGGGTGTGGGGGTGTGTATGGATATATAGAAAGATGGAATAGAATAAAGGTCCTAAAAGTTATGTGGCCAAAACAAAATTTACCTATTAATGCACAGCATCATAAAGACACTGAACACTGCATGAATGGTTTTATTACCATACTTCAATTTCCATCTAACACATCTTACGTATCTGGGATATGGACAGAACAGTGACTTCTGGTAGCTATGTAGAAAAAGTGGAGGTTTACATTTGTGTATATGCTTGTTTGTCTGAAGTGTATGTGTGTGTTATCTGTTGCTAGGTCATCATCTAATGCTCTTTGTGATGCATATTCTAAATTGGGCAAAAGGAATGCATCTTTCAAATGCAGATCATGTTTGCACTGGAAGAGCAATGAGAACACTTGTCACTTTCAGAACATTTATGTGCTAGAAGTACTGTTAGCAGAAGAGTAGTTTAGATAAATTCAAGACTTTTTTTGCTGATCACAAACATTAAGCTTCACACCTGAAGCCCTCAACCCCCTGCTGTGCTCTAATCCTAGCACCATTCACCCTTAGAGACTCAAAGAGCTGTGCCACTGCTCTCAAACATTTGATTGCCCTTAGTTTGAATGCCACCACCTGCAAAAATGCCTTTTTATTCCCTTTGAGCCTCTTGAGAAGGAAGTAAAAATGATAATTCATGACAAACATTAATTAATTGTTTACAAGATGATCTTTTCTTTTTCTAACTTCTGTTCAGCAGACATGTTGTGCTGCAAGATTCCACTCTTGATGCCAGAGTTTGTCAAGAGGTCTGCATTGTTGTTTATCACTCAGGCATAGGATAGACTGCAGGTCATTGTTTCTTCAGTTCAAGTAGTCCTGTCTGGCTCTTGTTTGAAGAATTGAAGTGACATGCATGAGTTCCTCAATATAAAAGAACTACCGGTTCTAAGAAGGAACAGGGATTTAGCTTCTAATGTAGAGTAAATAAACATTTTTCACCACCTCTTGCTCCATGTGATTTTTTAAAAGGTCAAGAGGTGCCATCACAGTATTTTAAAAGCTTCAAATTATGTTTAAATAATGTATTACTAAACTCACAGAAATCTTGTCAGAATTTAAGAACCTACTGTGATTGTTTAAGTCCTCAAATTCGCCAACACAGAAAGACATGTTTCAAAAGGAATGCAGAGGCCTGTTGTTAAGATGACTAAGATTTTCTGAAAGTTTGGACACTGTCAGGCCTTCCCTGACGAAAAACATGAAAAAACACTGCAAATGAAATACAGATTTGAGCTGAGCACTTAAACATTCTAGAAGAAAATAATGTTAATCGAGTTTTAAACAATATGACCAAAGTATTCAAACCTGCATGTTCAAAGTCATGCTCCTAAATCCATATTAAGGTATATAAATAAAGAAGCTGATTCTCAGAAAAATAGAGTACCCACAAATCTCACTGAAATCAACAGGAGCTATGAGGGCCCAATAACCTTAAAGTCAGGTGACTTTTATTTAGGTGCCTAACTTTGGGTGCCCAAGTTCGAACATTTTGGCCTATTCTTTTCGCTATGATTCCATTAACTTCAACCCACATCAAACGTGCAACAAAATTGTGAAGAGAGTGAAAGGTCTTACTTGTAAGAAGTGCACAGTAATAGAGCTTTATGAACAACTCAGGCTTCCCGATTCCAAATTAGGAGCCCTTAGATCACGACTGCAAGGCTAAAAATCAATTCTATATTTTCTGAGTTAATACTAAGGATTGCACTTAACAGACATGGAGACTAATAAGGTATGCAGGAGGAGTAAAAGCAGTGCACAAAAAATTCAGGCCTTAGTCTTGGCGATGATCCAGCACAATGATGTATCAACCAGATTTTTTGGAGGGGGAGGGAGAAATCAATAACATCTGTGGTATAATGGTATTAATTAAAGAAGCTCTTCAGAAGAGCTCAAGATGAGAGCCTCGGCCTGAAATTCAGACAGCTGAAGCTTGATTATCAGGAAAGAATGCTTTTTTAGCTATAAGTGGATAGGCCAAAAGCTGCTATGTGTAGAAATGGGGGAAAAAAATGCTTTTTATTTTAACTTTCTTTAAGTAATCAATATGTGGTTTTCACTTGCATTAGGAGTCTGTTCAGTTCCAAAGCCTGTTCCTATACTTCAAGAGGAATTCAGGTCATTACCTTTTAAACCTGTAGGTTTAAAAACAACAACAAGGATATGCATTTTGGGTTCATATTCTTATTAATTTCATAAAATAAAACTTCTCCATGTTTTCTTCTACCCTCTCCCTTAAACATGCAATGCCACCCCAGTTCAGTTTCCCCACGTAATTACCATCTCCTTGTTTATGTCACTCCTCAAGATTTCTTTCTGGGCGTGCCCACGAGAACAGAATTAAGTATTACTACCTGTAAAATAATTTATTTGAGAAAATACTTTCACAGTTTAGTATATATTAGTCCCTGATACTGATAAATAAGTGAAAACATAACTTATCTATTTAGTCACTGTAATAATTGATCCCCTACATGAACTTCACAGGTTCAGGGTTTTTTTTGTTTGCTTTGTTTTGTTTTTCTCCAGTTTTTGCAAATAATGAATGTTAATTTTGTTATATATATGCTATTTCCATCTTGAACGGGAATGTATGTTTCATTTTAGGTTTATATTTTATAGAAAACAAAAAATTAAGTTTAAAAAATTCTAATTGAAGATGTCTGTAGCACTTCTCCTTCTTTATCTTCTTCTGTCCATATTGTTTGTCACCCACATCTAAAATTACATATTCATGGATTTTAAGACCAGAAGGGACCATTATGATCATGTAGTTTGACCTCTTGCATAACAGGATAGAGAGTTTCACCTAGTAATTCCTACCTCTTGCCCATATCTTGTGGATGAGCTACAGAATATCATTTAGAAAGATATTGGATGCTGATTTATAGACTTCAGCTGATGGGAAAATACATCATAGCCCTTGATAAGTTGTTCCAATCATTAATTACCCTCACCATAAAAATGTGTGCCTTGTTTCTAGTCTGAATTTATCTAGCTTCAGCTTCCAGCTATTAGATCTTGTTATGCTGATGTCTGCTAAATTAAAGAACCCTCTACTATCAGAAAACGACTCCCATGTAGGTACTTGTAGCCTGATCAAGTCACCTCTTAACCTTTCCTTGAATAAACTGAATAGATTGAGCTTCTTTAGTTACTCACTGTAAGGCAAGTTTTCAGACCTCTAATCATTCTTGGAGCTCTTTTGTGAATCTTTTCCAATTTCTCAACATCCTTTTAAGAGCGTAGGCATCAGAACTGGACGTGGTATTCCAGTAATGGTCACACTAATGCCCGATCTCATTAATACAGTGGTAATAACACCTCCCTACTTCTACACAATATTCCTAGGTTTATACCGCGAAAGATTTCATTTGCACTCGTAAACACCACATCACATTTGAACTTATCTAAGTTGTTTATCCCCCATAACTCCAAGTCTTTTCCTGAGTCACTGCTTTCCAAAATACAGTCCTCCAACCTATAAATGTGACCTACATTCTTTATTCCCAGATTCATAGGTAAGGAAAGAAAGGACCACTGTTATCATCTAGTCTGACCTGTTGTGTAACACAGAACATAGAACTTCCCCAAAATTATTCCTAGAGCAGATCTTTTAGAAGAACATCTGATCTTGATTTTAAAATGATCAGTGATGGGGAATCTACTATGCCCCTTTGTAAACTGTTCCAATGGTTAATTACTCTCACTGTTAAACATTTACACCTTATTTCCAGACTGAATTGTCCAGCTTCAACTTCCAGCCATTGGATCATGTTATACCTTTCTCTGTTAGACTGATGGGCCCATTATCAAAAACTTGTTCCCAATGTAAGGACTTATAGACTGTTATCAAGTCACCTCTTAACCTTGTATTTGTTAAGCGAAATAAATTGAGCTCCTGGAGTCTCTCTCTAAGGCACGTTTTCTAATCCTTTCATCATTCTGGTGGCTCTTCTCCGAGCTCTCTGCAACTGAGCGACATCCTTCTTAAATTGTGGACACCAAAACTGGACTCAGTATTCCAGTAACAGTGCCAAATACTGAGATAAGGAGGAAGAGAGAGGTTGTTTTGAGAGCCCCCTTTTTATGCACCCAAGGATTGAATTAGCACTTTTGCTCACAGCTTCACTGTGTCCCGAGAACATCTTAAGATCAACTGGGTGCATAGGGGTTACAGGCTTCTCAGGGGTCTGGCTCAG
This sequence comes from Gopherus evgoodei, assembly GCF_007399415.2. NCBI lineage: Eukaryota > Metazoa > Chordata > Testudines > Testudinidae > Gopherus > Gopherus evgoodei. The sequence continues at coordinate 48,576,115 of NC_044325.1, forward strand.
ACATTCTAATTCACCAAAGAATATCATATGAGGACTTGAAAAAAAGTCCTGTTTGATTCTGGTCACCACAATTATTGTGAAATGCATGTACAAATACTATGTAAGGAGTTATGCATAATAACTGAATATATGTTCTTTAAGTCTGTAGGTATAGGTCACCAGCAAAGGTGAAAACAGGGTTTCTGTCAGAAAAGAGATGTTTATTCATCTAATCTGTTCACATGAAACTGAGTATTGTCTCATTCATATCTGGTTTCTTATCCCCAGTGTGAACAGAATGCAAATGAAGAATTCTAAGAACTTCAGAGTGAGAGAGAGAAACAGCAGAGGAGGAAGACTCTTAGCTGTAGGTGCATTTCAAACATTTGTTTGACGACTTTCAGGGGGCAGAGAAGGCACCCAAGCATCCTTCGCTGAGGCAGTAAAAAGGACAGTGGTTTTGCTTCATGAAAAAGGGGCCTCTGCAAGGTTGATCTGAAAATCATGAAGAGAATTTTGGGTGACATAAAACTTCTTTAGACAGGATATTTACCTGTTAGTTAAATTTAGTGTCTAAAAAGCATGTTATGATTTAGTTTTTTATGTAACCATGTGTTTCCAACATCATCAGTCACAATTACTTGAATTTCAAATCTTTGATATTAAACGTATTCTTCTTTTGACTATAACTTTATCTAAGTGCTGTGGTGTTGAGCAAGGTGGTGGTTCTGGAAGCTGACTCTTACAAGGTAGCGTGAACTATTCCTTTGGGAACAGTGACACTGGTAATTCTGGGAGTGTTCAGTGAATAAGGGGCTGGATACTGCAGGGAACGCTCTGGTGTGTGCCTATCACTAACCTGTACAGAGAGCAAGGCGTACAGAGGTCTGGAAGGAAGTGATTGTTTCATCAGAGGTTGGTGATTAAGGGAGCCGATCCACAGCAGGCACAGACTGCCACACACTAAGAGCAGGTGGTGGTGAGGTGCCTCACAAATCTAGGTACCTCTGGGGAGTGTCACAGTCACACTGGGAGATCATGTTAACCTCATTACCCACCACAACCCCCACATCTTTTTCAGATTTACTATTTTCTTAGATAGTGTGTCCCCTTCCCCCATGGAAGTATGGCCTACATTCTTTGTCTGTAAATGTACACATTTATATTTAGCCATATTAAAATGCATATGGTCCACTTGCAGCCAGTTTACCAAATAATCAAAATGCTCTGTATCAGTGATCTATCTTTGTTATTTACCAGGCCCCCAATTTGTATGTCATCTGCAAAATTTCAGTGATGATTTTATTTTTTCTTCTAGGTCATTAATAAAAATGTTAAATAGCATGGGGCCAAGAACCAATCCCTGAGGAATCCCACTAGAAAAACAACTGAGTCAATGATTATTCCCCATTTACAATAACATTTTGAGACCTATCAGCTAGCCAGCTTTTAATCTATTAAATGCGTGCCATGTTAATTTTGTATCTTTCTGGTTTTTAATCAACGTTATGCAGTACCAAGGCCTTACAGTATTCTAAATATATTAGAACACGATTACCTTTGTCAATTAACCTGATAATCTCATTAAAAAAAAGATATCAAGTTAGTTTGACACGATCTATTGTCCATAAACCCATGTTGATTGGCATTATTATGACCTATAATTCTTGATTAATCAAGTCCCATATCAGCCACTCTATCTTATCTTGCCTAGGACTGACATCAGACAGACAGGCCTCTAATTACCTCAGGTCATTCCATTTACTCTTAAAATATTGACATATTAGCTTTTTCCCCAGTCTTCTAGAACTTCCCCAGTCTTCCAAGTCCACTTCCTATGCTGTTCAGTGTAGCTATCCTATGACCCTCTTCCAGGCTGGGTCTAGTCCTCAACCCATGCAGTAAACACTGGAACATACACGCTCTTCTCCTCCCCAGCAGCCACCTGTCTCTCAAATCCTGCTACTCTGTGTGGTTGGGGACTTTTTAAATGAGTCAGAGAAAGAAATTCACCTATTCTGTGGTGTGCAGAACTACCAGTGAGTAGCTGGTACCTCAGCTGTTTAATCTGCCCCTGCTGGTTAATTACTTGATTTAGGCAGAAAACCAAGGTGAGCACCAGTGGGCCTCTTTCTGGGAGCTTTTGAAAATCTTGATCAAACAGCTAAATTTAACCATGTCGCAGATCCACTTCTTGCCCTACTCAGTCCACTGAACAATCAGAAAACTTGGTCTGCAACTAAATCACTGTCCTGAAAATCACTTGAGCAGCCAGATACAAGCTCAGCCCCAAATGCAATGTGCAGAAAGCAAACTTGTATCTCTGCAAGCTTTGGAACATATCAGTACTAGTTCTTTTGAAAATTCCAGGTTAACTAGAAGCTCTCTCATTTGAAATGAACAATGGTTTTTTTTCAGTCCAGACACTGACACACAGGAGTCTCAACGGAGTTCAATTTCCATGGTTAATTCAATCCTTGGCTTCTCTGCTGCTGCCAAGAGGCCAAGTTGTGTAATTCATGAAGGAAGTTTTTGGAAGAATGTACCTAGGAAACATGTACCTAGGATATTGACAGACCAGCAATGCACTTCACACACTGTAGCCCAATGAACGAATATCAAATGGTAACTATTTTAAATTACTACCAACCTGGCTGGCTTCAGACAAGTGATGTAGAGATAAAAGGCTCTATATTCAAAGTACACTTCCCTTAAACAACAATTATGCATTGTACTTGCTGCACGGGCCTGTAGACAGGGCCGGCGCTTCTACTGAGGCGAACTAGGCAATTGCCTAGGGCGCCAGGATTTTCGGGGGGTGACATTGTGCCGGGGGGGCGCTGCAGGCAGCTCTGGTGGACCTGCTGCAGTCGTGCCTGCGGAGGGTCCGTTGGTCCGCGACTCCGGTGAAGCTGCCGCAGTTGTGCCTGCGGAGGGTCCGCTGGTCCCACACGGCTCTAGTGGACCTTCTTCAAGCACGGCTGCGGCAGCTCCACCATGGACCAACGGACCTTCCGCAGAAATGGCTGCAGCAGGTCCACCGGAGCTGCGGGAGCGGCACACAGGGCGGCGAAATGGCCATGCGCCTAGGGCGTGAAAAACTCTAGCACCGGTCCTGCCTGTAGAGAACATCAGAATGGTCATACTGAGTCAGATCAATGGTCCATCTAGATCCTGTCTTCTGACAGTGGCCAGTGCCAGATGCTTCAGAAGGAATGAACAGAACAATTATCAGGTGATTCATCCAGGTTATCTAGGCCCAGCTTCTGGCAGTCAAAGGTTTCACGACACCCACACACAGGGTTGTATCCCTGACCATCATGGCTAATAGCCATTGATGGAACTATCCTCCATGAATTTCTTTAATTCTTTTTTAAACCTAGGTACACTTTTTGCCTTCAGAACATCCCCAGGCAATAATGTTCAGAGATTGACTGTGTACTGTGTGATAAAGTACTTCCTTATGTTAGTTTTAAACCTGCTGCCTATTAATTTCATTGGGTGACCCCTCATTTTTGTGTTATGTGAAGGAGCAACACCACCTTCCTATTCACTTTCTCCACACCAGTCATAACTTCAGAGACCTCTATCATATCCCCCTTTAGTCATCTAGTCTCTAAGATGAACCGTCCCAGTTTTTAAAACTCACCTCATCTGGATGTTGTTCCAAACCCCTTGCCTATTTTGTTGCCCTTTCAGTACCTTTTCCATTTCTAAAATTTTTTGAGATGGGGCAACCAGAATTGCATGCAGCATTCAAGGTGTGGGTGTACTATGGATTTATATAGTAGCTTTATAATATGTTCTGTCTTATTAGCTATCCCTTTCCTAATGGTTCCTAATATTAGCTTTTTTTGAATGCTGCTGTGCATTGAGCAGATGTTTTCAAAGAACTATCCACGATGACACCATGAGTCTTTCTTAAGTAGTAACAGCTAATATAAACCCCACCTCCATCATTTTGTATGTTAGATGGGATTATGTTTTACAGTATGTATTACTTTGCATTTATCAACACTGAATTTCATCTGCCATTTTGTTGCCCAGTCACCCAGTTTTGTGAGAGCCCTTTTTAACTCTTTGCAGTCTGCTTTTGACTTAACTATTTTGAGTAGTTTTGTATCATCTGCAAATTTTGCCACCTCCAATTCACCCCCCCCCCCCGTCTCAGATCCTTTCTGAATATGTTGAACAGCTCTGGTCCCAGTACAGAGCCTTAGAAGAGCACACTTTCTCTCTGCATTTTGAAAAATGACCACTTATTCCTACCCTTTGTTTCCCATCTTTTAAACCAGTTATGGATCCATGAGGAGATCTTCCTTCTTATCTCATGACTTTTTATTTTGCTTAGAAGTCTTTGATGAAGGATCTTGTCAAAGGTTTTCTCAAAGTCCATGTACACTAGATCCACTGGATCACCAATGTCCACACACTTCTTGACAACCTCAAAGAATTCTAGTAGATTGGTGAGGCATGATTTCACTTTAAAAGAGACAGGTTGGCTCTTCGCAAGTATAACATGTTCATCTGTGTGTCTGATAATTCTGTTCTTTACTATAGTTAGTTTCAACCACCAGTTTGCCTGGTACTTAAGTTAAGCTTACTTGTCTGTAATGGGCAGGATCACCTCTGGAGCCTTTTTTAAAAATTGGTTTCACATTAGTTATTTTCCAATCATTTAGTAGAGCAACTGATTGAAATGAGAGGTTATATACCTCAGTTAGTAGTTCTGCATTTTCATGTATGAGTTCCTTCAGAACTCTTGGGTTGATGCCATCTGGCAATGGTGAGTTACTACCGTTTAATTTATCAGTTTTTTCCAAAACCTCTCTTATTGATATTTCAATCTGGAACAGTTGCTCAGACTTGTCACCTAACAAGAATGGCTCAGGTGTTGGAATCTCCTTCACTTCCTCTGCAGTAAAGATCAATGCAAAGAATTCATTTAGCTTCTCCACAACGGCCTTATCTTCCTTCAGTGCTCCTTTAGAATCTTGATCATCCAGTGGCCCCACTGATTAGAAGGAGGAAGCCTGCCAAACGAAGTACTTACAATTTTTTGCTGTTAGTTTGTTTCTTTTGCTAGTTGCTCTTCAAATTGTTTTCAGCCTAACTATACTTTTACACTTGACTTGACAGAGTTTATGCTTTCTCTTTTCCCCAGTAAGATTTGACATGCAATTTTTAAAGAATGCCTTTTTGCCTCTAACCACCACTTTTACTCTGGTGCTTAACCATTGTGGACATTTTGGGGGTTTCTTGGCGGGGGAGGGAGGTTATTTGAGGTATACATTTAGTTTGAGCCTCTATTGTGTTTTTAAGTAGTTTCCATGCAGCTTGCAGGCATTTCACTCTTATCACTGTTCCGTTTAATTTCCATTTCACTAGTTTCCTCATTTTCAGGTAGGTCCCCTTTTTGAAGTTAAAGGCTACTGTGGTGGGTTTCTTTGGCATCCCCCTCCGGATGTTACATTTAATTTCATTATGGTCACTATTACCAAGCAGCTCAGCTATATTCACCTCTTGGACTAGATCCTGTGCTCATTAGGCCTAAATCAAGGATTGTCTTGGCCACAGTCTGTTTCAGGACTACCTGCGCCAAGATGTAGTTAACAATGGAGGAAATAAGGACTTTACTTCTTGATATTTATACTGTACTGAAGATGTCCTGGGCAGTGGAGGGGGGAGGGAAGGGGAAATGGTTTTGTGCCTTTTCTTGCTTCTATATAACATGTAAAAAGAGGCCCTGAAAGAAGCATGAGTCAAAAAGAGGAAATAGTCAAAATCTGAGGATCATGAAATTCCAATGTGCTGCAGCTTTTAGTTAATGGTTTTGTTCTGTAAATTTAGTGCAGTTTAACATTTCTGATTTGAATTAATGACACTAAGGGATAAATTTCAAAGATGCACACTGGGAGTCAGCCCCTCAAATCTCACTGACATACTGGGAATCAAATCCTTCTGCACTGCTTTACAAACACTTTTGAAAGGCCTTCGATAACATCAGACAGTGGTCACTTTTCAGAGCAGAACCTCTTATTCAACAGGAGCGTCTTCCTGTATGCATTGAGAACCATATCAACTTAACTGATTAAAACAACAAAACAAAAAAACATTTGCTACATTTTATTTCTGTTCCCCTACTTTGAGTTCTTCTGAAATCTGGTATACTCCAAGATTTGGCACACTGTAAATTCAACTGCAAACAGCAAAATTAAAGTAGAGGCCAAATCAAGGCATAAATAGAACCTAGGTCTTAGAAAAGACAACAGTTGGGGAAGGGAGCTCTTTAAATGAGCTGATCTAAAGAGGTTTAAGCTCAGTTTAGGGAGTGAACTGTTTTAAATTTTGCCTGAACTGATTCATCTCTATTAGTGATGTCATCAACTAACAGGAAAAAAAAAAGATTCTGATCTCAGCTATACCGGTGTAAATCTGGAGTCAGTCTATTGACTGCTGTAGAGTTACTCTGGATTTGTAACTGAAATCAGACTCTAGTTCATAGAACCATCCACTCAGCTGCTAGCAGGCAATTTTACTGTTCACTATTAATGTCTATAAATATCTGCTTTTGAGAGCTATCCTAATTACAATTTAAAAGAATATTTTATAATCAAATTTTTGACTCATTCAAATACAGGAAATGAGTCATTCGACAGAACAGAAAGACCAGCCAAAGCAATCGATGAGTTGTGTAACCCAGCACCTGGCTTTGAAGTTAAGAAAAAACAAACAGATATTTTACAGTTAACCAATAGGAATGGGATTGAAACATGCACATAAGCCCACATACACACGTTTTAACAGAGGAACTAAAAACCAGATTTTGAGAAAGGTGTTCAAATGACAATGATGGATACAGTATAGAAATCTAGAAAGATATAATTAAGGCTAATCCAATCTAAGAAGGCTTGGCAGATTTTTCTTTTTTTTAATTATTTCAACAGGTAATATAGACATTTATTCTAAATCTTTTCTCCATTTTTTATCTACTTACATTTTCACAGTTGTGGGAAATTATGGGGGGAGGTCACAATTATTTAATGACAATAGATGTTGAGATTCAAAAAGTTAAAAACTTTATAACAGTTAGAAACCACAAACTGTCAACATCACATGTCAAAATATACAAAGTACATAACCTCAAGTTAAATTCTAGAGTTCTTGAGCAGCATATTTTTTTACTTTGGCCATCTTGAAATTTCTATCATCATCAATGAAAATATTTTTTCATCAAATTTCTGTGCCTGCAATGAAATCAACATTTACTTCTCAAAATCTAATCCTTCCAAGCATAGTTGTAAGCCTATCCATGGCTTCTCACTTCTTCATTGAACCTTATAACTATTTTCATACAAAATCAACACTTAACAGCCTCAAACACTTTTCTTCTGTGGAAAGGTTAAGAGTATAGTATCCAACTTTAGAAGCACATTTTAAACACAATATTATGGCAACAAAGAGTCCTGTGGCACCTTATAGACTAACAGACGTATTGGAGCATGAGCTTTTCTGGGTGACTGACGCATGTGTCTGATGAAGTGGGTATTCACCCACAAAAACTCATGCTCCAATACGTCTGCTAGTCTATAAGGTGCCACAGGACTCTTTGTTGCTTTTTACAGATCCAGACTAACATGGCTACCCCTCAGATACTTGACAATATTATGGCATTTAGCCATTATTCAGTTCCTAGGACACTCATCATTGTATCTGTGCACCTTCCAGAAAAGCATTAAGCAAAGTGACTTGCATCTATCACATGCTGTTTTAATTAGATCTACTGAAAATTTACCCATATTATACTCAACTATGCTAGTTTTCTAGCACACGCTGCCAAAATAAATATAGTACATATATAATGTATGTAAACTATTGCTGGGAAAAAATGGCTGCTGCAGTATTGTCACCACCAGTACTTAATGCACTGTAAATCACTTCAGGATATCTGAGCAGTAAGACAGGCACCATTATGTGATAGCATTAGCTCTAGTACCTAATATTGCTTAAACCCAACTCAACTTCCATCTTAAGCCCCTCAATTTTCTAAAATTTTCATTTTGGGGGTGGCGGGAGTAAAGTTTTTTAAGGTCTAGTCTCTGCTTAAAGATTATGTGTTATGGTGAAGTGTAACCAAGCAGAGTTGTTTTTCCTTTTAAGGAGCATTTAAAAAAAATCCCTTTCCATGTTTAAAAAAAAAAAACAAACAAAAAAAACCCACAAGAATTTTGTAGCAGCCCTAGCACCGAAGCAGCTGGTGTTCAAGAGTTGGAATCTGAGCAGAAAAATACTCTGAGCAGAAATTCCTTTGAATGCTCTGATGAAAACTCATGGTGATTTGACTGAATTAGGGGATTTTAAAATTGCACTTTGCCTGTGCGCTTGTAAAATCAATACTTTTTTAAAGCAATTTTTGGCAACCCTTCCCATGAAGATATGCTGTACGGAGCAGGAGTCCTACCTCATTTGCTGAGCACTGGTAAGTGTGCATTGGGTTATGCATTCTTCACAAAATTATACGTCTGCTCAGTGCATGGCTGGATGGATACTCTGTAAATTGTGCATTGAAAGAGGAAGCGCTCCAGAACATACTGTAATAGTCACATATTAATGTGCCATGCAGAATTTCTCTGTGAAGCTCTCTCTTTTTCAATGCATATGTTGTAAGGTGTACAGTTAATAAGGCAGGGTGCCACAAGATCCCTTGCCCTATTATCCATGCAGCGATTCTGAAATAAAAGCTATGCAGGATCTAATTTTTGCATAAAAGGGATTCTTTTCTATGGGACCCCCTAAGGCACAAGGGCTGTGGAGACACTAGGCATAAGTGGACTAAACAATTACTTAGAGCCCCAAGCAGCTCAAGGAGGACCTGATTTAGTACTGTTCACATTTAATAAGATGAATAGTATTTTGGGGATTTTTTCACAAGTGTAGTAGCTAGCATGTATTGTGTTGGTATATTTTTAGGTTTGTGGAAATAATGCAATTAGTATTTTTAGGGGGCAGTTGAGTTAAGAGGGGCCCCAAAGTATTCCTGCTTAGGGCAGGCCTCCACTTGGCTAGCACCACCTCTGTATAGGGGACAGTACGTTTTTGCAGCATCTAGTCTTTTTCCTATATTTCTTTTTAAAAGTTCTGACAGCCCCCTAAACAAAATTGTTAAAGTGTTGAGATACAATGTTAAGCAATCAAAAGTCAGGAAACAGCAAAGTTTAGTTCACATGCCCAAGTTCAGTTCTGACTCCTCTGTATACAATATAGGTTTTAAATAGGTCTCCCTTCCCCCACACACCATGCGGCTTTGGTTGGGGTAGGGAGGGGAGGGGGACCTGAGAGGACCAAGCCAGACACTCCAACTGTTAGGGCTAGAAGCAGCCAAAGCAGGAACCTCTGGAGGTTCATAGAACTTCTTATGGTTTTAACTGGGTTTTCCCTACATTGCACATGTTGGCGTTTTTCTCCACCCATCTCCATCCCTTAGATTCACCTCACAGTAGCCCCCTTACTTCTTTTTCCCCCTCCCTTTCTCTTCCATTTAGCTATCCCCACCTAAGTAAACCCACCAAAAATTATAATGAACTAACACGATGCTTGCTGCCATTGCATTGTTCAGTCCGCGTTACACCCCTTCTCCCACCCAGGGCCGGCTCCAGGCCACAGCGCGCCAAGCATGTGCTTGGGGCAGCACGCCGCAGGGGGCCTCTGCCGGTTGCCCGGAGGGCGGCAGGCGGCTCCGGTGGACCTCCCGCAGGCGTGCCTGCGGAGGGTCCGCTGGTCCCGCAGCTCCAGTGTAGCATCCACAGGCGTGTCCACCAGAGCCGCGGGACCAGCAGACCCTCCGCAGGGACGCCTGCGGGAGATCCACCGGAGCCGCGGGACCTGCAAGCGGCAGAGCGCCACCCACGGCGTGCCGCCGTGCTTGGGGCAGCGAAATTGCTAAAGCCGGTCCTGCTCCCACCCTATCTCTGTCTTGTCTATTTACACTGTAAGCTCTTTGGAACAAAGAGACTCTCTTGTTCTGTATTTGTACATTGCACAATGGGACCTATTTTTATATCCATTTAATATCTTTTCTGAAAAAAGTATAATATCCATTTGAATTCTATTACTATCTTTAAGGAGCCCTGCCTCATTCACTGTGCATAAAACACATCAGTAGCCTGTCCCTGGCATAGCAATAGCAGCACACACTCCTGCAAGATGCTACACATTTGTATTTATAATATTCTTCTATAGCTTTGTAGAATTACTCTGTGTTATCTGAGAAATAAGAGTTTACTACATGGTCACATACTATCTAATCAGGAGCCACAAAAGTTCAGATTGCATGTGCAAACAACTTTGGCATTTCCTGACTTCTGAGAGCTTAATTGTGCAAACTTAATAATGACCCTGGATTTTCACAGAGACTGAGCATTGAAATAATATGCCATTGACTTCAGATGGAGTTCTGGGTGCTCACTACCCCTAAAAATCAGATTCAATGCTCTTAACATGTCTGATTTTAAAAAAAAAACAAAACACCACAATTCTAATTTTGCCCCTCTTTATTTCTGAGTAGCATTCTTTTCAATGGCAAAGTTAATTCTTAATAGATCTGATTCTGGCATTCAGAGAAGACTATTTGCTGTTGGATTCAGGAACAACCATAAGCCTCTTGCTTCCAGCCCTGATGAAGCTTAGAAGAATCACATATGATAGAATTCTGGGCAGAGGAAAGGTGATAACTATTGACAGTACACTTCTGCCTGACTGTCTACGTGGAAGCTTTGGCATTCACCTCAGAGATAACCACTCATTTTCCCCTCTCTGCCAGAGATGAGCACTCTGCTTACAGCCACTCAGGCTAGATCAACACCCCAAGTGAAGGTGTGATTGTAGATCTGGAACAGGTAACAGTAGTATGAATATGGTGGCATGGACTTCAGCACTGGCTACCTAGCTGAGTACACATCCGTGTGTGACAAGCTCATACGATGGTCGCTAGCCTGTGCTGAAGCCCATGCTGCTACATCTATACTATTATCATCCCTGCTAGTTAGCTGGGTATAACTATCCATGCTACACTCATACCTTCATTTGCAGTGCAGACATGATCTTAGAAGGAAGGCATGTATGTTAGAAAATTAAGGAGGGAGGGGAAGTGCACAAAGAATGAAAGGGTGAGGGATCATCAGGGAATGATCTAACCAGCTTTTTGTTAGGGAGCAAGGAACAGGAAGACAACGCCACACTCAAAGCGTTCCTTCTGAAACTGCCACAGCAAGGGAGAAACATACAGTGTTAGCTGACGGGCTTTCTATGTCTGTTTATTTTCAGTTGCTGCATAGGAAGTTGGATATCATGTCCTTGCTTTAAAAGAGCAGTGCACTTGTTCACTGTATTGACAAGTCTCCTTCTGAGATCTCATGTCTGGCAAGACACAAGAATGTTTTTCAAACAAGCTACTTGTACAGTAAAGCCTGTGAATCCTGAACAATGACCGATATAAAGCTTTGCAATCTTCCCATTTGAAAGAGATGACATTTCTAAAGTTCAATCCCCAGAAGAGAACATTTTAGCTAAAAAACGGCTGAGTATTTTAGGAGACACTTAAGTCCCTTTATAGTGCTACATATTTTAAGACCATATCAAGAGCATCCTAATAGGAGAAATATTAGAAACCTTTCTGAAGAAACATTTGAACTCCAAACTCAGTAGATCCTTTTTAAAGATCAAAAGTTCAGCTAGAGTAGCATGTACAGAAAACCTGTGTCTCTAGGTCATTTATCTGCAGCTTCCTTAAATATTTTGAATTAAGCCAGTACCAGTAAATATCAGCAAGTTAAGTGGACATAAATGTATCAGCTTCAGTAATGTGTTGAGCATCCCCAATAGTCAAACTAAGAGGAACATTCAGAATATTAATTATTTTTAAATGGCCTCCTTTGCTTCCTAGGTCCTATAACATCTAACTATTCTTCAGTAACTGCCAGCCACTCTGCTCTGGTGCACAACATGCGCCTGGCTACTAGTGCCACATTAACCATGGAGCTCTGCTAATGCCTGAAACTGATCTACAGTGAATCTGATCATTACCACCTCTTCATCCTCCCATTTAAAAAAAAAGCATCCATGAGTTTTTTCCAAACTATTCTGAATACCTATAAAGCCAGACTGTTCTTGCCCTCTGAATAGATACACAAAGAGGAGAAGGTATAAGGAACCTTGTAACACCTTGTCCCCCGCAGGGCTTGATTCAGTTGCACTACTAATACTCAGATAGCATTAGGACTTCCCTTGGCTAGTACCAAGAAAGGATGGGGGCAGGGCACAGGTACAGGACTTCACCTATAGTAGGCTTGGCCAGAGAGCACATGTTGCAACTTGGTGATGGCAATACTATGCTCCACCGAGGGTCTGGGAGGTTGGAGATCTTCAGGAGGTTCCTGTGTAGACAAACCCTTATGTAATAAATCAGAGTGCTTGTCTACATGGACATTTAGTTGGCAGCAAGCTGACATATTGCACACACTGGGGATTAAAAGCAGACTAACAAACTCTTCACAGCAAGGTACACATGGACAATTAGCATGTGGTAGGCTAGATTCATACTCCACTTGCCACCAGTTGCACATTTGTTTACACAAGCCCAGAGTGGCTGTCATTGCTTATAACAATGCATTAGGACAAAGCTTCACTGTATATAAAAAGCATGAATTCATAGTTACCTGATTGCACGTGCATACACAAAGAACCCCACACAGTTTATCCAGTTAACTAATGACTCTAAAGAAGATCATGGTTGAATATTATGCAAACCAGAGTATGTACTGTAGCTGGGTGAAGAAAAATACCTAAGTGTATCTGACTTGATCCTGCAAGTGCTTTGCATGTGAAATTATGATCGACTTCAATAGATGTTCCTCTTGCAGCACTTAAAAGTATAGGCCTAATATGTTTTTGTGTTCCTGAATGCAGCATGCATTCATTCAAGCAGCCAGGGTGGTTTGACTTGCTGTAGCAAACATGCTGTGCTCTCCCCATAGAGGGTATTTTTTGACCCAAAAATAAAATGTTAAAATAATGCTATCCTTGTGATAAAGCCGGACAAAAAGCATACAGTGCCCCATTAGACTGACATTCCAGTCTTCAAAAATCATGCCACTTGACTTTTACCTATGTAGTGATGTGAGCTGTGCTGAAAAGATTGCATGGTAGCCTCACTCCATTTCCTGCATTTTGTCTGTCAACTTTCATGTCATTTTTCTCCTGTTGCTCTAGATTAAAGTATTTGAGGTGTTTCCTCTCTCAGGCATGTTTTCATACATTTTATTCTTTCCTTTGAGTATTAATGACTTCTCTCCCAATTTTAATTAACAGTTCACTAGCAGTTAAGCTAAATATCCATTTAGAACTATGGAAATGTAATTGCTCCACCATCTGGTCAGCTGTAATATTTTATTACAACAATATGATGAAAACAATGTTATGCATCTCAGGACTTAATATGCTGCTTCCCTGGTGAAATGGTGCAGATTTTTGAGATTCTTCCTCGGAGGCCCATTTAATCTGAAGGCTAGCTTCCCATGGACAACGGTTGGTGGACAGTTGAAGTATCATTGTGTGTATTTTCTATTTTTTTTCCCTGAGAGAGAATTAGGTATACAGTAATATTTTCTGAAGATGCCGGTTACAAAACAAGAATGTGGAGTTGTCACCTTAGCTTATTACTTCTGTACCATGTTTTAATTTTTCCTTACACTATGATCCTAGTTATTGCATGGGGAATAGTGGACTGAATGATCTAAATATCATTCAAAGGCTGCCGTACAATTTCATATTTACAATGCTAATTCAAATAGACATTTTAATGAAGTTGCGATAACTAGTAATTAATTTATCACAATAGAACTGTAGCAACAGTTGCTGCTGCCCATTGGATTACAGAGATTTTAATATAAAATAATACTTTTGCTGCTAGTGACTAGAGGCAGAGGCCATCTCTTACATACTATTCTACAGAGGGATCTAACTGCATTGCAAACATGTTTACGCTTTTCAAACAGAAGCAGATTTTCCAGATGGCGTTTTTAGATGTTTACAGTTGTTAGGTACTGAATTTTAATTGTGAATTTAAAGTGTGGAGGTGCTTTTATAAAATGTAAGCATCTAGATAGATGCATGTAACAATAATAAAAAACAAATATACAGATGAGATCTTAATGACCATAATGAGATTTTATGTCTCAGCTGAAAGACAGCACCCCCTAACATCACACTTGCTGATCTGGATTAGTATTTCAGTAACAACTCACAAAAGTATGCCACCTTCTGAAAAGACCATGGGCGAAACTCTGGCTCTGTTCAAGTCAGTGGAAATTTTATCATTTACTTCAGTGTGGTCAGATTTTCACCCAATATATTAGAGACACTAAAGTGACACAAGTTGAAACATGGTCACTGCAAGTAACTGTAGTGAGGAGCCAATGGTGGTTCCCATCTTTACTGAAAGAGACGTAATTGTGTCAGGACTAGACTGGGGCAAAGTTTTGGACAAAATTTCCTGCCCCCCAAAAAAATACAGTCAGATCAAACATTTTGCAAATGTGTCAAATTTGCTGAGTTACTTCAGTTTAAAAAAAAACCCTAGAAAAGTCAAATGTTTCACTACCATTTTCAGAACAAAAATGTCTGCTTTGAAATGAGTTAGTTTCCAACATCACTTCAATTTATTAAAGCTTTTTTTAAAAAAAGGTAAAAAAACCTCAAATTAAATTCCCTTCCTCCTGCCCCAAATGTTTTGGTTAACCCACTGAATGGAAGAAACATGGTTATTCTCACAGCTCTAATTAGAGCACAATCACGAAAAATCAAGTAACACAATGACGCCCATGACTCTGCTGTTGAGATAGATATGTCCAATCTGAATAGACTGGGAGACATTTTGAAAGACCTCATTCTTCCTAGAGGATGTGACTGTTTCAATGTATGGAGTTTTTGGGGTGGAGATTTGTGCAGAGTTTTTTGCAAGGGCCATAGAATACTTGCAATTGTTTTTTACCACTGGATGTATGGGAACAGTAAGTATTTTGACACATTCTCAGCACCATCATTTTTACCTACTTTTCTTGTCTGCTAATTGCTGGGTTTGAGACAGAACAGCAGAGGACGCAGTGTGGTTCTCTGCCTCTGAACATCAGCAATGAGAGAAGGAGCTATAGAAAAAGGGCTGAACATCTGCCACAAAAACAATGTAAATCAAATATACGTTGACCAGAAAGGGAATTTTGCCCTTGAAAATAATGGACACCAGATAGGTAAGCTCTGCAAACAAAGAAACAGAACGCTTCCTGAATTTTGCATGGTCCTCCAATTCTTTTTGCAACAGACAACTCCCCAACCACTCCCTGTTTACTTAAAGTACTTGCAGCATGACACTTCCTAAAGGCTACCTATCCTGCCTTTCAGTACTATCCCTATTGGACAATATCCTCAAACAAGAGGCTGGTGAGAGTGATTATTCTTGATTTTTTAAATATATATCATATACAAAAATTCTCCATGTGAAGGGAGGTGCTTTCCATAAATGACCTTGCCTCCTGATTGAGTCACTTTATCCTCCTTATTAGGTTCATCTAGAAAAATGGCAGGATGGAAAGACAGAAATGCACCACGACATATTTTGAAGAGCAGCTTCTAAAATTAGAGACTATTTAAAATACATAAAAACCAAGGCTGCTCAAAAAATCTATTATAACTATTTTTATCAAAAATCCTACTTTGTCAAACAAACCTTTTCATGAAGAGTATATGCTTTCCACAGAAAATTGAGTCTTCATCAAAAACTTCAGGCAAAACCCAAAAGTTTTAGATGAAAATGTTCAGTTTTTTGATGAAAAGTTTAAGTTTTCCATGGGAAAAAAACCTCATTTTCCAACTAGCTCAAATACCCCCCCCGCCATGTGTATACAACACTTGTTTTTGAGCATGCAGTTCAGGTGGTTAGGGTCCTGACTATTTGTAAACAAAAATCCAAAGTTTTAGGCATAAAAAAATTTGCATCCAAAATTTTGTGCATGCAAATTTACATCCAAAATTTAAAAGGCTCTGTTAAAGATTATGTCCCAATGTTTATAAAAATCCTGTTCTTGAGAACTTTTAGCATGCCAGGGTTTTACTCTTATACCACAGTTAAGAGCTTCACACAGTAAATGAGGCACCAGCTGATGTTTTGTTCTCTGTTTGTATAGCACCTCAGCGCCCAGGAGTCCAGTTATGGACCATTGCCCTATGATAATAAATACTAAAATGAAACCAAACAAATTATTTTCACATAGGTCATCAGATAAGCAATGATTCAAGCTAGTAGAAGCACCCCATCTACATTATGATTTTCAGCAAATCATGGTCTGTTTTCAAAAAGCAAAACTTTCCACAAAAAATTAAGACACTATCAAAATCTCCAATTTGTCATGAAAATTTCTATTTTTATCAAATTAGTTTTTGAAATTATTGTACTTTGACTAAAGTTGTACTTTTGTTCTACTTTGGCTGGTTTCAGTACAAAAATAGTTTTTGGTGAATTCAAACATTTTTCAAAGTTATAGAATTGTTATACACGTCCATTAAAATATTAAATGCAATTTTAGATTTTTAATCACAAAATTTTGCTAAAAGCTAGAAAATATGTATTTCACAAATCCTACAAAAACAAAACTTTGAAATTTCAAAAATATTCACACACTTTTTTCCATTTTCAGCTCTTTTTTGTAATATTTTAGTTACTGCCAATTTTTTACAAGATTAGAATTTTAAATGTTCCACAAAACTATATAATCACAAGAAGTCAAACAAAAATCTCAATGTTCAGTCCATTTTGTAGTTATCTATTACCTATAGATTTCTAGTTGTAAGTTACATTATTAGCCATGCGCTAAGGGAATTTTACACAGAACAAGGAAAAAAAGCAATGGTGATTAGCCCTTTGCATTACTTGTAGTGCAGGATGCATGTCAGTACCAACTAGGGAATTAAAATCTATCCAAAAGGCACAGTAGTAGGACAATAATTATTAAGTAGCCAATTCACGGAAGAATTTCTTCAGACAGAAATAAGTCAGGAATTCTAGGAACACAGAAATCAAAGTGATTATGATTTGTCTAGAGATGGCATTGACTTTGGTAGATTCAGTAAAAAAAGGCCACCATGTTTTGTTATTCTACTAATAAGATGTAAATCAAGTATACCACTACCTCAATATAATGCCACCCGATATAACACGAATTTGGATATAACGCGGTAAATGCAGTGCTCTGGGAGGAGAGGGAGGGCTGCGCACTCCAGTGGATCAAAGCAAGTTCAGTATAACACAGTTGCACCTATAACACAGTAAGATTTTTTGGCTCCCAAGGACAGCATTATATCGAGGTAGAGGTGCATACTTAGGAGGAAACAGAATCTGAAGAGGTGTACAGGTACTGCATTAGAAGTCTGGCTATTATATCATGTTAGATATTATTTAGTATGACAACAGGAGAATTGCCACCTCAAGAGTTGCACATTGAACACAGAGCTCTCTTTCCTGAACAGATGTGGAGGAATCAGCCATATCCACAGCATTTGTTTTGGTCAAAATTAACACAAGGAACATACTTTCCCAAGGACAGTGGAACCTTATCCATTAGAGCGGGTAGGAGATTTTCTAACAACACTTTTCTGTTGGAAAATACTGACTCGTGAAATTGAAACATTGATTTTGATGAAAACCCGAATGAAAGCAGCAGATTGCAAAACCTGCCTAGGTTCTTACCTGCTTAGCTACCTGGCTCCTGAGCAGTCTGCCTGGTGGGCTGATAAGGAGCCAGGAATTCCAAGGAACCCTCCCAGGCTCCCAGTTACTTGCCCAGGTGTCCCAGGTCCAGAGCAGCCCACCAAGAGTTAGAACTCCCAGGGTCTTGGTTTCTCAGCAGCCTGGAACCTCAGGAAGCCCTTGCTCCCCAGGCTCCCCACCGGCTGGCTCCCAGCAGCTTCAGGAACCTCAAAACCATGCACAAGTCAAAACTAAATGTCATTTGACTTTTTCAAAACAGTTTCAGCAGAAGTCTAAACATGTCAATTTTCATTCAGTTTTAGAACAGTTTTTTGTTTGTTTTTTTTAAAGTTTCCATGTTTCCTATGGGATGGGAGTTCCAGTTTCTGGCCACCTCTACTATACATCTGCTGTGGAAAGTGCCATCTACTGCAGAGAGCTGGAAAATTCAGGATAATAAACATAAGATTACCAAGAAACCTACTGTTATCTCTATCTTGCACACCATGAGCACTCAGAAATTCATAACAGTAGGGTTTGAACTTAGATCCACTGGCTCCTACACCTACAGCAGGAGTTCCCACATTTTTTGCTGGCATGACCCCATTTTAATCAAGTCTTTCCTTCCAGGACCCCAGAGAGTTGATGGAAGATACCATTTTGTAGAGCAAAATGGCGTCCTCTATGCATCGTGACCTCACACATGAGGTCACTCTGGGTGGAGCAAAGTGGTGTCCTCTTGACAGTAGGGATTGATGCAACTCTATCTACTGATGGTATGATCATTTGTGGGAACACAATTTGCCTTAACTCTACAGCAGTGTCTCCCAGACTCTCCATTAGCTTTTAGCAGCCTCGGTTCTATGGCACAAACATGAGCAATTCTGAGTCTGTCCAGTATAGCACAACGTTTCACATACACACTAGCCAGTTCATAGCAGCTACATTCTTGCAGTTCTTTAGAGCATTCTAATGCAGATTTCCTCAATTACCTGCAGGATCCTGATAACTATAAATCCCTCACTGCAGGCTAGCAAATGGTACTTTTTAGAGGTTTCCATTGTATAAAATAGCTTTGCATTTTGAAAATTGCTTGAACATTTTTATTCCACATGTGGAACTAAAGTCACCTTTAATAGTTCCATTTTACCAGTGATATCCATTTAGATATTATTTCTTTATTCATCTTTTTTAGCTCCTCAACTTAGAAATGCATCCGTGATTATATATCTTGTTGGATATTGGAAAACAATTCGGAGTTTGAAATTGCTGTCTCACTGTATTATACTTCATTTAAGACTGTTTCTGCTAAGGAAAATATCTATAGTTTTTACGGTGTGCTAAAACTACACCCTTTAAAAGCTGGATTTTGAACTACTGAGTGAAAATTTTACTGTTCGTTTCAATTGGAGCAGAAATCAATCCTAAACACCTGTTTTTACCAAAATATTAGCTAATGGTTACTATCTGCATAAAGGGATACAATAGTTGTTTTTCTTCCTTAAAAACATCCAGTTACTTTTTTTGCAGTAGTACCTCCAGTCTGCAGTCAGGGATGGCTAGACAGCAGTGATAGCCTCATTGTGCTAGGCACTGTACACACACGCAATCAAAATATTGTCTGTGCCCCAAAAAATGTACAGGCCAAGTATAAGATGAGGGAAGGCACATGGCATCAAAAATGAATGGGGGAATCGCAAGGTAACAGATAACTATGATTAACATAAGCAGCAGTCAGAACACTAAGTACTTAACCTACCAAACACTTGACAATGGCTGATGGAGGTAAGCAGTAAGGAGATTTGAAGGACTGTTGGCCAGTAGGCCAAATTTGTACCAGAAATAAGGCCTACCGGTGAATCGAGCTCCCAAGATGCCTTAAGAATGCCATTAAACTGTTATAGGATGTGGAAAATCCCAGCTTGCTACAACTTTTAACCTAGTGTTATTTGATTGATATAAAACATTCCTTGAAAAACTGCTAACTGCAAAACCAATGGAAATGTATATACAATACACTAATCGTAAAGGTTACTATTAAGCAGCAGATGTGCGATCATGCACTTGGAAACCTATGAAGTGAACCAGAAAAATGTGTGGTTTTAGCCTTATGCTGGGAAAGCTGAAGTTGTAAATAAGTAGTCTAAGCTACATGCAAGCAACTGAATCAGACAATACTGGGCTGAGTCTGTCATCTTTGTCATTGGCTGAAAGCTTTGGTTCCACTGACTTGTTATGTATTGTAGTAACAACTGATTAATCAATCTCAGGTACCAAAGCTTGACTGATGTCTCCTTAATTATTAAACAAGAGCAAACCCAAGTAGATTAATAACAAAGATTAAAAAAATTTTTTTTTTTTTAGTTTTATGGTTTTTATAAAAGGGACAGCATGACAGAAATTATGTTTATGGGGGAATATTTTACAATTGGACTAAAGTGAGAAAAAGGCTGGCATCACTGGCACATGTCAATGGCTCAAAAACAAAAGGTAGGTTAGGGCTAAACCACAGAGGGCACTGGTAGAAGACAATTAGTCTGATGTGGTAGAAAGAAGGGAGTCAGAGGAGGGATGACACAATCAGAGCCAGAAACCAGAAAGATTTTTCTTGGCAACAAAATTTCAAAACAGATAAGAATATTAATATAGTATTAGACAAGGCCAGAAAGAAGGAGCTTGTAATAGGCCATGTCTACATCTAAAATTTTGCAGCGCTGGTTGTTACAGCTGTATTAATACAGCTGTATAGGGCCAGCGCTGCAGAGTGGCCACACTTACTGCAACCAGCGCTGCAAGTGGTGTTAGATGTGGCCACACTGCAGCGCTGTTGGGCGGCTTCAAGGGGGGTTCGGGGAACGCGAGAGCAAACCGGGAAAGGAGACCAGCTTCGCTGCGGTTTGCTCTCGCGTTTCCCGAACCACCCTGCAAACCGCAGGGAAGGAGACCTGCTTGCTCGGGGGTTCGGGGAACGCGAGAGCAAACCGGGAAAGGAGACCAGCTTCGCTGCGGTTTGCTCTCGCGTTCCCCGAACCACCCTGCAAACCGCAGGGAAGGAGACCTGCTTGCTCGGGGTTCGGGGAACGCGAGAGCAAGCCGGGGAAGGAGACCAGCTTGATTACCAGAGGCTTCCTCAGGTATGCTGGGATACCTGCTTATTCCACGGAGGTCAAGAAAAGCGCTGGTAAGTGTCTATACTTGATTACCAGCGCTGGATCACCAGCGCTGGATCCTCTACACCCGAGACAAAACGGGAGTACGGCCAGCGCTGCAAACAGGGAGTTGCAGCGCTGGTGGTGTCCTGCAGATCTGTACACCTCCTAAGTTGCAGCGCTGTAACTCCCTCACCAGCGCTGCAACTTTCTGATGTAGACAAGCCCATAGTCAAGATGCACAATAAAGGGGGCCTCAGTGAGAGTATTGGGTATGTGGATGGTGAGGAAAAGGCAGGATCTTAGAAATGTTGCACAGAAAAAAGCAACAAGTTTTAGACTCTGCCTAGACGTGTGGGTCTAGAGAAAGAGTGGATTCAAAGAAGACACTCAGATTACAGACCTCAGAGACAACTGTAATGATGTCCTTTGTGAGAAGTGGGGAGGGGAAAGTAGTTGGGGGACAGAGGAAGATTAAGAGCTAAGTTTTGATCACACTAAGCTTCAACTGATTCTGGTATCTCCTCATGGATGCCCAGCAAATAAAGGCTGAGATTTTAGTTTGATGGAAGACGACAAAGTTCTGGAGTGGAAAGATAGAGCTATAAATAATCATTGATGATCACTAGTACTTGAAGCATTGTTTCTGAATGAGATCAAGCAAAGACAGGGTGTTAAGACAAAAGGGTGGTGCTAAAGTCAAGGAGAAAGCCCTGCAGAAACCCCCCTGAAAGATGAAGTGAGAATGAGAGGTATCCTCCAAACGAAACACTGAAGGAGTTATTGGAGAGGTAGGAGGAAAACAAGGGCATAACAGAATCACAAAAGCTGAGGGAGGGCAAGTTTATGGTAGACAGTGTTAAAGGTAGCCAAGAGGTCTGGACCATTAGTTCTAAGATTTGGCCAAGAAGAGGTCATTAGAGACTTCATTGGTGTGTAGAGGGCTGAAGCCGGATTGGAAAAAGTCAAGAATTAAAGAAAAAAGAAAAAGAAAGGAACCAAGTATTAATTTGTACTAGCATACACATGGACCCATTGTGCTAGGTGCTTACAAACAGAACAAAATGATCCATATGACCAGAGGGCTTAGAAGTTATGTATAGGACAAGAGACAGATGGATACAGACAAGGCAGTACAAAAAACAAGTGAGAATGTTGGCCAGCATGAAAGGCAACGGTGTTGGCACACCAGTGGCTTAAGCATTGTCAAGTTTTTTTTGCAGGCATCATGGCAAAGGGGAGTTTTAAGGAGGTATTTGAAGTAAGATAATAAAATAGCTTCGCAGATGTTTATGGGGAGCTTTTCCCAAGCAGGAGGGGCAGCATGGGAGAATATATAAGGTGCTTAAAAAAAAAAAACATGGGTACAGGAGCCTGGCATCAGTAACAAGTCAGAGGTGGGACTCGACAATTTGACAGTGAATGAGATACACGTAGGGTGGGGACAGTCCATAAAGGGCTTTTAAAGGGAATACAAGCAGCTTATACTTGATGTGATAGCGAAGGAAGATGCAGAGATAGGTCTGATAAAGTGACAGGCTAGGGAAATCTTTGCAGCTGCACTCTGAATAGATATGAACAGGGCATGATAGCATTTGTCAAGGCCAGAGAAGAGAAGGTTGCTGTAATTGAGATACTAAATTATGAGAGCCTGGATGAGTGTTTTAGTTGGGTAGGAAAGACTATCTGTATCTTAGAGTTATTATGCAGAAAGAATCTGCAATATTTAGAAATAGCCTGATGACCTAGAGAAATGTCTGAATGGAAGAGGACACCCAGGTGACAGGCAAGGTGGTGGTGATATCTGGAGGGATCAAAATAGAAGGTGGCAGTGGAAAAATTATGAGTTCTGTTTAATCAAAATACTAGTCTATTTAATTGGTATGTCAACTGGTATACCCCTGGCTTGATTTGAGAGATGTTATTGCAGGAAGCATTACAGCCATATTTTAATGGAGTGGGGCCCGAACAATAACCCTAGATTCTAACCACACAGGGCCTATGCCTTAAAGTCTATGTTCATTTCAGGACCTGATCTCCACAATTCAGGGCTATCTCTAGTTTGTGTTTTATCCACATGCTGGGAAATGAGAAATACAAGCAATACACTGGAATGTCTGCACCTTGTTAACAATATCAGCAATGCAGTGTTATTTTACTGTTTCCAAAACAGAACAATGGAGTCAAATAAAATAACAGCACACCAGTGTCCCTGGCAATGTAATGCCTGGCAAAGTGTCTGCATCACTGAGGAAGAAGAATAGAGAATGAGCTGAGACTAAACATTAAGTGCCCTATCCCCAGCTGCAGCCTTGGAGTCCACAATGTAACTTGGGGGTGGGAAAGGGTATGTAAAAGATAGCTTTAAAGTACCACTGCAGTTCCACAGTCACGGACTGGCTGTGGTTGTATACCTAACCCATCCCCTGGCATAAGTCAGAGCAATGTGAAGTGCCAGGATGACAGCCAAGGATTGCCAAGGCACAGGAAATCCCTGGCCCTCTTTCCTCTGCAGAAGCCTGCACTATATAATATCTCTAATGGTTAGAAGGAGGACACTCCTTTCAGCCTTTCCAGCTTGAGGTTTATGATCCCATCTTCTACAAGTGCTGTTCTTTCCTACCGCTGTTCATTCTGGATGTTCAGATATTCTCTTCTTTGCCATTGCTACTTTTGTTATGTTTTGTAAAGCTCAGTAAGAAGTAATCACAAAACCCTTTGAAGGCCTGTTGTTAATATATAGTACTGGGAAACCAGAGACCTATTACATTGATATTGGTGACGTCAAGATGTATTAACACTTAATGCATTCAGAACTTGGATGCTCAAAGAGGCTGGAGAAAGAAACACAACTTTTTCCTCTATTCAAATAGATTAAATTCAGTTCTATAATTTAAAATATAAAAACAATGTAGAGTTAGGTTGGACTTTATGTGCAGAAGATACAAGTAAAAATATACTACTAATCTATAAAAAAATCCAAATCATCATCATAATCTCACAGAGTGTAATGCTTTAAGTCATTATTAGAGAAAATGGCAGTAACTTTAAGTGTGGGCAAACAATCGTAAGAGGCCCAAAAATTCAACTGAGATCTGAAGATTATTTCACTAAAGACAGAATGTGAAAAGTGGATGACATGAAGGACCAGAGGGAAGTAAATATATTTTACACAGATTATTCACTTGTTCCACCTATATTTTGGGCATCCTTCCATTTCTAACAAAGCACAGACTTCCATCTTAGAACTTTTAAAAAAACAAAAACAAAAAACAAAACAACACCCTTGGTGAGAAGCCAGAATTTTAAGTATGAGAGGAAAATGAATGACAAAGCCAAAGAACACTTTTGAACCCTACCAACTCTCAAACACATTATGAGAGGTTTGCAAAACCTTGAACACCATTAGACTAACCCACTCTGTTTTCATAAGGATCAGGAGTTTATTTGGAACTGGTGTGACAGCTACTGGAATACTGAGTCCAGTTCTGTATCTGAAATTCAAGAACGATGTAGATAAATTGGAGAATGTTCAGAGAAGAGCCATAGGAACGATTGAAGGATTGGCAATCACACCTTATAACAAAAGACTCAAGCTCAATCCGTTTATTTCCAAAGAGGAGTCCAAATCCCTACCTGGGAAACAAAGTTGATAACAAGAGTGCTCTTCAATCTAGCAGACAAAGGTATAACAAGAGTCAATGGCTGGAAGTTAAAGCTAGACATTCTAGAAATATAAAAGCACAAATGTTTGCTAAAAAGGTAAACCATGGGAATAATTTACCAAGGGTTGCGGTGGATTCTCTGTCAATGGAAATTTTGTAATCAAGACTGGGTGCTTTTCTAAGATATGCTCTAGTTCTAATGGAATTAATTCAGGGGAGTCGTAGGGTCCTTTGTTGTTCAAGAGGTCAGACTAGATGATCACAATGGTCCAGTCTAGCTTTATAATCTATGAATGTAAAATTTGAAAAATGTTAAAAAGTTTTTCTTTTAAAGCTATAAATTTTGTACATTTTAGTTTAAAAATATTCCAATGAGTCATAGCTTCCTTTCATACCTCTAACTTTACTATTATGTCAATTACTAGGAGGTTTCACTCATCCCATGGACTGAATCTGAGTGTGCAACAGCCAGGGAAAGGGCTAGACAGGTTCAGTATCTTCTCCAAAACAACAGGACCAGCAAGAGACTAGAAGAGTTTCTAAAGATCTCTGCAATGCAAGTACCTCAAATTATTAGGGACAATAATGACTTGCAGTGAAGCATCTAATAGCTTGAACCAAAATTATAAAGAATATTTTCATTCCTATTTTTATTGTATTTTATAGATACTATGGGCTTAATGTTCTGGTGCCCTCCAGCTGATTTTCACTGCTCTGAATCCTGGAGTACAGGACATGTTCAGGTAAATGGAGCATTGTCAGGGGCATCTCTGCATCTAAGTGATTCCAAGCTGTCAAGATGGCCCCAGAAGCCATCCCTGCTGGTCTCCCCATAAGGAGGATTGGCAATACACAAAGCTAGGTTAAAGCTCATCATGCAACACTTCAAACTCACACTAAGCAGTGTTCTTCTGGGAGAAGGAGAAAGAATCTGGGTCATTTAATATGTAATTTGTTTTAAAAAACATTTACCAGTACCTAAGAAGGATACTGCCTAGACACATTTTTAATCTAATGTAATAGTTACTGTAATAAAGACCATCAATAGGAAGAGGATTAATGAGAGAATGGGAATTAGTCCAATTAGATTCTCTAGTATTAGTGCCCAAATATTCTTTAACGCAAGTTACCCACACTTGCAACACTGAGAGGGACACAAACTTGCTAAACTGCCAGCCAACTGAAATTTGTATATTCATTACATGCTGTATCAGAAAGTTGTACAAAGCCATAATATTTGCTTATACTTTTATCCTTTTTGAAAGATTAGTGGAAACTGCTTGCTGTTTGAGTTCACCAGACGTCAATGGCATCAGTCCCATTGATTTCAGTGGGGCCAGTATTTCACCCAAAGCATTTACATTGCAACACTCTGCTAACATGATCCCTGGGTGAAGGAAAATAAACAGTTTTCAGCAGTGGACAAAAGTATACACGTAAGATAGTATATTGAAACTGGCAAAGCCTCAAAATTATTTAACAACTTATTGCCTCAAGAAAAGCAAGATTATTTCCATATCTTCAGTATTCTAGAACATTAATATTTTTTTTTTGGCAGGGAGAAATATTGTCAGAAGCACAAAGGGGAGTTAGGAGCCCAGTAGGAATGAAAGTCTCCCCCTTTACTCACTTATAGACAGGATCAGCCACAATCCAATCACCCTCTACTGGCCAGAGGTCACTCTGTGGCAACCCACCTTTGTTTCTGCTCTTATCTGCTCAGTAACTCCACATCACAATCCAAAAAGTAATTAAAAACTACTCCCCTTCTGGGATCCAGTTTATTTAGTCTTTGCACACTTTAGCCCTCCAGGCGCCATTCTCAGCTCAATCTCTATCTCCCCCCACCCCTCCCATTTTAATAGGGCCTCCCCAGCCTTCCTTCCCAGAGCAGACTCTCAGTTCACCACCTGTCAGGCTTCAACTGTCTGGAGCTCTGGGCCTTTGGGCTCTGACTTCCAAATCCTCCTGCTGTCAGGGTCTTCCTCCTGACTTAGCAGACTACTCCTATTCCTACAAGCTGGAGCAGCTCCCCTAGTCTCAGGGCCTTCCCTGGAGAAGCCTTTCCATAGTCTCATCCACTGCTTCCTAAGCTTTCCTGTTTCACTGCAGTCTCCTGCTGCCCTTTATAGGATAATCAGCTGTCCTTTTTCAGGTCCCATGCAGACTGCTAACTCAGCACAGGTGAGCTGAAGCAGTTCTTTCTGTAATCAGGGTTGACTGTCCTCAGGCCTCTAGCCTTTAAGGGGCAAGCCAAACTGCTACCTTATAAAAATAGATAACGTCTTTAAAAAGCATGGAATGTTTTCTGCTAAATTCATTTTGATGCATGATGTAATCATAGTATAAAACAAGTAAGTGTAAAGATGTATCTGAATAGTTATCTTCACCTCTGTTTTCTATAAGATGCACTTTCCACACCCCAAATTCACTGCAACCAAAGATGCACCAGAGTTCTGCTTGGTGCAGCTGGGAAGGGAGACTATGCTAGCTTTAAGCTCCCCTTTTCCCTAGAGGCATTTCATGCTCTTATTCATCAGAACTGCTTTAAGTTAATACTGACATGTAACACTGGTTAAATAGCTGATGTGCTGTGACCACTGCTTTTCATGCTGGCCAGTTATAGACTTAGCCCAAGTCTACTCCAAGAATGTAGATTGATATAACTATGTCACTCAGGGGTGTGAAAAATCCACACCCCTGAGTGACCCAGTTATACTGACTAAACCCTTGCTGTCAGGACCGGCGCTAGTGTTTTTAGCGCTCTAGGCACACAGCCATTTTGCTGCCCCGCACGCTGGTCCCGCGGCTCCGGTGGACGTGCCGCAGTGGTGCCTGTGGAGAGGTCCACTGGTCCGTGGCTGCGGTGGAGCTGCCGCAGCCGTGCCTGAGGGAGGTCCACCGGAGCCGCGGGAGCAGCGGACTGTCCGCAGGAATGCCTGCGGCAGCTCCACTGGAGCCGCGAGACCAGGGGACCCTCCACAGGCACGACTGCAGCAGGTCCAGCGGAGCCACCTGCCTCCCCGCCCCCCGGCAAAATGCCGCCCTCCAATAATCCTGGCGCCCTAGGCAATTGTCTAGGCTGCCTAAATGGAAGCACCAGCCCTGCTTGCTGAAGACAGGGCTATGCTGACAGAAGGACTTCTTCTGTTGACAGCTACTTCCTCTTACAGAAGTGGATTAACTATGCCAATGGGAGAAGCTCTCCTGTCAGCGTAGTAGCATCTTTACTGAAGCACTTCAGAAGTGCAACTTCACCGCTGCAGTGTTTTAAGTAATGACTGGCCCACAGACTTTAAGGACAGAAGGGACCATCATGGTCATCTAGTCTGACCTCCTGCACATTGCAGGCCACAGAACCTCACCCACCCACTTCTGTAATAGACCCATAACCTTTGGCTGAGTTACGGAAGTTCTCAAATCATGATTTAAAACAGCTGTTCTCAGCAAGGGGTCTGCAGCCCCCTGGGGATCTGCAAACCCCTTCAGGGGGCTGCAGGCTCCACAGCTAAAACCCAGAGCCTGATCCCTAGTGCCCCCATAGGGCTGAAGCCAGGAGCAGCAGGGCTGAATTCTGGAGCCCTGGTGCTCCCCACAGGGCAGAAACCCTGACCCCTGAACCCATGGACAGAGTTGGGGGGATATGGGGGCGTTTGCTCCCCCCAAAACTACAGTGCAAGAGCAGGGTAGTCCTGGAGCAGCTCTATTACCCCCTTCCCCCACCCCCCATACCTCCTTCTCTCCTGCGCCCTTGCCAGGTTAGAGGCAGGACGCCAGAGCCCAGCAGTGCGAGACAGCTGCTGCTCTGGCTGGTGCCATGGAGCAGGAAGCTATGGCATTGCTTCCTCATTTTCTGTGGCTGCAGGGGGTTGAAGCTGCTCCTTGGATCCCAACCCCCTTTGTTCACGCATCCGGTAAGAGCTACCTGGGCAGAGGACCCAGCTCCACAGCTAGCAGAGCCCTCGGGGAACAGGGACCACAACAGGGACACAGCCCCTAGCTACCCCCGCCCCTGCACCCTAAGCTACTCCTCTGCCTGCACACAGTCATTAGCTACCCCCACTCTCTGCACCCTGAGCTACCCTCCTCCCCACACAAAGCCCTTAGCTCCCCACTGCCATGCTGGAACATCTACATTTATTTGACAAACAAAGCTTGCAGACTTAAAATATTGTGTGCAGAATTTTTAATTTTTTGGCACGGAATGCCCTCAGGAGTAAATTTTGCTCCTTGATAGAAGAATGAGACACCTGCTGGTCATATGATAATTGCCAGCAGCAAGAGATGATCTGCCCACCTGACCAGGGGAAAAGGTGGGAGTAGACTTAGGAAAAGCAGTATTTGAGGACAGTATGTCACTATTCAAATTTATGGGAGGCTGATGCCCTGCTTGGTGCAAGAAGCAAGTCAGTGATTGGCAAACTGAAGCCCTTCTTTGAGATATGGCATTCCAGACACTGAATTCAGCAATAATGTACCACAATTTGCCTGGGAAAAATTCAAGGAATTTTCATGGAGTTTAATCACCACAGCTTCTCCTCAGCATACCCACACAGAACGGTAGAATTAGTCTCTTAGCTGTTCCACAAGGCTGTTTCTTCAGGTTCAGACCCTGCATAAGCATTTTGGCACACAGGAATACCTCATCACAGGGTGCCAAAACAGTCCAGCGCAGGCACTGCTAGGATGCACAACCAAAACCCTGCTGCCAGTGCGGGGAGACCTGTCGAAGCCAGAAGGATGAGATACTGCTGAGAGGAGATGGCCAACAACTAGAGAAAGCAGGCACTAGATTATGACAGGTCAGCCAAGAACCTACTGGGCTCAGAGAAAGGCATTGCTGTGAGGACTGAGCCATTAGAGAAACACAAGAAGGACTGGACAAAGGAATCATGAGGGGTGCAGTGTCACTCAGGTCATAAAAGGAGACTATGCAACAGGGACAAGTCATCCAGAGGAACAGGAGGCACTTATAAGCCTGCAGACAATAGCCAGAGAGTCTAGAGATCATTACAGAATAGAGAGAAAACCATCCGGAGGCCAACCCTATAGAAAGGGAGGAGACTCCACAGAGAAATAGTTTGGTCTTCTCAACAGGCAATGACACTGGGAGTGATTTACCCCTGTCTGAGTCTAGCAAACTCTCTCAAAGACTATGCAACCAGCTGAGTGTGGTAAAAATAAGACTCCAACTTGGCTATGTGCTAGCAATCTCTGGCTAAAGGGACACAGGGTGGAGGTCAGGATATCTAGTATTGGCCTTGCACAAAGAAATTGCTAGTCATTTGTGCCCACTAACATTGAAAATAGTTAATACAGCTGCTGGCTCTTCATAACTGCCTAAGCATTTTTAAAAAACCATTAAAAAACTCATTTTCTACAAAGTTGCATGTTGGTTTATTCAGCTCGTCTCCTCCCCACCATATAAAATATGTAAATATAATTCTCAACCATAAAAAGGACATGCATTTTTTCAGTAATGGCAATTAAAGGCTTTTTCTTTAAAGAAAAAACAGTACTTCTGACAATTTTGAGATCAAAGGAAATATTTAGTGAGCTGGCTAAATTGTTGGATACTTTGGAGAATCAATGTATAAGCACAATACAATTCTTGTGCTCTGACATTCTTGATGTGTTGCACTTGTGCAATTGCAGTTTGAGTCATGCTTGAGCAGAAAACGATTTGTACAAAAAACAAAACAAAAAAACGGATTCAATATGCACCAGAGACTAGCTTGAAAACAAATAACTTTTAATCAATGCTGGATGCATATACATATTTCTGAAATTACAGAAAAAGGCTGGCCATATTTTATTTGTGTCTGTGTATTTGAAAATGTATGTTTATTTTTTAAAGCTAAATAAAGTTGCCTTGTGACACTCATATTGTATCTATTACATATTTCACTTCAAAACCTCATCTTTCCTAAACCCTCTTCAGAGTGCTTGAAGTAGCACAGCAAAAGGAAAGGAATTTTCTATTTAACTAGAGCACTGACATTCTGTTACACAATTCCATCTTGTCTATTTACCTGCTCTCAAAAAAAAGAAGACACTAAACAAAAAATGCTGAATGCATCTGGTCTGCAGTGCCATAGGTGTCTGAATGCATCTGTAGCTTCCCTCTCACTCATCAGTGTAATTATTGTCATGTTATTCCATTTTTTTCATTAGTCTAGTCCGCCAAGCTCAAAGCTTTTTTCTGGCCAAACGTTCTTCTGCTAGTTGTCATGGTGACTGAATTGTTAGAGAGGAGAAAGGCTCTGTTGTCTGTCATTGTTCTGTTGTGGTTTAGGTAATGCAGGAGGCATCACAAGTGAAGTGGATGGACCTTTTTTGCTCTACATCATTTCAGAGTATTGAAAATCTCATATAAAAAAGGAGCAAATAGGCCCTGACCAAAGAAATAACCAAGTTCTTTTTGAAAGTGCACATTATTATAAAGAGGTAAAATAGCACTAATGACTGAGTAATCTAAGAAAAATGCTACAGAATATATTTATTATTAGAATAATTGCTTCAATTTGAATGTTACTATACAATACTGCCCATTTTGCAATTTAGATTGAAGATAGTAAAATAGAAACTGCATAGTTAAAAACTGTTATTTAACCTCTGATTCTATTTAACCTAAACAACCACATAGTAAGGAGTGAGTTTAACATATTCTTTAAAATCTCGTGTAGGAATATGTTTGGTTGGTTTTTTTAATTAAATGTAAATAGTTTATTATATCACTGTTGGGGTATATAATTAATATTTTTCCAAAGAATTTTTATTGTAACCATAACTATTAGTTCAGAAATCTTTAAAATCTCATGTGTTCGAGTTTTTACTTTGAAGTTCATCAACTATGCTTATTGTAGGGGCAAACAGGAAAATGAGTGGAAAATCCTGAAAAAGTTGTCTTAATAGGTTTACCATATTGAAACAGCTTGACTGACAAGACACTTGCTTTTAGACCATGATTAAAAACCATTTTCAATACTGTACTAATTTACACTTTTTAAAATGGTCAACAAATCTAATGTAAATCCAAAACTGCAGTGAAACAAGAAGCTGCACTTGTTTGCAAATGCACTTTTGAATTAGTCTGTTCAAATTCATGGACTAACAATTAAAGAAACCATCAGACTATGAATATTATTCTCATTGCTACCTCAAGTAGAGATACCTTTAAGAAGAACCTGTCACTGGGTGTCACCAAAGTTCCATTAAACTACAGGTAGAAGAGCATTTATTTAGCAATAAAATTGTAGTCTTAAAACAGGTAAAAATTTGACCATTTCAAGTAGCTCAGCTTACCTTATAGAGCCAGATCCTTAGCTGATGTAAACAGGAAGGGATTCATTGTCTTTAACGAAGCTACACCCGTTTGCACCACCTGCATATAGCCAGAACTTTTGACTTGTTAAATACTATTCAACTATGACGGAAGGATATCATATGGTTAAGTCACTAGACTTGAACTTAGAAGATCTAGGCTCAGTTCCTAGTGCTATCACAGACTTCCTCTGATACCTTTAAGCAAGTTGTATATAGCCTGATCCAATGCCCACTGAAGTCTGACTCCAGTGGACACTGGATCCAGTCTTACTCTTTGTGTGCCAGCTCCACATCCGTAAAGTGTGGATTATAAATCCTTTCTTCCTCTCTTTTGCTTGAACTGCCTATTTTCAGGGCTGGGATTGTCTCCTACCACGTGTGTACTGTGCCTCCATGCTATTTAATTCAAATAGTAGTAATATCAGAATACTGAGATCGTTTGATGTTTTTGATGCTCAGCACCTCTGAATATTAGATGTTCCTGGTTGAACCCAAAAATATAAGCAGTCAAACTTAATAGACACAAGCTCCACAATTGAGTTGATTCTTTTTGAAACATACTATATATTCTTGATTATTTATACTAGAATTCAGAAGAAAATTTTCAGCTAGGTACATACACTAACATGATAAATATATTCCATTAATATTATACTTTAACATTTCTGCGTAAGGAAGAATATTTGCCCTTCCATGTAACTCAAGAAAGTCCAACACTGGAACTTTTAAAAAGAAAGTTGCACTCCATATGTTTCACGGAAATATGCTTATAAGTGTGAATATGATACAACTGGAATATGCTTTATGCAAAAGGTCTCTTGTAAGGTATCATAACAAAGGTGATAATCCACTGAATATATTACTCCTATTTGTAGGTATGTATCATTCTTGTATCTGAAGCTAGAAATATGAAGTATAACCCAGAGGCCCTATTGTAATTATGCAAAGTGTGGGCCATTAATGGTGGCTTAGAATCTTGATGGCTGTCATTGACTAGGACAATTGGTTGTGAATGGCTTTATTTACGTGTAAGCTTTTCTGTGTACGTGTGGCCAGCCCATAGGTAATAAAGAATGAGGTCTCACAGGACATGTGACCATGTCACATGATACTGGAATCCATCTTAAATCTGGTACTTTTCCATTTAGGAGAAGAGGTGGGGACCCAGAGAGACAAAAGATTCCTGCTTTGTGCCAAAGCTATAAAAGGGGAGCAGAACAAAGGGGGCTAGTCATGACAAAGCCCCTGCTTAACACCCAAGATGTCTTCTGGAACTAACAAGGCCTGTATCAGGGGAAAGGATAGGGCCCACACCAGGAAGGAGTCTAGTCTGTGAAAAAAGCTTATTGGAACATCCGAGGGTGAGCGATTACCTGTAATCAGTTTCTTACTGTATTAGGCTTAGCCTTGTGTGTTTATTTTGCTTGGAAATTTACTTTGTTCTGTTACTTGACACCACTTGCATCCTACTTTTTATACTTAATAAAATCACTTTTGTTTATTAATAAACCCACAGTAAGTGATTAATACCTGGGGGGAGCAAACAGCTGTGCATATCTCTCTATCAGTGTTATAGAAGGGAACAATTTATGAGTTTACCCTGTATAAGCTTTGTACAGAGTAAAACCAATTTATTTGGGGTTTGGATCCCATTGGGAGCCGGGCGTCTGGATGCTGGAGACAGCTCAGCAGGTTTACTTGTTTTCAGTTTAGGGGGCATGGCCTGGACCCTGGGTTTGTGTTGGAGCAGAGTAGCATGTCTGGCTCAACAAGGCAGGGTTCTGGAAGTCAAGCTGGCAGGGAAAATGGGCTCTGAGGTAATTTCAGCATGTCAGGTGACAGTCCCAAGCAGGGCCACCCAGAGGATTCAGGGGGCCTGGGGTCTTCAGCGGTGGGGGGGCCCCCTCCGCCAAATTGCCAAAGACCTGGCATTTCGGTGGTGGGTCCCAGGGCAGAAGGACTCCCCTGCCGTGGGTCTTCGGGGCACTTCAGTGGTGAGTCCCAGAGTGGAAGGACCCCCTGCCACCGAATTACCATGGAAGATGCTCTGGGGGCCCTGGAGCAAGTGAAGAGCCCTGCTCCAGGGTCCCTGAAAAACTCTAGTGGGGGCCCCTGTGGGGCCCAGGGCAAATTGCCCCACTTGCCCCCCTGAGCGGCCCTGGTCCCAAGGGGGTCTCTGTAACCAAACCCGTCACAGGCTCTATTCCCAGAGATAAGCTTTCCGGCTGACAGAGTTCTTGACCTGAAGAAGAGCTCTGGGTAAGCTCAAGAGCATGTCTCTTTCACTGACAGAAGAGGGTCCAATATAAGGTATTACCTCACCCACCCTGTCGCTCTAATAGCCTGGGTCCAACATGGCTACAGCAACTCTATAAAACCCTATGAAATTACTATACAACCTGGTTGGTTTCACCCCATTAAGTTCTATGGACTTTTCCATGAGGGATAGCAGCAGACATTAAAATATTCCAGTCTCTGTTTTCTGAAGTGCTCAGTTGCAAGTTTAATGCCTTACCATTTGTAAAGGATGATTACTGGCATTTGAAAAGGGTACTTACTGCCTAGAACACAGTAAACATGTATTCTGCTTTTCTTTTACACTGTTAAATAGTATAATATATAGCAAAGAGAGATACCGAAATAGCAATCAAAACAGACACTCTAAGGAAGAGTACCAGCCCATCCTAATTTGTACTTCATTCCCCTCATCAGAAATGCTGCTAGGATTCATCGTAGTGCTGAATATTCATTCATGTTTCTTGTTATTGGTTCAGTGCAACAGCACACTAATAGATTCACACAGGTATTTAAGGGGGAGGGGTGAAGGGGAGACCAGCTCCTTCTTCTGCTAAAGCAGAAAGCAGTTATCCCATTTTTCCCTGGTCCAGGAAAGCAGTGGTTCCTCTTCTTCTTGGCTGGTGCAGTGAGAGTTTGCCCTCCTTTTTCAGTCTACTTTAACCGCTGTGTTCAGATTAATTCCCCAGCTCCAAAAAAAGCTTGCCTGCTGCTTTTTAAACATCCAGACAAAGCTGCTTTCCTTCCATCCTTTCCTTCACATTAAATTGGCAACAGAAAGAAAATAAATAATTTGTTCTACATTCCCCAACAATAAAAAGCATGAGGGAGAGAGAGAGAGATTGAATGGTTGCTACTAAGGCTACATCTTCACTGCAACTGGAGATGTGATTTGCAGCTTGTGTAGAATGTACTCATGCTAGCTTTAATGTAGTTAGGGTGCTAAAAATAGCAGTGAGAACACAGCAGCATGGACTTCAGTGGAGGCTAGCAATGAGAATACATTCTCTGGGCGGTGGGCAGGCAGGCAGGCTTGTAAAGCCTGCACCACTGAATCTTCACTGCTATTTTTAGTTAGGGTGACCAGACAGCAAGTGTGAAAAATTGGGACAGGGGGTGGGGGGTAATAGGAGCCTATATAAGAAAAACACCCAAAATTCAGGACTGTCCCTATAAAATCGGGACATCTGGTCACCCTATTTTTAGTATACTAGCCTGGGCCCTTTCTGATCCCTCCCCCCTTTTAAACTTTCATCTCCATAGTAATTTTTGGATGGATAGTGGTGGACCTGAGTTTCAGATTTTGTCTTGGGCCCCCCAAAAACCTCTGTGTGGCCCTGAAAGTCTCCCCCCTAGTTAAGATACTACATGCTTTCACTTTCCTCTGCAGCGTGGGGCATGGGTCACTTGCTGGAGGATTCTCTGCAGCTTGAGGTCTTCAAACCACAATTTGAAGACTTCAATAACTCAGACATAGGTTAGGGGTTTGTTATAGAAGTGGATGGGTAGGATTCTGTGGCCTGCTTTGTGCAGGAGGTCAGACTAGATGATCATAATGGTCCCTTCTGACCTTAAAGTCTATGAGTCTATGCTTATTGGACTGTGAGAATCATGAAATGTATCTTTTAAAAGAAATGGGTGGTATTTTCTGCACTGAGTAAAAAGATGAAGTTTTAATCACTTGGATTGGTCTGGTATGCTGTAATGAGGCAGGGTTGCCAACTGGTTGGAACATGGGATAGAATCCAGGACTCCTGGCACTAGTCTGTAATTCTGAAACTGATTATGTAGCCTCGGGCAAGTCTCAAAGGCCAGTCAAACCTTTAAGACTATTTTTGTTTTAATCTATATTTCATCTCCTAATGAAAGTAATCTCACTTTCAGAGATGCTGAGAACCTGCATCTCATTGATAGGGCCCTCCAAATTCACGGCCATGAAAGCCTGAAATCTGTTCTTGTGTACTTTTACCCTATACTCTACAGATTTCACAGGGGATACCAGCATATCTCTGAAGGCAGCGCCCCGCCAGCAGTGGCACAGAAGCAAGCATGGCAATACCGTACTTTGCCACCCTTACTTCTGTGCTGTTGCCTTCAGAGTTGGATGGCCAGAGAATGGGGGTTGCTGACTGAGGGCCCAGCTCTGCAGGCAGCAGTGCAGAAGTAAGGATGGCAATACTGCACCATGCCATCCTTACTTCTGTGCTGCTGCTGCTGGTGGCAGCTCTGTCTTCAGAGCTGGGCTCCTGACCAGCAGCCGCCGCTCTCCAGATACCCAGCTCTGAAGGCAGCAGCCCTTGCCAGCAGCAGCACAAAAGTAAGGGTAGCAGTATTGCACCCCTCCCCTACAATAACCTTGTGAACCCCACCTCTCACAGTTCCTTTTTGGTTCAGGATCCCTACAATTACACCACCATGAAATTTCAGATTTAAATAGCTGAAATCATGAAATTTATAATTTTTAAAATCCTATGATCATGAAATGGACTGTGAATTTGGTAGGGCCCTTCTCATTGACTTCCAAGAAGCCTATGCAGGGCTACCGCCAAAACCATTCCTGCAGCACCCACAGGGCATCCAACACATAGAGGCAAGTGTCTAGCAGATATCACACAATGACCAACTTTCCACACCAGTTCTCTCTCAACTAAAGCAGTGAAGCTGGGATTAAAAGGAGGCTTTTATGAGACTAGAGTTAGAATTTGTATTTTACATGTTCAATATTAGCAAAAGCTTTAGGACTAAACTCAGTCTCAAGTACATTTGTATATAAAGTGGCACATATCAATACATCAAAAGCAACATTAATGTAGACCTGTTTTCTGATCTGCCTGTATCATGCATGGATGTCAAAAGGATTATTGATGCCAGATAGTAAGAGTAATCAGTTCTAGAGCTAAAGTAGCCAGGTCAGTGAGTGCATGCTCTAAAATGCATTGAACATACCACTTCTCCCACTCTGCAATTGAGAGCAAACCCCTTGGCTCTCCAGTTGTGAGACTCTTTTCCCAGTGAGACAGAAGAGAGCTCTGTAAATTTGAAAGCTGGTTTTTCACCAACAGAAGTTGGTCCAATAAGAGATATTACCTCACCCACTTTGTCTCTTTTCCCAGTTATACATACATGGAATAAGCATCCTGAATTTTGTTATTGAGCTTTACATCAAGATCAAAGCATGTCACTTTCCAGCTCTCACAAAAGTCCCTCATTTACTAGATCCATATATTTAAATAAAGAAAAGTTTGTAATGACATTCCATAGCCCAATGAACACCCGGACAAACACAGGGCATGATTCTGCTTTCATTTACCCCAGTGTAAGTCAGGAGTTACTCCTCTGAAGTCAATAGGGTTAAAACTGGTGACAGAATCAAGGTCAGAGGTTGTAATTTGTATCCTAAATAGCATCAGTTCAGTGCTGTCATCACTTTATTTGTGCAGCTCAATTATCTCTGCCTTTGTGACTCAGTAGATACATATGAATGGGCCAGCTTCCTAACCTGTTTCTAAATACAGCACATAGACCCTGAGCTAGTGTCCAAATTGACCTTTTTGAGGTTTAGTATTATTTGTAACTCAACAACTACCTTCAGCCCAAGCTTTCTCTCTGAGCTTGATTATCCCTAGGATTTGTCCTTAAGGACTTCTCTGTCCCATCTCCCTATTAGCCACTCTCTCCTCCCTTATATGAGGTCTATCTACCACAATGACTGAGCAGCATTTTAGTCATTCTGTGCAGAGGTCTAACATCTCCTTAGCAGGCCAGCAGAGCCCCACTACCCTGTTACAGCATGCCTTCAATTGGGGAAGGAAAATGTATTATGACTTCTGAAAAATTACTGCTTCTATTTTACCTTCTTTTGCCTCAGCTCAAAAGTACAGTGCATAGGTCCACATTGTTGTAATTTCATTATCATGCCTGACAACTGAAACATCACTTGTGAACCTGAATTTAGTCCTTCAGACTATCCATGTTTTTCCTCCTTGATGCCCTTAGACAGCATGAATGACTATAAATGGTAGAAACAAAAGCAAATGTATGTTAAGACATTAAGAAAAAACTGAATGTGTGTACATGTCTGTATGAAATATGAACAGGGATAATGTTTAAGTCACATGGATCTTTTGGGATAATGGAATTACTTGAAATGGTGTGACATTCAATACAATAATCACGACTTGCCCTTTTAGTAGGGGGAAGAAATAATTTATCACCAGTCACCTATTCTAAATTTAAATTGTGCACAAAAAATCTTAGCAAATTAGAAGTATGTGCACTATTAAGGCTTAGAATAAAACTGCAAATTTCTAACATTATAGAATTATGTCTCACACATGGAACAATATAGAGAATGGAACATTGTTAGCTAATCTGTTATAATCTTTTCAGCTAAGAGAAACAGGCAATTGATAAGGAGGGTCAGGCTGGATCTGGATTTGCATATGAGATGGCTAAGGAATGCCTATGTGGTTTAGGAAAGTCTGTTGGTGATTTAGTTTGCTCTTCTGTCTGATTCTGTAGTGAACTAAGGGACCAAGCAATGTGCAGCTGAAGGAGAAATATCTTTTGGGTGAGACATGGTCCAGAGGCCTGGGCCAAAGAACCATTTTAGACGTTAGTGATGTAAACTAGTCCGACACCAAGTCAGGTATATAAATTCAGCATCCCTGAAATTCCCAGGGGGTTGCTCAGGTAATATATTTTGCACATCCAGTCCTAAAGTGTTGCAAAAGACTGCTCTGCACTGTGAAAGAATTGCCTTGTTTCTCCTGAGAGGTGGCTGTAGTTCGCTTTCATTGCCACACATTTGTGGGATATGAAAAGTTTTACTATCACTTCCTCCAACTTTTCATAAATTACATAAATACCAGTTGAATCTCACAATTGTGTGTCTGTCACTTATTTCTTCTTTTGCTAGTATCAGTTGATGATCTAGTTACAAACAATGGCTGGTATGTGATAAATTAGCTCTGAATTCATCCAATGTAAATCTTAGAGGCACAAAACTGGTTTTGGAAATGCAAAAAAGCCAAATAAGTAATACTGTACATGCTTGGCTGGCAAAACCTGTCTCTTAAGAAAATATTTCATTGGAAAGTCAGTATCTAATCCACTGAAAGCAATGTAGCAATTTCAAAGAAATGAGCAAAAGCCCCTGTCTCAGACCTCATTTCATGCTTTTTTGTTTCCATTAAGCATATTTTAAGGGACTAATCAGCCTTATAAAAAGTACCACTGTTAATCTGTTTGTCTTGGTCTTCATTGCAGCTGCTTAAGAGAGAGCAAACAAAACCAGAATTAAGGTCATTCCATTTAAATCCTTCAGAGAGGAAGACAAGAACTAAATTATTGCTGCGAATTACATGGAGGAAAACCCCAGAATAAGATAGCTATTGTTTATTATTTGCCAGACCCAGAGTGGCACTACATTTACATATTTGTGAAGGGATTACATTAACATTTTATGAGATTAATTGTTAGCATGGGAAGATTCTAATGATATACTGTTGACACCACTTAAAAGTGCATTCCTGTGTTTTCAAAGACCTAACATAGACTGGATATTCCATACAAGCTATATGTACTAAACCTGGCAAGCAAATTGGTATTCATGATCATTTGATGCAGCTTATTCAGATATGTAATTTAGGCCTAGTAAAATATAA
Organism: Gopherus evgoodei; assembly: GCF_007399415.2. Classification (NCBI taxonomy): domain Eukaryota; kingdom Metazoa; phylum Chordata; order Testudines; family Testudinidae; genus Gopherus; species Gopherus evgoodei. The sequence continues at coordinate 48,615,989 of NC_044325.1, forward strand.
AGGATTTCTAAGTCAATTTAATAGAAGTTGATATATGAGGAAATAGCAAAGCAAATAGCATTATAGGTTTTGTATACTGACATTGTTTCATCATATACCAAAAGTTTCAATATATTAGAATTAGAGTAAAGATTATATTATGATGGACAATTTTGCCTGACTATGCTAAGACTTATATCTTCAAATGTATTTAAAGCTAAAATAGCTATTACAAGGTATCTATTTTATGCTAATAATAAGCAATCATTTTCTAGTGGTCAGCAAATAATATAATTTCATGAGTAAAGGAGCTTTTGGCCATCAAAAAGCCCACAAGGTTTTCCTTCAAATTGTGATATATTCACTGGGAGCTATTCTATAAATAAAACATGGTAGCTTTTAGTGTAATCTTTAGTGTGAGAACATGCTACCTTTAGAGCCAACAGTAATACCACTTCAAGAAGGGGATGCTGTGTGAAGAGAGGATCTTGCAGCTCTCTCCCACTTTAAAATCAAGTACATTGGCTCCACAGTATCTTCAGACCCCAGGAGCCTGCTGGCTGAAAGTGTGAGTCAGCGCCAGAATTCAGATCTCTGAAGTGGTAGAGGTATATCTCGATTCTGTACCATCACACAAGCTCAGACTTCCTGCAATCATGCAGATAGACTGTCATTCATGAGCAGAGCTGTGACATTAAGTTTTGACCAAAAAAAAAGGGGGGGGGGGCGAGGGGATTTCTCAAAATTTTTTGCAGTTTTTGTTTTCTAATCAGCTCTATAATCACTTTCCTAATGTGTCTGAAACACTTAGGAGATTGCACACACTGAAGTATATATTTATAATGTTTATACTACTCTGGTTCGTTTTAGTTAAAACATGTCGTCTAGTGAGATGAAGTAATACAAACTACCACTAAGCTTAAGTTCTCTAGTCTTAACATAAGAATGGCCACACTGAGGGTCAGACCAAAGGTCCATCTAACTCAGTATCCTGTCTGACAGTAGCCAATGCCAGGTGCCCCAGAGGGAATGAACAGAACAGGTAATCAAGTGATCCATCTTGTCGCCCATTCCCAACTTCTGGCAAACAGAGGCTAACATGGGTGGCGGGTATAATAGGGCAGAGAAGGCTAAGCCTTCCCTAGCTCAGCTGCCACCGACTCACTGCCTGACACCTGGGACCTGCTGGCTCCGCCCCTTCCCCAAGGCTCCCCACCTACCACCTGCTGCTGCCCGATTTCCCCCACTCCAGTGCCACCCCTCGCTCTCAGGAGGTCCCCACGGGCTTGCTGAGTCCCTCTGCCTCTTAGGCAGGCGAGGTCTGGCGGGAGAATGAGCCTGCGGGCGAGGAGGAGAGCCAGCGGCGGGCAGAGTACTGGCGGCTCTGCCAAGGTGGCAGCTGGGGCAGGCACAGTTCAGGAGGGCCAGCAGTTCGGCAGGATGCTGTGCTGGGAGAAGGGGGGCAGTGGGGCAGCAACTCAGCTGGATGCTGGGGCTGGCCTGGTGCTGGAGGAGAGGAGCCAGTGGCTCTGCAGCACCAGCACTTGCAGAGACAGGCCAGCATGACTGGGGCCAGCAGGCTGGGGATCCTCTGGTCACAGGGGGCCCTCAGGGCTCTGGGGAGCAGGGCCTTGGGCAGAAGGGGTGAGGCTGATGGACTAGTCTCCCCAAAGCAGGGGTTCACCTACCACTCCTAGAGGCTAGGGACACCATCCCTGCCCACCTTTTTGTAAGTAACAACCAGTATTTTGATTAAAAAAAAATATAAAAAAGTTAACATAGCACACTAATTGAATTCAAAACTGGTTGATAGGTCTCAAAATAGAATTATCAATGGGGAATCATTGTTGAGCAGTTGTGTTTCCAGTGGAGTCCCAAAGGGAGCAGTTCTTGGCCCTATGCTATTTAATGTTTTTATCAATGACCTGGAAGAAAATGTGGGGGAAAACTGGCTTGGCAACAGCACTGCTGAGAAGGATCTGGGAGTTGTGGTGGATCACAGCATCAATATGAGTCAGCAACGTGATGCTGTTGCAAAAAAGCAAATGCAATTTGCATAGCATGCAAGTCACAGGAGGTGATAGTAGCACTCCACTTGGTTCTAGTTAGGCCTCAGCTGGAGTACTGTGTCCAATTTCACTCACCAACGTATAGAAAGGATGTAGAGAAACTGGAAAGGATCCAGAGGCAAGTGAGCAAAGGCTGAAGGAACTGGGTACATTTAGTTTAGAAAGAGGAGATTAAGGGGGATATCAGAGCAGTCTTTAGATACTTCAAAGCTGCCATAAAAAAAGATGGAGAAAAGTTGTCTGACCCTCTGTGGCAAAAGGGCAAGAGGTAATAGATTCAAAATACAGCATAACAGATTTATATTACATCTCAGGAAAAGCTTCCTAATAGTAAGAACAATAGGACAATGGAGCAGACTGCCTTGGGAGGTTGTGGAAACTCCTTCACTGAAGGTTTTCAAAAGGAGGCTGGATAGCTATCTGTCTTGCATATTTAGACACAACAAATCCTGCATCTTGGCAGGGAGTTAGACTGGATGTCCCTTGTAGACTCTTCTAATTCTTTATAATTCTATAAAATCATCCCTGATAAAGTTTGCAGAAGACACAAAAATGGGGGAGTGGTAAATAAAGAGGAGGCCAGGTCACGGATTCAGATTGATCTGGATCACTTGGTGAACTGGGCTCAAACAAACCATATGCATTTTAATATGGCTCAATGTAAGTGTATACATCTAGGAACAAAGAATGCAGGCCATACTTACAGAATGGGAAACTCTATCCTGGGAAGCAGTGACTCAAAAAGATTTGCATGTTACGGTGGATAACACTGCTCTACAGCCAAAATGCATCTGAAATAAATGTAGTCCAACTTTACTAATTCTGGGTCACTGAGAACGAAAATGATGCTTAAAATTGTTGATTGGCTCTAGCTTTCAAGATATGCTATTGGGTCAGTATATACGACCCTTGACTTGAGAATGGCGGAGGATAAGTGAGTTATAAAGGGAAGGGATCTCAATTTAAACCAGAAATGACTAAAATACATCTTTGACTGGATCTATGAATAAATCTATGACTGGGTTTGGACAGTACATGCTTTTTAGGCAAAACAATGAATGACGCAATCTGAAGCTGTATTGCGTTATACATGATATGAATTGTATCATGTTATTCCTAGAAATCATGGATGATGCAATCATAACGACGCTTACATCATTCTGCTGAACAAATTGCCCTATATCAGCTCTAGAAATCATACAGTGTTGTGCTCTCTTATTTGTCAGTGTTTGATTTTGCAAAGGGACACATTTCTGTTTAGCCAAAGTGAACAGAGATGCCTCGTACTTGTGTGAACAGTGCAGATAACTTCTGCTATGTTTGTGATGAAGTGACTTTTGCATGACAAAAGCGCAGTATAAGCACTATGGTTAAGAAAGCCTATCACCTTTCTTTTGGCTGCAAAATTGGAGATCAGGACAAGAGGTGGGCCCCACACATATGCTGCAACACTTGTGCAACAAATCTTCGCCAGTGGTTGAACAGGAAAAGAAAATCTATGCCTTTTGCAGTGCCAATGATTTGGAGAGAGCCACAGATCATACCAACAATTGTTACTTCTGCATGGTGCCTCCAGTTGGGAAAGGTGTGTCAAAGAAGAAAAAGTGGACTGTGCATTATCCAAACATTCCATCAGCTATACGCCCAGTACCCCACAGAGAAGGACTGCCGGTTCCTGATGCACCAGAATCATTCTCACTTGAGTCAGATAAGGAAGAGGAAGGGGATGAAACTTCTGGTCCTGAACCATCAATGTCACAGGACCCACATTTTCTCCCATCCTCCTCCTCTGAACCACACCTCATAACACAAGGTGAAGTGAATGACCTTGTCAGGGATTTGGAACTACCCAAGAGTAAGGCAGAGCTGTTGGGCTCCAGATTACAGCGGTGGAATCTCCTGGCAGGCTATCAGGGCAAATGGAGCCCATCAGTGCTTGCAAACTATTGCTGGACAGTGCCAAGAGATGCTCCATTTAATGAATACAAGAGACAAGTCAAGAAGTGCCGAGTAGACACTGAATAGGACTAAACTATGTACATAATAGTTTTTTGCCTTTTGTTTCATAATAAATTTTATTTATATAACCCTTTTGCTGATTTTTAAAGTGTTACATAAACAGGACAGGTGAAATATTATCATGTAAAGCAACCATAAACACATGAAAAGACCTAGGTTTACAATTTATGATTAAAACTCTACTATCTACACAATATACATAGACATAAAATGTAAAAACTTAAATATCTTAGAAATAGCCAATCAGTTGTTTTAATTGTCATATTTGAATTCAGCACATCAAAATACATAATAAATATCACATTTTATCTCTGAAGCAGACGACTTCTCAAAAATTGTAGACCAGTGTAATCAGCTGAACCTGAGCTCCCAGTGTGATGCTGTGGCCAAAAGAGCAAATGAGATCCTGGAATGCACAAACAGGAAAATCTCGAGTAGCAGTCAAGAGGTTATTTTACCTCTGTGTTGGTACTGGGGTAACTGCTGCTGGAATACTCTGTTCAGTTCTGGTGCCCACAATTCCAGAAGGACATTGCTAAATTGCAAAGGGTTCAGAGAAGAGCCACAAGAACAGTAAAGGATTAGAAAACATTCCTTATAGTGATAAGCTAAATAGATTGAGCTCTTTTAGTCTAAGAAAGAAAAGGTTAAGGGGTGACTTCATTACTGTCTCAAGTACCTACATGGGGAAAAATTTTTAATAATGGGCTCTTCAATCTAGCACAAAGGAACATGATCCAATGGCTGGAAGTTAAAGCTAGACAAATATGGTGTAATATTTTAAACGGTGAGACTAATTAAGGATGGTGGTTGATTCTCCATCACTGACAATTTTAAAATCAAGATTGGATGTTTTAAAACAACAACAACAACAACAACAAAAACTACTATGCTCCAGGAATTTTGAGGAAGTTCTATGGCCTATGTTATACAGCAGGTCAGACTAGATAATTCCAAGTCCAGAAGGGACCATTGTGATCTATAAAGTCATATGTAATCCAAAATAAAGGCTTGTATTTACAATCTTTTAAAAATCAGTTTAAATCATTAGATTTTTGGCCCTATCCTTTTAGCTTGTCTCCTGGACAGGAGCATGTTAGTCACATCCACACTGTCTGAACTAATCCCTGTTATAAATCAGGTTCTGCCAGAAGCAAGTTTAACAACTGTCATTAAACTTCTGTCAGAACCATAAAAAAACAACTGTCAACCATCAACCAATAGGGGAGGCTTTTGAGGGTAAGGTGCTAGAACTCTCAGCAGCTGGACTTAGAGTAGGGAGCTCATTTACAGTTGATAAGAGTAAGGAAGAGGCTTCACTGCAATTGGAAGCTATATCAATGGTCAGGTAGGCTCTTTAGGAACTTGGGGGTGGGGGGGGAGTTACAGTTTGCACTGTGGCAAAGTTTGTGGGTGGGATTTTTCAGAAGCACTTGCTCTATACATCTACACTGCAGTTAGACACCCATACCTGGCCCGGGCCAGCTGGCTCAGGCTTGTGGGGCTCAGGCTAAGGGGCTGTTTAATTACAGTGTAGACATCTGGGCTTGGGCTACAGCATGAGCTCTGGAACCGTCCCACCTTGCAGGATCCTAGAGCCCGGGCTCAAGCACAAGCCTGGACATTTACACCACAATTAAACAGCCCCCTAGCCTGAGCCCCATAAGCCTGAGTCAGCTGGCCCAGGCCAGCTGTGGGTGTCTAACTGCAGTGTAGGTATATCCTGCATGGATTACCCGGACACAGTCTCAAATGATAAAGGAGTCCCATTGAAGTGCTTTTTAAAATTCCACTTGGCTTTTATTATGTAGCATACCTGGAGCTTGAGTTAGGCACAAACAGATAAATCAAAATAAAACAAAAAAGTATGCATGAAGCTGAAGAAAATGCATAGAGTCTTCCCAGCTTGCACACATCTTTGTGTATTCAGTAGAGGACCATAAGATCTTAAATGATGCAAAATAACTAAGGCACATGGGCCCTGGGATTTAATAAATCAGCAGTATCAAAAAATGCCGTCTGAAGCAAACAGAAGCCACCAAGCATCAGCAAGAAAAGTATTTCCCCCCACCTTTCATAATAATCACAAAATGCCAGAATTTGCTTTCTATGTAAAAATTTCTCCACAGAATATGCCAGCACTGATAGCCATAAGCCATTTCAATTTTCCCCATCCAAAACAGCCATTATTTGTCCTACTTAGCATGCCCAGACCCATTCATCTTTCCAGGAACATACCACACCCTCCTCCCACTACTTTGATGAACTTTCACTAAGGAAAGCAGGACTATTCACAAACCATGATGCTAGGTTCAATAAAACTGAAGGTAACAGTAATTACTGAATCCTTTGGAGAATCTCAAAAACCCTCTAAAATTATAAGAAAAACAATGTAAAGTTTTCAAAAGAGATATTCATTTTCTTTTATGTGTTTTTCAAAACACATAAACTACAATACTTACTTATTCAGAATTACCTACATCCAGTCATTTGGGTTTTACAGTACAAGGCTCTTTCTAATGTGGCATTCTGGAATACTCAAGCAAAAAATATGCGCAGCCAAGTAACAGATAATTTCTTATAGCTAAATTAACATGCTTTTGTGGCTACACAAATAATAAATAGCCAGAAATATTTATTTAGATGTATATTCAAATGCCAAAATCATACACCTACCCATATATGCTCTATACATCCTTGACATAACTTGAAAATACAACAAATAATATGTTTGTTTGTTTTTTAGAAAACGAGAAGAATTCATGTTTAGATCTTGACTAAGGATCAAACTCTGCCCTAAATATGTTACAAGGCACACACTTACAGAACTTGGAGTTCCCTGTATGTATATGATGGCAGAAATAGACCGACTCTTTAGATCCACAACATAGCAGATTTTTTTGTTTGGTTAATAGTCAATACACACACAGGATTCAGGGGTGGGATGGTATTTATATAAAGTTGACTGTATGCAAGTAAATTAATTTAGATTCCCCCAAACCAGGAGATTGTTATTGACTCTTTGTATCATTGTTTGCAGTGTTGTTGTAGTCATGTTGGTCCCATGATATTAGAGACACAACATGAGTGAGGTAATAGCTTTTACTGGACCATTGAGTATTTGCAATGCACCCATAATCATGGGATCTATGTGCCTTTCCAAAGCTTAAATTTGAGATAAGATGACACCTTGCTTCTCTCGTGCCTTCAGCTTTGAATATAACCAGTCACCTAGGAGCTTGGCCTAGGGATCATAAAAAAAAAGTCTTTGGGAGTTAGGACCCAAACTCCTTTTGAAGACCCCAGCTTTAATCATTTACACATATCTGATCAAAGAGGTACATCTTGTACTTCATTCTAAAAAAACCTAAATTTATACCTATGCATATTTCTGTGTGCAGCAGACTTGAGACCCGCTTGGTACTGGGAGTTCTATTGTTCCATCTCCCACAAACTTGAACCTGAGACATCAAGTTCAGTGTTCTGGATAAGTGGAGATCATACAGCAATAGTACAGCATTTGTAAGTAAACGTTCCAATATTGCAACACCAAAGTTTGCTCCAAGGAATGGTGAAGTTTTCAATAGGCATGTTATGTGGCAACAAGATCATAATCACCATCGCTAAGTAAATTCCCTTTTTTTGCAGTGTGGAGGTTGAAAGGGACAAATGCAAAAAGGGTCATAAGTCTGTTATCGATATGGTCAAAGAAAATGAGAATTTTTAAAAAAATATTTGTCCCTTGAAAGGGAAGTTTCTTGCTGATTTAATCTAATCAGTCTAACATAAAGAAGCCATTATGCTTGCATCATGCAAATATTGACTGACTTAGCTAATGAGTGTATAAACAGCCTTCTTTTTTCAACTGGAGTCTACAGCAGACAGCTTTGTGTACTCTACAGTCTCTTGTACCTGAGCCAACAACTCATAGTGCAGTAGATAAAAGCCTTGATAGGGAGATGCCAGGCAATTTGTATATAAATATACCCCTTAAAAATCCATAAGAGTACAATAGAAGTCTTAACATACTTTCACCACAATTTGAATGTTAAATAGTTAATTACTTTGATAACAGATGTCAAAGTTGTATCTGATGCTACAAATGTACTGTAAGACCTTAGTACAGTAAATATTTTCTATTTCTTCCATGAAGTTGATAAATTACAAGCTATTTCACATTAAAAAAGCAAATACAATGCATTCCTTTCTGAACTGGAATACTTCACAGAACACAGCTTGTTAATTTCCTCAGGTTTTTGAGAAAAATGGAATAGAATACAATTGTCAGCATAATTTAAGTCAGATAAACGGAAACAGGAAAAATTTTGCAGTCAATTAAAATTATAGCCTATTTTTTCCATTTTGTTGATTGATAGTGTATAAAATTCTACTACACAGGTCCTAACTCCAAAACTCAAGCCACAATTCATTACACTTCAATTCTAAAATTACAAATTCAGTTAATTTGGGATTAGCATGAATGCAAAGTTACACCTTATACAAGTGACCCAGTGACAAATGTTTAGATTTCCTTAGAATTAAAGGGCAGCTAGGAAGGTTAATGGTTCAAGACAGTTTTTTTTTCTACACCTTTTTGGGGCGTGTCCTGCTCTTACATCTGTGCAACCCCATTGAAGACAGCGAGGCTTCCCCAGTGTAATGGAGGTCAGAATTTTGTCCTTCTTTCCTTCTACAGTATTATAAAGGATGGCCCAATGTTTACGGTAATCTGCATCTAGAGACATCTGGGTTTGACTCTCTGCTTTACTACAGACTTTCTGGGTGACCTTAGACAAGTTACTTAGTCTCTTTGTGCCTCAGCATCACTTTTTCAAATGGGGAACTAATACCACCTCTCTTCTTCTCAGGAGTGTTGTGAAGCTAAATACATATAAGACTGAGGCAACAGGGACTATGGTATTGGAGGCCATGTAAGAGATGTTTTCTGTAAAGCTCTGCATGAAATGTGTACTGAGCAATTATTTAAGTTGTAGAGATTCAACTAATGACCTAGACCAGAGGTTCTCAAACTGTGGGTTGGGACCGCAAAGTGGGTTGTGACCCCATTTTAATGGGGCCATCATGCCTGGTGTTAGACTTGCTGGGGCCCGGCGCAGAAGCCAAAGCCCAAGACCCCATCAACCGGGGCTGAAGCTGAAGCCAGAGCCCCACCGCCCAGGGTCAAAGCCAAAGCCCAAGGGCTTCAGTCTTGGGCAGCAGGCTTCAGCCCTGTGTGGTGGGGCTCAGGTTACAGGCCTCCCCACCTGGGGCTGAAGCCCTTGGGCTTTGGCTCCTCTGCCTGGGGTGATGTGGCTCAGGTGGGCTCAGACTTCAGTCTCCTCTCCTGGGGTTGTGTAGTAATTTTTGTTATCAGAAGGGGGTCACGGTGCAATGAATTTTGATCCCCTCTGACCTAGGCAATCACAATCCAAATTTTACAGTTTCTACAATGTCTAGGTACAAAAGTGATGGACACAATATAATTACCTAGACAGAATAGCATGCAATAAAGTTAGTTTAAAAGATCAACATCCACTCTATAGCCAGTCTGATCAGAGCTTCTGCATTGGAAAACACCAACTATAGTGGTTAGTATGTTCAATAAATTAAAAGACTATGGATTATGCCTGGAGTCTTATATAAGTGTCAATTCAAGGGTAAAACAGATAAGCAATTTCTACTCATAACAAAGCATTTGGTTTCTATGCTTTTATTATGCAATAAAAGACAAGTCAGAAGTTCAAATACAACACTCACTGTGGCTCTTAGAAACCAACATTATAACCCTTGCTCGACTCTTGGTTTTCTTACACTGTAAAATTAAAATTGCTTGGAATATAAAAAGTGAACAGCACAAGCTCATTTGCCACTGTAAAGTACAAGTGGTCACACAGGTGGGAGAAGTCCTTCTCTACCTAAAAAAGCTTGTATTTTTTTAAATGTAGAAGGCAATATTTTACACCTACTTCGCATTGGTATAATCAACTACACAGGGTGCAGAGGCAATAGTGATTCATGGCCACAACAATAGTAGATGTGTCTGAATGAATTCAGTGTCTGTTAATTAACATAATCTATTTTACCATGTTGCTGACAAACTAACTATGTCTGGTATTGCCATCAGCACATGCATTAATGAGAACAATGTGCCAGATCTAACAGAACATGAGAACCTGAGGAAATGTGTGCAGAGCAATGGGGGGAGATCGTGGTGTGCCCCTAAAGGTATGTCTACACCTCAATTAGAAACCCGCAGTTGACCCATGCCAGCTGACTCGGGCTTATGGGACTCAGGTTAAGTCACTGTTAATTACGGTGTCAGGCGACCATCTACACCAGTTAAACAGCCACTTAGCCCCAAGCCTGAGTCTACTAACACAGGCCAGTCACAGGTGTCTAACTGCAGCGCAGATATACCCTTCGCGGCCCTGTCTGAACCTCTCGGGCCTGCAGTGTGGGCCACAGCACTGCTTAGAATCTCTACAACATAGTATACTGCATCCCACCCCACCACCCACAGCCACCCCCATGCCAGCACTTGGGAGAAGGTCTATATTCCACGGTGCATGCACCAGGGGAATCTTCTGCCAGCTGAATGCAGGGCTTTTAGGGGCTCCTCTATAGCAGTATTTGTCCACAGATGTGACGTCCAACTCAGATGAATTTTTCTATCTTGTATACTGGATTTATTTCAGCTGATTTGGACTTTTGGACTTTGTTCCCATTATCCAGTCATCTTTTGTGCCTTACTGTCTGCCTAGGATGATGCTATCAGCTGTTCTTACCCTTGTTTTATAGATGGAGCTCAATCCATCTAAGCCAATTGCTATGTTATGGGTGGTCTAACACGTGCTGAGTCACAAAGAAGCATGCTTTCACAACATTTAAGTAACCATGGTCCCTTTTTTTGTATGGACTGTCCACTCTCACACTCACAATCATACACACTAGTTGACACATTCATGGAGATTTGATAGGACATTAAAATAGAAAGGAAATTAAAATGATCCCTGTAGAGTAAATCTGGGGACATCTTTTTACCCCTGCTGGTTTCCCACTCCTCTCCCCCTGCTTTTTAAAAATCAAAATGTGATGATCTGGGCCAAAAAAAACATTTTACCACGTTGTTCCCCTCACTGTTTCTGACTCAAAAATATCCATAAGGGCTAATTGCTAATTTTTCAGGTTCTAAAATGTTAGACTATTTTAGAAACAAATATGGAGTACCTAGGTATTTGAACAGGATATTGTGCACATGCTAAAGATATTGCAGTACAAATTCCAAATCTACAACATATGAGACTGGGAAAAAAACACAAAATAAAACCATGAACAATCATTAATCCTAAAGCTGATAGCATGGCTGAACCTTTGAGGTTTTGTTGCTGGAGCCTGCTGTTTTAGATATAGATTGATGTTATTACAGAACTGTTTGCGCAGCCCTGTTATAATCAAAGTGAGGTTTTTTGCTTCTCTTGGAAGACATATAGTTTCTTTAGGTGTAGTTTGTGTTGTGTTTGTTCATGGCTAGGGGGGCAGGGACTACACAGATCTATATAAAAAGCAAATTGTAAAGAAGTGGATCAGCCTCAATGTATATTCAATCCTGGCCTCTCTGCTGAAATTTTAATAAATGTTATTGTTTGTGATGCAGACACCTGTCAGACAGAGATGAGAAAGACAACAAATGTACATGTAACTATCTGAATGTGTAATTATTAAACATGTGTGCTTTAAAAATAAGTTTCTTAAAAGATTACTTTTCAATTTAAGAAATTATGCATGCAATTATTTCAGAATAAATTACATACCAGTTTAAAAGTTGTCTTTCTTCCTACTCTCAGAAGTTCTTTGCATATTAAAACATCTTTATTCACTGAAAGTCTTTTTCCCTCCTTTAAACCCACAATTAGGTACATCTTGTTAAATTTTCATTTTTTATTGTTTAAATTGTAACAGTAGTAAAGAGTATTCAAGCTGAATTCCATGGTGATGGATGACTAGAAAAAACTTAGATAAATATATAAATAATTTTGATTGGATTTTAAATTATGTTGTATTAATAGCTGCAATAATTCAGAAATAAACTGATCCTCTGTCATCCATAGTATCTAACATTTTGGGACATTTATCTTTGTATGTGCTTGGGATATGCATAATAAAACAATGAATAGATATATAGGACAACACTTTGTGACCCAGATTCTCTGGTCCTAATGAACTGTAGTAATACAAGACCCAAACAAGGGGCAAAGGTAAATGACCTCCATGTTCTCATGTTCTCCTGATCCAGGATTCTGGGCAAGCCCTTGGCATAAATTGCAGAGAGAGTGCAGAGAAGAACCACAAAATTGATATGGATTGGAAAACATGCCTTATAATGAAAGACTGAAGGAGCTTGCTCTATTTAGCTTATCAGAGAGAATATTAATGGCTGAATTGATCAGTCTATAGGCACTTACATAAGGAACAGAAAATTGATAGAAGTGTCTACAGTCTAGTTACACCTTTGTCTACAAGAGCCAATGATTAGAAGTTGAAGTTTTACAAATTCAGACTCAAAATAAGGTGCAGATGTTAAATGGCGAGGGTGATTAATCAGTGGAACAATTAACCAAGGGTTCTGGTGGATTCTCCATCACTGGCAATTTTAAAATAGACTGGCTATTTTAATAAGTGGTCTAGTTCAAAGGAATTAATTCAGGGGAGTCCTGTGCTATGTAAGAGGTTAGACCAGATTATTACAATGGCTCTTTCTAGCTTTATAATTTATGAAAATTAGAACAAAGCTGTTCTAATTTAGGTTTAATTGCCATTAGCCACAAGGGACCATTCCAGCCATTCCTCCTTTTCTCTTGTTACACAAAGGCAGAAGCCAGAAGAAAGATAAATGGAATCTCCAGATAGAACTATGTATGGTTTGAGGATAATCTAAGGGTGTGTGGACATATATAGGAGGAATGTAAAGGAGACTGGATATTCTAGGCTTCTAGCAGTTTTGTGCCACTGTAGCCATATAAATAACTACTACTCTGGTGAAATGTAATTTATAAAAACTAATACTCACATAATACACTTAATACTATTAAAAAGTGTCCACATGTTCTTTGACGATCCTCAAACAATGTATTGAAAACTGTGATAGGGAAAATAACAACAACTGTATCTGGACTAACTGTTGATTCCTGGGTATTAGAAGTTACATTATTTCTGGATACTACTCAGAAACTCATTTTCCTGGCTCTTTTAGTATTACAGTCGGCCAGATATTTGATCCTATATGAATGATTATTTCTTGGATTTCCTTCCAAGAAATATTGTTAGTCAGAAGCAACAAAGATTTTCATTCATAAATGGGTTTTATAGTTCATTCTGCATTTTTTAACAGGAATAATATGGGTCTGTCATAATTGAAAATCTGCTACTTTAAATTTTTTTCTAAACATTATTATGGTAATGAGGACAGATTGTTCAATAGTCAAGCAGAGTTTATGCAGAATGGATGCTAGAAAGTGTTTCTACTAAAATTTCATAGTGTCCTGATGTTCCTAGGTCTATAGACTTGAAACTACAGTAGAGACTATGTTAGCTTTGATATTGTTGACTGGTTCATTTCAAAGATGATAATTTATTTGCCTACTAATTTACAGCAGCCAAGCATTTTTGATATTGTCAATTTCTGAGTAATATGGAATCAAGCCCAAGCTAGTTTTTACACCTCTATATTCTGACCCTGTTCCCTACCACACATCTTACTAGTCCTGGACCTAGATAAAGCTTTTCCTGATACGATCATCAGGAGACTTTCAGAGACTAATTTGCTTTTTTTTTTGTTTAACATGTCCCTTAACAAGAAGGGACAAAGGGATAATTGCTGAAGGTTTTAAAAATGAAATGAAACAAAGCCATCTTCCACCCCGCTTTATAAACCATAGAAATCAGATTCTTCAAGTAGTTCCTTTCAAATGAAAGGTTTGGACAAGGTAGTACACAATCCTACTCCTACCCCACATATTAAGAGACATCAGGAAACCATACTCTTCAAGTCAGGTAGTAGTTATATTTAATGATGCTCTGTCCAAAGGAGAGGAAACAAACCACCCTCATCACCCAGCATAAGACACATATCAAGGCAGGGGTCTGGAGTCAAGCACATGTCAGTAGAACTGGCATATATAATTAATCCGGCACCAGCAGATCATATAAAGGTGCCTGCAACAGCAGTTAAAAATTCATCCTTAATGTTAAGCTAATCCTTCCAAAAACCCTGGGGGGAAAAAAAAAGATTCACTTCAATTATCATGATTCTCTATGGATTGCTAGTGGCTCTGGTAGTTTGAATTTTATATAATTTATTCTTAGGAATTAAATCTCTAATTTTCCTGTAAAATTAAGAAAAGAACTAATCAAAGATTAGAAAATTTGAGCTAGACACTGACATCAATTTTAAAAAATTATAATCAGAATGAATATGCTCTGATTTTAGTCTGGAAGGTATGTGAACACAATACACTGCTTATACTATTTATATATGTTTTAAGAGTGAAATTTTAAAAATCCATTTTCTCATATTTACTTGTCTAATTCAACCTTAGATAACCACTAAAATACAGATTCAGATTGCAATCCAGTTACAATGCAAACCAAGCACAAAAGCCTTCTAATGATCTTTGATTAGTTCTTTATTAAATTCATCAAGGGAGGAAAGAAAATGTAATAATCTTCACCATTTGTCATCTTTCTGATTAGAGATTTGATTAGAACTTTCAGCTTTTATTTTCCTCCTTTCTATCCATTGCTATTACTGTAATACTGCTTCTTTCCTATAGTTTAAAAAGCACATGATAGGGCACACAGAACAAATTTGTAATGCCTGATGCATAGTCAGCTCAATATGTTCCTGGCAGGCTAGAGCTAAATGGAAATATGAGCTCTCAAAATATTTAAGAAATCTGACTTGAAAACACATTTAATCCTACATATAGTATCCCACAGGGTATTACATCAAACATACATCCTGTCTATTAACTAATCGGATACATTAAAAGTATCCTAAATGTGCTTACCTTAGTTTTAGTATGCATTCCAATGGAAACACAAATCTTAATATTTTAAGGGGCATAAACTTTTTCACAAATGAGTAATTTTATGATTCACTTCACTTGTATAATCCAAGAAATGAATAAAATACCAATGAAACAAGTCCTGTACAGAGGACTATTTATCTCTTCCCATTCTGAAAACTGACTATTTATTCCTACCCTTTGTTTCCTATCTTTTAACCAGTTACCAATCCATGAGAGAACCTTCTCTCTTATCCCAGGACTGCTTATTTTGCTTAAGAGCCTTGTCAAAGGCTTTCTGAAAATCTAAATACACTATATCCACTAGAACCCCTTGTCCTCATGCTTGTTGAACCCTTCAAAGAATTCTAGTAGATTGGTGAGGCATGCTTTTTCTAAAGGGAAATCATGTTGACTGTTCCCCAACAAATTATGTTCATCTAGGTGTCTGACAATTTTGTTCTTTATTATAGTTTCAACCAGTTTGCCTGATACTGAAGTCAGATTTACCAGCCTGTAATTGCCAGGGTCACCTGTGGAGCCCTTTTTAAAAATTGGCATCACATTAGCTATCCTCCAGTCAATTGGTACAGAAGGGGATTTAAATGATAGGTTAGAGACCATAGGGTCTCAGGTCAAGTACCTAGAAAATGAGGAACACAATTAGTGACCACATGTAAAAAGTTTGGTTTAATTGACTTACCTAGTATCATAAGAACAGTGTGATTGATAACTGGATTCTGTCCTTTTCTCTAGGCAGGATTCATCTTAACCATGAGATTGTCCTTTCTCTTCCTGCAATCCCCTGCCACATTTACTACACACCTGCCACCTTCTGAAACAAATGAGGCAGGAATCCTACAGACAACAGCCTACTTTACTGCACAGTTCTGATGCACCTGAGGAATAGCCCTTCCTGTCCATTGAATGAGGCAGGGGCCCTGTGGAAAAAGTAGTATGTAATCGTGGTTGTAAAAGGAACCTTAATGCTGGCATTTCCTAACTTTTGAATACTTGACTTTGCAACCTTAATCATGTCCTCTTAGCACAGTTTGTGTACAACTTCCTCAGATTTGTCACCTACAAAGGACAGCTAAAAAACCCAGGAATTGTCACAGATTGAAGTGTCATTAGAGGAGGTTTTGGAATTGATAAACTTAACAGTAACAAGTCACTGGGACCAGATTACATTTACCCAAGAGTTCTGAAAGAACTCAAATATGAAATTGCAGAACTATGATTTGTAACCTGTCATTTAACTCAGCTTCTGTACCCAAAAACTGGAAGATAGCTCATATGACGCCAATATTTTTAAAAGGGCTCTAGAGGTGATCCTGACAATTACAGACTGGTAAATCTAACATCAGTACTGGGCAAATTAGTAGAAACAATAGTAAAAAATAAGATTGTCAGACACATAGAACATAAATTGTTGGGCAAAAGTCAACATGGTTTCTGTTAAGGGAAATCATGTCTTACCAATCTATTAGAGTTCTTTGAAGGGGTCAAACAAACATGTGAACAAGGGGGATCCAGTGGACATAGTGTACGTAGATTTCAAGAAAGCCTTTGACAAGGTCCCTCACCAAAGGTTCTTACATAAATTAAGTTGTCATGGGATAAAAAGGAAGATCTTTTCATAGATTGAGAACTGGTTAAGACAGGGAACAAAGGGTAGGAATAAATGGTAAATTTTCAGAATGGAGAGGGGTAACTAGTGATGTTTCCCCAAGGCTCAGTCCTAGGAGAGTCCTAGGACCAATCCTATTCAACTTATTCATAAAATGATCTGGAAAAGAGGGTAAACAGTGAGGTGGCAAAGTCTGCAGATGATACTAAACTGCTCAAGATAGTTAAGACCAAAGCAGACTGAAGAACTTCAAAGAGATCTCACAAAACTAGATGATTGGGCAACAAAATGGCAAATGAAGTTTGATGTGGATAAATATAAAGCAATGCATATTGGAACAAATAACTCCAACTATACATACAATATGATGGGGCTAATTTAGCTACAACTAATCAGGAAAGAGATCTTGGAGTCATCGTGGATAGTTCTCTGAAGACGTCCATGCAGTGTGCAGCAGCAGCCAAAAGCAAACAAGATGTTAGGAATCATTCAAAACAGGATAGAGAATAAGATGAAGAATATCTTATTGCCCTTATATAAATCCATGGTACACCCACATCTTGAATACTGTGTACAGATGTGGTCTCCTCATCTCAAAAAAGATATACTAGCATTAGAAAAGGTTCAGAGAAGGGCAACTAAAATGATTAGGGGTTTGGAATGGGTCCCATATGAGGAGAGATTAAAGAGACTAGGACTTTTCAGCTTGGAAAAGAGGAGACTAAGGGGGGATAGGATAGAGATAGAAAAATCATGAGTGGTGTGGAGAAAGTGAATAAGGAATAGTTATTTACTTGTTCCCATAATACGACTGGGGGCCACCAAATGAAATTAATGGGCAGCAGGTTTAAAATAAATAAGAGGAAGTTCTTCTCACAGCACACAGTCAACCTGTGGAACTCCTTGCCTGAGGAGGTTTTGAAGGCTAGGACTATAACAGGGTTTAAAAGAGAACTAAATAAATTCATGGAGGTTAAGTCCATTAACTGCTATTAGCTAGGATGGACAGGGATAGTGTCCCTAGCCTCTGTTTGTCAGACGTTAAGAATGGGCAACAGAGGATGGATCACTTGATGACTACCTGTTCTGTTCATGTCCTCTGGGGCACCTGGCATTGGCCACTATTGGCAGACAGGATACTAGGCTGGATGGATGTTTGGTCTGACCCAGTATGGCCGTTCTTATGTTTTAAAAAGCAAACCAAAAATTGAAATTCCATAATATGGCATCATATGGTCAGGGCCATCCCTAGCTATTCTGGGGCCCTACACAGCCCCACTGTATGGTGTGGGGGGAACAGCCCTCCACAGGGCAGGCACAGGGCTGGCTCAGGGGGAACCACCCCCCAGCACTCACCAGCAGTGCAGCTGGGGCTAGGTCACTGCACTCTCTGCTGCCAGTGAGTGCAGGCCCAACCCTGCTGCAGTCCTCAAGGGAGTAGGGGCAGGGCTGGGGTGAAGCAGGGGCAGGGCTAGGGTAGATCAGGGGATTTGGGGAAGGGGTGGAGTGGGGGCTGGGCTGGGGCAGAGCAGGGGCGGGGTAGGGGCTGGAGCAGCATGCAGCTGGGCAGTGCACCAGGAAATTTGGTGCCTCAAGTTTCCTTGTGCCCTGCACAGCTGCGTACTTTGTGTATGGGTAGGGACGGCCCTGCTATAGTCATTGTTCATCAGCAGGGTTAGAACATTTAGATCAGGGGTCAGCAACCTTTCAGAAGCGGTGTGCCGCGTCTTCACTTATTCACTCTAATTTATGGTTGTGCGTGCTGGTAATACATTTCAGTGTTTTTTAGACAGTCTCTCTCTATAAGTCTCTATATTATATAACTAAACTAGTGTTTTATTGTAAAATAAACAAGGTTTTCAAAATGTTTAAGAAGCTTCATTTAAAATGAAATTAAAATGTTGATCTTACACTGCTGGCCCACTCAGCCCGCTGCTGGTCTGGGGTTCTGTTCACCTAGGCTGGCAGAGGGCTGAGCGAGGCCTGCGGCCGGGATCCCAGCTGGCAAGGGTCCGTCAGCCAGAACCCAAGACCAGCAGCAGGCTGTGCTGTGCCGAGACCCAGAGGGCTGGGGGCAGAGGGCTGGAGTCAGGGCATAGGTGGGGGTGCCGGTGTCAGGATTAGAGTTGTAGGGGGGGAGGGGGATGAAGGAGTCAAGCAGAGGGTGGGTGTGTATGAGGGAGGTTCAGGGCTCAGGGCAGGGGCCTGGAGGGTGTGCGGGGCTCAGGGCAGAGGGCATGGTGTGGGGGGGGGGGGTCAGGGCTCAGGGGAGAGGGCTGGGTGACTGCCCCCCTAAGAACTCCCAACTTCGTTGCTCCTTGTCCCCTGACTACCCCATCCTGGGACCTCTGCCTCCAACTGCCCCCCCAGAACCCCATCCGCATCTAAACCTCCCTGTTCTTTGTCCCCGGACTGGACCCTGTCCCCTACCTGTCCCCTGACTGCCCCGACCCTTATCCACACCCCTATCCCCAGCCAAACCCCCGGGACTCCCATGCCCCATCCAACCGCTCCCCGCCCCCTGACAGGACCCCCAGAACTCCCGACCAATCCAACCCCCCCGACTCCCTGCCTGCGCCAACCCCTCTCCACACTCCTGCCTGCTGACAGGACCCCCAGAACTCCCAACTTATACAACGCCCCCCCTCAGCTCCTTGTCCCCTGACCATGCCCTCCAGAGACCCCCCACCCTAACTGCCCCCCCCAGAACCCTCCTTGCTCCCAGTCCCCTGACTGCCCTGACCCCTATCCATCCTCTGCCCCCTCACAAACCCCAGGACTCTCATGCCCCATCCAACCCCCCCTGCTCCCTGACTGCCCCCACCCCTTATCCAGCCCCCCAGCCCTGGGCCCTTTACCCTGAGGCTCCACGCAGAGCCAGACATGCTGCCCCACCGGAGAGCACAGCCCCGGCCCTCAGAGCACTGCGCACGGCGGTGGCAGAGCTCCGGTTGAGCAGAGAGCGTGTCTGCCTCCCCGCGGAGCCAAACGCTGCCCCGCGGGAGCGCACAGCCCCAGCCCCCAGAGCGCTGCACGAGGCGGCAGGGCTCCAGGGGAGGGGAGAAGGCGGGGGAGGGGCCAGCAGCTTGCTGCGCTCGGCCGGTGCTGCGGCCTCTGAGCGCGGGCCCCGGGGCTTGCCGTGCCGGGAGAGTGGGGCTATTTGCCCACCCCATGCGCACGGCTATGCTTCTGCTCCCGCGGGGAGCTGGGCAGGATTTTTAATGGCATGCTGGAGTCCGGGCAGGCTCCAGCGTGCCATTAAAAATTGGCTCGTGTGCCGTCTTTGGCACGCGTGCCATAGGTTGCCGACCCCTGATTTAGATCCTCCACACAGATCTCTGCCACTTGAACTAATGGTATAACTGATAGGTGTGATAGACCAGCACCATGTGGACCAGCACTAGAGGGGACAGGACACTTTAGAGGGTTTCACAGATATTTGCTAACAGCAGAGGAATGGTGAGACTCAGGAATCTTGGGTTCCATTCTAGGCTTTAGAGGGGGTATGTTCTAGCAAACAGACTCTTCTGTGCATTCCTCACAAGTTTGCCTCTTTTTGCCCAGGCCCCTCCATCCTGTCCTTTTCCCACCCTGGCTTCATGTCCCAGTCCCATTTTTGTTGCTTACCCAGTCTCACTCTTCATTTCTACTCCTAGTCTCTGCCTACAGGCTCACTGTCCAAATCCCACTCTCTTTCCCTCTTCCTGTTTCTTCCCATCACCACTACCCACTCAGTTTCCTTGTCCAGCCAGTCCTGGCTCCCCACTAACTCCTCACCCAGTCTGTCTCCCACTGCCAGTAGCTGCCAGTCATAGAACCTCTCCCTGGATTCCTCATTCAATCTAAGTCCTGCACCTCTTCACTGACTCCTTATCCCAGTTCTTCCCCAGTTTCTACTCCTTTTACCCCATTCCCCTCCACACTGGTACCTACCCCCACTCTCCTTGTCTAGCCAGTTTATTCTCCCCCCAACTCCTTATCCAATTTCAGTGTTCCTCCCTGTCATAAACAGATAAGTAAGAATTAGTAGAACAGAAGTACTTCATATCTCGTTTGACTGTAAAGGGTTAACAAGTTCAGTGAGCCTGGCTGTCACCTGACCAGAGGACCAATCAGGGGACAGGATACTTTCAAATCTTGAGAGAGGGAAGTTTTTGTGTGTGCTGTCAGTGTTTGGTTGTTGTTCACTCTGGGGGCTCAGAGTGACCAGACGTGCAACCAGGTTTCTCTCCAATCTCTTTGATACAGGTTCTTATATGTCCAGAATAGTGGGTACTAGGTAGATAAGGCGAGTTAGGCTTATGTTTGTTTTCTTTATTTGCAAATCTGTATTTGGCTGGAAGGAGTTCAAATTGGTATTTTGCTGAAAGGATTTTAATTTGTACTTGAATACTTAGGCTGGGAGGGTATTCCCAGTGTCTGTAGCTGAAAGACCCTGTAACATATTCCATCTTAAATTTACAAAGATAATTTTTACTGTTTTTTCTTTCTTTAATTAAAAGCTTTTCTTGTTTAAGAACCTGATTGTTTTTTTATTCTGGTGAGACCCCAGGGGACGGGGTTTGGATTCACCAGGGAATTGGTGGGGAGAAAGGAGGGAAGGGGGAGAGAAAGGTTAATTTCTCTCTGTGTTAGGGTTACTTTCTCTCTCAGGGAGAGTCTGGGAGGGGGGTAGGTGGATTTTCCTCTCTGTTTTAAGATTTAAGGAGTTTGAATCACAGTGATCTTCCAGGGTAACCCAGGAGGAGAAGCCTGGGAGAGGCAACGGTGAGGGAAAGGGTTTACTTTCCTTGTGTTAAGATCCAGAGGGACTGGGTTTTGGGGGGACCAGAGCGTACCAGGCACTGGAATTCCTGGTTGGTGGCAGCGCCACAAGTATTAAGCTGGTAATTGAGCTTAGAGGAATTCATGCTGGTACCCCATCTTTTGGACGCTAAGGTTCAGAGTGGGGAATTATACCATGACACTCCCCCAAAGCCAACTAGCTCCCAGTCTCCCCCACTTCTATTTTCTGCCTCTGGTTCGTAGTCCCAGCCTGCACTCCTTTCCAGCTACCAACATACTAGCTCAACCAGACCAGTCTCCCCTCCAACTCAATCACACCCACCCCCTAATCTGAGTCTCACCAGACTCTTTGTTCCAAACTACTCCTTTCCTTATGCCACCTGGCTTGTGTCTCCTCTGCATTTGAGGCAGACAGCTTCCTCCTCTGCATTACCTTAGTGCCAGCAGCAGTGTCACAGAGCTCAGGAGAGACTCCCTGCTATCAATTCTGATCCCACCCCCTGCATGCACACCCCAGCCTGGAATAGCTGGGAGCAGCAATTAGAGAAAATCCTTCTGACACCCCCCCACACACACACAAGTCCAGGGCTGGTTCATTCTGATGGCTCATGCACAGTCTGGCTCTGGGGTGGTGGGGGTGGAAGAGAGAATGGAGCATGCTCAGTAAGGATGGAACCTTTGGAGATTTTAGCTGCTTTAAAAAAAAGAATTCACTATTGAACATGTGTGAATTGCAAGTTTTCAAAGATCAAATTTAGGTGGATTTTCAAAGGGACAGCAAGAGTCATATTCCTGACACACAGGATGACCCCATACAAAATTTCGGGCCCTGCTACAAAGCGTGGAGCTGCTTGAGCTGTTCAAATGAAAAAAAATTGTGAGATTTTTAAAACAAGGGCAAAACATTTTTCCCTGTTCTCATTCTCAGGAACTGCTGAATTGTTTTGTCTGAACTTCTCCAAAGAAGTTCAGCATGAGGGAGATACTCAACATGGAAGATTTCAGTCCAAATGGTCAAGATAAACAAACTGAAGGCAGGATCTTAGGATAGTAAGATTTGGACTACTTAATAGGTGGCACTACCAGCCCTGCTGAGAATGAGATAATCCTTCCCAAGGATACCCAGTGCAATGCTGACCACCTCTATCCCATGATAACAATCCCAGGGTAACTTAAGGCTCTGAAATAATAAAAAAAAATCATTAAATGAGATTTTTGTAGGTAAAGTGTATTGATTTTGTTTATTTTTATCTCCCCTAAATTTTAAACTTCACCTTTAACAAATTCTTACTGTGAAAAATATTTGCATTTAAATGTATAAAAACATCTGTGTCCACAATTATAGGTTTGTTTTGTTTGTTTTTATAGTAACATTACAGAAACAACTCTACAAAAAACTTGGTGCTTATAGCTAATGTTCTAATATGCTTTGTTGCAGTTCTCCAGAATACTAAGCACTGTATTTTCAATCTTAACATTTTAGAGTACTTAAAATGAGTACTTTACTTCTTAATTGGAGCCCTTTTTCTTACTAACAAGCAGACTACAGTCTCCTAAGTGCTTAGAACAATCATGTGATGTCTCAAATGGGAGATGTTAGTCTGGATCTTTTCCTTGTTAACCTCTTTATTGTGTTTAGTGCCACATTTGTCTTGTAGCCCTTAGGGAATAATAATTTGTATATACTATCCTTGGCTTAATGGGAAAGGCAGTGGAAAAAAAGAACAGAATTAGGAGTCATTTAATATTGCTACTAGTAGCTGAAAGCCCATGCTGTCACACAGGTGTAATTCAAAGCAGTGTGTGTAATGAAGCCAAAAATGGTTGAGAAATTAGTTGTAACAGACCCCCAAACCCAGTGATAATTCAACATTGTGATATTCTGAACAAGAGCCTTCAACCATACTTATAGCTGATTCCAATCACTTCACACTGACTCTACAGACATTCAGGGCCACCGAGAGCGGGTTCGGGCCCCAGTGAAAAACATTTTTCGGACCCCCCAGCAAGGGCGGACCAGCGAAACAGAGCCGACGAAGCCAGGCAAGCCGGGCCCCCTTCTGGACCACTGAGACCCAGTAATTTGTACTGGCTTCCCCCCACCCTCTTGTCAGCCCTGCAGACATTTTAGCTTCAGGGTATGGCTACACTTACAGCTGTACAGCACTGGGAGTTACAGCTGTCTTCATACAGCTGTGTAGGGAAAGCGCTGCAGTGTGGCCACACTGACAGCTACCAGCGCTGCAGTGTGGGCACATTTGCAGCGCTGTTGGGAGTGGCGCATTGTGGGCAGCTCGTCCCATTTTGGCGCCGTGGGTTGTGGGAAGGGGACGGAAGGGTGCGGGTCATTCCGCTTCCTGTCCCAACGCCCCGTGGTGCATTGCTTCACATCCCAGCAGTCACTGTTTTTCCGTCCACGTTTGGTGCCATTGTGAATCTCCCAAAGATTTCTGGGCAGCGCGATTTCTGTGGGAAATGGAGCCCGAGCCTCTGAGGACTTTACTGATGAGTGTCGCCAGCACATCACGTTTGGCAGTTGAGCTATTCCTTCAGCTCCAAAGTGACAGTGAGGAGTCCGACGATGATATCGAGTCGCCTGACACGTATTACACTAAATTGCTTGTGACATTCATGGAAATGCTCAGCACTGTGGAACACCCCTTTTGGGCTCTGGAAACAAGCACTGAATGGTGGGATCACATCGTCATGGAAGTCTGGGATGACAATCAGTGGCTGCAGAACTTTCGGATGAGAAAAGCCACTTTCATGGGACTGTGAGGAGCTCGCCCCCACCCTGCGGCGCAAGGACATGAGATTGAGAGCTGCCCTGCCAGTGGAGAAGTGGGTGGCTATTGCAATCTGGAAGTTGGCAACTCCAGACAGCTACCGATCGGTGGCGAAACAGTTTGGAGTGGGAAAGTCGACCGTTGGAATCATGTTGATGCAAGTTTGCAGGGCCATTAATCGCATCCTGCTAAGAAGAACCGTGACTCTGGGGAACGTGCAAGACATTGTGGATGGCTTTGCACAAATGGGTTTCCCTAACTGTGGACGGGCGATAGATGAGATGCATATTCCTATTCTGGCACCACCCCACCTAGCATCCGAGTACATTAATCGGAAGGGGTATTTCTCTATGGTTCTACAGGCACTTATGGATCACTGTGGGCGTTTCATTGACATTAACACAGGCTGGCCTGGAAAGGTGCATGATGCATGCATCTTTCGGAACAGTGGCCTGTTCAGGAAGATGCAGGCCAGGACTTTTTTCCCAGACCGGAAGATCACAGTAGGGGACGTTGAAATGCCCATTGTAATCCTTGGAGACCCCGCTTATCCGTTAATGCCTTGGCTCATGAAACCATATACAGGGAAGCTTGACAGGAGCAAGGATCGGTTCAACTACAGGCTGAGCTGGTGCCGAATGACTGTGGAGTGTGCTTTTGGCCGTTTAAAAGGACGCTGGAGATGTCTTTATGGGAAGCTAGACTTGGGGGCAAGCACCATCCCTGCGGTTATATCCGCGTGCTGTACCCTCTGTAATATTTGTGAAGGGAAGGGTGAAATATTCAGTCAGGAATGGACCTCCGAGGTTCAACACCTGGAGGCTGAATTTGCACAGCCAGAGAGCAGGGCTACTAGAGAGACCCAGCACAGGGCTACAAGGATGAGGGATGCCTTGAGGGAGGAATTTGAGGCTGAAAACCAACAGTAATGTTTGGAGCCTTGCACGGGAGTGAAGTGCAGTGGTTACAATGGTAGTAGGAATCTGTTTTTCCTGAAATGATTTGCAGTGCCTGTTTCTTTCCTGGGCTACGGTATCTTTCACTTTCTGCAATAATAAAGACTTTTCAAGGTCAAGAATTCATTTATTGAAAAGAAAATAACTTTCTTGACAGACACACAACATTTTGGGAACCTAAAAGGGCAGGGGGTGGGGTGGTGAACTGTACAGTAACAGGTTTGAATATGTCCTGTCTGGAGTGCTGTGGAATGACTGCTGCACTTCAGGATGAAAATACTGCATGGTGATGGGGGTTGAGTGCAGAGGGTAAGGGTCATAGTTCTCAGGGCTGGTTGGTGAACGTACAGGTGTTGGGGCAGCTGGTGGTGGTAAGAACCTGGATGCTGGGGAAGGGGGTTTGGAGCTGACATTGGGGCACAAGGGAAAGAGCTTTGGGATGGGGGGGCGGCATGGTACTGCTCTGCCTGCATGGCTACAAGTGACTGGATAGAGTCCGCTTGGCACGCCAGGATGCTTATCAGCTGCTTTGTGCTTTTCTTCTTAGCCACTGTGTTTCTCTGGCGAATCCTGCTTTCCCTTTCCCTCCAGTCCTGCACTTTTTTACTCTCTCTGGCAGAGTGATCCATAACTGCTTTCAGCATGTCTTCTTTGCTTTCTCACGGCTTCTTCCTGAGGTTTTGTAGCTCTCAGCAGTGGATGATACAGGCAGTCGAGTAGTCAAGGACACTTTTCGAAAGGCAAAAATGGCAACAGTTAACATAGGCTGCATTGTTTATAATCTCACCCCCACACAGTGAAGAAGTTTACAGTCTTCACTTTAGCATACTTTTCCCATACCAAACAGAGCACACATACCCCACAGGAGCCACGAAATGGTGAGTAAGGGGGACTGATTGCTTCAGGGATGTGCAGGGGTTTCTGTGCATTGGGGAAAGCAAAATGCTGCAGGGGGCACCTACACTGAACACTCTCCCAACATTTTCCACAGGAGTTAATCCTGGAAGATATCTCGCTGCTGCGGGTCACCTGGGAAGAGTGGGAGGGTTTTCTACCGCAATGCGGATTCCACCCTGACCCCTATGCAGCTTGCCTGTGTGCAGCAATGATTCCCCCACTCCTCACGGCACAGTGGCGCGGACGAGTTAGCCTGACTGCGAAAAGGACCACAGTGGCTCTCCCTATAAACTTGCGCAAGCGCATTGCCCAAGCTCTGGCTGAAACTTTTGAAGAGATTACTGAGGCAGATTACCGCAACGTGATAGACCACATCAATGGGCTATTCCACATCTAGGCATGCATGCAGCCCTACCCCCCACACACACTCTCCCGAAACATTTCCATCCTGAAAATAAAAGGTGCATACCAGGAACCCGCTCCTCTGCCTGTCCTTCACCAACTACAGGCTGCTGCAACTAGCTACCTTCCTTCTGGTAGGAGAAGAGCTCCTGGCTGCATGCCTCCTGGGACTCCGGGGTGTCTCCCTCCACCCCAGTACCCTCAGTCTCGGTTTCCTCCCTCTCCGCTTCCTCCTCCTCCTTTCCCCCCTCCCCCCCGCCGCTTTGAAGTGTCCATTGTGGTCGTCGGATTGGCAGTGGGGTCACCCCCAAGTATCGCACCCAGCTCCTTGTAAAAATGGCAGGTCGTGGTGGCAGTGCCGGTTTCCCTCTCGGGCTTTGCAATAGGCACTCCGCAGCTCCTTCACTTTAACCCTGCACTGCACCACGTCCCGGTCATGGCCCCTTTCCAGCATGGCCCTTGAGATCTGCCCATAGGTATCGTAATTCCTACAGCTGGAGTGCAGCTGTGACTGCATAGCTTCCTCACCGCAAACACTGATGAGGTCCAGCAACTCGCCATTGCTCCATGCTGGGGCTCGTTTGGCGTGTGGAGGCATGGTCACCTGGAAAGATTCTGATTGCACTCCACACCTGGCTGAGCAAACAGGAAGGGGATTTTTAAAATTCCCGGGGCATTTAAAGGGCGGGTCACCTGAGGCCAGGGCAGTAGAGTGCAAACTGATGAGCAGAGTGGCTGAACAGGCATTCTCGGATGCCTCCGAATACTCTGGAGGCCAATTACAGCGCTTTTGGTGGCCACACTGGCGGAGCAGCGCTGCATCACCAGCACTGCAATTGTTATAACCCAGGCAGAGCAGAAGTACAGCCAGCGCTGCAGCCAGGGAGATGCAGCGCTGTATGTGCCTTGCAAGTGTGGACAGTAGTAAGTTGCAGCGCTGTAAACCCACCACCAGCGCTGCAACTCTCCAGTGTAGCTATATCCTCAGAGTGAGAATCTGGAATCTTATACAGATTTACCCACTCTACATATTCCTTATGGTGTGAGAGTCATGATTGTCTGTGACCAAACTGGAAGTAGGACATTAAAACAAAATGCAAATTATGACAATCTGAACACTTTACCCATGTGGAAAAAAAATATGCATCAGTATACAGAGAGCTTACTGGAGGGGAATAGATTGCAAGAGATGTAGCAAAAACAACACCATAGAGGAAAAAGTCAAAGTTTTATTCCTCCTAACTGCTCTTTATTAGAACATGATTTGCTCAATATAAAATAAGTTTTCAAAAGGTTAATAGGATTAATCAACTTAGGAGAAAAAATACTGAAATAAGTTCACGTTTGGCATAGCTGGTTTTTAGATCAGCTCATAGGCACTTATTATAACAGGCAGGGGGCTAACCCTCTCAGACATGGAGCTAATCAGTCCTTGAAAGTCACTTCATCCAGCAGAGTGGATGAGTGTATTTATCCTCATTTGTCCACCTCTAGCATTTGCAGCAATGGCATTTAGATTGTCCATTTTTACATCTTATCAAATTTAAGTTGTCAATTTTTTCTGATACGTTTTAATCATAGTTTCAGTTTAAGCATTATTTCTTATCACCATCTTCAGAGCTGGTATTGCTGAGATCAATTTAGTGACTATATAGCAAAACAAATAACTGTTACATAGTTGGAAGCTTTTCTTTAAGGATAATATATTAAAGTTCTCCCTAAGAAGATCTTCAGTTATGGCCAGACTGAGCACATAATCACAAGGCAAACAAGTGTAATGGCCAAACACAGAAGCCAGAGGCACTGTTTATAACTGCCTCCAAGAGCCGAGTTGTTCTCTGCAGCCACGTGCTTGCCCAACACCATGCAAATCTTAAATATGTGAAAGTAAATGTTTCACATTTCAAATTGTTGTATTTGTTACTACTTCCTGGACTGCAGCACCACCAATACCTTAGGGTACTGGCCTGTTTATTTTCACATCAGTGCCTGCCCACAAGGTGACTTCAGTCCTGTCCCATGGAATATATTCCACTGAAATATAAAGTTGTATAGGACACACAGGGAAATCTTACTTAGTAAAGGCTAAGAATAAGAGGCAGTTTTTTGGAAGGCTCTCTGGATGGGAGGGTAGGCCTAACTTGGTGTAACAGGGGATTATTATACCGAGGAGAGGGAAGGAATAATATATACTGGGGAGAGAGGCCTGGTCTACACTACGCGTTTAAACCGATTTTAGCAGCGTTAAACCAATTTAACACTGTACCCGTCCATACTACGAAGCCCTTTATATTGATATAAAGGGCTCTTTAAATCAGTTTCTGTACTCCTCCCCGACGAGAGGAGTAGCGCTAAAATCGGTATTACCATATCGGATTAGGGTTAGTGTGGCCGCAAATCGATGGTATTGGCCTCCGGGTGGTATCCCACAGTGCACTACTGTAACTGCTCTGGACAGCAATCTCAACTCAGATGCAGTGGCCAGGTAAACAGGAAAAGCCCTGCGAAATTTTGATTTTCATTTCCTGTTTGCCCAGCGTGGAGCTCTGATCAGCATGGGTGGTAATGCAGTCCCAAATCCAAAAAGAGCTCCAGCATGGACCGTACGGGAGATACTGGATCTGATCGCTGTACGGGGAAACAAATCTGTTCTATCAGAGCCCGTTACAGAAGACAAAATGCCAAAGCGTTTGAAAAAAAAATCTACAAGCTACACAGTGCTGCGTGACAAGCGTAATGGGAAGCCAGAGACTCAAATGGACACTCATGGAAGGAGGGAGGGGATACTGAGGACTCCAGCTATCCCACAGTCCACAGCAGTCTCCGAAAAGTATTTGCATTCTTGGCTGAGCTCCCAATGCCTGTAGGTTCAAACACATTGTCCAGCGTGGTTCAGGGTATAGCTTGTCAATTTACTCCCTCCCCCCACCACGTGAAAGAAAAGGGAAAGAAATCGTTTCTTGACTTTTTTCAATGTCACCCTATGTCTACTGAATGCTGGTGGTAGACATGATGCTGCAGCAGTGAAGAGCAGTATCCGCTCTTCTCCCCTCCCCGCTGGCAGACGGTACAATATGACTGCTATCTGTCGTCACCATCAGCCCGTGCTTGATAACTGCTGAATACCCCTGGCTGGCCTCAGGGGCGCCTGGGTAAAAATAGGAATGATTCCTGGTCATTCCCAGTAGATGGGACAGAATGGCTGGTATCCGTCCTCATCATAGCAACTGGGGGCTGAGCTCCATCAGCCCCCTCTCTTTCCTGTGTAAAGAAAAGATTCTGTACTGCCTGGACTAGCATAGCAGTGGCATCCTGGGCTCCTCTCCTCCGCACTGCTTAATGTCCTGCCTGGACTGTCATAGCACTGGGAGGCTGCCTCCCCATCATTTTATCTCACTAACACTGTTTCTTATTCCTGCATTCTTTATAACTTCATGACACAAATGGAGGGGACACTGCCACGGTAGCCCAGGAAGTTTGGGGGAAGAGGGAAGCAACGGGTGGGGTTGTTGCAGGGGCACCCCCCGTGAATGGCATGTAGCTCATCATTTCTGCAGGATCTGACACAGAGCAGCTGTGCTCTCTGATACACTGGTTCTCTAGTACACTTGCCCCATATTCTAGGCAGGACTGACTATTTTTAGAAACCATAAAGGAGGGATTGACTCGGGGAGTCATTCCCAGTTCTGCTTTTGCGCCCCCGGCCGATCTCAGCCAGGGGCACCCATGATAGCAGCAGACAGCACAGAAGGACAGATAACCATCATCTCATTGCCAAATTACACTGGCAGCAGACGGTACAGAACAACTGGTAACCATCTCTGCTATCATGCAAAAGCAAATGAATGCTGCTGTGTAGTGCTGGAGTATCAGCTCTGTCCGCGGCATCCAGTACACATACTGTGACTGTAAAAAAAAAGGCTGAACGGGCTCCATGGTTGCCATGCTATGGCGTCTGCCAGGACAATCCAGGGAAAAAGGGCGCAAAATGATTGTCTGCCATTGCTTTCCCGGAGGAAGGAAGGAATGACGACATTTACCCAGAACCACCCTCGACAATGATTTTTGCCCCTTCAGCCACTGGGCTCTCAACCCAGAATTCTAAGGGCGAGGGAGACTGCGGGAACTATGGGATAGCTGAGGAATAGCTACCCACAGTGCAACGCTCCAGAAATCGACGCTAGCCTCAGACCATGGACGCATACCGCCGAATTAATGTGCTTAGTGTGGCCGCGTACACTCAACTTTATACAATCTGTTTTATAAAACCGGTTTATGTAAAATTGGAATTATCCCGTAGTGTAGATGTACCCAGAGACTGGTCCTCTGGTGGCACGGCACTGGCAATATTAAGAGTTTTCTTTAGTATCATCACTGTAGAATCTAAATGTTTCTCAGGTAAAATTAAATCTCTATAGTAAAGTCCCAAGTGGACTTCATGACGTCTTCTGTACTTTACTTTTTCCTAGTTGAGTAGTGTCTGCTCAGAACATATCAGCTACTAAAATAGCATTACTATAGTTTATACTAAGACTGTTCCTGTCCAGTGTGTATTTTTAGCTAGTACTGTGTCACTGTATTAAAACCAAACTCCTGATCATATTACAAGAGGAATTACAATTCTCAGCATGGAAGATGTTTTTAAAATGGACTGCTGCTTTCTTCCAGTTCTTATTGGAGGTGTTTGTTCCCCAAATTCCTTGTAGAAGAGATAGAAAGTAGCTTTCTATCACCCTATCAAACTATTTGGTGCTTTGATACTATTGTGATAAGTGCTTTAGAAAGAGCTTATATGGATAGGTAATGTAAGCACCTTGTTTTAAAATAAGCAATAATCCTTATAGTTTTGTCTTTTTACCAATGGATTGACTATAGGGAAAACATGTCAACAAGAAATCCCTATAATTTCTAGTTTGCTTCTACAGCAGGGTTGCTCTGTTTAAAGAAAGCAATGTTCTCGCTTCCCTTCTAACAAAAAAACAAAATCTATTCCACATGGCAAGCATTTGTTGGGTGAAATACTGTCTCACCAAGATAACATCTTGCTCTGAAACAATTATATAGTAAGCTAGGGGTTGGCAACCTTTCGGAAGTGGTGTGCCAAGTCTTCAGTTAGTCACTCTGAAGTAAGGTTTCGCATGACAGTAATACATTTTAACATTTTTAGAAGGTCTTTCTATATGTCTATAATATATAACTAAACTATTGTTGTATGTAAATAATGTTTTTTAAATGTTTAAGAACCTTCATTTAAAATTAAATTAAAATGCAGAGTCCCCTGGACCAGTGGCCAGGCCTGGGCTGTGTGAGTGCCACTGAAAAATCAGCTCACATGCTGCCTTCGGCAGCAGTGCCATAGGTTGCCTATCCCTGTAGTAAGCTATACTTCTGGCTATACTTTCCTGAACATCTCTCTGCTGAATTAACCATGGTGTAAATTAATCAAACATCCAGGAAATGAATACAGGGAGGACTAAACAATGTTAAAAATTTGATTGTGTTATACATGGAATTCAGCTATTCATTGAAATCCTCCAATTGTGATAACTCTCCTGATTGCAATTATTTTGTCTATGTAGTGAATATGTTTTAATCTTGTTCTGATACTGACTGTTGTAAGTAATTTTCTCCCCACACCTGTCCTTAAATAACTTTCAGCTGATCTTTCCAAACCTGGTGGCTGACAAGCAAGAGCAAAGCAAAGTTTTTACCCATTTAACTTGAGTAACCATGTGCAAACAGCTACTGTGCACACAATTACCCAGTCTGCATAGGCAAGTTTGGGCTGCAGCTGTATGAGTTTTTAATCTTGGTGGCTGAAGTCTGCCATCACCTTTTAAATTTGGTCTCTAGTGACTTATCTAATACAGACTACTCAAAAATCATTATCCTGAAGAAATATTGTCATTTGTATACTAAAAGTATATAAACATTGGTTATGTATTTGAGAGACATTCTTAGCCTCCCTGGACAAGGTAGTCTGGGGGATTATGAATTTTATACACCTGAAGATCATTAACCTAGGAGTTCTTTTCTCCTCAGAAAAGCCTTAATAAGTAATCACGCAACAGCTCTTAGCACTTGTTCCAAAATCTCAATCTTATTTTGCATAACTGAAGATTGAATGAATAAAATAGTGAGAAATAACTTGGTCACCTGCTTTGACATGTTGTTAATATAATCTCCTATTCATAATCACAATGATCCATATGCTTGCTTCCTGCCCAAAAATCAGATGGAGGGAAACAAATGATTGTGGAAAAGCAGCAATTTGTGTGCATTCTTCTCCTCCATCTCCCCCACCCACACACAAAATCCACAAGAGCAGCCAAGGTGTAACTGGCCATAGGGAGGGAGGGACCAGGAAATGGAACAGAGATTTGTAAAAATTAAGTCCAAAGCTTCCTGAAAGAGTGACCCTCTGATCCCTAGTCCCCAGCCATTTCAGCACTGCAGGACAAGCAAATAGCCCTGCTGTTATTGTTTCACAGGTAGAACTGGTCAGAAAAATTGGTTTAGTGGAAAATGTTGACTTTTCATTGAAAAACAGTATACTCAAGCAAAAAAAAAAAAAAAAAAAAAAAAAAAAAAAGATTCAGTAAAAACCTCAAATTTTCCCACAGAAAGCAGAAACCTTTCACAAAAAGTTTTGTTGAAAATCCAGTTTTCCATTTAAAAACAATTTTAATGGAAAATTTTTGACCAATCCTATTCCCAGCCCTTGACTACACTATGACTCTCCTGAGGAGCAAAGTTATAGCATTAACTATCTGCAAGTTCTCTGCAGATGTAATTTCTTTTTGCCAGGGGACTATGCGGTTTAGTGCAGCTCCTCCCCCAACCTCTTCCCCACAAACCTTTTCTATATGCACAGGGTCTTCATAGATAATACACAGAAGAGGAAAAGCAGCCTTGCCTTGCTTGGTAAAGGGGCAGCATACCACATAGCTACTTTCCCACTCGACAAAGGCTCAGTGCCTGATTTGCTGCTGCATGCACTGCACAGCCGTGTCACTACACAATACAGTTCCTTTTTTTCCCTCTCTTTTTTTTTTTAAAAAGCAGTGTTGTCTCAGGCACAAGTTTCATAGAAAGAAAACTTCTCCATAAACCTATTGGCCTAGCAGCTCCTACCTCCTCAAACTGTCCCTACCCACTCCTAAGTACAAAAAAGCCCAGTGACTTGCTCTCATCCTCCCACTCTATTACAGTTACTCAAAAAACCACCATCACCACCACCGAATAGAAACAAAATCATGAGACTAAAATGACCAATCACTTCACACTTCCCAGGAAAACCCCAACAATTCACTTACAATACTCTGGCCGAAAACTGTTCACTTGAAACCTATAGCAAATAAATTTTCATTAACAAATTCACAAATCAAAGGGGAGGAATTAATCTAATATACTGATTCACAAGAATAGTTCACATATTTCTGCTCACAGTAACTCCACCCTCCATTCCATTTTTGTCCACTTTTCCCACATGCATCTCTGTGGCTTATTTTGTGTGTCTTGTCCTAAGCTTAAGGCATCATCTTTACTCTTGACCACTAAACTGCCTCTGTCTCCTATTTCAACCCCTCCTTAATATTCACTTCTTCCACAAAGAGTCAAAAGTATTTTCTCTGTAGCCTCATTTTATACATATTGAATTACAAATAAAAACAGGAAAGCTTTGTGCACCTGCCTAAACGTGATTGGATTGCTACAACCCTCATCCTTCATCTGCCATGTGCACCATCCCCAATGTGATGGGCTGCTATACTCACCACTCAACAGTGCCACCTCCTGGGAGCTTTGGGGATTAACTCAGTGAGGCCAATGCCTCTTCCAGCAGTTATACACAGTCAGTTTCTCCTCTACAGCCCTTCCCTAACTCCAGGAACCACAGCATCCTCTTCATGACTCAGCTCTCCAGCTAAGTCACTATCGTGGTTTCCCCTTCTGTGGGGAAAAGTCTCTTATCCCAAACAGGCTCAGGCAGTCTCCCTATACACTGCCATGCCCGGTGCCACTTCCCCAGTGGCTGGCTGTGGAAGCCAGTCCCACCCTCTACTCTGGCTTCTGGTTGAGGGACCCTGTAGTCAGCAGTCAAGATCTGTTCCACCAGGTACCTTGCTGCATTTCCCTTTCCTAACCTTCTGGCTCTACCTTCCTTCTCTGGGTCTGCCAGTTTCACCACTCCCTACTTCCCAGGAGCAACTTCAGCCTACACATCTCTGCAGCCTCCAAATACCCCTCCTTCTTTCTAGGGAGTGACTGCAGCCTTTCCCAGCTGCCCCTTCTGTTGCCACCTTTCTGGCTTATGTAGGCCCCACCTGTTCCAGCACAGCTGAGCTTCTTCTAATTAAGGCTTTCCTTGCAGTCTTAATCACTCCTAGCTTGTCACCTAATAGGCTAATTGGCCCCTCTGGTCAGCCTTAACCCTTTCAGGGCAAGTGTGAGGAAGACACCGCAGCACACTCACAAATAAAAAATGTAGTATGTAAATACTTTTGGGCAGGGACCATCTAGTTCTTTTTTTTTTTTCCCTATGAAGTATCTATCACTCCTTTGGGTGATTAATAAGTGACAGAAATTTTGTTG
The DNA here is from genome assembly GCF_007399415.2 of Gopherus evgoodei. Lineage (NCBI taxonomy): Eukaryota > Metazoa > Chordata > Testudines > Testudinidae > Gopherus > Gopherus evgoodei. Next base: position 48,651,167 of record NC_044325.1, read on the forward strand.
TTTAAGACAAGATTTCAGTGCTTAGGCATTAAAATATCCAACTGCTTTTTATGTCCTGTGCTTGGGTTTTTTTTATTAAGGTTTTGATGATTCTTTCAAAATACAATTGCAGGCCACATAAGTAAGAATATTTACATAATTAGTAGGAATACCATGTTAGTAGGGAAAGTGTTTTGCAAAGGAACACTTAGAAATCTCTTTCTGTTAGGATCTGTGCACTGCTGTCCTCACTTACATCTATCTGACTTGTGTGCTTGATTTATAGACTACCAAATTCAAGTGAATAAACAGGTGAACTTTGGCTTAAGTCTCATCTTGAGTCTTCTGAAAGCAGTAAACACTCAAACTAGTAGGGGCTGCACACAGTGCAGTTAAATACAATGTACTTCCCAACCTTGTAGAAAAGTGGAAGCAATAATGCTGTCAAGTAAGAGAAACATGATGTGATCTAAGGCTGTGTACATACAAATGTGACAGTCAGCCAACTGCTTACATGCAGATATCTAAAGAGAATAACTCTTAGTTTCATTAACATGGACCTATACTGAGCAAGCTAAAGGGCATTTCCATCTTCTCAGCCTGAAGTGGGAAGTAGCACACCGAGGAAGAATTTGGTCCCTCATTTTCTGCAGTTTGTTTTTTATTGTTCTATTAAATATGACATTTCAATTTTAAAAGAAATGTAGTGTTATTTTAAACTGGACTAATGGAGATGGAGACAGAACTCCTCTTTAACCACACTGTGAAGCCAAGCTTTTAATACCCAACCATAAAACCTCAAGCCTGTTCTATTGGGGCTACTTTTGAAGATTAAGCTCCCAACCCATTCAGTTCTTGGACTCTGCTGATATTGCAAAGAATTCCAGTTAGTGACAGCAATGACAATGGTTTTGGGGACATTGACACCTGTCCAGTAGAAAGCATACTGACCTCAAAATACAGTGCATTCAGAATAATGAGCAGCTGTCAGATGATGATGATTTTCATATATTACTAATTTGGGCTTAATTTGAGCTAGTGACAGAGGGATGTAAAAAAATCTCTATTTCATTACAAGTTTGAGTCATCCCTCCAGTTAAGGCAGTACTCAACTTAAATAAGTGCAAAGATCTGAACTACACAGGAGTTCAACCCGACAGTCAGATGCCATTCTATGGCTACAGAAAGGCAGAGACAGTCTTCTGCACGGTTCGGATGAAAGTGTATATCTTTCAGCTAAAATAAACCCACAGTAGAAATACCGAGGGGAACTCACCCAGTGAAAGGAACTGACATGTTCTTCACACATAAATTCACAATTTACATTCAAGCCCAAATTATCTACTGACATAACTCCATTGACGCAGCAGATAGTTTTGCCCACAGATTCTTAACAGGACTGAAAGATACTTAAGTGCCAGAGGTGACAACTTCTAATAAGATTGAAGGAGAGAAATGGAGCTGTCTGCAGTATAGTCTCAAAAACTTGACATCCAACTAATGGAGAGAGGTTTGATACAGCTTCTCAGAATACCATATATTTTGCCTTTCTGGGCACAGGATAGTTGAAATGAAAATCAGTTAGCACAGAAAAAATATGAAAGGACAAACAGGGAAGGAACTAGAAACAGAATGAAGAGGATAACCATTGTTCATGCTAAGACATCATGCCTGCTTCTTCCATCCATCCTGGCAATAACTGAGACAAACCCTTTTTTCTGTTATAAAGAAAATTCCCATTATGCTTGTTTAAGGGAATTTCAGACTTTCAAGTATTAAAAAATTCCACTTATTATTCTTTGTTTTTCCAATGGTTCATGCTGCCATTAGCTTGAGCTACCATATGAATGGAAAAATGGATTGTATTTCTTCTTAACCTTCTACATCCAGTCACAAATTGTGTTACTCTAAAGGCCAAATCAAGTCTTTTGCACTATAATGAGAGTAATGATAAATAATGGTATTTATGTGCAATAAATTAGGCCTTGCTCATAAACATCCCTTTTACACAGATACTTGTTCTCTGGAATTCTACAATAAATTAGAACTAATCTGTGTGGAACTCAAAGTGAAATTAATTTAAACAAGAAGACTAACCATGGCATTCACTAGGAATTATTGTGTAAGAGCCAGTTTAATGAAACATGCTTTGCTAAAGCAAAATTATGAACAAAGAATAGATTAATTTTAGCTGGCATCTCAGAATGTCCATAACTGGGATTACATGGTAATGGTGAAAGACAAACTGACTTCTTGACCTCACGCTTGCAATATGACTAGATTTAGTAACTTATTCCTATATCTGCCTATTTTAGCTGTGCCCTTTATAGCTGTTTATATATTGTGAATCCCCTCAGTCTATGGACTGCTTCTGTTTGTTAAGCTACGCATTTTCTCTGAAAACTGTAGTCCCATCAAAATAAAATAAAATCAGTTATTTCTGCATGTAAGATTTTAAGTAATGAAGTTCTACTAACCTACCTGTGCCTGCATATAGGAGTAAATTGTTATCTCACCATTGTACAATAGGATTTATGCTGAAGTGGAGATCTGGAGACCTCTAGTTTACATTCTTATATGGCCCCCATCACCACAATATCTGAGCACTTCACAATCTTCAACATATTTATCCTCACAACCCCCCGTGAGATTGTACTTCCCTATCATCCCCATTTTACAGATGAAGAACTGAGTCAGAGAGAGTCTAAGCAACTGGCCCAAGGTCATACAGGAAGTCTGTGGCAGAGCAGCGAATTGTACACAGGTCTCCCAAGTCCTAGGATACTTCCCTTAACCACTAGATCTTCCTTCTTTCTGCAGCCCTCCAGTAAGATTTGTAACACAGTGTTTTAGGAAAGAGAATTTTTGATGCCAGGCAAAATCCTGGCTCTATTGAAGTCAATGCCAAAATTTATACAATTATATTTATACAATTTATACAATTTATACAAATTATACAATTTATTAACAGTTATATGTAGCCACATACCAACAGTTGCAAGAAAATAGGTGTTGTCTACAGGACAACATTATTTCTTCAGTGTCTAAGGACGAGTATATCTGAAACAATGAGTCAGTGACTGGGTGACCATATCCCATTCTGGCTGGGACAGTCCTCTTTTTTAAGCTCTGTCCCAGACGTTATGACTTTTTTGGGAAAACTGGGCATTTGTCCCATTTGCTCTTGCCCGGGGGTGGGAGGCATGGAGGAACGTTTGGGCAAGAGCAAACAGGACGAGTGACCAGTTTTGCCAAAAAAGTCATAATGTCCATGACATTGGTTCAAGCAAGTGACAATGCCAAGTGGCTCAGGTCAGAATCTTCAACTCCACCATGTGGCTCAGGTTAGCCCTACCCAGCTTGGGTTGTCACCCTGGCACAGCGGGACTTGGGCTGTCAATGCCAGAGTGGGAAAACAGCTCCACACAACAGGGCTTGGGTGAGCAGCGATGCCAGGCAGGGCTGGCCAGAGCTTTCTGGCATCACTGCTTACCTGGTGTCCCATTTTCAGTTTAGGGAAATATGGTCACCCTAGTCAGTGACCCCCAACTACTCTTACACTCATAGGCTACAGAGTACTTCACAAACCTTTCTGAATATCCCAGTCAGGTGCACATGAACTATTCTCCACATGCTCAGCCTTAGACCACAGAACCCCGCAGTGTCCTTGCATATACACTAACTCCATAGCCTAATTTTCATAACATTCCAACACTTCATATTACCTTTGAAAATTCCTACCGAAGTATGCCTGGCTATATATGTAAAAACAACGAGGAGTCCTTGTGGCACCTTAGAGACTAACGAATTTATTAGTTCTGAGCACTTGGGCTGTGAAAATCTGGATGTTAACACTTCCCTTCTAACATTACAGTGCAATTGGAAGGATGTTTCTGAAAGAACAATTCAGTATATTAGCCCTCAAATATGAAAAAATACACTTTCAGCATTGAAATTACTCACGTTAAGTAGCACTTCAGCAAAACATTGTCCACAATGACCTTGTAATTATGTCACATCTCGTGTGTACTGATTTACATACTGTATGATTTCCACTTGTAATTGAGGCTATTAAATTGAATCCAGAGGATGTGGTCCCCTCGCTATATCTAACAGATTACAAGGAATATAAGCCCAGTAAAATATATCTAGGGAGAAGTTGCTGCTGGAGTTAGAATATACATAACCATGCTTGCAAGGGAATATTCCTGCTGGATTGAAGGAGCAACTCAAGTGGCTTCTGTCAGCAGAGAATCTTCAACTTTAAACCTAGTTTAACAATAATTAATAGCTTAACTTACTTAGGGATAATCTTATGCAGACCAAAAAGTGATGTATTTTGGTGGTAGAATCCTGATTTTTCATAGGCACATTTGCCCTTTGTTAGAATATTTCTATTAGAGATGGTTAAACTAATCCTTACAAATGATATTTGTTATTAATCTATCCCCATTTTTACTCAACAAGTTAATTGTGAATTGATCCTCTTTTTCATTTAAGGATTTTGTTATTCATATGTATTCCTCAGATTGTTTGCACAAATGCTTTTCAGACTATGGAATTTCCATGCACTGTTCAGTTTGGCTATTTACAATTTGTAAGTAATATTCTGAGATTGGGCTGCCTAAATCACTTGGAGATATTTTTGCTCCTGGGCTGGATGACAATTTTTTAAAACAGAAAATACCAAATACGGAATAACAACTAAACCATTTTAACTATGAGTCTTAAGGCAAGATTATTTGTCTTAAAATTTGTGAAACTTTCAGGGTTTGCAAACTCATGTTCAGAAACTTTTAGATACTTATGAAGAATTCATGAGAACATAAGAACATAAGAATGGCCATACTGGGTCAGACCAAAGGTCCATCCAGCCCAGTATCCTGTCTACCGACAGTGACCAATGCCAGGTGTCCCAGAGGGAGTGAACCTAACAGGTAAAGAACAAGTGATCTCTCTCCTGCCGTTCATCTCCACCCTCTAACAAACAGAGGTTAGGGACAACATTCCTTACCCATCCTGGCTAATAACCATTAATGGACTTAACCGGCATGAATTTATCTAGTTCTCTTTTAAACCCTATTATAGTCCTAGCCTTCACAACTTCCTCAGGCAAGGAGTTCCACAGGTTGACTGTGCGGTGTGTGAAGAACTTCCTTTTATTTGTTTTAAACCTGCAGCCCATTAATTTCATTTGGTGGCTCCTAGTTCTTATATTATGGTAACAAGTAAATAACTTATCCTTATTCACTTTCTCCACACCACTCATGATTTTATATACCTCTATCATATCCCTCCCATTAATCTCCTCTTTTCCAAGCTGAAAAGTCCTAGCCTCTTTAATCTCTCACTCCACTCAGGAATAAATCAAGACTTGCCTCTCCCCTTGTGGGTTCCTGTACCGGCTGCTCCAAGACATAGTCATTTAAAGTATCAAAAAATTTGGTCTCAGCATTTTGTCCTGAGGTGACATGTACCCAGTCAATATGGGGATAATTGAAATCCCCCACTATTACTGATAACCTCTCTAATATCCCTTAGCATTTCATTGTCACTATCACTGTCCTGGTCAGGTGGTGGATAATAGATCCCTACTGTTACATTCTTATTAGAGCATGGAATTACTATCCATAGAGATTCTATGGAACATGTGGATTCATTTAAAATTTTTGCTTCATTTGATACTACATTTTCTTTCACATATAGTGCCACTCCCCCTACTTCCCCCCGCACAACCTGTTCTGTCTTTCCAGTATATTTTGTACCCCAGAATGATCGTGTCCCATTGATTGTCCTTACTCCACCAGGTTTCTGTGATGCCTATTATATCAATATTCTCCTTTAACACGAGGCACTCTAGTTCACCCATCTTATTATTTAGACTTCTAGCATTTGTGTACAAGCACTTTAAAAACTTGTCACTGTTTATTTGTTTGCCCTTTTCTGATGTGTCAGATTCTTTTTTATGTGAATGTTTCTTGTCTTGTCTGGTCTGGCGCTTACTTTATTCTCTTCCATCCTCTTCTCCTGACTAAAACCTAGAGAATCTCTATCAATAGGTTCTCCTCTGAGAGAAGTCTCTGCAGCAATTGGCTTTCCCCTATCTCTTAGTTTAAAAACTGCTCTGACACCTTTTTAATGTTAAGTGCCAGCAATCTGGATCCACAAAATCATAGCAAACTGAATATGCCACGTTCATTTTTGAAAATATTTTTGAATCAGAGTTGTTTTGTTACACTGTTTGATCATCTCTAGTTTCTATTATCCTGTGAGTCAAGAATTTTGATGACTGCATTTACTTTCTGGAATGTAGAGGGTGCATAAAATGAAAAATTTCCTACAAGACAAGGCGAAATCTGTAAAACTAGAAACATACTGAGATAGTAAATTGGGAAGGTATGTTCTTGCAATATAAAATAATTAGGGGGATCAAGTATAAGAAATTTCAAACTAGAGGGCTGGATAGAACCTAAAAAAATCATTGTCGTGAAGCAAAGGATAATACATTTGCATGTGAAAGGACTATGAACAGCATCTATGAAGAACTGTGAGATTACTACAGTGTTTATTATTATAATTTTGTGTCATCATAGTCTTATTTCAGCATGACCCATAAGAATAGATTAAATTAATGCCATTTTCTTTTCTTGTTAACATTTTTATCATAAGAACAAGCTGTCATGATGTTAGTGTCTAAAATAGTCTGAATTATTGCAAGCAATAGTTGGACTATTTCCATAATCTATGCTTGGATTAGCTACCCTCATCCAGTACTCACTTCCTTACAGATATGCAGGCTGTATACAGGGTGATAATGAGCTTGAAAGCTCCCTATACTGTACTCTCACTACAAAAATGAGAAGTACTTTATTGTTATTAATCTATAAGATTAATTAACAGAATGAAACCAAGAAAGACTGGGAGAAAGAGAAAGGCAGTCATAAGGAGAGAGAGGACTGAATATAGATTACAGAGCAAGAGGGAATATAGAAAGAAACAAAAGCAAATTATGTATATGGGAGCAGAATATATGTAGTCAAAATAATAACTATTAAAGATAAAAGATCTCAGTACAAAAAAAACGATTTGACAATTACAAAAACTGATTTTATACAACAAAGACGAGTCAAGCACAACAATAGCCCTTCCTTCTCTTCAGATGTTTCTAAGAAAAGCTGGTTAACATTTTTTCAAGTAAACGTGTGTGTTTAAAAGTCTCCCCTATGACTAAGTAGGAGAAAATAGACCCTTTGCTTTCTAATCAAGAATTGAAGGCATACAGGGCCTGTCAGGGTTCTTTGCCCACTCTGAACTCTAGGGTACAGAGGTGGGGACCCACATGAAAGACCTCCTAAGCTTATTTCTACCAGCTTAGTTTAAAAACTCCCCAAGGCACAAATTCTCTCTTGTACCTTAGATTAGGTAACGCTGCCACCACCAAGTGATTAGACAAAACTCAGGGAAAGAACCACTTGGAGTTCCTGCTTTCCCCTTATATTCCTCAAGCCCTACACCCCCTTTCCTGGAGAGGCTTGAGAATAAACAAAACGAGCACACACCAACCTTGGGTTTTTTTAGACCACTAAAAAAGAAATCAGATTAAAAATACAGAACTTTATTAGAAAGAAAAAGGTTAAAAGAAGCACCTCTGTAAAATTAGAATGGAAGATAATCTCACAGACAATCAGATTCAAAACACAGATGATTTCCCTCTGGGCAAAACTTTAAAGTTACAAAAAGAAAACCAGGAATACACCTCCCACTCAGCACAGAGAAAATCACAAGCCAAAATAAAAGTAAGCTAACACATTCCCTTGCTAGTATTTACTAATCTTAATGCAGTTGGATTGCTTGTTTTCTTGATCTGTCTCCGGCAAGCACACAGGACAGACAGACAAAGAACAGACCAAAAAAAAAAGCCTCCCTCTCCTCTGGATTTGAAAGTATCTTGCCCCTTTTTGGCCCTTTTGGTCAGGTGCCAGCTAGGTTACCTGAGCTTCTTAACCCTTTACAGGTAAAAGGATTTTGTGCCTCTGGCCAGGAGGGATTTTATAGTACTGTATACAGGAAGGTTGTTACCTTTCCCTTTATATTTATGACAGGGCCAGATTCACTGCTGCATTGCAACCCATTTGTATTGGCTACAATAGTGCAAAGGGACCAAAGGATAGATGTCAGGGGAATATTGCCAGCATGGAGGACTTCAGTATTGCTCTTGCAGAAGCCCTTGGACCAGGAACCATTCTGGGTCAGACAGACAAAATGAGGTGTGGCCAGAGTGGTCCTCACCTTGGCAGTTTGCCATTGCCACAAACCCCACATAGCAGCAGAAAGCATAAATTAATGCATCCTGCCTGTTTGGGACTCTCCCCAAAAATTTAGGTTTTAATATAATTTCTACTTAGAGTTTTCTGAGATCAAAGAACAATTCGTAATAAGAATATTGTTTCTTTTAGTGGTAAATACAAACCCTTTTTTAAAGTGTCACAGTCCACAGATCCCTCACAGCAAACGCAGCTTCTCTCAACTCCCCAAAGTAAAACAAAGTTACAATACAGCAAATTTTCAATCCCTTTCAAATGTCACCCCTCTGAGAATTAGTAACTATTTGCTCACAGTTCCTTTGGCCCCTGTTCGAGGACTCCACTCTCTTACTTGAGCATTCCAAGGCCCACTTTTCTCCAGCAAGTTTTTTCCCATAGCCCCAAGTCACATCTGACATGAGAGGGCTCCCCACATTTATTCATTCCACCAGGAGTCCTCCTGGTGAGACCTACCCCAGCTCAGAGGAACCTTCCTCCAGGACCAACCCCTAGTCCCTTGACTCAGCTTCCTGCTGCCTTCCACTATCAGGCCTGCTACAAGGGGCTTTCCCACAGAGTTCCACTAACTGCCAGACCTCCATGCTTGTGAGTCCTACCCCTGCTCTGGGATCCACACTCCAGGATGTTTTGGGCTCAGCTTCTCCTAACGAGGCTGGTTCTTCCACATCTTCTAGGGGGCCTCTGCCAGGGTTGCCAACTTTGGTGGAACAAATTCCTGGAGATTTCAATCTTTAATTCCTGCGTACTCGAGGACAATTCTGGAGGGTTGGCAACCCAAGTCTCTGCATAAGCTTGCTTTTAACATGGCAGAAGTTCCCTAGTGCTGGCTAGTCCTCAGCATCAACCTTTTGCTAATGGCTTTCTGCTGCTTCTCCTGTTTCTCCTTGAGTCTCTTCTTTCCTCCTCACGCAGCTCTTACCTGCCCCTCCTGACTACTTGGGGGTGGGAGGAGGGAAGAAAGAGGGGCTCTCCATTTATATGGCCCTGGTCCCCTCTCTTGATCCCAACTGAGAAGCAACTGACAAGTCACCGTGCACTGGCTTCTTCCCTCTTAAAGGGCTAGTATCATCCTGTGGCAATACTTCACTCTTCTACACCCAGTCACCTGTGGCATGAATAGGAGAGAAATCTTGAAGGAAGTCCCTGATTTTCTCAAACAAAGGGTGAAGGCATCCGTTCTATGGGAGAGGACCTACAAGACTGTATGTATGTATGTCTCATAGTCAATACAAACAATTGCTTTATGATTCACAAAACATCCCAGCTACAAATGCAACACTGCACCCTGTGATTGGCTGTATCATATTTAATCCAGATTATTTAGGAGATTGCTGTTTTGTGATCTTGGCCTGATACCAATTCTGTGCATGTTTTTGTTCTTTTTCAGTTTGGTTTATTGTAAAGTGTGGTATAAATCTACAATGTCATATAAATAAATGCTGATCATACCAATTCCATATATGAGCTATAATTTACTTTTTGCAAATGCACTCCATCTGCTTTTGGGGACTGTGTTGCTAATAAAAGGTATTTCCTTATATAATCCAGGTAGGATATTGATTTACGACCTGGAAATTTTGTGTGCTTATTTAAGTTCCAGAGATACATTATCTGAATTAAGTTAAGGGATGGTAGTAAGTTTTTCAATGACTAACATAATTCCCACATTATTTTAGACAATAAAGACAAATTAATAACTAACTACATGAAAGTGAAAAAGACATCACAAATGCATGTTTTATCTTATACAGGCCAGATCCTGAGAAACACTTAGGCACAAGCATAATTTTGCTCAAGCAAGTAGTCCAATTGATATAAATGAGACTACTCACCTGTGATCAGAGTTATGTATATACTTAAATGTTTGCAGGATCTGGGCCTAAATGAACAAAACTTATATGTGTGTGTGTGTGTGTGTGTGTGTGTGTGTGTGTGTGTGTGTGTGTGTGTGTGTGTGTGTGTGTGTGTGTGTGTGTGTTTGTTTGTTTGTTTGTTTGTTTTAAAGTGCACAAGAAAATTCACCAGGGTGCCTATTAAAGAAAAGTCAAAGAAAATACTGTTTGGACCCTAATCTGCTCTTTACCTTCAATTCCATAGCACAGCAGCTCGCTTTGTGTAATTCTTGGGTTTGCCAATGTTTAACATAGGCATCTGCATCCTGGCTTCCAGGAAGAGTATTTATAGGACTGAATTTCACATAATTAAACATAGGTCATATTGATGTTTCAGGAAAATGGTCTCCTAAGCAGAAAGGCATTTATAGAAAAATATGGACACTGCTTGATTCATCTGGTCCTAGCTTATAGAAAGAGAAGACCTAGCAGTGGTATATGGAAGGCAGTAACAGTACACATTCTGAAGAAAGTTTTATGTAGATATTTTATTCTTGCTCATAATTACAAAGAAAGCTCTCTAATGAATCTCTTTTCCTCACATACACAGCCACCAACATTATTAATGGAAGTTATATGCATCTATGGGGAAAAGGACAGATTCCTTAGTGATGATCACACATTAGGTTATTGCATATTACAGTACTTCAGGATTCCATTTTTCCTAACAGGCTGTACAATTCCCATCATAAGAGACTGAAGTAAAAATAAAACAATGAACAATTTTCTGAAATTAATATACCCGTCAGCCTAGGCTCCTGCCACACATAAGTATGTGATATGTATAGTTTTGCAAACAAGGTGCTTTAAAAAAATAAAACTGGATTTAGTTTTCTTTCTTTTGCCATGTGTTTAATTTAAACTGTAAGCCCTAACACCTTTTGGAGTTTTTCTATTATTCTATGAATAATTTAATTCATTAAATTGATTTGTATATAGATACTTCCTAATGTTCTTGGATGTAGTGTTAGAAAGCTATAAAAAACAACTTGTTAATTAGAGAAACAAAAGATTTCCCTAAGAGGAAATTGTCAGTTACATAATTACATTAAAATCTACTACACTGCGTTTTTTACTTTAAAAGAACAAAATGAAGAGCTGGACAACAGACAATGCTTCCTTAAAATAAGCTTTTTAATACCTCCTATAAGGGTCAGATCAAGGGTGAAGAAATGAGAATTGACCAAACACTATGGCAATTCTCAGCTAAAATAAAAAGCCAGATATTCTTTTCTTCACTGACAACAGAAAATGCACATAGAGACAAGAAGGGTTGATCACTGATGCAGAAAATGTACTTTCCATTCTCTGAGCTTTCTATAGTCTCTTCTTTTATCCATTTTCTATTTTTCCTCATATTGCCATTCTCTGTTTCTTGTCAATGACCTTTCTTCAGTCCAACTCAGCTTCTGTCTAATGGCCTGAAGAGGACTTCTTCACATGATGGAAAGCTTTAGATTCAAGATCCTCCTTCCCCCCCCACCCCTTCATTAGAGTGAAAAATGAACAGTCTCTATGTGCTGAGTGTTAATGAAAGTGAAGAAAGATTTTTTTTGTATGTGTTTTACACATTATGTTCTTGACTCCTCGAGGTGCTACAATAAATTGCCGCGCTTCGTTTATAAGGAGTGATAACAGAAGCAAAATGAGGATCTGGCAGCAAATTACTTCTCAGTTCACCCAGGGTCAGGCTGCTGGGGCTAATGAGAAGAGGTGCTCTAATTTTAAACTCCTCCTCGACCAAGCTATTCTTGCATTAATGTTCACTGCTATAAATTGTAAAGTCAAATGAAGGAGCACTGTTGAAAATTAACAAGTATTTTTATCCTTTGAGTACTCAATAGAACATATTTTGGCTTCTGAGCCTGGCAGTTATCAAAGGCAGCACTGACTACACCAAAGGTTCTAGCCTTACTTAGCAAGATGGTTTGTTTAATTTTTTTTCCTCCGCTACTACTAGTTCAACCCTTCGTTTTAAAAAATCAGCAGGAGGAAGTGGTGTAGGTGTTCAACAAGATTACAATTCAGCCTGAAGGGGAAGTGTTTAACCATTCCCGTTGTGTGTCCATTTAACAGGACACTGTACACAGGCATTAAAAGTCAGGCAGAATTACACTGTCCATTTAGTGCTGCTGATGTGTAATGAACTGTAATTGTGTATGTGGAAGGAGCTCCTGTAAATCACTGACCCATTAGGTCTGTAAGCACTTTGTTGCTATAAGCCCAAAGCAGGATTTGAGTAACTAATGAGAAACTAATGCAGCACCTGCTTCTCTCATGAAATAATTTGCTAATCCCACATTGTGCCAGTTTATCCAAATCAAATACAAGAGAACTGGGGTGGGGGGAGGCCTGTTGATCCAAAATGGGGCATTATGCTGCTTGAACAAAACTCCAGATTTTAATCACAGGATTTTTATACTGACACCTTGGCATTGACCAAAAATGTAGAAATTTATTGAAAACATATATCAATGCCATGAAGTTAATTTCACGTATGATGTGTCTGTCCTGGTACATTCTCCCATGGAATAGCTACATAATGTACAAATTAACCACACTATCCTACCCTAATCATTGTAATCAGTTATGTTTTCATGTGTACATTACTAATATATAAGGTTGTTGTAGTTCTTGTGTGTGGTTTAATTGCTTGTTTTTGCATATCTTGTGTGATTGATGATGTTCTAGAAATTTTTTCCCCTAAAGGAGACTTTCTAAATTACTTTGTTTAGATGCTAATGATTGTATTTCATTAGTGGCCCTCTCATCCAGAATCATCTTTAAATGAATGAATATGCCATAATTAAAAATCTGAATTATGAATTACTTTGAAAGGAGACAACATTGTCCCGATTTCCCACTGCGACTCAGTGTTATTTCAATTATGTAAATATGTTTAATCATTCCCCTTTTGTTTTTCTAATTATTTAATATTAATGTTGCTTTACCCCTTTATTGCTACAAGAAGGGATATGGCATCTTAAATTAGAGTACTTAGACAAGTGACACACAGATGACTAGATTAAAGCAGACATTTATTAGAATGCATAACCATTTCAAAAACAAACATGCTATTAACATTCATACTAATATAGCAACACTAGCAGTAATTGCACTTCATGCATGTTTTGTCTGTATAAATCTAATGTATTCACAATGTACAATTCCAACCATTATTTTTAATGATCAAAGTCAAAATTCATTTGTGAATGTTTAGACTCTCTCAAAGTATAGATTTTAGACAACAAGGAGATATCTTTGCCATATCAGACTGGACTTTATCAGCAATTTATTTTTATTTTTTATTTTTTTGCTGGGGGGGGAGGGAAAATCAAAAGGAGGGGGAAGCCACTGGACTTGAGATTTTTGTATATTGACCACTAAACCAAGTTACCAGATAGGACAGTCAGATTTTATCCCCTGAATGGGAGGAATATTAGGAAATGAACTTTAAACCAGAGTACTGGAAGCAGCTGTTTTTATGGAAAGTCAGAGAAAACAAAAGATCTTGTCATTGGGGGACACAGTCTATCAATGTCATAAATCCACGGCTTGCAATTCTGTATAAAGTTATTCACCTTAGGCATTTAAAAGCTGACTTTAGAGTTTAGCTTTATACATCGTGTATAGAGTTTCTCAGTTTTCACTTTATTTAGTTAGGTCTAGAAATAAATAATTGTGGTTATTCCAGTAAGGCATTCTGAATTGTTTTAACTGTTAGAACTACAATATTTGATTCCTGAACAATAAAAACCAACTCATATAAGTTTAAAACTCGGTTGAAAATATTGCTAGATTAATCATGTGAAATTTAACTGAAGTAGACATATTAAGGAATGTGAATTTAGGTCCACACCATTTATAGAACTGTAAAAAGTGAAAACCATTGATTATGGAGAATGATGTTGGTCTAAAGCTCAGCAGTAACAGCTACAAAAATTGCTTTAATATTCAAATTCCATTTTTAAAATTTGAATTTTAGCAACCACACAAGCCAGAGCTAGAGTTCACTATGTTAAGACGTACCAGTGTTATTTGCCCTAGCACTAACTTACTTCCAGTTTGGGTTTATTGTAGTTTGCTTTGAAGTTTGTACAAACCAAAGTAAATACTTTCACTTAGTATTACTGCTCTTTCAACATATGAATAGCACTAGGTTGATTAGAGGTACATAAAACAATCATATTTAACAGCTAATTGTAAATTAGTTTAAATATTTTTTCAAATAAAGTGTTCAGATGGGAAAAAGGAAGGGTCATCATTTTCCATTTACTACTGTTCCTCAGCATAACCAAAACAGAAGTGTTTCATTTAACCTTACAGTCTTGCCATCTAAAAGGAGTCCCTGCATGCATGCAGATTTGAGAATGGTTCCAAATATATCAACCCTAAATCAACCACAGGCTATTTGAATAAATTTGTAGGGGCATCTGAGTGCATGTGTATGTAATTGTGTATATTTTGGTCAGTAAGTGTTCCTTTATATTCTACTTTAATTTCACTTGAATGATAATTTTAGCAGTCACAAAAGTGATGCAAAATACCAGCTGCAACTGATGTTCTGTTAGAGTCATGTGTTTTAAAGAGCTGATAGGTTTCTCTTATTAGTGGTAGAAATCAAGCATAAAAAAAACAACCCTGAATATTTTTGAGTCTCTGTTCTAGTCAGTTATCATTTCTGTAGTAACCATTCCCTTTTAACTGAAGATGCTTTTCAAAACCTGTTTGAGAGGAAAAGAGAATGGGCATCCATAGACTTTTGGGGGGGAGGAGGGGAGTGTTAAAATGGGTAAACTACACACTAATCCCAAATTGGCACTCTTCATTTTAACTAATATAACACTTCTGTAAAGTTATTTAATTTAAAAATTATTACAGGTACATGTAAAATTATCCCACTTAAAACATCTCTCTGGGCTCAGCCCAGAAAAAACTATAATGCTATATTCTGTCCTCAGGATTCTTAGATATGCAAATTATTATTCTACTTAAGATCTCACAGACACAGACTTGGTCAGAGCAAATTACCCAAGCAGTTGGCATTCATCAGAAAGAGATGGTGGGGCAGTTAAAACAGATGAAAACTGGAAGTTTAGAACAAAAGCCTACGATTTCATTGAGAAGAGTATTCTGTATTGTAGTTCTCTGCTCTGAGGGTATGTACTGAAATCTTATCTTCATTTCATAAAATCATATAGCACAAAATCATGCTGGCCCTTTCAAGTCGGTAACAGTTTTTCCATTCACTTCAGTGGGGCCACAATTTCACTCCTGGGCTTTACTGTGCATAGACTGTACATCATTTGTATAGTGTTCAGTGAGTAAATACTTGTTTTTTAAAAAATAACATTATTATTGAATTTTCAATAATATTTTAAGTGCTCTATATTCATTCTGGGAATGGATACTCTCAGAGTCAGTTCAAGCACTAGTTATAATATATTTTGGTATATTAATTTCTTAAGAAAAAATGTATGTTTTGTACTACTTTAATTAAAACATATGTAATTATTAGAATAAGATGCTCTTTTTGTATGAACTATTAATTCTTATTTTTCTAAAAATAAAGCAACACAAATATGCATGCCAATTACCAGAAATTATTTTCCAGGATAAATATTAGTGGTCTTACCTTCTAGCCATCCCTGAAAACATAGTTTGTGATTTTATTTTTGGCTTTTCCTTATCAGAAGAATTAGTACTAAGAGTTTAGGGCCAGATTGCGATACCCTTACTCACAATGAGTAGTACCTTACTCAACAAATGGTCTTACTGATTTCAACAAGTCTGCTTGCTGTGTAAGGTACTTTTGAATGTGAACAAGGGTATCACAATCTGACTCTTAGGAAATAAACAGGCTTTTAGCTAGTGAATTTATATTATGCTAGTTATTAACTTCCATTTAATATACTGAATATCAATTACATCATAATAAAATTCACTACAGAGTTTCCTCTTAATGCAATTTCTCCTTTATGCTTTTCTATGCAGTCTTGTCGATTGCAACATAATGTGCCCATAGCCTCATTTAAATAAAACTGATACAATCATATTTGGAGTTTGAATGTCACAGATTATAAAAAATAGCAGAATGTTATTTTAATTACATCAGCAAGTTTCAGTCATGGGGGTTCTTCACATTTTAAATTACTTTTTATTGTCTTTTTGCTAGAACATGGCAATTGCAATTTTCATTGGTTGTTTTGTTTATTGACATATTGGGATTTATAAAATATATGTATCAAATGGTGCCTATCTAATACTTACAACATCTTTGAAATAAGATTAAAAAACTAAACTAATCCCAGCAGCTAACCCTGCAAACTGCTCCAAACAAAACTCCAAAATTTCCATCCCCGCTTCACTCAAACTCCTCTCTCCTTCAAACCCAACTCAGTACATAAGCCTTACTAGTTAATAAATATTGTTCTGTCACAAATATTTAAATATGTTCCTTAAATATATTTTAGAAATATTGTCATGAGCTAGGTGAAATCTTATTATGGTTGAGTTAAAATAAAAGCCCGTTGAGGTTGGTAGGTGTGAACTCACCCTTCAATTAACAGAACTGTAAACATAAGCCCTACTTAAGACAAGATGTGTTTGGCTTGCCTAGGAATGTTTGGGCTGCATAGTGCTTTGGGTAAGTGTGTGAGGGTATGTCTACTGCAATAGAACACTTGCAGCTGGCCTATGTTAACTCACTGGGCTCGCAGGGCTCGGTCTGCAGGACTATAAAACTACATTGTAGATGTTTGGGCTCAGGCTGGAGCCTAGGCTCTGGGATCCTAAGATCCCAGATTCCAGACCAAGCCAGAACATCTACACTGCAGTTCTACAGCCCCTGCAGCCAGAGTCCCACGAGCCGGAGTCAGCTGACATGCACCAGTCATGTGTGTTTTATTGCAATGTAGTCATACCCCAAGAGATCATGCAGATACTGAGGTCACAGACAAGAAGACAGAGAGAGGCAGAGTTAAAAAATAGAAAGTCTAGTAGCCTTTGAGCACAGTTTAACCCTGGAAAAAGCTAGAGATAGAGAGCTTTTGGGTCTGGTGGCTAAAGAGGTTTCGAGGCTGTAAGCTAAAAAACTGTTCCTTTTCTTCTTGGTTCCTTCTGCATTCAGAGACATAGGACTTTGTGCATTCTTTGTAAATAAACAAACCTGCATCAAAGGAAATACCAGACTCCATCAATTTGTACTTCCAACTGGAACATACCCAGGCTCCTGAAATTTGTCTAGCTGCCCAGGCAACACTGGTGCTAGGGATAGGATCTAGTTTCCAAGGAGAGAGACTGTGACTGGTGTTGCTGTTGAACCAAGGTGGAACAAATAATGAAGGTGCTGCAGAAATAAAAAATGGCCAGCAGGATTTAAAGCAAGACCTAAATGGGGAGCTGATGATTTAAAGCAGCATCTGGAGATTTGCCAGAAAGGGCTCAGAGAGGACTTGCAGACAATGGTGAAATCTCTGTTGGAGCAACAACTACAAAATGTCCAGGCAGATTGGGAAGCCCAAGTGCAGAACTCCCAGGTTGGAATGGTAAAACAGATTGATGAGGTGACCAGTAATCTGGCTGCCATAGACCAGAAGTTCTTCCATGAAATAGTGGAGACTAGGCAAGCTTTAGCCAGTCTGGAATTTGCCAACTGTGATGAGCTGCAGCAAGGACTTACAGAGCTGAAAATTCATCTACAGAAGGAAATCAAAGGATCACAGACCACAGTGAAAGGCAGCCACCTGAATGGAAATTGAGCCAGCCAGAGTACTTGGGTAAGATCGAACATTTACAACAGTTTTCTACCACACTGTAACCCACAGACATCCAGAGGGAAATGGTAGGGCTGTCCCAGCTCAAACAATGCCAAATACTCTCTAAAAGACTTATTTGTCTCAACTCAGCAATGAATGGCTGGGAAGAGGGACAGAAAGGGGGGTTCCTAGCAGCTCTGGGTGGCCCAGCTCTGCAGAATTTACACCCAGAAAAGAGACTGAGTCATTCAGACCTTGCAGAAGCCCTTGAGGTGCAGTTTGGAACTAGCCATCAATATGAGCTGCCTGTGGCATAGTTAAAAGCTGGAAAGAGAGGAAAAGAAGAAACCCCACCTGAACTGTCAGAGGACTTGTGGAGGCTTATGGTAATGGCATACCCAGGTATAGGGTGACCAGACAGCAAGTGTGAAAAATCGGGACTGTCCCTATAAAATCGAGACATCTGGTCACCCTTCCCAGCTACCACTGTGGCTTTCTAGGATAAACTGGCGATGGACCAATTTATAGATGCTTAGCTGGACTTGGACTTGCAGTTCAAGATCAGGAAAAGGAGATCTGAGAGGCTCTGGAATTTGCCCCAGAATGTGAATCTTTCCTTGCAGGAGTTCATCGGAAGAGGTAGCAGCTGCTAGTGAGGATGATGAAAGCTGATCACCAAGAACCCTGCAATTACAGCTTTGTGTCTAATATGTCTGATGAATGAGGCAATTCTAATCTGACCATATTGAACAATTAGATAATTTTGGTTTTAAAACAAGAGAAATGGCAGTAATGCAAAAATTAAAGGAAACAGTTCAGACAAATGCTGGTACTGTGTCAAAACTGACCACAAAAAGGATTGTTACAAATTTTAAGGCAGGCCAAGACACTGTCACAAGTGGACTCCATCAGAACGATGGGAGGAGAAGAGATAAAGGGTGTTGTTACACTGAACAGTGTTGGTAGCTGCCAGGAAGCGTATCTTTCATCTCTGGATAATCACAGACCTTACTGAAGCTGATGGGCATGCTAGCTGCCCTTCATTCTGGCTAAATTGAAGAAGTAATTAAGTTAATTATGGAGTAAGATAGCTGAAACAGTAGACACCACCACCCAAGACACTGGCCATGTGGAAGGCCAGAGCAAGACCAGACTCAGAGTCCAAAGAGGTGTTTCTGGGTGCTGCTTGGAGTGACTGGGAACTGACTGAAAATGAAGGGACACTGACTGGATTGCAGCTGTGTGTGTCTGTGTGTTTCAGAAGCAGAATGCAATCAGAAAAACTAGGAAAAACCCAGAGAAACACTGGTGGCTCTAAGAGGAAGCCAACAAAGAGTGTTTCTTTAGGGTAGAATGCTAGCTGAAAAGACATGCTTGGAATTGTGAACAAGGGAACTGCCTCCTATTGTTTGTTCCTACTGGCTTCAGAGAAACAGGACTTTTTATATATACTTCGTAAATAAACAGAGTTGCACCAAAGAAATGCCTGACTCATAGAATCAATTTCTCCTAACGGAAACAACATAGCAAGGCCCAGATTACTAGTTAGCTGCTAGAGCTAAAAGGAGCTAGCAGTAATATAAGTAGACCTGCTTGAGAAAATACATTTCCTGCAAAACAGAAACCTGTGGGAAAATCTCAATCTTACCAAAAACATTCAATTTTCTGTTGGGAAAATTGAAAAATATTTTGTGTTTGGGTTGAAATGACCAAAACATTTTTTTCCAAATTAATTCAATAAAACATTAAATTGCATTTTCCTATCCATGCATTGCCTTCTAGGAGGTGTAGTTTGGGTCTTCATTCTCTCCTCTGGGTTGAGCCCTCTGGAAGATTACATCTCCCATTATACAATGCACATTTCCCTCTGACCAAACTCTGTGTAGTGCATCATGGGAGATGTTGTCTGGCCCGGTAGTTTGGCCCATAGATTAGAATGGGGGCACGAGGTTCCCTTGAACTACATCTCCCATGATGCAACTAAACAATGGAAAAATGAAGTTTATTGTTGAACTGACTTAAAAATGAAGTGTTTTGAGTCACTTAAACAAACTGAAATGAACGATTTAGATTTTGAGAATGTCAGAAGATCAAAAATGTCAAAACAAAACATTTAGCCATTTCCAAATCAACATTTTTCACAATTTCCATTCCACAAACATTTTTGAAATTTCAATTTTTTATCCCAAATTGAGATGAAAACAAATGTTGAAATGTCACAACATGCAAATTAACAAGAAATATCTAAAAAACACTATTTCCTTCTCTGAGCTTCCCAATACATCCCACCTGGCTTGTCTTACTCAGCCTGTAAACATTTCAGGGCAGGAATCATCAGAATTTAGTGTCTTCTGTGGTACTGAGCACACTGTCTGCTCTTCAGTAACAACACCCACACACACTCTCCTCTCAGTCACCAATACTCTCAGAGTCACCCATGCCCTCCCAGTGCTGATAATACACATTAATTTCCCTAAAAATCCCAGTCACGTGACCTAATATAGCAGGAATAATTTGGCTGATGTGGTTCAGTATGGCCCTAAAGATTCACACCTGAGATAAGATGGTAACTCCCTCCAACAGCTTTAATAGACAGTAGGTAATAAAATCCCTAAATTCTTACCTCATTGCTTGCAAACACAGTTTGGGGAATAGGGAATGTCCCCAAAAGTTTCTCAGACTAGCTAACTAAAAGATGGTGCACTCACAACTCCACGAATGATCCTCAGGTTCAGAGCTGAATCCGGACTCCTCAGTAACTGAGGAGGGGCAGGGATCCTCTTCATGTAGAAATTAGGCTGCTTCTTTTCCCAGGAGTACCCCTCACTGTAAAGAGACAAAGGGATCAGGTGCAGATTATAACTATTCTACGTGTTAATCTCTTGCACTCTTACCTTAGTGCTTACATACAATTACAGTAGGCTGGCAGCCCAACTAGTAGTCAGAGTAGTACTTGCCACATGGAGACCAATTTATCTAGGGACCTGAAGCACTAACTCAGCCTGGCTGCATAAGGAGTTTTCCCAACAAATTTCTATTCACTGGGAGTCACCTTGAAGAGAAAAGCACCAAGATGAGAGAGATTGCTTCCAGGTATCCCAAAGCCAATTCTCAGGAGGAACCCTGCATGCCAGCCTGGGACTCATGAGCTCACTAACAGTAAATTTTACTCTTTCGGTGGCTGGCTCCAGATGCCTCCAAAATGGCTTCTCCCCCTATCACAGTGCTCCTAGGGCAGGCTTCTCACCGAGCACCTTCCTTACTTGTCAGGCTACTCTGATTTCCCTGGCTTTTTCCTGTCAATGATTTGACTCTAATGCCCTTCTTTCTCTCAGGAACTGCTTCTCCTCTGAGCAGGTGAGCTGGTAGCCAGCCAGGCACTCTGCTATTTTCCCTTCCCCACCCCTCAGCCGACAGAGGCCACTATTTCTTGATATGATGGCTCTCCTCTCTCCTCCTTGGTTGCATAGCAGACTCTGAGGCTGCCTTAGCACCCCCACCTCCTGCCTGCCAGGGTCAGAGTGCCTCTCCCTGAGTCACCAGCACAGAGACACCAAGGAACCAAGATGAGCTTCCCATGGGTTACATTTGCTTCCACAGTAAATGATACTTCCACACCATGAGTCCTTCTAAGTATATGGCTACTAGTGCCTCTGGCACCCTTGCTACACTCTAGCTTGAGATTCCACAAACCCTTTCTTCTCTCCCCACCATGGAAACCTATTCTCTTCTTCCCTTCCTTTCCATTTGACAGGATCCCCTTCTTTTGCCTCTTTTCACCTTCCCCACTTATGGTGCTTTCCTCGCTCCCTATTTTAAGAGCTATTCCCTCTCTTCTGAAATGCTGTCCCTCCAATATTTCCTTCTATTATAGTCAATATATAAATGTGTTATGATTAAGAGATTGCTAAAGAAACTGGCAGTTGTCTCTCCCTTGGTTGCAATGACTAACTCCTTTAGATAATACAGGAAAGCCACTGTTATATTTTAACAATATGAATTTTTATTTTGACAGATAATCATTCTGAAAAGGGAGGGAGATGGGACAGGGAAGAGGGAGCCCCACTTCTTCCCACTTCACAACCAACCTTTCTCATTCTCACCAAAGCACTTCTCTGTGAGGTCCCAACCAGCATCCTAGCTATTTCACTTCGAGTGTCTGGTTGGCCTACACTGGGAGGGTAAATGGTGTGGGAAGAGGAGTCAGTAGTGATACTCTAGAACAGCCAGCCCTATTACATTTTTTGTACTAGATGCCAGTGATATATATTTAATGCAAGAAGAATGTTGATAAATCAGAGACAGTTCCAAGAAGAGCCATGAGAATGACTGCAGGATTATAAAATATGCCTTTGTAGTGATAGACTCAAGGAGCTCAATCTATTTAGCTTATCAGAGAGAAGGTTAAGGGGTGATTTGATCACAGTCTGTAAGTATCTACGTAGGAAAGAAATATTTGATAATGAGCTCTTCGATCTAAGGGCTGGTCTACACTATGGGGGAAAATTGATCTCAGATACGCAACTTCAGCTACGTGAATAACGTAGCTGAAGTCGAAGTATCTTAGATCGAATTACGCACCGTCCTCATGGCACGGGATCGATGTCCGTGGCTCCCCATGTCGACTCCACAACTCCCTTCGTGTTGGTGGAGTTCCGGAATTGATATAAGCGCATTTGGGGATCAATATATCGCGTCTAGACGAGACGCAATATATCGATCTCCGAGCAATCGATTGCTACCCGCCGATACGGCGGGTAGTAAAGACGTAGCCTGACAGAAAAAGGTTAACAAGATTCAATGGCTGGAAGTTGAAGCTAGACAAGTTCAGACTAGAAATAAGGCATACATTTTTAACAGTGAGGATAATTAACCATTTGAACAATATACCAATGGGTGTGGTGGATTCTCCATGAGTGGCAATTTTAATATCAAGATTGTATTTTTTAAATAGGATATGCTCTATCTCAAAAGGAATAATTTGGGGGAACTTCTATGGCCTTAGTTATACAGCATGTCAGATTAGTAAATCACAGTGGTCCCTTCTGGCCTATAAATCTATGAAAGACAAACAAAAAATTCAAACACACACAACTCTTTACAAACACCTTAGTTTGTAATCACTAAATCAAAGAATAGAAGAGTAACCGTACATTTGCCTCCATCATATCTTTATTTGGCATAATAACAGGTATAACTTATTATTTGGTATAAATTAATAAGAATCATTTTCAGTTCTATCTTTCCATCACTAGATAGTGCTAGCAACAGCTACACTCGCTCCAGTTCAAAGATCAACCAGAACGTGGAACATTAAGTGTATATTTTCTTGTAAGTGCACTTACGAAGTCTCATTGTACGATAACATCAAGGGCTTGTTTCACTTCTAAGGAGTGCATTGATGTGCAATTTTTACTCCCTATATCTAAGCAGGGATTCAGCCCTAGAGCAAAGACATTGGTACTATTGCTACTCTCCACCAAAAAAAGTCAGCTTTAAACCCTGACTATGGTTCCTATTGGAATCAATGTTTCTAATGGGTACCCTTGTCTAAGCCCCATCTATAAGATTGCCAGGCTACACCAGAGTATTCCTTCTGTAGCATGCTGCAGTAGCAGAGGCAGCAAATCTGGCCCCATAAGTTTGAACTCTGGCTGTCAGTACTTATGGTGATGTAAAATTCAGGCTACTAGATAGAGAGGTAACTGTGTTGTGCATTGTCACTTCTCCCCATAATAATTGCCTCTGCCATCAGAATCTACTGTATATATTTTTATCATTTAGTAAGAATCTGATATCTGCAAAGCACGTTATTTCTTCTTACCTTGCAATCCTACTTCTTCCCTTCCTCCAACTCCCAGCAACTAGAGGGCAATGGCAAACATCAACATATAATTTCCATGCACAGGTTGGTTTTCAGGCTTAACTTCAGCTTGAGATCTGAAATGAATATTCCACACATTTTAACAATAGCGTATGTTGAATTTAACTAGACTTTCATTACAACACTGTACTGAGCTCATTTAAAAATTAAATTAGCTATATATAAAACAAGCTAGTTAAATTGCACCAAAAGCAATAAATAAAATCAGTGAATTTTGACATCTGTAAAATATCATTACATCTCTGTTTTAGAGAGAGGTAAAGATTTTAACATGCAAAAAAGACAAAGATTGTTTTCTTTGCTAGTAACCCACCACACACTGCCAATGTAGGAATCACTGACAAATCAGAAAATTCCCATACAATGTCTGGCTCAGTCATTCAACTGAAATATGAGCAATGTCATGCATGCTCTTCTGCTAACTAAATTATTACTATTTGTATTACAGCAATGCTTGAAAACCCCAACCAAGTTCATTGCGCAAATGCTTAGGAAGAGAGTGTCTCTGCTCCAATGCGTCTGCAATCTAAGTAGAAAGGGCAGACTGAAAGTGGGAAGGAAAACAGAAATGAGATGAAGTGATTTACCCAAAGTCAATGGGATGCTGGACTAGAATCCAGGACTCTCAAATCTCAGTCTAGAGCCTTAGCTATTGGACCACATTGCCTCACCACTAACTATGAAACTTGCAAGACTGGCTGGCTCCACATGCTCTTCCTTCTTTTTCTCTTTTTGCATGTGTAACCCTTCTACAATCAGCTGAACTATATCTCAAGAAGAATTCAGATGCTCTGAGGACAATGATTCTTAATATATAAGAAAGGGAACCATTATAAACCAAAAGTTTCAACTCCATTAGTACTTATTTTTAGTTTACATTTTATTTACTTGTTTACTTCTACAGCACTTACATCTAGAAATCCTGTAGTATCTCAAATTCTGTAAGATCTCAGATCAAAATCAATACAACACCTGAGTGATTAATACAAAAGGAATCAGCCATTGTCTTAAATAAAAAATGAACAAAGAGATGGTTTTAAAAAAAATGAAAACAAGATGGTCATTGACGTCTCTGCTTGAAGTGAAAAGCCTCATACTGTTTGAAGAAAGACAAAAAGGGTGAAAGAGCTCACTAGAAAAGATTCCTGAACCCCTAACACACACTGTTCTGGGCCCAAATCTGGCAATACCTCAGGATGAAGAGCAGAAACAACTCTGCCAACCTCAGATATCTTTGAGAAAAACCTAGTAAGGACAAGATGGAGACTCAAGTACCTAACCAGATCATTAATGGTCTAATGTAATTATAAAGATTACTATACATAACTAAATCCTCTAAAATAGAGGATTATTTCTGTATGGATACATATAATTTTAAATTGTGTTATCAGTTAGCCCTGTATGACATTCTGAATGCTTACTGTCAGCCAGTTGTACCAACCTGTAGTATCCAATTCCACCCATAACTCTAACAGCTATTGTGATTGCTCATCCAGACTTCACCCTGTTATAGTTTCCTAGGTAACCAGCACACAGCTGCAGAAACTGAAGGCATTCAAAAGGAATGAAACCAAAACCATTGGCAGTATTTCCGTTTGTTTCTGTCCCTTTTAACAGTTAAATAACATCAATAATAAAACATCTGAATGCTTTATAAACCTATGGGGATGAAGACTGCCTTCAGTGTGGAAAAGTATAGGACTTTTAGAGGCTAGGAACACAAAACTCAAGCTGGTTGGAAAATATTTTGGTTTGGTTTTTCTTCCTCCCATGGAAAATTTAGGTCAAAACAAACACAAAATTTCATCAATATTTTCCACAAAAAAACTGAATTTTCAGAAGTGAAACCAGAAACTTTGGGCTGAAAACATTTAGCTGAAAACTGACATTTTGTTTTCAGAAGTGCTGCCACAGTGCCCCATGAGAATTGCAGGTTAGGTGCTGTCTGCCCCCATTAATCTCTATAATAAAATGAATAATAATAGTCATAATAATAATAGCACCTAGCTCTTAGCTAGTGCTTTTCATTCATAGGTCTCTCAGCACTTTACAGAAAAAGTCAATGTCATTATTCCCATTTCACAGATGAGGAAATTCTAAATGCCACACTTCCTTGCCAAACTACATCTCTCATCCTGTATCATGGTCTCCCCTCTTGCTGAAACACCATGGTGAATCATGGGTGTCCCTGGCTGTAATGCATTATGGGGATATAGGCCAGCTGATGAACCTGGCTCATAGACGACAGTGGGAAAACAAGGCAGCTGAACTACAGTTCCCATGAGATACCCTCGCAGCATCTCTGAATCAAATTTTTTCAATTTTCTAGTGACTGTTTTTTGATAAAAAAAAATTGAAATTTTCTGCAGTAATTTTCTCCATTACCCGCCCTTCTTCCATCCCTCCTGTTCACACTTTCCAAGTGTTCCTCCTTAGAAATCTTTTTTGCAGAGGACAGTGTGGTGTCCTGCAACCAATCCTGGCTCCACTTATAGTTCTCAATTCCTGGGTCCAGCTGAGCTGTTCTCAGGGCCAGACCTCAGAGATAACCTAAAGGATAAAGGTAACTTTATGCCATTCTTACAATCCCTCCCCTCACCACCATCTTGGGGCACACTGGGAGCCACTTCAGTCCCAAGTGAAATTACAGAAGGCTCAGGGAAGCTCTAAATTGCACTCATCTGAAGTAGTCTCCACAGAGCTGTTCCAACATCTGAAGATCACCAGAATGAAAAAGTGCTTTGAGCCCACTCCTCCTCCCAGCCAAAATCCACCTGTGGGAGTAGTGGGAGTAGGAGGTATCCCCCTACACCAATAGACTGTTGAAAAGCAACTACAGCAGGGACCAGAATCTGGCTCATAGTCTTGCAGAGGGGGCAGAAACTTCCCTGAACCCTTAGGAGATATCAAATAGTAATTTCTTCATGTTGTTGCTACAAAGGTACTGTCTATTGTGCTTCTGCTCTCCAATCATTGGGAGGGTCTGAGGATAGCAGGCAGCATGGACCACAGTCCTGCATGTATTAGATACCAGAAGCAGCAGGTATCTAAACTGGCACTGAGGCTAGAGATAGCAATGACACAAGGCCTTTTGTGCTATGTAAACTCCAAGGATTTTCAGCTACAGTGCTGGGAGATTTGAGCTATATCTTTGGTTTCCTATGGTGACAGCACAAACTTCTGGGTATCTCTGATGCCAATGCCAGCAGTAGAAGCTCTCTAGGAGATCCTGGAAAGGCTCAGAGAGCAGTGGAGCCTCTTTTCAAAATGAGGAAGCAGCCACCCTGCTCTCCAAAAGATACAGGAAGAGACCAGCATACCCAAAAAGATCATCACAGATCAGAGAGAAGTTTCCCAAGCCACCACATAGCAACCTTTAACCAACAATTGGGAGAAAGTGATGACTATGTATTATAGACAGAAGGAGGGCTCAAAGGTGGAGAAACCTCACAGTTCAGACCAGCTATGCAAACAATTTGATGCTCCTGGGCCATTTGTGGTTGGTAATGACACCTGAAACGGGGTAGCATCTCCATTACACTTTATATATTTGGATGCTGCAGTGCTTATATTAAAAGCTCCTCTGGTGAAGGGTGAGCTCCATGTGCATCGACAACACCAGTCTGTTATTGAGGAATTTAATTAACAGATCTAGTTGTATTCACCCACACTGCCCAGATGCCAGCCACTGTGAAACAAGGCATGTATACAGGGAGGAGAAAATATATGCTCTTCACAAAGAAGTACATTAGAACCTCTTAACCCTTCCTGCCCAGTTTCCATTTAACTTAGCAGAGCATAAGTCTATGAGGCGATGTATCACCACAGTAAATGGGATTGTTTCCAGTACATTCACAATTTAAATCAGACTAGAATTTAGTTTTCCAGAAAACATAACATTTCGTAGTTCATGTTCTAAACTTCAGCACTGGGTACTGAAAAACAACTTAATTCCTGTAGAAGTATCCCATAGGGGAGCCAAATGGCTGAAGCAAGATATTCTAGATACTGTTTTAGACTTTCAGCCTCCTTTAGTATGATCTGAAATTTTGCAAGCATTACTTCATCTTCATTGTGCCTGAAGCTTTTATTTTCCATGACGGTTTGATCCTTTGCTCTGAGCCTCTTCAGTTGCAGAAAGTTTCAGTTTTCTTTCCAGTTCAGGTTCTCATCTGCCACTTCTAATCCTCATTTTTATTCCTGCTAGTTAGTCATCTGATCTCTTTGATCCTTTGTAGCAAGCCTTGAACTCTGTTTTTATTCAGATTGGAATCCAGTGTCAAGAAGTGATGTTTTCTTATTCTTATGGTTTTGCAGTCTGTAGCTTATTTAAGCTTATTTTCTCTTTTTAAAGTTTTCTAAGGCTTTCTCTATGTTGTCTGTGGTTTCAGGCCCCTTTTCAGTACCAGATGAACCATGAACGTATGACATTTGTGGCAATATATGTTAGTCTCTCTGTTGACGCAATGGCATTTGATTCATGTCTTCCATTTCTTTTTAATTCCTATATGTTGATTAAACAATAGGAAGGAAGCTGTACATAATAAAGGTATAATATATATGACTCCTAGACAAAGCTACAAGGCTACTGTTTTTATAACAGGTTCTCATAAGAAGAATCCTTGATGAAGTATAGGGAAAGAAGATAGGGAAAAAGGAGTGGAAATGAATGGAGTTAGTGTCATAGGGCAGCCTTACCTGGAGCACCATTTTGTGGCAACCTACCACATGACAGGTCCCCCTGCCTCATTTTCCCCTCTCAGGTGATTATTAACTTCACTTTAGGCTATCTAGTCTCAATACTACCCCTCCTTGGGGCTGGTTTATGACAATAGCACAGTCCAGATAGTCCATAACCAAATTCCCAAATACATAATCCATTTCTCACCGCAGTGCAAGTAATGATTAAAACCCATGACATTTCATTGCTTGATGCTTCACATACCACACTTCGGCACTTTCAACCATGCTCAGACTCTCTGGCAGTTGTCTCCAGTCCATGTACCAGGACAGCCACCCTAGCCCTTCCAATTGGAGGGCAACCCGGCTCTTCCCTGCAGGAACCGCCATAGCCTCTCTGTTGGGAGCATCCTTGCCAGGGAGCATCCCTCTCTCCCCTGGCCCTCTCATGCCAGCTCTTTGGCCCTGGAGATGTCAGTAGGTAAGGTCTTCTGCTGCTCCTCTGATTTCAGCTCCCTCCAGCTTAGAACCAGCAGGCAACTCCCACAGCTGTTCCTCTGCTCCTCCTGCTTTCAGCTCTCTCCAGTCTTCCAGCCCTGGCTCTCTGGCTTGGGGACACCAGCCAGAAAACCCCTCTTGCTGCTCTCCTGCCTTCAGTCTTTCCCCAGGAACCATGTTCTGCTTCCTTTCAGAACTCCTCCAGCCCTCTGGCAACTCTCACCTGTCCTTCCTGACTGAACTAATCTAGCCCTGACTCACTGAGACACCTCCTCACCAGGTCTCTCCTCCTCTGATCCTTTATAGCTCCCAGGTGCTGCTCCGCCCTCTTATCTGCCCATGTGGGGCCAGCAACACCATGAAAGGAGGTGTGGCTCAACGATCTTCAACACTCACAGCTCAGCTATGACAGTAGACCAGGCCCAGTGGAAAGGGGCAAGATGGCTCCTGAATGCAATAGCAGGCCCAGACTGGTTCCAGTGCGGCTCATACACTCCCGCCAATCCTGTTGCCTCAGAGAGGATGCTGGGTGTGTGATGCAGAAGGAAGAGGATGGACATCTCCAGGCTGTCAAGCCTGGAAGTAAGATAGTGTCCTCTGCCCTTTCTGGGGCTGGTATTTTTTATATAGCTTTTGATAGGGAGACAGGGTGTAGTTCCCTAAGGATCACAGCATGCCCGTGAGTCTTTAAGTAAATGGAGTGTTTCATCCATTATGCTGCTAAAGAGTTCCATCCCCTTAAATAGCAGATCCTCTATCGTGGACTGCACCTCTGCTGGAATGACTGATGCTAACAGTCCTAATGTCCTTCACATGGTGACGTCCAGGGCCATCAACCTTGTGGACATAGTGGACACATTCTCAGCTGCTTCTAACACTGTTCTGGCCACCATCTGACCTTCTTATGTAATATCTTTCCATTCCTTCCCATTCTTCTGTGGAATTTTGGACAGGAAGGAAGCGATTCTTTCCTATATTTTGTTAATAGGATATGATAGTTTGCAATAGGGAACTGCAACAATGTGGAGGAATGCACCTTGACCCAAAGAGGTCCTGTTTCTTAGTGGCTTTTTCCTTCAGGATAATGTTTGTGGAGCTGGTCTTCTCTTGTGCTACAGACATCAGAGACCTTGGATTTGGATGGGCATAAAATGTTCAAAGCCCCTTGGAGGCACCTTGTACCTCTTTTCCATTCATTGAGATGTGGAGGGAAGAGTGGCCTGGGTCTGTCAAAGTCCCTCCACCAGCTCAAGTATGTCTTCATTGATGTGGAGAGCAATCCTGGCCAGGGTTGTGAAGTTCAGTATTTCAAAGAGCTTGTGGGACTTTTCCTGGATCACTGTGGTTTCAATGTTCAGCAATTCTATGAACCAGGACAGGAGGTTCTGGAACACCCAGAAGTCCTCAATTGCTGGTGTCACTTTCCCATCTGGCAACAATAATAACTCTTTAGGTGAGAACAGAGTTTGAGACTGCCCCTCCATTATCACCTGCTCTTAAGCTGATGTCTGACTGGCATAGGGGGCCTGGTTATGATGCTTAGAGGGTGTGTTTTCCTCCTCTTTCATGATGTAAGGGAGGGATTCTGCTCCAGGGCATATGTGACAATGGTCCCCGGTATGGCCAATACAAATAAGGTGGTATGTTGTAAAGGTACAGGCCTAGTTGAGGTTGGCAGACCTAGCTGGGATTGGCCAGCCCAGTGCCACTCACATCTCTCTTGAGGTGGGGTCTGAAAATGAGAGACTGCTGGAGCTGTCCCTGGGGTCACTCTTCAAAGGCAGGGGAGAAGGAGCCCTACTCAGTGCTGGTGCAAACCAGCATATCAGCAGCTGTGATGAAGAGTATACTTTCTCAAACAGGGGGGGCATAGAATAATGTGACCTCTTTGCAAGGGGTGCCCGTGCCAACCACTGCTTCCCTGCAGAGCATGTCTACAGACAGGATGCCAATGTCTCCAGTAGGATATATCTCACACTCTTGGTGAGCTCAGCCACTGGTGCCATGCTGGTGCCAGTATTGGGACTTCTTTCCAACGAACCCTGCCAGTGGTCCAGTTTGCATCTCTAGACATGGGAGCAGTAAAGAAGTTGGTGGCTTTTTCTTTGGAGGAGTGGCATTTAATCCTCCTCTCAGCATGACTCTACATCATGTTTGGAGCTGTACTTACAGTCCATCCAGCCCTGCCTCTCAGTGTTACCTTTCAATATATGTAGGCTCTGAGGTTGTCCAAGACCAAGACCATTGGTGCCCAAGTCATTGGCAGAGACAACCTGTGCCAATGTTGAGGTGCCTTCTTCAATGCCCTCTTCTCACCAGATCCCAGAATACAGTGTCTGCTTGAGGGTGCACTGGCCGATGGTGATTTCTTTGGGTTCAGTCTGGCAGTTACTTCTTCTTCTAGTTAAAAGTGACCTGCATGGACTTGCTCTTGAAAGTCCTCCAGGAAAAAGACCAAAACACCAACCACCTGTCTGGGATGTGGCTTTTCCCCAAGCAGAACAGGTATTGACCACATCTTTCCAAGAAGGGGTTACAGCCAATAGAGGACAAGTGAATTTTGGACCAGTTTAGAGTCTGCCATGTCGTGGCAGTTGGCATGACGCGCTTTGCCCCCTGTACATTACCAGATAGCTTTTGTTTGTTTGTTTGTTTGTTTGTTTTGAAAGTGTCCAATTCAAGGAAGTGCACAAGATGAAGTTCTTTGCAAATTTTTGTGAACAAGCAGTTCTGAAGCTCTCAAGAGAGTAGCAGGTTAGACACAGTCCAGGTTCTGTTTCACTTCCACAGGCAGTAAAAGAGAAGACTGACCACTCTGCCTTTTATGCCCTCGCATGGGAGCACAAGGAGGCAAAGGGTGCGTCCATGCCCTGACAGACACAGCTATTTAAAAGACTCCTATCTGGTGCACAAGAGGCACATGGGCACCTTCAGGGGCTGTACTCTGACACGTATTTGAAGAAGAACCAAAATTAGATCTAACTGTAGAAACTGCTGTAGCAGGCTGGTCACCCACTCCTGCCTGGAAGGGCTTAAGACAGCCCTGGAGAGGGTTGGGTGGGGGAAAAGCTGGGCTGATTGGGGAAACAGCCGCAGCTGTGGCCATGCCCCAAACAGACCCAGCTGGCCCTTATAAGAGGACAGTGGACCAGGAGCACACACTCTTTCTCTAGCCCAGGGGTAGGCAACCTATGACACGTGCTGAAGGCGGCACACAAGCTGATTTTCAGTGGCTTTCACACTGCCTGGGTCGTGGCCACTGGTCCAGGGAACTCTGCATTTTAATTTAATTTTAAATGAAGCTTCTTAAACATTTTAAAAACCTTATTTACTTTACATACAACAATAGTTTAGTTATATATTACAGACTTATAGAAAGAGACCTTCTAAAAACATTAAAATGTATTACTGGCACGCAAAACCTTCAATTAGAGTGAATAATTGAAGACTCAGCGCACCACTTCTGAAAGGTTGCCGACCCCTACTCCAGCCTTTGAGAGGGAGGGGCCTGGCTGCTGGAGAGCAGACCTGAGGTGGAGCAGGGCTAGGGGAACACCAGAGCAGCTGGGGAGCTCTGGCCTGGAAATCTCCCAGGCTGCAGGCCTACTATAAGGCTGAATAGGCATTGGGGTTGCAGGGGACAGCCCAAGGGCAGAAGGCGAGGGCAGGCCCAAAAGCTCCTTGCCTTTGATGAGTGGTTTATACTGCAGTCTGCCCCAGGGAGTGGGGGCTAGCTGGTGACTGGCAGTAGCCTATGACTGAGGTGAGGTGGGGATAGGGGGCGGGGGTTTCCTGGGGAGGGGAAACACTGAAAGTGAGGGGTTACTGCCAGGGGACAGCACCCCAGATAATGGGGCACTGGAGTCCACGGAGGGACACGGAGGCCAAGTGGCAGCAGGACACCAGCCTGCAGAGTGTGCTCCAAGGCAGGATGAGCTAATTCCCAGAAGCGACCAACAGGAGGTGACGCAGGGGTGTCCCACACACTTACAATGTACAATATTACTGACCCTCACCAGTAAGAGCGATTACAAATGCAAAGCCATGAATACTTTGGCATAAGGGTCTTGTCAGCAAGGTGACATATTTTACAGATAGCCCTTCTATTACCTACAATGTTCCTTTGAGCGTAGCTGAGGAAGGAAAGCCCCAGGTAAAGTAATTATTGTGGGTGTCTTCCTTGAAACTCACGATATTCTCTAAAGACAACAACTCCTGTCTGTGTCCCATGAATTTCCTGGATAGTTCCCCACACGACCTCCCTCTGTGCCCTCTGTGTTGTGTTTGTTTTAGTAATAAAGTACATCTTTATTTTTCTAATCACTGATGTAACTACTTATTTATGTGTTTCATAACACAGCAAAGACACTCCATTTACAGTGCATGGTTTGAATAAAGCTGGTGCTGAACTTTGGATCAAGCATATCTAAGTTTGAGCTAAGTTTGCTCAGGGCTTCTCCTAAAGCAACGATGGTTCTTTT
This sequence comes from Gopherus evgoodei, assembly GCF_007399415.2. NCBI lineage: Eukaryota > Metazoa > Chordata > Testudines > Testudinidae > Gopherus > Gopherus evgoodei. The sequence goes on from NC_044325.1 coordinate 48,684,662, forward strand.
CCCCAAGCTCTGATCTTCAAGCACTGACCGCTTCCTGGGCCCCCTATTGTTCTGTAGTTCTCTTTTCCTAAGCTTCTTTCTCTTATTAATAATTTCATGCTTTTTCTTTCCTATATAGAAGATATAGGCCACTTACTGCCATGATTCCTTAAATGTTTTCAGGTGTGTCCTTTCACGTTCTTTGCAATATAAAATTAAATTTTGTAAATTAGGTTTTTTATTATAGTTTGATCTATATTTCCTACTTAAAGGTCTAGATACTAAAGAATGGTGATAAATGACTTTCAAAAGGCTGCTTGGAATATATTTGCTAATATTCTGGTGGTGGTTACAACTTGGAAAGGCTGGATTAATCTATTATTTCTCCATATAAATTATCTAGACATGTCCCTCAGAGTATAGTGCTCAGTGTTTACATTCTGTGTTTTAGGTTTTGACATTTTTATGTGATATTTACAAAACCAATGTTTAAAATTCCTGTCAAGTTAAAAACTGTAACATAGTTATAATTATGTTGTCACAACCAGCTCCAGAATATGTGGCTGTGGGTATATATATTGAACTGTATAAATGTGGATGGTAAAGAGGGGGTTTAGATTTCATTTGCCAGAGGCTGTAATTTTTAAACTAGGGAATACAGGCGCAGTCAACATTTTTTCATGTGCTTTCTGACAGAAGACCAGAGGCAGTCTCCACTGACAAACTATCCCTAAAAACCACACACAGAGCATGCCACACACATATCTCTCTTTCCTGCCTGGCATGGGTAGGGAACCAGCTGTATCCATGTCCTCTGGACCCTGTGGAGACCCATCTGTGAAATTAGGGGCCATGCAAGGGGAAAGGGAGGGCTGGTAGGAATACACATTGTCCCCCATCCACCATGAGATGTGGGGATGGGTGCTGTAGTGCTTGAAGAGGTATAAGGCCTCTATGTGGATGGCCCCTGTCTCTTAGGGATGTGCCACATTTGGGAGCTGATCTTGTGTTTCATTCCACAGGGATCAAACCTGCACTCACAAACAGAATGTTGGTAGAAAACTACAACAGGAAATCCTTGAAGAGTCTTCTTCTTCCAGAGCCATCTTCCATGATTTTTCATGTAGAAATAGGCAATCTTGTCCATGATCAAGATGGTGCATAGTTTTCATGAGCAAGAAAGACACAATTCATTCATAATCAGGGAGAGAGATGTCACCTATGTAGCTGCTCTGCATAATGGGAAATGGTCCTAATGCTGGCTTAACTGGCAACAAGAGGTTCACTTACAGTTTCATAAAGTCAGTGCAACCCTTCTTACCCACCCCACAACCCTGCAGCCAGCACAGGGATTTGGGGGTAGAGGGTGTCAGTCCCCACAATCAGTGGCTCCCAAAACAGCCTTTTGATGGTAGCAGGTGTAAATTACAGCACCCTTGAGGCTGCTCTAATTTATACCTGGGGACCAGTTCAATACACAGCCAACCCAGGATTGTAGGGAACACAAAGTGGCTTGAAAGCTACCTTTTCACCTCCTTTCTTGACTTATGCTGTGGCCACAACCAAAGAACAGGGTCTTTATACCTTTATTTTATAATATACAAACAGCCTTCTGTCAAGCTGTCCTATGGTGGCTCAAGAGCAGGAGTACCAACCTTGGGGCAGACTGTTAAGAGACAGGGCACAAACCCCAAATTGGTTGTGAGTTCTACACTTAAGCCTGGGCTACACTAATGGGGGGGGAGGTTCGAACTAAGATACGCAACTTCAGCTACGCAAATAGCGTAGCTGAAGTCGAAGTATCTTAGTTCGACTTACCTGGCCGTCCTCACGGCGGCGAGTCGACTGCCACTGCGCCCCCATCGACTGTGCTTACTCCTCCTGCCAAGGTTGAGTACTGGCGTGGTTTAGCGGATCAATTTATCGTGTCCAGATGAGATGTGATAAATCGATCCCCGATACATGGAATACTACGCTCAGATCCGACGGGTAATATAGACATACCCTTAAATTTCACTAACCACATATTGAGTGTGAACTCCTCTGGCACTAGAACAGCCTAACATGGAGTCAAAGACTCTCCCTTTGGGTACTCCGATTTGTCTTGTCATCTAGACAAGTTTGTCTTTGCAATAGATAGTCCCTTACACCAAATATCACAACAATATTCAAGTTACTCCCAATCATAAAGGACCAGTTACTTACCTTAGATCTCACACCAAAGACTATGCTTATAGCCAGTCCTATAATAAACTATCTAAAGAATTATTAACTAGGAAAAGGAAATAAGAATTATTTACAAGGTTAAAGTAGGTAAACATACACACATGGGTTACAGTCTTAAATTTCAAACAGTAGTGGAAGCTTCTATAAGAAGTAAGTTCTACATGTCCCTTAGGGCCAACCCAGACTAAAAACTGGGGATCTTTTGCTTATGCCTAGAAAAGCTTGCCCTAGAGAGTCCAAGCAGCATAGAGAGACAGTTTCTCTTTGTTAGGGACTTTTATTCCCTGTCCCTCTTCTCTGAACTGCCAGCTCAGCTGATGGGAGGAATTCACTTGCATGCCTCCTCTTCATGACAGGGGGGAGAGCAATCAACAAAGTCAGTTATCCTCTTCAATGTTCCACAATAGTTCACCTTGCATTGATGAACCTTCTCTGTTGGGCAGCATGTAACACCTTCTGCTGGAAGCCAGCTTTTCACACTACCTGTCTTTCTGCTGTTTGGTGATTTACACAGTTACAGAGGGTTATAATGCAAACTCTTTAATATTAATCTTATACTGTAATATGGGATGCAGATATAAGTGAGATTAATGCAGGCAGCAACTCATAAGCATTTCATAAAGTCTAAACAGTGAACACATTCTTATCATTCTAATACCTATTAACATTAGTAACACACACATGAGCCAGACTGTTCCAGCTATGCATTTGTCAGTGTTCGCCTGAGACCTAAGGGCCTTGGAATGAGCTGGCACTTAGTCTGTCAGCATCATACCTTCATCTGTACCAGGGGTCGGCAGCCTTTCAGAAGTCGTGTGCCGAGTCTTCATTTATTCACTCTAGTTTAAGGTTTTGCATGCCAGTCATACATTTTACTGTTTTTAGAAGGTCTCTTTCTATAAGTCTATAATATATAACTAAACTATTGTTATATGTAAAGTAAATAAGGTTTTTAAAATGTTTAAGAAGCTTCATTTAAAATTAAAATGCAGAGCCCCCCGGACTGGTGGCCAGGACCTGGGTAGTGTGAGTGCCGCTGAAAATCAGCTCATGTGCTGCCTTCGGCACCTGTGCCATAGGTTGCCTACCCCTGATCTATATCTTAACCTAAAATCAGGTTGGTTATATAGCAGAGGAATGAGCAAAGCTTGCTCATTTTGCAAGTCTCAATAGTGTCCTTTGCTGATGGTGCCATATTTCAAGCACTGATATGAGGAATACATCCTGGAGTTTCAAATGCCAAGAGAAGGAATATCTGATTTTAATGCTCAGAGATAAAAATACAAAGAACCTTGGTAAAGCTAGGAAGATGCCAGCACAGAAGGTGATTAAACACATAGACAATAGAACAGATACAAATTCTAAATTGACTGCTTTTCATGTACTGGTATTTAATTGCATTTCATAAACATAAAATAAGAAAGAAACATATAAAGAGAGTGCAAAGTTTAGATCACATTACAAGCGGTCTCATATAGCTTCTTAAAATTAACTTCTTCAGGAAAACCTTACAAAAATGACCGCTGAGATTCCTACTGGTACTAGCTCCTGATTGTAACCATGTGAATGAATCAGACTGTAGCTCCTTGATGCAGTGACTGCTGCTCCTCATATATATTTGTACAGTGCCATGCATACTTTAAGAGATGAAATGCTAAATAAATACTACTACTCAGAAAAAACATTCTGTTATGTTCTTGCAACATCGCTTTACACAAAAACAATAAAGTGCTGTATCAGGACTATAAGTTGTACCTAGAATGTGTGGGAGAGGTTAATGAGACTCAAGAGATAAATATGAAAGTAAAAGAGGTAAAATAGAAATAGGTCAGTATTGATTCCATGTTGATTGTCTTCCATCAGCTTCCAATAAGCTCACCTTCCCGTGCCAATGTATATGGAACAAGGAGTACCAAATTTGTTTGAATTTCTTTACGTTGTTGTTATACCTAAAAATCTTAAACTCTCACCCCTTAGCCATACTAACAGCCAGTTCCTTAACATTACTGAACCAACATTCTTCCACTCATAAGAATATTTGTTTATTTGGCACTTATTACAAACCCCAGCTGTTTATTTAGGATACCTTGAAAAGATAGCAAATGAACAGAAATCTCTTGCATCTCTGCAGTAGATTTCTGTATGGGAAAATCATATGAGGGTATAATGGGACTTGCCTTATAATGACCACAAAAATATGTTTAAAACAAATGAAGGAAAAAGCTATTTATGTCTAATGTTGGAGAAAAACAAGTATGTGTGCATATAGACACTGGAAAAGCTTTTTTTTAAATATTACTGCAGGCACGTTCTATTGAAAATATGACTTTTGGGGGAAGGTCAGCTATGCTATCTTCTGTACCAATACTAAGCATGCAGTTTTTTAACTGCCTTGCAAGTAGTTTCACTTGCACTTTCATCTTTGTAGTAACTTTTCTATTCATGAATCAGTGTTCATTGGTTCATTTATACCAGTTTTTCCTCTCTTTTTTCAGCCTCACCTCCCCATTTTTAACTTGCATCTCTTCCAATCACATATCAACAAGTACCCCATTCTGCAATGAGACATTTGGAATAACACTAAAATAAATAAAAATGGTGAAGATTATTTTAAAGTAAAATGTTTGTAAAATATCTGTAGTGGTCATCTTGGTCAATGTCCATGCTGTACAGTGCAGTATAGCAGTTTGGGCTCCATCTTTTTAATCATTTACAGACTTTTCAAAAATACTGCTAATAATACTACCTTATAACTGAAATGTCAAAACAAAAAGTGAACATGTAAAGTTTGAGATCCAATAGTGCCTTTAGTATATTAAGCTAGGTAAAAGAAACAGTGCCTCTGTAAATAGGCTTCTTGCCAGTTCAAATGTTAGTAAAGATTCCATCTCCCAAAACACTATAGATTTAGTTGCAGAAAAAACTACAATTTGTTCTAACAAGAAGCTGCTCTTATTCTGAGGACTCCAACCAAGGTTCTCAACAGCAGTAAGATAAGAAGCAATGTCAATTATGCAAGTGTGCCATCTGCTGGCCTAAAAGAAAGAACACACATAGGCAAGCCTTCCAAAATAATAACACTATTCATGTACATGCTCTTCTATGTAATCGTATGCATTCCAGCTATTCCAGTCTTTTTATACCCTAAGGTTAATTAACCTGGTGAATGTCTTCCTTTTTTAAAGTGTAGGAGTGTAAAAAAGTTGATATTTGTGTTACTTAAACATTTTGTTTATAAATTGCCACTTTTTCTTTTATTGAAAATGTGTCAGTCAAACAAGGACCCAGTTGGATGCTTCATCTCTTCTGTCCTGAATATATTAATTACATTTCACACACAAAACAGAACTCTGTAAATACTATAAATGCATGTGTTTGTCACTTTTCCATTAGTAATAGTCTCTCTGAAATTGATCCTCTGAAGTTTCCAGTTATAGAGATGTTTTCAGAAAAGGACATTTTAGGTCTCCATGCTTAAGCTTTTTGGTGCTTACCCTGTCACAATATTCCACCACAATATTCTAAAATACAATTAGTTGTCATGCCCTTGCGAAGCATCAGGAATGCCACATGATGGGCAAGATTCTGATCTCAGTTACACCACTGTAAATCTGGAGTAACTCTACTATTGCACTGGTGTGAGATCAGAATCCCATGGTATGTTTTTACTGGAGTGGTGCTTCAGATATTCACTGAAGAGAGAAGCAGAACATTCTGTTATGTGTAAAGTAATAATATTTTGGAGTCTGGAAGTGAAATAGATAAATAACTGATTATATTAGGAAAAAGAAATTCAGTTGATCTTAATTGGAAATGCACAAGCAAGCTGGAGAGGGAGAATACCAGCTCCATGGGGTTCCATCAAAAACTTTTTTCACAAAATGTGTACAGCAAGGAATCCAATTGCAATCACTCTACCATCAAAGCAAGTTCATATTGGCTGATGATCAGACCCAGAAAGTAGGACCTTGGTAGAAGCAGTGGCCTTTGGAAATTATATATTTTATGGGTGTCAGGGATATGCCATCTTTTTAGGACTAAGAGAAAGAGAAAGCCAGGAGAAAATATAATAGGAGCTAAGAGGTCTATCAGCTGGAAGGATGAGGGATAGCAAAATAACCATTTTAGGGCTACAGCATTTATTTCTGACAAATTAAAAGGGACTTTTAACAGAAAAGCATGCTGGGAAAGGCTCCAGTAAGCGATGGCCCTAACATTGAGGAGTTTCAGTGCTGATCAGGCAGTCATCTCCAAGGGAAGGAGCTGAATTCCCATCTTTTTAAGGGACAGAGATTTCATTGGAAAGTATCTCCAAATTCTCACATCTTCAGCCCTTTGTTTAGAATAGTTAAACATTTCTGTAATAAAAACTGAGATGCTTCTTGAGACATCAGCTACTTACTGTATTTAGTAGAGCACCATTAGGCCACATTATATACACATCACAGTTTCTCGCCTCCTCTTCCCCTATTCACTCCCCTCCTTCTGCAAAAATCACACCATTTTGACAGTTTAGGAGCTGTGGTAATTTACAGCTCTCGCCTTCAAAACTGCTACCTCTGACCCTTGAAACTACCTGTCCCAACAGAAATTTTATGCAGCTGGAGGGATATAGCCCCATGGCTAAATACCAAGAAGCTACTTTTAACCTAGCCTTATATTCAGCACTTTTGTTTTATCAGACAGCATGCCTATTAAGATAGTTATCACGTCACTATATGGAATTGGTTAACTGACTAAAATAATTGTCTTTCTTTTTAGTCTTTATCACTGAATGCCAGGTTAACAATTTCCTGTAGTATAAAATGAAACACAATAAAAAGAGTAAAATCCCCAAGGGCAAAATGCTTCAAAAATCTTGAAAATCATACCTACTTTCGTCTGTAATATGTGAAATTATTACAAGTACGTTCACTATGAGGACTATTGATGGATGACTCACAATTTAGCTAAATTCAATAAACCACATACTGTGCCCATCCCAATAGGTGACTCATGCATTTTGTATTTCAAGTATCAAGTGTTTGCCAAAAACAGTATTTTAAAAAAGTAGGAAAATTGTTCAAAAGAGCTCATGAATAGGTTAGGACTACCCACTGGCAGCTCTTACTTGTGTTCTGACCACTTACACAGGATTTCATGGGACTACTGTAGTAATCAGTGATAAGAAAAAAATGCTTACCACAGGAACCCAGCATCAGAGGGCATATGCTATTTCTCACATGTATTGTACCTTCCTCAAATACACACACATTCCAATATTTAATGTGAACCTTTAAAGGGGCTACATTTTAAGAAGAAAACCCTGCATAGCAAAGATTTTTGCAACAGTCACTGTTTAACAATTCATATATTTGTTTTAAATTGTCATAAGACCATGCTTTGCTTTTGCAAAAATTAATTGTCAAAAACCAAAAAAAGGACTGGAAGTTTAAAGACACACCGAAAATACAGACTATCAGGGGGAGATGGGTCCTGGCACTTTGTGATGCAGGGCAGCTGTGACTACGCAACATGAATCAAAGTGAGAGAATCAGGCCCATAGGAAGAAGCAAGGCTCTCCTGGCTCTGATATGTTGTTATAGTTTAATCAGTCTGCAGAGTGGCAAAAGGCTTTCATGTGCCTATTGATTTTTTTCTAAAGACATCTGTGGATACCCCACATAAACCCATTCATATGTAGCTCAGAAGAGAATAGTATTTTTTGCATTTGAACAGATATTTACCTTTACAGAGTATGTGACATGGAAATGTGGAGCATGCACATACCATTACCTCTCTTTTCTGGGAAGGGAAATAAATCCCACAGTACTGTTTACATGTCCCATAATGCCTCTGAACCAGAAAGGGAGGCCCACTCTCCAGGTCTATATTAAATCTATAGCTACTAAGTTGGCACAGTTGCCTAGTCAATAAAAAAAATATAGAAAAATGTTCAGATACCATGATAATAAATATGATATTGTACCATTTAAGTCAACAAGAGTTAATATTGACTACAGTACCAGAGATATGGCCAGATTTCTGCCATCATTATTCATGCAGCATAGACCCTTACTCCATAAGAAGGAGAAAGTAGTTAAGAACATTGAGGTCAATGGTAATTGGGACAAAGTACAACATGGTTTTACTAAAGGTAGATCGTGCCAAACCAACCTGATCTCCTTCTTTGAGAAGGTGACAGACTATTTAGACAAAGGAAATGCAGTAGACCTAATTTACCTCGATTTCAGTAAGGCATTTGACACAGTTCCACATGCGGAATTATTAGTCAAATTGGAAAAGATGGGGATCAATATGAAAATTGAAAGGTGGATAAGGAACTGGTTAAAGGGGAGACTACAATAGGTTGTACTGAAGGGTGAACTGTCAGGCTGGAAGGAGGTTACTAGTGGAGTTCCTCAAGGATCGGTTCTGGGACCAATCTTATTTAACCTTTTTATTACCGACCTTGGCACAAAAAGCGGGAATGTGCTAATAAAGTTCGCGGATGACACGAAGCTGGGGGGTATTGCTAACACGGAGAAGGACCGGGATATCATACAGGAAGATCTGGATGGCCTTGTAAACTGGAGTAATAGTAATAGGATGAAATTTAATAGTGAAAAGTGCAAGGTCATGCACTTAGGGATTAATAATAAGAACTTTAGATATAGATTGGGGACGCATCAGTTGGAAGCAACAGAGGAGGAGAAGGACCTTGGGGTATTGGTAGATCACAGGATGACTATGAGCCACCAATGTGATATGGCCGTTAAAAAAGCTAATGCGGTTTTAGGATGCATCAGGCGAGGTATTTCCAGCAAAGATAAGGAGGTGTTAGTACTGTTATATAAGGCGCTGGTGAGACCCCACCTGGAATACTGTGTGCAGTTCTGGTCTCCCATGTTTAAGAAGAATGAATTCAAACTGGAACAGGTTCAGAGACGGGCTACTAAGATGATCCGAGGAATAGAAAACCTGTCATATGAAAGGAGACTCAAAGAGCTTGGCTTGTTTAGTCTAGCCAAAAGAAGGCTGAGGGGGGATATGCTTGCTCTTTATAAATATATCAGAGGGATTAATATTAGGGAGGGAGAGGAATTATTTAAGCTTAGTACCAATGTAGGTACAAGAACGAATGGGTATAAACTGGACACTAGGAAGTTTAGACTTGAAATTAGACGAAGGTTTCTAACCATTAGAGGAGTGAAGTTCTGGAACAGCCTTCGAAGGGGAGTGGTGGGGGCAAAAGACATATTGGGCTTTAAGATTAATCTTGATAGGTTTATGGAAGGGATGGTATGATGGGAGAGCCTAATTTTGGCAATTGATCTTTGATTATCGCCAGATAAGTATGCCCAGTGGTCGGTGATGGGATGTTGGATGGGATGGGATCTGAGTTACTGCAGAGAATTCTTTTCTGAGTGCTGGCTGGTGAGTCTTGCCCACATGCTCAGGGTTTAGCTGATCGCCATATTTGGGGTCGGGAAGGAATTTTCCTCCGGGGCAGATTGGCAGAGGCCCTGGAGGTTTTTTGCCTTCCCCTGCAGCGTGGGGCATGGGTCACTTGCTGGTGAATTCTCTGCAGCTTCAGGTCTTCAAACCACAATCTGAAGACTTCAATAACTCAGGCATAGGTTAAGGGTTTGTTATAGAAGTGGATGGGTAGGGTTCTGTGGCCTGCTTTGTGCAGGAGGTCGGACTAGATGATCACATTGGTCCCTTCTGACCCTAGAATCTATGAATCTATGAATCTATAAATAACTCCATGTGTTCCAACAAGCCTACTGCAATGGACTTAAATTGAAGCAATGGTGGTTTAGGTTGGACATTAGGAAAAACTTCCTGTCAGGTGGTTAAGCACTGGAATAAATTGCCTAAGGAGGCTGTGGAATCTGCATCATTGGAGATTTTTAAGCGCAGGTTAGATAAACACTAGTCGGGGTGGTCTAGATAATGCTTAATCCTTCCATGAGTTCAGGGGACTGGACTAGATGACCTCTCCAGGTTCCTTTCAGTCCTACAGTTCTATGATTCTACTCATGAAATAAGGTATTACTCACCATGGGCGAGGGTGAGGTGTCAGAATCTAAATTTAAATCCCCTTTTTAATTCTAATCTTCCAGATTCATTCCACCCTCACTTAATCCATAGATTCCTAGGGCAGAAGGGACTACTGTGATCATCTCGTCCGACCTCCTGTATAACATAGGCCATAAAACTTCTGTGAAAAAATTCCTAGAGCATGTCTTTTAGAAAAATATCCAACCATGATTTTAAAATTGATAGTGAAAGAGAATCCATCACAACATTTGGTAAATTGTTCCAATGGCTAATTACTCTCTCTGTTAAAAACGTATGCCTTATTTCCAGTCTGAATTTGTCTGGCATCAACTTCTACCCATTGGATTGTGTTATATCTTTCTCTGCGACACTGAAGAGCCCATTATCAAATATGCTCCCCATGTAGGTACTTAACGACTGTAATCAGGCCACCCCTTAACCTTCTTTTTGTTAAGCTAAATAGATTGAGCTCCTTGAGTTGATCACTATAAGGCATGTTTTCTAATCCTTTAATCATTCTCATGGCTCTTCTCTGAACCATCTCCAATTTATGAACATCCTTCTTGAATTGTGGACACCAGAACTGGACACAGGATTCCAGCAGTGATTGCAGCAGTGCCAAATACAGAGTAAAATAACCTCTCTACTATTTGGGATTCCTGTTTATGCATCCAAGGACTTCAATAGTGCTTTTGGGCCACAATGTCACTCTGGGACTCCTGTTCAGCTGACTATCCAACACAATCCCCAAATCTTTTTCAGTCACTGCTTCACAGGAAAGATTCCTCCATCTTGTAAGTAGGTCCTACAGTCTTTGTTCCTAGATGTTTACATTTACTTTTAGCTGTATTAAACGCACATTGCTTGTGCCCAGGTTACCAAGTGATCCAGTTCACTCACCTGTCCTTTTCATTATTACCACTTCCCCAATTTTTGTGTCATCTGCAAATTTTATCAGTGATGATTTTATGTTTTCTTCCAGTTCATTAATAAAAATGTTAAATACCAGATGGCCAAGAACTGATCCACCTATGGAAGCCCACTAAACACATCTGGTTGAGGATGATTGCCCATTTACAATTACATTTTGAGACACATCAGTTATCCAGATTTTAATCTATTTAAAATGTGCCATGTTAATTTTATATCATTCTAGTATTTTAATCAAGATGCCATGCAGTACCAAGATGCCTTACAGAAATCTATTTTATCAACAATATCACCTTTATCAACCAAACTTGTAATCTCATCCAAAAAAAAAAAAAAGATAATGTTAGTTTGACAAGATCTATTTGCCATAAAACCATGCTGACTGGCATTAATTATCTTACTCTCCTTTAATTCTTTATTAATGATTTCTGTATTAGGCAATTTTATTAATGCATGTATACACTTATATTAATAAACTGTCCAGTCACCTTGTGAAAAGGGATTGATCTAGGCCAGGGTGCTAAAGCTTTGACATAGAGTCCACTGCATCTTAATCACCTTGTGAACCACCTCCTCGGCCTGTCACAATCCCATAAAGTCTCTGCAGAAACTATAGCAATAGCCAACTTGGGAAAGTAATGTTAGGAAAGCATTTAATCTATTGTAGCAGCGTTTCAATGCAATTTAGCATCTGGAAATGAGTAGAAAAGCCAGTATCACATAACCAGCCAGTTCTCTGTAGACCATTGGCAAGTGCTGTGTAGAGATTCAGTGGCCACTGGACCAGAGCAGGGGATCTCTGGTTTAGGTTAGGTGCATTATGATATAACTTAATTAACCTGTTTCTTTTGCATCTAATACTACTACTGGGAAGGAAATTGTAGGCAAATCATGGTTTCTTGCTTTATTGTTAATATGTACCCACCAAAATTACTCTAAATAGAAAGTGTACACATAATAAAAATTATTGAACTCAAAGCACGTTTTGAAGAATAAGGTATGTGTACACCTGATAGATCATTTTTATTAGTTATTAGATACAATTTGTAATTTTAACATTATTAACAAATGGCTACAGTATGTTCTGTTATCCATGCACCATGTTCAAAATGCAGTTTAACATCAAAGACTCAAATTTTATCAAATGCATTTGATATAATAATATCTAGTACAATAGTACTCCAAGATTACCATTAGTTTGAGTGAATGTTATATCCATCTAAACAAACCAAGCATTAGTCACTTCAGGGAAAGCCCTTTGTAATAGATAAAAATATAATGCATGAATATTTCATTACTTGATGAATACCCATCAAAACTTTACTTAAAATGCTTGAAAGCACCTACTGAATATGCTGCCAGTTATTTCATAAAACAGAGCTGGTTGTAATGCTGCTGTTGAAACAGGAAAAATCTATTAGTCAAGTCATTTAACATACTAAAACAATTATGTCATAATTATAAGGAACATAATTATATGTTCTTGATGTCTTTAATTGTGTCAGCCTCACCAATTAACATTAGAAACTCAATCAAAACAAATTAAGCTTTAAAGTTTGAAGCAGAAGTTAAAGATAACGATCACATTTACGAAGTTGAATGATTATAACTTTGAATTCCACCTGAGATTAGCCAGGCTATTCACGTGCACATGCACATGAACATGCTCCCTCTTTCTTTCAGTGTAAATCTATCTTTTTTATATATGTATCCAAAAGGCCTACTCTAACTTAAAGTCACAAAAGGCTTGATCCAAAATCACTGAAGTCCATGGAAAGACTCCTATGCATTTTAAGGGCTAGATCCACAAAAGGAACTAAAGTGCAGTATTGCAGGTGCCCTGTTACCCAGTGGAATCCTCAGCCCCAAGCTAGGCTTCCAGGCTCCCCCATACAGTGCATGGGGAGAGTTAGGGGGCTAAGAGTGGGAAATGCAGTTTTGCCAAAGCTGAAATTTAATTTTCTTCAGGAAGCTTTTTCACTGAATGTTTTCAATTTTCTTTTGAGAAAATATTTATTTTTGGGCAGGGCCAGCTCCTGCTTTTCTGCCGCCCCAAGCAGCGGGGAAAAAAAAAAAAGAGCAGCAGCACTGAAGCAGTAGGTCAATCGCGCTGCTTGTTCTGTGGCAGTTCAGCAGCGGGTCCTCCCTCTCTTCCTCTTCGGCAGCAATTCGGCGGCAGCTCAAAGAGGAAAAGAGGGAATGAGGGACCCGCTGCCAAATTCCCGCGGAAGACCCAGACGTGCCGCCCTGATACCAGACAGAGTGCCACTCCTTTGAATTGGCCATCCCAAGCAGCTGCTTCCTATGCTGGTGCCTGGAGTCGGCCCTGTTTTTGGGTCAAGTCGAAGTATTTTGGCTTGTCAAATGGAACCGAAACATTTTGTAACTGTCAGTTAATCTGTGTTAGCATGAGCTCCTTACAGGAATTGTAGTTCAGCTACTTCATGCCCCCATTTCTCCTCTACCAGCTGGGCTCCCTGACTTGACTACATCTCCCATGATACAACACAATCTCCCCAGTGGTTGAATCACCAAGTTGCATTATGGAAGTTCAATGACCATGCTGCATCAAGGATAAGGTTACAATTTTTTCATGGAAGTTGCAGAAGTCACGGAATCCGTGACTTCCAATGACATCAGTGAATTCAGCCCTGTCAGCCGGGAGCTTCAGTGTTCCCCCACCAAGCCTGCAGCTCCCCGTGGCTGCAGCAGCTGTGGGACCCCTGAAATCCCAGCCACCGCAGGCAGCAGGTGTACCCCTGTGTTCCCAGCCACTGTGGGCAGTGGGGGCCCCCAGAGTTCCAAGCTGTTGCAGGGCCAGGGGTCCTGGAAAGCTCCTGGCCTCCACAGGTGGTAGGCATATCCCTTAAATTCTGAGCTGGGGCTCCCACAGCATGGAGTGGCCCCCGAAGTTGCCCAACCTCTGTAGGCAGTGTGGGGGCAGCTGAGTTCCCCATTTTGTCTGGGATATGTTTAGTAAAAGTCAGGGACAGGTCATGGGATTACATTAATTTTTCTTTATTGCCCGTGACCTGTCCACGACTTTTACTAAACATATCCATGACAAAATCTTAGCCTTAATCATGAGAGATAAAGGATAGTAAGGGGACTAGTCTATAGAGGAAAATGGGAGCATGAGGCACCATAGCAGTGCAGCGGGGACACTAATTAATGTCCAACCAAGCTGAAATGAAAAATGTCAACTAGAAATGTCAAAATCTTATAATCAAAAATGTTAAAATGTTTTGACATTTACAAATAAAAAAATTCAGAACTTTCTGTTCCACGAAAAAATTAAATATTTAGACTCTTCATCCTGATTGGAGATGAAAAGGGACTTCAAATTACTGGAATTTCCTGTGGGATCTAAATTCCTATTTTTGACTAGCTCTAGTCCTAACCTAGTCTTATTGGGGAGAATTTGATTATAAGTGTTAGAGTTTTTTCCTGTCTCTCCCAGTCTAAATGGAGTACTTCAGACTGAGGAGGACTGAAGGAAAAAGAAGATCTGCTAACTACAATATTTCAATAAACATTTAATAAATCTGAGGAAACAGAAAAGAAGAAAATATGTACCACCCCAGCAAGTCCTATACAGAACCTTAATATTTTATAGATATTTATGCTGAGACTAGAGTAATTCCCTAAACAAAGGCATTGCAGATAGTTGGATCTGCTACACTTCTTTCTCCGATAAAGATCTTTTGGAAGTGATCCAAGTCTTCATAATGTGGAAGATGGAAAGCTATGAAACTCACTTTTCCCTCTCTTTTTAAGAAAAATAATTTTGCAGAAAACTCTTAACTTACTTCACTTTGAATGTCATTGGTTTCTCCTAGACTTCTTCAGAGCCAGACTTGCCCTGACTTATGAAATAGAAGGTTTATGTGCTATAGAGTGAGTCTTCCAGGAAGTATAGATATACCAAGCTTCCTGTTCACTCTAGATTCTGTCTTCCTGCTGGAGCAGAAATAAAGAAGCCCAGAACATGGCACTCAAAGGCTGCAGCTACATAGAACAATAGGAAGTTTACTTCATTGCTGTACATAATTCATGTTCCTAAGAAAGGGTTTATCATGAGACTGGTCTCCTCATCAGAAAGATACCAGGAGTGGGGAGCACAGCAAGCTGGAAGACCCAGCATGGTAACATTGTAATGGCTGCTACAGTGCCTGTGCAATTGCAAAAAACTCCCCTACCAGCCCTAAGACTCAAGAGAAATGCTGAATATGCCTGGAAACAAATCAAACAGCAATTTGAGTGGTATAGGAAAGCCATGGGGCAAATAAACTAGAGGGTGACCAAAAGATTTCTCTGCTCTTAGTGTCAGGCACAGAAGCCCTAGATGTACATAATGCATTCCATATAGGTGGTGGGAAAAGAGGAAAGATTTGCAGAAATAATTATCCTCAAATGTTTTTTATGTCCCTAGGGGAAAAAAAACTTTTGAAAGATACATGTTCAGGATAAGAACAGAGAATGAGGGGGGAACAATAGAGGAGTTTGTCACAGACTTAAAACATAAAAGTCAGTCCTGCAATTATGGAACATTACAAGACTGTCTCGTTAAAAACCAGATTGTCCTTGGATGACATAATAAACAAGTGTGTGAATGGTTACTAAGGGAGATGGATCTGACACTCAAAAGGGCAATATGTATATGCCAAGCAGCAGAACAAACAGAAACAAAAATAAAAAGCCAGAGAAAAGTACTGAGCATATGACTGAGTATCATAACTAAACCAGCAAGAGAAAAGTTCACAGAAATTAAATGGGCCAGGGACAAAAAAAATGGAAAGCATGTGGCAACCAGCATGAATAGAGAAAATGCCCAGCATTCAGATGAATATGTAGAAACTGTAATAAGCCCAACCATTATGCTAAAATGTGCAGAGAAAGCAGAAAAGTGCATGTATTACGTGCAGAAATAGATTCCTCAAGTGAAGAGGAAGAGTTACTCTTAAGCACAATAATGGACAAGCTGCTAATTAAAATGTGCACAAATGGCACTTGTATGACATAGTAGACAGATATTAGGGCACAAGGGAACGTAATAACAGATGTTGAAACAGAGATGTAAGGACCACATAAAAGTATAGAATCATAGGATTGGAAGGAACCTCAGGAGGTCATCTAGTCGAGTCCCCTGCACTCATGGCAGGATCACATATTATCTAGATCAATAGTCTCCAACCTTTTAACGTCCAAGATCACTTTTTGAATTTAAGAGCAACCCAAGATCTACCTAGCCCCTTCCCTGAGGCCCCGCTCCTTCCCCAAAGCCCCATCCCACTCACTCCAACCCCCCAATCACTCGCTCTCCCCCTCCCCCACCCTCACTCACGTTCACCAGGCTGGGGTAGGGGGTTAGGGTTTGGGAGGGGGTGCAGGCTCTCGGCTGAAGCTGAGGCATTCGCAGTGTGGGAGGGTGCTCTGGTCTGACCCTGAGGCCAGGGGTTGGAGTGTAGGAGGGCGTCAAGGCTGGGGCACAGTGTTGGGGTGCAGGAGGAGGCTTGGAGTGCTGGCTCCAGGAAGGGGCTCAGTGCTGGGGTTTGGGGTACGGCCTTCTGCCCAGCAGCACTTACCACTAAGGCAGGCTCCCTGCCTACCCCAGCTCCATGCCGCCCTTGGAAGGGGCCAATACGCCCCTGTGGCCTTGGGGGGGGCAGGTGGCACATGGCTCCATGCACTGCCCCTCTCTGCAAGCACCACCCCCGCAGCTCCCATTGGCCACAGCTTCCCGTTCCCAGCCAATGGGAGCTGCAGGGGTGGTGCTTGCAGGCCGGAGCAGTGCACAGAGGGAGACCCTTGCCCCCCGCCCATGGAGCAGCACTGGCCACTTCCGGGAGCAGCATGAGGCAGGGCAGGCAGGGAGCCTGTTTTAGCAGCAGCCCCACTGTGCCGCCGGAGATCACAGTTGAAAGGGATAGCCTCTAGGATCAACCAGCCGATGGCGATCGACCAGTTGGTGACCACTAATCTAGACCATTCCTGATAGGTATTTGTTTAACCTGCTCTTTAAAATCGCCAATGATGGAGATTCTGCAACCTCCCTAGGCAATTTATTCCAGTGCTTAACCACTCTGACAGTTAGGAAGTTTTTCTTAATGTGCAACTTAAACCTCCTTTGCGACAATTTAAGCCCATTGCTTCTTGTCCTATCCTCAGGAGGTTAAGAACAATTTTTCTCCCTCCTCCTTGTAACAATTTTTTATGTGCTTGAAAATAGTTATCATGTCCCCTCTCAGTCTTCTCTTTTCCACACTAAACAAACCCAATTTTTTCAATCTCCCTCATAGGTCATGTGTTCTACATCTTTAATCATTTTTGTTGCTCTTCTCTGGACTTTATCCAATTTGTCCACATTTTTCCTGAAATGTGGTGCCCAGAACTGGACACAATACTCCAGTTGAGGCCTAATCAGCACAGAGTAGAGCGGAAGAATTACTTCTTGTGTCCTCCTTACAACTGTCTCGCTAAATACATCCCAGAATGATGTTTGTTTTTTTGCAACAGTGTTACACTGTTGACTCAGATTAAGTTTGTGGTCTACTATTACCCACAAATTCCCTTCCACAGTGCTCCTTCCTAGGCAGTCATGGATTATATATGGAGATATACCTTTCTCATAGAACTGGAAGGGACCCTGAAAGGTCATCAAGTCCAGTCCCCTGCCTTCACTAGCATGACCAAGTACTGATTTGCCCCAGGTCCCTAAGTGGCCCCCTCAAGGGCTGAACTCTCAACCATGGGTTTAGCAGGCCAATGCTCAAACCACTGAGCTATCCCCCCATATGGTCATTTCCCATTTTGTATATGTGCAACTGATTGTTTCTTCTTAAATGGACTACTTTGCATTTGTCCTTATTGAATTTCATCCTATTTACTTCAGACCATTTCTCCTGTGCGTCTAGATCATTTTGAATTTTAATCCTATCCTCCAAAGCATTTGTAACCCCTCCCAGCTTGGAATCCGCAAATTTTATAAATGTACTTTCTATACCATTATCTAAATCACTGATGAAGATATTGAACAGAACCCAACCCTGCAGGACCCCATTAGTTATGCCCTTCCAGCATGACTGTGAACCACTGATAACTGCTCTCTGGGAACAGTTTTCCAACCAGTTTTTTACCCACCATATCGTAGCTTCATCTAGGTTTCATTTCCCTAGTTTGTTTATGAGAAGGTCATGTGAGACAGTACCAAAAGCTTTACTAAAGTCAAGATATAACACATCTACCAATTCCCCACTATCCACAAGGCGCTACCCTGTCAAAGAAAGCTATCAGGTTGGCTTGACATGATTTGTTCTTGACAAATCCATGCTGACTATTACTTATCACTTTATTATCTTCTTACAGGTGTTTGCAAATGGATTGCTTAATTATTTGCTCCATTATCTTTTTAGGTACAGAAGTTAAACTGACTGGTCTGTAATTTCCTGGGTTGTCCTTATTTCCCTTTTTATTGATTGGCAATATATTTGCCCTTTTCCAGTCTTCTGGAATCTCTCCTGCCTTCCATGACTTTTCAAAGATAATCGCTAATGACTCTGATACCTCCTCAGTCAGCTCCTTGAGTATTCTAGGATTCATTTCATCAGGCCCTGGTGACTTGAAGACATCTCATTTGTCTAAGTAATTTTCAACTTGTTCTTTTCCTATTTTAGCCTCTGATCCTACCTCATTTTCACTAGCATTCACTACGTTAGACATCTAATCACCACCAACCTCCTTGGTGAAAATCAAAATAAAGAAGTCATTAAGCACCTCTGCCATTTCCACATTTTATGTTATTGTTTTCCCCCCCACAAACACACATTGAGTAACAGGCCTACCCTCTCCTTGGTCTTCCTCTTGCTTCTAATGTATTTGTAGAATGTTTTCTTGTAACCCTTTATGTCTCTACCTAGTTTGATTTCATTTTGTGCCTTGGCCTTTCTAATTTTGTCCTACACACTTGTGCTATTTGTTTATATTCATCCTTTGTAATTTTACTTAGTTTCCACTTCTTGTAGGACTCTTTTTTGATTTTTAGATCATTGAAGATGAAAGACTATAGTGGAAAAATAATTCTGTTGTTGGGAGGGTGCACACTGACATTTAAATACAAAGGCAAAATGATAAAACAGGAGTCTGTGGTGGTATACAGAAGCTAGCAATTAGTCTTGGACCTACACACACGTGAGGTGCTTGGTCTCATTAAGTAGATGTATGCCATAGACAGGGGCGGCTCTATGTTTTTTACTGCCCCAAGCACGGCAGTCAGGCAGCCTTTGGCAGCACACCTGCGGGCGGTCCACTGGTCATGCGGATTCGGCGGCATTTCTGTGGGTGATCTACCAGTCCCACGCCTTCGGCATGCCCGCTGCCAAATTGCCACCAAAGCCGCAGGACCAGCAGACCTCCCGCAGGCATGCCACCAAAGCCTGCCTGACTGCCACCCTCATGGCGACTGGCACGCCGTCCCCCACGGCTTGCCGACCCAGGCACGCACTTGCTGTGCTGGTGCCTGGAGCCGCCCCTGGCCATAGAGACAGAAAGATAACAGAGAGCCAGATATGAATGTATTAGTGTAAATGTAGTCACAGGAAATGTGTGCCTCCCAGTAATATACAAGATATGTTTAAGAGAAGATGGAGAAGCTGTGGTAAATGCTATATGAAAAGTTCCACAAGCCTTAAGAAAGAGGCTAGAAGAGGAGCTGCAAAACATGATAGCAAATGGCATCATTTGGAGAATGAAAGAGCCAACAGATTAGGTTCACTGCTTAGTAACTGCAGTGAATCAAGGAGGGAGACTATGGCTGTGTATAGTCCCTAAGGAGCTGAACAGAAACATAACAAGAGAACACTTTCACTTGCACACAAGAAATGAACCATTGTCTGAGATGGCAAAGCCAAATTTTTCAGTAAATTAGATGCATCAGCAGGATTTTTGGTAGATCCCCTTGGACACTGAGAGCTCCAAGAGCTGCACTTTCAACACAGCTAAGATTGCCTTTCAGAATATGTTCAGCTACAGAAGTATTTCACCAGACAATAAGCCACATGCTAGAGGGTCTAATGTGTGAAAGTATACAATGATGACTTAATCATTTGGGGCAGCACTACCACTGAACATCAGGAATGACTGAGGAAAGTACTGGAAATTGGAAGAGCTAATAATCTTAAACTGAATAAGGCCAACAGTCAAGTTCAAACAATTAAAATAAAATACTTGGGAGAGAGACTGACTTCAAAGGGAGTCTTGCCTAATGAATCAATTCAGACAATACTTAACATGCCAAGATCTGATGGTAAATAGGAAATTACATATTAAATTATGTCAGCAAGTTCACACTAAGGTATACAACTCACCTCAGACACCTCTTCTGCAAGATCAATGTCTGGGCATAGGTGCCAGAGCATGAAAGAGTTCAATGATTTAAAGCACATTCTGACATCAGCTCCAGTGCTGCAATGTTCTGATCCATTGGAAGACATCAAGGTCTTTACATATGCCCAAAAAGAAGGACTGGGAGCAGTATGTCATATCATGGAAGTGATTGAGTCTCATATCCACCTAGGGCTATGATAGGTGCAGAGATGATGTTAGCACAAATTGAAAAAGAGACACTAGGAAAAAGAGGCATACGGTGAGTAGGTGTGAAATGTGTCAGTGAGGTGAGAGCAGGCATACCAGTTGAAAACAATTCAAACAAACTTATTATTCCGAATGAGAGCGAACAATCTGTTATAGGCAAGGACTTGCCTAAAGATGGTTTGCAATACAGCAGATCAGAAAGATTGCTGAAACGTCCTAAAAGACTGATCGAGACATGTTAATGTTGTGTTAGAGCAACCTGAAATGTTGTTGTATTTCTAATATTTTGTTAGTTTTATTTAATAGTGTTTCGGGTTCAGAAAAAATATTTAGAATGGGATCTAAAAACGGGAAGATGTGACAAAATCCCAACTCTCTAAACAACTATATAATTTAAAGTCAGGGAACTCTGAACTTATTTCTAAGATAGTGTCCAAGTCAAGAACTCCAGGATCCAAACTTATCCAGAGTGGTGGGTCAGACCCAGGTCCCACCTTTCACTTGACTTCAATGGGCTTTCAGTCAGGACCTCGTTGAAGGCTAGACTACTTGCTCAATATACCTATGATCAACAGGTTTAACAGCATTAAAAAGACGGTTACTCACCTTTGTAACTGTTGTTCTTCGAGATGTGTTGCTCACATCCATTCCAGTTAGGTGTGCGCGCCGCGCGTGCACGTTCGTCGGAAACTTTTTACCCTAGCAACTCCAGTGGGCCGGCAGGTCGCCCCCTGGAGTGGCGCCGCCATGGCGCTCGATATATACCCCTGCCGGCCTACCCGCTCCTCAGTTCCTTCTTGCCGGCTACTCCGACAGTGGGGAAGGAGGGCAGGGTGTGGAATGGATGTGAGCAACACATCTCGAAGAACAACAGTTACAAAGGTGAGTAACCGTCTTTTCTTCTTCGAGTGATTGCTCACATCCATTCCAGTTAGGTGAATCCCAAGCCATACCTAGGCGGTGGGGTCGGAGTGAGAAGTCGCGGCATGGAGCACTGCAGATCCGAAGGCTGCGTCCTCTCTTGACTGCTGGACCAGGGCGTAGTGGGAAGCAAAGGTGTGAACCGATGACCAGGTCGCTGCCCGACAGATTTCCTGGATGGGCACACGGGCGAGGAAAGCCAGCGACAACGCCTGCGCCCTGGTAGAGTGCGCAGTCACACGGCCCGTAGGAACATGGGCCAGCTCATAGCAGGTCCTGATACAGGAAGTAACCCATGAGGATAACCTCTGTGAGGAGATAGGAAGCCCCTTCATGCGGTCCGCTACTGCCACAATAAGTTGGGGGGATTTGCGGAACGGTTTGGTCCTCTCCACATAGAACGCGAGAGCCCTACGGACATCAAGCGAGTGGAGCTGCTGCTCCCTGCCTGAAGAGTGAGGTTTTGGGAAAAAAACCGGGAGGAATATCTCTTGGTTGATGTGGAAGGTAGAGACTACCTTGGGGAGAAAGGCAGGGTGTGGTCTCAGCTGTACCTTATCTTTGTGGAAGATTGTATACGGGGGGTCTACCACAAGAGCCCGGAGCTCTGACACCCGCCTAGCTGAGGTGATAGCAACTAAAAAGGCAGTCTTCCAAGAGAGATAAAGTAGGGAGCAAGTAGCTAACGGCTCGAAGGGGGGCCCCATGAGCCGAGACAACACCAGGTTAAGATCCCATGTTGGAGCAGGGAGTCGGACGTTAGGGTATAAACGTTCCAGCCCCTTAAGGAATCTAGACACCGTCGGGTGAGAAAAAACGGAGCGGCCATCCCCACCCGGGTGAAAGGTGGAGATAGCTGCCAGGTGGACCCGCAAGGACGATATCGCTAGACCCTGTTGTTTGAGGGACCAAAGATAGTCTAAGATATTGGCCACCGAAACTTCCATAGGGCGGAGACCTTTCTCCACGCACCAACAGGAGAAACGCTTCCACTTGGCCGAGTATGTCGCTCTCGTGGAAGGCTTCCTGCTGCCCAAAAGCACCTCCCGTACCGGTGTGGAGCAGCGCAGTTCAGAACCGGTCAGCCACGCAGGAACCACGCCGCTAGATGCAGCAACTGCAGGTCCGGGTGACAGAGAGACCCGTTTTCCTGGGTAATCAGGTCCGGGTGAAGGGGCAGGGGATTTGGGTCGGCTATGGCCAGGTCCAGCAGCATGGGGTACCAATGTTGCCTGGGCCACGCCGGGGCTACCATGATCACGCGAGCCCTGTCCCTGCGCACCTTCAGAAGGACCCTGTGGACCAGAGGGAAAGGGGGAAACGCGTAGTACAAGTGGGTCGTCCATGGAATAAGGAAGGCATCCGCTATAGACCCGGGCTCCCTGCCCTGAAAGGAGCAGAACGCCTGGCACTTCTTGTTCCCCCCGGATGCGAAGAGGTCCACACGGGGATAACCCCACCTCTGGAAGATGGAGAGGGCGACGTCCGGGCGAAGGGACCACTCGTGTGATAGGAAAGATCTGCTCAGGCGATCCGCCAGCGTGTTCCGTACTCCGGGGAGGAAGGAAGCCGTGAGGTGAATGGAGTGGGCTACACAAAAGTCCCAGAGTCGCATCGCCTCGTGACATAGGGGAGAGGATCTGGTGCCACCCTGCTTGTTGATATAGTACATGGTCGTCGTGTTGTCGGTAAACACCGCGACACAACGACCTTGAAGCTGGTAACAGAACGTTTGACAAGCAAGGCGGACCGCTCTCAACTCCCGCATGTTGATATGCAACCTCACCTCCTGCTGGGACCACCGGCCCTGTGTTCTCAGGGTTCCCAGGTGGGCCCCCCAGCCAAGATCTGAGGCATCCGTTGTCAGGGACACCGAGGGCTGAGGCGGGTGGAAGGGGAGCCCTGCACATACTACCGACTGGTTCAGCCACCAGTCGAGAGAGTCTAACACCCCCTGGGGGATTGTGATCAGCATGTCCAGCGGCTGCCTTGCCGGCCGGTAATGTTCAATGAGCCACAACTGGAGGGACCTCATGCGGAGCCGAGCATAACCGGTCACAAACGTGCATGCTGCCATATGGCCTAACAGGGTTAGACATGTCCGTATGGATGTTAAGGGGGCTGCCCGCAATCTATGAACGATCGCCGCCAATGTCTGGTACCTCGGCAACGGTAGAAGAGCCCTGGCGACGGTGGCGTCTAGGACGGCCCCGATGAACTCCACCCTCTGCGTGGGGATCAGAGTGGACTTGTCCATGTTGATCATGAGGCCCAAGGTAGCAAACAGGCCGGTGATCATGCGGACGTGGCTGCAAACCTGCAGTTCCGACGTGCCCCGAATTAACCAATCGTCTAGGTACGGGAACACGTGGATACGACTGCGCCGAAGATGTGCCACAACGACTGCCATGCATTTTGTAAAGACCCTCGGGGCCGTGGAAAGGCCAAATGGGAGGACTGCAAATTGGTAGTGAAGGGGGCCCACCACGAAACGAAGGAACCGTCTGTGGTATGGCCAAATGGCAATGTGAAAATAAGCGTCCTGCATGTCGAGGGCGGCGTACCAGTCTCCCAGATCCAGGGATGGGATAATGGTCCCCAGGGATACCATGCGGAACTTCAACTTCACCAGGTATTTGTTGAGCTCTCGCAGGTCGAGGATAGACCTGAGGCCTCCCTTGGCCTTGGGGATCAGAAAGTAGCGGGAATAAAACCCCTTGCCTTTCTCGTTTTCCGGAACCACCTCTATAGCTCCTTTGTCGAGGAGCGTCCGTACCTCCTGTCGAAGGAATTGCTCATGAGAGGGGTCCCTGAAGAGGGACGAGGAAGGGGGGCGGGAAGGAGGAAACGATGTAAACTGCAGGCGGTATCCCATCTGCACCGTACGCAAGACCCAGCAGTCCGATGTCATTTGGGTCCACGCCGGAAGGAAAAACGAAAGGCGGTTGGAAAACGGGGGGGAAGGATCCGTGGGGGAAACTGTTACTGCGCCCTCGGGCGCACCTTCAAAATGAAGGCTTGGGTCCAGGCGGGGGCTTAGAGGAGCTTTGATTCTGCCCCCCTTGGTTCCCCGAATGCCTACGCCTTCCATTCCTGCCACGGCGCCTATTGAGGTCCTGCCGTTGGCGGAACTGGGGGTATGGCCTGCGCTGCTGTTGCTGCTGTGGCCGGAAGGGTCTGCGCTGCGTTCCTGGCGTGTGCATTCCTAGGGAGCGCATAATGACCCGATTGTCCTTGAGACTCTTAAGTCTCGGGTCTGTCTTTTCCGAAAACAGGCTCTGGCCTTCAAACGGGAGGTCCTGGATGGTATGTTGGAGCTCCGGTGGAAGGCCAGAGACCTGCAGCCAGGAGATACGGCGCATCGTTACCCCCGAGGCAAGGGTGCAGGCAGCCGAGTCTGCAGCATCCAAAGAAGCTTGCAACGACGTTCGTGCAACCTTCTTGCCCTCGTCTAGGATGGCTGCAAATTCCTGGCGGGCGTCTTGTGGCAGCAGCTCTTTAAATTTGTCCGCTGCCACCCACGAGTTGAACGTGTACCTGCTGAGCAGGGCTTGTTGGTTCGAAACCCTGAGCTGCAGGGCCCCAGCCGAGTAGACTTTGCGTCCAAGGAGGTCCATACGTCTGGCCTCCCTGGATTTGGGGGCTGGAGCTTCCTGTCCATGACGCTCCCTGTCATTCACCGATTGCACCACTAGGGAACCCGGTGTCGGGTGGACATGGAGGTACTCGTAGCCTTTAGAGGGGGCCATGTACTTCCTCTCGACACCTCTCGCCGTAGGGGGGATGGAGGCCGGTGACTGCCAGATTGTGTTGGCGTTGGCCTGGATCGTCCTAATGAAGGGTAGGGCGACCCTGGTGGGAGCATCCGACGAGAGGATGGTGACAATCGGATCCTCGACCTCAGAGACCTCCTTGGCTTGTAGGCTCAAATTCTGAGCTACTCGCCTAAGGAGGTCTTGGTGCGCCCTGAGATCCAGCGGGGGGGGGGGGGCTACTGGAGGAGGTGCCAGCCACCGCTTCATCAGGGGAGGAGGATGAGGAGACCCCCGGCAAGAAAGTGTCCAATGGGGGGTCCCCCTCGGCCCTCGCCTCTGTCTCGGGAGCCAGAGCGGAGTCTTGCTGCTTGGACCCTTCCTCTCCATCCGGGGAGGGAGGGGGGCGAGACAATGAAGCTTCCGGCACCCTGTGCTCCACTGTCGCAGGTCTAACAGGAAGCTGTTGGGGGCCCTGGGCTTGATGGTATGCCCATGGGGTCCAAAACCCCCACTGCTGCGGGCCTTGGTCCTGTTGTGGCGGGTCCTGGAAAAGCGCCGTCTGCCGGTCGGTGCCCAACGCATACCCGCTGTCTGTCTGCGAAGACACCGACGGCTGCCTAGAAGGCCACGGCGGGGCCGACCCTGGTTGGTAAGGGTCTGCGCGAGTCGGCACCGAAGATCTTCTCGGTGCCGGGGATCGGTACCGGGAGTCATAGCGGTGCCGGGATCGGGACCGGGTTCTGTCTCGGTGCCGGGATCTGGACCGGTACCGGCCACCGCTTCAGTGCCGGGATCGGGACCGGGACCTGCCACCGACGCGGTGCCGGGAGGTCGACCGGGACCGGGACCTACTACCAGCTCGGTGCCGGGAGGTCGACCGGTGTGGTGAGTGATGGCGGGACTGGCTCCTGGAGTCACGGTGCCGGTATCGGCGGCTGGAGTCCGACCGCGACCGTCTGGAGGTCGATCGGTGCTGCGAGTGCGACCGGTACCGCCGAGGGGAGCGGTGCCGGGACTGCGAGCGGCGGCGAGATCTTGATCTGCCGTGGCGTCGGGACCGGGATCGCGAACGCGAGTCCCAAGACGGTGCCGACATCATGGGCTTGCCTCTAGATGCGACCCGCACCGGAGGTACCGGGGGTGGCGGCTGAGTAGGCTCCGTTAGGGCAATAAGGTCCCGTGCCGAGGCGAAGGTCTCCGGCGTAGATGGGACCAATAGCTCAACCCCAGATCTTATGGGGG
The DNA here is from genome assembly GCF_007399415.2 of Gopherus evgoodei. Taxonomy (NCBI): domain Eukaryota; kingdom Metazoa; phylum Chordata; order Testudines; family Testudinidae; genus Gopherus; species Gopherus evgoodei. Next base: position 48,711,349 of record NC_044325.1, read on the forward strand.
AGCTCGGTGGCACCGGACTCGACGGACCCGCCGGGCCCGGAGTCGACGGTGCCGGCGGCGCCGCGGCCGATGCCGAGGCCAGGTGCTCCAGTCGGGTCTGCCTGGCTGGAGTAGCAGACGCTGACTGTCTCGGCTCTGTACCCGGTGCCGGAGAAGGTCGGTGCCGGGGAGTCTTCGAGGTGCCGGTGCGATCCGGTGCCGGCGCCGAGATCACGGCCTGTGAAGCCGCCGGGTCAAGTGCCGCCTCCATAAGGAGAGTCCTGAGTCTTTGATCTCTCTCCTTTTTTGTCCTGGGCTTGAAAGCCTTGCAGATGCGGCACTTGTCCGATCTGTGCGATTCCCCCAGGCACTTCAGGCACGCGTCGTGGGGGTCGCTGGTAGGCATAGGCTTCCTACAGGCCGCACACTGCTTGAAGCCCGGCGAACCAGGCATGAGCCCGGTGCCGGGTGCCGGAAAGGGCTACAGCCCCCGGCGGAGAACTATCTACAACACTATTTACACCTAATTACTTACTAACTACACTTAACAATCTAACTAACAACTATAACAATAACGAGAGTTAACAAGGAGAGCTAGGGACGTGGAGGACAGCTATGCTGCGCTCCACAGTTCCAACGACCGACACAGCGGTAAGAAGGAACTGAGGAGCGGGTGGGCCGGCAGGGGTATATATGGAGCGCCATGGCGGCGCCACTCCAGGGGGCGACCTGCCGGCCCACTGGAGTTGCTAGGGTAAAAAGTTTCCGACGAACGTGCACGCGCGGCACGCACACCTAACTGGAGTGGATGTGAGCAATCACTCGAAGAAGAATAAGTTAGATAGCTTTAAATTGAATACATCTTTGTACTTTTAAGGGGTTTCAAAAGCACTGGAGGAGGCTCAACACACAATGTTGTAGATTTCTCCCTCCCCGCTCCCTCAAGGATTTTAATCCACTTCTTAGCAGGCTGTGATAGAAAGACTGTCTGAATAGGCTAAAGTCAATTTCTGTACATTTGCTGGTTCTCTAGCAGTTCAATCCATCATAAAAGTACCTCACATTTGATTTCTTTTGAGTTTCAGTCCAAAAACTTAAAAGTTAAATAAACACGAAGTTAGTCCTCATTTTTCTGCCCCAACTCAAACTAACTTCTTTCCCAAGTGGAAAATGTTGGATAAACATGAAATGTGTGTGATTCAAGAAGGGAATGAGAACACAGGCCAATTCCTGCTGACAGTTATACCTGTGTAGCCTTATTGACTTTAGGGAGAACAGATTTTTGCGCAAGAATAGATTTTGGTCCCTTCTGCTTTTTCACACCTGGTATAAACAGAATCTCATTCACTTTCCTCCCCTAAACTCTGAGCACTTAAGGGGGAAAAATAAGCAAGGTCTGCTTGATTTACACATGCAAATGAAACAGGAAGCTTTCCCTTCATTCTACACCCACCTGAAACAAACATCAGACCTGGTGTAACAAGGGTGTCACTACAGCAGCCTCGGTTGGACTGTTCTTTAGAAAGATCCTTAATAATGCTTTTAATATGCTGATTTTTCAATGAAGTCTTTTTGTTCAGGGGGGCAGAGAACACAACAGGGAATAGCTCTGTTTTATCAACTCCTAGGCCTGGTCCACACTACGCTGTTAAACCGATTTTAACAGTGTTAAATCGATTTAATGCTGCACCCGTCCACACTACACTGCTCTTTATATCAATTTAAAGGGCTCTTTAAATCGATTTCTGTACTCCTACAAAACGAGAGGAGTAACACTAAAATCAATATTACTATATCGATTTAGGGTTAGTGTGGACGCAAATCGACATTATTGGCCTCATTCTTTTACAGTAGCTACCCACAGTGCACCGCTCCAGAAATCGACGCTAGCCTCAGACCACGGATGCACACCACCGAATTAATGTGCCTAGTGTGGACGCGCACAATCGACTTTATAACATCTGTTTTATAAAATCGGTTTAAGCTAATTCGAATTTATCCTGTAGTGTAGACGTACCCCTAGTCACTCAAAAGCTGAAAGGCTTTAGATTTAGATTTTTAAACAATAGTGACTTTATTTCCTTAAGCAAGCTGTAATCGAAGGGGGAGGGTGGGTTGGTTACAGGGAATGAGTCAATCTAGGGGTGAGGGGTTCATCAAGGGGAAACAAATACAGCAGTCACACCGGTGCGCATCAGAGAAGCTTTGAAAATGAGTTTCATCAAGGGCCAGGGTACGGTGTGACTGCTGTATTTGTTTCCCTGGTGTGCACACCACGAAGCGGTGCACATAAGAGAAGCTTTGAAAACAAGTTTCATCAAGGGCCAGGGTACGGTGTGACTGCTGTATTTGTTTCCCCTTGATGAACCCCCCACCCCTTGATTGACTCATTCCCTGTAAGCAACCCACCGTCCCCCTTCGATTACAGCTTGCTTAAGGAAATAAAGTCACTATCGTTTAAAAATCATGTATTCTTTATTAATTCATTATAAAAAGAGGGAGAGAACTGACAAGGTAGCCCGGGTGTGGTTTGGGAGGAGGATAGGAGGGGAGGAAAAGACCACTAAAAAAATTTCAAAATAATGACAGCCTTTTGGATGGGCTGTCCACGGGGGTGGAGTGGGCGGGTGCATGGAGCCTCCCCCCATGAGTTCTTACACGTCTGGGTGAGGAGGATATGGAACATGGTGAGGGGTGTGGGTGGTTACACAGGGGCTTCAGAGCATGTCAGTTTGATCACGCAGCAGCCCCAGCGTTGCTTCATGCCTCCTCTGATCTTCCTGCCACCACCTCTCATCTCGAGCGTCCCTCCTGTGCTCACGTTCACTGGCATCTTTCCTGTAATTTGATACCACGTCCTTCCACTAATTCAGATGAGCTCTTTCATTGCGGGTCACTTCCACGATTTCTAAGAACATTTCGTCTCGCGTCTTTTTTTTCCGCCGCCTTATCTGAGATAGCCTTCGAGATGGAGTAGGGAGGCTTGAAAAATTTGCAGCTGCATGAGGGAGGGAAAAAAGGGAGAGAAGTATTTAAAAAGATACATTTTACAGAACAATGGTTATACTCTTTCACGGTGAACAACACTATTCACCTTACATAGCACATGTGATCTCACTACAAGGTCGCATTTTGCATCTTAATATTGCGTGCCTGCGGCTTTGGTTTTAGAGATCACAGACACAGGTCCGGGCATGGCGTGGTCAAGTGTCCTACCATGGAGGACAGAATAAGGCTGCCCTGCCCAGAAACCTTCTGCAAAGGCTTTTGGAGTACCTCCAGGAGAGCTTCATGGAGATGTCCTGAAGGATTTCCGCTCCATTCCCAGACATGTTAACAGACTTTTCCAATAACTGTACTGGCCGCGAATTCATCCCAAGTCCTCAGGGCAAATTAATCATTAAAAAATGCTTGCTTTTAAACCATGTTTTGTATTTTATATTTACAAAGGTACACTCACCAGAGGTCCCTTCCATGACTTCATCGTGTGGGATAGTGGCTTGGGAGGGCTGGGAGGGTAATTCCGTCAGGGTGAGAAAAAGCTCCTGGCTATTGGGGAGAACGGAGTGCTGTTTGCTCTCTGCAAGGTCATCCTCCTCTTCCTACTCCTCATCTTCCCCATCTGCAGAATCCTCAGCCATGGCTGAGATTACCACCCCCACCTCGGAATCCACGGACAAGTGTGGGGTAGTGGTGGCGGACCCCCCCTAGAATTGCATGCAGCTCAGTATAGAAGCAGCATGTTTTTGGCCCTGCCCCGGACCTTCCGTTTGCTTCTTTGGTTTTCTGGTAGGCTTGTCTGAGTTCGTTAACTTTCACACGGCACTGTACTGAGTCCCTGGTGTACCCTTTCTGCATCATGGCCTTGGAAATTTTTTCAAATGTTTTTTCATTTCTTTTTTTTCAAAAAAGTCTTTTGGAATGGAGTTCTGTTAGCACAGAATCCTCTCCCCATACAGCGATCAGATCCAGTACCTCCCGTGCGGTCCATGCTAGAGCTCTTTTTCAATTCTCAGAAGACTGCATTGTTACCTGTGCTGATGAGCTCTGCGTGGTCACCTGTGCTGGTGAGCTCTCCACACTGGCCAAACAGGAAATGAAATTCAAAAGTTAGCGGGGCTTTTCCTTTCTACCTAGCCAGTGCATCCGAGTTCAGATGGCTTTCCAGAGCGGTCACAATGGTGCACTGTGGGATACTGCCCAGAGGCCAACACCATTGAATTGCAGCCACACTAACCCTAATCCGACATGGCAATACCAATTTCAGCACTACTCCCCTCGTCGGGGAGGAGTACAGAAATCGGTTTTAAGAGCCCTTTATATCGATATAAAGGGCTTCGTTGTGTGGACGGGTGCAGGGTTAAATCGGTTTAACTCTGCTAAATTCGGTATAAAAGCGTAGCGTAGACCAGGCCCCAGACTGCAGTCAGAGTGAGACAGGGTATGTGATGTAGAATCCATAGCTTGGGGAAAATACCTGCAGGGCTTGGCTCAGCACTGTGCCATGTGGATAGCTGAGGGTAGAAGCACAAGTTTGAAAGACGTGAGCAGGATGGGAATGTTGCAGTGTTCATCCTCATACAGATGAGCACTCCACTACCTTGGAGGAAGGAGGCCTAAGAGAAGGAGAGCATAGTATCCCTCGTGCTACCTCTTACTCAGAAGTAGCTGTTTGAAGAAGTGAGTGTTGTGAGAGTAGAATAAATTTGTTAATTTTACATAAATAAATAATACATAAATATATATGTAGATAAATGTTTGATGACTTCATAATTATTTTTGCAATATGTAATTCATATTTAGGCTCTTGCCTCCCATTAGCCTTAGGCCCCTCATAACCTTAATCCGGCCCTGCTCAGAACCAGTTCCTAAACAAGTGGCACCTGGACAGATCAGTAACAACTCGGGTGTGGAGTTTTGAAGCCTAACATTAAAAAAACCTAATCAGTTTTAATAAGAGCTGAAGTATTAAGTGCATGGATTTAAAAATCTCCCTTCTCTTAACCAGGAACTCCTGGCACTAGAAGCACTATAGGATTTGTTTCCCTTCTTCTCATTCTGTCAATGGAAGCTACTTAGTCCTTCATCATTCCAAGGTAGATAACAAAACACCAAACAGTTGCAACCTTTCTCATTTCTACTGTATGTGGGCATTAAGGCACAAATTTTCAATAGGTAATAGCTTTGCTAAAGCTTTTCCATCATAACTGAATTACAAACCTCAAACAAACCTGCCATCCCCTAATTAAAAAACCTTCTCCCAGAGATTCCTATTACCAAATAAGGGAGAATATCTGAAGATTCCATGAAGTACATAAGGGACCTCATTATGCCAATCTACTTAACCTTAAACTGATGAGAATGATGTGCATTAATCCAAAATATTCAGCAAGAAAAACAGGTGCATGCATGTGTCACATGAGAGGCACTGAGGTCTAATGAATGTATCATTGGCCATGAGAGATTGGAGACCTGAGTCCAAGCCCCAGTTCTTCTGTTGACCTATTGTGTGACCTTGGTCAAGTCATTTCACCATTCTGTACCTCTATTATCCTGCCCCAATTTGCTTGTTTTTTCTATTTAGATTGTAAACTCTGCAGGACTGGGACCTTTTCTTACTAAGCATAATGGGGCCCTATTCTTGGTTGGTGTCTCTAGGTGCTAGCATAAAAATAATTACTAATGCTAGTCCACATCCACACATAAAAAATACCTTTGCAGAACTGTGCCACCAACTGCAAACATAATTTCCATAACTGTATGTGCAAATCAAACCTGCATATACAACAAGCCAGCAAGGAACCTAACCATAACCAAATCTAACCTTTCAGGCTGTTATATAGCACTTATCCCACAGGTGCTTAAACATGATGCATTTACTTGATTTGTTCTCCCAGCTGCAGGTGCATTTTGGTGTGCAGATCTCAGGTCTTCATATTTTAAATTTGCCCATGACTAAAATGTTGAACTTTTTATAAGTGGAGGGAGATTTCCTTCCATTTAATTTGCCAACACTTCCACCTCACCCCACCCCCATCATACAGCTTGCTGTACCTCACTTGTCCAACTAGCTGCTGCCCTCCAGTCAATGGCTTCATTTCAGTGATATAACTGGACGCTTCCAGCTGGCATAGCACTTTGGAGTGAAAGGGTCTAAATAAATTAATATATGGTAATTACTAGAATGGCTCAGATCAGCATAGTCTAAGTTAATTAAGTTTAGTCTGTGTTTTAAAGGTAATTTTAATATTAGGCCTCCAGGCCCTTTAAAAATGTTCACTGCCCATTTAAAAGACACATCCTTGATTCAAGTATATTCCTATTAGGGCAACGCTGACAATCACAATGAGCTATAGTAATGATTAGAGCTGGTCAAAAATTGATGAACATTTTAAATTAAAATATTGCACAAAAATATCAAATGTTCAAGAAACTTTCAACAGCTCTAGGAAAGTCTTCATTGATTAGCTCCCTCATGCTATATAAAGAAAGTCTCTTGCACTATCAGAAAATGGAGTATAATATATGTGGTGGTTTTTAATTGCAGGAAACTGACTTGCTGCCACAGAGACAGATCGGTGGATTCTTCTGGCACATATCTGGTCCCTTTTTATTTTGTGTCCAACTCACACATTTCATGAAACTGAAAAACAATGGGCAGCACTGACTTTTATTACAGTATTTTGTTTATTTTCTCAAAGAATGTTAATGTAATATTTCTATGTTATATGATAAAATATTATGTAGGTAGCAGTTCCTCCATTGGATGTCCTTCTTCCTTTAAACCAAGATGCTTTTTTGTATGCTCAGAATATATAAAACTGTTTGTTCCTTCAGAGTTTTTGTCTGATTACCTCCCGCACTGAATTTCATTTCTTCTTACCTTTTGTAATAAGCTTAATTTATTATTGTATGTATATATGACCAATTGTGCAGTGAAGTGATTTTTGGTTATTTTTTGCTAGATTGCATCTAAATATATATGCACGATTTTTCAAAAGTGCCATATTTTCTAAATTTTAGCATTTGCTTTCCCCACCCTATGGAACAGGCAAAATGTCTTCATGGTACCTACAAGCATTTTGGCAGGGTTTGGCATGTCAATATTAAGACAAAACGGTAGCAAAAAAAAATAATAAAATAAATAAATAATGTAAAATCCCTTTCACTTTGAAACAAGTGATTACAGTGCTGCTGATTACAATTGGGGAGAAAGCATGCAGAGGCAAAATGCTAGCAGTAGCAATTGTAGTGAATTAACTGGGGTGCTTTGGCATGCTCTCAAGAAATGAAATAACTCATAGAATGTGTTGTAGTGGTGTGAAAACTTGCGTTCCGTTTCCTCAGCACAAGGAAAAGCAATCTACTTGATTTTCCAAAAAGCAGCAAAGCAATCAGATATTTTAGCTGTCTATTGCCAGCCAAAGAGATGGGAAGCAGGTGGAAAGCACTGAAGTGTGGGAAAGAATCAGAATCATCTTCAATGTACATCAGTATATTACTGTAAAATATACTTATTTCTCTGAAGTTTTGTCTAAAAAATTGGATTTTCCTAATGAAAATGGTGCATTTTTTTAATGGAATCATAATTGAGAACAGTGGTCACTCACTAAATGCTGCTGGAAGAAAACACAGCCATGTTTCAGACCTTACATGTCAAAGAAAATGGAAAATAAGCATAACAATCATTCTGATCTCCATCCATATCTCAGATTAAGGGCTTGTCTACACAGGGACACTCAGGAAAGCTAATCCAAATTAATTAAAGGTATGATTTTAAAGTGGGTTGGTTAAACTGCATTAAAACGCTGCATATGTCAGAATTGCCAGGTAGCCAATTGAGGCAGGAGCAGATACAGGCTGGAACAGTGGATGGCTAGTGTGGAAACAGGTACAGGAGCAGGAATCTATTGAAACTACTGGCAATGGGGACATTCCCAGCCAGGTAGTGATGTTGAGTAGACTAGACTCTTAGGAGTCTATATACCTGCCTTGGGCTCACTTGGTTAGGTCCTCACCTGTGGATTGGCTGAACCTTGGTTGAATGTTGTGGGGCCTATCACAAGACCTGCAGGTAACTGTCTCTGATGACTCATCACACTCTCTGGCTCAGGGATGACTCATCAGGCTTAAGCAGGCCCGAGCTCAGAAGTAACATATCACAGTCTGGACAGTCTTAGGGCATGTCTACACTTAAAATGCTGCATCGGCACAGCTGCACTGATGCAAGCTGTGCTGCTGTAGCAGTTTAATAAAGACGTTCTATGCTGACAGGAGAGAATTCTCCTCTCAGCATCGTTAATCTGCCTCCTCAAGAAGTGGCAACTATGTTGACAAAAGAAGCTCTCCCACCAATGTAGCGCTGTCTGCATGGGGTGTCTAGTTGGTACAACTACATTGCTCGGGGTGTGTGGATTTTTCACACCAATGAGCAATGTAGTTATACTGGTATAGGTCTGTAGTGTAGACCAGACCTTTTTCAGAACTGAAGTGGCCTTAATTCAGTTTAGTTTATTTCACTTTAACTGAGTTTAGGACACTTTAATTCTGAGAGTGTCCATCTGGGCTTAATGCAGTTTAACTAAGCCACTTTTAATTCACACCTTAAGTTAATTAGGATCAGGGCTGCCCAGAGGATTCAGGGGGGCCGGGGTCTTCCGCGGTGGGGGGCCCCCGCCGCCAAATTACTGCCAAAGACCTGGCACTTCAGCAGCGGGTCCTGGGGCAGAAGGACCCCCCTCCGCCAAATTGCTGCTGAAGACCCGAAGCAGAAGAAGAACCCTGCTCCACAGGCCCCAAAAAACTCTCGTGGGTGCCTCTCTGGGGCCCAAGGCCTGGGGCAAATTGCCCCTCTTGCCCCCCCCCATACATTGAATGCTTCGGCCGACGTGCACAGGTAGAAATTGTGGAAAAACATCACTTGCCTCATAACCTAAGTCGTGCAGAACGCAATGCCATCCAAAGCCTCAGAAACCACCCTGACATTATCATCAAAGAGGCTGATAAAGGAGGTGCTGTTGTCATCATGAACAGGTCTGACTACCAAAAGGAGGCCGCCAGACAACTCTCCAATACCAAATGCTAAAGGCCACTTCCCTCAGATCCCACTGAGGAATACACTAAGAAATTGCACTATCTACTCAGGACACTCCCTACACTAACACCGGAACAAATCAACATACCCCTAGGGCCCCGACCAGGGTTATTCTATCTACTACCCAAGATCCACAAACCCGGAAATCCTGGACGCCCCATCATCTCGGGCATTGGCACTCTCACTGAAGGATTGTCTGGATATGTGGACTCTCCACTCAGATCCTATGCACCAGCACTCCCAGCTATCTCCGTGACACCACTGATTTCCTGAGGAAATTACAATGCATTGGTGACCTTCCAGAAAACACCACCCTAGCCACCATGGATGTAGAGGCTCTCTACATAAACATCCCACACACAGATGGAATACAAGCTGTCAGGAACAGTATCCCTGATGATGCCACAGCACAACTGGCTGCTGAGCTCTGTGCCTTTATCCTCACACACAACTATTTCAAATTTGATGACAATATATATCTCCAGATCAGTGGCACCACTATGGGCACCCGCATGGCCCCACAATACGCCAATATTTTTATGGCCGACCTGGAACAACGCTTCCTCAGCTCTCGTCCACTCACGCCCCTTGTCTACCTACGCTACATTGATGACATCTTCATCATCTGGACCCATGGGAAGGAGACTCTGGAAAAATTCCACCATGATTTCAACAGCTTCCACCCCACCATCAACCTCAGCCTGGACCAATCTACACAGGAGGTCCACTTCCTAGACACCACGGTGCAAATAAGTGATGGTCACATTAACACCACCCTATACCGAAAACCTACCGACCACTATGCCTACCTTCATGCCTCCAGCTTCCATTCTGGGCACATCACACGATCCATTGTCTACAGCCAAGCACTGAGGTACAACTGCATCTGCTCTAACCCCTCAGACAGAGACCAACACCTACAAAATCTCCACCAAGCATTCTCAAAACTACAATACCCGCATGAGGAAATAAGAAAACAGATCAACAGAGCCAGACGTCTACCCAGAAGCCTCCTACTGCAAGACAAACCCAAGAAAGAAAACAACAGGACTCCACTGGCCATCACAGACAGTCCCCAGCTAAAACCCCTCCAATGCATCATCAGGGATCTACAACCCATCCTGGACAATGATCCCACACTTTCACAGGCCTTGGGTGGCAGGCCAGTCCTCTCCCACAGACAACCTGCCAACCTGAAACATATTCTCAACAGTAACTGCACACTGCACCATAGTAACTCTAGCTCAGGAACCAATCCACGCAACAAACCTCGATGCCAACTCTGCCCACATATCTACACCAGCGACACCTTCACAGGACCTAACCAGATCAACCACACCATCACCGGTTCATACACCTGCACATCCACCAATGTAATATACGCCATCATATGCCAGCAATGCCCCTCTGCTATGTACATCGGCCAAACTGGACAGTCTCTATGGAAAAGGATAAATGGACACAAATCAGATATTAGGAATGGCAATATACAAAAACCTGTAGGAGAACACTTCAACCTCCCTGGCCACACAATAGCAGACCTTAAGGTGGCCATCCTGCAGCAAATAAACTTCAGGACCAGACTTCAAAGAGACACTGCTGAGCTTCAGTTCATTTGCAAATTTGACACCATCAGCTCAGGATTAAACAAAGACTGTGAATGGCTTGCCAACTACAAAACCAGTTTCTCCTCCCTTGGTTTTCACACTTCAACTGCTAGAAGAGGGCCTCATTCTCCCTGATTGAACTAACCTTGTTATCTCTAGCTTGCTTGCATATATATACCTGACCCTGGAAATTTCCACTGCATGCATCCGATGAAGTGGGTGTTCACCCACGAAAGCTCATGCTCCAAAATGTCTGTTAGTCTATAAGGTGCCACAGGACTCTTTGCTGCTGGGAAGGAGAGAAGCCCGACTAGACACAGGAAATGAGTAGGACTGTTGTGGGTCAGAGCCTCCCTAAAGGGAAAGTGTGACGTTATCTGATTAAAATATGACCATATAGATCATTGTTGCAACCACTGTTATATATTTGCTGCAAATATTGTACAAAGGTTGTTGAGTGAGGTGTCTATGAAAAGGTTACAATTTGCTGGTTATGATTATGCTATCTGTACACATGTATCATGTATGTATTTGAAGGTATAAGTATTGGCTCTATACTTGGATTTCAAATATTTGCTCCTGGGGTAATGCCCACAAGTCAGTTAGCCAGCACATCTTGGAGGGAATGCTTTGGGCTGCATTTGCCCTGTTTGTCAGCAGTTTGTCCTGAATTTGGCATCCTCAGTTGTAACCCACTAAGGCACAGTTACATAAGGTAGGCCTGATGCTGAACTATTTGGGTTGACCAAGTACCTGCTTATAGCTTTTAAGCCAGGTTGTGGCAGGGGGTGCTCCACTTTAAGGGAAGTGGGGTCTGAGAGCTGAGCCATGAGGATGGGTGGATGAATAACCTCAGAGGAGCTGAGAACTAAGCCTAGTGAGGATAAAAGCTCCTTTATTTTGTGTTTGTCTGGGGAAAGTTACTTTGGACTTTGCTCCCCTGGAAGAGGTGTTGGTGATTTTGAACTTTTGTAGTGATCTGGCCAGATGGTTAACCCATAAGCCACCAGAGCAAGTTGGAAACCCTGATGGGGAAATTGAGGAACAGTAGATGCATCACTGTGCCTTGCCAACACGAGGTGCACAGGGCATGATGATGTGACAATATGGTAAGATTTTCTTCCTAAGGCTCAAATGAGTTAGGCTCCCAACTGACTTTCAATGGCAATTGTGGCTTTGACAAATCTCTCCTCTTATATTGCTTTTGAGCCAAGTTCTGCCCTTAGATGCTCATGAACTGTACATGAGTATCACAGATTATTAGTGTTGGAAGGGACCTCAGGAGATCTAGTCCAACCCCCTGCTCAAAGCAGGGCCAATCCCCAAATGGCCCCCTCAGGGATTGAACTCACAACCCTAGGTCTAGCAGGCCAATGCTCAAACCACTGAGCTATCCCTCCCCCCTGCTGCCAATGGTTTTAATAAGGGCCTTGCCATATATCTCAGGAGAAAGTGTATGAAGTCTCCAAATACAGGTCTGCAACAGATAATTCTAGGAGACAGCAAAGTAGCATCATATAGGCTGTATTATTTGAAATAGACTAAAAATAAATAAAGTGGTAAGGAATAATACATGGAAGTGTAAATCAGGAGTAAAAATCATACTTATACAAAAGACCAGCACAAGGCCCTTTCTTTACACCGTGTACATTCCACTTCATACCTAGAAAGATAGATGAACAGCTGGAGACTGGGAAAGCTTCTAAATCTCTGCCTGCTCTCTGTAGGAAGCTCTTACTACTGCCAGGGAACTGGTAAAAACATCTAGCAGGTCTTTTTTTCTGCCTGTGATGGAAATAGCAGCTCATAAATTATCAGCCTTCTATAACACTGTTAGAGAGATATGCACAGCTGTTTGCTCCCCTAGGTATTAATCACTTACTCTGGATTAATAAATAAACAAAAGTGATTTTATTAAGTATAAAAAGTAGGATTTAAATGGTTTCAAGTAATAACAGACAGAACAAAGTAAGTCACCAAGCAAAATAAAGCAAAAACATGCAAGTCTAAGCCTAATACATTAAGAAACTGATTACAGGTAAAAATCTCACCCTTACAGATGTTCCAATAAGCTTCTTTCACAGACTAGACTCCTTCCTAGTCTAGGCCCAAACCTTTCCCCTGGTACAGTCCTTGTTAGTTCCAGCAGACATCTTAGGTGGAAAGCAGGGGTGTTCTCATGACTGGCAGCCCCCTTTGTTCTGTTCAACCCACTTTTATAGCTGTGGCACAATGCGGGAGTGTTTTGCCTCTCTGGGTCCCCACCCCTCCTCCTAAATGGAAAAGTACCAGATTTAAGATGGATTCCAGAATCATCTGATGTGGTCACATGTCACTGTAAGACCTCATCCTTCATTACCCCCAGGCTGGCCCACATGTCCACAGGAAGGCTTGTAAGTAAACAGAGCTATTTACAACCAATTGTCCTAGTCAATGGGAGCCATCAAGATTCTAAACTACCATTAGTGGCCCACACTTTGCATAATTACAATAGGACCTCAGAGTTATACTTCATATTTCTAGCTTCAGACACAAGAATGATACATGTATACAAATAGGAGGAATATATTCAGTAGAATATAAGATGTGTAGTGATACCTTACAAGAGACCTTTTGCATAAAGCATATTCCAGTTACATCATATTCACACTTATAAGCGTATTTCCATAAAACATATGGAGTGCAACATCACATATCTGCCTGCCTCCAGTGACATCAACGTCTTCTAACTATGATTAGAGACTTCCACAGGGCCCTCTGCCCTTGAGTGGATTTCCTCACCTTCCACAAGAGATGATACTCCCAGCAGGAGTCCTTCATAGGAGATGATGCTTTATATCAGGTGCTTCCTCTATGCCCTCTCTAATATGGGTCAGAGTGCTCTCGTAGGGGAGAAAGAGAGAGACCTGCATCCTCTAATTCTCGATCTACTGACACTACTACCATTGGCAGCTTTCTATAGCTCTTGCTGCTTCTCCCCGAGGGCTTCCTCTGCCTCGCTTTCCATAGCTGCTACTGTCAATGCTTACTTGTCACAACAGTTTAAATAATGTTTTCACCTCTTAGCTCAGAGAGCCAAGAAGCAGAGCAGCATGAACTAATCATTACATGGGGGTGCCCAGACTGACTAGGTCCATAGAGGGCTTCCAATGTGTTTAAACCGGTCCTTGAAAAAGAGCCAGAGATGCAAAGAGAGGTACAGGCACAAGGGGAAATATCCTAATAACCCATTTAAGGATCATACATTTCTGTCTCAACTCTAACAAAATAGCCGAGTGGCATATTGCATATTAATAGCCAATTTGTTTCACTTAATATATGTAATTAAGTAGCTTAAATATATAAAATAAAAGTCACGGGGCTGTGTTGCCTTCACCAGCCTTGGGAACTGGCACGTTAAGCACTTGTGCTTTTTCAGTCTGCATCACTCATGCAAAACTAGCTGTACTTTTTTCTTTTGAAGCCTGTGAGGTTTTGAATGTTCCATCATTTTATGTACTGCAGAACCTGAGGCGAAAGCCAGTTATTTCAAAATGTTTTGTCCAAAGCTCAGTCAGAAAAGGGGATTCCCTTAGGACTGAGCCTGCTTTTATGCACTTTTTTTTTAATTTAACTAGCATTTCGTCGGTACCATCCATTCCCAAAAGAGGAACAATCTGGCAGGAAATGAGAACATGAGTTATTATTGTGGGATGGTGGCCAAATCGAATGCCTTCTCTCCTAATTGCTATTCAGTCAGAGAACAAAAATAATGAAATAGTAAAACAGCTGGGAACCAAAAGCATTTCAACCCAATGACCTTCCTGGCTACACGTGGCTCACGGATGTAGCAACATGTCCCTGTGGCTCCTAGGCACGGGGGAGGTCCCCGCCCCATGCACCAGCTCTGCAGCTCCCATTGGCTGGGAACCACAGCCAGTGGGAGCTGCAGGGGTGGTCCCTGCGCACAGAACCTCCTGGCTACCCCTATGCCTAGGAGCTGAGGGACATGTAGTTGCTTCTGGGGATCCCCCCAAGGTAAGTACTGCCCAGAGCCTGCACCCCATCCGGTGCCTCAAACCCCTACCCCAGCCTGGAGCCACCTCCCACACCCAAACCCCCTCCCAGAGCCTTCACCCTGTACCCTCCACATCCCTGCCCCAGCCCAGAACCCCCTCCTGCCCCCTTAACCCCTCATTTATGACCCCACCCTAGAGTCTGCACCCTAGAGCCAGCTGGAGCCCTCACTCACTTCTGCACACCTACCCCGTCCCAGACCAGTAAAAATTAGTGAGTGAGGGTGGGGAAGAGTGAGCAAGGGGGAGTGGAGTGTGCAAGAGTGGAATCTCAGAAAAAGGGTGGGGTAGCGATGTGGCTGCAGAGAAAGGGCGGGGCAGGGCAAGGGTGTTTGGTTTTGTGCGATTAGAAAGTTGGCAATTCTACCAAACTAATAGCACTTGTGCTAGAATCACCACAGAATAAGAAATTCTGTGGCTATTGTAATATAAATAATAGCACCTACTGAAATTGGGATCCCATGAGGCGAGGCACTGCACAGACACGTAGTAAGACAGTCCCTACTGCTAAAGTTTACTCTTTAAATAGACGAGAAGGAGAAAGGGTAGGGAAGTTACTTACCACTACAACTGTAATATTCACACTTATGGAATCAAGTCACTTGCCCCATGAGCCTTTGGAGTGGTCCATAGAGCAGTACCCATCACAGCTACTCCAAAGGGTACAAAGAAGGAGGGGCTCCAACTGCTCTTCATTTACTGTGGTGCCAGGAATTAGTAAGTATTGGTTACTCAGAGGAGGTCAGTCCAATCCTCACTTACAGAAGACTATTTTATTTCATTCATTTATTTTAAAGAAATAGATCTCAGCTTGGAGACCTGAGGGAGCATAATACCCACATCAAGGCAGGGGAATGTATATGCACCCTGAAAGTGAGAACAGCGGAGGTTGTCCCTCCCCACCAAAGAAGAGGATTGTTGCAATTATTAATTATTATATGACACCAATTCAACCATAAAATTATTTTATTAAATCTAAAGGCCATATGGTATTTGTACAATTGCTTTAAACATATCTTAAAAGCCTACATAATAAGCAATTACTACATCCATACAGTAACAAACATTCACAAGCATTTGATTAGAATACTCACAAAAGGATCAGTCCCAGGGATAACCCTCTCATCCCAACTTGTTTCAGCATGATCAGGTGGGATCTGATAAATATCCCTAGTGAGCCTGGTTCTTTTATACAATGCAACAAACAAGTAATGTCATATTGACAGTTATCTCAGCTAAAAACCAGTTTTTGCCTGGCTTGGGATTGACTCTTTTCTTAGGGCTGGGGTAGACAAGATTTTATGAGTAAGCCCCTTCAAGATAATATGGTATGTTAAGCATCACTATAAGTTTATCATATCACAAAACAACTTTACTTTGTCTGTTAGAACCAGTTTTTGATAATTAGTGTCCCTTCTTCTCTTATTAGCCACTTTTTGAGCTTGGCATTTTTGCTACTTATTTTGCCAGTTAGATGTTTTCCTCAAGGCCGTCCCATGGCTGCTAAAACCTCTTTATTTTACTTAAACTACAAAACATATTTTCCTTCATTAAACTAAGCTAACTTAACCCTTTATATTCCTGTCCAATCCTACAGGGATTGTGTTCCCAAGAGCAGGGACAGTTTAGGTGGCTGCTTGAGATGATCTTTGCTCTCAGAGGAGTGATGAATCAGGATTTTCAGTGTGTATCCATGCTTTAAGAGCAGAGGTAATGGAGGGGATGGGAGGATGGGAATGGGCTCAGAGAAAGGCAAGTTCTTGCACTAGTATCACAGTAGGAAAATGCATACACGTGAAGAGCATACAGTTCCTGTCCATCGTGTTATCTGAGCTTAGCACTGCTGTAATGGGCAACTGATGTGAATGTACAATAGTATCATCATACTAGTTCTCGGTTCTAGCATCATGGTGATAAAACAGTACAGAAGTAGCCTAATGACATTATTCATTAATCCTATCCATGATGCACTATAACAACTATCCCTTGTTGAGTCACTGTAGTGCCTCATGGGATATGCAGTCTGGCTGGGGAACACAGACCAGAAAGAAAAATCAGGACAGAAGCCCGTGAACTGTAACTCCCATGACAAACTGTGTCATTTTCAAATTGGAAAAAAAACTTTTCAGTCTTTGAGTATTCATTTTTTCAACAAAATGACAAAGTTTTTCCACAAAAAGCAGATAATTTTAACAAAAAAACCCTCACATTTAGTCAAAAACCCAATTTTCTACTGAATATGCTACATTTTTTGTAGAATCATAAAAATGTAGGAATGGAAGGGACCTAGAGAGGTCATCCAGTCCATATCCCCACTCTGAAGCAAGACCAAGTATACCTTCTAGACCAGGGGTCCGAGGTCCACATCTGGGAATAGAAATTGTATGGTGGGCCATGAATGTTCACGAAATTGGGGTTGGGGTATGGAAGGGAGTGAGGACCCTGGCTGGGGGTGCGGGCTCCGAGATGGGACCAGAAATGAGGAGTTCCGGGTGCGGGAGGGGGCTCCGGGCTAGGGAATGGGGTGGGGGTGGGGGGTGAAGGCTCCAGCTGGGGGGTGCGGGCTCTCGGGTGGGGCTGAGGAGTTTGCGGTATAGGAGCGTGCTGCGGGCTGAGACCGAGGGGTTTGGAGGGCAGGAGGGGGATCAGGGCTGGGGCACAGGATTGGGATGTAGGAAGGAGTGCAGGATCCAGCTGGGATTGCGGGTTCTGGGATGGGGCTGCAGATGAGGAATTTAGGGTGCAGGAGGGTGCTCTGGGCTGGGATTGAGGGGTTCAGAGGGCTGGAGGGGGATCAGGGCAGTGGCAGGGGGTTGGGGCATGAGGAGAGGCTCAGAGGTGCAGGCTCAGGGCAGTGCTTACCTCAAGCGGCTCCTGGAAGCAGCAGCATATCCCTTCTCTGGCTCCTATACGGAGGTGGAGCCAGGCGGCTCTGCATGCTGCCCCATCTGCAGGCACCACCCCTGCAGTTCCTATTGGCTTCAGTTCCCAGCCAATGGGAGTTGCGGGGATGGCCCTTGAGGTTGGGGCAATATGCAGAGTGGAGCCCCCTGGCTGCCTCTATGCGTAGGAGCCGGAGGGGGGCCATGCCGCTGCTTCCGGGAGCAGCGTGGAGTGGCTCCCAAACCTGCTCCCCAGCTGGAGCGCCGGACGGAGGCAAGCTGCAGACCCTGCTCCCCAGGAGCTTGAGGGCCAGATTAAACTGCCTGGTGGGCCAGACCCGGCCCATGGGCCGTAGTTTGCCCATCCCTGTGCTAGACCATCCCTGAAATGTGTTTGTCCAAACTGTTCTTAAAAATATCCAGTACTGGAGATTCCACACCTTCCTTTAACTATCCTTTTAATTTAAAAGTCTTTTGTAATATCTAACCTAAATTTCCCTTGATGCAGATTAAGCCAACTATTTCTTGTCCTTCCTTCAGACAGCCTGGAGAACAGTTGATCACTATCCTCTTTATAACAGGCCTTACCATAGCAGACTATCTTTGACCAGCCCTAGTAGTAAGAAATTTTAAGATGAACAGATTGTTTGACCTTTAGTGATGAGATCGCTTCCCTTTTTTCTTTTAAAAAAGCAACTTTTTTTAACCTTATTTTCTTTTAATTTCTTTTACTTATCTCACTCTTTTTTATCCCATTCGTGTCTTCTGATATCTTCCTTTTCAGTTTTATACTGTATAATTCCTTCATTATTGTAATCCCCTCTCTGAGAGATAGGTCTCTGTTAATAGAAACAGGTCATGCAGTAGCCTCCATGCACTACACAATAAGCTGAGGTCCCTTAGTAAGATTCAATACTCTAAGATTCGACCTGGACAGGCTATTTGCACTGCATTAGAATTTTTTCCCTTGACACAACACATACCGGTATGGCTCTCAAAGTTCCACTTACTCTGGCTTCCAATATTGCCAGCTAAAGGTTGGACCATGATTTGAATTCATTTTTTGTGGGGCAAAACAACATTTGAGAGGTGATGGGGGGAAATAAATATAACCAAATAAATTAAATTCATTTGGCACCCGATATAGGGGAGTGCTAAACATACTTAACTACTTTAACTCCAGTGGGAATTGACAACACTTTGCAAAATAAAGCCACTCCAGTCCTTTTTGCCCAGTGTCTTCCTTATCATAAATTCTGTATCTAGATTTCTTCTGGAATTTAAATCAAACCTGAGGGAGCTTTGTTCTGATAATCATTTCTATCAGTGAAATTATGCAGGATGGGCACTTCTCCTACTGTTTACAAATATTCTAGATGTGGGCAAATACTGAAAAAAAAAATCCACAAATATTTGCTGAATACTTTAAACAAATTCACTTTGGTCTCATACTGTTAGCATTGGCTTTCTGCACATATTCTAGCAAAAGAATTCACTATAAAATATTCACAGAAAGAAACATTTAAGGAGAATATTCTCTGGAAACTTGATTATAAATATTGCATTTATCCATCGGTGAACATCTGAGCCTCATTTAGCACATGTGACCTGTGGAGTCCCATCAAACAAGTTCAAACTTCGAATACCAAAAATCGCACCAAAAAGATGGTGCCGGACAAGCTCCAGAACAAAAATTATTGGCAGACATTTTGCAAATAATTTAAAACATAAATACATTTGAAAGACTCACAATTTGTTGGCAGACAATTTGTGAACAGGAATAGAAGAAAAAATTGTGAAATAAATGATATTTTTCTGAATTCCTTGCCCAGCTCTAATTATCTGTATAGCACCATTGATGTGCCTGGTGCTGCCTTGGTCTTCTTACTGGTAAACCATGTTAGACTGGAACAGCAATTAGAACAGAAGTCCAGAGTACCAGGAAATTTTAAGTACCAGGTTCAGTACCAGGAAATTTTAAGTTCATGAATAACATGTAAGGTCTACTGGTGTAGAGTCTTTAAATTCTGTCATTGGCAACTATGGAGCTAAAATGTCTAAAGAATAGAGATCCAAGTGATCAATCTTATTTATTCCTTATCATTACAGCAAACAAAAAAGAAGATCAAATGAAAAAAGAAACTCTAAATAAAATGAGCAGATGGCACTTCAGGCCAAGTGTCTGGCATTAATGTTATTTTTACCTAAATAGAGAATGCATGATAGCTTTCTAGTAGATTCAAATATATTTTCATTCCAAAGACAAAGAGGTCTTACCCTTTTGCATGGTGATAAATATAATCCATTAGCAATAGGTTATATTCCATTAACTGCATTTTTCTTTTATTCTTAAAGTACTTGCTTTACATTTCAAACTCCTTCCTTTTTTATGTGGAAGTGAGACAGGCTTATATATGAAAGATCTTATTAAACAGTTATTGTCAGTGTCAGTGTGAAAGCTGATACATTTATAAAAATCCAACACCTTCAAACATTATTTTTATGTGGCAGTACTTCAAAACTAAACTAACTGAAGATTATTCAAACTTTTTCAAAAAATTTTGAATTAATCCCACTGATTTCAGTTGTCAAATATTTTATATACTTATTATTTTTGTGGCTTTACTCTCCATTGTTTAACTCCTTTTTGGAATTTTAAAAATAATTATTTTTTCCTCACCAATGCCCACTCATGCAGTTGGATCCTGGCACCTGTGCAGAGCCCCACTGACTTCCAACACAGGTGCAAGAATCCACATGTACTAATCTTCTTGCAGAATCTGGGTCCAGTACTACCCTGTATCAATTTGTAAACACCAGTCGTTTGTCCCAAGGTGAAATTCCAATCCTGGATGTCAGGGCACAGCTTTTACCACAGCAAACTGGAGCCTCAACACACACTGGAGGACAAAATGCAAGCCTTTGGGGAAAAAAACTGAAGTTAATGTTGCTGTTTTGTTAATTGTCATCAATTTATGGAGCACTTAGGGCAGGTCTATGCTTAAAATGCTGCATTGGCGCAGCTGCATCAGTACAGCTGCACTGCTCTAGTGCTAAAGTGAAGACACTTCTACACTGACGGGGGAGCTTCTCCTGTCACTGTACTTAATGCACCTCCCTGAGAGGCAGTAGCTATGGTGACGGGAGAAGATCCCCCATAGACACAGTGCTATCTACACCAGGATTAGGTCAGTGTAACTACATTGGTCAGAAGTGTGGGTTTTTTACATCCTTGAGCCACACAGTTGTACTGATATAGGTCTGTAATGTAGACCTGACCCTAGATTGCCACACTCTGTGCGTGCGTGCGTGTGCGCACCAGTTTCATCAACTGCTGTTAGTATAATACTAAGAACAGTATTTATTCGTTAATTACCATCTTTACTTGCAGATCTAGAAGTTAAAAATGAGTAGATGTTTTAAAATATTCATTGTGATCATTAGAGATGGAAATGGAGAACAGATTTTATGGAATCCAGAAGATGGAAATGGAGAACAGATTTTATGGAATCCAGAAGACTTTTTCCATCAGCTAACAGCTTTAAGGTACTCTGGGTCAAACTTTGGATATAATATAAAGGGATAATGATACTTATGTCCTTCGCAAAGCAATTTGAGATCTACTGAGGAAAAGTGCTATACAGGAGCTAGGTATGTCTGGCTATGCCAGCAAAAGGACAGGAGACACTGGATGTGGTTTAATTAGACTGCAGCTTTATTCCTAAATGTCTGGGAGTACCTCGCAGATAAAAGTGTGCAGGGCAGGTAATTCCATAATCATTTACATATACCTGGGGGTGGACTGCTGCCAGCCCTCCCTCTTTACCCATCCTGGTCCCCAGTCAACCTGCTGCTCAGACCCTGCCTTCCCCACCCCCTTAATGAGGTTTAAGGGGAACTATAAAGGAGTGGGAGATTGACTCACTGCTGTGCTAGTCATATGAGCCCCAACCCCTGCCCCCTGTTTCTGTGCCTTTAAAGAATATCTCCTTTAAATCCTTTACCACCCCATTTTATCTGATCGCTGTATGCCTTCCCTATGGAGGACCTGCACTGGACATCTGCCACAAGCAGATGCCAACAATTAGCTTGGCTGCTACCACCACCACCACCCACACCTCTCCGTCCATACCCAGCTAGGTTCCCAGACAGCTACTAATGCCCTCTTCCATATCAGCCAAAAACCTATCGGCTCCCAAGTCTGACAGGTGGACCTGATCCTGCCTGAATAATTCTAGTGCCCCATATGCTAGGTCCGGATGAGAAATTATTGACCCCTCCATGCCACTTATGAATTTGGCCACCTCCCCATCAAATACCTCCTAGCCTAGTCGATCCGATGGGGCTGCACAGCTCCACGCCATCCCCTACATTGCAACATGTCCAACCAAATAATTTTTACTCCAAGGGAAAAGTTCCAGGATCTGCCCCAAGTCCCTCTTAGTTCTGAGTGTGAAGTCCACCCCTTTACATGTTCCCAAATCATTTCCCCTGAGGTGACAAAACCCATATCTGGCACCTGCTCACAGGCCACCACAGTGTACAGAAGGAACAACAGGTGGTCCCATAACATGCCTCTCCTCCCATACCAGTCCAGGACTGCTTCGCCACTGAGGCCCAGCTGCGAACCTCCAGACAACTTGGAAGGCTGCCTACATACCCAGTAAATTGTACTGAGCCTGCAGATCCACACCACTGTGTGCCAGCATATGGAATGCAAACACACACAAAAATTAACACTGATTCCTCACGTCAGGTCTCACTGCTGTTGCCTCCCTGATCCTGAATGAGTGGGAACCAAAGTCAAGTGCTGGAATTCCCAACCTCGTCAATCCCTATCATAAAACTGTAACAAACTGGTATATTGTGAGAGGACTCCCATCACTGTCAATCAAGAGGGTCCCATTCCTTCCTGGCCCTATTGCCATATATGCCCTCAGTCTCCATAGGGCAGATCTTGGTCTTGTCATGATTCTGTAGAATAATTGATCCATCTTTGACCTCCTCAATGTTAATATCACTGATTACCCCTCCCAAAGTATATCCCTCAATTCCAAAGCCCTTCCAGAAGAATCCCCACAGGACCAAGTATTAATTCACTGATCCTAAATGCTCCAAAAAATGTTGAGGGGTTAGATAATGCAGAGCTTTTTGTTTGACTGATTGATTGTTTTGCTTTAATGTTTGTTTTTTATAGTGCTGATTATAGTTTCTGACAGACTATTCAGTCACAGCTTGGCAACCAACAAGCCACATAAACATGAGCTGTATCCTAACCTGAGCTCTGACTTTTAATCCAGTCTCCACCTGTTGGAAGTGAGGTGTAACTTACTGGGTGAAGTCCTGGCCCCGTTGAAGTCAATGGCAAAACTTATTTTGATTTAAGTGGATTCAGGATTTCACCCTTTGTCTGAGCAAGCATATCAATATTCCAATAAAATCAATTAACAGGTAAGAAATTTCACTGGTTAAAATTTTTTAAAATATTTTTTTAAAAATGATATTTTCAATGTTGGTTGAGATTTCCAAAGCAGTGCAAGGATTTTAGTTACTCATCTTGCAAAACCTGAACCATTACATACACTCTCACATAATATAACACTCACATTATAAGATCCTCTTTTATAAAACTCTTTCCAATGTGACTTAACTCCCATTTAGACTGACCTTTACTATGGTTTCTTTTGCTACAACACTGTAGGGTGTATGAATTCAATGTCCTTCCTTTCGGCCTTCGAAATGCACCCGCCACCTTCCAGAGGCTGGTAGATGGTCTACTAGCTGGACTGGGAGAATTTGCAGTTGCCTACCTCGATGATGTGGCCATTTTTTCAGACTCCTGGCCCGAACACCTACTACACCTGGAAAAGGTCTTTGAGCGCATCAGGCAGGCCGGACTAACTGTTAAGGCCAAAAAGTGTCAAATAGGCCAAAACAGAGTGACTTACCTGGGGCACCAGGTGGGTCGAGGAACCATAAACCCCAAAAGTGCTATCCAAAAGTGGCCTGTCCCATGGTCCAAGAAGCAGGTCCAATCCTTCTTAGGCTTGGCCGGATACTACAGGCAATTTGTACCACACTACAGCCAAATCGCTGCCCCATTGACCGACCTGACCAAAAAGACCCAGCCAAATGCAGTTAAGTGGACTGATCAGTGTCAAAAGGCCTTTACCCAACTTAAGGCAACGCTCATGTCTGACCCTGTACTCAGGGCCCCGGATTTTGACAAACCATTCCTAGTAACCACGGATGCATCTGAGCGTGGTATAGGAGCAGTGCTCATGCAGGAAGCAACAGATCACAACTTCCATCCTGTCGTGTTTCTCAGCAAGAAACTGTCTGAGAGGGAAAGTCACTGGTCAGTCAGTGAAAAGGAATGCTATGCCATTGTGTACGCCCTGGAAAAGCTACGCCCATATGTTTGGGGACGGCGGTTCCAACTACAAACTGACCATGCTGCACTAAAGTGGCTTCATACTGCCAAGGGGAACAACAAGAAACTTCTTCGTTGGAGTTTAGCTCTCCAAGATTTTGATTTTGAAATTCAACACATCACAGGAGCTTCTAACAAAGTTGCTGATGCTCTCTCCCGTGAGGGTTTCCCAAAATTCAGTAGTTAAAAAGTGTTCTTAAAATGTAGAAGTCTGTTAGTTATATACTTAGTAGTATATGTAAAGGTGCATGTGTTGTATTAATCTGTTTATTTTCAAGTTCTAGAAGGAAATCGCCGCCAGTGAGCTTCCCCACTGTCTGCAATTTGGGGGGCGTGTCATAAACAGATAGCTAAGGGTTAATGTCTCTTTCACCTGAAGCACCTGACCAGAGGACCAATCAGGAAACCGGATTTTTTTCAACTCTGGGTGAAGGGAAGTTTGTGTCTGAGTCTTTTGTCTGTCTGCCTGTTTTCTCTGATCTTTGGAGAAGTAGTTTCTGCTTTCTAATCTTCTGTTTCTAAGTGTAAGGACAAAGAGATCAGATAGTAAGTTATATGGTTTCTTTTCTTTGGTATTTGCATGAATATAAGTGCTGGAGTGCTTTGATTTGTATTCTTTTTGAATAAGGCTGTTTATTCAATATTCTTTTAAGCAATTGACCCTGTATGTGTCACCTTAATACAGAGAGACCATTTGTATGTATTTTTTCTTTCTTTTTTATATAAAGCTTTCTTTTTGAGACCTGTTGGAGTTTTCTTTTCTGGGAAATTTCAGGGAAATTGAGTCTGTACTCACCAGGGAATTGGTGGGAGGAAGAAATCAGGGGGAGATCTGTGTGTGTTGGATTTGCTAGCCTGATTTTGCATTCCCTCTGGGTGAAGAGGAAAGTGCTTTTGTTTCCAGGCCTGGGAACGGAGAGGGGGAGTCACTCTGTTTGGATTCACAGAGCTTGTGTCTGTGTATCTCTCCAGGAGCACCTGGAGTGGGGAAGGGAAAAAGGATTATTTCCCTTTGTTGTGAGACTCAAGGGATTTGGGTCTTGGGGTCCCCAGGGAAGGTTTTTCAGGGGGACCAGAGTGCCCCAAAACACTCTAATTTTTTGGGTGGTGGCAGCAAGTACCAGGTCCAAGCTGGTAACTAAGCTTGGAGGTTTTCATGCTAACCCCCATATTTTGGACGCTAAGGTCCAAATCTGGGACTAGAGTTATGACACCTTTACTATGGTTTCTTTTGCTACAACACTGTAACACTCAAAATGCTATACTACTGAAGAACGGAGAATACACAACTTCTAATAATCTTTTATTTCTCATGCCTGCAACTGAGTAATTTCTCAGCTAGAAAACTGAAGATTTGCTTTGAGTAAAACCTACCAAGCTTCCATGGCATCTAGTCATTTCAAAGACCTATCTCTTTTCAACATTATCAGTGTTATCTTTATTAAAATCACCTATTATTCACTAAATATTTGTCAGATACTCTATTTATCTTAGAATTAACGGCCACTTTGATGAACTGAAGATGGACTAAATCCTCAGCCGTTGTGCAGAGGCATAGTTCCATGGATATGGAGCAACACTGATTTACACAAGCTGATGACATGGCCCTAGGGTTTACTTTAAGAACTGGATTTCCTAGAAGAAGAACACAGTGGAGGCTAATTTATTACAGGAGACTAACTAGATGTTATTTCATGCATTTGTTTTGTCTCTGTTAGGAAAAATATTGTTTCTCAGAATAATTTATCATTGCAAAACAGTGTATATCAGATTGTGTTAAGTAAACACTTAATGATATGCTAAGTGGAATGGCTAAGATAAAATTCATTTAATAAAAGTATCTGGGGTTTATTTATTCCAGCTACGTGCAAGATATGTTCATTTTAAGCAGTTATAAGAGGCATATTTTTGAATTTCGGCTAATGTGACTGACTGGTGACTGCCTAATCTCTGGCAAGAGATTTATAAATATTTGATTTGAGCAGGCAGGGGGATTAATTTAAATCAAAGTTATTTAAACAACTGATTTAATCATAATTTAAATTGGCAAACAGGAAAGCTTGATTTAAACAGCAGATTTGAATCTTGTTTTAATGGTTACCAACCAATGAGAATCAACATTCTTTAGAAAAAATAACTAAATTTATACTAAATCTCGTTTCTTTTTGCTAACTGGGAAGATACCTCATATCTAGACACATTTATTGGGGCATTTATATAGTTTAACTTACATTTATTCAGATTTTTTATTTCTACATTTTTATTATGTTAGAAAATGGTGAATGGTGCATTTCTAGGTAACAATCATTTTTTTGTGGGTGATTTGTGTCAAGCTCTATTTGGATGGAAATTCAAATTCAATTAAAAATGCACATAACCAGCATTTTAAAATAGTTTTATTTATCTAATAAAAACATCTTAATTCTGCTAGCTATGTATTAAGAAATTTTGTTAAAACTTGTCCTTCAGGATTTTAGAACTATTAGATCTCCTTCTCTCAAAGCTAATTTTTATTCATGGATTAGAAGAGGAAACACATTTTTCTGCTTTTTGAATTCCCACTGGTTTCTTAGCTTTGGATGAACTAGTCACTGAACTGAAATTGTTGAATAAACTGAAATAAAGGAAATATCTCTGCACCTGCAGGAGAGACTACAATGATTAAAAGCTGGCTTTGCACTTCATTTGACTGTGGTTCCAGGTGCTTAGCCAGTGACATGCGTCAGTTCTAAGGCTTGACTTTCTTTAAACCTTGGGAGCAAACATGTAGTGCTTAATATTTTTTTATTTAACTTAAATGATTTGAATAGATTAGAGCACATTGAGGCCTTACCATAGGTGGTCATAATTTCAAATTTAATTTATTTTAAATAAAAAAATCCTTTATTTATTTCTTTATTGTGAGGAAGAGACAGTATTTCCAAGCAGAATTTATCTCATTATTTGCCTGGCTGTGATTCCGCCAAGTTTTGTATCCCAAACTTTGAGCTAAAAGATGAAGAACAAACTCAGAAACATGGAAACTAAATTGGGGAAGAGAGCAGTGAAGAGAAAAAAGTACTTTCTCAAGGGCACAGGGCTTTCATTGCTTCAGATCCTGCTCTTAAACTAACTAAAGCAAAGGTATGGGATGTTCATGGCATCGATTGCAGATTGAATGCATTCGCACACACATCTGGCATACATTGTTCACATCTTTGCAGCAAACGCCTACCGATTTAATAATGGAGTGCAAAAGCCTATGGAACAATAGGATGTGAATAAAAACTAAAGCAGGAGAGGCACTATTGCAATATGGGATAACCTGTCCATAAACGTATTCATATGACCCTACTGCAGTTGAGTAGTCTGCCAAAAGCATACATAGTAAACAGCCTTGAAAAGTTCTATTCATTCACCCAGCATAATTCTTTTGATAGGCAAGTAAAAATTGTATTAGTTTGCCATTATCACAGTAAACTATGGATGAAAATATTTTGTGCCTGGGTTTATACATTTTCATGACAATTTTGCAAAGCAGCTTTAAGTCAGGGACATCTCCATACCTGGAAACTCAACATTATGAGGCAGGAATGAAAAAAAAATGCACTTTTTTTTCCCCATCCATAGGCATCACTGAGAAGTGTTTGATATCCTACAGGAAATGAGGTTGGTGGTCTCAATCTTGGTAGTTGTCCATATTACAAAAACCACTATACCAAGCAGCAGTTACTCCATTTTGGTAGCAGTTTGCAGAGAGACAAGGACTAAAAGGTGATAGTCACTGAACTGCCCTCTCATACCTGGAGATGGTCCCTCCAGGTAAGGGTTTAATCCTATTCATAGGGCAGTATAGAGAAACTTGCATTAATGCTACCTGTGACAGACATTTTCTGTGGATCTACAGAAAACTTCAGTGTCCGACACCTTTCATAAGCACTAGAATTCACATTAAAAACCATTTCCCCCTTCCTCGCAGTCACAAGCAGGTACTCAACCCTTCCCCACACAAATGTAGTTGTCTCTCCAGAATATGCTTGGAATATATTTTACTTTTAAACTATTTTGTACATTTTTCTCCTTCCTTTGCTGAATTTGAACTTATTTTTACTTTGCTCTGCCAGCTGTGAAGCCAGCTGTGAAGATATAAAATAAAAACCTTCACAGCTGAAGAAACCTGAACTGATCACTAGGACGATGTCATTGATATACCGTATCAATTAATAAAAGGAGCAAGCAAAGGACTTCCTGTGTGACAAGGTTTGCTTCCTGTCATTTTATATCAGATTGCACTACTCTGCCTTAGGAGATAGTCAGTACACACTCTGCAGAAAACTCACTCAAGTATAGAAGACCAGCACATGTTTTAGGAACCACTTGAATTCTACATTCACCCATAGTGAATAAAATACGTGTTCTTACAAAGTAATCATTAGATACTTTTTTCTATTTCTTTTCAGATTCCCACATATGTGAGAGCGGGCTCTCATCACCTCAGTTACCACAGCCCAGACATACTGTTAAACCCTATTAAACCTGCAATTCACAATATTCACCCTGTATGAACAAGAGTCAAGGAACCTTAAACCATCCTTTTCCAGGCCCCAATTCAGCAAAGCATTTGAGCATATCTGTAAGGGTTTGGTTGAAAAGAGATGACCTGCTGAATCAGGGCCCTAATGACTCATCATTCTCCACATTTCAAACATCTCTGCCTTTCTTCTGTATGCCTCAAAAAGCCACTTATAGACACAAAGGCTAATATGCACAGCCAGTAGGGAGAACATATACGCATTTTTCACCCTCTTTAAGACATCATTGCTTCAGCTGGGTGAAGGTTTTCATCCAAAACATTTTTGGGGTGAAAAATGCAAGTTCAGAGATACTGTTTCACAAATTCATTTTTGTTTCACCAGATCGTTTGTCCAAAAATCCCCAAAACCAACCAAATAAAACAAAACAAAACAAAAACCCCTCAAACTACTGAAAAAATCAAAACGCTTTACTTTGAAATTTTTAAAAAGGCATGTTTTGATTTTTTTGGTTCACAATGGCTTTGCTTATCAAAATTTAATTTAATGTTGTTTAAAAACAATACAAAATGTTTTTAAAATGCTCCAAATCAAACTCAAAAATTTCATTTTGGATAGAACAAAATGTTTTGTTCAACCTGAAGTGATTCTTTCTCTTTTTGATTTACCAAAAAATTCAACAAAAAAATTGTTTTCAGCTTGACCCAAAATGATTTTCTTTTCTGCACTTGCCAGAGAACTGAAAAGCTGTTATTTGAACAGCTCTAACTACCACCTCAGTACTCCCCAGCGCCGCCCGGGGTGGGGTGGGGAACAAGTGGAGCAATTTGCCCCAGGCCCCGCAGGGCCCCCCAAAAGAACGGTTGAAGCTCCTGCCCCAGCCCGACCCCACCCCATCTCCGCCCCTCTCCTGGGGGCTCAGCACACCCATGGCAGCCCCTGAAATGCTGCAGCCTGACTCCAGCGAGGCCCGAGCTCCACCCGGCTCAGAACCGCGTGATAAGAGGGCGGGGCTGCAAGCTCCAGGCCGAGTGGAGGAAGTTCACGGCCCCGCCCCCTTTACCCTGGGGCTCTGAGCGGGGAGGAGCTCACAGCCCTGCCCCTTTACCAGGCGGTTCTGAGCGGGGCAGAGCTCTGGCCCCCCAGAGGCACGCTGCAGCTGTTCAGAGACAGCCCTGGATGCGACGTGCAGAGGCTCAGGGTGAGGGGGAAGCCGGGAGTAAGGGGTTGGGGTCGGGGGGAGTTTGCTAAGGGGCAGGGAGTCTCGGGGACAATCGGGGCACAGGGAGGGGGCAGAGGTTGGGGGGGCGGTCGGGGACAGGGAATGGGGGGTTGGATTGTGGGTGCTCCAGGGGTCTGTCAGGACTCAGTGGGTGGGGGAGTGGATAGGCGTTGGAGCAGTCAGGGGACAGGGAGGAGGGG
Source organism: Gopherus evgoodei (assembly GCF_007399415.2). Classification (NCBI taxonomy): domain Eukaryota; kingdom Metazoa; phylum Chordata; order Testudines; family Testudinidae; genus Gopherus; species Gopherus evgoodei. Next base: position 48,741,332 of record NC_044325.1, read on the forward strand.
TGAGGCCCCAGGGTGGTGGTGGTGTCTCTGGGGGATGGTGAGGGGACAAGGAGCCGGATGGATTCTGAGGGGGGCAGTCAGGGGGCAGGAAGTGGGTGGGGGTTGGATGGGGGCAGGGCCGGGCCGTTTGGGAGGCACAGCCTTCCCTACCCTGAAGCTCATTCAGCAGTTTGAGGCTTGTAAAAGAGCCAAGCTGTTAGCTTTTCCATTAGGGCTACCATCCCTTTCACGTCTCAAATGCCAAGTTATAGTCTTTATTTAATTTCAGTGTCATAGGGAGAGTCATGTCAGGGGAGGGTAGCTTCATTTAAAATTAGGCACTAGTGTAGGGATCACATGAGAAGAGCAATAGCCTTCCCAACCCAACGGAGACCCCCACCCCGCATTCCCTGAGGCTCCAGAGGAGCTAATTCAGTGGTTCTCAAACTTTTGTCCTGGTGACCTCTTTCACATAGTAAACCTCTGAGTGCGACCCCCACACCCTTATATATTTAACACTATTATAAATGCTGGAGGCAAAGCAGGGTTTGAGGTGGAGGCTGACAGCTCATGACCCCCTGAGGGGTCCTGACCCCCAGTCTGAGAACCCCTGGGTTAATTTAATTTTAGCACCTGGTGTCCATTCACATGCATGTGCTATTTTGAGCATTTCAGTTTCCACAACATAGGCTCATCCCAGATTCTGGAATAAGCTCAAATGCTCAGTCCGTGGAATATGTACATAGTCTATACTACAGACAAACCCACAGTAACTGTCTCCAGTTTGTGAGCGACCCCATGGAGCCAGTCTCTAGGAAACAGATAAATGCATGGAGGTTAAGTCCATTAATGGCTATTAGCCAGGATGGGTAAGGAATGGTGTCCCTAGCCTCTATTTGTGAGAGAGTGGAGATGGATGGCAAGAGAGAGATCACTTGACCATTACCTGTTAGGTTCACTCCCTCTGGGGCACTTGGCATTGGTGGTAGACAGCATACTGAGCTGGATGGACCTTTGGTTTGACCCAGTATGGCTGTTCTGATGTTCTAACCTAAATGAACTCAAAGTTATGGAGATAGATATGAGTTAAGGAAACCAGCAGAGTATCAGAAACCTGGAAAAATCTCTGACTGGATGGGCTCGGGCGTTTGGTCACAAGCTGAGGTGGTTCAAAAGTTTTGGATTTTTTTTAAGCAGAATTATTTTGTTTTTTTAAACAATCAAACACAGCAAGCAGCAAATATTTGGCCACACACATCTGAAACCCCAAACCATAGTCAGGTTTTGGCAGACTAATTTCAGCTTTTCAATTAAAAAATACCACAACAAATTTTGAAGGAAAGCAGACATTGTCCATGATTTGTTTCTGCTTTTTAAAACCCCGTAGTTTTCGAACCAAAAAAAGTTTTGATGGAAAATATTTGTCCAACCCTTTTAATGAGCTTTAGTGCCTTTTAGCACTAGCTGATGCTGAGACCCAGTGATACCTTGTAAAGAAGTTTTCTCAAAACTAAGTTTGTGCTGAGATGCGGTAGGTTTATTTTTCCTAGGTGCCGGTTTATTTTTCCTTTCCTGCCCATGAGAGGGAGCAAGTGGGGCAATTGGCCTGGGGCCCCCACGAGAATATAGTATTGCAAATTTTTTATGGAAGGGGCCCCTGAAATTGCTTTGCACCAGGCCCCCTGAATCCTCTGGGCGGCCCTGGTACTCCCAGTCCCTATTTTGATCTGCAGCTCCACAAAGCAGAGTTTCCTAAACAGCCACACGCTGCTCCAGTGCCATGGTATTGACCTACAGAAAATCTTGTTTAAAAAGAAAGCTAAACAAAACAGAATATAGATCTCATTAAACTGCGGTTGCAAATCAGGAGCTAAGTAATAAGCCTATTTCATTCAATTAGTGTTGTTAAACCAAAGACAATTAGCCTCCCTGTGTTGCGTGCGTATGCAGGTGCATATCCTAAGTATGTTGTTCCATCAGGAATCCAGGATACTGTCACGCATCAATCTATAATAATCTTGCTGCAGATCATGAACAGAATTACTTGAAATATCTTAACTTCTCCAGCAGGTCTCTGAAATGAAAAGACTCCCAAGAATGTTGTGTACAAGGTATTCAGAGAGAACCATGAAATGAAATGCAATGAAATAAGCTTATTTGGGACAGACTGCAGCTTGGAAATATATAGATTTTTAATACCAGCTAATAAGAATGCTTTGTGGATGGGATCTATGGTGGACAGTTAAACTCTTCTACTTCCTCTGCATTCCACTTTTCGTGCTATAAAAAATTATTAATCAGAATTTAAAAAGCCACCAACAGTTCTTTAAGAAAACAAGGATTATATAACATAATATTTAAAATTTAAGGCAATACATAGATTAACTCAGCTGTATTTATTATAATATATTCACTTAGATTAAAAGGGATACTATCAAAGTAAAAGTCTTGTGTCTAGAAAATATGTTACCTGTGTTACTAGCACCTACAATTACTGAAGGTGAACAAGGTTTAGAACTCTAATTTACATTTTGTCATTTAAACTGTTTATTTACTTTTGAAGGAAGGATGGTCTTGTATTTAATGCAAATAACTGGAAGTTCATTGACTTGGGGTCATTTATTTATAGACATTTCAATGGCACTCACCACTGTTATTTGAGCACTTCACAAATATAGATTAATGTTTAACAGAACAGATTAATCATAGGTCCTAGTCCTAATTCTACTCAGTCATCCCATGCAACCTTCGACAAGTCACAAATACCCCAGGCATCACTTTCCCTATCTGTAAGGTCAAGGTATTATCTACCTCACTATGGTTACCTCACTTAAGACTGTAAGCAGTTTGGGAAACTGGCCTTTGTTCCGTGTTTGTATGTTGCCTAGAACAATGGGGTTTTGGTCCATGTGTGGGATTCCTAGGCTATACCATAATGCAAATAAATAATAAAATAAGGTAGGATGGGTCCTTATTTTCCTGGAATTGTTGTACTTATCCCTAAATGCAGCTGCATTCAGCCTGAAATTAACTTCGCTACATTTTTAAAAAAATTTTGTTTTAATAAAGTATCAGAGGGGTAGCCGTGTTAGTCTGGATCTGTGAAAAGGAACAAAGAGTCCTGCGGCACCTTATAGACTAAGAGACATATTGGAGCATAAGCCTTCATGGATGAATACCCACTTCGTCAGACACATGCCAGATGCAATTGTCTGACGAAATGGGTATTCACCCACGAAAGCTCATGCTCCAATACGTCATTTAGTCTATAAGATGCCACAGGACTCTTTGTCACTGTTTAAATAAAGTTAACGGTGAAGCTACAATTCCACCGTAGATAGATCACCAGATGGATGAAAGTGTGGGACTTGTCCTTCGTTCATCAGGGTGGCACGTCTCCAAAAGGACAAGCTGAACACTTGGGCATTGTAGGACACAAATCCATGAGGCACAAGACCCAAAGGTGTGGGATTTGTTTTTGTATCATCTTTTCTTAGGCAAATAAGTCCTACAAGTCCTGGCTCTTTGCAGATGTCTCTGTCAGGCAGAAAGGAGTTCTTCCCCCACACTTAAACATTTGTTTCTCTCTACATTTTTTAAGTCTGGTGAAATCATGAATTTACATCAGTTTCTCTAGTGATGTGAATTGTTTGACAGATCACCATTTGGACATTTGTGCAAACCTGCTAGGCCCTAATCCAGCAAAAGTACCTAAAGCACATGCATAACCCTACACACGTGAGTAATCTCATTGGATTTAGTAGGACTACGCACGTTTAAGTGTTTTACTGGATTGAGGCCATAACCTTAAAGTGTGGCATGTTTGCTCTTCAGAGATGTATATCAATTTAATGGAGCATACACATTTCAATGCACACATTCCCTGACACATTTATGTAATAATCAGTGTTTGTGCCGCCTGCATAAATATTTCTGTTTTAATTAAATAATAGAGCCTCATATTCTCAGCTAGTGTGATCAGTGTAGCAACACTAATACCAGCTGAGAATCTGGTTCATTAAATGGTAATTAAGATTCATTCCATTTTAGATCACTGGTTCAAATCCAGATCATTTCAGTTCTGATAAAAAAAATTATTGCAATCTGAAGGGTGTTCTGTGGCCTGCGTAATGAAAGTTGATGGGTCCAGCTTCTAATGTACAAATAACCATATCACAAAAATCTACCATCATTGAAATTAAGTTGCACACTTGTGTCAGTTCTTAGTTGAGAAGCCAATGACTGAATGGCAATGGAGAGTGAACTAATCTCTGACCAATCACGATGGTTGCTTTCATGCAAAGACTGAAGCATACTGATGGGGCAGCACTGGGGACTAGTATTTATACTGGTTCTGCTGTGCCTTTCCCTAGATAAACAAAGGACTTCAGTTTCCAGGGCTGTCAGTGAAACACCTTTTACGAAACCCTAATTTGACACAGAATTTGTTTAAAGTTTTATTTAAAACACATTTTAAACAGTTAGCTCAGTTCTGCAATGAAAAGAACCTCTGTGTTGAGACAGTCAAGAGTTTTCAGGTCAGGACAAAAGTATATAGGCACTGAACTTTCCAGCAGTTTGCATGTGTCTGGCAAGTGCCATCAGTTCCCAACTTCCGTGATGATTCATTTGCACCCACTCAGACTTTAAAAAGATCACTAAATAATGCCGAGTTTGTTCTTTCCTCTTCTATCAGAAACCAAGGCAACATTGTACGTAGAAAGATACATTAAATATCAATATTCTCCAGGGCATGGCATTGGTGAATCATAAGTTGTTACTTTGCTCCTGAATATCCATATATATTTGTTTCTTCAGAAAAACAACACTGGATTTTAGCAGATCGTGCTTGATAGAATACAGGTCAGAATAGTACTTGATCTGTCCTTGTAAGACAAGTATGAGACAAAAAAGACTACTGCATAACATTTATATGTGGTGCTACATCACTGGAATATAAGGAAGGAATATCATATCGCTTGGCTGGGGTGAAGAATACTGCCTAGAAGAAAGATAAAGGACAGATAACATAAGAACATAAGTGATCTGTCTCCTGACAGATGATTTGCAAGTCTCTCTCTTAACTTTAATTAAAAAACCAAACCTTCAAACTCACATAAGTAAAGACATCCTCAAATGAATCTTCTTAATTTTTTATTGCTATATCCAAGAACATGGAAAGTAGCAGTACATTTTCATAAGCTAAGATTTCCAAAAGCGCTTTAGTGACATAGGCCCTTAAGGCAAGACCAAAGGTATTTAGGCACATACAGATAGGTGCCTAATGAGATTTACAAAAGAACCTAAGCAGGTTAGATGCCTAACTCCTATTGGTTTATGGCCCTTAGGTATATCTACACTTGGAACACTACAGCAGCACAGCTGCAGAGCTGAAGCTGTGCCACTGTAGCACTTCAGTGTAGATACTACCTATGGCATAGGTAATCCACCTCCCAAGAATTCTTGCATTGACCTAGATCTGTCTACACCAGAGGCTAGGTCAGTATAGCTATGTCTCAGGGGGAGAGGGAGTGGATGTAAGTTCCTAGTGTAGACCGGGGCATAAGCACCTATGAGCCAGATCTTTAATGGTCTTTAGGCACCCACTAGACGTCTATCTGCATCTTTAGGCGCCTATAGACCTTTAAAAATATGACCCTAAGTCCCAGATCCTCAAAAGGTATTTAGGCCCCTAACTCCCATGGGCCTAAAATTTTACCTAATTTCTAATTCCAATTGGCTAATTATTTTTAAAAAGTAGAAAATTGCTATAAATCAATAATGAATTTTTTAACACACCGTAATAATATAACTGATCTTACTGAAACCTATAAAATAGATTATGTAGTGTAAGAACAAACGATAATTGGATGAAGTGACAATAAAAAAGTGCAGGTTTATGCTTCCCCAAATACTAATACTCTGCCAAAGCACTTCATTAAATCACAGGTACATGCCAGAGCTGCACCATGAAATAGTGGGGTATTCTAAATAATTATGTACTAAGCATTCATCTATATAGCCTCACTTCACTTCCTGAAAAAGAGTAAAAGTGATTTTTGTGAGTCTAAAATTCCATATCCACTTGATATTTATAGATCAGATGAAGGAAATATATTTGGTTTCAGGATCTCCCTTGTGTTCTTTCTACATAAAATATTTTCTCAGACTGCCTATGAAATCAGTGAAGCGAAGGCACAGCGGTTAATAAAACCTACAGCTAAAAATAAATAAAGGATAAGAAAAATATACCCTGTGTTTCTTTATGAGAAAGTTAGAAATATTTGACACGTCTTTTGCTATTTCAGTAATTTGACCAAGAAATATCAGCTGAGCAAGGTATAGTAATGAAAAGCATGCAGATATTTAAGTTTGTAAAGCCAAATACAAAATAGAATTCTTCCCTAACTTCAGTTATACTGCACAACACTCTACCTTCCTAGGATACACCACAAAGTTAGGACACTGGTCCTGATCTTTCTACAAGCAGAAATCCCCAAATCAATTGAAGTTTTTCTCGCAAAAGAACTCTATTTCAGTCTATTTTGAGCCTGTCCCCCCTCACCCCTGCCTTTGCAAAGATTACCAGAGTTCTTACAGAGCAAAAGTTAATTTCTTTCCTACCAGAAAAGAGATTTTTCATTAAACGGTTTTTAAGTTCAAACCACGTTATCATATAGGATTTAAGTAATGTTAACCCTCTAGCTTAATGCAAGTAAAATAAAATTGATTGCATTATTTACAGATGGTTTTATTCAGCTCCTCTGCTAAAGAACACTCAGACTGGATAATTGGCTACCTTATACATGCACAGTCGTAAATGAAGCTTAAAACATGGTCTTTTACACTGAGCATAATTTGGAGGAAAAAGCATCCTAGACAGATGTCTACTCCATGGTTTATAAGGGTATGTGATACCATCCGCACTTTTCACAACTAACCCCTTGAAAACTGGGAGATTGACAAAAGGCCCCAAACGTGAAGAGCATTCATTAAAAGATGTAAATAGCCAAGATCCATGCTGTTTTGTTTCAATCTTCTTTATCCTGTTGAAAACAGGAAAGCCTCCTGTCATGCAGGCTCAGGGATTCTCAGGGCCCAATAAAGGTTAGTGACATTTTCAATTCATGTTTGTTTTCATTCTTCTAATCATGAACCCTGTGTCAGCCTGAGAAACCAGCTGAGCTTAATCCATAACCTTTTACAAGCAAAACTTTAACTCACAGCATGTTCTGTTGTCTTTTTAAAGCAATACAAAAGGGGGATGGGGAGCCACAATATACATGATAAAACACAACAGCCAAATGTGAAGGACATTTGAAAGACGATACATTTGTAGAAAGCAGGATATTTCAGTAATTGAATTAATCATATTAAGATATCATAACTGCTACCCACTGCACAAGACTATTGATTATTATTGACAAAAAACATCAGGGAAAAGCTATCAAATCTGCTTTCTGCTTCAGAATTTCCCATATCAGACTTCCATATATCACTGCAATATTTCTATACAATGTATCCATATTCGATTAATTATACATACACATATGTATAGGGAAAATACTTGGTGAGTTTTTTCTCTTTTCTTCTGTAAATTAACCACACTTTTTTTTCTTAAAGCTTCACTCAAATAAATGGGAAACAGTTTTGTTTTGCACAGAAATATTGTATAATAATCTAGATTTTACACCAGACTATAGACTGCATATTGCAGCACCTCCTTCCCCACTGTTAATACTGACTTATTTTATGCAAATCTAGCAGGATGAACAGCATACAGTACAGGGCAAACTTAGACAGAGGCCACGTCCACACTACAGAGTAAAATCGAAATAAAATCGATTTTATAAAATCGATTTTATGCATCCACACTAGGGCACATTACTTCGGTGGTGTGCGTCCATGCTCCCAGGCTACCATCGATTTCCGGAGCGGTGCACTCTGGGTAGCTCAGTAAAAGAATGGGACCAATAACTTTGATTTCCGTCCACACTAACCCTAAATCGATTTAGTAATATCGATTTTAGGGTTACTCCTTTCATTTAGCTGGAGTACAGAAATCGATTTTAAGACCCCTTAAAATCCATTTTAAGTGCCTTGTAGTGTGGACGGATACAGCGTTAAATCGATTTAACGCTGTTTAAATCGATTTAAGGCTGTAGTGTGGACCTGGCCAAAGATGGATAATTATTTCTCAGACCTGGATGAAACGTTATGAGGAGATTTATTTACCTCCTGTATCATAGTTGGGTAACAAATACAGCCACATATGTATTAAGAAGGTTCTCAAGTTACAAAGGACAGTTTTCTTACCCAGTGCAAAAAAACTCCCATCAGAGGACAAACCACTCTGGATCTACATGTCAAGGAGCAAATGACTCAGAATGTTAAAATCATAGGGAACTTTAGACCAGTAACCACAAGCTATTTGAATCAGGCATAGTAAAGAAGATAGAAATACAAGTGAATTAGGGCTTGGCTACACTGGAGAGTTGCAGCGCTGGTGCTGGGTTTACAGCGCTGCAACTTAGTAACTGTCCACACCTGCAAGGCACATCCAGTGCTGCAACTCCCTGGCTACAGTACTGGCTGTACACCTGGTCTGCTTGGGGTGTAGCGATTCCAGCGCTGGTGATGCAGCACTGCTCATCAAGTGTGGCCACCAAAAGCGCTGTTATTGGCCTCCAGGGTATTAGGAGATATCCCAGAATGTCTGCTCACAACAAACCAGAAGAATGGCTGAACTCTGAGCTCATCCCGAGCTGCTTATCTAAAAAACAAACAGCTCCTGTTTGCTCGATCGCAGGCAGGAGAATTGCTTTGGAAGGTTCACAGCTATTTGCTTGAACAGCACATGGCAGAGGGGGAGGGGGGAGTCTGTGTTGAGCAGCTGCTTATGTGGTCTGAAGGCTATTCAGGAGTGCATAATTTGCATTTAGTGAATAAGAGGGGTGGGGGAAGGGCTCGAAACTTTTAAATTGATTGCAGGTTGGTGATGTGTATGTTCCAGTCCTCAGAACTTGCAAGACAGGGAGCTGACACAATGTCTCCTCCAAAAATCCACTCTCTCTGTCTCCCACGCTCCCTGTCACACTCCACCCCACCCCCCTCTTTTGAAAAGCACGCTGCAGCCACTTGAACGCTGGGATAGCTGCCCACAATGCACCACTCCCAACAGCGCTGCAAATGCTGCAAATGTGGCCACACTACAGTGCTGGTAGCTGTCAATGTGGCCTCGTTGCAGCGCTTTCCCTACACAGCTGTACGAAGACAGCTGTAACTCCCAGCGCTGTACAGCTGTAAGTGTAGCCATATCCTTAGATTTCAGGAAAGCAAATTTTGGGAAATTTAAGAAATCTAGTGACTAAGAACAATGGGATGAATTATTAGAATTTGTAAGTGTGGAAGATGGCTAAGGAACATCATCATTATAATACAGACATTACAATTAAGGTTCAACAGACATTTATTCTTAGAAAATGCAAAGAGCAAGCAGGAACCTATGTGGCCTTGTGAGTTGCTGATCAAAGATCTGATGTTATAAAGGAAATGGGAAAGAGGAAAGCAACCAAACAAAAATACTCAGGAGTCCATTACACAGTGGGCTACATTGTCACAGCCCTTACTTGGCTGCACAGGGGAGTGAGAGGGAGTAAAGCCTTCATTACTCCCCTGCTCAGTTTGTAACCAACTATGGTGTGGAGAACAGGATCTACTCACCTGATACTCCTCACTAGCACCAAGGTAGCAGGGAGAGGAGCAGCCCTAGCTCTGCCCCACATCATCATCTCCCAGCTGTTGGTCAAATTAGCCAGGTTGTTGCACAAGAAGTTGAAAATTATGCAACAAAAATACTCCTCTCTCAGGTAAGGGAGAGCAGGAGAGGAATTGTGATGGACCTGCAATTCATTCTCTGGTCTGTTCATGGGTGACGCAGCTACTTTCTCTGGACAGATTATAAATTGTAATCTTACAATCAAGCCCAGAATGAGTCAAAAAGACTAAGGGGAATAAAAAGGGCTCTTATGAATAAAGCAGGAAGAAAATAAGAACTAAAGAGAAAGGAAGTCCATTAACAAATGAGGATGAAATTAATGATGACTCAAAATGGGTGAGATAATAGATTCTTTTATTTTTAAAAAAAAAATCTGTTTTACTAGAAGAGTAGTTGGAACAATAGAGAACTAGAAAGATCCAGTAAAAGTAGCTACTGATAGGAACAGGTAAAAGAATACATTAAATATTTCAACATATATATTAGATGATCTACATGATATGCACTGTAGGGTGTTAGAGAAAACGTGTTACCTAATTCCCTTATCATAGAATATGAGGGTTGGAAGGGACCTCAGGAGGTCATCTAGTCCAATCCTCTGCTCAGAGCAGGACCAATCCCCAATTAAATCACCAGACAATTATAATTAATTTACTCTATCACTGACAATTATAATTTAAGAATCATAAACTGGGAAGGTACAAGATAACTGGAGAAAAGCAAAAGAAATACTGATTTTCTAAAAATGATCCAGGCACTAGCAATAGCCTGCTTTGAAATCTAAATTCCATCTCTAGAAAAAGAACATGATGGGCCAGATTGTGGCCTATCCTGCACACTAGCACAAGGGAGCAGAGGGAGAGATAGAGGCTCTGTAGAGCCTGCTTCTGCCTGTGTGCAGGAAGAGATGCTATGTTTCACTGGCACCATCTCCCCTTATTCAGGTGGTCAGGTACTGGGTAGAACATAAGAGCGTCCATACTGGGTCAGACCCAAGGTCTATCTAGCCCAGTATCTTGTCTTCTGACAGTGTCCAGTGCCAGGTGTCCCAAAGAGAATGAACATAACAGGTAACCACAATGATGAGCTGCTAAAATCTTAACAACCGGTTCCCTATAAAAAGTTCTGATTAAGGGATGTGCCACAGTATGTATTTTTTGTACCAATAGGGTTACCATACGTCCATACTTTCCCGGCAGCAATTTTTAAATTTAAAAAATTCCACCCAGACAGCAATTTAAGAACCTAAAAGCCTGACATCTCCAGGAAAATACAGATGTATGTTAAACCTAAAGTTCTTTTTTAAAAAGATGGGCCTGAACTAGAAATGAGCTCAGTTTCACATGGGTGGGTCCCCACCACTCCCTTGGGGTGTGCCAGATGTCCCAATTTTATAGGGACAGTCTCAGTTTTTGGGTCTTTTTCTTATATAGGCTCCTATTGCCCCTCACCCCCGTCCCGATATTTCACACTTGCTGTCTGATCACCCTAGGGTGTGCACATGTGTGGGTCCCAGCTGCTCACTGCCCCCCCTTATTGAAGCAGGTGTGCAGGGTTATTGCCCTGAGAACTGCAGGGCACCAGTGGACATGGGGCTGGCTGCAGACAGGGCTGTGGGGCAGGGCTAGCTGGAGGCAAGGAGTGTGACACGGGCTGGCTGCAACAGAGGCTAGCTGTGGGCAGGTGGTGCGGGCAGGGGGAGGGTGTGAGCGGCTGCAGGCAGGGAGGGCAGATGGGCTGACTGCGGGTAGAGGGCTGGGGGTGCAGACGGGGCAGGGGGTGCAGATGGGCTGGGGCTGGCTGCAGGCAGCGGGTGCAGACGGGCTGGCTGCGGGCAGGGGGGTCAATGGGCAGGGGGTGCAGACGGGCAGGGGCTGGCTGCAGGCAGAGGGCGCAGACGGGCTGGCTGCGGGCAGAGGGCGCAGACGGGCTGGCTGCGGGCAGAGGGCTGGAGGTGCAAATGGGGGCTGGCTGTGGGCAGGGGGTGCAGACGGGCAGGGGCAGGCTGCAGGCAGGGGGTACAGACGGGCTGGGGCTGGCTGCAGGCAGGGGGTACAGATGGGCTGGGGCTGGCTGCAGGCAGGGGGTAGCGGGGGCTGACGGGGCTGGGGCTGGCTGCGGGCAGGGGGTGCAATAGGCAGGAGGTGCAATAGGCAGGGGGTGCAGACGGGGGCCGGCTGCGGGCAGGGTGCGGGGTGCAGTGGGCAGGGGGTGCAGACAGGGGCTGGCTGCGGGCAGGGGGTGCAATGGGCAGGGGGTGGAGATGGGGGCTGGCTGCGGGCAGGGGGTGCAATGGGCAGGGGGTGGAGATGGGGGCTGGCTGCGGGCAGGGGTGCAGACGGGGGCTGCTGCGGGCAGGGGGCCGGCTGCGGGCAGGGGGTGCAGATGGGGGCTGGCTGCGGGCAGGGGGTGCAATGGGCAGGGGGTGCAGATGGGCAGGGGGTGCAGACGGGGGCCGGCTGCGGGCAGGGGGTGCAGACGGGGGCCGGCTGCGGGCAGGGGGTGCAGACGGGGGCTGGCTGCGGGCAGGGGGTGCAGTGGGCAGGGGGTGCAGATGGGGGCCGGCTGCGGGCAGGGGGTGCAGTGGGCAGGGGGTGCAGACGGGGGCCGGCTGCGGGCAGGGGGTGCAGTGGGCAGGGGGTGCAGACGGGGGCCGGCTGCGGGCAGGGGGTGCAGATGGGCAGGGGGTGCAGACGGGGGCCGGCTGCGGGCAGGGGGAGCAGACAGGGGCTGGCCTCGGGCAGGGGGTGCAGACAGGGGCTGGCCTCGGGCAGGGGGTGGAGATGGGGGCTGGCTGCGGGCAGGGGGTGCAGTGGGCAGGGGGTGGAGATGGGGGCTGGCTGCGGGCAGGGGGTGCAGACGGGGGCCGGCTGCGGGCAGGGGGTGCAGACGGGGGCCGGCTGCGGGCAGGGGGTGCAGATGGGCAGGGGGTGCAGACGGGGGCCAGCTGCGGGCAGGGGGTGCAGACGGGGGCTGGCTGCGGGCAGGGGGTGCAGTGGGCAGGGGGTGCAGACGGGGGCCGGCTGCGGGCAGGGGGTGCAGTGGGCAGGGGGTGCAGACGGGGGCCGGCTGCGGGCAGGGGGTGCAATGGGCAGGGGATGCAGGTACTCACTTGGGGAGAGTGGCTGGGAGCAGCCCCAGCAGCAGGAGGCAGGCCAGGCCCAGCAGAGCAGCCAGGAACCAACCAGGCAACAGCAGGAGCCGCAGGGCCAGAGATCCAAGGAGCAGCAGCAGCAACAGGGCCAGGAGGCAGCCCACATGGTTCCTGCAGCATAGCGCAGCGCTCCTGGCCACCGGGAGGAGGAATTACACGCTTCCCATCAAAGCCCATCAAAGCTTCCCTCAGGGAAGCCAGTTAACAAGCGGTTCTAAAACGGCTTCTAAATTTAACAACCGGTTCCTGCGAACCTGTGCCAGCCGGCTCCAGCTCACCCCCGGGTAATCATCAAGTGTTCCATCCCATCGCCCATTCCCAGTTTCCGGCAAACAGAGGTAGGGACACCATCCCTGCCCATCAGAAGGTGGTGACTGACAAACACATGCCAAAATACCTTTCAAGTGTAGAACAAGTCAAAGGATGTAAAGAGGAATAATTCAAGATGATGCAAAAATGTATGCAGCATAGTCGCAATTTGCAAAGATAGAAACTTAAAGTTAGGCTCATAAATCTATACTTAGACACATAACTAGTTGGCCTGATCTTCAGAAGGGTTAAGCATCCAGATGCTCCTCTCGACCTCGATAGGAAAGGAAACATTTAGACTGAATGTCAGGTAAAAACTACTGATAGTGAGAGGTAGTCAGTTGTAGGACAGCTTCCTAAGGGAAATTGTGCAAGCCCTGGCACTTGGGGAATTTGAAAATAGACTTGACAAAACACTACAAAATGTACTAAAAGAACAGTTCTGCAATGACCCAGAAATTAATTAGATAATCTATCAGGTCTTTTCTGACTCTAACTTCTGTAATTATAGGCTTTTATGTCTGGATTCCAACACAGACCCCCATTTACTACTGTTTGTGATGCTACAAAGTTGGGAACATTGATATGTCTTTTAACAGGCAAAGATATACAAATGTGAACTTCCCAAAATTCTATTAACTATTCCACTTTATGTTTTCATTTACAATTTTAGGATGATAAAATGCATGAACCTTACACATCATAAAACATACATCCTGAGAGGCTGAAGAGGGACACCATAGATGGTGGGCACATCTTCTCCCCAGTTCTTGGTAGCCAATCAGCAGCATCACTATGCTATCAGTTGCTTCCTGACTCCTCTGACTGCTGAACTCTCAAAGATTCTGCTTTACTTCTTCCTTCTCTCCATCCCCTTGAATGCAGGAACATGTTTTTAAAGTGATACATTTTAAATACCTGTGAGTAAGCTGAGCTCAAAGGCAGAAGGTTCTCCTCACTTGTTAGAACAGAATGGGGGCTGAAGGATGTGGGTAGCTCTGGTCTTTAGCATACCATTTATTTCATTACACCTAATTTGGTTGATATTATCAACATTATTACACTGATAGTTGTTTCAACTCAGACTAATTTAATTGATAGAATTCTGTGTCCTTGCTATTATATGAGACAATTAGCTCTCATTAGTTCACATTTCACTCATTTTCTACTGACTGATTGCACTACATACTGATACTTGCTAATATCAATATGTAATGCAATCAGTCAGAGAAAAATGTTGGTACAGTACTGTATCTCTAAAAACTATCACACATCATTCTGATTGTCTTCAAAGTACCAATATTTTCCTATAATTTAATGGCTTCATAATCTAATATTTTGTATTAATAACAATCTTTGTAAGGTTGCATACTTAATCACATATGGATTAAACAGCATTTAACTAATGAGAATTGCCATTTATTAATAAATTGCAGATGATACATTTCTGTTATCCAGCATGACCTTCAAATAGAAATGAGTCTGAGGTTTGACTTAAAGACTTTTTGCTTCCCTTTCCCTATTTCCTCAGTTTTCTTCCTGAATTCTAAGCTCTTTTGTATTCTATTGTTAAGGTCCTGCTGTAACCATATGGAGAGCCTTAGCAAAGCAAGAACTTGCAGCTGATGCTTTGTAGGGGAGGTGAAGAGGTTACTCCAATTGTGCTACTGTTAATTCGCCCTTTAAGCATCTACAGCAGGGAGTCTATAATGGCAAGAACCAAAGCACAGATTTGTCTATCAGTTTATTAGGTCAGAAATACTAAAGATTCAAAAGGAAAGAAAGGGGCAAAAGGCTTTTTGTAACCAATTTAATATAATCCACTGAGCTTTCATTGGGGCTCATTTGTAAATGCTCTAGCTGATTCAGATAAAATGCCAATATACATGCCTACATTTTTTCCTTAAGTATTTTTATATTACAGATGTGAATTTGTAGGTATGTTTTGTAAACAATATACTTTGAGCCCCTGCATTTTTCATGAAGTACTAAACCCATCAATACTCTACTAAAATACAGGTCATTCTGAGAAAAATCATAGCACCACACACATTCTGTACTATTCTTTAGAGTTCAGCTCTTCAATAATAAACATATTTAACAACCTGTACAGCTAGTCTCAAGCAAGATCATAATCTTTAAAAGAGAAGTGTTTAATGTTGGAAATGTAAAGAAAAATAAAAACAAACAGTTCGCAATTTTAAAAATTCAGAATAATCATTTTCTAAAGAGCTCATCCAAATTAGTTTTGCTATGCGATCTTCTACACTGAATAATGACAGAGGACATTTAAATACCATAGTTACTATAATAATTCCTGTTTGAATCATGGCTTCCCTGAACTGGGCTAAGCCTTTAGATAGAAACTAATTGCTACAAACACTAATTTTCAAGTCCCTTTTGTTTCCTATTGCAGGCACCTCTGAATGCAGAAGGTACCCAATTAGCAGAATTCATGGTCCTGATTGTGTATTGTAGGGCTAGTGTGTGAAAAGTATAAATACTGTTGATAACTATTCCACTGTAATGGCTGATTTTTTTTGATTGCTTAATAAAGCCATCTATTCTGCATCAGGCACTGGCAAGGCTATTGGTGAAATCAGATAGGTCACTTTTTCTGGTGTCAAAGTTAGACTCAGGACTCACAGTTTGTCAGACCGCTCTGTTTTATTAGCACAGCGCTCTGCTAATAACACCCAGATAATGTGAGCACCATGAAAGACACAAACTATCTTATTTATACAGATAAAAGGGCAAGCACTTAACAAGATAACAAAGGAAGCAGAATCTGATAAGTTTACCTGGGCTAGGCATGCATATCTTATTTCCTTACTAACTATTACCGATCTTCTGTTAATGTTTCGCCGTTAGCACCCTTGTTTATGCCTAATGTTTCTTTTCCTGGCACCAGTATTTCAACATTTCTTATTTCTGCTTAAAGGTACATACAACATTTCTTTAATCCATTCTTATTTTTACAATATAATTCATTCTACTTTCACAATCCCTCCTTTTGGTCAAGCTCATGCCATGACCAACATTTTACTGGGTTCCACATATTAATTGTTCTTTATCTCTTTGTTCATCAGCAATATTCAAAATCATCATATTAGCACTCTGTTTTGGGGCAGTCCCCTGGGTGGCATGCCTTACACGATTTTGGATACAACAGGAGACTAACTGAAGACATACAAAAATTATTAGGATTCCAAACAGGATAGTCAGGGCTCCTATGCCAGAGAAATTGAACAGGTTACTTAGCCACTTCCATAAAGAACTCGGCTCTTTATAGGGAAGATCTGTGATTTGTTCTAAGTGGCTAGCGCGATCTATTACCTCATTGGTATTGTTTTCCAATGAGAGCACAGTACCCTCTTTTGGCTGCCAGCACTATGTTCAATGCCTGACAGTTTTGGAGGGCCATCTGTCAGATCACCCCTGTTTCTTTGGCCAGGGCTCTTAAACTTTCTCCAGTTTTATTTGCCATTATTTTAACTATTGCTTGTAACCTCAGAAGCTTTTTGCATGGTATATTACTCCCCCAAGTGGGATAAAGGAACTGCCAATAGCCTCTTCTCAGGTGTCATTACTGTTCCATATTGTATTAAACGGACAAGGTCCTCCAGTGAGGTCTGGGGAATTGAGTGGGATAGCCAGGACAGGAAGACCAGTTTGAAAGTGGGCTGGGATATGGCTGCAGACCCAGCATTTAGAAATATTAAGGGTCTGAGCTATCCACACTTGCTGCTGGATAAAAGAATTGTCATTGTTGTGGACTCCCCAGACCTTAAGACACCAACAGCCGAGGAACAGGTGCCACCAGAGGTGCATATTGGAGGCAGGGCCCTTCTGGTTCTGACAACCTCTACTGAGGGAACTGCAGTCACAGTTTTATGTCTACTAGGCAGCAGGTGCTTGGCTCACTACTGTTTCTTCTTGGGCCTTGCTTTAGGTAGTCGTCTGCTTCTGGCAACCCTTACGAGAGCGTAGATTGTAAGGTATTGCAGGCTGTTCCTCTACATCTTCTTCTGGAGTCAAAATTGACTCTGCGTGGTCCTGAGGTGATGATTGGTTTGCTGGGGGTGGTGCATTCTTACACTGTGAAGCATGTATCCACTCTGAGATGCCAGACAGTTTAGCAGCCATCTGACTAGTAAGCAGTGCCTGATGATTCTTTGATGTTCTTTAAGTCTCTTTACTACTTCTTCCTTGACTCTGGCTATAACAATGGCCTTCACACCTTATCTTTTCCTGATGCATACATTTCTCATTCACACAAACAGATTGAGAATACAAACAGCAGTATTTTATATCGAGCAAAATGGCATTGCAAATTAAACCTTGCTAAGTTTTACAATCAATAACCAAGACAATTTACATTGAGACCCAGGCCTTCAATGTTTCTCTGATTTACTTAACATAGACACAATAGAGAATCCTGTCTCTTACTAACTAAATCTTAAAACACAGAGTTAAGAGAGGGCCCAATTTGTAATGCATATGGGAAAACAAAATCTTATTGTCTCAGAGGGTCATTTCTTTCTGCTGTTCAAAAAGGGTGGCTAGCAGGATGAAATCAAATCATACATTAATTCTTATGAGACATTATAAAATCCTGCTCCTACATATCCCCCTTTTGACACTAAGATTATTAATCGCCAGTGTCACTTCTTATTTAGTCCACATAATAGAAAACACTGGAAGGTGATTTGGGCCTGTGGCTTTAGATTTGCATACATTCGTTTTATCCAACAGCACATTTTAAACATTTCAATTAAACATATACAATTTAAACCAAAACCAATTAGGGGTAGTAACAGTATGCTAGTAGTTGTGGGAGACCATCCAGAAAATGTTATACCAGTGGTAAGCTGTTATGTCTTTCTGCAGTGGCAATTCTTAACATGTCCCCATTTGCATGTATAATATGAATGGTCCCGTTTCCCACATTGGTTTTTTTGTTTTGTTTTGTTTTTTAGGAACTGTGTTACCTTTTAACAGATGATTGGTAACTGTTTGCCATTCAATACCAAGACTGATAGTGTTGGGTCTAAACTTTTGGTGAACTTTGGAGCCAAAAAACACCCAGACTGGCCGTCTCTGCATAATCCTTTCTGAACCTTTTTCTGAACAAAGCACTGACCTGCAAACTACTCATGACACCCCCTTCCTCAAGTAGCCATTAGCCTTTTATCTCTATGCATTTACTTGTTAAACTTGCTCTTCCTGTAAAATCTTGATTGATTATGCATGACCATTATCTTTTATTAATCACTTTGTTTACTTCTGTGTATAAATATTGATGCTCACCCCTAATAAAGGGGCCACACTTATTCTAAAGCTTTGGGGTTAGTGTGAGCCCGTTGATCAACGCATTTGTGTCTGGTCTCTGACAGAATTGTGGGCCCATATTCCAACTCCGCACAACCTCGGGTGTTGGAGAGGTGAGTGAGGACTTGCTTTATTACCTAACAATTTGGGGGCTCGTCCGGGATTCCTTCTGGTGCGGTACCTCTGTCCAGTGGTCGGACCACTCATATATGAATTGGCAAGGCGCCACAGGAGATTTCTCCTAGCCAATTCAATATTGAGGGGTCGTGTATTGGACAGCAGGGTAAACGCCAGTTGGAGGGCTCCTGTCAGACACCATGGGTCAAGGGACTAGCGTGCCTCTTGAGAGTCCGTTGGGGATTGTAAATAAGTTATGGAACGAAGGGAAACTCCCAGTACAGACAGGAATGTCTAGGAAGAAGTTGTACACACTATGTGTAAGGAATTGGACTGGGTATACCGCGGTATTGGCCGACTCGGAGATGAGGTGGCTTTCGTATGGCTCTTTCGAGCAGGCTGCCTTAAGAGGAGTAAAGAGCCAGATCGAAAAAGACCATCCGGGACAGTTATGTTACTGGTTTTGTTGGGACACAGCAGCAGAGCTGTGGAAATCTTTAAAAATTATGGCAGTCAGGTACTCTCCCGAGAGTGAACCCCCTCCAGGTTATTTCGATGAAGGGTGTAGACCACGGCGTGTTTTGACTCGTCAGCTGGTCCCCTCTGCACCTGCCCCTATTCCTCCGCAGGGGAACTCTCTCCTTGTAGCAGAGGGGAATCTGCAGGATCCCAGATTGGAATTTGTGCAGAAGGATGAGGAGGAATTGGAGGGGCAAACCTCGGGAGGAGTAGTTACTAGGCTTAGGTCCAAGCAGGTACAGCAGGGTGCATGCCCCCCCCCTGAGGATAGCCCAGAGGATGTCTCTGTCAAATCTCTTGCGAATAATAAAAGTATGGTTATAGAGATGCCTTTACAGGTGCACGATCAACCTTATATGAGCAATGATGGACGATTGCAACATGCTAGTATTGTGGAATATAAAGGATGGCTAGAATGGGATTTGAAAGAGTGGGGACAGTTGTCAGGGTCTTTTGGGGAAAATCCCCGAAAGATCATAGAACTTCTAGAAAGATTGTTTTTAAGTTATAATCCTACTTATACGGATGTGGATCAGTTGTTAAGTAGAGTTTTGACTGGAGAAGAACGTAGTAGATTGTGGATGGCAGAAAGGACATGGGGAGATAGCAATGCAGCTAATGTTACTTGGATGGATAGGCGGGATCTGGCCGCTGGCTGGAATCCCCTAGACTGGACTCAGCTAAGGCTGACTCAGCTGCGAACAGATAGAGAGCGATTGTTAGAGAGACTCAAGGAAATGGCTCGCCGCTCGCCTAATCAGGCTAAGTTCATGCAGATTCGGCAGGAATCTGATGAGCCGCCCAGAAAGTTCTGGTCGAGGCTATTGGAGGGGGCCCGAATGTTCACTCAGATGGATCCTGAGAGAGAAGCAGACCACCCTACTCTTATTTCATTTTTTGTGAATCAGTCGGTGCCCCCTGTAAGGGATTACTTCTTAAAGTTTCGCCCTGGTTGGGGAGGTGAGTCAGTCACTTCAGTGTTGGAAGTAGCTGATTTTGCCTGGGAGAAAGAAAGGGAAAGTAGTAAAAAGAAAGAGAAAAAGGAAGAATATAAGCTGATGGCTTTAGCTTTTCACGGTGGTGTTCGAGGCAAAGGCCGTGGCCGTGGCAGGGGATTCCAGGGTGCCCGGGGAAGAGGGTCCTGGCGACCCCAGCCATCAGGAAATTGTTTTCAGTGCGGACAGCCTGGTCACTTTAAACGTGAATGCCCCTGGGGACGCCCAGAGGGTCTGGTTGCATCCGCAGATGCTTATACAAGTGAGGAATACACCCCTGCACCACCAGCTCAGCCCATCCCCCAGGCCTGGATCAACTACGGGAAACAGCAGCAGCCGCAGCAAACTCAGCCTCCTCAATGACGGTACCCCGGGGGCGAAGGCAAACAATGTGATGGTCTTATTTCCTTAATGTCTTTAGCCGGCTCCTTTCTCACTTTCTGCCCTCCCAGCAAAGAGCCTCGTTTAACCCTTTCAGTCCAGGGACTGCCTGTCTCTTTCCTCATTGATACTGGGGCTACTTTCTCTCTTTTAAATCATGCCCCCTCTCCCTGGCTATCCTCTGAGGTTAAAACTGCGACTGGGGTGGAGGGCAACCCACAGTCTCTGGGACTCACTTTGCCTTTGAATGTTATTTATGCTGATAAATGTTTTTCTCACCGTTTTCTTTTTTCCCCAGCTTGTCCGATCCCTTTGATGGGCCGGGATTTACTCTGTAAGCTTGAGGCTACTTTAACCTGCACTCCTGAAGGGGTAGGATTATTGATGACAGTATTAGGAGATTCGGCCCCTACTCAGGGTAATTGGGAAACACCTCTCTCTCTCTCCCCTGACCTCACTGACTTGCCTTCAACCCTCTGGGGAATTTCTGACACTGATGTTGGCCTGCTCCTTTCTGCAGAGCCCGTAAGGATTCAGGTAAAGCCTTCCTTAACCCCCCCGTCAGTCCCTCAATACCCCCTGTCGCTGGAAGCCCGGGAGGGCATCCGCCCCATTATTGAGGGATTCATTGCACAAAAGCTAGTCCGCCCTCAGCGCACTCCCTGTAACACCCCTATACTGCCTGTCAAAAAGCCTCCTAAAAAGGACGGAGACCCTGTTCGTTGGCGCTTTGTACAGGATCTACGAGTTGTTAATCAGTATGTGGTCCCTCTTCATGCAGTAGTTCCTGACCCAGCTACTATCATCAGCCAAATCCCCTGGGATGCTGAGTGGTTCACTGTTATTGACTTAAAATCAGCTTTTTTCAGCATTCCTGTGCACCCAGACTCTCAGTATCTCTTTGGTTTCACCTGGGAGGGACAAAGTTATGTCTGGCAACGACTTCCTCAAGGCTACAGAGACAGCCCCACGATTTTCAGCCAGTGCCTCCGCCACGACTTGGAAGGTTTCACCAGTCCGCAGGGATCCACATTGGTCCTATACGTAGATGACATCCTATTAGGTAATCGCGAAGAAGCTGCCCTCCGCATCGATGGTAAGGCACTTTTATTATACCTACACACCAGAGGCCACAAGGTAGACCCTAAAAAGATTCAGTGGGTCTCACAGAAGGTCCGATATCTGGGCTTCCTGTTAACCCCAGAAGGAAGACAGATGGACCCAGCCCGCATAAAGACTATTCAAAACTGCCCTCTACCGAACACCAAGAAACAACTTCGAGGTTTCTTAGGATTAATTGGCTTCTGTCGCCCCTGGTTGCCGTCCTGCGGGGAGTTAAGCAAACCGCTCCACCGACTCACTGCTAACCTTGCTCCTGACCCTTTGCAGTGGTCCCCGGACACTATTCAAGCCTTTCAGTTACTCAAGGACAGTGTGGCCTCCTCCATGTCTCTCCGCCCCCCCAATTACAGCAAACCCTTTCACCTTTTTGTCCACGAGAGGGGCGGAATTGCTAGTGGTGTCCTTACCCAGCTGAGCGGGCCCCACCATTTCCCGCTTGCTTTTTACTCTCAGCAAATCGACCCTGTCGCTCAGGGAACCCCATCCTGCACCCGGACTCTGGCAGCAGCTGCCCTGCTGATCACAAAGGCAAAGAGCCTAACCCTGGGTCATTTTACCACGGTTTGGACCTCTCATGCCTTGTCAGCCCTTCTGCGTAGGGGCACAACCCAAGTCTTTTCGGCCCATCGTCAGCAACAGCTAGAGGCCGAACTCTTAGAAGACACTAACCTACTTTTTGAAAGGTGTGGACCCCTTAATCCAGCTACCTTGCTTCCTGACCTGCCAGTCCCCCAGGACCAGCACGACTGTGTGGAAGTAGTTTACAGCATCTTACAGATAAGAGACAACCTGTTTGACGTGCCACTGGACAACCCCGATTGCATCCTCTTCTCGGACGGAAGCTCCTTCTATGTTGATGGCAAGCGTTTCACTGGTTATGCTGTCACCTCTGAATGGGACATTCAAGAGGCCGCCTCACTGCCAGGCAACTGGGGAGCCCAAGCCGCTGAACTATATGCCCTGGCCCGAGCTTGCCAGTTGGCCGCTGGTAAGACCGTTACCATTTTTACTGATAGCAAATATGCTTTTGGAGTTGTGCATTGTCATATCCACCTCTGGAAGTTTCGAGGTTTCCAGACAGCTGCCGGTAAACCCATTCAGCACCTCCCCCTCATCCACAAGCTTTTGGACGCCCTCCAAAAACCCTCCGTCCTGGCTGTAGTTCACTGCCGGGCCCATACCAAAGATAGCAGCCCCGTTACCCGTGGGAATGCCCTGGCTGACGCCTCCGCCAAGAAGGCTGCCACCTTACCTTTAGCCATGCCCACATTGGCTATTGCAACCTCCTCCTTTACTCCACCGCACCCCGTACCAGTACCCGCTGCTGAACTAAAATCATGGGAAAGCCTCGGGGCCACTCTGGTCAAAGGGACCTGGCTTATGCCAGATGGCCGAGCCTGCCTCCCTCGCTCCACATACCCTGTGGCAGTTCGCTGGCACCATGATAAAGGGGGTCACTACGGCACGCACGCCCTCGTGGACACTATCGCTCGCTTTTGGTATGCTCCAGGCATTCAACCCTATTGCCTATCAATAGTGAAAGCATGCAGCACATGTCAGCGTAATGGACCTGCTCCACCTCTTAACAAAATTAAGGGTGGAAGACCTCCGCCTGCTGCTCCATTTCAACATCTTCAAATTGATTTTGTAGATATGCCAAAGGCTTTTGGGAAAAAGCACCTCCTTGTTTTGGTTTGCCCTCTGACTTCCTGGGTCGAAGCTTTTCCTACTGCTAATTGTACTGCTGCCACAGTGGCGAAGATTCTCCTTAGAGATATTGTACCCCGTTTTGGCATCCCTCTTGTGCTCGACTCAGATCGCGGACCTCACTTTACTGGTCATGTCCTTGGCCATTTAGAACAAGGACTGGGCATTTCACACTCCTTTCATACACCCTACCACCCCCAGTCTAGCGGGAAAGTTGAGCGTATGAATAGGGAACTTAAGTTTACATTGGCTAAATACTGTCAGGAAACAGGATTAAAGTGGCCTCAGGTACTTCCCTTGGTCCTGTTTCACCTTCGTACTCGCCCAACCCGCGCATTGGGATTATCCCCCTTTGAACTGCTCTATGGACACCCCCCTTTCAAAGGCGGGGCGCTACCACGTGCTGATGTTTCACTATTGGGAGGGGATCATATGACTGCGTGTCAGTTTCTCTCCCTACAGGCTCGCCTCCGTACCCTTTGGAAAGCCTCGCAGTTTTCCCAGACCGTGCCGCTGGAGGAACAAATCCACCCGTTCCAACCAGGGGACTTCGTCTGGGCCAAAAAGTTCGTTCGTGACGACACCCTCCAGCCAAGGTTTACTGGACCCCACCAGGTTCTTTTGACAACCCAGACTGCAGTGTTCCTGGAAGGACGCAAATCTTGGATCCACCACTCCCACGTCAAGCCAGCCGTAGTGGACCACAGTGACGGACCAGCAGCTCTTGTCACCACTGAGGACACTGCCTTCGACCAGTGGACCAGCTTACCTCTCTCAGACATTAGACTTAAATTAACTCGAAAAAAATGAGAGGACCCTTTATTCTGACAACTGTATGTTTTTTATGCTTTTTCAGTTTATTTTCTGCTTATGAAGATAATGCTTTTATTAGATATTCCCACGAGGTTAAAACTCGTATTTTAGGAAATAGAAGTGATTGCTGGGTATGTACTCAATTTCCAGTAAATGCAGCACAGGGACTCCCCTTCACACCCATTCCCCTAACCACTGCTAATATGACTTGGATGCCACCGACTAGAATAAAAGATCCAGTCCAACCCAATCTTACATGGGACAAAACAGAAGTGCCAATTAACAAATATCTCAGGGTAACCAATCAAACAGGATCACTGTGTTTTGTTAAAGAAAAAGGGTCAACTTTTGTGGGAACAAGTAAATGCAACATATATTTTAATGGCACCGCCTTTAGTAAAAATCTTGGCTTCAAGCCTTGCGCATCCCACTTATCCCATATGTGGATCCCTCACCCCGATCCAACCTTTTCAACTTTTTCATGGAGGGGCAGGTTTTCAGAGTCAGTTTTTAAAAAGCCCTGCTCAGATCTCGAAGGTGTCCAACTAATTGTTAAAGGATACACAATTGCCTTCTACAACTGCTCAAGCAGTACTACACTGCCCTTTAAGGACAACACTACCAAATTGTGCCTCTGCAGTTCACACAACGATCCCTCTGCGTTACCAGGGGAACAGTGGTACAACGGGTGGTGGGTTACCTCCTACTCTGAGAAATGGAATACCCAAAACGCATTATATGGAACATACTGGGTGTGCGGGCCCAAGGCTTATTATTTTCTCTCCCCTGATTGGGCAGGGTCATGTTATTTGGCATGGCTAGCACCGCCTTCTCGGATCTCCCTCACTCCCCCTCATTTTCCCCACGTTCGTAACATCCGTGAAACTGACAGAGATATTAATCTCCGTGATGGTTTGTCCTGGCAGCGGTGGGCTGGTCACACTAGCTTGAAGGGTGCCATCATCCGTCTACAGGGACTATTAGAATCTTTGACCAATGAAACTGCAACCCTATTTGAGAACCAGGCCGGGGAAATGTCCCAGCTGCGCCAGTTGGCTTTGCAAAACAGAATGGCTTTAGATATGATGTTAGCAGCCCAGGGAGGAACTTGCGCCCTCATAAATGAAGAATGCTGTGTTTTTGTAAATGACACCTACTCTGACACTTTTCAACGTACCAAACACCTAAGGGAAATGGCTAAAAACTACTCCTCTGGCCAGCCACCTTATGATTGGTGGGGAGCCTTATGGAATTGGCTGCCCGGATTTGGGTGGGTTAAAAACCTCTTGGTGGGTGTTGTTGGGGCCATGGTAGTCCTTATAATACTGTGTTGCTGTATTCAGTGTGTCCCCTCCCTCATAAACTCATGTAAGTCAGTTTATTCTTTTCCCACTTCAGCTAAAAGCCTTACTCTCTTCGAATTGGCCCAGGCTGAAATTGCCAAGCGGCCCTTGAGATCTTGAAATAGGGTGTAGCTTTTTGATTAATAGTTATCTCAAAGCTACAAATGGAGGAATGTTGGGTCTAAACTTTTGGTGAACTTTGGAGCCAAAAAACACCCAGACTGGCCGTCTCTGCATAATCCTTTCTGAACCTTTTTCTGAACAAAGCACTGACCTGCAAACTACTCATGACACCCCCTTCCTCAAGTAGCCATTAGCCTTTTATCTCTATGCATTTACTTGTTAAACTTGCTCTTCCTGTAAAATCTTGATTGATTATGCATGACCATTATCTTTTATTAATCACTTTGTTTACTTCTGTGTATAAATATTGATGCTCACCCCTAATAAAGGGGCCACACTTATTCTAAAGCTTTGGGGTTAGTGTGAGCCCGTTGATCAACGCATTTGTGTCTGGTCTCTGACAGAATTGTGGGCCCATATTCCAACTCCGCACAACCTCGGGTGTTGGAGAGGTGAGTGAGGACTTGCTTTATTACCTAACAATTGAGAACTCAGCTAAATCGGTGCTTACAGTAAGCTGAGACTTTTTTGTTGTTGTTGTTACAAATAGTAAATGTGAATACTGGTAAACGCAGTACTTACATTACATTTAAAATTGTCTTCTGGTGGGTTGCTAACACTTTTTTAAACACTTTCCCCCAAGAATTAACACATACACATAGCCCATTATACAGTACTTTGGTCTTATTATTAATTTTATTTCACATACAGGATTCTAGTGAGATGTCTTTACTACAGGGCTTTGGAGCAACAGGGATAAGCATACCCACTTTTGAGGAGTCCACTTGGTACAACCTCTGGTGTCCAATAGTTTCCCTTTCTCCCCAGCCCACTGGCTTGAGGTCCAGGACTGCCAGAAAGATCCCAGGTGCAATCTGGGGAGTGGGCTAACCTTCCATATCTTTGCTTCCAGAGCCTGTTTGTGTGCGATTTTAACAACAATTTCTTCACTTAACAAATTTTGTCTCACCGTACTGGAGACATCTGCATTTATTTATATTGATAGGTATCAAACAATGATTTTTCCTTTGCTGTAACAGATGCATCAAAACCTTAATATTTTCTGATATTACCCAAAACATCTTATGTTCTAAATATCTGCATTTCAGTACATTCCATAGCTATTGTAGTATGTTTTTTTACTTTCATTTGTTTTTGTAATAGGTTGTTCTGCAGCTGGTATTAGCTTTTTCTGATTTTCTGAAAGACAAAAATAACATTTTTCTACCCCTTTCGGGGTGGCATTGATTATCACTTAAAAGATTCCTTTCTTTTACAAATACCCTTGCTGATTGCAGGCAAAACAGAGGAATTACCCCCATATTTTCCTGTGTTTTTTGTTCTATAGGCAGGCCAGGTTTTAATAGGTTCGACTTTTTAAGGGTTATGGGAAATTATTCCACTGTTTAGTTATTGAATTCATGAGGTGGTGTGCCTCAAGTTTTTCTTCTATAGCAGACCAAGTTTGTAATGTTTTTCCTGCTGTGTTAAGCTTTAAGTTTATTCACAGGTAATAGCTGAGAAGCATCATTACCACATTACCTTGAAGGCAGAGCTGGTGCAAGGATGTTTCACACCCTAGGCAAAACTTCCACCTTGCACCCCTCCCCCACGCCTCCGCCCGAGCCCCCCACGGCTGCTACCCCCCTCCGCCCTGAGGCACCCCCCTTGTGGCAGCTCCCCACCCACCATCCTGAGGCATCCCCCCCTGCCCCAGCTCACCCCTGCTCCACGCATGAGCGTGAGCATCCCGAGCACACCGTCGTTGCTTCACTTCTCCCGCCTCCCAGGCTTGCGGCACCTAAACTGATTGGAGCTGCAAGCCCGGGAGGCGGGAGAAGTGAAACAGCCACGGCATGCTCGGGGAGGAGGCGGGGCAGAGGTGAGCTGAGGCGGGGAGTTCCCCTGCGTGCCGCCCCATCCCACACCTTACTTGCTGCAGGCGGTCCTCCCCGCACTCCTCTGCCCCAGTTCCCTCTGTTTAAATGCCGGCGGCGACCGGGGTGGCCGAAGATTCGGCCGCCGCAGTCGCTGCCAAAGAAAATGGTGCCCCCCCAAATCCCAGCACCCTAGGCGACCGCCTAGGTCACCTAAATGGTTGCACCGGCCTTACTTCAAGGATTTTTCCAAAAATCATACACACTATACGTTGTTACAGGGGTACTTACTAACATTAAATTTATTTCAATGTTTAATATTAACAATAACATTTAGCATCAAATCTCTTAAAGGGATCTTGTTATACCATGTCTTTTATCTAGGCGATTTCTTTTGTGCTAGCAGTTCTCACCTTCCTTTATCAGTTAGGTAATTTGCATCAACACAGGCTTGGCTTTTGGATTCAAAGCCATCAGCAGAGCTCAGAGACTCTGTCTTAAAAGGGACACAGTCAACTTCCACCAGAGTTTTGATTTCTTTCCACTTTCAACTCCTGCTTACAAAACACACAGAGATCTGAAAAAGAAAACACAGTCTATTGCGGCTCTTTTTGGAGCCCTAATAGGATTTTAATTTGGTAGCATGTTTTATTTGCATTTCTTTTACCCCTTTCTACAATATACACTGCACATGTCCTAGGGAAAATGCACATTCCTTCTATACTACAACTTTTTTTAAACATTAGCCATATCAATTTTTACATAAGGTGTAACTTTTTGTTCTTACTGAGTTTTCATGTACCCTTATCAAAGTGACAATCTGATTACACAGAGCCATTTTAAGGCTCAGTGTTTTTAACATTGCTTCTTTTTGTTTTGTGCACCTCACCTCTGCTGTTGTTTCAGAGGGTCACTGTTAATTTCTTATTCTTTCACTACAGCTCTTATCTGCTATTGTTACAAAAAAACAACCAAACAAAAAGACTCCAGAATCTCTCCCTATTCTCCTGATTTTGACTGCCCTATTGCAGCCGTGAGTTGGTCTTTATTTAAAAACATTTTAAATTTTGTAAAGAATCAAGTTACCCCTTAAAGGTTAAATGCTAAATCCCAAAGTCAAACAACACTAATTACCTGTGTCTTGCAAAAAAGATCTGTCAGTTTTGCAACTTTGAATTAAAGAGTCAAATGAATTTTTAGTGGCATTAAAAACAAAAACAAAACTAATTTATCTTACACCTACAAAACAGGAGTTTTACAAACCAGATACACTGGTTTAGATTCTTAGAACTTTACATATTTTCACAGACAAATAGATACATACACATTTTCTTTTCCTTAATATTCCTTTACACTGCTTTGTTTTTACATAGCTGTACATATATTTGGATTATTTGCAAGCATTCTTTTGGAAAAGGGCCCATTTTCCCTTCAGAATGGCTGCAAAGAAACCAAGAATTCTCTCTCTCTTTAACATGATCCTTTTTGACATTTTCGCAAAGTTTAACTGCTTAATTCTCTCCAGCCTCTGTAGAGTTAACTATTCACTCTCTTTCCTTAAATCACTTGTTTATCTCCCAAAATGACACCTTTATCAACTCAAATTTCACCATTTTAAGTATTGTTCCAGGGGTTCATGCCTGCACTTACTGCTTTTCTTACTCCTGACACTATGCCCTTAGGGCTTCCAGCCTGTTTTTCAGTTTCTTTATCTGTTGCTTGCCTGCTTTTCTGGGCCCGATCCTGCTTTTTTCCAATGAACCGTTTGTGAGTGATATTGTGGTCACTTCACAATTTTGAAAGAAATGTTCAAGGAAAGGGACCAGGAAGGGTGGGGGCTAGTTGAGGAGCCCCCACCCCCAACTCCCTTGCTAAATTGGTAGTGGAAAACTAAAGAATCAGTTTCTGAGGCAGACAACAAAGGGGAACAGAACAAGGAGCTTTTTGTCCTTTTTACAATGAGATGGGAGTATGAAGGGGGTTGGGATCGATCCGGGCTGGGTTTTTTTGAGAACTGGGTATAGGGGTGCGCTCGGTCTGGTGGTGGGAGAGGAGGCTTTTAATAAAGTTTTTAACTTATTATTTGAATATTTGAGAGAGGCAAGTTTTGATGCTGTCCACCTACAATTTGCCTCTTCCCACCACTGCATGAAACAGTTAACCTCTCCTTTAGCCAATTTAGTTTTAGGTTGGCCGAGTTTGTCCTTTAAGATGTCCACTCGGTCTTTGTTCCAAGAATTCAACAGTGGCCACTGAGTTTTGGGATCCCCCTGAGTTAGCCTAGACCATTTTTCCAGAAATTTACAGGAGTCCGGATCCTTTTTACTGGAGTCCGGACCCATCCTAAAATACATAAATGAGCCAGCGTTCGTTTAGGGAACTGTCCCAACTTAGACATCTGGTTACCCATACAGGAGGACTTCACACACCAATCACACAAGAAGGAAATTCGGGTTCATCAGAGCGATGCCCAGTGCAACACACAAAAGAAGCCCACAGGCTACTGCCTCAATCACCTTTGCTTTCACACCAGGGGTTTTACCCAAAGTGCAGTGCGGCTGCGATTGTGCAGATTCCACTCACTCAGACCGCAGGGACAGGAACCCCTTGGTCGGCCGAACACCAGACGGAGACGGCACCCAGACTCAAACACTTGACAGGAGGACGGATAGACACAGAGACAGGACAGTCCTCAGTCCGGACAAAACACAGAAATAATTACCTGACCAGATTCCTGATGTCAGATCCCGGGATCCCTACCAGAACAGAGTGGGAACCAACAGGTTCAAGGGTGTAGACTTCACTGTGGTTGTACACCTTTCCGTTCTGATGGAGGACCACTTGGGCCAAATGCCCAGGTGCCGGCTGCCACGGTCATCCTACAGAAATGGTCAGGAATCACACAGCCCCAGTGAAGATAGTTGCCATCTCGGTGGAACCTCCAAATTGTCAAAGTTAGACTCAGGACTCGCAGTTTGTCAGACCACTCTGTTTTATGAGCACAGCGCTCTGCTAATAACACCCAGATATTGTGAGCACCATGAAAGACACAAACTATCTTATTTATACAGATAAAAGGGCAAGCACTTAACAAGATAACAAAGGAAGCAGAATCTGATAAGTTTACCTGGGCTAGGCATGCATATCTTATTTCCTTACTAACTATTACCGATCTTCTGTTAATGTTTCGCCATTAATTAGCACCCTTGTTTATGCCTAATGTTTCTTTTCCTGACACCTGTATTTCAACATTTCTTATTTCTGCTTAAAGGTATATACAACATTTCTTTAATCCATTCTTATTTTTACCATATAATTCATTCTACTTTCACACTGGTCATAGTAGCAGGAGGAGCCTGGTGGATGGTAACAGATGACTAAAGACATAATTACAGGCTATTTAATCACATCTGTTTTCCCACTTAACATTGTTTGTTCAAGTTACATGTAGTTAAAGAAATCAAAAGGAAAAT
Source organism: Gopherus evgoodei (assembly GCF_007399415.2). Classification (NCBI taxonomy): domain Eukaryota; kingdom Metazoa; phylum Chordata; order Testudines; family Testudinidae; genus Gopherus; species Gopherus evgoodei. The sequence goes on from NC_044325.1 coordinate 48,772,353, forward strand.
AATGGCAAAGACAGTAAAAAATTACTATTAGGTGGTTAAAACTCTAGAGTTTGTTATAATTACAGAAAACAGAGTTTACAGTGATTTTTAAAGGTATTAATTTATATTAGTGAGCTTCTATATACACACACACTCTGCAAGGCTGGTTGTTGCTGGTTATATAGTCCATGTCATTTAAATATCTATTTGTGTAGTAAAAGTGGCTGAATTTTTTTTTAAATCATAGCAAGATTAATATTGTTTGTATATTAAAGTTATTTGTATGTGCTCATCCAATATTATAATTATATGTCAAGTTAAGTAACTCTTTTCGTGGTTTGTGATTAACAACTAATCCTATAAATACACCTTCTATTAAATGGCAATCAGAATAGCAGAAACCAACTGAGAATCTCTGTATGCCACTCCATTCATTCTGGGATGCTATTTTCATCCCTTTATCCCTCCAGGTACAGTTCCAGCAGTCAGTCAATAATGTACCACTGCTTCACAATCAAATAGAGGGATAGAACTAAAAGATACATAACTGCCTATGAGCTGTCAAACACAATCCATATTGCATGTATAGTCAAACCAACTGTAGACATAGGCACTGCTGTATCTGTTTGCCACCCACATATTTTATAGTAAATGTAAAATGTATACCATGTACAGTAGGTAAAAATACATATACAGTATACACTTCAGCTTCTTATCAGTATAATGTAAGTAATTTACTATGTATTATATAGACATTATTAAATATTACTGTGCATGTTACAAAATAATCTGCATTGCTTTTTTTTAATATATAGTAAAAGTGGTCTAAAGTAACAAACCATACACCAGAAACAACTGATCAACCAAAAGGATTCCAATACTGATTGGGAGCACTGGGTACTACTACAATATGGATATTAGATAATAGTCCCATATTTTTATCTGTCAGAAAAAGAAGAAAGTTGAGGAAACTTAAGCTGTTTTTTTAAAAGCATGAAAAAGAGGCAATGAGGAGAATTTGATGAGCTCCCAAATTAAGCTTAAGTGGTCTTCATTAAAAAAGACATTTAAGAGTCTCAGAAAAGAGAAGGGGAACACAATGGACTTCAAATGTCCCAAGATATCCCAGCTCCAGTTGTGGTCTTGAGAGTGCCCACAAGCCAGTTAGACTTCCATGGAGAATGAGAAGATATAGTATGATTGCAGTAAGTGTAGAGGTTATTTTCCAAGAAACTCATGACACCTCTAACTGATGTCCTTAAATATCAAGTATCAGAGGGGTGGTCATGTTAGTCTGGATCTGTAAAAGCAGCAAAGAATCCTGTGGCACCTTATAGACTAACAGACGTTTTGGAGCATGAGCTTTCATGGGTGAATACCCACTTCGTCGGATGCATGTAGCGGAAATTTCCAGGGGCAGGTATCTATATGCATATGGATATATACATATATCCTGCCCCTGGAAATTTCCACTACATGCATCCGACGAAGTGGGTATTCACCCATGAAAGCTCATGCTCCAAAACGTCTGTTAGTCTATAAGGTGCCACAGGACTCTTTGCTGCTCTTAAATATCAACTCACTCTTCCCCAATCCCATCCCATCTATTCCCAGATCAAAACTGAATAATGGCTACTCGTCCTGCACTGCCATACTTTCATGCTGCAAGGCTCTGGATAAGAAGTCAGCTATGGACATCACAGTCATTTTCTGGTAATGTACACCTACAGATTGTAGCATTGCAATCTCAAGCAGCATGCAAGAAGCTATTTTGGGGCCACAGCAGTAGCTTTTCAGAAATATTCTCTCTTGGTTTATGGTCACTTTCTACCCAAAAAGAGTCTCATCCTTGTACATACTGGTCAAACTTTTCACATGCAAACATTATTTCAAGACATTCTGTAACAAGTCCTCTGTGGTTCCTCTCTCAGAGAATGGGAGAACCTGACCACGTTCAGTTATCTACACTGGGTGGTTCCAGAACAGGCCTCACTTCCTTACTATTTGCAAGGGGCCACTCTCACCCTGTGGCCCCAGAAAAGGAGGGAGAGAGGTGAGTTAACACTGCTGCCAACAACCCAGCGCCACCATAGTGGGTTTTGGGAAATTACTCTGGCTGGGCCACTGAGTCAGGTTCATTCCATCTGTCTTACCCTCGGAGTCCACTCCACTCTCCTCAGGGTTGGGGTGAAGGTCTCCTGGCTGGGAGTTCACTCCATAGCTCCATGAATGACTCCTACAATATGCTGCTTATGGTAATCCTGTGCTTTCCTACTCTGTCTATATTGCATCTTTGTCCACTAGTTGTCTCAGGGGTTTGCACACATCTGAGAAGATTGGAAGGAATTTTGTCAATTAGTTTACAAATCTTAATAGTCTCTCTAAACTGATTTAATATCTTTAAGTTTGGACATCTGCTATATTGCTTTTAAGATTTCAGGTTCAGGTCATAGCCCATCTATGTTACTGTTTTGTTCAGTTTTAGATTTATCTCTCTAGCTCTTTCAAGCACAGAGATGAGGCTATGGTCATGATCTGCCACAGTTTCCAACATGCTGTCTCTGTGTCCATACACCAGAAAGTCATCAGCTATGACACTGTCTCCAGTGACTCCTTTTAGTATGTCTTGCTGATGGCATTGATAGTTGTCTGCTGCAGGTTTGACCCCTCCACCCCACCTCAATATTCTTAGTTTCTGAATTCAGGTACCTGCAGGAACCAATTTACTCCTGACAACGTATCCAAAGCTGAAGCATAAAAAGTGAGAGCACCAAGACAATGAAACATTCAAGCTTTATTCCCTTGCTTCACATGTGCTGTTCTCTCTCATCAAGAGGTGAATATAGCTGGACCGTTTGGTAATAGTGACCATAATGTAATTAAATTGAATATCCCTGTGGCAGGAAAAGCACCACAGCGGCCCAACACTATAGCATTTAATTTCAGAAAGGGGAATTATAAAAAAATGAGGAGGTTAGTTAAACAGAAATTAAAGAGTACAGTACCAAAAGTAAAATATCTGCAAGCTGCATGGAAACTTTTTAAAGAATATTAATAGAGGCTCAACTTAAAAGTATACCCCAAATTAAAAAACATAGTAAGAGAACCAAGAAAGAGCCACTGTGGCTAAACAACAAAGTAAAAGAAGCAGTGACAGGCAAAAAGGCATCCTTTAAAAAGTAGACGTTAAATCCTAGTGAGGAAAATAGAAAGGAACATAAACACTGGCAAATGAAGTATAAAAATACAATTAGGAGGCCAAAATAGAATGTGAGGAACAATTACCCAAAGACTCAAAAAGTAATAGCAATTTTTTTTTTAAGTACATCAGAAGCAGAAAGCCTGTTAAACAACCAGTTGGGCCACTGGACAATCGAGGTGCTAAAGGAGCACTCAAGGACAATAAGGCAATTGCAGAAAAACTAAATGAATTCTTTGCATTGGTCTTCACAGCTGAGGATGTAAGGGAGATTCCCAAACCTGAGCCATTCTTTTTAGGTGACAGATTTAAGGAACTGTTCCAGATTGACGTATCATTAGAGGAGGTTGTGGAACAAACTGATAAATTAAACATCAACAAGTCATCAGGACCAGACGGTATTCACCTAAGAGTTCTGAAGAAACTCAAATGTGAAATTGCAGACTACTAACTGTAGTCTGTAACCTATCATTTAAATCAGCTTCTGTACCAGATGGCTAGAGGATAGTTAATGTGATGCCAATTTTTAAAAAGGGCTCCAGAGGTGATCCCAGCAATTTTAGGCCTCTAAACCTGACTTCAATTCCAGGCAAACTGGTTGAAACTATCATAAAGAACAATATTGTCAGACATATAGATGAACATAATTTGTTGAGGAAGCATCAACATGGTTTTAGTAAAGGGAAATCATGCCTCACCAATCTACTAGAATTCTTTGAGGGGATCAACTAGCATGTGGACCAAGGGGATCCAGTGGATATAGTGTACTTAGGTTTTCAGAAGGCCTTTGAAAAGGTCCCTCACCAAAGGCTCTTATGCAGAGTAAGCTGCCACAGGATAAGAGGGAAGATGGTCTTATGGATTGGTAACTGGTTAAAAGATTGGAAACAAGGGGTAGGTATAAATGGTCAGTTTTCAGAATGGAGAGAGGTAAATAGTGGTGTCCCCAGGGATCTGTTTTGGGACCAGTCCTCTTCAACATATTCATAAATGATCTGGAAAAAGGGGTAAATAGTGAAGTGGCAAAATTTGCAGATGATACAAAATTACTAGAGATAGTTAAGACCCAGGCAGACTGCAAAGAGCTAGAAAAGGATCTCTCAAAACTGGGTGACTGGGCAACAAAATGGCAGATTAAATGTAATGCTGATAAATGCAAAGTAATGCACATTGGAAAGCATAATTCCAATTATACATATAAAATGATGGGGTGTAAATTAGCTGTTACCACTCAAGAAAGAGATCTTGGAATCATTGTGGATAGTTCTTTGAAAACATCCACTCAATGTGCAGTGGCAATCAAAAAAAATGAACAGAATGCTTGGAATAATTAAGAAAGAGATAAATAATAGGACAGAAAATATCATGTTGCAGCTATATAAATCCATAGTATGCCCACATCTTGAATATTGTGCAGATGTGGTCTCCCCATCTCAAAAAATATATATTTGAAATTGGAAAAAGTTCAGAAAAGGGCAACAAAAATGATTAGGGGTATGGAACGGCTTCTGTATGAGGAGAGATTAATAAGACTGGGACTTTTCAGCTTGGAAAAGAGACAGCTAAGAGGAGATATGATTGAAGTCTATAAAATCATGACTGGTATAGAGAAAGTAGATAAGAAAGTCTTGTTTACTACTTCTCATAACACAAGAATTAGGGGTCACCAAATGAAATTGATAGGCAGCAGGTTTAAAACAAATAAAAAAAGTGTTTATTCACACAATGCACAGTCAACCTGTGGAACTCCTTGCCAGAAGATGTTGTGAAGGCCAAGACCATAATATTAATGGAGGATAGGTCCATCAATGGTTATTAGCAAGGATGGGCAGGGATGGTGTCCCTAGCCTCTGTTTTCTAGAAGCTGGGAATGAGCAACAGGGGATGGATCACTTGATGATTACCTGTTCTGTTCATTCCCTCTGGGGCACCTGGCACTGGCCACTGGCAAAAGACAGGATACTGGGCTTGATGGACATTTGGTCTGACCCAGTAGGGCCATTTTTATGTTTTTATGTTCACTTCGTGAAAGTCAAATTCTCTGAATAGCAAGCCAATCATACTGTAGCACCCCTCGTTGGGAAGCTATTTATCCTAACAAGACCCACTGAGTGACTAGAGTTCTACCAAGATTTAGAAACACTAGGCATTTACATAAGGTTAATACAGGCACAAATTAAACTAATGAACTCCAATTTACTGTGATTGAATATTCAAACACAATTGCATAAAGTATACAAACAAGTCACCATCACAAAAATATTGGATTTCAGATTTAGGCTAGTCAATCTTAGGAGACATTATTTACTCTTATCTTAGGAAATTAAGTTAGATATCGTTGACATAGATATTTTTGTGAAATTTACCTTTTTTAGATCAAATGATGAAATATTAACCTTTTAGGTTGCAGTTAAGTGCAAGATTTCAAGAGAGAAGAGTAAATGTTGGTTTGCTGTTTTATTTAATGTTATTTAAAACCATTGAAAAGATACATCATTGTGCCAAGCAGTGTTACTAAGCAATCAAAATCCAGCAGCACACAAGAATCGTTAAAGACAAAACATATAGATCATTATTTTTTTAAAGTATTTTACCCTTTTATGTGAAAAATGTTATCCAACAAGCTTGTTCCACCAAAAAAAAAGTCAAACCAGCAGAGCTGAATCCCTTCAAGAGATGAGATACTCTGAGTAAAACTGAGATGCTGATAATGAGCAGGAATAGGTTGGTATACTAGTTGGAGAGCTCACCTTTTGCCTTTGGATCTTGGATCTGATTTCTACCTGGGACTGTATGAAAAGAATTCAGTTATCTCCAGCTCCCTGTTAGTGTATGGATTTTCCACCCCATTCGTCTTCAGAAAAACAAGAATAAAAATGGAGAGAGACAGAAAAAACAGTTTAATGCCCTTAATTAATTACTGTAGATTGCTACTGTCTTTGGTTTGGTTCGCACTTTTTAAACTTTCTTCTCAGATTCCTGTAGGTAAAGTAATCAAATGAAACTTCCCAACTTTTGAGACACAAATATGTATCTGTTACACATGCAACAGCAGTAGACTCACAGACTTTAAGGTCAGAAGGGACCATCTTGATAATCTAGTCTGACCTCCTGCATGTTTCAGGCCACAGAACCTCACCCACCAATTCCTGAAATAGACCTCTAACCTCTGGCTGAGTTACTGAAATCCTCAAATCATGGATTAAAGACTTCAAGCTACAGAGAATTCACCATTTACATTAGTTTAAACCTGCAAGTGACCCATGCCCCATGCTGCAGAGGAAGGCGAAAAATCACCAGGGTCTCTGCTAATTTGACACGGGAGGAAATTCCTTCCCAATCCCAAATATAGTGATCAGTTAGATGCTGAGTATGTGGGCAAGACTGACCAGGCAGATACCTGGGAAATAATTATCTGAAATAACTCAGAGCCTTCCCCGTCTATTGTCCTGTCTCCAGCCATTGGGGATTTTTGCTAGTGGCAGTCGCCAATGGATCACATGCCATCGTAGGCAGTCCCATCATATCATCCCCTCCATAAACTTATCAAGCTCAGTCTTAAAGCCAGTTAGGTATTTTCGCCTCCACTATTCCCTATGGAAGGTGTGACGGGGCTCCCAGGATGCCACATGGAATGTGGGACCACTGAGCCCTCTCTGTCTCAGCAACCTAGGCTCCTTCTCACACTATAATGCTGTTAGCAAGTTACAACCTCTGGCAGGTAGTGCACTTACACAGACATCCACAGGCAGGGAAACATCCAGCTGAGTTATATGAATGTTTCTCCCGGCCCTTTATGAACCAACAATAGCTTTAGCCAATTCCCCCCAGCTCCTCAGCCTTGCACCCCAGACTGTACTATTTTGCCCTGGTCAGAAGCCTGACCAGTTAAGTTAATTACCCAGTCCACCCCTCCCTCGATGTGGAGAGGACACACTAGCCTTTGTAAACTGAGCTGAAATTTCCCAAACACTTCAACCAAAACACACTGTTTTAGGTAAAATATAAGATAGATTTTAAGTGATTATAAGTAGTAAGTGTAGTGATCAAAGTTATTTACCTAAGAAATAAAAGTAAATTCACAATCTGAGCTGCTCTTGTGCTGCTGGCTGACTGTTTGGCTGCCTTTATAGGTTCCCTAATGGGGGAAGCCCCTCCCCCTAATCAGGGCTCTGCTTCTCTCTCAACGCACTGCCCCCTACCAGCCTCTACAAACCTATGGGGTGGGGGGAGGAACACATCATACTGAAAAAACACACAACACCCACAAAAAATCACTCACTGCCCCACTCATTAAACATCTCGTGATACAGGAGGGCCAGGGAGCAGTGGGAGAGTGATAGAGGAAAAGTATATAAGCCACCGGTCGGCAACCTCTGGCATGCGGCTTGCCAGGGTCAGCACCCTGGCGGGCCAGGCCAGTTTGTTTACCTGCCACGTTGGTAGGTTTGACTGATCACTGCTCCCACTGGCCGCGGTTCGCTGTCCCAGGCCAATGGGGGTGGCGGGAAGCCACAGCCAGCACATCCCTCACCTGCGCCACTTCCCGCCGCCCCCATTGGCCTGAGATGGCAAATCATGGCCAGTGGGAGCCGCGGTCCACCGAACCTGCCAACGCAGCAGGTAAACAAACTGGTCCAGCCCACCAGGGTACTTACCCTGGCAAACTGTACGCCAGAGGTTGCCGCCCCGATATAAGCCCTAGGCTAATTAAGGCATGGTTCCCTGTAGACTAGGGAGGGTTGCTACAGGTTAATTGCAGCACCTGTGGTCAATTAAGGCCCTGTTAGCAACCTAATAAAACCCCCTGCTTCAGGCAGGCAGGGAAGAAGGGGGATGGAGAGAGGACTGGAGCTTGGAGGTGTGCTGTGAGGCTTGGAAGATCAGAAAACTGGAGTAAGGGAGACCCTGCCTCAGCAGGGGAGGGAGACTCCCTCCACCAGCGCTTAAGGACCAAAAGTATCCTACCCAAAGGCGAAGAGAGTAAGAACCTGCAGGGGTTGAGGGGGCAGGGGCTCAGAGTAAGGAGCAAACCCAGACCCCTCCCCCACTTCCCTCCTTCACCACCTTGCCGGGCCATTAGTGGGGCTCTTGGTGCCCCAAAAGTAGGGGCAAGGGGTGGAATCTTAGCCCCACACCAAGAAAAGTGCAGGACCCACCATACTATATTGGCGATCTTCTCACAATCTTATGCATGTTTTTCCTCGGTTTCTCAACATTGCTTCAAAGTGGTGCAAATTAAATATACATACGGCACTTAAAAAGATAACTGCAATTTTATTCAAAGTGCTTACAAATGCTTGATTCCTTATGACAGATTTAATTTCAATTTACTTTCTCCAGTAAAGTAGTTCATGATTCTTTATTTCTCTATGTCCTACGTTAAGAGTTCATCATCCTAATCTTCAGAAGTAGCCATAAGAAGGTATTTATTTATTTTTTTATTTAGTATCACTAAAGTTTGCTTTCACAGTGTTAGCTACATCAAAGCACCCACCTTAGGAACATACTGTACTTCCATTTAGTAAGTAAATGAATTGTTCTTCATTTGATATATCTACAGTTTTAAATGCAACAATTCCAACTCATAAAAACACCAAGTACTTTCCTGAAGATGGGAAAATATCTGAATATCCTAGCTTTGCTTTGTAAATCAATAGGCTTGTGCATTCATCCAGTTAATTAGAAAGGACTTTCCTAAAGAAAAAGCATCATCCGAGACCATTTTGTTTCTTTCCATACAGTAAACACAGTAGTCCCTACACACACAAACACAGCATAATAGCAATGTTGATATCTCAAGTGTAGACCAGAGGAAGACAATAATCCATTCTATAATAAAGATGTCTAATAAAGAACAAAAGAATGGGAAAAATACTGGAGAGAGCAGGGAGGCCAGGGACTGAATGAGCCTCGAGTCCGAACTAGCCTCTCAGCTCTAGAGGAGGTCCTTCCAGTTAAGGTTCAAAGCATATTATCAGAGCAGTGCACAGAAATGTTTGTGTGCTGTACCCTGTTCTGTGGCTTACTTCAGTCTTTGGGGCTGTCAGTCACAGGATTCTTGTAGGCAAAATTATTTAGTGATTGTAAAGTATTTCAAAATCCTCAGAACAGTAAAATGCAAAACTAAAAAAACACCCTAGTGGGATAGTGGAGTCGCTGGATGGGATAGAGCAGTAAAGAAGAAATCCAAGACAATTGCAATTTTCCAGTGTTGTGCATAAGTGTACAGGTGCTGTATTGCACCACATAATTTTTAAAATCAATGAATAAAAACCGTTTTTTTTCACCTAGAGAAGACACAGCAAAAATATCAAACCATTTGTGAAACTGAGAAAATAGAGACTCCATTAAAGACATTCCCATAGAAGAACACAGTAGGCCTTCTGTTTAACTGTTCACTGTTTAACGGCTTGCAAATTTTATAGCTACCAAGAAATTATGGATGAAGGAACTTAAAATTTTAATGGAATTATGTATTTCTTTGACTTCATTCTATTTTACCATATAAAGGAAATTTACCTCAAAATATCTAGGATATCAAAGGATTCTGGGGCTGATTTCTCCTCTCACATCAGTTTTACACCAGTGTAACTCTAGTTGCTTTGAGTAATTTTTGATTTACTCCAATGCAAGTAAAAGGAGAATCAAGGCCCCCTATCATTTCCTAATTACCGAGGATAGGTACATTTTGTGATCCATCCTCTCTTGGCCTGTAGCAGGTCCCTGGTATCTTAGATACTGTGAATAATTATTTTCTTTGGTATATATTATTAATATACTATATCCATGTCCCCAAGTCCTTTCTTTTCTAAAGAACATATATATAGATCTCTTGGTCACTCCTCATGTGTCATTTTCATTGTCCTTCTTCATATCTTCTCTAGCATTTCTACCTCTTTTCTAAAGTGGGGGTTTAACGGAGTCTCATTCAATTCTTCCTCCACATGGTGGAAGTTCCCAACCATGCCCAGTTATTTATACTGGGTGGCTCCAGCACAGGCCCCACTTCCTTACTACTTGAAAGGGGGCCCTGTCCCTAGTGGGCCTTCTTAAGTCTCTCCAGATGAGGGATCAAAAGGAAAGTCACAAATCCCAAATCTCTTCCTGGGGGCCCTCAAAGACGGGGTGAGGGGGGCGGGAAGAGTCCACAGTGCTGCCCATGATACAGCACCCACACAGTGGGTTTTGAAAAATCTCTCTCACTAGGCTTCTGAGTCAGGCTTACTCTGTCTGGCTTACTCTGGGATTTCACTGCACTCTCCGTAGGATCTAGGTGAATGTCTCCTCCATGGTTCAGGGGTCACTCCTGCAGTCTGCTGTTTAAAGTTCTCCTATTCCTTGATCCCCTCCACCCCATCTGAGCGCAGTGTCCTCCCTTTGAAAGGCACCTTCCGTATCATACATGATTGACAGGGCTAGAGGGGTAGAGTTAGCCATGCCCCCAGGGCCTATCTGGCACCTTCCTCATCTCTGTGAGGTTGATACTTCAGGCACAGATGCATCAATGTGGTTATAGTACCTCCTTAATTTTGTGGGAGTCCCCACATACTGCTAAAAATAAGTGACTTCACTTCACATGAGATTGATGCTGACTTCTAGGGAGCTGTCCTGCAATTATTCTGTTTATTCACTTTCCACAGATACATGTATGATTTTATATTTATTGGTACTGAATATTATTTTAATGCATAGGACCCACTGAGCAAATTTCTTGAGGTCAACATGCAGTTTGGTTCAATCCTCCTGTGTCTTCTAAGTAGGGTGACCAGACAGCAAGTGCGAAAAATCAGGATGGAGGTGAGGGGTAATAGGAGCCTATATAAGAAAAAGACCCCAAAAATTGGGACTGTCCCTATAAAATTGGGACATCTGGTCACCCTACTTCTAAGCCTTATAGTTGTTGCAATGTTGTTTTTAAATTTAACTTTTTTAGCTTATTATTAGCCTTCACATTTTTATTTTCTTTGCACTTAATTCACTATTTGTCAAAGATCGTATTTGCCAACTTAGATAGCCAATAACAGTTTAAAATTATGCTGTACATATATACATGCGTACACATTACACATTACTACAGCTCTCTCTCTCACACTCAATCTCCGCTGCCCCTTTTCATTTATAATCTACATTTCACTGTTAAATATGGTGCTTTTTAGATAATTCATGGTTACTTTGGATATGTCTATGCTGCAACCAGGAGCAAGGATCTCAGCCTGGGTATGCACCTTGCCCAAGCTCTGCTCAAGCTAGCATGCTAAAAATAAATGTGTGAACTTTGCAACAGGGGCAGTGGCTTGTGCTTGTCACCTGAATCCAAGCCTGCCCACCCCCCGGGGTGTCTAGCCCAAGCTGCCAGATAGATACTAACTAAAACATTATCTGTTACTGCTTGCTGTTAGTGTTTCTCTTTGTCTTCTCTGCGTGCAACATTCCAGCACTGGAGCCAACATATCTACTCAGTCATGGGCTGAGCATGTCAGCTTTAGGACCTAGATGCTAAGCTCTGGAATGTATATTCACAGACACAACGCTGGTCTCACAGTTAGTCTTTACGGTAATCTTCTGCCAGATCAATGTGGCTTTTATGACCACTATGAAATTATACACACTTGCTGAAAAGTGTCTTCTCCAGTTAAATGCAAATTTCTTCCATACCCAATCAACATTTTTCTCCACTATAGATTGGGTTTTTACATTAAAATCTAGTAGAAATCTCTTATGACATTCACAGCAATATTTGTTAATGGGAAACTGTTTCCTTTGTCTTCATCATGATGTTTTGCAGACATAAAATCTTTTATGTCAGGGCTAGTTCATTAAATATTTTGGACTCTCCTACGTCGCTTCCTTTGCAAATCATTTGCTGTGGCTTGTGGGCTTCCGGATTTATTGTTTCTTTCCAGATAAGCATACATTTTAACATTCAAATCTACTATTTTGGCAAAAAACTTTTTAAAACTGTTCCAATATGTGCAGTTTCATTGACAATGTAGTCCTAGAGCCCTGTATGTCTGCTTGCCTTTATTAACCTGATATGCTTTGTTGTTGTTGTTGTTATATGCTCTCTCTCTTCTGTCTTCTTCCTGTTTCCCTAGCTAGAAGATATAACTAAGCTAGTTACTGAGAGAGTATCATTTATTTCTGTTCTTTAAGCAGACTGCAGCAGAGCCAGGAGATAATGGACACCTCATTTATTCAGGCTTTGAATGATCATATTTAATTCCCAGTGACAGCTGTCTTCACCACATTAGCATTGCAAATCAGCTCGGTTTTGTAATAGCCTTCTATTGAACATGATTCAATTATGTGTGGTCCATAGTGAGGCCGAATACGGTCTTAGTATCTATAGCAATATTTCTGCAAGCTGCTGCTCTTTACACTGCTCACATTTAAGCTGTCTGTTTACCACAATGATTTCCTTGAACTATACTGAACTCTGTGCACTTGGAAGCTAAATAAGGAAGAATGAATATAATTTGTAAAAGCAGTTATCTGTGCAGACATATTACATACCTCGTGTTCTTTACATATGCATGGAGCCAGGAAACACTTGTCAAAATAATTGTCTGTTTTTATATTATAAATGTTTAAAGTATAAAGTCATTAAAGCAGATTTAAATGATTATACAGTGTTAAATGGTACCAAGTACTGAGGCTCAATGCTGGTTTAAAGACCTATCGTGATGACATATCACAGAAGTGTTTTCCTGAGTTAATCTAACTAAAATTAGTGACATTTTCCTGTAAAGAGTTGAAGAGCAGCATAATGTTTGTGAATTGAGGTAGAAGAACATAAGACTGGTAAAAATATATTTTTTAAATATTTCAGATTTCCTATTAATTTGCTGTGTAAATTATCCTGTGTACAGTATATTCCAGGCCTCCCGTGTTTTGGAAAGGTATGTGCAAATTAAATTTCATGCTAGCTTACCCAAGGCCATGGGCATCTTATTATGTTTTATAGTGTTCATAATACTACCATGCTCTAATAATAACAATTCAGTAACACAGTAACGTAACAATTGTCTTTTAAATTCTGGATCCATGTCTCATGTAGCTTGTCCTCGCCTCAAAATCAAGCAGCTGCCACAACAAGCCAGTTTCCCTCTCTATCGGTTCTAACTAAGAGACAGTCTTCACCCTGGGGGAGATCTTCCGACCACTCCCACTGCTTTATGCCAGGCATCAGAGCTGGAGCAGCGTAAACGGGTTTGAATGGCCCCAGATCTAGGCAGGGGGGAATTCCCCCAGTGAAGGAACTGAAGTAACAGTCATAACCTTCCAAAGACCCCTTTGCAAGTCCTGGCATGGGGGTGTGCCAAGGCCAGAGCCTTGATTTAGTTGGGGACTGCCTGCTTTGAACAGGGGGTTGGACTAGATGACTTCCTGAGGTCCCTTCCAACCCTGATATTCTATGATTCTATGATAGGGCAGCAGCACATAGCACTGAGGAGATTCTGAGCAGTGCTGAGGCACATAGGGCAGCCAAGGGCTGTTGCTGTAACTGGGAAAACCCTTCAGGGAGCCATTTTAGCTCTTCCTCTCCCATGGCTGTGAATTTTGTGCTGCACCTCTCTTAGGGTACATTTTCAACTACAAATAAAGGTGTGCTAGGCATACCTGCACTAAGCATTAATCTCACTGGCATGGGTAACAGTGATCATGAGAATGTGATGGCGCAGGCTTCCACAAGGGCTAGCTACCCCAATACAAGCCTTCCAAGGAAACTGAATCTGTACTGAGTTGCTGGCCTGTGTTAGCATGTCTTGACTGCTACCTTTAGCCACACTAGCTAAAGTGCAATCATGCTTTCATTTGTGGTATAAACATACCTTTAGAGAGACAGCACAAAATTACTCCTTCTTTAGGTATTTATTAGGTCGCTCATAACCATGGTATCTAAGCATCCAACCCTTGAAGTATTGCTTCAGACACTAAAACTGTATCATGCCTCACTATGGATCACACGCAATGCTCTCCTTTCCACTCCCTACATCATGGTGATCATCTGATCTGATGTGTGTCCCACAGGCTGGCATAAATGACCACGATGTACTATAGGATGTTATATCAAACCCAGATTTGGAACCCAGATAGTACCTTGAATTATTTAGAGAACCTCTCTAGATAATGATGGACTCTTCTATCTTTAGACTATTCCTCTTGCTTCTCTTTCCACAGTGTTATAATGTGGAGTATAGACAATTGCCCTCTCTGAATGAAAGGTAGAGTATAAGCAGAAGTTTGAGAGCTTGGTGAGATTTGGTGACCCAGAATAGCTGAGGGTAGAGCATGTTTATGAAGACTCTTGAGTTCTGATGTGTTTTTTGTTTTGCTCTTAATTTTCTTTTTTCATCAAAAAGTCACTTAAGTCTCTCTTCAGTAACCTCTAATTGAAACACCTAATAAGACCCAGATTTTCAAAAGTGATCAGCACCCAACTGCTGCTGTTGTGGAACTTATGACAATTTCTTGAAGGTTTGATGGTCAATATGCTGAGCTCTTTTGAAAATCTGGCCAACAGCATGTTAGTTTGGCTGAGTTTTTTGCTGCAGTAGCCCTGAGGGTGGGTGTAGAATTAGTTCTTCTTTGATGCCTCTGTCCTTTCCTGACCACATATTTTTAAAAACCTGTTTTAGTTTGTCCCTTATCAAACCTATGTTTACAGCCTTGTCCTTGCTCCCATATTTCCTGCGTTACATCCCCTTCTGTTTTCTTTGCTATTCTCTTTGAGATGGGTAGATTTAATAATGATGCCTTTCTTGTGTTTTATAATGTTTTTATTGAATTACTGTACTCAGAGGGCATGTTACAAATTAAATTATTACCAATATATCACTTAAATATAGGATTCCTTGTATTTTTCAGTTAAGGGCTTTCTTTTTTTTTTAAATGGCTGCAGTGTTTGCATGCATAAAATTGCAAATTCACCTATTTGGGAAGCAAACTTACATTGATAGAAGCAACTTGACTAGATGAAGACATCGCTTGAGTTGCACACCAGTGATGAACTGGGAAATACCTGTATTGATTTTTTTACCAGTACAGTGAATGCCTCTATTTTTATTTATGATTGGTTATTTTTTATGGACTTAGATCAAAAGGAGTTGTTAAAGAAACGGAGCAGGAAAGGTAAAACAATAGCCTAAATAAGCAGTATCCCAGTAAACACTCAAATGCAACAGCCAGGTTTATGGCCAAGAAGAGGTAACTCCTCAGCTCAACCCTGGTGACATAGCTGTTCTGCCAAGGCTCGGAAGAGAGAGATCAAAGGGAACACTAAGTCATTACATGACCCTGGGCTGAGAAAGGGAGGACGTTTGAGAGAGCTGAGGGATGCTGCCCTGGAACAGCCAGCCAAGCCAACTAGTCTGGGCTAGTGCTGTGATCTGTTTGCACAGAGTCAGTTGCAGGACTGGGGCCTCAGTGGCTAAACTGTGGCCAATGAAAAATCTAGCTATAACTTTTAAAAAAATATATATATATATGATTTCTAAATATATCATCATCAAAAGTATACTGGAGTTGAAAATATGCCCTGCCCAGACTATGTGCTGAGAATAGGAATGGGTTTCATGTCCAATGTGCATATAAGCTGGATGGTAATGTACAGCTGCAACTTGAACCTCCCTGCTGATTAAAAATAGTCTATAAAGAAAGTAGAATACTTGATAATGGAATAAACTAGTCTGAGGAATATATTATCTGGCACTTTAGAGTCAGATGCTTTAAACTCCTCACTGACAATCAGATGATTTTTTAAAATGATAGAAGAGAGTTGTTCAGGTATTTTTCATGTATTTTTTTCTTATTTTTCATAATAAAAAGTTATATCCATTACACTAGTTCAGTATAGTAAGATTTTGCTCATGAGTGATGAGCAATGGAAGTAGAAGGAATAATAGAAAGAGTATGATTCACATGGTTTGGTGGGAAACCAACAGAAATATATGGCTTTAACAAACAGATATAGCAGGTAGGGAGAAGAGAAAACAAGGTGGGTCTTCCAACCTAGACAATAACCCTTAATCAACTTCTTCTGTTTAAAGAAGGGAGGAGAACAGTGTAAAAATTTGCTAAAATGTGAATTTTGAACCTGTTAAATAAACAAGTCTACTATGGCATACATTAAGACAGACGTGTGTGTGTGTGTGCGTGTGTGTGTGTGTGTGTGAGAGAGAGAGAGAGAGAGAGAGAGAGACACTCTATCTCTAATATGCATATAAATCTAATATGCATATAAATCTATTTTGGTGTATAAAAGTTAGCAAATAAAACATCTATATTTTAACAAGGTTTCGACTAGTGTATACTCTCACAGTATGGCATTACAAATATAATCAGACTAGGCAATACCTTTGATATGTGTTCTCAGATTAAATTCATGAATACTATTCTTTCTACAAAACACTTATTTCAATATACATAAAATATTTTTCACATAAAAAGCACTATTAATCGCCCACAGGGAAGAGATTGCTATGTAAAATTGTGCATGTTTACAGTCAATTAATAAGGGAAACTAGAAAATTTGTTCCTATATTGCTTTATGTAATGGATACTAATGAAAACTTATGTCATGTGTAATTTGATTTAATTACAGTAATTTATAGCATTTGGTCTGGTAATTGTGAAAAGGTCAGGACTGGAGTTCATGAAATATGAATCACTTCTACATCGTGTTTCAATATTTAGCATCCCACACCCCCCAGAGATACCATTAATACACAAAAACTAAATTGTGAAACAATTGAAGTTGCTAGTGCTACATGCATACCATACCTGACACAATAAACACAAAAGCAAGGAAATGAAAAGTTAAGATACCTAACATCCTCTTACTCTTCCACCCTCAGACATATCCTTTCCTGCTACCACAACCTTAAGTCTGATGCCTTTGTATCTACACTGCAATTTGGTAAAGAATATGTTGGAAGGCGGGTACGTCTACACTGCAGCTGGAACAGTGTTTCCCAGTGCAGCTAGACAGACATGCACAAGCTCTGCCGGAGCCAGCACACTAAAAATAGCAATGTAACCGGGGACAGCATAGGCCACAGCTCAGGCTATCTGAACAAATACATAACTGTAACCCACACACCTTCTGGGTGTGGTGTTCTGTCCTATCTTGTGGCAATGAGACCACTTAAAGAGAGAGTTAAAATGAGCCTGCTTTTAGCTCATGCTGTAGAGCACAGGTGGGCAAACTACAGCCCGTGGGCTGGATCCGGCCCCTCAGGGCTTTGGATCTGGCCCCCAGGATTGCCACCCCCATGATACCGTGGGCCCCTCGTCACTCCCAGAAGTGGCCAGTACCATGTCCCTGCGGCACCTGGGGGAGGGGGATAGAGGGCTCCTCGCACTGCCCTGTACCTCCCCCAAAGCTCCCATTGGCCAGGAACGAGGAACCACGGCAAATGGGAGCTTCAGGGAAGGTACCCACAGGTGAGAGCAGCATGCAGAGCCCTCTGCACCCCCCAGCGGCCTCAGGGACATGGTGCTGGCCATTTCCTGGAGCAGTGCAGGGCCGGAGCCGGGGCAGGCAGGGAGTCTGCCCCGGCCCCGGTGCATGCTGCTGCCACCCCGGAGCCGCTCCAGGTAAGCGGCACCGGGCCAGAGCCCGCACCTTGAACTCCTCCTGCACCCCACACTCCAACACCCTGCCCTGAGCCCCCTCCCACACCCTGCACCCCAATCCCTTTCCCCAAACCCCCTCCCACACTCTGAACCCCTCCTGCTCCCCAACCCCCTGCCGCACTCCACACCCCTCCCTGCACCACTGCCCTGAGCCCCCTCCTTCACCCTAACTCCCTTCGCTGAGCCCTCTTGTACACCACTCACCCCTCCTCTGCCCGAACCCTTTGCACTGAGCCCCTTCCTGCACACCGCACCCCCTCTCACACCCCACACTCCCTCCAGCACCCCATCCCCTGACCCAGCCCTACATTCATGGCCCTGCATGCAATTTCCCCACCCTCATGTGGCTCTTGGGCCAAAAAGTTTGCCCACCCCT
Source organism: Gopherus evgoodei (assembly GCF_007399415.2). Classification (NCBI taxonomy): domain Eukaryota; kingdom Metazoa; phylum Chordata; order Testudines; family Testudinidae; genus Gopherus; species Gopherus evgoodei. The sequence goes on from NC_044325.1 coordinate 48,790,547, forward strand.
GCTGTAGAGGCTGCACTAAGCTCCAAAGGTCCCCAGTTTGATCCTGCCCATTGACAACAAGTGTCTGCCAGCATGACATAACCACAAGGTCTGGGTGGGCCTGTCCTCAGGCAGTTAACATGAGCTGCCACCCATGCTTCTCCTGGCTCCACTGCTATTTTTAGCATGTTACCTCAAGCACAGCTTACGTGTGTCCATCTAGCCACCATGGGATGCACATTACCAACTGCAGTATAGACGTACTCTTAAAGATGCCAGCCTTCCAACAAACTACTCCCTCAAAACACACCAAACTAGTCCTCCGCTCTCCCTTCTGCACACTCCATTCACCACACTTTTCTCGCCCCACATTGTTAAATACTAAACTATCTCCTCAGCTAACATGCCTCCATCTACATCTGCCACTGTACTGGGACTCACTAAATTGCTTGAACTGACTTGCTGCTATGGGTTTCACACCCACTTGTTTGCCCTTTATGTGATCATGACCTCAGACTTTTTCTGATTCATCTTCCATCTTTTATATCTCGTGAAACATGCTGACAGTGTTTGATTGAAATACTCCACCGGTTTAGCCAGTGATGATCCAGCTGGGGAATATTATGTAGATTCTGATGACTCACTAAGGAAAGCAGCTTTTTATCTCACATGCATATGAGAGATGGGAGAGCCACACAAGAGAATGAGGATCCAGGTTGTTGGCTGTGCAGATTTGAGATGGAGCAGATGACTGCAAAGAGACAGTTTGAGATTAACTTTGCTGTTTTATTAATTTCTTGGTCAAGCACCAGAAAAGGAGTGAACAGGTGGATTTTAAATAGAATCGACTCAAGTCTGGGAGTAGGTTGGGAAAGACCCCCAGCTTATCCTTTCTATTTCATGCCCTTTTTTATGTCACACAACTAACTCTTCCTCAGTAGTACAAGGTCATTTGCCTTGCTGAACTATCACTTTATATCTATCGTGATGATAAACAAAAGCAAAGTCAACAACAAAGCCCTCCTGCAATCTTACATTCACTTCACTGCTTCCAACAGACCAGTCTCCTGAAATGAGGCAGTCTCTCTCTGCACCATGACTCTGTTGAACCCCACGCCACTTCAAAATATTTTTTAAAAAAATCTAAGCACTTTGCTGTAGACATACTCCACTCCAATGAAATGTCATTACTAAAATACATCTCTTCTTAACTAGCATAGGTAATAAGGGCAATGGATTCACTTAGCATCAAAGAATTAACTGCATTTGAAAGTAACAAGTGATTTGCCAGTTTTGTAGTTTACTGGGAAGGATTCTTGATATAATTCAGCATTAGATTTCAGGATTTTTCTATATCCCTAGTAACATTATCATGTTAAATCCTAAATTGTAATGAAGCATCTTTTGTAAAATGAGTCTGGAAGTATTAGAGCCATTACATTATTACAATTTATTATGTAAAAAAACCCAAAGCAAACAAAAAACAAAACCACCCACCTCCTCATAACCCATACAATAAAAGAACAGGCGGCTGGTTTATGATTCTCAAGTTCTCCATTTATTACGTTAGTTAAATCAATCTTTTTGAAGTTCTGACCAATAAAGCTAGAACATATTGGGCTAAGCTATCAAATAACTGTTTTCTTAATGTTAAATTATAACAATTAATCATTTCTCTATATATATTTCTTTTATATTTTATATAAAATATAAAAATATGCATTTTATTCTGATTTGCATGGTCCCTTTCCAAATCTCAAATGAATGTGAAACATTATAAAATTCTAGCTTAAGGGAATAATAATGCTGTGCAATTTTTTTCTGGAATCGGGGGCGGCTCTATGTTTTTGCCTGCAGGAGGTCTGCTGGTCACGCAGATTCGGCATTGTTTCTACTGGTGATCTGCCAGTCTCGTGCCTTTGGCATACCCACTGCCAAAGCCAAGGGACTGGTGGACCTCCCACAGGCATGCCAACAAAGGCTGCCTGACTGCTGCCCTCACAGCCGCCCCCTAAGGCTGCGCTGGTGCCTGGAGCCACCCCTGTCTGGAATACAATTGATTTTCCTTCATATTCCTTTAATTAATATTAACTTTCTTCATTTGAAATTTGGCAATTCACTATCGGCAATTTTTAAAAGGCCTTTAGGGGTACTCCAGATAAAATGAAGCGAAGCCATTCTGATTTCAAAGAGAAAGTTCCCTGGTCTCTTTGTGTACAGGGGAGTCACATTACCAAGATTCCACTATGGAAAGCAGATGTCCTTCACTTTCTGACATTTTTTCTGCTTGCTTTAAAATTAATAGGGGACAACCTAAAAGAAAGTGAAAAACATTTCTGGAAGGAAACTGAAAAATAAAGGAGAAATAAAATAATTCAGCAAGAACAAAAATAGAAAAACATATAGCCAATCTATCATATACCAATATAGCTAAGAGAGATGCAGTATAAAGTACTGTACTTTCAGTGTAGTGCTACAATTCTGTGGTTTCCTAGAACTGGATAGTTGTCAGTTAGCTAACTATCATGACTATTTAGAACTTCACAACAATAGTTGTGATATAAACTTAGAACCTAATATTCCAAAAGCTAAAGAAGAAATACATAATCAACATTGTGTCATAAGCCTTATACTGCTGACAATCATTTTGTATATTTTTTTTAAGTTCAGAGGGGACAATTGTGATCATCCCATCTGACCACTTGTATTACACATTCCGTAGAATTTTACAGATAATTCTGCATTGTCTAATATGTAGTTGAACTAGAGCATGTCTTTTAGAAAGACATCCAGTTTTGATTTAAGAGAGTCAAGTGGAGAATTCACCCACATCTTTTGGTTAGTTATTCTCACTGTCAAAAACGTGCACCTTCTAGCTTCAACTTCCAGCCCCTGGATCTTGTTAGGCCTTTGTCCATTAGGTAAGAGAGTTTTCTGCTATCAGATATCTCCTCCCCATGTGGGTACTTCCAGGCTGTGAGCAAACCATCTCTAACCTTCCCTTGAGAAGTTCTGAGTCTATCTAGTAAAGGGCAGCAATGATATACATACAGACATACACACGGGCTCTTTACAAAATTTGTTAAGATGTAAAATACACTGCATTCTACGAATGAAGCCATATCATCAAAGTCTAGAAGTTAAAGATGGCTATGTTAACATCAAGGGGGAACTGAAATGCTCACTTCACAATTCTGTTTTATAGCTGAGCATCTTGCATTACCACAGGAAATCAGTATTTGAGTCACAAGCTCCCATAACACTAATTTCAGAAAAAATGCCTTCCTATTACACAATAGTATTTTAATATTTTCTTTTTATCAAACATACCAGAAGATTTACTTCCAGAAAGGTATTTAAAGTATGAAGTGTCTCAATACTGTATATGTGTAATATTAGTTTTATACTACAGTTTACATTAGAATTATTCAACACACATGCTAAGACTTTGACTAATAGAAAAAAAAAATTACATGAGCTATTCCCTCCATCCATTCTTCTCCATACCTCACTCTCCATTTAAGGGTGAACTTATGCATACAGAAATAATGAATCATTCCCAAATTGAAAACCAAGGATGTCGTCATATTGAAAGTAGGTCCTCACCAGGAGAGAGGTTCATAGTACAACTTACATGTTTCTGAATGGAAGCACTACAAGTGGATTAGCACCACTGCGGGTTATTGCACTAGTTCCTATTAATCACAAACAATTATGACAGCTTCAAGAAAATTTAACTAACAACTTGTGAGCAGATTCTAGGTGTGTCCCTATGCACACTTTTGCAATCCAAAAATGAATCAAGAGATTATAGATAATATTGATCCATAAAGAAACCCACAGAACTTGGATTCATCTTTCACAGTAGCATATCAGGAATAGCTTTATCAATCAGTGGAGTTACACTAGTGTAAGACTATGAGAAAAGAATCAGGCCCATAATATTTGAAACTGAACGCTTAAATAACTTCTGAATAGTCAGGTGCATATGTATAAACTGCATTAGATAAGCTTTTACTTGTGAAACATGCATGTGTATAAAGCAGATGATCCAGTCAAACAGTGACCTTGCCTGTATTATGGTGATAGCTAATTTTTCCAAAAAAATACTTTTCTCTGTTAGTTTCTTCTCCATCTCTAATTGCTGCAGTTACCACAGGGATATTATGTAATTGTGAATGGGAAGGCAGGTAGTCCATGAAACAATCTCTGGGTTAAGATAAAACCTGTATGAAGAAATGAGTTTTGCAATGTACCTTAAACAATATTAGTTGTCACACCGGAATGTGGAGAGACAGAAGTGGCTGTCACTGACTTTGCTGGGTTCTAGCACAATTAAGGCTTTAAAGGCAAGGATCAGAATCTTGAACTGGACCCAGAATTAGCAGTCAGTGTGTGTTCATGCCAGTCTGCCCTATCTAAAAGGCAGGACTGTGTTTTGAAACAGATGATGTTTGAGTGGCCTTCAGCATCAGCCCCAAGGAGAAAGTACTGCCATGATCTAGCTTTGAGATGCCAAAGCATGGATCACCATAGCTATATCCACATTGGAGAGGAAATGCAGCAGTTTCTTGGCTCACCAAAGGTAGAAAATCATTTCTGATCCACCCCATCCCCACTTCTTGAGAGTCCAGGAGCAAGAATTAATAAGACAGCAAAGCCACATTAGATGAAAGAGAGGTTACAGCTCCTGCCAGTTGTTTGAAACACTTCCCCCTCTGTCAGTCATGATCATCTCCATTTGACTTGGAATGAGGTTGAGCCATCATCTCTATATCACTGCTAACAAACACATAAAGTGCGGCACACCTGCTTTGCTCAGAGGGTGCATCACACTGTATGTGTTTTCTAGGAGGGATGTAAAGATGAATGTTAACAGCATACTGATGGCGCTACCGTGCAAACCCATCTCCCCTAATTAATTCACGTATGTTTTAAACAACAGAATCAACAAGACTGAGCTCTGACAGACTCTGTGAGAAAGAACATTTGAGAAAGAACTGCTACTGCTTCTTCCCAGCTCCTCTTTTTTGAGTTCTCTTTTCTCTAAACAGTAGACACCATATACTTAATATCTTTTTAGATTAACTCTTTTTACTTTAATGTTGGTACTATATACAGAAAGGTACTCATGTTAATATGCAGTTTTTACTACAGTAGGCCCTCAGTTATGAACACCAGAGTTAAAAACTGACCAGTCAACCACACGCTTCATTTGGAATCAGAAGTACGCAAGCAGGCAGCAGCAGAGACAAAAATATTAAACACAAATGCAGTACAGTACTGTGTTAAATGTAAACTACTAAAAAAATAAAGGGAAAACAGCATTTTTCTTTTGAATAGTGAAGTTTCAAAGCTGTATTAAGTCACTGTTCAGCTGTAAACTTTTGAAAGAACCATAACATTTTCTTCAGAGTAAGAAACACTTCAGGGTTACAAACAACTTCCATTCCCAAGGTATTTATAACTGAGATTTTACTGTATATTTATAGTGTACCACAAAATAAAGTTTGATAAATATGCAAGGAGCAGATCTATGGGTTAAGATGTCATTTTTACATGGGCACTCTCAAAAAATGTCAGCCACATCTGCTCATTTTATTGGCAAAAAATAAATTGTTACTTCTTTTTATTCATTTTCCTGCAGCAGAACTGATGCAACTAAGAAACTGAACAGATTTTGTTCTAGCTTGCAGTTTGTACATTGTTAAGAACATTGTAAATGAAATGCAATTTCAGAATATTTACTTGGTGTGTACACCTTACCTACAACACAACTCAGTTGGGTCAAGGTTGCTGGTGACACAGTGCAATCCAGAAAAACTACAGATCTTGAACTTTCAGGGTTCAAGATGAGAGCTAGCAGTTAGAAAAGAAAACATCTTTTCATGTGTAAAGCTAGCAGCAAATATGTCCAACTGCAGGTGATGGGACACTAGATGGGAAGGGCTCCGAGTTACTACAGAGAATACTTTTACAGATGTCTGGCCACTGGGTCTTGCTCACATACTCCCTTGATCTTCTTATAAACAAACTAGGGAAATATAACCTAGATGGAGCTGCTATAAGGTGGGTTGGAAAATCATTCCCAGAGAATAGTTATCAGTGGTTCACAGTCAAGCTGAAAGGGCATATTGAGTGGGGTTCCGCAGGAATCCTTTCTGGGTCCAGTTCTGTCAATATCTTAATCAGTATTTAGATTATGACATAAAAGTACACTTATAAAAGTTTGTAGATGATACCAACCGGGGAGGTGCTTTGAAGGATAGGATTACAATTCAAACTGATCCGGACAAACTGGAGAAATGGTCTGAAGTAATAGGATGAAATTTAATAAGGACAAATGCAAAGTACTTCACTTAGGAAAGAACAATCCGTTGGACACATACAAAATGGGAAATGATGCCTAGGAAGGAGTACTGTGGAAAGGGATCTGGGGGTCATAACAGATCACGAGCTAAATATGAGTGAACATTGTAACACAGTAATTTTTCCCCTCTACTCCGAGCTGATTAGGCCTCAGCTGGAGTATTATATCCTATTCTGGGCATCACATTTCGGGAAAGATGTGCACAAATTGGAGAAAGTCCAGAAAAGAGCAACAAAAATTATTAAAGAGCTAGAAAACATGACCTATGAGGGAAAATTGAAAACATTTGTTTAGTCTGGAAATGAGAAGACTGAGAAGGGACATGATAACAGTTTTCAAGTACATCAAAGGTTGTTACAAGGAGGAGTGAGAAAAATTGTTCTCCTTAATCTCTGAGGATAGGACAAGAAGCAATTGGTTTAAATCGCAGCAAGGGCAGTTTAGGTTGGACATTAGGAAAAACTTCCTAACTGCCAGGGTGGGTAAGCACTGGAATAAATTGCCTAGGGAGATTGTGGAATCTGCATCATTGGATATTTTTAAGAGCAGGTTAGACAAACACCTGTCAGGAATGGTCTAGCGAGTGCAAGAGACTGGACTAGATGACCTCTCAAGGTCCCTTCCAGTTCTATGATTCTATGATTTTATGTTCAGAGTCTAACTGATCACCATATTTGGAATAAGAAAGGAATTTCCCCCAGGTCAGATTGGCAGAGACCTTTCCTCTGCATCATAGGGTACGGGTCACTTTCAGGTTTAAACTAGTATAAATGGTGGGTGTTCTCTATAACTTGAAGTCTTTAAATCAAGATTTGAGGACTTCAGTAACTCAGCCAGAGGTTAGGGGTCTGTTACAGGAGTGGTTGGGTGAGTTTCTGTGGCCTGCAATGTGCAGTAATAGATGATCGTGATGGTCCCTTCTGGCCTTAAAGTCTATAAGCCTGTAATACCAATCTTGAATTTATTGAAACAAACAAAAATCCACACAATTATATTTCTAGAATCTGAGTAAAAATAATACTGTTTAGAACTTAAATAGCAATTTTCAACCATAAAGTCAAAGTAATTTACAAAGGAAGACTGTATTCTCATTTAGTATTCCCATTTTACAGATGGAGAAGGTGAAGCATATATAAATTAAATGATTTGCCCCAAAATACACATCTTAAAGACAGTGCTGGGACTAGAACTAAGTATTCTGATTCACAGCCTAGTGCCTGATCTACCAGGCTACATTTAGAGTTAAACTTGTGTAATCATTAGAAAACATATTGTATGAAACAATCCTGCACTGGCAGGGTGTGGACTAAATGACCTAATAAGAATTTTCCATTTTGGATAATTACATTAGCAACTACAAGTTCGGATTTCCATTTCCATTCTGACTTCAGACCACTGTCCCACAAGTTCAAAGTTATTGATTCTGTTTGCTATCTATCATTTGCCATATGCAGCACAGAACATATTTACAAACTATGGTTTATTTATCCCAGCACTGCATTAAATGGTGCAACTGTACACAGAACAGAGTTTGAAAAGAGTTGGTATGGCTCCATGGTATTGATATGAGCACCAAAGAGGACATGAACAACCAGGAGGTGTGTGGGTTACAGCTGCAGTAACAGATGCCCAACAAAGGTGTCTGTTAGGGATCCCCTGACTGGGGAGTACTCTGGCAGGAGAGCCATTGATGGTATGCCTACACTGCAGTTAAAAACCCGCAGCTGACCGGTGCCAACTGACGCAAGCTCTATGACCCTGTAAGGTGAGAGGGTCCCAGAGCTTGGGATGCAGCACCAGGCCGAACATCAACACTGCAATTAAACAGTTGCTTAGCCTGAGCCCCATGAGCCTGACTCAGCTACCACAGGTATCTATGGGTATGTCTACACAGCAATTAAAAACCCTCTGCTGTGAGGTACAGAGAATACAGCAGAAAAAGGCACAAAAGAAGAACAGAGGTAAACCTTTCACTGAGGAGTGGAGTAAGGGAGATGAATCCCCCATGGCTTGAGAGAAACATAAAGTTCCTATCAAGTCATCAGAGAATCTGAGGTGCATAAGCTAGGGCAGAAACCTGATGCTGAGGAGTGAGGAAGAGAAGAAAATGAACCCTACTCAGTGACTGAGATAAATTCCTGTTGGAATTTTTAAAAAGTTCACTATTTGATGTAACATTACAAGTGGATGAGCTCCTGGGCTGCTATTCTTTAGCTAGCTGACAGCTAAGAGACCACATTTCTAGAATGCCACACTTTCCCAGAGACATCATTTATGCCAGTAAAAGGCACCCAGACTACCCTCTGCTTTATTAGGAAGAGGGTAACAATCTGTTTTCAAATGAAAAGAAAGAATAGTAGGAAAATAAATGTTTATTCGCAATCCTTCTGCAATGTGCATTCCCAGCAACATAATAATATCTTATTAAAAATGTTAATACTCTCCAATTATATAGCACTGTTCATGAAGATCTTAAAGCACTGGTTATTTTTTTCAGAAAATATGCAACAGATAAACAATATATGCTCATTTTAAAAATGGAACCAGCCAGAGAGAGATTAAATGATTTTCCCTCTGTTGCCTCCCATGGTGAGTCAGTGAGAGCCAGGAACAGCACATAGGATTTGGCCTATTCTTCTAAATTGAACATGCAGACATGTGTCTTGAAAATTTTAAGTTACAGATCACAGTATTAAATTAACTTCAAAGATATCCAGAATGAAATATTCACAACCAACCTTTTGCATTTTCTCTAGTTGCTCTCTTGTTTCCTAAGGCTTTCATCCTGCCTCAGAGTCTTACTCTTTTGACTAGACAATTCTTAGTTAGAGATCAATTCACCACACAATTGGTCCAGTTCTGAACATGTAGCATCTAATTCTTCCACCACAAAGAAGGGGAAAAAATCCCTTCTAACCTTTAGCAAGCTTCCAAGGAGCATGTTCTGGACAGATTATTATTATTTTGGTTCAGATTGGGCCTTGACAGGAAAAAGGTTCATCACTGTAGTATTAGCTTTACCTACCAGTCAAGGACAACATTCACATTCTCTCTGACCACACTGCTTTTTGTGCTCACAGAAATCATGCATTTAGTGGGGGTTGCCCTTCAAATGAATGGAAGACTCAGCTTTCACAAGGAAATAAAGGATGACATTTACCTGGATTACAGTTCTGCTCATATGATTTTACAACACAAAGATATTGAAAAATGCTGAATGATTTCTTACAGTGGTTCTGGTTCTCACTTTACTTAAGAAAAGCTGTAAAGAAATGGAACTGATGTCCTTAATCAAGGTATGGAGACATACCCCCATGCTTATCTTTTATCTGCCTTATACATATTGTTCAGATTTCCAAGTTATATGTTCCATTTTAACCCTATTTTTTAATACTGACCACATCTGTATACTATTAGATATACAAAAGGATACTATAGAAAGTATATAAAGAAAATTTTGATGAAAGCATTTTAACTAGGTAAGTGTTGAAAAATGAGCAATTTCTAGGGGTCCCGCTGAAGGTATGTTGACACTGCAATCAGCAGCGTGATTGAGCATCTGTAGACACACCCAAGCTAGTTTTGATCTAGCTAGCTCAAAAAATAGCAATGAAGCCACAGCACAGGCCATAGAAACCCTAAGTACTTACTCAGGAGGCTAGTTTGGGCTGAAACCCATGCTGCTACAGTTCCACTGCTATTCATATTCACACTAGCTAGATTAAAATTAGCTTGGGTGTGTCTACAGGTGCTCCAATCACACCTCTGATACCCGTCAGCATGACTTAGAGTATTTTATGTAACACAAGTAGCTACATTGACATCTTGATGGACTTGCGTAGACCTGGTCTACACTATGATTTTAGGTCGAATTTAGCAGCATTACCTCGATTTAAGCCTGGACCTGTCCACACGATGAAGCCCTTTTTTTCCAACTTAAAGGGCTCCTTAAATCGATTTCTTTACTGCACGTTCGACAAGGGGATTAGTGCTGAAATCGGCCTTGCTGGGTTGAATTTGGGGTAGCGTGGATGCAATTCGATGATATTGGCCTCCGGGAGCTATCCCAGAGTGCTGGACAGTGCTCTCAACACAGATGCACTGGCCAGGTAGACAGGGAAAGGCCCATGAACTTTTGAATCTCATTTCCTGTTTGGCCAGCATGGCAAGGTGCAGGTGAGTGCAAATCTCATCAGCAGAGGTGACCATGATGGAGTCCCAGGATCACAAAAGAGCTCCAGCCTGGACCAAACGGGAGGTACGGGATCTGCTTGCCATATGGGGAGATGAATCCGTGCAAGCTGAACTCCATTCCAGTAAACGAAATGCCAAAACATTAGAAAAAGTCTCAAAGGGCATGAAGGATAGAGGCCATAACAGGGACGCTGTCAAGGTCTCTTTCCCACTTTGAACTTTAGTGTCCAGAAAGTGGGGACCTGCATGTACCCCTCTAAACTTAATTCCTAGCTTAGATCTGATAATGCTGCCACCAACCAGAGATTTCAGTGTCTGGTGCACTCCTTGTCCCCCCAAAACCTTCCCTGGGGAGACCAAGACCCAAACCCCATGGGTCTTAAAACAAGGGGAAATAAACCATTTCCCTACCTTTCCCCTCCCAGACTTTCCCCTTCCTGGGTTACCCTGAGAGATACTGTGATTCAAACTCCTTGAATCTTAAAACAGAGAGAAATTTACATTCCCTCCTTCTCTTTCCCCCCACCCACCAATCCCTGGTGAGTTCAGACCCAGTCCCCTTGGGTCTTACACAAGGACAAAATCAATCAGGTTCTTAAAAAGAAAAGCTTTTAATTAAAGAAAGAAAAAGTAAAAATTATCTCTGTAAAATCAAGATGGAAAATGTTTACAGGGTCTCAGCTTTACATAGACCAGAGGGATTCCCTCCCTCCTAGCCTAAGTATAAGTTACAGCAAACAGAGGTAAAATATTCTTCCAGCAAAATACTCATTTGCAAATCAAGAAAACAAACATAAAGACTAATTCACCTTCTATCTAGTACTTACTAGTTAGAACATGAGAGACTGTTTCAGAAAGATTGGAGAAACCTGGTTGCATGTCTGGCTCCTCTTAATTCCAAGAGAGAACAAAGAACAACCCCAAAAGCACAAAACAAAGACTTCCCTCCACCAAGATTTGAAAGTATCTTGTCTCCCGATTGGTCCTCTGGTCAGGTGTCAGCCAGGTTCACTGAGCTTGTTAACCCTTTACAGGTAAAAGAGACATTAACCCTTAACTATCTGTTTATGACTAATCCATGCTAGCTGAACTCCATTCCAGTAAACGAAATGCCAAAACATTAGAAAAAGTCTCAAAGGGCATGAAGGATAGAGGCCATAACAGGGACGCACAGCAGTGCCGCGTGAAAATTAAGGAGCTAAGGCAAGCCTACGTAAAAACCAGAGAGGCAAACAGCCACTCCGGATCAGAGCCCCGAACATGCTGCTTCTATTATGAGCTGCATTCCATGTTAGGGAGTGCAGCCACCTCTACCCCAGCCTTGTGCTTTGACTTCATCAGTGGAGAATCACACAACAGGGAAGCAGGTTTTGGGGACGAGGAAGATGATGATGAAGACATTGAAGACAGATCACAGCGAGGAAGCGGAGAAACCAGTTTCCCCAACAGCCAAGATATGTTTTTCAACCTGGACCTGGAGCCAGTAACCCCTGAACCCACCCAAGGCATGCTCCTGGACCCTGAAGGCAGAGAAGGGACCTCTGGTGAGTGTACCTTTGTAAATATTACACATGGTTTAAAAGCAAGTGTGTTTTAATGATTGATTTGCCCTGGCATTTGCGGCCAGTAAAGCTACTGGAAAAGTCTGTTAACATGTATGAGGTTGGAGCAGAAATCCTCCAGGGACATCTCCATAAAGCTCTCCTGGATGTACTCCCAAAGCCTTTGCAAAAGGTTTCTGGGGAGGGCAGCCTTATTCCATCCACCATGGTAGGACACTTTACCATGCCAGGCCAACAGCATGTAGTTGGCAATCATTGCATAACAAAGAATGGCAGCGTATGCTCCTGGTTTTGCTGGCATTCAAACATCTGTTCTTTATCTCACTGTGTTATCCTCAGGAGAGTGATATCATTCATGGTCACCTGGTTGAAATAGGGTGCTTTTGTTAAGGGAACATTCAGGGGTGCCCATTCCTGCTCAGCTGTTTGGCTGTGGCTGAACAGAAATGTTCCCCACTGTGAGCCACACGGTGGGGGGAGGGGTGAAGCATGAGTGATCTCTCACGCCAAACCAGCAGGCCCTCAATACAAGAGGCAAAATGTGACCTTGTAACAAAAGCACATGTGCTGTGCAATATGAACAGCAAGGTTTAACATGAAAGAGTGTACCCATTTTTCTCTAAAATGTGTCTTTTTAACTACCACTCTCCCTTTTCCTCCACTAGCTACAAATGTTTCTCCTTCGCAGAGGCTAGTGAAGATTAGAAGGCAAAAAAAAGCACGCGGGATGAAATGTTCTCTGAGCTCCTGCTGTCCTCCCACACTGACAGAGCACAGCAGAATGTGTGGAGGCAAACAAAGTCAGAGTGCAGGAAAGCACAATATGAACACAAGGAAAGGTGGTGGTTGAAGAAAGTCAGTGACAGGCTGAAGACGATAGGTGGCATCAGCTTGCTGACAGAAGGCAAGAGTCAATGCTCAGGATGCTGGAAGATCAAACTCATGTGCTTCAGTGTATGTTTGGGCTGCAGGAACACAGAATGCCACTACAGCCCTGTGTAACCAACAGCCCTCCCCAACCCTACCCGGTGCTTCCCTCCTCCCCCACCCCTCCCAGGATTCCTTGGCAGTTATCCCCCTATTTGTGTGATGAATTAATAAAGAATGCATGAATGTGAAGCAACAATGACTTTATTGCCTCTACAAGCGGTTATCGAAGGGGGGAAGGGAGGATGGCTAGCTTACAGGGAAGTAGAGTGAACCGGCGGGGCGGGGGGAATCAAGGAGAAACAAACAGAACTTTCGCACCGTAGCCTGACCAGTCATGAAACTGGTTTTCAAAGCTTCTCTGATGCGCACCACACCATCCTTTACTCTTCTAACTACCCTGGTGTCTGGATGTGTGTAATCAGCAGCCAGGCGATTTGCCTCAACCTCGCTCCCCGCCATAAATGTCTCCCCGTTACTCTCACAGATATTGTGGAGTGCACAGCAAGCACTAATAACAATGGGAATATTGGTTTCGCTGAGGTCTATCCAAGTCAGTAAACTACACCAGAGAGCTTTTAAATGTCCAAATGCACATTCTACCACCATTCTGCACTTGCTCAGCCTATAGCTGAACAGCTCCTGACTACTGTCCAGGCTGCCTGTGTATGGCTTCATGAGCCATGGCATTAAGGGATAGGCTGAGTCCGCAAGAATAACTATAGGCATTTCAACATCCCCAATGGTTATTTTCTGGTCTGGGAAGAAAGTCCCTTCCTGCAGCTTTTGAAACAGACCAGAATTCCTGAAGACATGAGCGTCATGTACCTTTCCCGGCCATCCCACGTTGATGTTGGTGAAATGTCCCTTGTGATCCACCAGTGCTTGCAGCAGCATTGAAAAGTACCCCTTTCAGTTTATGTACTCACTGGCTTGGTGCTCTGGTGCCAAGATAGGGATATGGGTTCCATCTATTGCCCCACCACAATTAGGGTGATTTCCATGAAAGTGCCCTTACACGTGTGAAAGTTTCGCAACCACTGGGAATCATCCCAGACCTGCAACACTATGCGGTCCCACCAGTCTGGGTTGTTTCTCAGGGCCAGAATCAGAATTCCACAGCATAAATTTGCCCCATTAACACTATGATGTGCACATTGCCTGGGCCTGTACTTTGTGAGAAGTCTATGTCCATGTCAACGTCCTCATCACTCTTGTCACCATGCTGCCGTTGCCTCCTCACCTGGTTTTGCTTTGGCAGGTTCTGGTTCTGCATATACTGCAGGATAATGTGTGTGGTGTTTACAGTGCTCATAATTGCAGCGGTGATCTTAGCGGGTTCCATGATCCCAGTGCTATGGCATCTGGGCTGAAAAAAGGCACGAAATGATTGTCTGCTCTGACGGAGAGAGGGGTGATTTACGACATGGCTTACAGGGAATTAAAGTCCACAAAGGGGGTGGCTTTGCCTCAAGGAGAAACACAAACAACAGTCATACAGAATGGCCCCCTCAAGGATTGAACTTAAAACCCTGGGTTTAGCAGGCCGTTGATTTCAAGGAGGGAGAGAGGAAGCAAATGAATTCAAAACAAATCAGCTCTATTTCTTGTTTTGATCCACTCCATCTATCTTTTACATCTTTAGGGTGGCAGCAGAAGGTACAGTTCGGCTGCTAGCCATCGTCATCTCCTGGGCAGGGCTGGCTGTAGGCACCAGCAAACCAGGCATGTGCTTGGGGCGGCACATTTTCAGGGGCAGCATTCCAGCCATCTTTTTTGTTTTGTTTTTGTTTTATTTCGGGTGGCAAAAGCCTAGAGCCAGCCCTAGCAGCAGCAGCATGTTGTGGGCAGGGGTGCCCTGGGGCTGCTGCGGTTTGTGCCGAGAGGGAGCAGTACCCACACCTTGTGGCTTGGCTGGGCAGGCTCCAAGTGGGGGACACTCAGGCTGGGGGCCGCCCAGTGGGGCACACGGAGCCTCCTGCAGGTGCCGCAGGGCGGCTGCCCCCCAGCACCACAGCCGGGGCTGGGCAAAGTGGCCCGAGCTGCCTAGGGACTGTGGCAGGGTGGCCAGAAGCAGCAGCAGCAGTGAGGTCATAGAGGGCAGGGTGCTGCCATGCAGGGCCCATATCCCGCTCTCCTGGGCTACCCTGCCCTGGCTCCTCAGCCTCCTGCCAGGGCAGTCTCCCAGCTCTGCCCTCCCGGGTCCCGGCCAGTCCTGGAGGCGGGAGCCCTGGCTGGAGGGACTCTGGGCTGAGGCACGGCCCAGGAGCCCTGCTGCTTACCCTGACCCTGCCAGCGCCAGACCAGCTGGAGGCAAGGGGGGAGTGGGCAGAGTCAGCACTGGTAAAGGGGAGCCGAGAGCTGGGGCAGTGGGGGCGGGGGGCAGAGCCCAGCGCTGGGGCAGCAGGAGGTGCGGGTGGGGTGGGAACACTGTGGGGGTGGGGGTGAGAGCGCAGGGCTGGGGTGGGGGAGTAGCCAAAATTTTTTTTTGCTTGGGGCAGCAAAAAACCTAGAGCCAGCCTTCTCCTGGGTGCTCAGTAAAAGATGGGAATGACCTGGCAGAGTCACTCCCATGTCTGCCCAGGCACCCCTGACAGACCTCACTGAGGTCGGTTACAAGAGCACCCAGGAATATGACGACAACGACTACCAGTCGTAACGCACCGTCTGCTGCCAAAAGGCAATGAGCTGCTGCTGTGTAGCAATGCAGTCCCATGTCTGCCACCATCCAGGAGACTTACGGTGATAGTCAGCTGTGCGGGCTCCATACTTGTCGTGGTATGGCATCTGCACAGGTAACCCAGGAAAAAAGGCACGAAACAATTGTCTGCCATTGCTTTCATGGGGGTGGGGAGGGGGGAGCCTGATAACATGTATCCAAAATCACCCGCTACACTGTTTTTGCCCCATCAGGCATTTGGATCTCAACCCAGAATTTCAATGGGCGGCAGAGACTGCAGGAATTGTGGGATAGCTACCCACGCTACCCACAGTGCAATGCTCTGGAAGTCAACACTAGCCTCGGTACTGTGGACGCAGTCCGCCAACTTAATGCACTTAGAACATTTTTTGTGGGGACACACAATCAACTGTATAAAAATGATTTCTGAAAAATTGACTTCTATAAATTCGACCTAATTTTGAAGTGTAGACATACCCTGAGGTACTACAGAACAAGAGTAAGAGCGGCAGAATCAGACCCTAAATTTTTATGACTATGTACCTCATATACTTACATTTTCATTATGATCCTACGCATGGAGAACAGTTTTGAGAATAAAGTTAATTTTCTTTTCCTTATCCTCTTGAATCTATAGATTTTTGATGATCTTTGTTGGTGGATTGGGAAAACGGCTCAAGGGGATTTTACAATTGTGTACCAAGTGTAGCATACAGTTAGCATTCAGTTCTAATCCAGACGATTTCCTTTAAATAGAAGAGTAATGCTGAGATACATGTCCCCTTGGCACATTCTTGCTGTAATGTGCTATTGTGATTAGCATAATCTGCTACTAAATTTTTAGCTGTTTAGCTGGAGCATAAAATTAATACATCTGTCACTAAACTTCCTTTATATAAAGTGTAGGCTTTTTTGGGGGGGGGGGGGGATAGGGGTTAGATGCTGTAATTTATCACTCAGTACATATATACAGAAGATATAACATTTTTATTAATAAAAACAGATGCTTTTTGTCATTTCAACATTGTAGGGTCTTGAAAGAAATGAAAGGACCAGTTACACCAGTGAATGATCCAGTTGCAATTTGAGTGATTCTAACAATGAAAAGAAAAAGTAACCTTCATTTTCAGATGTGAGTAAATTTGAAAGAAATTTCCAGTTCAAAAATAGCAATTCTGGATGTTGCTGTTGACTAAGTGATCCCCTGGGAATTATTTCAATCTGTCAGCAATTTGTTTTTTTTCTTTGTGTATGGCATGGAAAATTCAATGCATTTTTGTCATAAATACTTAATCATTGCAGTCTCATTTTTTAAAAAATGATCAGAAGGCAAGTAACATAAAAGAAATTACTAGACTAAATTTTTCCCTGCATCATAGTAATTCCCACATTGTACTGGCCAAAATCAGACTGAATGAAAGTTTATTTTCTGTTGATCATAGGAATTTTATATATATGTGTATATCTATACACACACACACACACACACACACACACACACACCACTGCAAAACAATATCAATTTTCTAGGGCTGGTTTTTGCCAACAACTGTGGCTGATTGCAAGTCATTTGAAAACATTGAGCCATGCATGAGCATGACAAAAGTCAATTTAGGTGGGTTTGGAGCAGAACAAAGACTTACAGATGCAACACAATTCAAAATTCAGCACTTTGACAGTGTACGTTTCAATTTAGTGTTCATGCAATTTCATTAAATGATGTAAAAAGGTCAAAAGTTTAATAAACTTCAATTCTATACATGCATATTGAATAATATTTTTATACATCATTCTAAATTATTGAAGATAGAGACGACAATGATTCAGGTCAGCAGAGAAATTTGTAAAGACAACCCTCAGCACTGCAGGAACAAAATTAATCACTTGACTTTGAATCATTTCTTAAAACTACAAGATTACTTAGGGATATAAATATACACTATCTTTTTAATTCCCTCCCTGTCTTACAGCCACAACTGAATTCACTTGCAAAGTCAAAGCACTTGCAGTTGCTGTACTTTATACAATATATTATATTTTGATGTAACATTTTTTAAACAGTGTCAGAAAACACTTCAGTGAGTGTCAGTCTTGGACTAAACATGAAAGAAAAGGGATGATTTAAGGTCAAATTTAAGAAGGGGAAAGAAGTTAGTAGCAAGAGAGTGGTGTATTGTGAGGGCAGTACCACTGAGACAGCAAACTCCAGCTGTAGAGATGTGGGAGAGTCAGGTTGCAGACCCAGATTGCAAGAATAGGGTGAGCAATGGGGAAAGTAGATACTAGGTTAAAGTAGGACTCTCTTAAATGTTTTGAAAAGTTATATCGGGGAGTAAATTTTGAATGGAATTCAGAGATGGAGAGGAAGTCAGTCAAGGAGACAGAGGTGTATAATTTCAGTTCCTTGAGTGGAGAGGAATATAGCCACAATGGAAAAGAATTTACAGTTGTAAAGTTAAATGGGTTGCAACCAAAATCCTTTTATGCATTTCAAGCATATAAAACAATATTCTTCTTTTCAAATACATTTTAAATGCAAGAAAACATTGCAGAAATTGTCTCATGCTCTTACTCACAAGAGAAAAAATTTAGACTATACCAGTTATATTCAAGTGCTTACAAATACATATACACACAGGCGTGCATACACACACACACCAACCAAAAACATTTTCATTGTATTTTATCATAAATTGACAGTAAACTTCCTTTAAAAGAAAAAAAAATAACTCCCCATGCCTCCTTTCCCACCTCCACTCTTTCTTCATTCACCCCATTTTCCCTTGTATTCTATATCTGCTTATCTTTTTCCTTCAGTCTATGGGAGAGCCTTTTCCCTCTTTCTCTATCACTAAATCTCTCCTTTCATTCATCTACCTTCTTGTCCTTTCTCTTGTTGCACACATCTGTGGCTGGTCAGCTCTGCTGGCTGTGTCCCAGCCTCCACCAAATCCATTTTTGAGGCAATTTGCACACACTGGGTGGACCATGTTCAGGGGATACAAATGTTTGCAGATGGCCCCTTGAAGCCTCTTTGCCCTGTATGCTCAGACAAGGATCTGCTACAAGCTGAGGCTAACTTAGGGTTTATAAATAATATTAATAGTTTAAAGTCTACCTATCTGCTAACTATTCAGTGGAGGTGGAGGGAAGATAGCCAGAATCCTATTCCACCTCCCCTGCACACCCACATTTTGCCTTGAAAGTTCCCAGTTTTGTCCAATTTACAGTTAAAAAAAACTAACTGTGCTACTTCTGTTTCTCCCTGCCCTTTTCTCCGCCACTGAGCCCATAACACAGCAGCCAATATAAGAGAAGTATGGTCAAGGCAGGAATACAACTATTGAGTATCCTATTTCACAATTTTACAGATAACACCAAATAACTTAATTTGTGATATCTAAGTATTTTTATAAAAGGCATGCAAACATATATATTGAACCATATTAATGCCAAAGAAATGCTTGAAGACATGATCCCAAAAGTGCTTGGAGCAAACATTTTACCTCAGATGCTTGCTGAGAAGGATGGCAGGAAGACTTTCCAGGTAGCACAATTTTTTATTTTTTTCCCCTCAGCTTGGGTGTCTTTTATTGCCAATATAATTACAGGGATCGAAAATCATTTGCAAGGACAACATTCTGCCCTTGTATATGCATGTAACTCTCAGCAAAGTCAGTGGTAGCAGTGACTATGTACCTAAAGGCAGAATCCACCCACTGATAAACACCATTGCAAGAACATGCAGATAACTCACTGTTCAGCATGCTAATAGTCACAGGAGCCAACAGGTGTTCGCTGCATTTTCAGTGATTTAAGCATCTTTAATTTTTGATGGGATTAGAGCCTATTGGAGAGGACAGCAATTGCTTTCTAACAAAGTACCAAGAAGGCAATCAACAATACTGCTGAAAGATGCTCTGCCAATTACTTTAAAAGGGAGTTGTCACAAAAAGTTTTCCCCTTAGCTTATGATAAGCCTCATGTACCAGAAGTACGTGCGCTTAAGGGACTGGGGGATTTTTACAGTTGTTTCTCCATTTAAGCAAAAATGGTCTCAAAGAGGGAGACAAAAGCACTGTACAAAAAATGTCTATTAAATGACCATCATTTTTTTGCTGGAAATGTTTATACTCTGCCCTTGAAAAAGCCCTCTTTACTCTGATTGCATTGCATGGTGGTCAGTCTATGTAATCTGAAAAATAGGAGAGCAGATAAAGGAGTTAAGGAATATTTTTCTGCCTTTTTTTTTAAAAATAATGCTTGATACAGCACAATCTCATGCATTTGCTGAGGCAGACAATTTCATCTTCAAAATATTTTTATGAACCATCAGGGCAAAAGTCATTTCTACTAGGGATGATTTAGTAGTATCCAGAAAGGAGTGAACTACAAAAGTTGCAGAAAAATATAACAAGTCTTGCTTCAATTTAATAGTGAAATTTTAACCCCCATGAACTCCATCTAGATCATCACTGTTTCTACTTTAAAAACAGCAAATGTCATAGTGACAGAGATCCAGACACCAGCAGTAATTGTTAGAGACCTGAGAGATACATGCCCATCAATGGGTCCATGGGGGAGGAAGAAATCTGACTTTTGGTTAAGATCCTGGACTGAGATTCAAAAGATTTTGGTTCAGTTCCCAATTCTCTGCTTCACCCTCCCGCATGACCTTAGGCAGGTCACAGTCTCTTTGTGCTGCAGTTCCCCACCTTCTAAAACAAGGTTATTACTTCCTTTCTCTCAGCCTTTGTCTTGCCTATTTAGATTGTAAACTCTTTGTCAATGAGAATGTCTATCAGGTGTTCATATGTGGCACAAAGCGGCCTTAATGTGCTACTATCATACAAATAGTCTTTTTACAAAATTACTATTATACTATAATAATTATAATATTTAAACCATAATAAGTGGGGGTTTATAATGTATTTCTGTCATGGTATGTTGCTTAAACAGAGATTTTTTTTCTTTTAATAAATTAATACGTATGATTTTTTGTAATACCATGGAAGGAGTTCACTAACGAGTCTTCTTCCTGACCCAGTGAACAATGAAGTAGTCAAATTTATTTTTCTATGATGCATCCATAAAGCTTCCTCATATTTCAGTGTGTAGACTATTGTTTAATCCTGCTTAAATTGTCAAATCTTTATGCACTTTGCTTACTTGAAAATTTGAGCTGTAATATTATTTGCTACTGTAGTGTGCATAGCTATTTATTCTGATTTGTTTTCTGCCTATTGCACCTTTAAATGAAGAGAAGTTACTTATCTGGCTCCAGAAGCTAATGCCATCTTGTGCTCTTATGCAGCCTGCTATAGAGGAGATAGGCACACTGCTCTCTACAAAGAACTTATTTTGTGTTGTGTTTTGTTTCCATATAACAAAGATTATTATAACTGAAAGTATGTGGTTGCACTTGGAGTATGGAAAAACAGGTTCTAATTGATACATTATTAAAAATATTGTGGAAAACATCTTTAATTTCCATTTTATAGACTTACCCATTGAAAAAAATTAACGATTAATTTGATTTTAAAAGTTCTAACGATAATGCACAAAATTCTCCCTCAGTTATATCTGTGCACAGCCCACTGGAGACAATGGCGCAAAGATGTAACCGTGGGCAAAACTTAGCACCAAAGTAAATAAAATGTATTAATTATAAAAAGGAGTGCTTGCCTTTCTGAATAGTGAAGTACCACAACATTCAAGCCAAGTTATACAATTACTAATTTATAAATAGTTTATTCAGTTACACTATTATTGATTCACTTTTCCTCCTATTTCATATATATTATGCATAATGATCACCTGCCAATACTATTAGCTATCCATTGTCACTAAGCCATTCATGGTATCATATAAAATGAGTCCATGAGCACATGCACACACCAAATGAACCCAATAAATAACTACGGGGAAAAATAAAACCATTTATTTATGATCTGTATGGATGTTGTCTCTAATTATAGTACTCTACTGGGAATGAAGAACAGGTTGTAATAAATGTGCTCACTATCTGCAATCAGTTCTGTTGTGTTGTTTCTGTCTTTATCAAACTGAACACAGACAGAGAAACAACCCAAAATGTGTTTTAAAGAATCTTTTAAAACGGCTATTCAAACTATACTGGTATTGTTGAAGTCTCAAAGTTCATTTAAGATACTGCTGTTAAAAATACTACAGCCCACTGGGTGGAGTAAGCACACAGTGGGAAAAGCAAGTTGTTATTTGAATTTTACAATTATCTGGAGGAAAATATTTTGACTTCATTTTAGGGTGATTTTTCCCTTCAATAAGGAAGAGTTTAAATTTAAAATGTGTACAAGGATAAATATAAAACAGTTTTTAAGAGCATTTTTATCCATTATATTTTCTTTATGTAAACTTAGCTAGTAAAGCTCCAAGCATTTTTGGATCAGGACTATTTAAGCTGAATATTGTGTGTGTTTTAAAGAAATTGCATACTATTTTCCCTTTTCTAAGCTGCTAAGTGCAGAAAGTGTACATCCACCTGGTGACATTTCTAGATATAAATGCATACTTTAAAGCAACATATGCCCTTTTCCAAGACTTTTTTTTATTTTGCATTTAACAAAATAACTGCAAATGTCAGGTATTAGTAGGGTTGAAACAACCTTTTTCTATTTTGTTGTCTTTAGAACCCAATCTTTTATTCATGACTTCTCTCTTGGTGCTGGAAGGCAGACTGTGTTGCTATAGCAATGGCCTGCATATTCTTGTAGATAGCTTACACTTTCACTTTTTTTGAACAACAAAGAGCCATTGATACTACATGTTGCCAAAGGTTACAAAAGTTGAATTCTAAAATGAAAATATTTCTTCTATAGAGTTGAACACTATGTGTGAGCCGCAAATTCAAGGAATCAGGTAAGGCTCTGATCCTTTCTGTGTACACTAGTGAACCTAATATAATCTGTTTGATTCCAATTCATTCTCAGAATAAAAAGTATTTGAAATATGCTCCTTGTTTTCAGCCACAGAATTTTTAAATGATTTTAAAGAAAACATGAACTACACTAGGTAGAAACCCTTTTTTTCCTACATTATAATGATGCTAGCTAATAAAATGTAATCTGATATTCCTGTTATGATATAAAGGTAAATGCACTCTCAATACCAGTGAGAAGTCAGCTTATACAATCTCCAGCTGCCCACAATGGATTTTAAATATAGCTGAGTGTCCCTCAAGAGTTGTGAAGTATGTTTTTTGTTTCCATCTTGTTTTCTCTTCCAGACATGGGTCCCACAGACAGATGCTTACATAATACAAATTCAATAACTGCTCAACAAGCTAAATCAGATAAGGAGTTAGATGTAGAAATTCAGGATTATGATGGTGAAGAAAAGACACTTGCACTCATGACTAAGTGAGAAGCATCAGCATCACAATAACTTGCAGCCGATCAGAAAGTTGGTTGAGGGACATGGACAAAAACATCTCTGGTGGCTATTACAAACCATTAACTGTTAGTAAATACTGGGACCTATTTCTTTCACCCCTGATCCCACTGAAGCACACCACAGATTGCACACATTGTTTGTTTAGCAAGTATCTCCTGATTGAGTTGTTTAGTGTCAGCTTCAGAAGTAGGGTTGCCAACTTTCTAATTCCAGAAAACAGAACACCCTTGCCCCGCTCCTTCCCTGAGACCCCACGCCCTGCTCACTCCATTCCCCGCCCCCACACACTCCATCGTTTGCTCTCCCCCACCCTCACTCCCATGCTCATTTTCACAGCAAGGCTCAAACAAGCACCAGGAGAAGGCTAGGAGCTGCCACAGTTTGAATGTAGGAGATGGAATGTGAGAGATGGAAACTGGACACCTAGTCACCTTAGCTGCAGGAGACTTCCTGTGCCCACTGGCCCCTTGCCCAGGGGGTTGCAGTGCTGTTGTGCCCTGTCTGAAGGTTGGGCCCCAGAGCGAAGGGGCCAAAGGCTGGCCACCTGGCACTGAGGGGGCTCTGCTCTGCCTGGGCTCCAGGCTCCTGGCTGACTTTTATTGTCTGGTTTTATTGCCTTTTTATTTTCTCTCTCTGATTATGATGGTGCTGGGAGGACTCCACTCTTCCAGGGACTGCCTAAACCACCCAGCTGGGAAGGGAGGAGGATGGCTGGAGGGGAAAAGATGTGGGGGGTGGAGGAGAGAGGATGGAGAGGGAAAGAAACCAAGGATGAAAGCAGGGTGGCGGTGAGAGGAGGCAGTGAAGGAGAGAGGAGGGGGTATGTGGGGTGAATGGGGATGCAGGGGGAGGCAGAAGGCTACAGGTGTATGAGGATGTAGGGGGCACAGGAATGTATAGGGACATAACAGGAGTGCAGCAGTGTATGGAGGTGAATGGGGTGCAGGGCTGTGGGGGGTGAGAGACAGAGGGGTGGCGGTTCTGGGAGGTGGAGAGGATGGGTGGAAGAGCGCTGTAAGGGGTACAGGGCTGGGAGGGTAGGTGCAGGGGGTGGGGTGAGATTGGACATGGAGGGATGCAATCATGGGGCATGGGGCTGCAGGCGGTGGGATGGGGAGGGATGTAGTGAAGGGGATGGGCCGTGGGGGGATTGGGACAGGGAGGGATGCAATGATGGGGGTCCAGAGCTCAGGGGGAGGAGTTGCCCAGAGTCCAGGGCTTCTGGGGCCAGCAGCAGACTCAGGAGGACCATCCTGGGCCGGGGGGCAGAGCTGATGGGGTAGAGGTGGTGCTGGGGCCATGCTGCTGGGCCAGGCCTGCCCCTGACTCCCTGAGGTGGCTGGGCTGAGCTGGGCACTGGGTTCGTCTTGTTCTCCTTCCCTCCCCTCCAGCAGCCCCATTCCCAGCACTCAGAGTTGGGGATACATACCTGGAACTCCTGGGAGCCAGCGATGGGGCGACAGACCACGGTTTGTGACAGGCATGTGCCACAGCCACAGGAGAAGCGTGAGGAGGAGAAGGGCCAGCAGGAGCAGGAGAGGCGTGTGTCATGACCCCTCAACAGCCACCTGCTGAACGCTCACGAGTCGTGCTAGTTCATCCCCTGTCCTGACGCAGCCAATGGGAGCTGCACTTGTGGGCGGGGCAGCACGTGGACCCCCCGGACACCTGGTCACCCTATTCAGAAGATGATGTTCACTTCCATAGGTAGTTTCCCTGCCTTCTACCACACTATGAGAAGAAGAGGGCAACCGCAGGAGGTGTTTCAATGGCCCAGTCCTGATTTAGTAGGTGTAGTCATGAGGAGACTTCCCACAAATCTAAGAACAACGTGAAAACAGAATGTCACAACTGCACGTAATCTTATTCTCTAACCTATACATGATATTTTGCTGAAAGTAGTTTTCCTTTCTGAGGCTGAGTCAGAGAGTCATTTATTAAATGATTGGCAGCAATGAAATGTCCCATTGTGTACAGCTTAGGAAATACAAGCACATTTTTAAAAAATAATTTAAAATACTTCTTTTTTTAAAGTTCCTTTGCTTCAGTTATCTTATATCAAACTTGAAAATAGCATCTCTCTATTGGTGCTTTTCTTTTTGCTCAGTATTAATCCCCTCTGCCTATGTTTTTGATAATATAGATCGATAATCATATTGCATCTATTGCTATCTGTGTGTACAGACACTAAAGGAGTTCAAGGCAACTGTTTGCCTATTATTTACTTTCAAGCATATGAGCATGGTTATGGGAACAGAATGTATTAGTTCAACGGTTCCCATATATTGATACATATTCTCATATTGGTACCACAGGTTTTAATGAAAGAGTACTATGACAAAACTAGAGCTTGGAGCAACCCACCTTTCACTGTGGGCTGGAGCAATGAATGGAAAGCAACATGCACTAGCTGGTACAATCAAGGTCTCTGTCTAGAAAATTGATAGCAACGACTACCCCAGTTGTCCTGGAATGCTTTTGTTCACTAACTTGTGCTCCCTCTACTAGCTGAGCGGCAACCTGTTCTACAACAGCTCAGTAAAAGTAACACTGCCTGGGTTATACAGAAACAGTAGGTATTTTTATTAATGTTCTTGGTAGAAGATTAATGTATATTTTAATAAATATTTAAACTATGGAATGAATTCTATGTCATTCCATAATTTTAAGGTCAACCAAATTTGCAGACTAAGTTTGTTCTGTATGAGGTATTTCTAGTGAACCCATCACCTCATATTCAACTAATAAGTGTCTTTTTCAGTAAGTACTTAAAAATAAACAAAACTGAACTCTGCTCCCAGTATCCTCTGATGATAATGTAACTTGTTTGTTGCCTACATCTCTGATTTAAAAAGGAGTCAAGTTATATGGATTTAAGGTACACACATCCCCCATTTATGCAGCTGTAGGTCATGCGTTAAAAAGTAGTTCACAACATACAAAAAGGGACTGAACTTCCGAAGTATGTCAAATTACACAACATGTGCTCAGTAGCTGTTATACAGGCAACACACACTTAAAGGTTTCTGCTTTAGCTAGAGGTGTCTCTGTCCTATGCCCAGTATGGTGTTCCCTGTTCCCAAGAAGTTCCAGCTACTGCTCTGTGACCTACCTTCTATCTGTTTTTCTAGGTCACTGTGGTGTCTAAATTCTGGCTAGCATAACAATGTTGCTAGCTCAATAACTCCCCTTGCTAAGCTCTAGCTCTGCCATAGTTCACTGACACCACCATCTTGTCTGGTTTTTCCACTGCCGCAGAAATAATTCCCTGGCTAGTTCTCACGGCTCCACATCACAGCAGCAATATTTTTTTTCCAAGTGACATCTGCCTATTTCAAACCTACTTGCTATACTCCTGTTATGATGACTGCCAACAGTTCTCTGTGTATTGTCCTATTGTTCCCCACTCACTAGCCACATCGATTGCCAGCCCTCCATCATTACACTGTCTTATACTCCTCATATTATTTCCCCAGCTTCTTCCTCTTCCCACATCTAATTCACCCTTCTCCTTCCTCTCTGATATATTCTACAGCTATCTTCCTCATTCACTCCTTTAGCTCCTTCTTCCACCACTAATATTCGCTCCTATTCTTTGCCTCCAACCCCTCCATAAACATTTAGTTTATGATCATATTAAAAACTACTTTAGCTTAATTGGTTTAAAAAACAATGCAAGAACTGTGCATAACAAACCAAGTCACCCCAGGATCTTGCTATATAATAATTCTATCCCCACCATGTTAGCCTCCAATTGCTATTTGTCATCACTTGTTAAGTTTAGATATAGGACCCCCATCCTGCAACATATGGATGTGGATTTATTTCTGTGAGAACTCCAACTGAAGCTAAATACTATTAATCAAACAAAGCCTCTATATTTATTCCCTGACCAAAAAAAAAACAACACTAAGATGGAGTTAAAGTTGAGAGTACCTATTAATAACTTATGGTAAAAACATTACAGGACTGTTGTAATTGTCCCAAAATCAAGGTTTAGAAACTCAGGAAATTAAGTGTAAAGGTTACACTTAAACAAAATCCACAGTCGTTAAAATTTGCAAATACACAGTGAAGGAACCCAAACTTTAAGTCTACCCCGTAGTAACCTAATGAAATAATCATATGATTATGACTAGGTATTTTAGTGTTGTGGTCTCAGATTAAATTAAAGTTACTACAGGAAAGTATCAGTATACGTAGAGTTTGAAGTATCTGTCCAATTCCATTGTTAAGATCATTCAAGACAATGGAGAGATTGACACAGATGCTAAGTCTTTTAGACAAACGAGTTTTTAATTACGTTTAACAGAGAGTAATTAACAGATTTACTTGTAAATTCTCAAAAGATTTATACTACTCAGCGTAAATGTTGTACATTTGGGGAGGATGCACTGTGTGCTTCATACATAACAAAGAGGTTGAATTCCTGCTTTGACTGCAAAATGGAACTCAATCTTAACTATGGAATCATGACCAGCACCTGCACAACACATTTGTATACTAAAGGGCTATGTTGATTGTATGTTTTCTAGACAATTTCTCCACTGGTTCCAGAATGACTTTGGCAGGGTGTAATCCCAGCACACCCCTTTGTGTCCAAGCAAAGCAGGCTTCCCTCAGAGCCCTGTACTGAAGTTTGGAAATAAATCACTTGCCTTCAGAGTCTTTAAACAATATTCTCCTTCTCCTGATGTCTAGTTTATTTAGTTCATACAACTTCTCCAAAAAGAGCTTCCCTTAGGGATCAGGGGTCTTATTAGCCCCATTTCCTCTCTGGGGTTGTAAGGGTTTAGTTCTTATTTTCCTAGCCCCTAGTTCTCCCCTCATGTTCATGGGTCTTCCCAGCCCTCCTTCTTAGTGCTGGAGTTTTCTGTCAAGCTGCTCCCTCCTTGGCACAGGAGGCCCACAGCTCCCCTTGTTGAGCTTGCTCATAACACTTCTTCATCTGGTCCTGTCATAAACAGATAGTTAAGGGTTAACGCCTCTTTTACCTGTAAAGGGTTAAGAAGTTCACCTAGCCGACACCTGACCAGAGGAACCAATGGGGGAACAAGATGTTTCAAAAGGAAGGAGGAAAGTTTCCTTTGTTTAGTTTTTCAGTTTCAGCTGGAGTGGAAAAGATCAAGGAACCAGCCTCTTATCAGAGTAGTAAGTTTTAGAAAGGAATAAATAGGTTTATGTTTATTTTCTTTTGTGACTTGTCTTGGTGCCATTAAGGGAATTATCAAATTGGATATTCTTGTGTGTATTAAGATTTTTGCCCAGGGGAACATCCTGTGTTTTCAATCTATAGTCTGTGAGATTAGCTGATATGCTGTCCCCCAGAGGTTTTTTTTTCTTTCTTTTACCTTTCTTTTCTTTAATTAAAAGCCTTCTTTTTAAGAACCTGATTGATTTTTTCCCTGTTTTTTTAGATCCAAGGGAATTGGATCTTGACTCACCAGGGAATTGGTGGAGGAGTCTCTCCAGGCTACCTAGGGAGGGGAAGGTTTTGGGGGAAAAGGGAGAGATCCAGGTACTCAGAAATTCTGGATGGTGGCAGCGAGACCAGATCTAAGCTGGTAATTAAGCTTAGAAGTGTCCATGCAGGTCTCCATATCTGTACCCTAAAGTTCAGAGTGGGGGTGAGACCTATGACAGGTCCCTTTCTCCAATTAGTCCAGAAGGTTGAGCAGGCAACCTGCTCCTATTGGTGGCTCTGGGGACTGAGAGAAGAGGCAGAATATATACAGCTCATTCCCAATTGGTTGCGTGAGACTGTAGCCTTGCCCTGCCCAGTCCATGAAGTACCTACTCCCACGCCCTTAAAGAAACAGGTACTGACTTTCTCCCAAACACTACTTATTCCTGGAACTGCTTCTTCTTCACCAATATGCCTTATTTCCTAGATTTTTTGCATACATCAAAACCTCCCAAAATCTTAAAGGGCCATGGCATGTGATTAACGCTCAGATCACACTGGGCACACTATCCTTAAGGGGGCAGACTACCCTGTCACAATGACAGATGTAATTAGTTAGCAAACACATTTGATAACTGAACTGGGTTTACAAATAAGAACATAAGAACATAAGAATGGCCATACTGGGTCAGAACAAAGGCCCATCAAGCCCAGTATCCTGCCTTCCAACAGTGGCCAATACCAAGTACCTCTGAGGGAATGAACAGAACCGGTAATCATCAAGTGATCCATCCCCTGAAAATGCCATGATTATTTATTGTTATTTGTTTCTGGTAATACCCACTGCATATTAGGCACTTGCCAGATGTTCAAGAAGGTATAAACCCAGTAAAGGGATTCAGATAGAGGGATGATGAAATTGACATGCAAGAAGAATAACTTTAGAGGCTACATTTTGTATGGACTGAAGGGAGACAACCTGTGTGTCCGGGAGGCTAAAGAGGAGACTGTGGAAATAGAAAGAAAAGGACAGATTTTGGAGGTATTGAGGAAGAATAAAGGGCAGGATTTGGTTATGGTCCAGATATGTGGAACAGAAGAGTGAAATTATATATAGGAATACAAGCTATATAAGGGTACGAGAAGAGAATACATAGGCTATATAAATACTATATAACACTAATATTCTCTTAACTGTTTGTTACCAAGACTCAGTGTGTATTTTCTGAATCGTGTTATGAAGTCTTACAATGTTGCACAGCTGCAAATGTTACTGATAGTCACAAAATTACGGTCTTATTAAATCCTGTCATACTATTTGTCTAAATGAGCTTCTGTTTCACTAAGTGCCGCAGGTTTAATATGTACTATGTAAAGAATTATTTCCTTTTGTTTGTTTAAAATGAATGTCCTTTCATTTCAATAAATGTCCTCTTTTTTGACTGTTCCACAATATGCTAATGACAATTAATAAGTAGTCTGCCCTTCATAATCTTATATAAAGTAATCTAATATTCCAAGGAAGGTCACAGAATCCCACCATGAGTGGAAATATTGCTCGAGCTTTAGCATTTTATCTTTCATCTCTTTTGGGCTCTAAGAGTTTGAACCACATCACAATTCTCAGCTTGAATTTCATAAGCAATGAAATAGGCAATTGAAGAAATATACAAACATACTGTCTGTAGCTAGAGAGAGGCTACTGTTTACTACTTCACCACAGGCATTCTTCTCTGGTTAGCAATACAGATAAATGGTTAATCATATAAAGGTAACATCTTAGAGCCTATCAAAGTGAAAAAGGAAATTGGGCTCTTCACTGTCCTGCTCCCATCTTTCAACTACAGCACACTTTTGTAGTCTTTGACCCAAGTCTCTATAATTCCAGTTGATAACCAAAGGAAACTGAGGTAAGGTTGATACTTTGACCACCTTTATATGCTCCATAATGTTCAGTAATTAATAACCATATGATTGATTGGCAATCCCTCGATTTGAGGATGCTCTCTACCATGGATTTACATATGGGTCCTGAGATGACTCAGGAGTCCGATCCTGTTGGAAAGATGTTATTTCCTGTGGTAGAAGCCTGCTCGTGGTTTCTTTTAACATGGGGAAGCTGGTGCACCTACAGTGACCACACGATCATGACAAGTTGGAGGTCTGGGGCCCAGTGGCAGGGAAAGTCTGAGACAACTGAAGCTCTCCACTTGCTGTAGCCATCATCCACTTTCAAAGCTGTTGAGATCCAAGGACCCTCTTCCACCTGATCCACTGTTGAGGACTTGGGGGATTGGACCATGCTTTGTCTGGGACCTCCCCTCAGACCTGTTCACCTTGGGAGACCCTACCAGGAACATAAAGCTCCCAACAACTTAGCTCTGAAGATCGTTGGAACACGCAAGCCCCTTCATCACTACAAGGTGATGGTTCCCAAAGAGGAAAATATAGGGCCCAATTTTCACTGAACATCTGGCAAGTCCAATTGGCTTTAATTGAATTTATGGATGTCCACCACCCTTGAATATCAGGCACATAGTTTCCAACTCTGTGTTCCAGGATTTGAGCAAAAGGTAAAATGAGAGTCAATGGCCTATACTACTATGGTAGAAACCCCCTCCCAAGGAGCAGAAGAGATCACTCTTTCTAAACGACTGGTTCCATATTTCATTGTCTTTCAAATTAGTGATAACACTCTGATAGGAAACAGAGGAGACATAACTAAAACCATTTAAAAAACCCCACAATTTTATTAGCTCATAAAAATTCACATGGGACAAAAGAGTGTTTGAACATGGATAACAGAGAAATTAAACAGATGTTGTATATTTATAAAATTGGTAATGGTGCAGGTTCACAATATATGAAATAATATGATAATCAGGGTAAAAATAAATGTAATTTATCTACTATAGGAAGCCTAGTAAAATCAAAATCCAGTTATTTGAAGACTAAGCTGAAGAAGTAATTACCTTTCTAAGGTAACGTGTAAAGTTAAAGTAACTGCTATAAATAAACTCAGGAGGTGGTCACAGGCTGCCAGTGCCTACCACAGAGTGTATTGATGGCTTCTTGTTAACGTGGTCATAATTTTTAACATTAGAAAGCAGAATCATGAAACCTGGCCTTGTGGCAGCTCTAAATATCTCTGATATAGTGATCGCAGCCAGGCTGCAATAGCTGTTATGAGCCTTTATACTTTTCTTTGCTCTTAAAATTGAAAATATGTCTATAACCAAAATCCGTGTTCCAAGTACTTCTGTAAGAGAAGGGAGATGCCTGTAGGTAAATGCTAAGTGTTGTGTGTTTTGTTACTGCATCTCTGAACCTTCCTAAAGAAATGGAGGTATTTAAATATCATGTGAAGGTTTACAGTTTGCATATTCAGAGACATATACTCATTACGTACGCTACATAAATTCTTATTTTATTCTAACACAATTTCTTATTTTTAAGAACATGGATTCAAAAGATGTGAGACCTACCAAGTCAGAGATCTTGACAGCAGCTGGCCAGTTTTAGAGCAGTTTGCTGGCCTCGAGATCCGCTGATTCAGGAGTCAAAAGCTTATCCAGGGTGGAAAGGTCTTTCTGCTCATTCTTCCAGCCCCATCAAATTACTGAGCTCTCCATAAGAATACTGGCAATGATGTTTTAAAGTTGTTAGAAGATGTAAAATGTTGTTCACTGCAGTGGAGCCATATGCTGCTCAAAAGCTACAAAAGGTTACATTAATGAAGGAAGGATAGTTTTGTCATTAAAATACAGGACTGGGAGCCATCAGGGGTTCTAGTCCCAGCTTGCAAAGAGACTCTCTAACTCTTTCTTGCCTACCACTTTGACCACTTCTGGCCCCATCACAAATTCCTCCAGACTTTCCCTCCCTTTCAAATCAGAGTCAAGCTCCTCCTCGTTTTCAAAGCACTAACAAACTGGTTCCTGCTACCTCTCCATTCTTGCCTCCTTTTCTGCTGCTCACCCACGACACCCAGACTCATCACTCCATATATGTCCTTTCCTACTTCTGCCTTCTTGTCTGCCTCCATGCCACGTTCTACACATGGAACCCTTGACTTGACCCTTTCCGACAAGTGACTCCTTAGACTGCATGGC
Organism: Gopherus evgoodei; assembly: GCF_007399415.2. Classification (NCBI taxonomy): domain Eukaryota; kingdom Metazoa; phylum Chordata; order Testudines; family Testudinidae; genus Gopherus; species Gopherus evgoodei. Next base: position 48,823,206 of record NC_044325.1, read on the forward strand.
TTTCATCAAACCTACATTCTCTGCTCCACAACTCCTACATTGTAGAGTAAAGAATGTAATAAACTGTGGAACTGACAAAATCTGAGGAATTTAAAATAATAAAACTGTAGAATTTACAGAATGTGAGTTATAGTTCTCAGCTCCTTCATGCTGCTTTTGCCTCCCCCTCACCATCACTGCAGCTGCATGCTGCCTGCATCAGTTATAAGCTCTTTTGTGGCTGGGTCCATGTTGTTTTATATGTCTGTAAAGCACCCCAGCACATAATATTTTGCTGTATGGCATGGTAAACTGAATAGAGAGCAATGACTTTTCAGGTTCTCTCTCATGTCATCATCCTCAGTCAAAATAAAAAAAGGTTTTTTTATAGCAGCACTGACAGCTGATCCTGGTCTTTGGCAGGAGCAGAAGTTCCTCCAACAAGGAAAGGAGGCAATGCTGGATTTGGAGGAGCTTACACTGCAGATATGCAATGTCTGTGCATCACAGACCTCAGTTCCAGGGGTTTTCCCGGCATGCATAGTGGGACCAGGATGGTGGAGGAGTGAGGCCAAAGGAGCCTCTAGTATGCAGATCTTCCTGTCCTGCCCCTTATTGCAGAGGGGATTTAACACCTGTACAACTTTTAGGGTGCCATTTTCACAAAGGTGGAGGTGGAGTGCAAAGTGCACCCACATTTGCGCATGCAAACCACAAATTTCATAACCGAACACACAAGAGGTACATGGAGTTAGCAAAGTTTCTCACAGCTCTCCAATTAATCTTCATGGAAAAGCCTAATCTGTTGGGCAAAGAAATCCAGGGAGAGCACAAAAAGAAGCAAGGACACAGGGGTAGTCTTGCATAGTAACCCTATTCAAAAGCAACCAAGGGGAGTTCAGGTCATAGATCCAAATCTGTGTGTCTGAGCTACAGTATGGTAAAGAGCTTAGACAGAATGAACAGCAGTTTCTCTCTCTTTCCCCACCCCTCTCCCAGATTCTTTCTCCTTAACCTTGAGAATGAAAAGGACCTCTCTATCTGGTCGATGGCTCTGACTTGGAGTACTTTTAATGATTGCAAGCAACAGTTAGTTTCCTACAGATATAATTAGAAGCAAAATAAAATGCAGAAGATACATGCTTTGTAAGTGTTAGTAAACTCTAGTCAAAAATTCTTCTTTAACAGAACGTACATTAGATGATATGTTTTTAGTGCTGAATATATTTGTTACCAATAACATAACAAGAACAAAATCTGTGCTATTTTCAATCTGAAATTCGACCGTTTGCAATGCCCGAATAAAAGTTTCCATCCACCTAAGAAAAAGATGCACAAAAACCTCGATGCAAAAATTTAAGCTACCTAATCTTATCTTAAGTGCAGTCGCACACATACAATATATAAATAGAACACATATCTACAAATTTATATTTGAATAAACACGTAACAATCTGCTACCACAGATACTATACAAGTACATGCTTAAATAGAAATTAAATCATGATTAGAACAAAATCAGTTAAATCTTTGAATAAGGTTATACAAAAGATGCAGTTCTGAACACACAGGTAAATGCCACAGAACAGATATTTCAGTACAAAACTAGTCAGAACAGCTCTCCCATAGTAATAAGCATCCCCCTTCTCAGTTCAATAATCAAATAGCTCTGACTGGTCAATGTCTGCTTTTGTCCAGTTCTGACCTACATGTTCCTATGAGAGACATTGTCTCACTTTTCTTTGGTCACTGAGTTCATGTACCTCAATAGGCTGAGACCTGCAGTCCATTAACAAGAGTTCTCAGCTCAGCCCTAGGCCACCCAGAAGCCTTGGTGCATGTTCTCACTGAATGGCTTCACTGGTGGCCCATTCAAATGTGCTAATGTCAGAATAAAGGGTTGAATGGAGGAGCCAATGTACACTATTGCTCAGGAAAAGTGACTGCAGCTTCCAACAAAGCCTCCCCTGTGGTGATGTTAAGCAGAGTTATCAATAGTGCTAAGGCAGAGCAAGAACTAATGCGCCAATCATGTCATCAACAGGTGGCACAGATGCAGCCACTTCAATACAGAAATCACAGGGCAACATTTACTGGTAATTCTATCCTCTTTCCAGTTCTAACGTACAGATAAGTGTGCAGATGTCATGTCTCTCTCTCTCTCTTGTGCTGTGTCAGACCTCCTTGAACTGAGTTCCTAAAGACTTTTTTGTTTCTTGTTCCTTTTACTATTGGCACAAACTGTAGGCAATGTTAAAATCCCATCAACAGTAAAGCAAAAATCTTGTGTTTTTTTTTAAACTACAGATAAGTAATTTTCTCCAGTTTATTCAAGCAGCTCAAAGAGAACATTTCAGTACAAAAAGGAAACAATTTTGTTATTCACAAGATTTGCCACACTGTTACACCAATTTGCTAATTGTCAGAATGCACATTAAAATGTCTTGATTTGTCTTAAATTAACAAACCATGTAACCTCTCCTCATCTCACTTGACTACAGCTTATTTTTTTCTTCAAGAATTTTTTGAGGAAAATAGGGAATAGGAAAAAAAGTCTTCATAACAATTATGAGGAATGTGTGTGAAAAGACTAAATTTGTTTGTAAAGTACATTATGGGCAGTCACTGAACTGGAGGAGATTGTCCTAGCACATAAAAACAACTCTGATTTCTGCAGTAGATTTCCATTGCTTTGCTAGTACAGTAGTATGTTGCTAGAGGAGAATAGAGGCTTCCCTCAGTTAGCAATCATGTAAGAAGGGAAACAGCCACCATCATAAAATACTTCTGAACAAAATGGGACCATTCCACGATGTCATACTTGAAGACTTAAAAACATAAGTCATTTTAAGACGATTCTTATGGGACAGAGGTAAATGAGACAGAAAACACTAAAGAACCATCAAGTGGAAATTCCAAACATTTTCCTAGGGCTAGCACTGGAGGACTCCACCTACAGAACAAGGTACTCAAAAAATTGTAAGTCTTGGAGAGCAGATGTGAAGTATAGCAAATTACAGTCTATGATACAAGTGTGTTCTAGAGGTTATTAGTGACCCTGATGCCCAAGCTTAAAATATTTGGTAGTGTAGGTATAGTGCCATGCAGGATATAGTTTGGTTTCAAATCTTACTTCCTTTCTCCTTGCAGCTGGGAATGCTCCTGAGGGGAGAGAGAATGGCAGCATTCAAAGCAACGCAGCCAGAAACATAGCAGCTGCAATACAGGAAGGAATTTGAGTTAAACTGATGTAGAATCAGGTGGGACTGCAGGGATTTGATAAAGATGCACATGTTCCCTAACCTCCCAAGAAAAGCTTTGTCTTGGGATGTTTCTTTATCACTGTACAGAGGTACTTTTTAATAGATGTGGAGAAATTACAAGCTGGAAACTCATTATGAGCAACATTCAGTCATGCACCAGCAAAAGATTTAACATTCAGTCTCTCTCATATTATGTATACAAAAACCATTTTAATGGTAGATGTAGTTACTAAAGGGGGTATAAATTTTATTAGCTATCGTTTTCCCTATGCAGTTGTGGTGCTATGTTATCTTGCCTGATTGGCAGAAGCATTTTTTAAAAAGCATTGTTTTATTTCAAGTCTCTGGAACTAATTATGTGACATTCACCAAATACATGATAAGGTGAAAATGGTATTGGTATGTCTATACCTTAACCTACATAACTAATTTGTGGCTTCAACATTCATTAATGCCACAGCTATCCCAGATGCAGGTTGGTAATACCATCCCATATGAAAAATCCTATGGATATAAGACAGAGTGATAACTTTTCTATAGAATTCTTAAACCAAACATAATTGGGCAATAATTGTTTTTTGAATTATATAGGATAGATTAAAAACACTACAGAAAGGATCTTCTATATTAAATTCTACAAATGTTTAGAGCAATTTCTACCAGATACTATTTAAATTCTATAGACTTCTATTATATAGAATTTTTCCATAAGGATTTATACAGTACCACAGCATCATGCATTCTCTCTCTCTCATGTCTGAGTGTAGGAGTTTGTGAAAGAAGGGAAAAAAAAGTGAGGAATATCCAGATAAATCACATCCTTCCATTTAATTTTTTCCACTACTATTAAGTTTCATTAAGTTATTACTAGTTTCAGTCCCTTCCCCTCCCCCCACATGAGACAGATCCCATGAAGTCAATGGAAGTTTTTCCTAAGTATAAAAGCTGCAACATTGAGCCCTATGCTGGCATACTTCAGAAATCTAGCTAAACCAATACATTTTGAGGCCTCACGCAAAATGATTTTATGCAGTTTTAAATTAATTTTGTATTTCATCATAAGATGCTAATTTCTTCACATGCATTGGAACGAACTTGGGTCTGTTTCCCAGAATTAATAGTAAGAACTTTTTCTGTCTTTCCACCTCTAACTGGTACTGCACAGTTTCAAAAGGCTCCTTTAGAACTCCGCTGGCATAGTACTCCAAGGGGAAGCTAACTGCTCCTTTAAAAATTCTTCTCTAATTTGGTTAGAGCAAAGCTGTTTTTGGTTAGTGCAGAGCCACCTGTTTTTCATTACTTTCCTTTTCTTTATTCTGTATGCCTATGACCTTAAAGGCTCAGCAGACCTCTCTGGAACCTTAAATTGTAAAGTGGAGAAGAAATGCCTGCTGATTTGCATGACTTAGTCAGTAGCTCCTTGTTGATGCTTTTATAAACCAGCAATAAAATGGAGGCCCAAGAGCAAACAACTAGTTTTTTCCTTCTGAATCCTAAATACTCCACCTCAAAAAGTAACACTTTCACTCTGCTATCCTGCAGCTATTACTCACATTCCAGTGACACTGCTCAGTAGGCCACATGCCTGGGCAGTATAATTTCTCCCTCCTTAGGGCACGTAAAGACAAAAAAAAATTCCAAAATGATCTTAGGGTAAATTATATTTAATTTTAAAATAAAATAACTTTCCTTAAATAACAACTACTGGATGTGATTTTTTTTTTAATTTTCTATCAATTTAGGGTTATAAAGTTGATCTCTTTCCCCTTCTTTTCCAGGTTTTCTCACCACCTTTCTGATGTAGGAATGTGTAGCGGGCATGGGAAATTCTTAGTCTTTCAGACTTGGGTTCCAGGCACACACACCTAAGCACATGCTTTTCTTTACTCACAAAAGTGGTCCCAATGAATAAAGTTAAAACACAGATGTTTTTGTAGGATTGAGGCCCAAGTTTTCTCCCTGCTTTCTCCTGCCCTGCAAGGTGTTTCTATATTACTTGCCTGATGCTTCTATCTATGCTTTTTGGTGTTGAGCATTGGACCACTACACATTCCTTTATAGCCAAATTACATACATTTTTGGGGTTCAAAAATGCAGAGTACAAGACATTCAGATATGAATTTAGGCATGTTTTGGAAAGATGGCAGAATGTCATGGATCCTAAATTAACCTTTTTGGATTATAATGAGACAAACACCATCCAAAACACTTTTCTCTCTTTTATATGGATGGATCCAAATATAAAACTGGCCCATAAGACATTTCATTTTATGAAATACTGGTGGGCACCAGCCTTCAAAAAAAGTGTCTAGTTTCATTTCTCTCTAGCCTGACAAACAAGCAAGAACGCACTTGCATCTTCAGTATTAAAGATAGTCTAATGTTTATGGTTCTATTTTAAAAGTAAATGGCAGATTCAGCTGTCTATTGTGTGAGATTTGTCATTTTTTAAATAAAAATGTTCTCAGTGTCTTATAAGTTCTATAATAAGCAGATCTACCATTTCATATCACGCTTATATTGATATACAGCTCTCTTGCTTTCTATTGAGTCTCAGATGTGATCACTTCAAAGAGTATCAGAACAAAAGCAGGATGGGGAAAAAAGTTCTCATTTCTTAATGCACATATGTGTTGTGTTTCTCTTTTAAAGTTTTAGAGTTTGAAGTGTCGTCAGCATGTTAATGAAACATCTGCACTACAGCTTCCTAAATAGGTTTCTTTATCATGCAGTGTCATTAGTTAAGGCTTTAAACGTTAATAGGTTGCTCATTTTTAGTTAAAAATGACATAAGCTGTTCTAACTAAATCAGTATAAACTACACAGCTAATTGTGACAGAGTATTTCTGTGGGGATCTGACTGTACACACTCCATAAGAATTCATAACTACATTGCCTCCTAGCTTCGGCAAGCACTGCTCCCCCACAACTTCCACACCACTAGTTGAGGATGGAGAGATTCAGATTCCCCTTCCCATCTTTTCCAGTTTCAATCTATTTCAAGTACTAAATATAGGAAACTAGCAAAAGGGTGAACCCTATGGGTTTATGGTGCATGGAAGCATCCTCCAGTTGGGATCCTTACATGAATTTATACAAAGGTTCCACTAGGTACCATGACTGTTCCCATAAAATCAGCCTTCACTAGTTAGGCCCTGGCTCCCTCCCATCCTATTGTGATCTTCTGCAAGGGGCAGGGGAAGCAGAGTCACCATTACTCTCTCCCCGCTTTGATGCGACTGGAGAAACCATTAGGCCTAGTTGCTTCTCTGGTGTATTTATGGGACATTTCTTCTTTTCTCTTGCCCCACCCCCAGCCCAAGCGTTCCTACCTCCAGATCCTTTTTGTACTCTCTCTCCAAACTTCAGTGCATTTCTGCTCCCCACTCCAGCTGTGGAATTTTTCTTTCCCATTCTCATATCTTTTTCTCCCCTCTATCATGTTGTTTTCCTCTCTCCTGTCACACCACACTCCCTCCACCTGATGCCTGAGCTAAAATTTGCTGATAATTTATTTCTTGCTTGTGGGAAGCAGCAGGGGAAGAAGTGACATCAGTAGCAACTGACTTCTCCGTAGCATGCAAAGCAGTGGCCTCTGGGTTCCAGACAAGGGCAGGGAACTGCAATCAAGAGAATTTTTGCCCTAAGTTACTTGAGAAGAGGAGTGGGGGAGGGAGAAGAAAGAGAGGGAGACTTTGAACAATAGCCAAAAAACTAGGACAGTCTTACTCAAAATAGCCAGCATGCTGTCAATAGTGTTGCTCTACTGGCACTACTAAAAGCTGCCTACAAGTAGTGCTATTCCACTTCAATGACTTTGGCCTAGATCTGTAAAGGTATTTAGAATTTCAGTGGGAGCTAGGCACCAAATATCTTTGAGGTCCTGGTCCTTTATGTTGTCATATTTAACCAGGACTCACTCATTTTCCATTTATGATCCCCTATATTTTGCCTGTGAATCAAGACAGTGGCCCACCAAGCAACATTTCCCAGTTCTTGGTACCTAATTTTCATGCAGCACTCTTTTTCCATGATCTGCTTGTGACCTTAAAGGCCCCTTGGCAAAGGGCTCCCAGTTCTTTGCAAACAATTCTCATCTCATACCTGATAAACTCACTACACCAAACACATTGCTTACGGGATATTGGCCATAGAGGGTAACATGTAAGGTCTCTATTGAGCATCTCCCACCAACATAGCGCTGTCCACACTGATGCTTCTGTTGATGTAACTTAGGTCGCTCAGGGAAGTGTTTTTCATACCCGAGAGACATAAGTTATACTGACAAAAGTGCTAGTGTAGATATAGCCTTAGAGATGGCCAGTTCATGCAGGAGGGCATTTCCACCCCACCCTAGTCAGCCAGTGAAGTAACAGAAGGTTCTATTGTCTACCTTTGCCCCATCATGGAACTTAAGCTATAGTGTAGTCATAGCCTAATATGGAGTGGGAAGAGGTACTTTGAATCCACTCACTGAGGTGACATCTGTTGAACGGGGTGGTTTTCCATAGAAGATTGGATCCTGGTTCCTTTAAGGCAGCCAGATCTGCAACAGACTGAACTTTGAGGGGAAAACCTACTTTATTAGATGAGAAAGGTAACTATTAACAAGGATAGATCCTAGTTCACATCTGATGACTTTGTCTAGTTTTGTAACCATTTGTTTCCTTCAGTCTTTCTTGTTTCTAGTGGAATTTCTATTCTTTCTTAAATAAATCTCCTTTTGTTTCATTACAAGTGCTGTATGTTATATAGGAACAGTGGTTTAAGGTTAAACTTGGATACACTGCTCCTTTGGGAGCAGAGGATCTGAGACTCCTATGAGCAGCCAGTGTCTGGGGCTGGATATCACAGAAAAATGCTTCAAGGGGACTTGCATGTGCCTCTTGTTAACCTGCAAGGTAAAAACTGGTCTGGCAAAGCACAGAGGAGAGCTCTTGAGTGGCTAAAAGGCTGGTAGTGTGAGGGAGCTAACATCACCAGCTTCCATAAGGAAGACTCCTTCAGACTGGAGGCAAGGGGTAAAAGGTGACCCACAGAGCTGGGTAGCCCAATATTGTCCCAGCACTATAAGATCCTTTCACTTGTAGATACTGTCATGAAAGGAATTTCTTCATTTTGGAGTTTCCATTTCAGAAAGGTAGGGTTAAAAAAAAAAGCGAGGTTTTATTCCTAAACCAACTGAAATTGCATTTGTGACATCAAAATGGATTTTTTGAAGTAGTACACTGGATTGACAGAAAAGCAGCTGCACTGCAACAAATGAAAGTGGAAATTAATAAGAAACCAAGGTAAAAGAAAGACTATTGGTTTTGCACACCCACAGCAAATTGGCTGGATTTAGAAAAGCTCACTTTGATCTTTCCCAGACTAATTACTGCTCTGTGTTTGACTGTTTTGTGCATTAGTTGCCCTTCATAGAAAAATGAAACTACTGTAGTACACAGCTGTAATACAAATGAAAATGTGACATCCAATAAACAAAGCATGGCAAAGGTCATCCAGTACAATAACTGTATAATTCAACTTTAAAATGTCTTTTGTATACAAATAATGACACATTTAAGGTGGTTTTGAACAATGAACCAATATTAAATGGTGTGAGCATGGGTTTGAGAAAGAGTGAGAGAAACTGCATATAAGACTGATACATAGAGTTTTGTGACACACATTTTTCAGACCTACTACACAATTGCAAGATTAAATTACCTTAAAAATGCATAAATATTTTGAATACTTAATCTATGAGGACTCTGGGAATATATCATCCTTATTATATGAAATCAAAGAACGGTAGTTCCATAGGTATACTTATTTTGGATTTCATAAGTCCATGGTATCCAAAGATGAAAGAAAAAATAATTGTAAACTGGTGAAGATCAGCTACTAGAAGAACCAAAATTAGTCTTTTAGTCAACAAGTATTCCTCTCAAGGATTTGGAGTACATCAGTTATAACAAGAGAAACAAAAATTGCTTTACATGAAAGCAAACTGAAAACTTCACCTATAATAACTGGGTACAAAGCCAGACCTTCACAAAAACCTTCCCAATCTATAGCGCAAGCACCTGTTTTTACAGTTTCCTGTATTCCTTGTGAGAGTCTAATCGGGCTTTCAGTCTCCACTCCTGCACACCTGTAACTCCTTGCTTGCTGAAAAATAAGCAGAGCTTTCGGACACTACAGATCCCAGCAAAGACAGTATCTGATCTGGAGACCAATGTTAACGAGAGGAATCACACAGAAGTGACATTTCATTGTTAACTAAGACCCTAATCATGCAAGCACTTACTCACATGTGTAAAGCTACTCATGTGTCTAAAGTTTAGCTTGTGCATGTCTGCAAAAATTTGGTTCTTATTTCCAATGGAGACTATCTTGTCTATCAAAAGAAAAACATTTCTACTTAAAGTTTGCTTGCAAAATTTGTCTTCATTCCACCAGCTACAGAGACACTAGTTGCCTTCATAACGGAAGTGTTCTTCTGATTCTAACAATATATTTTTATGATTGTTTACTATTCTGTATTACCATAGTGCCAAGAGGCTAAATATATTGATTTTTAAAAGCTTGGGCTGCACATATTTATAATATAAGAACAACATAATATTTTCTTTTGCTGTGAACCCATAAAACCTAAGGCTGCCATAAACTGATGCTGTTAGCGCAGCATTAAGCTCCTGATGTGGATGTGTTCTGTTATTCTCCACCATTCAAAAGTGTTATGGGCATTTGGGACCTTTGGCACCTTTGTATTCACACCCTACACACTACCTCAATCATATTTGTACAAAATATACCCTGTGAAGTATCACATGAAAGCTAATAAAACTGTTTATTAATATCATTGTAAAATGCAGCTGTGCTAGCCTGTTATGTGAAGTTAAGAATTTCCTCTGTATGATGTTACTAGAACATCTTTAAGAGAAGACTACTTAGCCTAGGTAAAGGTGGTAAACAGGTCTATCCCAGACAAAGAAATGTGCATTCACCTTAATTTACAACAAAGCTATTGAGCTAAATCAGCTAGGGTTATCCTGCTCGTGACCTCAAGAGACAGAGAATTAACATGGCTCCTACGCCTGAGAGACACAGGAGACTGAATCCCCAGGAGGTCTTCCTGACTTGTATGACAAAAGCATCCCTTTGCGAATATAATAAATAGAGGCAGACTCCATCTTTATCCTTCACCTTAGAAGAACTTAATATCTTCTGAGAATGCACAGCGACTGGGGCCCAGGTCAACAAGACAGGGGGGAAGCCGGTACAAATTACCAGGCCCCAGTGGTCCAGAAGGGGGCTTTGTCGGCCCTGTTTAGCCGGTCCGCCCTTGCTGAGGGGCCCGAAAAAATTTTTTCACCGGGGCCTGAACCCGCTCTCGGTGGCCCTGATTGGGGCTGTGTATTGCAGAGAAACATCTGAGGAGCTTCAGGGCTGGCGTTCACTAATTGTTACCTGCTAGGTGAAGTTTGGTCCAGGGAGCCTTGAGGAGTTTGCTGGTGAAAAAGATAGACTGATGTGACAGGGAGCTGACAGGCAGTCTGATCACCTGCAAAATGCTCTGTTGCTGAGGCAGAGAGGTAACACTGTCTTGTAGCTCAGGAGCGTGTTATGGTACTTCACAGAAGGCATAAGGAGATGTGGCCTCAGCTTCAAACAGCTTACAAGCAAATTTTAGCTATGATATAATTCAAAGTAACAAAGTAAGGAGAGAGTGGGGTGAGGAGTGGCATAGGTTAGAGCAATACAGTCATGCAATTACATAAGCAGGAAGCACAGTCTGGTGGTTAAACACTGGATTAGGATTCAAAAGATAGATGCTCAATTTCCGTTTCTGTGTAATCTTGGACAAGACACGTAAGGCCTGATTCTGCACCTGACTCAATGCAGGTGCCAGGGTCCTCCCCACCTGGAGCTGGTTACAGGCTCAGGACCTCAATGTCTTTGTGCCTCAGCTCTCCAGGTGTAAAATACAGCTAATAATACTTCCTCTTCCCCCATCTTTTGTCCCTCTTGTCTAATTAAAGAGTAAGCTCTTCAGCGTGGGGAAAGACAGCCTCTTACCAGGTGTATGTACAGCACCCTGGCACAATGGGTCCTCAGTCCCAGTTAATACATGTTCTCACATTGCTGGTTCTGTAATGCTGGGGTTTGTTCATGTATATAAAAATGAGGCCATTTTTTAAAACTCATTTTTAAGACAATCTTCTAATTCCTGGGTCCCAATTTTTGAATATATTTGGGGTGGAAAATACTGGGGCGCAGCAAGGCCCACAGAGCCAGTGTGGAGGTACACGACCCTACCTGATGATTGTCTGGATCTGTGAGTTGGCCACATCCTTGTTCTAGAAGGCAAGCCCCAGCCCAAGTAGAATGATAATGTGGACAAATCTCCACAACTCCTTCAGAGATTTACTCCTCTTTATCCCCCTCTCATGAGTTTTAACTTTTACCATTGGATAGGAAAGGGGGTGGGCATGCATGAGGAAAATTGCAGCAAACAGGGCCCAAATCATCATATTTCTAGCCCCGTTTCCCTAACCAGTGTGAATAGAATCCCCCTTGTCTACCTTATAACTGTGTTAAAATTCCATTTTACACTCTCCTTTAGAGGGTAGGTAAATAGTGTACAGTAATTCATTCCTGCCATCTCTGTTTATAAACTGATCATTAGCACTGCTACTTTATATAACAATGCTTAGCACTTTTATCTCCATTGTGTATATACACATCACATATATAGATATGTCTGCCCCAGACTGTATATTTTCTCATGTTAGGTGTATTTGAAAGCCATGTAAATAAAACCTTGTTTAGTTTACCCTATCATGTGTGGATCTCCATTCCTGTAAGCAATCTAAATGAAGACAATATGTTAGGCACACAGTTTTCTTAATGAACAGTGTCCCTTCTTTCTTGCAAAAAGAAATGAGCTCATTACTGTAGAGTGTTTTTTTTTTCCTTAACATGGAACAAATTCAAACTTTCCATACTGCAACCTGAGAAAAATTGTTGGAAACAGAAACTGGATTTAGTGACTGAAGCTGTTTCCAATAAAACTGTCCTAACAATCCTATAAAATAATGAAAAAAATTTTCATGTGATATACAATCAATTATATACTAGCATCTGAAAGGTTTTGGGGAACTCCGAATAGTTAATGCCCCGTATTTTTACTTTTTATGGGACAAATTCTGCTTTAAATTAAATATCTAATTAGAGGGAAGCCATTCATAAATAACAACATGCATTAAATCAGAATGGGATAATAAGAGTGCTAGATATATCACCTTGTTTCCATAAAGATTTTGGATTTGTTCATTTCAATCCTCCGGAAGTAATGGAAATGTGTTAATTTATTCAACTGCAATTAACATAGCCTCACTTTCTTCTCCAACTGGATGTCAAAATTAAAGCTAATGTGTGCCTGAAAATTGAAAAGTGAATTTCATAAATATGTACTTTTGAAAGGTTTTCTATAGGAACAAAATATTTCTCCTTCAGTGGTTTATAGATTATCTCCATCATATCAGAGATTTTTACCTTCTGGTAAGGAACTCCATTCCATTCTAGGCCAAAAAAAAAAAAAGCACCTTAGGGCAAAATATTAAGTCTTTCAGGAAATCTCATAAAATTAACTCAGCCAATAATGGAGCCTTAACTGTTCCAAAAATGGCATTTTATTCTCTAAAGGCTGGAGTTTGAAGAGTATTTTTAAATGGTTATAACACTGAAGTCCCATTGTGTGAATATTAAAAGCCCACACAAACACTTCCAAGTGGGAAAGAACATGGGGGATGGTCCTTGCACATCTTACATGGGTGATTGAGCCCATGAAGGATCTGACCTATGACTACAAAATGTTTACCACCACATTGGAGTTTTTCATCCATGCATTTCCATCAGGGTGGGTGCAAGGATGTTTTGTGTGCCTTCCATCTTGCATCCCCCCAAACCCTATGGCAGCTCACCACCCCCACTCTGCCCTAAGGCCCCTACCCCATGGCAGCTCCCCACCCCCCCACCCTGAGGTGCCCCCCCTGCAGCAGCTCCCCTCCTCCATGCGGCAGCTCCCTGCCCCAGCTCACCTCTGCTCCACCTGCTCCCCAAGCACGCTGTCGCCACTCCACCTCTCCCGCCTCCCAGGCTTGCAGTGCCAATCAGCTGTTTGGTGCCACAAGCCTGGGAGGGAGAGAAGCAGAGCAGGGCGGCATGCTCGGGGGGGAGGTGGAGCAGAGGTGACCTGGGGCAGGCAGTTCCCCTGCGTGCCGCCCCGCCCCCCCCTTACTTGCTGCAGACAGCCCTCCCCATGCCCCCCTGCCCCAGCTCCCTCCACCTAAATGCCAACAAGGACTGGGGCGGCTGAAGATCCGGCAGCAGCAGTTGCTGCCAAAGGACCTGAAATGCTGCCCCTCAAATGCTAGCGTTCGCCTAATGGGTTGCACTGGCCCTGATTTCCATACAGTTTTAGTATTTTGAAAACCTCATATACAGAATTTAAGGGATTACATACCACTAGATGCAAAAGAGTTTCATAACATATTGCAAGAATGGGAACCTGCACAGCAAGCTGCATTGTTGTTACCACCGTAAACAGTGCACTGCTTGTACATGGTATGGTCTTTATGCATAATTCCCAGCCTTTAGTTAGAAGAAAAAGCTAATGTAATTCAAAGTAATTTTCTCCTCTACGGCCAATCATAATACTTTTTTCACTATTCAGTTGTCATTACATGTAATGACCCATGCTCTGCTGAAGAAAACAGAAATATATACCTGGGTTTTAAATTAAAGGCTTTTTCTCCACAGTTTTCTAAGGTTCTCCTAAAGAACCTTTCCTCATGAATGTGAGTTACAGCACAAGTACCTCATTGTATAAAATGAGAATTAGTACTACATACCAAAACAAATGGGTCTTTTCCCCGCCGAGCTATCAAGTACATGACATGACAGGCAATTTAATTTAATTACTTATCAACCATCCCTTGCTGTCTCTGTTATACAAAGAAAACCAATGCAGATGTAGTGCCATTATAAAAAATGAAAGTATCTAGTAATTTAAATATCAGTAATTATTGTACCACGGTTTAATTTTTTTAAAAGGCAATATTGCCAACTTTTATTCATATGTACGATTTATATAAAGCCTGATTCTGATCTCACAGTGATGAAATATGGGAGTAGTTCACTGAAATCAATGGAGTTACAATAATGAAAAACTGGTATATCAGGACCATAGTAATTATAATGTACCCAGTGCATTATTGCACTGGTGTAATTTACATAGTCTTTAAGCCACATATCTGAGATGGGAATTGGGCTCTTATTCGAACATATATACTTAACCTTGCTATAATGTTCCATTCAGATAATGGATAACACAAGCAGTAGGATTGTGCTTGCATATTCATTGTCAGAATATCTAAAACCTCTTCATATTAAAGTTGACAATGAAAGCATTAAGGTGGCAGTTGAGACCACTTTTGGAAGTAAGTCATTCATACTGCTTAGAAGATATTTCTTAGCAGAAATCCCACATTGTAGATCCTAATTTCCTATAGACATCCTGTATGAAAGGCAGTATTAAAATTATGCCTCTGATAAGGTCTTTAACTGTAGTCATCAGATACAATATATTTATATATTTACAGAAATTTACTATGGAGAAAGTTAGTCACTTCTTTTAAATAAACAGAAATAAAGAAAACCATAAGCAGTATAGTGGGGAAAAAATGTGAAAATGACAAATGTGTACACAGGGGTGGCTCTAGGGATTTTGCCGCCCCAAGCACGGCAGGCAGGCTGCCTCCAGCGGTTTGCCTGCGGAGGGTCCACTGGTCCAGCGGACCCTCCACAGGCAAACCACCAGAGCCAGCCTGCCTGCCACCCTCGCGGTGCCAGCAGAGCGTTCCCTGCGGCTTGCAGCCCCAAACACACGCTTGGCGTGGTGGGGTCTGGAGCTGCCCCTGTGTGTATAGTCACTAGTGGTAAGATTAAAGCTTTTCCATTTTTTAAAATTTATCTATTATTTTCTCCAATTTGGAGTACAGAGAGGGTAATCTATTTCTATTATTTAAAAAAGTTGATGTGAACATTGCTAATAACAATAAAAAAGTTTTCAAATTATTCTCACAAGAAATTGTATTATTTCATGCTAAATGGTATCCACTTTAGTACAAAGCTAATGTCTTACTCTCAAAAGAATAAAAATCTATATTCTGCTCTTTCTTGGAATTCTCTTTAAAAAACTCACACTAGACAAACAATTCGATCTCTGGACAGTTTTCTCTTAATCTTTTTACTTTTATATTCTGTTTCTAAAAGAGATACTTAGTTTTAACTAGATTGCAATTTTAGTCTAAAAGAGTTGGAACAGATTTTCTAGAATGAGTTAAAAAGTAGTCATTGAGAGTATTATCTGCAGATTCTTTTAGAGATGCAACAGCAAGGAACAATTCTCTCTCTAGATTTAATACCGATAATGTTTGATTTTCTGAAACAGAAGTGGTGTAACTGTGGTAAATGCAATATGGTTGGTTTTTTAAAGTGTACATTTTCTATATTAATTATTTTATTGAGCTCATTTTTCTTGTATACATTTTTAAAGTACCCATTCTTATCTTAATGCCAAGCCATTCAATTTGATTGTTTTATTACAAACATTCTGAACACATTTTCTTCTGGGTACACAAAGTAAAAATATTGTTATAAGTGAATTTTAAATGTAATTCTTAAATATTATGCATTTATAGGAACAGGGCCAGATCTACTGTTTTCGCCGCCCCAAGCAGAGCGCCGAATTGCCGCTGTGGACAGCAGGGGCAGTCCATGTGCTGTTAGGACAGCACATGCTTTTCCGTGACGGCAGCAATTCGGCAGCAGCTTCTGACTTCAGCCGGAAGACAGAAGCTGCACCGCCGCAGACAGCTGAACATAGAAGCTGCTGCCGAATTGCTGCTGCCGCAGAAACACATGCGCCGCCCTAATGGCACATGGACTGCCGCTGCCATCTGCGGCGGCAATTTGGGGTGCTGCTTGGGGGCAAAATACACACAGACTGCCTCCCCAAGCACCTGCTTAGAATGCTGGTGCCTGGAGTCGGCCCTCTATAGGAAGTTGGGTTTAAAGCAAGTGGCCAATAAAATAAGAGAGGGTTAATTATCATATGATACAATGAATAAAATGAGTGAGCCTATGACTAATAATTTTTGAAGTTACTAGCAAATCATTTCTGATATAAACATTCTTTGATTTCTGATCATATGATTAGGAAATTTTATACACAGAGACCATATGTTTATTTACTCTTCTGAAAATGACAAAGGCCCAGATTTTAAAGATATATGGGTGATGCCCTGAATGCTTAAGTCATCTTTGAAAATGGGATGTAGCCATCTAAATGACTTATGTCTTGCAATGCTGAGTAGAGCTAGATCCACAAAAGGACTTAAGCATGGCCACTGTAGGCACCTAAATGCCTCAAAACCCTCATTCAGCTGCTGCTTAACTCAGCAAGTGCCTAAATTTCCCAGGCACATAAGTGTCTGCTGGTAGGCATGCACAAAACCGAGCTGCCTGATTCCCAAGCCCCAGTGAGATGAATCCGTCTCTCACCTATAGGGCCCAATCCACTAGGTGTGCTCTCTTACCTAGAAACCACAGCCTGATCCTGCAAACAATTTCACACACAAGTAATGATTAGTCCCATTGACTTCAAGATCAGGCCCAAAGATAGCAATTATTTAACTACAGTATCTACAATAAGTAACAACAAGACATTGCTCCTGCCATGACAACAGCATAGGGAGATCTTTGTACTCACACCATGACCTGCTGACTTCAGTGAGACACCAGGTGGGTGCAAGGGTTCACGTGCAAGGCTCTCAGTACCAGATCAGGGACCAAGATAGTACTATTTAATTTACAGCATCCAAAGTACATACCAACCAAGAACATACCACTTTACCTATCCAGATTGTATAAAACAGTTAAACCTCAGGGATTAAGTAACAAGCATTCACAGTAATTAACTTAGCACTCCCCCTTCTTTACTCTTCCCTTCTACCCTGCCACCTCACACTTCCCACTTCCTCATAAAACAAACCAGCACCATCACATTATTTGGCATCACCTTTCTCCTTCAGATTTGTGGTACCATGCAGGATGACTGCTAGCATTTTTGATGCCTGTAGAAATAAGCTGCTTCCTCCAACCAGAGTGCTGGCCAATATGCCAATAAGTCCCCTTCATTCTTTTATTGTTTTGAACAGTCCCTTGCCGTCCCAAAGTCATTTAAAAAGCTTCCACAGGGAATCAGTCTCTATTAACCACATACGTTTATTTTTATAGTTAGCACGGTAAGTTTAAACTCCAAAATGTGCTGTTATTTATCAGATCCTAGAACAAGAGAGGCGGAAACTTTTCACACCCTTCATCCAGTTATATGAGGTTTCATCCAGCATTTTCTCAATGATCCATTTCTGAGCGGCCTGGAAAAGAAAAAGATACAATCTATTCTACAGTAACTTCCAGACTACTAAATACTAAGGAAAAAGAACTAAGGTCAGCAAGGCAACAGCATTAATTTTTACATGTTAAGACAATTAGCACACAAAGAATTAGTACAATGCATGAACAAGATACAGCAGAGAGAATGAATTACAGTGTTTGTGTGAGTCCTCCAGAGGTAAACTTTATTGTAAAATTTAATCTTATGCATGTCCTGTTAATGATTTTGGACCCAAAATAGTTTTCTTTTTAACATTTCCATTCCCCCTTTTAAAGACTCAGAGAGAAAAATCTTCAAATCAAGGACTAGAAAGCACTGCAACCTTCCTTCTTTCCCCCCACATAAGGCTCCTTTAGAACATGACAGGCAGATTCTCATTGATACAGCTGTATATGCTGCAATGAATCCACTGAGCCTAGGTCAGCAGAAGGTGGTGTGATGAATTGGCCAAGAAGTGCAACTGCTGCTTTTCTCTCTCCTAACTGGAAGGTGACAGGTCAGCATAGAGGAGCAGGTTCTGGGGCTGCTGAGAGGACAACTCATGAATAGCCCATCAGGGAGGCAGGGTGTCTGGAGACCCTGGGGTTAAGGTGGCAGTTGATGAAGTGTTTATTGGGACTTAATTTGCCTAAATCGTGACACACAGTGCTACCAAGGATTATAAGAATAAAGCAACTGGGGGAGGAGGAGAAGGGCTGCCAGCTGTGGATCCCATCAAGCCAGGCTTTAGGGTGGTCTGTATAATATCTTGACAGACACTGAGGTGCTAGGATGGCCATTATCAAGGCCAGACTGACTGTTCAAGGTGGGGTGATGAGCAGCAGCGTAGGCCTAGACAGGGAAATCCGTGCTGCTATGGAAACTGAACTAAAATTAAAAAAACAAAACAAACAAAACAAAACAGGAAGATCACAAAAAGTACTACACTTCCCTATCCCCTAGGCTCCCACATGCAAGATGCACTGTACTCAGGCAAATCTGCCTGCACTATGGAGACTACTCCTGGAGTTCTCTGTCTGGGCCCATGCTTGCCAAGGTCACCTACATTCAGTGCTTGTCATAAACAGATAGCTAAGGGTTAATGTCTCTTTCACCTGAAGCACCTGACCAGAGGACCAATCAGGAAACCGGATTTTTTTCAACTCTGGGTGGAGGGAAGTTTGTGTCTGAGTCTTTGTTTTCTGTCTGCCTGCTTTCTCTGAGCTTTGGAGAAGTATTTCTGCTTTCTAATCTTCTGTTTCCAAGTTGTGAGTACCAAAGAGTTTGTTTCTTTTGTATTTACATGAATATAGTGCTGGAGTGCTTTGATTTGTATTCTTTTTGAATAAGGCTGTTTATTCAATATTCTTTTAAGCAATTGACCCTGTACTTGTCACCTTAATGCAGAGAGACTATTTGTATGTATTTTTCTTTCTTTCTTATATAAAGCTTTCTTTTAAGACCTGTTGAAGTTTTCTTTACTGGGAAACTTCAGGGAAGTTGAGTCTGTACTCACCAGGGAATTGGTGGGAGAAAGGAGTCAGAGGGAGATCTGTGTATGTTGGATTTGTTCGCCTGACTTTGCATACCCTCTGGGTTGGGGGGGGAGGGAGATTGACTCGGTGATTCTGGTTTCCAGGACTGGGAACGGAGAGGGGGAGTCACTCTGTTTGGATTCGCAGAGCTTGTGTCTGTGTATCTCTCCAGGAGCACCTGGAGGGGGGAAGGGGAAAAGGATTATTTCCCTTTGTTGTGAGACTCAAGGGATTTGGGTCTTGGGGTCCCCAGGGAAGGTTTTTCAGGGGGACCAGAGTGCCCCAAAACACTCTAATTTTTTGGGTGGTGGCAGCAGTACCAACTCCAAGCTGGTAACTAAGCTTGGAGGTTTTCATGCTAACCCCCATATTTTGGATGCTAAGGTCCAAATCTGGGACTAAAGTTATGACATGAGTGGCAGCGGTTACGGGATAGACAGAATCCAGAAGCCAGTAGGAATATTTTATTTTTCTTTTCTCTGCTAGGGACTTTTTAGCAGAGAGAAACAGTTTGGTTTTAAAAGGGAACCAAAGAGAATTTTTTTTCTGCTCTCTCTGGCAGTTTGTGGAGGTCTGCCCTCCACCCTTGACCCAGCCAGCTCCAGACTGAAGTTTGTGTCTGAGTCTTTGTTTTTCCACCTCTTTTTGTCTTTTTTCTAGTTGTCGCCTGTGTTCAGCTTCTTTGAATTGTCTTCGGCCTCAATTTTTGCCTTAGAAGTCATGGTTCCTGTTTTCTTGTGTTGGGGTGCCCTCCGGTGTTTATCTTCTGAACTGCAGGCTCTTTGTTTTCAATGTAAAGCAAACCAGAAAAACCACTTTATTTGCATGTATATAGTGCTGGTAATGACTCTCAATGGGAGTGCTATTGTCACAAAAGACTCTTAATAGCCCCTTAATGGGTTCTTGCTTAATATGCAAGCCACAAACTGCCAGAAAGAGCAGAAAAAAATTCTCTTTGGTTCCCTTTTAAAACCAAACTGTTTCTCTCTGCTAAAAAGTCCCTAGCAGAGAAAAGAAAAAT
This sequence comes from Gopherus evgoodei, assembly GCF_007399415.2. NCBI lineage: Eukaryota > Metazoa > Chordata > Testudines > Testudinidae > Gopherus > Gopherus evgoodei. The sequence continues at coordinate 48,843,492 of NC_044325.1, forward strand.
AAAATATTCCTACTGGCTTCTGGATTCTGTCTATCCCGTAACCGCTGCCACTCATGTCATAACTTTAGTCCCAGATTTGGACCTTAGCATCCAAAATATGGGGGTTAGCATGAAAACCTCCAAGCTTAGTTACCAGCTTGGAGTTGGTACTGCTGCCACCACCCAAAAAATTAGAGTGTTTTGGGGCACTCTGGTCCCCCTGAAAAACCTTCCCTGGGGACCCCAAGACCCAAATCCCTTGAGTCTCACAACAAAGGGAAATAATCCTTTTCCCCTTCCCCCCTCCAGGTGCTCCTGGAGAGATACACAGACACAAGCTCTGCGAATCCAAACAGAGTGACTCCCCCTCTCCGTTCCCAGTCCTGGAAACCAGAATCACCGAGTCAATCTCCCTCCCCCCCCAACCCAGAGGGTATGCAAAGTCAGGCGAACAAATCCAACATACACAGATCTCCCTCTGACTCCTTTCTCCCACCAATTCCCTGGTGAGTACAGACTCAACTTCCCTGAAGTTTCCCAGTAAAGAAAACTTCAACAGGTCTTAAAAGAAAGCTTTATATAAGAAAGAAAGAAAAATACATACAAATAGTCTCTCTGCATTAAGGTGACAAGTACAGGGTCAATTGCTTAAAAGAATATTGAATAAACAGCCTTATTCAAAAAGAATACAAATCAAAGCACTCCAGCACTATATTCATGTAAATACAAAAGAAACAAACTCTTTGGTACTCACAACTTGGAAACAGAAGATTAGAAAGCAGAAATACTTCTCCAAAGCTCAGAGAAAGCAGGCAGACAGAAAACAAAGACTCAGACACAAACTTCCCTCCACCCAGAGTTGAAAAAAATCCGGTTTCCTGATTGGTCCTCTGGTCAGGTGCTTCAGGTGAAAGAGACATTAACCCTTAGCTATCTGTTTATGACAGTGCTCCCAGCTGCTTTGCAGTGATATGAGTCACTCTTTGTTTCCTGTGGAATCACAACAGGGATGTGTTTGATAGAGGCCAGAACCACTACCTGCTCCTATACATTGTGGACTGAAAGTACTGCATGGCATCCTCCTGTATACCCCTTAGGAAGAACTTGGAAACCACCTGTAATATGTTATGAATGTTTTCTCTCTTTGATTATCATAGTATTGCCTCTGTATGATTTGAAGGGAACAATTCAGGCATGAGCTGACCAGCAAGTAGACTGGGAAGCAGACAAACACTTCTGACAGCCACCCATTCACCAATACTCAAAAGGACAATGCAGGTGTCAATTCCTTTGAATGGTTTCAGAGTAGCAGCCATGTTAGTCTGGATCCGCAAAAAGAACAGGAGTACTTGTGGAACCTTAGAGACTAACAAATGTATTTGAGCATAAGCTTTTGTGGGCTACAGCCCACTTCATCGGATGCATAGACTGGAACATACAGCAAGAAGATATTTATACATACAGAGAACATGAAGTATTCTTTGAAGTATCAGACGAAGAGAGTATTCACTCATGAAAGCTTAGTCTATAAAGTGCCACAGCACTCTGTCACTTTTTACAATTCCTTTGAAGTTTACCAGCTTCAGCCATTCTGAGGTATAGTGTCTGGCTGGTCCCCACCCACGCTCCAAGAGCCATACAAACTGGTTTTGACCAGGTTCAAGAGATCCAGGGAGACAAAAAAGCTTTGGGACAGATACATAGACAACTCCTGAAATCTCAGAAGAGGGAGAGAGACAGAATCTGCTGGAAGCAGACCGAACCCCAGTTCCTGAGGTTGGGGTACTTGAGATAGACCTACCTAAGCTTTGCGTAAAACACAGATATGTAGACTTTTGTGCAGAAAACCCTTTTCTTTTTGTGGTTTGATTCCCACTCTTAAGATTAAACAATACTTTGTTTTGAAAAGACTTTTATATAATTGTATTTACCTACTGGTCACAGCTCCCAGAAGGAAGTTTTACAGGGCAATTGGGCCGGTGAAGGCTCAGGATCCATCACCTGGAGGGGTTACACTCAAAGATACTGACAGGGGTCAAAGGTGCAGCTAGAACTGAGAAACCCTTCAATGACATACTCAGCGTACAATCTAAATGAGTGAGTAGCTATGGCTCCCCTAACCTGGGGTACCCTTTACACTGTTTTGCTGCGGTAGCCTCCAGTCAGGACTGCTCACAAACAGCCTCCAGCACATAAGTCACTCCCAGCTTGGTCTGTGTGTATCTGCCGCCTGCCAAATCCTCTATAAAAGAAATAATTATCAGCTACCACCATCTATATGGAGCTGTAGTGATGAGTGTGTTGCCTCCCTGCCACATAACAAGTAAGTTAGTGAGAACATTAAAGGAGATCACAATTAGAATGTACTTTTTATATTTTTAATCAGTACAGATTAAACCAAAATTAAAAAATTACATTTCTTTGGGAAACTGTAAAACTTTAGGTATCAAATGTGGTTGGACTCAGAATTAGAAATAATTCCCCTTCCTGATATGAGCATAGGTGAATCTGTGGCTTCCGAGTTCTCAAATGAAGCAACAAGATAGAACTCCAACATGCAGAGAACAGAAACAGACCTGTGCACCTTAGAAGGTTCCTTAGGTAGCCCAGCAGAGTAAACTAACAACTAATTAGACTGCCCAAACACTGACTGAGCCACTGCCAACCCAACTGGCTAGGATCTAATTTGGGATTATTTGAATCTGCCCATGAAGGTTCAACTCTGACCCCTCCAATCAGAAGCAGTAGCTTGGGCTCAGGACCACAAGCACTGTCACTTGGTTCACACCAAGGAGTGAATCCAGAAGGAAGCCCTTGGAAAGCAAATAATATTGGCAAGATTTGGTCTAAGTTATTTATCATATTTTGCTTATCAAGTTATTTGCTTCCAAATGCTTTCCTGCAGAGTGTACTATTTTGTTCCAGCAGTAAAATATATTGCATTATACACATACCTTAACAAACAAATAGTGCTATATGCCCACATAAAAAGGCCTGCTACAAATTAATTTAGTGTGCTACTCAGCCATCTCAAGAAGTTGGATCTTTGTGCCCAAAGTATGAGCAGACCAGACCAGCTAACAAATGACAGCATTACTGTAAAGGCTGCAAATGGAGATAAAGCAGCATTTACTTCCAGAATAGGCTCTAGAGGAAGTTCCCTTAACTAAATGGAAGAATGGAGGAAGGGACTTCTCTAATTTATGGCACCTTTCATTCAAGGCCCTTAGCACACTTTACAAACAATGAATTTATCCTCACAATTCCTCCCCATGAATTAGGGAAAACTGAGACCCCAAGATATTAAGCAAGTTACTCAAGATCACATAGGAAGTTTATAGCACAGCTAGAAATAGAAACCAGGTCAGTGGTCACCCAGTCCTCTGCCTTAACCACAAGACTATCCTTCCACCCATGAAGTATCTCCAAATGATTATTATCAAATGCAGTCATAACCAACTGTAGTCCATTGGGGGGAAATGGCCCCTCCCTCTTGGGGTCTGTGGGCGGCCAATCCACCTCACTAAGTCTCTGGGAGGTCGCCTGGCATGGGGAATCAGCGGGGTGACAGGAGACATGAGCGTGGGTCTGTGATCAGGTGTTCAGTCCTGGGTCCGGGTTGGTGCAGGGCCCATAGTGTGGGTTCCTGGACTGATAGGGATCTCTGAAGCCAGGAAGTCTTCCATCAAGGTGAATTCAAGGTCATCAGGTGGTGGCGGAGTACCGAAGCATTACCATGGAGTGAGAGCACCTGGATGAACTGCTCTAGGGCAATCTGTTCAGCGAGTTCACTCGCCAAGCATTGCTCTGGAAGAAGCCATTGCTAGCAAAGGTCTTTAATTTCCTGGGCTACGATGTGGGGCTGGGCACCCGGCAGGTAGGTCGTCATCCGGAACTGCCAACAGAAAGTCTCTGGCATGATGTTGAGGGCATCTAAGATGGCTGACTTCACCCACCCATAATCTTGTGCATCATCCAGAGGAAGCCCCCAATAGGTGGTCTGTGCAGTCCCGGTCAAGTAAGGGGCCAGGAGAGTAGCCCATTGTTCTTGGGGCCACCCCACCACTACCGCTATCCACTCAAAGGTGACAAGGAATGCCTCAGGGTTGTCCTTGGGTCCCATCTTGGAGAGTCTTATGGCACTGAGGGAGCGAGGAGATTCCCTGCAGCCCCAGCCATGGCCGGACTGGGTCCAGGCAGCAGGGTTGCGAGCTGGTGGAGAGATCGTTGCTGTTGCTCTCGGTGCTGGGCCCCCAGCTCCCAAAGTAACTTCTGCTGCTAGGCCCCAGCTGCTGCACCAATTGCTGCTGCTTCTGCTGCTGGCTCTCAGCCAGGTATATAATGAGCTTCTCAAACTCCATTTTTTTCCCCTCTCTCTCTTCCCCCCCCCTTCTTTTAGGATTCCCTACGGCGGGCTGCTGGAGTCAGGCCTATGGCCACATTCTCCACTAACTGTAGTCCACTGGGGAGAATGGCCCCTCTCCCTCTGAGTCTGTGGGCAGCCAGTCTGCCTCACTACGTCTCTGGGAGGTCGCCTGGCATGGGGAATCAGCAAGACGACGTGAGCATGGGTCTGTGATCTGGGCTGAATGACAAACACTGTTACAGAGCCCAGTCCCTGATCAGGATGGGGCAGCAAAGAGTTTCTGCCTCAGGCCTGCATCTAGGCTGAGCAGTAAACAGTGGGGACTCCTAGCTCTAGCGGAGGGCCGACAAGCACAGGATTCTTGCCTAAGGTGTGGGGAGAATGCCAACCACAGATTGAGGTGTCGAGGTGGATGCAGGCCCACCCACTCCACTGCATCCTGGAATGATCTGCCACTAGGTCAGTGGGGATCCTGACTGCAACACGCTGACTCACTCGCTGGCAGCATTGCAGCCAGACAGGGGTCGACTACCCCTGGGCCACTTCCCAACTCCCCCTCAGGGCATACCTGGCTTTGTAGAGGGTCATCCTGGTCGTCAGGGAAGAGGGCCTCTGTCAGGGCTTGCAGCTCCTCTGTGTTTCGATCTGTAAATGGCCCTGGTGGTCCTGGCCAGACCTCAGCTTCCTCAGGGTCTGAGGCATCTTCCCAGCTCAAGAGCTTGCAGGAGGTATCTGGCTCCTCTGGCAGCTAGGTCCCAACTGAGTTCTCCGGCCTGACTTTTGTACTTTCTGGCTCTGCCCACCCAGGTTCAGTGAGGGGCCCCTCCCTCTCCACATCTGTGGGCGGCCAATCCGCCTCACTACACTAACTGTCTCATTAATTATATTATGGGGGGTTAGGGAGAAGCCAAGTTAATATCAGAGATAATGGGAATAGTCTAATGCCAGATTCCAGGAGATAATACTTGCTATCGAGGCTCCCTTCACCCAGTAAAAATATAAATGCACTATCTGGTTAGTTGTCTATAATAAAACCCTTCATGTACCACAGACAAAAAATGAATACCCATATCTTGCACCCTGCTTGACTAACCAGTCATCTCTTTGTTCTATGTTAATCCAAACAATACCAAGCTATATATATATTGTTAGGGCTGAAAGGACGGAAACAAATAAAGACCATTATTTAAAATGAGAAACAGCTGTCTCAGAGATTTTCATTATAGTTCCCAGTTCTGATGAAGCATGACTTAAAAGTGGTTCATCTAAGGGCATGTTGGAAATTCCTGAATTTATTGCCAAATTACGGGAACACTTAGTCACATCTCAATTTTTTTTTAAAGAAACATTTCCTGGGAAAATTAAAAAACACATAAATACAAATATTTTTGGAGGAAGGGGATGCTTCATGAATGTATCAAATGAACAAGCAGCAAGGTATGCTGTCGAAGTGGTGCAACCTGGTTAAAAAATAAAGATAGTTAAAGAATTAAGAATATTTTGTACTTATATAGCACCTTTCATCATAGCACCTCAAATCTTCTTCAGACTTGAGCTACCTCTGCAAGAAATGAAACTGTTGAAAGAAAGGCATGATTTGTTTTAATTTTTGCTATTCAGATAGTGTGTGTGTGTATATATGATAGTCTCATCACTGGATTAGTAAATACAGCTAAAGCCATATTTTGCGTACTTTTCTTGTGCAAGTAATCCTACTATCTGTGTGAATTAGGGGAGCAGGATTTGGTCTGTGATCTGAATATCAGGTTATCACATTGTTTCTTAACCTCATCTTGAATGTTGGGTTACTTTGCATTTAACTGAGCTATAACCTTGTGATATGAGAGCATAACTGTGTTGCAGATATATTGCATATAATCAAATTGTACTAGCTGTCTATCTTAAGGTACATCAACACACCACTCTTCTTTTGGTGGCATGTAGAGTAAGTGTTCTACATGCCACGGCCAATAATGTGTAGTGTAGACATAGCCCTAATCATTTATATGGCTCCCATTACCATAGTATCTGGGTACCTCACAATTTAATATATTTATACTAACAAAACTCCTATGAGGTAGAGAAGTGGGGCTTTTTCTTATGTTGGCTCCTATTACCCCCCACCCCCGTCCCATTTTTCACACTTGCTGTCTGCTCATCCTACTGCTAGGATATTTTACAATTGATTTCAATGGGAGAAATATTGTACTCTATCATAGCTACCCAATTTGGTAGTTGTATGTGCATGCACACACACTTTATTTATTATATATATAATATGTATGAATTAAAAAAATTAAAAGAAAGTTCCGTTTTGGGATACTTTCATACTGTTTTTCCACATTTCTTAACTTTAAATGAAAGTTCCCTTCTGGTGAAAATTGAAAACATACAGTTCCTTTAAAAGCTGTCTTGTTTTTAGTAAACAGCGATTGTGAGAAATTTCTCTTCTCTGTCATACACCTGGAGTCTGCATTATAGTCAGCAAATTCAGAATTGAAATTCTCATCAGGCATCTGATCCTGTATGTAGGTTCAAGAAGAGACTGTGTCAATGTTTGCTTAGTTCTTACCTTAATATTTATTCCAGCTAACCTTGGAAAAAGGGACACAAAATAATCAAGACAAATTATGTCATTTATATTCTCCCTGCTTCATTTTACAGTCAAGTAGATCCAAACAATGAAGCATAAATGGTTTATTATAGTCTTCATTGCCACTGTCAGGACCTGATATAAAAGGAAAAGGTTTGTATGTATATTTTTTGTGCTGTATCTCTCAGCATCTGGAACACAGATTAAAGTATCATATTTTACTAATGGTTATCAAGGCTTAGTTACTTCTGAGGCAACATATTCAACGCACAGGGCTGATTCTAGAGGCATACGAGGAGGGCAATCACTTGCAGGGGGTGCCGGACTGCTTTTTCATTTTTTGGGGGGCTTGGTCACAGGAAGATGAGGACTGGAAACATCTTCCAGCCTGGCCAGCAAAACAGCTAAGGTCACCCCCAGATACATATATAACAAACTACAAGGAACGAGTAATTCTTTAAAGGTAGAAAGTGATAATCCCTATTCTTATCTTTGTGTATGTACCATTTTCTCTGAGACAGATTCATTCCTGTACTGACAAAAGTAGCAGACTCAGGAAAGAGGGGTAGCAGCTTGCAGGGACACTATTTAAGGGTAGCAGGGGGCACTTGCCCCCCCAAGTTATGTACCACAACAGAGCAGGGGTGCCATTTAAGATTTTAGTAGGGGTACCCTCCTGCCCTCCCTAAATGGCATCCCCGCAGGCCAGCTCCACAGCACAGCACATCAAGCTCAAGCTGCCAGACTCTGTACCCCTTCTCCAGGGAGCAGCTCCAGCAGGAGCTGCGCTTCACAGCTGGGAAACTGATCACAGTGCTGCAGATGCCGGATGGTGTCTGGTGGGAAGGGTAGAAGGAGCTATGTGCAGCTGCTCGAAGTAGGAGACTGGCTGCACTGTGTGCCTGGGGCACAGAGGAGGAGTGCAGAGGGCTAGGGCCACAAGGGAGTGCCGGGGTTAGGGAAGAAGGTGCACAGGAGAGGTTGGTGAGAAGGGGTGCAGGAGGGGAGTGCAAGGGTTAGGGGAGAAGGGGACACAGGAGTGGTTAGGGGAGTGCAGAGGTTAGGGGAGAAGGGGATACATGAGTGTCAGCATAAGCACTAGGAGGATAAGGGGTGCACAAGTGGGACTATGTGACGGACCATACATGAAACGTGCTAGGCTGTACGGATCTGCGCCATAAGTGACTATTTGGGTGGTTAGCTCAAAATTGAGCTGTTGCATTCCTCAGACCCACTGTCTGGCCATGTGCCACTGGCTCTGCTCACGCTCCCTAACCTACATGCAGGGCTGAGGCCTGGCAGAGCAGTGCCACCAGCCTGGGGCATGGTCCTTCCCAGCACTGGGGGAGAGAGGGCACCTGGGGTTAAGGCTCTCATTAAAGTTGCTAATCACCAGTTGTATCCACTAGAGAGTGTTGGCAATTTAAACAGACTCCTCGCTGGCCAAGGTTTCTCTAAGGACAAGCCAGCAGGCTGAACTGCACATTGACACACACCCATGGGGCACTGCTCAGGCCACTCACAGAGTCAGTGTCATCATGGGGCCTTTGCCACACACAGGGCTGACCTCTGTCCTTGCTTTGACCCTGAAACAACTGCATGGCGGGGCAAGGAGGAAAGGCCTCCTAGATCTCCTAGAATTGGGAAGCCCCAGGCTGGAAGTCCAGCTGAGGGGTCTGGAGACTCAAGTTTTCCACAGCTGCTGATGAAATGATGGCTCTTGTCACTCACACGTGGATTTCAAATTATAGTGGCCAGCTTATACTTGACCATGTTCTATTCTGTAACAACCTTTTCATTGCACTGAACAGCTTACTGGGCACTGGGGTGGCAAAGGAGTAACTCAGGAAGGTACTGCTCTGTTGTGACAGTTCCATAGTCAGTTGTGCCGCGCACCACAGCCTTGGAGAGCTTCACAGCGCCTATACAGCCTCTCACTGCAAAACACATTAAGAACTAAAGAAAATCAAACATTTAAAACACATAACCTAGTTGATTTTCAAAATGTAGTCTCAGAAGCTCCATATATACACTTTAAAAAAAAAAGAATAATGGTGCACAAGTATATCAATATTTCCTTCTGGTTCCAGAATATGTCTGCAATTGAGAAGAAAGGAGAACTCATGTACCAGACAATATCCTGACACAGCAATACACAAATAATCATGTCTTCATTAGAACAATCAGAAACATACCTCTCAAATTCTAGAAACTGTGAGAATCAGTTGAAAACAAGAAGGGCAATTCTGAACTGGATCCAGAAATGAATGGAGAAGACAGCATAGGTGCCACAGGGATGGCAGGCAGCCACACTGGGGAAGAGAAAGCCTGCATCATTCTGCACTTGCTGGGGCCTATGACGCTGGGACTAGGAGGGGCACTGAGAAAAGTAGTACTCAAGATGAAGGCATAGATGAGATTTGCAGCAAAAAATTGATCATTTTCTGGGGGTAAGGAGCCCCAGGAAGTCCTCGTTTTGCCCCAAAATGAAAGAAACTCTACCCTTTTCTATAAGGCCTAGAAGAAGTCATCTAGGGCTCCTTCATGGGAAGACACCATGAAAGGTGCATTAGAGCTGTCAAAAGATATGTACATTTGAGTATTATCAGGGTAGAGGTGGTAAGGTAGAAGAGAAAAATGTCAGGCCTCTATTCTTCATTATTTTTTCCTTGGTTTATACAAACTACCATGTCTATCCTGATGATTTTCAGTACTTAGGGACTCCATGGTATTGGGGCAAAGGAGCACCAGAAGAAAACACTATTAGTACTTGAATTGCAGTTTGATCATCAAATAATTGTGGCTGAATTGCAGACAAGACATGGAAAATCGTGGAAAAGTAATAATGGACCTTTATTAATTGCGGTAATTTGGAAAAGCCAGAGAAGACCTATTTGTTTAAGAAAAATTTGCTGGAACAATATAAACACAAGCATTGTGTTATGTCTGCTAATATTTTGGATAACCAGACATTTTGCTTCACCTATATTGTAAAAATTAATGTGCAGGGCTGACAGCAGGAGCCCCAGCCACCAGCCGCTCGGGGCTGACAGCAGGAGCCCCAGCCATGAAAGGGCTCCCACTCTCAGCCCCACGTGGCTGACAGCCCCCTGGCTGACAAGATTGCAGTGGTAACCTAATATTGCAGGATCTGCAATTTCCATGGTATCACAAATTAAGTAGGGCATTAACTATTAGATATTTATGAGTGGAAAAGTAGCAGGAGGGAACCACAGATTCCTGCACAGATATGGAGATGATCCTGATGGATGGAGCATGCCACAGAATCAAAGGCAACTATGTCAAAGAGATAAAAAGGGATGAGGAAAGATGTGGCCATCATCAGAAAGGGGGAGATTATTACATACATAGAAGTGGGATGGCCATGCTATTGGCCAATAACTTCACTTATTGAAATTTTCTATTAAAAGCAGTCACCACTCTGCACAATTGTGTGAGAAATGACTAAAGAGATGGGGGAAGGCAACCTCTACAAGCAATTTGCTAAGAAGGGGAAGGTTAAATATGTTCTGGTAGTACGAAAGAGAATCAAGGGTAGTTTATAAAGAAAAGAGTGGACAGTACTAGGTTTTAGAGAGTTGTAGAAGGTACCAAAGGTCAAGGTATTTAATATAATGGTGGTAACATAATGAAAAAGTGTGCAGAAATAGGACCTTGACAGCAGCAAATGGCTTTTATTGAACTCACATTCCATAACTTACTGGTTCCCTTCAGCATTCAAACAACAAGTGCATGCAAAAGAAAATTAGGAATTGCTAGTAGTCTTCATCCAGGTTTGCTATTTCATAGACTGCTATTGCATACTGTAAGAGCATAGCACAAAAAATGCCATTTATTATTGAAGAGGGTAGGCTATTTGTGACACTTGTCCATTATCGTGAGCTAATACACAAGCATTCTCATGATAGCATTGAATTTGTTACTTGTAATGAAAGAAATGCTTCTTATTACCTGTTAGCATAGTGAAATTTTACACTGGGGAAAATGCAATCACATCAGAGAGAAAAACTACTGTGTTTCACCACTCTGCATGATATACATTAGTAGTAAGATTAATCACTCAGATTGATGCATCTGACGAAGTGAGTATTCACCCACGAAAACTCATGCTCCAAAACGTCTGTTAGTCTATAAGGGTGCCACAGGACTCTTTGCTGCTTGTACAGATCCAGACTAACACGGCTACCCCTCTGATACTTGACACTCAGATTGGCAGGAGCTAGATTCTGAAAGCTAATTAGCTTCCTGCAAGAATAATAAATTTGTATGTGTATGTTATGTGGCATTAATGAAAAGGTGCAGAAACATCCAAATGAATGGACAGAACAAGTGATCCATCTGGCTGTGAAATCCCTGATTGCAGAACATCCTAGCTGACAGCCCAGGAGTGCACAGAGGCTAATGATAGAACTATGCAATTTATTTTCTCTCACACACACCAAGATTCCTATTTGCTCCCATAGGACTCCTCCCTCTCCCTTTATTTGCCCCATTGTTATCTACTCTCTGTCCTGGCAGGGGCCCTAATGTAGCAGTGTGACCTAACCAGAAGTCACACCAAAGTCAAAACCAGAGAGAGTCTGTGATTCTTTGTATCTGAAAATAGCACCCTAGGAACCTATAGTCACCACTGTCATATGATGATATGTTTTGTACAATGCATGCCCCTTGTGAGGTATAATTTTAAAATGGTTGATCTGTTGAACCCTAATACCACATTGAATTGTAGGTACTATGGTATGGGAAGTTATGAAGTATTGCTATAGATTTGTTCCTGAAATATATTGTGAAGAGGGGAACGCTCACAGCTGGCCTTTCAGTAGCAACAAGGATCAGTAACTTAGAAGACGGACTTACATCAGGATGAGCCAGATGTATGTTGATGGCCCATCAAGAAAAATCCACTATCCCATAGACTCCTCAAAGACAGCACGTATGCAGCGAGGGCTAACTAAACCCATGTCACAACAGGGATCTTTCTAGCAAATGGAAGAATGCATGAAAAGGGACAGTGACATCACCACTTGGCTTCTCTTTTCCCCCATCTCAACACCTAGATCATCATCTGGAAGACAAAGATTTTGAACTGGGCAGACTGGTCCCAGGCTGAACGGGAATTCAGTCTGTATTAGGAACTGTGAGCTGCCTGTAACATCTATTAGGATGAGAAAGACCCTGATTCTAATCTTGCTTAGTCTGTAGAATTTAGATTGCAAATTTATTTTTATTTCTTATATGACCAACTTTGATATCTATGCCTGCTATTTATAATCACTTAAAATCTCTTTCTGTAGTTAATAAATCTGTTTTAAATTTTACGGGGATTTGGAGCAATCAAATTTTTGAAGTGCTCCACTCTGGCTCCGGGCAAAAACCTACTGGCCCATGCTCCAGCTCCAGGTTCCGCTCCAAAGCCCTGATATTTTACCTAAAACAGGGTGGTTTTGGTTGAAGTGCTTAAGGAATCTCGGCTCACATTAACAAGGGCTGTTGCATGTCCACTACCCTTTGCTGGCGTGGAAAACTAATTAATGAGTTTGTACTGTCCAAGGAAGTCTTGAGCAGCCTAAGACAGCATATTTCTGGGATTGAAGGCTGGTGCCTCTCTTTGTATAATTCATGAGTAACTTGAAGAGCCCTTATGTAATTTAGCCATGTGTAGGGGTCCACATATTGGTGGCTGAGCGATCACATCACCTGGAGGGGGTTTTGCTGCTTGTCACTGGCCTAGCGTGTGAGAGACAGCCCAGGCTGGAGAGTTAAATGGGGACAGTGGTCCCACACTTCCAGCTCATACCTCAGGATTCCATCACAGAGTCCAAAGCCACACTAAGAGTCAAGTGATAATCAAAGCCGGGGCAACATCAAAAGTCTCACCAAAGGTCAAGCTGGAGTCAGTAACTGGAGTTAGGGCAAGGAACAGGGTGTGAAAGCAGGAACAAGAATCAAGCAAGGAGGCAGGAACTTGGTTTCAGGAGCCCAGTCAGCAATAGCACACAGTAGCTTAGATCAGCCATTCTCAACCAGGAGTCAGCAGCTCCCCCAGGGGCCCATGAGCCAGTTTCAGGGGGGTCTGCAAAGCAGGGCTGGTGTTAGACTGGCTGAAGTCCAGGGCAGAAATCTCAGAGCCCCAAGAGCTGCTGCCCTGCAGGGCAGGCATCCTGGTACCCCTCAGGGTGGGAGCCCTGAGCGCCACCAGCAGCTGAAGCCCCACACCACTGGGCCCTGGAGCTTTTATAGCATGTTGGGATAAGCTTAGAAAGAAACAGGTTGAGAACCTCTGGCATAGGCAAAGGGTTGGATAGGAACTGAAAGCTTTATACTGGTGATGCCTAATTAGCAGTCTGCTGCTAGTTACCTGAGCTTGCTGAGTCATCAGGTGTAGCCTCTGGTGGGGGAGTATTAGCAGTAAGTGTATCAACCTGGGTTGAGACCTTTAATGCCTGACAGCTCCACAGGCCGTGGCTGCTGACCGGCTTTGACATAAGAGAAGGCCAGTTTCAATCTAACATGTGACAGTCTCTGTTTCTCTAGTCCCCTTACCTACAGGCTGTTCCTGCTATTGAGAATGGGTAGGGGTAAGTTTCCTCTTCTGCTACCCCTATTGTAGAGGCTTCCTGAAGCTTCTCCACATTTTGTTAAGCATGTCTGACAAGTCATTAATCATCTAAATCATTCAGCTAGGAAATATGGCTAAGAATGTTATGTACAAGTTGACTTAGTTATCAAGTAATTAATGGATAGTTACTAGCTGCTATCATCCATTCAGATGGGTCTCTTAATCCTTTTTATAATGGTGTTTAAAATTAAAACTATTTGTGATCATTTTTAAACATGTTTCAGATAGAACAAAAGTGCGGCAGTTTTAGGGTCAAATGAAACCTTCACACATGTGGGTGGTTGGTTTTGGTTCTTGTTTTTTAAGAATCATAAATTTGCACAAAATGCTGAACAAAATATAGCCAAAATGCTAAAAATGTGTGTTAAGGTATATTTGTTTCTTTTCAAGGACAAGAGGGTCATTTTACTGCACTAGCTAGCACAGATATCACTAGGGTTTCTGTTATTTACTATGTTTTAAAAGCAACTGAAGGCTGATTGATAGAAGCATTTTATATGTTAAAAGAATATATAGCCGTATGGTTTCATCTTTAGTAGAACAGTTCAAATTTTGGCTATGGTTTTTAAATGAAATAGCTTTGGTTGTTTTAAACAAGTACTAGCCAGCTTTACACAACAACCATACTTCATGTATTAGCTATTACTAGCTAGTTAGTATTTTATTTTCCTGTGGAAATTTTTTTAATGAGAATCAAAAATTGTTGACATTTTGTCTAGAAAATTTCAATTTTTTGGTGAAAGATCAAAACCCAAAAATTCTCAGTTGAAAACAGAAAAAAAAAAGTGCTTTGACATTTCCAAATCATCATATTTTGGTTTTCACATGTTTATTTTTCTGATGAAAAGTCAAAACTTTCTTTGGAAAACATGCTTTTTCCCAAATGTGTTGTAGTAGATAAACCTAATTTTTGGTTGAAAAATAGTTTTGGTGGACTTTTCTGACCAGCCTTAGATTAGCACAATTAGAAGTTTTCACCTCAAAGGTCCAAGTGGCTACAAATAAAAACAAAATTTGATTTGAAGCCATACATTCAGGACCCATTCCCAACCACACATCCCCACCGGCATAGATTCAAGACTGAGTATATCATCCATCAAATCCTTGATATCAGAATCAGATGTGGTGGACTCTGGCATCTTGTGGGGGCGGAAAGGCTATGGTCCTGAAGAGCACTCATGGGAACCAATGGAGAATGCCCATGCTCTTGCCCTGGTAAACACCTTCCATAAAAACCATCTTGGAAAGTCAGGCCTACTACTGCCCAGAGATTGCACTAGGGAGCAGGGTGACAGGAAGGATCACAAGCCTCTAACATGGTCCTGTGGGTCACTAGCCAGAGCTCAGGCAAGGTCCACCAGCCAGCATTTCACCTGAACTACTGGAGAAAGGAGTCATTGAACCTCTAGATCACAAAGGACCCCGTGGAGGGGGTTGAGATGTCCATCCCCACCAATTGGCTGGGAAGCTCTACTTAAACCAGAGAGGAAAGCGAAGTTGTCTGAGCAACTAAAGGAATTGTTGGCTGCCTGCTACTGTGGACCCTGTCTACTTGGCTCACTCCCACTTCCTGTCCTCCTTATCCTAAACCCTTGTCTGTTCCTGCTTTCCTGCCTTGCTCCAACTCCCTGCTCCTACACTTTACCACTGATGCTGACTCTGACCTACAGCTTGTTACCTGACTCCAGGCTCCTGCTGCTAACCATAGGCATGACCAGCTATGCCTCAATCCCTACAGCCATGACCTGCTGAAACTCAGCAGGAGTCTAGCCAGTCCTGCCAAGCAAATGCAGAGGAGCCCACTGATGATGTGGAAAGTGTGTTCATGCATTTTTCCTTAGTGTTTTATTTGCATTTACTTCCTCTTTCCCCCTGTCTTCCAACTATTTAAATGTGGTATCCATCCCATCCCCAAGTGTAAAAGACAAAAGTACCAACTTTTGATTATTTTACTGGTATATTGTGGGAAAATAAAAAGTTAGAAACTAAATTCAAAACAAGTTCTTGAGCAGTATTACGGCAGTCTGATTACATGGTCCACATCGATTCTGGGTCCTGTGCTCAGGCAGAAGTAGAGCCAACAGTGGTAGAGTTGGCTGTGATCCAGGGAGTCTTTCAATGCCAACTGGCAAAGGGAACACCATACTCTAACATCAAGTCTGACACATTCATTATACCAACACACTGTTATCATAATCTTTATATAAGGGTGCCATATGAAAAAAATCAGTATTATTCTGCAATGTACTTACATGTGGTGTATAAAGAATTACAGATGTACGCTGGAAATGTGCTCTTAAAAAAAGGTTTTGCAAGCAGTGCATAAGCCTAACTTGTCCTAGCTAAAGGCATGTTGTTTTGCCTGTTTTCCTGTGTCTCCAGTGTAAATTGAGCCAGGTAATAACTCAACAGACAAGGAAAGGTATAACTGCATAGAAGGTAAACAAAATAATCAAGCTAAAATGAGCAGGAAGGAAGGCCGCTTAATGATCATGTTGAGGGATAAAGCCTAGACCTGCCAGGAAGATTTCCTGGTTCTTGAAACAGAGACAATAGATTTTGAGAAATATAAGCAGAAATAGAATGCTACTTAGACATCCAGTACCTAGGAAACAAAAGAAGAGGAGTGGATTTTCTTGGCTTGAAAATCAAGAATAGTAGAATTGAGTATAGATGAGAAAACTGCTTAGAAAAAGATTGTAATTTGTTGAAATTAAGTTTTAGCCACTAGGAAGTGTGTTTTATTCTGTTTCACTTGTAGCGGTATCTATCCCCTATTCTTTCTTATCACTTAAATATCGGTTCTTTGCTAACAAAATTACTCACTTCGTTTTGTTACAAAACCATCTCAGCGCTGTGTATTAAACTGAAGGGGGAAGTCCTCAGTTAAACTAACAGGCTGGTGTGTGCTCTGTATCTTTGGAGGTAGCGAATTTAAACAACTTCTGTGAGTATCCAGTGAGAGGGACTGGACACTGCAGGGGAAACAACTTTGGGAAGACTCAGGATTGGAAGGGCTATTGGTGTCACCCTGCAAGGACTAACCAAGCTGGTGGAAGCCCACGTGGGACCACTGTGTGCAGGCTGCTAGTGTCAGGGCTCTAGGCCAAAGCTGCACAGCACAGAAGCACCCAAGGTTATAAGGCAGGCAGTAACAAATGCTTATTGATCTGGATGGACCCCAAAGGGGCACACTGCCATCTGCTTTTCATTCCCATGCTAGGCTAGACAGAGGGAGAAGAAGCATGTGGAATACTTTTATATCTTTTATCCTCCTGAGAGATCTTGATGAAACTTTCCTGGGGATACCTTGCAATCCTCTCCAGAAGGCTTCTAGGGATGGTGTCCTCATTTCTTCCTCCATGATAGGACACTTTCCCAGCCACTCTGCAGTGAGTCCAGCTGTCACCATGGCAGCAAACAGGCTAGTGGCATATGGGCCCAGATGGCTTCAAGACACCAGTAGCAGCTGGGTTCTCTGTCCCTTTGTGACCCTCAGGAGTAAGATATCAGCCAAAATCACCATCTCCTGTGGAAAATGTTGCCAATATTCACTTCCATTGCTCTGTACTCATATCTATGGAATAGAGGCCAGAATTTTATAGCTTCATGCAACAGAAAGTCTTCTCCCTCCCTCCCACCTCCTCTCTGCCTGGCAAGACACACCATGGTCTGAGCTGCAGTAGGGCTGCCAATTTTGGTTGGACATATTCCTGGAGGTTGGATCACATGACATAATCTTTAAAGATTAATATTTAATTCCTAGAGACTGTGGGACAATCCTGCAGATCTGGCAACCCTAAGCTGGAAAGCAGGGCTGTGCTGAGGCACTCCAAGCTGAAATGTCAATAAACATTTCTTATTAAAAGTATTTACAGGAATACAAGAAAAGTTTTGAAACTTATCTTTGCCCTTTCATTGGGACTGTAAATCTAACAGGGAATGTGTCTGTTTTTATCAGCAGCTTCTAACATGATGGCCCTGAAGGGAGACTCCTCCTCCCCTGCAGAATGTCTGACCCTGCTGAGGAGAAGGAAGAGGACTATGGAGGATGTGTTCTGTGAAATCCTACAAGCAAGTGCTGCATCATACCATGAACAAAGGGCCAATATGATCAAGAGCATGGAGAAAAACAAAGGACAAGCAGAGGGCCTGGGAGTACCATTAGGACAAGGAGTGGGAAATGTCTACACTGAATTATAAACTGGAGTTGAGCCCAATCCCCCTACTGTCCGCACACAAATCTGTACGATTCGGGTCATTAGCACTCAGGACCCAAGTCTTAAAACCCACCTAGGGCAGAGGTCCCCAAACTGTGGGACCCCCCCCCCAGGAGGGTATGAAAGAACATTCAAGGGGAATGGCTAGGACCTTGGCCAACCCCCATGGTGGGCGGGGAGGGAGTGCTACCCAGCTCTGCCTCTGGCCCTGGGTTGCTAGCAGGGGCGGCTCCAGGCACCAGCACACCAAGCGTGTGCCTGGGGCGGCAAGCCACAGGGGGCACTCTGCCAGTCACCGTGAGGGTGACAAGCAGGTTACCTTCGGCGGCATGCCTGCGGAGGGTCCACTGGCCCTGGTCCCGCAGGCATACTGCCAAATCTGTGGGACCAGGGACCTCCCGCAGGCAAGCTGTGGAAGGCAGCCTGCCTGCCATGCTTGGAGTGGCAAAATACCTAGAGCTGCCCCTGTTTGCTAGCCCCAGTTGCCAGCCCCACACTTGGGGCTCTGCTCCCTGCCCCAGCTGCCAGTCCCACATTGAGGGTGCTCAAAACAATTTGTATAGTGGGGGTGCTGAAAGCCATTAAACCAAACTATAAGTGCTGTATATCATGGAAACCATTTCAAGTTAGTTGGGTGTGACAGCACCTCTAGCACTCCTAGTTCCAGCACCTATGCTGATGCCTGGGACCCTGACTGCTGGCCTTGGCCCCTGCCCCCAGCTGTGGCCCCAGCCTCAGACCCCTTACCTCTGTCCCCACCTCACAGAGCCAAAGCCCCACTCCTGGTCCCAGCTTGGGGGAGGGGGAGCATGGACAGGAGTAATAGGGGGGCACAAGGTAAAAAGTTTGGGAAGCACTGACCTAAGGGGTGGGTTTAAGCCCGAGTCCCACTGAGCGTCAGGTCCAAGCTCTGTCATTTTGCAGCGTGGACACCGCTCAGGCCACAGAGCCAAGTTAGAGGGTCGATATAGGGCAGTATGCATGTTTCATGGTTGTGTGACCCAGATACAGCAACAGTAAACCCAGGTCTACAGTGCAGTGTGTATGCTCAAGCATGGCCTTAGAAGCACTGAGTGCACAAGCACGAGTCCCACAGAGCTGAGTTTACAATGCATATAGTCATAAAATGAGTCTTCACAGGCAGCCAACTCAAATGGTGCAGACCCCCATTGCCCTACAGATCCAAACATCCTTAACTTATCAGCCTTTGCACTCATTGGAGAACTCCATGGTCACTGCTTTCTGTACCTCCCCGCCCCCAACATACCATGTAGGATCCCAGACCACATCCTTACCCCTATTGCTCAATGCTAGGAGACAAAGAAAACCACAGCTTCAAATATACTGACATGTGAAACCACAGATTAGTGTATGTATAGCCACAAAACAGAAAACTACATTTTGTTCACACCAATGTACATAAATATTTACTTCCTTTTTTATATATGAATTTTAAAAAAGTTTCAACCTGTTGAGTTACATTAGACATTGTACGTGTTTGTTGGCACTTTGTGCACAGACTTTTTGAACCCAATAAAGTTCTCCATTGGGAGAATCAAAGTATCTTGATTAGTTCACAATAAAGGCTACAGAATGCAGAGTGGCCATCAAGAAATCGAACACTATTTATAAATGCCCACCAAGCACCACACAACTCACAGAAGTAGGCAATGCTCCAGGCCCAGCAGTATTTATAATTTGCAGGAGGCACAACAGAATAGATACCAGCAGCCAAACCTAAAACACACATAATGTAAATTACACAAGACAGACACTATCCTAAGACAGAACACGACTATGGCTGATTGTGAAAATAAACCTTTAACACCTCCCTCAAAAGGATAGCTCCACATTGGGTTTGTATAACAGCCCTGCTCTCTTGCTGTTCAATGTCTGCAGACAGTCACTCCACCTCAGCCCTCCTTACTGGTGGCAGCTATTCCCCTTTTGCCTCACATGAAATACATACCATACAACTATCATGGAATTGTAGCTGTGTTAATCTGTATCAGCAAAAACAATGAGTCCTTGTGGCACCTTAGAGACTAAAATTTATTTGTGCATAAGCTTTCGTGGGCTAAAACCCACTTCATCAGAATCATGCAGTGGAAAATACAGGAGTGGGTATAAATACATGAAAGGGGTTGCTTTACCAAGTGTGAGGTCAGTCTAATGAGATAAGTCAATTAACAGCAGGATACCAAGGGAAGAAAAATAACTTTTGAAGTGTTAAGAGAGTGGCCTATTACAGACAGGTGACAAAAAGGTGTGAGTAACAGTAGGGAGAAATTAGTATTGGGGCAATAAAGTTTAGGTTTTGTAATGACCCAACCACTACCAGTCTTTATTCAGGCCTGATCTGATGGTATCCAGTTTGTAAATTGATTCCAGTTCTGCAGCTTCACATTGCAATCTGTTTTTGAAGTTTTTTTGTTGAAGAATTGCCACTTTTACATCTGTTATTGAGTGACCAGGGAGATTGAAGAGTTCTACTATTCAAGGGACACCATCATAGGACCTAACCACATAAGCCACACCATACGGGGCTCGTTCACCTGCACATCTACCAATGTGACATATGCCATCATGTGCCAGCAATGCCCCTCTGCCATGTATACTGGCCAAACTGGACAGACTCTATGCAAAAGAATAAATGGACACAAATCTGACATCAGGAATCTTAACATTCAAAAACCAGTAGGAGAACACTTCAATCTCTTTGGATAGCCAGTGTGGAGCTTCATGAGCCAGGGGAGTAAGGGGTAGGCTGGGTACCCCAGAATCACTACTGGCATTTCCACATCACCTATTTGAATCTGCCAATTGGGAAGGAATGTCTCTGCTTGCAGCTTTCTGAATGGTCCTGTGTTCTTACACATGCATACATCATGCAGCTTCCCTGACCAACGCACACTGATATCAATGAAACATCCCTGGTGATCACTAATGTTTGCATAACCAGAGCAAAGTAGTCCTTTTCATTGATGCATTCAGTACCACGGTGGACTTGTGCCAAGATGCATTATGCATGCCATATATTGTGCCACCGCAGCTCAGAAGCCCCACTGCTGCAAATTGCATATTGCCTAGAGTCACAATCCTGTGATAGCAGGAGATGATAAATGCCCCACACTCTTGCATGACAGCCATCCTGTAGATTTTCCAACTCCAAAATGATTTCCTACTGACCAGTAGCATCCAGCATTGTAAGCTTTCAGAGCTTGATAGCCACTTGCTTCTCCACTGTCAATCCAGGTCTGTTTCTTGTGTCCCTGCAATAGAGGAATGAGTTGAGCTCAGCACAGAGATCCAGGAATGTGACTTTTCACTTCTGAAAGTTCTGATGCTACTGTTTGTTGTCCCAGACCCGCATTACAATGTGACCTCGCCTATCAATGCTCATTTCTTGAGCCCAGAAGCAGCATGCCACTGTCTGCACTGCTCTGTGACCACCACCAGCAATCTGGAAATTTTTTCTGTATGTCCATCAAAAAAAAATCTCCTCAAATATATTTGTCATTGTGTTTTCAGTTGTGGAATTTCCTGAAATCTGCGAGTACAGGAAAATCATACATCCTGTATTTGCAATATTCCTAGGGAATAGTGCTGAGCTCTGTGGGCTCCATGTTTCTGTCAAACATTGCAGAAACTGAAAAGCAAAGAATGGGTTTGCGAGATTTTCAAAAAATGGCATGACAATTATGGGATGTACAATGTATTATGGATGGCAAAAGAGTGCATGCTGGGAACTTGATCCTTAACGCCCAGAAATCCCTGGGCAAATCATTACTGCCCCACAAAACACTACAAAAGTGCCCCCAAAGGAACTGCATGAGACACAGGCAAATGAGACTCTGGATTGCCTACCTGGCACAATGCACTTTGCATTGCCACATGCACTCATGGTGAGTACATACAGCGCTGACGCAAGCAAACAGGTACGCATGCACCCAAGTGACATACAAGCTTTGGCAGCTGTTCAACAACATAACTTGCATCAACTGAAGTTTGTAGTATAGACATGGCCTAAAAGTATGGTGAACTCAAATGAGCTTAACAGATAGTCAGTGGGAATCGGCACGTTTTTCTAGTTCATTTTTGTTCAGAGATGCTGTTGGATGCCTGGTTTAAGGTACAATTCACTTTATAAATCAGAACAAAAATAGTAAAACACTAGCTGATGCTTAAATCAGGGCTAAGGCAGAGGGGTAATTGGTGAGCAGGAAGGTCTGACATGCTTTCCTGTCCCAGAGAACTCCAAGAAGTTGTTTCATTTTCCTCCCCAATTTTATTTTCAAAGTGAAAGTGGGCAGGCTAGAGACAAGATGAACACAGCCTCTGTTACAGCACTTGCCAGGTCTGCCCCCTTCCCCTGTTTTACCCCCTTCCCCTGTTTTATTCAAAGTTAACTGCTTTTTGGTGGCTTGTTTGTCTCAATTGTGCTGCATTGAGAGGAACTTGGAGGGATCTAAAATGGAGATTGTTCCATTTATAGGGTAATCCTCTCCCATAGCTGGGATTATACCAGTGGGAAGGGAGAAAGGCCCATTTTACACAGAACCTTGGAAATGAGACAGAGACAAGGTAAAGTACTTGTTTTCCTTGAGCTAACTGATGTTATTTTGGAGGTGCATGTTCTTTCACTTTAACCACATTTTGTAATAAAGTCACTCAAACACAGAATCTTACACGGAAGTGGGTTTTTATTTACCTCCCTGCACTTCCCATTCTATAAAGCACTGTGACCATTACTGCTGGAGAAGGAGATGGCATCATTCAGAGCACCCATTGCTCTACAAAAGACCCTGGACTGGAGAGCCATGGTGGAAGTCTGCGCTGAGGGATGCTGTGAGGCATGTGCTAAGCAGAGACCCTTCCCTGAAAATCTCTCTTTTCTAGATTTTTCAGTGACAGACTTGGTCAAAGCCAGGTTCAAGCTGATGAAAGGGTTCTAAGGCTGTATGAACAAAATTGGGATAATACAATCATAACCTCTTTTCCAATAAAGATATGTTAAACTACTGTAGTCACCTCATATCCCCAAGAACAGGTATCTGTGAAAGTATTTCAGGGAGAGGAGAGGCACTATAATTGTTGCTTTTTAAATCAACATTGAATTCTAATTGACTTTCTTATTTTAAGAAAAAATAAAGAAATAGAAAGTTCTGGGAACTGAAGTGAAACTTTGAAAATTTGAGTTTTCTTATGTTATCAATACGATTAAAGTGCCCTCTTCTGGAAGCTGTTAGTAACAGCTAGTTAATTTTAAATATTTGTTAAAATCACAGTATCTCTTGTTTCTGATTATGATGTATGATTTTTCCTGACACTATACATTATTTATCAGATTACCTCATAATAGTTTGACCTACAGCTGAACTAGTTTGACTGGAAATATTAATCTGTACATTTAAAATATTATTTAACAGGGGGAAATTGTTATGCCTGGCCTTTATGTTATAGAAATGTCATTTCTTTAAAGGAACTCTTCACAGAACTGATATTATAAATATCATCTGCAAAACCCAGAGCAAGTATTTGAAACTGTAAATATTGCACTTGTATAGAACAAGTATTTGGCATAGACTAAAATTATTGATTTGAAATTAATGTTATTAAACGCTATGTTAATATATGTCTTTAGTTTTTGCCCCAATTGTTTAAGTTTACTTTTGATATTTTTCATCCCATGATAAAAGTATTATATTTAATGTCATTAGCTTGCAAACACACTGAAATGAGTTTTCATAGTGTCACCGCTTCTCATCTTGTATTATTCTTGATGCTCCTTTTTATAAAACCATTTGAGGATTTGTCAACTGAGAGCAAAATATTGAGTGGGTGAATTTTCATTTATTTAAAAAAAAAAAAGAAGCCAACCCAGTCTAGTTGTTAGTTTAGTGTTCCCATATAAAACATTAATTCATTGTCCAATCCTTTCTAAGTACTTTCATCAGGGTAACCCTTGTTATATGTTTCCTTTTGTTTAATTACATACTTTGTTTCTATAGCAACTAGAAAGCATATAATCAGTTTCAGTTCCTGAGTCTTTACACAGTGATTTTGCTTTCAGTGTACAGCAGTAAAAAAATAATCCGTCTTTAGAACTCTAGACACTATCTGCTCTTTCTGAATATCCCTTAATTAGTATGCAGTAGGATTAAATCCTAAAGTAGTTCTACTGCAACTACAAGAAACTGAATATAACTAATATACTGAAATAGAAAATTCAAAAACTATTGCTAACTAACTCCTGCATGAATTTACTGCCACCTTCAGGCTTTCATCAAAATACATCTCTGGTATAGTTTTCATGTGTCTTCTGGTCAAATTATTTGCTTGAGGCAGATTTAACTTTACCAAGCGTCACTGACTGTTTTGGATTTAATTTCTTAGGGGAAGTTCTAAATGAACCATTAGAGTTTTTTGGTTTCAGAAAAAGTATGAAGCCTGGTTAATTTACACACAGTCTGAAGAGAAATTCCACATCTCCTTCATAAACTTGCTCTTTCACTATATCTTCCTCTTTTCCCGTCATTTTACCACTGAGCCATTGGAAAAATAAAGGTAATTATATATTTTGAAGATTTTCCCATTGCACTGCTCTGTTGGAAAAGAATACAAAATCCAGCACAGCTAGCCAAATGTTAATGCTAAATATTCGGCACTTTCTCCGTTTTCTCTTCTGTAAAAAATGGAAACATTTGTAAAAATAGAGAAGGTTCTTAAAGTATATCCAGATTCTGACTCAGAAAGTTAGTTCTTGTAGCCTGAGTAATGTCTGTAATTTAAAGTCTATAATCTCTGCTATAGCATTATTCTACAATACCTCGAGTCCTTCGATATATTTTTAAAATAGGAAATCTCTTAAATTCAATAAAGAACAAGTTTTACAAAACAAAGATGTTTAAGAGCAGAATTAGAACAGTACAACCTTCATTAAACTGCCTAAGTTGGTGTCCTTTATATATATATATATATATATATATATATATATATATATATATATATATATATATATATATATATATATACACACACACACACACCCCTCTACCCCAATAACACGAATTCAGATACAATGCAGTAAAGCAGAGCTCCAGGGGAGCAGGGCTGCGCACTCGAGCGGATCAAAGCAAGTTCAATATGATATGGTTCACCTATAACACAGTAAGATTTTTTGGCTCTCAAGGACAGCGTTATATTGGTAGAAGTGTTTATATAAGCTACATTACAAGAACAATATTAAGGTTGCAAAATCTAATATTTAAAAGTCAGAAAATTCCAGAATTAAGATGTCCCTGACCTGCTTGTGCATGTGCATTATGAAACAATCTTGAATATCTGATCTTTTGCTACTTTTTCCATAGGACTCCTGCCTTATTCACAGGGGCAGCTCTAGACATTTCGCCACCCCAAGCACGGCAGCATGCCGTAGGGGGCACTCTGCTGGTCACCAGTCCCATGGCTCTGGTGAACCTCCCACAGGCATGCCTACGGAGGGTCCACTGGTCCCGAGGCTCCACAGAAGCTGCGGGACCAGTGGACCCTCCGCAGGCACACCTGTGGGAGGTCCACCAGAGCTGCAGGACCAGCAGACCAAAGGCAGCCTGCCTTTCGCCCTCCCAGCGACCAGCAGAGTGCTCCAAGCATGCGCTTGGCATGCTGGTGCCTGGAGCCGCCCCTGCTCATTCAGTGCACAGGATGGATGGTGCCCAATGAATGAGCAGATATTTAGTGTTTTCTTTTATCCACATTGTCAAGTATGTGACCTCATGCATTGTTTACTGTATGCTATTCACACCCAGCCCTAAAGACAGAATTATTAATTTTCTTATGGGCTTTTCCATGGTGTTTACCACTGTAATATCCGAGTACTTCACAAGAATAAATAAGTTTACCTATTTAAAAATCTATTTTTCCACATGACCCCTCAGGAAAAATTCCCCTGCCTTATTCAGTGCACAGGACAGATCTGTGCTGGGATGAATCAAGGCTGTGTAGTAAAGGAGGCTATTCTCTGTAAGACTCCTGCCTCATTTGTTGCAGAAGTTGTGCAGTAAATGCGAAGGAGGCAGGGAATTGCTTGCAGGAAGAGAAAGGAGGGTCTCGTGGTTAAGGGAAGACAATTGACTGCTGGAGATCTGGATTCTATCGCTGCCTCTGCCAGATTTCTTGTGTGACAAGTCACTTGAACCAATTGGTCCAATCACACTATTTAAGCCAGAGGAGGCCCAGGAAGTTGTCTGAGCAACTAGGTAATTCCGGTTTTGGCTCTGTTGGACCCTGGTTATGCCTGCTGCTTTCACTTAAGCCTGTTCCTGCTCTACTCCTGCCTCACTTCTGTCTTCATTCCTGTTCTCAATGTGCTCCTGCACCAGGCTTGGCCCTTGCCTCTTTGGTTCCTGCCCTTATGCCATACTTCCAACCATCAGTTACTAGTCGTGTCATGACCCTTGGCTTTGGCATTTAGTATCTGACCTTGGCTCTGACACTCAGCTTCAATTCCTGGCTTTACCCCTGGCTCTGGTAATTGGAAATTGACTCTGGTGCTGACCCTTGGCATTGTTCCCCAACCTAGATGCCTGCTCCACCCCCTAGACCTAACTCCTGCTCTCATCACTGGGCCACACTGTCCATAGCAGATAATAGGAGTCTCTTAACTAGAGAAGTAATGTAGTTCCTCTTCCTTAAATAAAGCTTAGAGGCTTTACTATAGCCTTTCACTGCCTTTAGGAGACCATAGATCTTTTTCTGGATTATTCAATTATCACCTGTTCTTAAAACATAAGACTCCAACTCAGTGTGAATACGCTGACTCATCTCTCGCCTTCCTGAAGTAAGGGCATGATCAAAAGCATCTCAAAGTCAATAGAAAGATCCTCATTGATTCAGTGGGCTTTGAATCAGGATGAGCAATCTTTAAATACATACAGCAACAACAGAATCTTGTCACACTGACTCATGCCGAGTATTACATTCAGCCAATAGTTCTCTGTAATAAGGCTACCTATTATAAGGTTGGCAGAATCAGGTCCTAACTGAATAAATCCAACTGGAATAAAAACAGGGATTTTATTCTCAGGACATCACTTGCACTTAGAAGTTTCAGTAACTTGTGTGAAATATACATATGCACTTTTCCACGCAGCTTTCTCCACCACAACTTCCTGTCATCATAATAAAACCTAGCCCACATATAGTCCTTTTCATCCACAGATATTAAATCAGTTTGCCAAGAAGGTTTAAGTATTATCCCTATTTTATTGCAGTGATCTTGGAAATATAAAATTTGTTTTTATGACATGCTTATTACACACTATTTATTATTAATCATTACAGTGTTATTACATTATGAATATGGCAACACTCTTCCAAGAGCTCACTTTCATAGCTTGTATCACTTTGAATAAGCCTGTTATAAGACAAGGCTCCTAGGTTTCATCAAGGAGTATCAGATGTGAAACAGCATTAAGGTATTTAAGAAGCCAAATCAAAGAGTTCCTCCTATACAAGCATTCAGGTCTTGAGCAGTCCTGGCAGAGCCATCGCTAGCCATTTTGGTGCCCTACCCAGCCCTCCTACAGGGCGGGGGGGGCACCCCAGGCTGCCACAGGGGGGAAGGAGCACGCTTGCAGGGAACCACCCCACCAGCACAAGCCAGTGGAGCGGGCTGGGGCCAGGTTGCTCCACTTCCTGCTGCCTAGTGAGTGCAGGGCAGGCCTGACCACACACTCACAGGGCAACAGGAAGTGGAGTGACCCAGCCCTAGCCCATTCCACTCTGCTCCCATGACTCCCAGCCTTGGAGGCCAAGGGGAAACCAACCTCTACTGCAATCCTCAGGGGAAGGGGTGGAGTGGGGGAACAGCTGAGGCAGAACAGGGGCAGGAGCCACAGGGAAGAGGCAGAGCAGGGACAGCACACAGCTGCCTAGGGTACCAGAAAATGTGGTGCCCCAAATTTCCTGGTGCCCTATGCAGCTGCATACTCTGTCTATGGGTAAGGACAGCCCTCAGTCCAGGCAACAAAACACATAACAAAGCTTAAAACTTGTCCTTGGTAATAATTTTTAAAACAATACTAGCTATCTATTTGATTCTAAAAATAGAAAAAAAAATCCACCTCCCTTTTCATTTCTTATAAGGAGTCTCGCAGTGGCTAATGGGAGGTGGAAGGGACCCAGCCCAACCCACTACACTAGGTCCCAGCCCAGGGACCCTGTAGATAGCAGCTGTCTGCTGTGTACCTTTAACTGTATCATATGGATTCTCTAATTCTCTGGGTCACTTCCCCACAGCCCTGCATCATCTTCACCCTTACCTAAGGACCTTGTCCTAATGGAGCTCCAGCAACCAACTCAGTGCTCCTTCTCACTCTCCCCAGTTGCATTGTGTTGCACACTATCCTCTGTAACTCCATCAGCCAGCCACACTCCTAGAGCTCTTCTTATACTAGGCTGCTGGGCTCTGATTGGCTGTGTCCCACAGAGCCACTCTAGGTAGCTTGGAGGACCCTCTCCACTGCCCTTTTTTGGAGCACAGCATGGCAGGACCATGAAGTCTCCAGCAGGGGGCCTGGTATACTCCGTCACAGATGGCCACTCACTTTTCAACAGTGAGGGTAGCTTTCATTCTGGTGTCCTTGCACTGCAGTGCTGGGACAAGCTCCACGCACAGTTCCAGGAAGTATCAGAGGGGTAGCCATGTTAGTCTGGATCTGTAAAAGCAGCAAAGAGTCCTGTGGCACCTTATAGACTAACAGACGTTTTGGAGCACGAGCTTTCATGGGTGAATACCCACTTCGTCAGATGCATGTCATGCATGTCATGCATCTGACAAAGTGGGTATTCACCCACGAAAGCTCATGCTCCAAAACGTCTGTTAGTCTATAAGGTGCCACAGGACTTTTTGCTGCTTTTACAGTTCCAGGAAGGTGGATTTGCTCATCCAAAAGTTCTGCAGCCATTGCTCGTCATCTCATACATGCATCACAATGTGATCCCACCATTCAGTGCTTGTTTCCTGAGCCTAGCGTCGATGGTCCACCGTGTGCAGCTGTTCTTGAATGCCAGCAGCAATCCTGAATTATTTGTTTCCATGGCAGACAGGAGGACAGGCATCACCAGTTCATTTTCTGTTTCACAGGCCATGAAATACTGCAGGACCAACCGTGTTGTGTTCATAATGCTCATCACCAGACTCATCAGCAATTCAGGATCCATGGTGTCAGGCAGAGATGGTGGGCACACAGTTTAAAAGGGCTGTTGAAAAACGGTGCAATTTGAAGTTGGAAGTCCATGGAATGATTGGATGGAAATAACTGCATCATGGAATGGTGAGCACACCTCCATCAGCAATTCAGGATCCATGGTGTCAGGCAGAGATGGTGGGCACACAGTTTAAAAGGGCTGTTGAAAAACGGTGCAATTTGAAGTTGGAAGTCCATGGAATGATTGGATGGAAATAACTGCATCATGGAATGGTGAGCACACCTCCATGATGCACTGCTATCCATTCCCAGATCTCCCAGCAACAGAGGGTGCTAGAAGGTGGTGAGTTGCATGGTGGGATAGCTACCCATGATGCAATGCTCTCTCTGTCAATGCAAGAGCAACAACTGTGGATGTGCTCTGCTGACACAAGGAGCATTGTGTGGACATGCACAACCAATGTAATTAAAGCAGCTTATGATCATTGATGTAACTTGTCGACTTAACTCTGTAGTGTAGACAAGGCCTAAATGTGCTTTTTCGATACACTGAGAGGCCAAAAGGCTGCTTCTCTCTGACCTCAGGCACTGAAGTTTCTCGGGGACTAGATATCCAGCCTTTGATGTGCAGGCATTCTTGCCTTCTCTCAGCCCTCATATTGACCTCTATTGGTATGTCTGCACTGCAGTTAAAAACCTGTGGCTGTTTCATGGCAACTGACTGGGGTTTGGGATAAGGGGATGTTTAATTGATGTGTAGAGATTCAGGCCAAATGGGACAGGGGAGGTGGCATGGTCCCAGAGCTTGGGCTGCAGCACAAGCCTGAATATCTATGTCATAATTAAACAGCCCCTTAGCCCAAGCCCCAGGAGCCTGAATCAGCTGGCAGGGACCAGCTGTGGGTTTTCAGTTGCCATGTAGACATATCCTAAGAAGCTGTCTAACAATTTGGAAATCTGTCTGCATACAGCTTATGATTCCTGGCTGATATGAAATTGCTGTGTCATGGAGTGCCTCAATGTGCAGTGTGTCAGCCATGAACTGACAAGGGCTATAACAAGTATCTGCCAAACCTGGGACAACATGGTGAAAGTAGAAGATAGGAGAAAGTAATTCCTCCAGTTTCTCTGCAGATAGTGAGAACAGAACAAAGGAACCAGTGGTAAGACTTAACTCATGTCTACACTAGAGACCTTACAGCGGCACAGTTGTACTGATGTGGCTGTGCTGCTCTAAGATCTCCTGTGTAACTGCTCTATGCTGAGGGAAGAGAGCTCTCCTTCCGACATAATTAAACAACCTGCAATGAGCGGCGGTAGCTATGTCAGTGGAGGGTTACCTGCCAATATAGCTTATCCACACCAGCGTGTCTGCCAGTGTAACTTATGTCACTCGTGGGGGAGGATCACTTGGGGGTGAGGAGATTTCCCATGCTTGAGCAACATAAGTTATACTGACAAAAGTGCTAGTGTAGACATAGCCTCATAAACTCAAGGGACTCACAGATAAAGGTATGGGCAGGATTGAGGAAGAGAGGGGTATGTTTTTGTAGCTGATGTTGGGGAGTGTTCCTATTTAACTGTGGGACTAGTCAAAGTAAAAGAAAACTGATGTGCAGGAGAGAGAGACTCCATGATTAAGAGAAGCCTTGTGCAGAAGGATCCTGGATACCCCAGTTGACTATCCTAAGTCCAAAGATTTCTGCAGAGCAGAGAGGAAAGTGAGGCAGGAAATGCATATAGATTCAAGATTGATATATTCCAAGGTCAGAAGGGACCATTGTGATTATCTGGCCTGACCTTCTGCATAACAGGCCATAAAACTTGCCCAAAAATATTCCTGGAGCATATATTTTAGAAAAAATAGAAAATCTTTTTGAAAGATTAGAAAATCCAATCTTGATTTAAAAATGGTCAGTGATGGAAAATCCACCACAACCTTTGATAAATTGTTCCAATAGTTAATTACCTTCACTGTTAAAAATTCATGCCTTATTTCTAGTGTAAATTTGTCTAGCATTGACTTCTGACCTTTAGATTGTGTTATATTTTTCTCTTAGACTGAAGAGCCCTGATCAAATATTTGTTCCATATTTAGATACTTACAGACTGTGATCAAGTCACCCTTTAACCTTCTCTTTGTTAAGCCAAATAGGTTGAGTTCCCTGAGTCTATTACTATAAGGCATGCTTTCTAATCCTTTAATGATTCTTGTGGCTCTTTTCTGAACCATCTCCAGTTGATCAACATCCTTCTTGAACTGTGGACACCAGAACCAGACAAGAGTATTCCAGCAGCAGACCCAACATTTCCAAACACAGCCATAAAATAACCTCTCTATTCATACTCAAGATTCCCCTGTTTAAGCACCCAAGGATTGTATTAGTCCATTTGATCACAATGTTAGCCTAGGAGTTTGTGTTCAGCTCATTATCCACCCCCAAATCTTTTTCAGAATTACTGCTTTTCAGAAGAGATCCCCCATCCTGTAAGCATGGCCTACCTTCTTTGCTCCTAAATGTATACATGTACATTTAGCTGGTTCAAAATGCACATTGTTTGCTTGCATCCATCTTACCCAGCTATTCAGATCCCTTTGTATCAGTGTCCAGTCCGCTTCATTATTTACGCTCCCCCAATTTTTGTGTCATCTGCAAACTTTATCAGTGATGATTTAAACCAGGTCATTCACAAGCGCTGACTTTTACTTTTTCCCAGGAGTGTTCCATACCTGCTTTCCCCCAAGGCCCTGCCTTCACTCTGCCTCTTCCTGACCCTGCTCTGCCCCTCCCCTACTCCATCCCCTCCCCAAGGCCCCCGCCCACCACTTCTACCCTCCCCTAAACCCCTCCTGAGCCATCAAACAACTGTTTGGTGGTGATGCTGCCCTCTATCAGCTGTTTGTCAGCAACCCAGCCCCCATCAGCTGTTGGACAGCAGTGGTGGTGCCCCCGCATCAGTGGAGAGGTGTTTATCTAACTTGTTCTTAAAAAACTCCAGCGACAGGAATTCCACAAAGTCCCTAGGTAATTATTCCAGGCAGGGCCGGCGCTACCATTTAGGCAACCTAGGCAATGGCGTAGGGCGCCAGAATTTTTGAGGGGCGCTATTTTGCCAGGGGGGCAGCACGTGGGTCCGGTGGACCTACCGCAGTCATGCCGGCGGACGGTCCACTGCTGAAAAGGCTCCGGTGGAGCTGCCGCAGTCATTTCGGTAGATGGTGCGCTGATCTAAAGGCTCCGGCGGACCTACCGCAGTCATGCCTGCAATAGGTCCACTGGAGCCTTTAGACCAGCGGACCGCCCGCCGGCATCACTGCGGCAGCTCCCCCAGAGCCTTTCCAGCAATGGACCGTCCGCCAGCATCACTGTGGTAGGTCCACCGGACCCGCAGGGGGGGCAGCAAAATGGCCGTTCGCCTAGGGCGTCAGAAACCCTGGCGCTGCTCCTGGTTCTAGGGCTTAACTATCCTTATACTTAGATTATTTCTCCCCCAATATCTAACCTAAATTTTCCTTGCTACAGATTAATTACTTCTTGTCCTAGCTTCTGTGGATGTGCAGAACAATTACTACCATCCTCTTTATAATGGTCCTTAACATATACCAAGACCGTGATCGAGTCCCTCCTCAGTCTTCTTTTCTCAAGACTAAATATGCCCAGTTTTTTAACTTTTTTTCATAGGTCAGTTTTATAAACCTTTCTCATTGTTGCTCTCCTCTGGACTCTCCATTTTGTCCACATCTTTGTGAAGTGTGGCACCCAGCATTGAACGCACTACTCCAGCTGAGGCCTCATCAGGGCTGAATAGAGCAGGACAATTACTTTCCATGTTTTATATATGTTAAGACATATCAGATTAGTTTTTTTTTCCAACTGTATTTTTGACTAATTTAATTTTTGATCCCCTAGAAGCCCCAGATCCTTCTTAGCAGTACTAGCACCTAGCCAGTTATTCCCCATTTTGTATTTGTGCATTTGATTTTTCCTTCCTAAATGAAATGGACTTCTGAATTTCATCTTGTTGAATTCAGACCAATTCTCTAGTTTGCCAAAATCATTTTGAATTCTAATACTGTCCTCAAAAGAGCTTGCAAACCCTCCCAGCTTGGTGTCAATCTGGGAATTTTGTAGGGCAGGACAACTCCTCTGGCCATGGGGGAGAGGGGGAAGAAGGCAGTTCCTCCAGCCACAAGGGGCACAGAAAGTGCACCTCCAAAAGCAGCCACATTTTTATTCCTGTGCATGCTCTTGTTTGCATCTCATTATCCAAATCATTAATGAAAATATTAAATAGTACTGGACCCAGGACTGACCCCTTTGGGATCTCACTAGATACGTCCTCCCAAGTTTGACGGCAAGCCACTGATGATTACTCTCACACTGTCTGGAGTGGTTCTCAGTTCCTTTTCTGGGGCTCTTTTTTAGGGAGTATTTCCCCTCTCCTTACATAAGTTTAATGGCTTTTGGGTCAAGACTCTCATAAGACTGTGATTCACTCCTTGATACTAACCTTTAGCTCTTAAAACTCTCAATATCAAGTTTAAATTTTGAACAGTGCTGGGATTATGATCTATAAGCCCAACTGACCTGTGGCATGTGAATCCTTCCAAGACTAGGCCAATTGTCACACTGTCTGGAGTGATTCATGACCACGAGTGCTAACCTCAAGGTAGATTGTCAAGAAGCAGGCCAGAGACCCCAAATTGGTTGTGTGTTCTATAATTAGATTTCACCAACCCAGAAACAAATGTGAACTGCTGAAGCACTATGACAGTCTTACTATGGAGTCACAGGCAGTCCCCATTGGCATTCCAGTCTATCTTGCCACTCAAGTGATAGCTGGTTGCTATACACCAAAGATCACAAAATATTCAGGTTGCTCCCAGTCTCAAGAGACCACTCACTTACCCCAGGTCTACGTGTACCTTAAATCTCTCAGCAAAGACCACAATCTTGTAATAAATTTTTAGTTAGTTTATTAACTAGGGAAAAAAATTAATTACAAGGTTTACAGCAGGCAAGCATATACAGAAATGAGTTAGTCCATGGTTTTAAAAGGTGACAGTGCTGTAGTAATCTGTCAGCTCTGAATGTCTTTCAGGGCTAACACAGGTGGATTCTGGAAATCTTTCCTCTTGATTCATAGCTGCTGTGGACCTGAAAGACTCCAGATAGCAAAAGAGATGAAAAAAATGTCAGGTACTTTTATTTCCTTCTTCTAGAATTCAAGCTGATGAGACGAGCCCTTTTGCACGTAGCCTCTTTGTGGGTGTGAAGGGGCAAATAAAGTCTTTGTACAGTGATGTCCCACAATGGCCCATTTATTTTTGGCAGGACTACTTGATGGTTAGAAGAAAATTCCTCCTGACTGGGTTAACTGTTTCAGAGCAAACATTTTTTACACTTATAAAGCAAAAAATTATATTACCTTA
Organism: Gopherus evgoodei; assembly: GCF_007399415.2. Taxonomy (NCBI): domain Eukaryota; kingdom Metazoa; phylum Chordata; order Testudines; family Testudinidae; genus Gopherus; species Gopherus evgoodei. The sequence goes on from NC_044325.1 coordinate 48,877,934, forward strand.
TAACATCTTTATCACATTCTATAAGTGAAATTAATGAAAGCAGCAACTTACAAGCATTTTATAAAGTTTAAACACTAAACACATTGTTAATAAAGTTCAAGACTCATCTTAACTATACCAACACAGGTGAAACAGACTGGTTTCCAGCAGTGAATTTGTCAGTGCTAAGCTGAGGCCTAAAGCCTTGGCAAGAGCTGGCATCTAGTCTGCCAGCTTCACAATCACTCCTTCAATATAGTGTTTTAACCAGTTGTGCACTCATCTTATAGTAGTTTCATCTAGACCCCATTTCCCTAGTTTGCTTATGACAAAGTCATGTGAGATTGCATCAAAAGCTTTACTAAATTCAAGACATCATGACTACTGCTTCCCCTTATCCACTAGGACAGTAACACTGTCAAAAAAGAAAGTTAGGTTGGTTTGACATGATTTATTCTTGACAAAATCATGTTGTCTATTCCTTATAACACTGTTAATCCTCTAGATTGGTTAAAAATTAATTCCAGTATCTTCAGGTATCAAAGTTAGGCTGACTGGTCTTTAAATGTCCCAGGTCCTGTTTGTCCCCCTTTTTAAAGATAGGTACTATGTTTGCCTCTCTCTTGTCCTCAGGGAACTCACCCACTCCCCATGAGTTCTCAAAGAACTGCTAACTGTTCCAAAGTTGAGTCATCTAATTCTTTAAGTATCCTAGGATGAATTTCATCAGGCCTTGCCAACCTGAATACTTCTAATTTATCTAAATATTCTTTAACCTCTAATTGTGTTGAGCATCTGCTCACCATTAACCTTATTACCAAAGACTGAAGCAAAATAGGCATTAAACACCTCAGCCGCCTTCTTGGCATTTACTATTAGCTGTCCTTCCCCACTAAGTAGAGGACCTACACTTTTCTTCATCTTTCTTGTGCTCCTAATATATTTAAAGAACCTCTAATTGTCTTTTATGTCCCTTGCTAGGTGTATCACATTTTATGCTTTATCCATTCTCATTTTGTCCCTACATGATTATACTATTCTTTTGTATTCCTCAGCAGTTCATCCATGTTCCCACACTTTGTGGGATTCCTTTTTGATTTTCAGGTCATTAAAGAGCTCTTGATGGAGCAATACTGGCCTCTTCCTATCTTTCCTTTACATTGGAATAGTTGGCAATTATGCCTTCAATATGGTCTCCTTGAGAAACTGCCTGCTTCCTTGTACTCTTTTTCCCCTTAGATTTTCTTTCCAGGAACCTTACATAGCCATTCTGAGTTTGCTAGTCTGTTTTGAAGTATGTTGTCCTTATTCTGCTGCTCTCACTCCTTCCTTTCTTTAGAATCATGAAACCTAGCATTTCATGATCAATTTCACTCAAATTGTCTTCTGCCTTCAGATTGACCAACAGGGAGGAATAAGTTGCCAGAGTCAAATCTAAAGTGGCTCTCTCCAGGTTACTTCCTCAGCTTTCTGAAACAAAAAGTTGTCCCCAGTACATTCAAAGATATTATGTGTTGTTAGATTATTTTTCTAAGAGATGTCTGGATAAGTAGAGTCCCCCATTACTACCAGCTCATGTGTTTTGGATATTTGTTCTAAAAATGCCTCATCCATCTCCTCTTCCTGATTTGCTGGTTTATAGTAGACCCCTCCCTTTTATGCAGCTTAGTCAAGTCCCCATAAAGTTCTGTATGTTCTCTGCATTTGACTAAGTAATTGAGTCTACAAATTTTGCCACAGTACAGCTCCCTCCTTTTTCCTGATCACTAATAAATAGGGAGCACTAGCAAAACAAATCAACTCCTCTTGAAGTTTCAGCTTTTCTCTGGCAACCGTTATCCATGTTTACTCCATGGACATGTCTCTTTTCTTCTGAGCATTCAGGAGTAAAATAATTTTGACAAAATATAAAGGAATTCTGCATTGAAATTAATGGGAAAAGCACTGGACTTGGAATGTCAATTTTAAAAATTCCAAGTTAAAAATAACTACTTAACTTGTATCTTATGCAAAAAAGTTCAGAATCTTAGCCTCTTACTTGCCAGGCAAAGCAAAGAGGTGCTTACTCTAAGTAGGTCTAGACTGCAGCTGGGAGGTGTGATTGCCAAGACAAGTAGAAAGCTTCATGCTAGCACTGCTTGAGGTAGTGCACTAAAAACAGCAGAATAGACTGTGCTGCACAGATGGCAATTTGAGCTAGTCACCCATCCCTAAGCCTGGCCAACTCCCTGGGTTTGAGCATAGGTAGCTAGTCTGAGCCACCACCCAAGCCCAACATCCACATTGCTATTTTTTAAGCATGCTAAGAGCTAGTGCAAGTCTGTCTACTTGTGCCAGGAATCTCACCTCTCAGCTACAGTGCAGACATAGCCTTTAAATGATTTATTGAGTAAATCAGGCAAGTCAAAAAGTAAGCAATGTGCTTTTAAAACCCATTCTTTCAATAAAGACTTCTAATTTCCTCCCCAGCCCCCAAGCTCAATTCTGTCCCATTCATATCAGCTGCAGACAGGCATTACTTTGCACCCAGGGCTGACACTTGCTCTACACTACAAAATTTAAGAGCAACAATTGTGCTATCTGAACTGGGGTTGACCACAGTTTAGCTGCAAATGCTAAGCAAGCCCTTACTTGTCCACATAGCATCTGAACAGTGTTAAAGGATTAGTTGACAATATATTTGTTAGTGCAGAGCAGGTCTGGAGAGCGTAATACTGGCTTGTTACTAGTAGCAAGGGATAACACGGAGACAAAGCAGCAAATACTGAGCTTGTGTACAAAGACACTACTCTCAAGATACATGCCCAATGTAAACTAAGATTCCCCTGCACATCTGTTCCAGACTGTAAAGTATTTTCCACAGTGCTTAAGTTTGCTTTACACTCATTCCCCTTTCTTGCAGGCAAGAGTGTATATTAATGTTACTGTGGTCAGCTGTTAAAAATGCTTGAGTAATGCATAGTGTCCATATTACAGTAATGCCCACATTCACTTCTCCAAACCTATATTAATAAAAGTTGCACATGTACACACTTAGATAGCATTTGAGTAACTTATATAGTTCCTTCGTCAAAGATTTTGAAAAAACTAAGTGTATATTTCTACAATTTTCTAAGCAAACCTTGTTTAGTACATGTGTACGACTTATACTTCTATAGGGTTTAAGCTTTCACATATTATAAAGACATTGGGGGTAAAGAAGCCAGAAAAGACAGACTTGTATTACATCTCTGATTATATAAGTCCATACATATACTGGAATATGGACTGTTATATTTAAGTTTATTGCAAAGATATTGGATTTAAAAGTGATTTTTCAGTCAAATATCTGTATTCACCTTTTTAGGTTCTGTGGAAGACAAACATTTCTAGGCAACCTTAAAAACTACAATATTTTAAAGTTCTCTTTAGAATTAAAGATCTGCAACTTTCAAGGAAAAATAAAAAGAGCAACAACTGTACAAAATGTCCACTATCACAGATCATTTATACACTACGTTAAAAAATACAAATATTTTATTACAAATTTTTTTTATCAAACTGTGTACATACAGAAAGTACTGTCAAAAGCCAACACATCAATTGTTATTTTATGTACAGTTGGCTAATGTTAATGTGACATGCAGTTTATCCTGAGGAATGCTTTTCTATCACTGTAAAGCTCCAATATTTTAGACTTTTGGCAACAGTCAAGTAGTTACCACCCTGCACGAGCAATGACATTTTAGAGATAAAGCAGTTAAGTATTATGTAGGGCAAAAGAGTTTTGCATTGCCATGATCAACTTAAGCAAATACATGTTTTCCTTGCTCCAAGATGAGTCATCACAATGGACAGTAAAGTGCACACAACCACCAGGAAAAACTTATTTTTCCTCCATTCCCACCTGTTATTCTACATGCTTCAAACAGGTACTATAAAACATTAAGGATTTCAGACTCTGCCCCTGATGTCCTGAAGTATAACTTCTGTGCAAGCTTAACTTTCTAAACTGCATGAAACAATTCCATTAAGAGAGTAAAATATGGGAAATTTGGAAAGATGGCACATGGTGAGCAGGTCACTGTTAATTTGTCTCAGAGATACGATTTCTGAGGGTACATTTTACTTTTGACAAAAAGTGTTTGTTTCATAAGACTACAGATCAGACAAGTACAATACTTGGTTATTTACCATTTACATGGTAATACTGCCAGGTACTCATGCCCTCTGTGGACCACATAGCACTGCCTCTACCTGTAGTGTAACTAATTTTACATTGCCTTTGCTAGTGACATTCTTGCATAACTTAGAAAAGAAAGCCACCAACATTTTAAATTTATTATGGGGTACCAGAAAGTGCTTCTCATAAATGTCTTAATATTGACTTTATTTTGTTACAAGTGGCATGGTAAACCTTGTAAAAGTCAGAACTGTCCAGGGTCTCAAGTTTAAAAAATTCTGTTCACTTTGGATAAAAGAATATATAAGTCATTAGACTATTCAGAAGCAACATTTGTGCAGATTAACTTACACTCACAAGACAAACATGACAATTCACTTAATATATGAAGTGAACTGCTGGTAAAAAATAATTGCACAGTTACCACACAATTTAGTCACAAATAATAAAAGCAAATGTTTTGCATTTTACAAATATTTTTAAATCAGAAGTTCAGCCATTATCTGTGATGGCATACTTCATATCTTAGGCACTGGACCCAGCTTAGAGGTAAAAATGTCTTGGTCAACATGATTAAGAGTCATCACCATTCAAGGACATCCATATGAAGTTTACATACACTACTACAAATACATCAGATACTGCCATAAATTTAATGAGAATACAAAACATTATTAAATACATTTTTCACCTCATGGCACATCAAGCATGTTAACACCACTTGTAACACATCTGATTAGTAATGGTCAATTGTGGTTATGTTTTATTGAATATTTTCCTTTCTGTAACTGAGAAATATACAGTTTGGATTTACTTCCATCAGGCCTCTTAAACCACACTTCATCATGGTTAATTGTTGTAATTATGGCACTGAAAAGAAAAAAATAGAATTTAGAAACAAATGATCTTATAAGCCAAAGGATCAGCCTCACAAGTAGAGTGCTCTTTTGGAATACTAAATATTTGCATTAAGAAGTACTAGGCCCAGCTACTGCCTCCTTCCTGATTATGTTGATATTTTTAACAGAATTCTGTAGCTGACACAAAAGATACAAGGACATATCTAGGAACACTATCTTCACTAATAATTTTTCATCCCAGCATCTCTTGAATGTAATAAAAATGATAGTTCTAATGAATCTCAAACATTTAATTTGGTTAAACAAAGCATTCATCTTCCCTTTTAATGTACAAGGTCTATAGTAAAAATAGAAGTTTGCCTCAAGGTACCCACTGAGAAGACCTTATCAATACACCAATCTGAAGAGAGCTTCCTGAAAAAAAATGAACAGATCAAACGAAATTGCTCTCCAGCAAAAAGAAAGTTAGGAAGAACTTGTATTTAACTGTTAGCCAGTACACATGTAAAGGAAAAACTGAATTGTTTGGCTAACTGAACTTTTCTTACATGGATTACTTAGTTAAACATTAATGCAAACACTTCTGGAGTTGTTTTTCCTCATTGTTCCTTACTAGAAAGTTTCAAGGCACAGTCCATGCTTTCCTTTGGACCACCTGATTTAAGGATTAAAATATAAATATAATTTGACACTTGATTGCTAGTGGTGTGCCAGTTCAGTCATTATTACTTTGACACTCAGCTGAAGAGAATTCACAGAATCATGAAAACGTAGGAATGGACGGGACCTCCAGAAGATATCTAGTCCATCTCCCTGAACAGCATCAGGACCAAATATATCTAAACCATATCTGATGGGGGGGGGGCGGCTAACCTGTTCTTAGACAATGCCAAAGATGGGGATTGCACAACTTCCCTAGGTAACAATTTCAGTACTTAGATCTTTATAGTTAGCAAGTTTTTCCCCCAATATCTAACATATATCCCCCTTGCTGCAGAGTAAGACCATTACTTCTTGTCCTACCTTCAGTCGACCTGGAGAACAATTGATCACCATCCTCTCTATAACAGTCGTTAACATATATGAAGACTATCACCAGGTCATGTCCCCTCCCCCACCCGCAGTCTTCTCTCTCAAAACTAAACATGCCCATTTTTAAAAAAACTTTTCCTCATGTGTCACATTTTCTAAACCTTTTCTCATTTTTCTTGCTGTCCTATGGATTCTCCCCAATTTGTCCATATCTTTCTTAAAGGGCAACATTCAGTAGCACACTCAGTACTCTAGCTGAGGGCTCAGTACTGAGTAAAGTTGGACAATTACCTTCCATGTCTTACATATGACACTCCTGTTAATACACCCCAGAATGATATTAGCCTTTTTCACAACTGCATAACATTTTTTACTCAATTTGTGATCCGCTATAACCCTCAGATCCTTTTCTACCTAGCCAGTTATTCCCCATTTTATATTTATACATTTGCTTTTCCCTTCTTAAGTGAAGGACTTTGCACTTATCTTCACTGAATTTCATCTTGTTGATTTCAGAGCAAGTCTCTAATTTGCCAAGGTAGTTCTAATCCTCTCCTCCAAAGTGTTTGAAAGTCCCCCCAGTGACATCACCCACAAATTCTATAAGCACACTCTCATATTGACTAGTACTGGACCCAGGACAGACCTTCTGCCACTATACTTGTCCTCCCGATTTGAAAGCAAACTATTGTTAACTACTCTGAGTATGGTTTTTCAACCAGTTGTGCATGCACTTGATAGCAATTTTATCTAGACCACATTTTCCTAGCTTGCTTACGACAATGTCATGTGGGACTGTGTCAAAAGCTTTACTTAAAAAATCAAATCAATCAAGGTAAGTGTCCACTGTCTCCCCCTTATCCACTAGGCCAGTAATCCAGTCAAAGGAGGTATTAGGCTGGTTTGGCATGATTTGTTCTTGACAAATCCTAGAAGATCATAGATGACAAGTAATAGCCAACAGGGGCCTTAAAAATGTATTATCTAATAATTCATTCTAGTATCTTTTCAGGTATTCAAGTCCGGCTGACTGGTCAATAAATCCTTCTGGTGCTTTTTGTTTCTCTTTTTAAAGACTCTTTTCCAGTCCTTCTGGATCTCACCCATCCTCCATGAGTTTTCAAAAGATATTCTCTATATTATATTAAAATTGCAACAGTTTACTCAGCCTTGAAATAACTAATATATATTAGAGGATCATGTAGTACTTGGATATTTGCAGCATACAAGTTACCCAGTTTAAAGCTGTGGTGACAATAGACAACCTCAAAGTAAGAGCTATTTATTTACACAACTCACAATACAGTCCATATCAGATCTCCAGATTATCTCAATATTGTAAATTTAACATACTCTTAATCATTGCTGAATGGCATAGGTGCTCTGATGTAGCAGGATCCAGTGCAGGATGTAGCACGTCAGTCAAATCTATGAAAGCCATGCTCTATGCATGAATGTTTGAACACATTTACCTGTGTGATCCTGTCCAAAACTTTAACAAAAGTCTTCAAACTCAATGTAAGGCAAAATGGGAAAGGACAAGTAATTTCCACAGATTTGTTTCATGACGGTTAATGTAAGTCCTAAAATAAACAACGTATAATTGTATCCAAATTCTTTCTTGCTTCAGCTCTAAACAATTGGTTTTTTTTAAAAACTCCCTGTTCAAATGTTTTCCCTGATAAGAGTAACAAAAATCAGTAGATACAGTTGACTTCAATTACTATTGTCCAATTCAGATGGATTTCTCCATTACAGAAGAGTAGTTTCTCACATAAACTTGTGTGGCTTTGCATATATTGGATCAAACTCCACCCTAAGATTTACTTGTATCATTCCATTGATGCTGATGGTTGTTGAAGTTTGAACGTGGAAATTTAGCTGTGAATACATGTATCTATATACTGGGCAGAGGGTCACATTTATCTACATTTTCAATGCACTGCTTAAAATTCACTGAAATTTTAAAAAGGTCCTATAGATTCAACATAATTTGTACTTTAATCCACATTTAACAAAGATTCTAGTCTTGGAATAGTTAAGAGGTTCATGTTCTAAACAGAGCTCCAACTTTTCAGAACATCAGACATTTGAAAACAAAGACCCATGATTTACCATTGGTTTAAAGCAGTTGTCAATAAGTCTGGAAATATTCAGGTAAGATTCCATTTAAAACTGGGTCAAAACTTGATCCAAACTTAATCCCCTTGATCCAAACACACTGAGGAAAAAGTTTCAGAATCTGGTAACAAGTTTTGGGGCTTCAATCTATATGGTAAAATCCTGACCCCATTTAATTCCCATTAACTACAATGGACCCAGGACTTCACTCATAGTTCAAAATCTATCACATCTCTGCCCTCTTACATAGAAACTGTCATACCAGATCAGACCAATGTTCAGTCTAGTCCACTGTCCTGACTGATAGTGCCAAGTCCTGTCTTGCCTCTATCAAGTACTAGAAACTACAAAGAGAACATTTACAGAATTTTCTCTCACAGGTTTTTAACCAGACATTTTCCTGAGGTGGAGCAGCTTGTGAAAGGATTCACTGGAGAAAAAATAGGGGCAAGTATTTGACATTTTCAATGGCTTTTTAAATTAATGTATTACACAAATTTAGGATGTGGGCTCAGATTTCGTTTTTATAAACAAAGTCAGATAGCTTGATGTCCCCTCTTGTATGTGGATTTGCAGCCAGAGAAAAATACAGATGGCAAGTCTAAGGAAATATAGTATTTTAAGTGTGGTATATTTAGTGGGGTCAAGATATGGAGTTTTGTTTATACTCATGTTTTAGGTAGGGCTGTGAAGTGATTAAAAAAATCAATTGCAATTAAACGCGCTGTTAAACAACAATAGAATACCATTTATTTTCAATATTTTTGAATGTTTACATTTTCAAATGTATTAATTTCAGTTATAACAGAATACGAAGTGTACAGTGCTCACTTTATTTTTATTACAAATATCTGCACTGTAAAAAATAAAATTATTTTTCAATTCACCTCATACAAGTACTGTAGTGCAATCTCTATCATGAAATTGTGTACAAAAAAACCTGCATTCAAAAATAAAACAATGTAAAACTTTAGAGCCTACAAGTCCACTCAGTCCTACTTGTTGGTCAGCCAATCACTCAGACAAACAAGGTTGGTTACAATTTGCAGGAGATAATGCTACCTGCTTCTTTTTTACAAAGTCACCTGAAAGTGCGAACAAACATTCGCATGGCACTGTTGCAGCTGGCATTGCAAGGTATTTACGTGCCAGATTTGCTAACGTTCGTATGTCCCTTCATGCTTCAACCACCATTCTAGAGAACATGCTTCCATGCTGATGATGGGTTCTGCCTGATAACGATCCAAAGCAGTACGGACTGTTCATTTTCATGAACTTAGTCATATGTCACCAGCAGAAAGTTGATTTTCTTTTTTGGTGGTTTGGGTTCTGTAGTTTCCGCATCAAAGTGTTGCTCTTTTAAGATGTCTAAAAGCATGCTCCACATCTCATCCCTCTCAGATTTTGGACGGCACTTCAGATTCTTAAACCTTAGGTCAAGTACTGTACCTATTTTTAGAAATCTCACATCAATACCTTCTTCGAGTTTTGTCAAATCTGCTGTGAAAGTATTCTTAAAAACAAACATGTGCTGGGTCATCATCCTAGACTGATATATTTCATGTTATAGGGCAGAATATGGGTAAAACAGAGCAGGAGACATACAATTCTCCCCCCAAGGAGTACAGTCACAAATTTAATTGACACATTTTTTTAACGAGCATCATCAGCATAGAAGCATGTCCTCTGGAATGGTGGCCGAAGCATACAGATCTTTAACATATCTGGCAAATACCTTGCAACACGGGCTATAAAAGTGCCATGCAAATGCCTGTTCTCACTTTCAAGTGACAATGTAAACAAGAAGCAGGCAGCAGTATCTCCCCTCAATGTAAATAAAACTTGTTTGTCTTAGTGCTTGGCTGAACAAGAAATAGGACTGAATGCTTGTAGGCTCCAAAGTTTTACAGTTTTGTTTTTGAGTGCAGTTATGTAACCAAAAAAATAAAAATAAAAAAATCTGCCTTTGTAAGTTACACTTTCATGATAAAGAGATTGCACTTCAGTACTTGTATGAGCTGAATTGAAAAATACTATTCTTTATCATTTTTACAGTGCATATATTTGTAATAAAAAACAACCAACAAGAACATAAAGTGAGCACTGTGCACTTTGTATTCTGTGTTGTAACTGAAATTAATATTGAAAATGTAGAAAAACATCCAAAAATATTTAATAAATTTCAATTGGTATTCTATTGTTATAAGTATGATTAAATATAGATTAATTTTGTTTATTGTGATTAATTGTTTTGAGTTAATTGCATGAATTAAATGCGATTGACAGCCCTAGTTTTAGGCTATTATTTCAGACATATAAATCAGCTGTCAAATTTTAAGTATTTTAAATATTAAGATAACTAAGCCTCTAAACTTATATCATTTGGTACTTATGCTGGAGGAAGACAAAAAAATAGATATCTACAAGACAGCAGCCCGTTATCTTTTAAGATAGAAAATATTGATAAGTAACTAACATGGCAACAGCTGACTGAAATTGTAAGGCTGGGCTTTCCGTTCACTGTATAATGTATGCTATTGTAAACGGGAGTAGGCTATAATGACCTTTACCTTGTAGGGCACTCATCTTTCTTATCAATACATATTGTCTGTCCACGTCCATACCACTCTCCATCATAATAGAGTCTTCCTTCTTCAGACCTAGCACTGTGCAGATGCTTTTCCAATTTGATAGGTGCTGAAGTGATCAACAGAAATATTTATTACTGACCATGCAGATATTAAAGTCAGGTTTATAAATTTATTTTCAAATATTTAACTACATCAGCACATGCATATATGCTAAGTGTTTAGTTATAAAAAAGGGCACTCCAACTTGGGCAACAATCAAACTAAAATTAAGATAGTTAAGAGACAAGATGCTTTTTTCGTTTATCTCCTGATGTAGTGGGGTCCATTAAAAACTCCATTTTCAGGTAAAATTAACATTAACCACAGTATCTGCAGCATTCCTATACCAATAATGTGAAAGTTTGCAAACACCATGGTAACTGTGGTATATGTGGCAAGTCTAAGTATCAACCATTGATCAAATTTCTTCCTCTTTCTCCCCACCCCACACCTCTCCTCTTCCAATACAATTGTGTCAGTGTACTATGTCATTAACCACAATACCCCAAGAGAAAATTGTCACTAAATAAAGCAACACCTACTTGCTTCCTCTTCTCTTGTTCCCCAACCACTTCCTTCCCGTAGCTTCCCTTTCTACCTAACTTGGGCATCTAAGGTGAATATCACCTTGGTATCCAAACATTGTCCCCTTCTTCTCTCCCAAATTCTACTCTTCACTGACTCAGAGCAGCAGAGCATAGTGAAATGGATAAGCTCTGCTTTACTTCAATTAGTCGCTGCATGCAGAGCAGCTGGGGGAGGTAGAAGCCAGAGAAAAAGCATTAATATGCTGCACTGACATGCATCAAGCCAATCCAATCTGTTTCTCTACAAGTCTACTCCTTCTACTGGTATTCTTCCACCATTTAAGTATTAACTTTGACTTTAAAAACATTTCACCATAATGAAAAATAACTATTTCATACAAATATATGTAAGAAAGTCAGACTGTCAGTGGAGAGAGCAACCCTATTGCAAAGCAGAGCACAACTGTGCCTCAACCAAGGCCTGATAGAAAGCAGCTTAGGGTGTCTACAATGCAGCAAACACAAAGAGACACACAGCATTAAGTCTCAAAATCCAGATCAACTGACTAGGGCTCGTGTAGCAGATCTAAAAACAGCCATCTCAGAGACTAGGCCCCAGACCGACCACGAGTATCTACATTGCTGTTTGCAGCCCCATAGTGCAGGGCCGCCCAGAGGATTCAAGGGGCCTGGGGCAAAGCAATTTCAGGGGCCCCTTCCATAAAAAAGTTGCAATACTATAGAATACTATATTCTAGTGGGGGCCACTGCAGGGCCCGGAGCAAACTGCCCTACTTTCCACCCCCCAGGCCACCCTGGGAAAAATAAACATTTAAAAACCTTCCACATCTCAGCACAAACCCAGTTTTGAGAAAAATTCTTTTCAAGTCACCTTTACAAGGTATCACTGGTTCTCAGCATCAGCTAGTGCTAAAAAGGCACTAAAGTCATTAAAAGGGTTGGACAAATATTTCCATCAAAACTTTTTTTGGATCAAAAACTAAGGGTTTTTTAAAAGTGGAAAAAAAAAATCACGGACAATGTCTGCTTTCCTTCAAAATTTGTTGTGGTTTTTTTAATTGAAAAGCTGAAATTAATTGCCAAAACCTTAATATGATTTGGGGTTTCAGAAGTATCTGGTCAAATATTTGCTGCTTCCTCTGTTTGATTGTTTAAAGAAACAATAAAAAATTCTGCTTAAAAAAAATCCAAAACTTTTGAACCACCTCAGCTTGTGACCAAATGCCTGAGCTCATCCAGTCAGAGATTCTTCCAGGTTTCTGATACTCTGCTGGCTTCCTTGACTCATCTCTGTCTCCATAACTTTGGGTTCATTTAGGTTAGAACATAAGAACAGCCATACTGGGACAGACCAAAGGTCCATCCAGCCCAGTATCCTGTCTACAGACAGTGGCCAATGCCAGGTGCCCCAGAGGGAGTGAATCTAACAGGTATTGATCAAGTGATCTCTCTCCTGCCATCCATCTCCACTCTGACAAACAGCGGCTAGGGACACCATTCCTTACCTATCCGGCTAATAGCCATTAATGGACTTAACCTCCATGCATTTATCTATTTCCTAGAGACTGGCTCCATGGGGTCCCTCCCAAACTGGAGACGGTTACTGTGGGTTTGTCTGTAGTATAGACTATGTACATATTTCACGGACTGAGCATTTGAGCTTATTCCAGAATCTGGGATGAGCCTATGTTGTGAAAACTGAAATGCTCAAAATAGCACATGCATGTGAATGAACACAGGATGCTAAAATTAAATTGACCCAAGGGGTCTCAAACTGGAGGTTGGGACCCCTCAAGGGGTCATGAGGTTATTACTGGGGTCGTGAGCTGTCAGCTTCTACCTCAAACCCTGCTTTGCCTCCAGCATTTATAATATTGTTAAATATAAAAAAATTGTTTTTAATTTATAAGGGGGGGGGGGTCACACAGAGGTTTGCTTTGTGAATGGGGTCACCAGCACAAAAAAGTTTGAGAACAACTAAATTAACCCCTCTGGGAATGCAGGGGAGGAGGGTCTCCCTTGGTAGAGTTGGGAAGGAGGCAGATGGAGTAGGATATTGCTCTTCTCATGTGATCCCTCCCCCATGGCTCTCTTAGCTCTATCACTGTTAATCTAAAGTGGCCAATTTTAAATGAGGCTACCCTCCCCTGACATGAATCTCCCTATGGCACTGAAATTAAATGTAGACTATAATTTGGCATTTGAGAAGTAAAAGGGATGGTAACCCTAAGGGAAAAGATAACAGCTTGGCTTTTTGTGTTAAATAGCTGTCTGCAAGCCTCAAACTGCTGAATGAGCTTTAGGGTAGGGAAGGGTGTGCCTCCCCAAACAGCCTGGCCCTGCCCCCTATCTGACCCCCACCCACTTCCTGCCCCGCAACTTCCCCCCTCAGAATCCCTGACTCATCCTGCTCCTTGTCCCCTGACTGCCCCCAAGATCCCCCTCAACCACCAACCCGGGACCCCACCCCCCAAAACTTCCCCCTGCTCCCTGTCCTGACTGCCCCGACCCCTATCCATCCCCCCCACTGAGCCCAGACAGACCCTCAGAACGCCCACGATCCAACCCCACTTTCCCCATCCCCTAACCGCCCCCCCCCAAACCTCTGCCCCCTCCCTGTCCCCTGACAGTCCCCAGGACTCCCTGCCCCTTATCCAACCCCCCTGACCCCAGCCCCCTTACGATGCCGCTTACCCCTGCCTCCCCCCTCTCCCAGAGCCTCAGCACGTCACATGCACGAGCGGCCCTGGACAGCACTGCAGCAGCATGGCTCCAGTGGGACCTGAGCTTGCAGCCCTGCCACCTTACCATGCGGCTCCAAGCGGTAGGAGCTCAGGCCCCATCCCCTTTCCACACACCTCCAAGTGGGGGAGGAGCTCAGGCCCCAACTAAGCCAGACCACTTTAGCTCTGTCCAGGGCCGCTCCTGGACACGGCACGCTGAGGTGTCCGGGGATGGGGGAAGGCGGAGGCAGCCTCCAACATTATCGTGGGGGCCCCAGCGGCACTTGCCGCAGCCTGTCCCCCCACCTCCTGGTGGCCCTGCCATGGTGCAAGCCTGAGTCAGCTGACCAGAGCTCTGAGACTCACTGCCATGTTTGTTTGTTTTTCTTTTTGAAGTGCAGACATACCCTTAAAGCCCTCTGGTTTCCTTTCCCCTCCTCAACCACTACAGTCCCTGTTGTATCTGATAAATCACCGTTCTGTCCAGATGAAATCTATGCTGTTGTGCTTAATGAGTTTTGTCTTATGAAACCAGAATGTATTAAGCAGTGAGGGTTTTTATTACTTACGTTCTGGCTTTACTCTGTGTGGCCCCAGCGTAGCCATTGCCTTGAAGTACAAAAAAGGAAAAAAGAAAAAGTTAAGAAAGTTTACTTGTTGAACATATATTAAAAAATGCCTTAAGAAAAGTTATATTGCAGTGCAGCTCTTTAATAGATTAGCATTTACATATACATGTTTAAATGCTTGTTCTAAAAAAAAAAATCAAAGTATTTTATAACATTAAACACCACTGGTTAGCTGAATAAACGCATGCAGAGAAACAGAACCATTATCTGCTTTAATGGACTTGGTTTTAGATAACTCAGGAGAAATTCTTTATACAATATTTTATAGTTGGTGTTACATCACTCTGCAGGGTGCCAACCAAACCCCAAATGGCACAAAACATTCTTAATTCAGCTTACAATCAACAGCTGCCAGATAAAGATTTTGGAAAATGACAAGCTCATTCAAGAGCTATAGAAACAAGCCTCAGTCTAGCTTATAGTTGTATGCAAGTACATTCTACGGTTGTGTGTATAATAAATCAGTTTTACTTACTCTCAGCCATACTTAAGAGCTACTAGGGTGAAATTGTGTCTATGGTCACATATTTGCTCAGCATGATTCCTGCTGTAGTTTAAGTAAAGCAGTTTCCAACTTTATGTGCTGGACCCTCAACTGTGATGGATTTGCCCATATTCCCTTGTACCATTCAGGAGCACAGTGGACATTGCTGCTTTGTTCACCTTCTTGCACATGTTTATCTCCTATCCACACCCACCTTCACCGTCTTTTCTGTATATTTCGCAGCTGTATATTTTTCTATTTTGCTTCCTCTCCTCTAGTGCCAAAGAGGAGGAGGAACACAGGTTGGTTTTCAAGTAGCCATCCAGTTTTATGTGCAGTCTAGAGAATGTTTACAGTCAGGAGGAGAGGTGGATGCAATGTCATGAAGGTGTCTCTGTCCTGATTTTCTCCTCTAGGCCACCTCCCCTTGAACCAATTTAGTGTTCCACAAGATGGGAAATCCTGCTTATACACCCTGCTGACTGGCTGATTCTAGGTTTTATTAGGTCCTGGGACATTATGGCAGAAAGGTGGTTTTCTAGCCACTGGGGAGTTACAGTCAGGTTAGACCAGTGATTCTCAACCTATTTACCACTGTGAGCTGTATATGGGGCCCACAATGTGTTATGTGGGCCACATCTAATACTACATCTGTGCCCTGAGGATGTCACATGGGCTGCAGCTCTGTGCTGATTGGGTTGCGAGCAGCCCACAGGCTGCAGGTTGAGAACCACTGGGTTGGGACTCTAGCCACACCACCTGATCAACATCTACGTCATAATGAAATATGTGGTGACAGAGCAAAATAAACTGAATTTACTATCAAATTAAACAAACGACCATATTTATTTATTCATTTTCACAATTAAAAAATGGTTTTGAAATTTTTAAAAAAGCTGCTGCAGATTTTCCAGCCTACTGTACCAAAAGTAAGACAGAATTTAGGTCCAGCTTGTTGCAGAGTAAACCAGGCCTTCACTATGGCATTCCCCATTTTACAGATTAGGAACGGAGGTGAAAAGGCTACAAGTATGCCTACACTGCAACAACGACAACACATACCCACCCTGCAGCAGCAAGTTTCAGAATCCAGGTCAGCTGACTTGGACTCACAGTGTGGGGCTAAACATAGCAGTGTAGATGTTCCTGCTTGGGCCAGAGCCTGAGCTCTGAAACCCAGCAAGGAGGGGTGGGTCTTAGAACCCAGGCACCAGCCCAAGCAGGAATGTCTACCCTGCTATTTTTAGGCCCCGACAGACAGCCCCACAAGCCCAAGTCAATTGACCCAGGATATGAGACTCACTGCTGCAAGGTTCTCTATCCCCCATCCTACTCCATTCTTTGCTGTGAAAACGTACCCTAAGAGACATGGCCAGGGGCAAACTATGCAGTATCAGAGCTAAGTTTAGAACGCACATCACTCTGTTCCTTTGCTATAACTATCAGACTTCCTTGCAAAAATACTATTTAGCAATATTTATGCTCTCGATTATTTTAATGGAAGCTTGCCTATATATCTGTAAAATGTATGAGAACAGGGCAACAACACAGGCAACAAAACTGACATTCATCCTCCAATCATACCTTCCTTATTGTTGTCCAATCCTCAAGTATATCGAGGTCCTGCAACATATAAACTATATAGGGACGTTGAAAAGTTAAGGGAATCGCTTTTTACAGTGAAATTAGCATAAAAGGTCTACAATCTTCATAATTTGAAATGACTTAGTGACTCTATTCTGCAATTGCTCCACACACAGAATTCCAAATGAAGTGAAAAAGCATTGCAAAAATTAGGTCTTGAGAGCCACACAGTGTACAAGTGTCACTTAAGTTTCCTAGAAGCTATCATATTTACAATTACATTAAGGTTGTTATTGCAGAACACCACAGGGATACAAAACTACAACAGACATTACATACCCATTCTGTACTTGACAATCACCAAAACAATCCTTGTTTCTTGTACTCCAAACAGAATAAATCAATCCTGGCAGCTTATTTTTCTACAACACTGAAAGCAAGCATCTAAATTAACATCTTTGGTGCAGTTTCTTGGTGACTCTAAATTCAATACTATTACATGGAAAAAATGTTAAGGTTGAGAAATCAAGTATCTGAAAGACTGGAAATACTGAGTCAAAAAAGTTCGAAAGCTCTATCTTAAAATATCAGCTCTGTACCACAAGTTAATTACTACAATATACACAAATATAGAACAATTTTATATACACTACTTTACAATAGTCTTCAGATCTGTCTTGTTTTTTCAATCTCAGCAAGCCCTATGACACAAGGCAAGTTTGAAAAAGTTGATAAATTATGAAGGTTTAAAGTTAAATCGCCTTGACTTTAAACAACACATTAGTTTTGAAGCAGATTGAAAAACTGGAAGATAAAGCTTAAGCTGTTGAAATTAAACATTCATTACTAATCAACACTTCAAAATGAGAACTACAAATTTTTTTTAATTTCAAGTCAAGTTCAAAGACTATGTATTGTAACATACTGAAAGACTAAGAAATTCCAGTATGCATTACATATTGTGTTAGACAAATTTACCCATACTTTAAGAAATAAGCACAAAGACAGCAAATTAACATGGATCTCTGTCTGTAAAAATAAGTAAGAACTGCCAGTGTATCTTGTAATTTGAAGCTATTTGGATAGACACCTCCAGCACACAGCCATCCTGCGCATGAATACTTGGAAATTTATACCCCCTAATTCCTTTTAGCAATTTCTGTATTAGAAGACCAGACGATAGGGTTACATCCAAACAATTGAATAACCACCACTTAAATTTCTGGCACTAGCTAAAAGCATCTCCACTAAGCTGAATTTATGATAATGCCATCTTAACCAAGTAACATTCATTATTATCCACTGTCATTACGACAGGTCATCTTTCTGGGAAATATTCCAATAAAGCAGCAGTCTTGATGTGGTGTGTCCCAATTAGAGACACGCAAAATGAAATAGTGATAGACTTTAAAAAAGAAAGCCACAACTTTAACTTCATTTTGATTTTAAATTTTAATAGGGGGACCTAAACACTTCAAATATCACGTGTTTTGAGTTTGATGTGATATTAAATGGCCTCCATACCACAAAATAAATAAATATATATTTAGGGTTGATCCCCTTAGGCCTAACTCCTAGGGATTCAGCCCACGTTTGAATTTTCTCATCCTCCCCTGCAAGGGGGAAGTGAGGGTGCACCTGAAGGGTACCTCAGTTTGCAAAGACTTTAGACCTCCTCCCCTTCCTCCAGGCTAAGAGGGTCTACCAATCATTTCCTGGGTTTTGTGTTTACTTCTGGAAGTTGGCTCCTTTGAGCCTCTCACCTGCACTGGACATCAGCTGTAAAACGGTGACAAAGTTATAAATTCACAGCTTTTGAATCTTGTCCTTACTCCTTATTAACCTAAAGCCTGCAAACATTAGCAACCCTGACCTCCGGAATTTAAAATATGCAATCAAAAAATGATAAACAGAGCTCTTAAGCCTTAACAATTAGACCACAGTCAATAAACAAGGTAAACAATACTCAAGATATGGAGTTAAATTGTACAAGCTACAGAACATAGTACAAGAAAAGGTCAACAAGTAAGTTACATAGTACAACTCCCTTTCAAAAAGCTACCTGGAGAGGGGCATCTTTTGTCTAAGTTTTATCCTATTTTTACTCCACACATCATCTAATCTCAACCACAATGTCATATTAAGCCTCCTCTCTCCTCCTACTGCCAAATTCTGTTTGTCACTGGTACTAGAAGTGTGTTTGGCACTGTACAAAACAAATACAAATCTTTGCCTCTGAAGGTACCACCTCTGACATCTCCGCAAAAAAAAAAAAAAAGACAACCTTCTACCTCTAAAGCAAAGTCCAGATGTTGGCCAATTTACCTCAATTACTGCAATCTTTTTCTCTAGTTTTCCTGCTTCTGATAGGACTACTTTTCAGCCCTCAAAAATACTGCTATTGATCATGTCAGTCTACAAATTGCTTCTCTACTATTCACAAATTCAAGTTTCTAATCTTCACCTTCAGAACACTAACTATAACTCTACTTACATTCATTTCATCTTCCTTTTACCTACATCTCCAAAGCCATCTTCCAGAATTATTCATTTCATCCTCCATCTCCTGAGCATATATCATGCCATCCTTATGCTGTTAACTCCTTACTTATCCTTGTGTCCTGGGAAGGTATCATTTTCATTCAAATGTATCAATTCCTTAAACTTCTGAAGCATATCAATATTGGATTTTAGTGGCTTAACATTATCATAAAAATGGTTCTACATTTCTTGGAGATTATGTATCCATTGTCACATCATCTTGCGTAGCATGTGCATGGAACTGTATTTTTTTTAAATTAAAGACTGCAAACTCCTTTGAGTGAGAATCATGTGTTTCTCCATGCACCAAGCACGACACTACTTACCAGACATATCAAATAATGCTTTAGTATCTTACCAGAAAAAGTTTAGAGTGAGTTTTTAAAAGACTAGAATTTGGGATTAAATCCCTTTTATTTTAAAAGATCACTGTCAATGGCCAGTAGAATTAGTTTCCAAATTTTATCTAATTTAGAGTATTCTCTGTGCCTTCTTACTTACTTTTTGCTTACTTTCCCCTAAACTTCCCTTGAGCCCTCTCCCTTCACTCCCAAATTGTTCTGTAAGCATGTTTAGAATTTGTTTTTCCTCTCTTTTGGCCTATATTACTCTCACTGTTATGATTGCTACTATGTAACAACTTCCTTCCTCTGTTTTTGCTGCCTGGAGCTGATGCCATGGATCAGTGTATTGAAACAAAGTCACAGCAGAAACCTGGCTGACATGTTCAAGAATTCAATGTTTCCATTTTTGGAAGTGGAAAATTAGATGGAATTAAAAACAGTCACTTTCGCAATTACTTAACAGTGAAACTAGTATTTTGAAAACAGTGACCTTAATCTAGATTTTCAAGGTCACAAAAGGTGACCTTTCAACTAGATTTCCACCACCACAATTAGAACACAATCTGTCTGCCAAGAACAGCAGTAAGAAAGTATTTATTAAGCATTCCTCTAAAGCTGAGCTATCTTGTTCAATGAGAGGCTATCAGCAGCCTAGCAGCTACTAGGAGATAAGAGATTGTTATGGGAAAACAAATACACCAATTATGTACCCAAAAATAGACAAAGGACAAATACTTGCATATTTGATTGCCATTTATTCAATATTCAGACAAGAGTCACCTGCAAAAAAAACCAGCACACCTGTCCAATTCTTTTGAAATATTAACATTTGATATACATGCTTGGTCTGTTAAATGTGTATTTAGAGATTTCACTGTATTTAACAAAAAACACTGGAAGTGGCATGTCATGGACTTTATAATCATGCTCACTCTGATATGGTAAGAACTTGTTAAATACAGATATATAACAGAAGGATAGCTCAGTGGTTTGAGCATTGGCCTGCTAAACCCAGGGTTAAGAGTTCAATCCTTGAGGGGGCCATTTAGGGATCTGGGGCAAAAAAATCTGTCAGAGATAGTACTTGGCCCTGCTATGAAGGCAGCGGACTAGACTCTCAATGACAAGGTCCCTTCCAGTTCTATGAGATAGGTATATCTCCATATTTAAAACAAACAAACAAACCACACAACACTGTATAATGTCCCTCTAAACAAAAGTTCACTGTTGTAAATTGTTCTGTTACGGATATTTAGATGGCAAGGATTTGCAAGCCTGTTAAGACTTCCTAAATATATTTTAAAAAATTATATATAGTCTTCTGTAAGCAGACAATATAACAGGAGAACATGTGGTAAGAAGGATGTAAACCACAAAATGCTGCACAGACAAGAATGATAGAAAAAGGATATCTGATATGACAACAGGTTTCTTTTTATCTGGACTAAATGGATCCTTCCTTTTTTTCCTGGACTGTAGTTCATCATTCCATAACTCTGAAAAAAGCATAATAAGAATGCTACAATTACATTAATGAATTTGATGTTTAACTCTTCTACAGTAAAAAAAATTGTCGGACAAGGATATAAATCAGATTCTGAATATGCTCTTTGTGAGAAGAATGGCAATTGTCACATTTTAATGTACTATATTTTGTAGGCCTTACTTTTATCTGTCTGCCAAAATTAACAGATTCTCACCATAGTAGACAAGGCATGGTGACATCTGCTCTAACAGCAGATTGTATCTACTTTAAGTTCATTGAGGCTTAGAATAAAGTCTAAAATACAATTAACAGCATTCCACAATGTGATGAAAGGCTCTATAGATGCAGTACTTGCATATAATTGACCTAGCAGTTAGCTATCAGATGATGGATATGACAATTTTCTGCAATATCCTTATTGAATCAAGTATAACTATCTTTGGAGTCCATTATATTAAATGAAAAGGTTACGTATTATTACAGGCCAGGACTGCATGTAACTATTCGCGGGGGAGGGGGGGGAAGTGAGATGGGATGTGAACCCAGGCACATTATGAACTTCAAAGGACTATGTTGAACAATGTACCACTCAAGAATGGACTTTTGAGACAAACAGTATCAAGTGTTTGCCTGAGGAATCTCTATAGACTAATACAATTTCCCACCTGCAGCTATGCAAAAATCCAGCCTGTTGAAATTACATCCTGAAGAGAGGACCATTGTCCACTGATTACCTGTTCCCAGAACCCAAAGATCAAAGGCCCAATCTATGTAAAAGAAAAGACTAACCTATTCATGGGTGTGCTAGTCCTAAGATAAGGCTGCTATGAACTTGTAACCACAGAAAAAATGCCTTTGTGACTTATGAAGGATTGATTCCTACCATAGCCCTGGTTGGAGATAGGGGAGCTCTCTGGTAAGCTTATTGGCATACGTGCAAGTTCTTTTCTGTAATGCCTTCATCTTAAGAATAAATGTGATTGCTTATAAATGACTGTGTGGTAAATTGTGACCACCGGCAATTACAGCTGCTCACATTCTTTGAAGAGAAAGCAAAGCAGAGAAATAGACCTGCTTAGGTAGTCTGGTTCGATAGGGAAATCATAGTGTAGACAGGGAACTCTGCAGCAGGGAAAAAACCCAGTCAGGAGGGAGAGAGATATGGGTCTCTGCCCAAGAGAGGTGATGGCTGAGAAGCCTAGAGTGGGTGCTCTTAATGGCCCATGGAGGGACAGTGCAGGTGCAGCTGCCCTAAACTGTGACACCAAGTCATGAAAAATCTTTCAAATCCTATTTACCTGAGGTAATGTCAATGCTATGCCTGTCTTCTTCTAATCTTCTGATCTTCTCTTCTAGTTCACTTTGTACAGTATCATACAACAAGAGCTTCTCACTCTGAAACAAAAGCAAGAAGTTATAACATGCATTCATGCATATTTATCAACTAAATGCACTTGACATCAACTGGTTTAGAAGTTCAGGTGCAACATGATAAGAGTTGCTTATGCATTTGGATACAGCCATGAAGCATAAGCCACATTTTGTACCTGATTTTGAGTCTCTCATCCACCTGCTTTTTCAGTGTGATGTCCCAGCCCCTTAAAGCTTACACTTATTCAAGATATTTCATGTCGATGCAAGATATACAGATATCAAAGAAGGGTGCATGTGCTGAGGATTTGAGTGGGACCATGATAGGAAGGAGATGTAAAGCAAGCAGCTAGATCTCCACCAAAATGTTCTCTAGTTGGACATTATCTCCCATCATGACTGTCTGATGAAAGACTCACAATGAAGAATAGAGAAGATGGTTGATCCATCACTCGTGCTCTTCTCAAGATATTAAGTAGATCTAAAGCAAAAATGGAACACAAAGAGCACTGGAAACAGTCTATTGATTAGGTCAAGATAATGAAGAATAAACCTGAATGAATGGCAGTTCTTACCAACTTGGAAGGGCTTTAGGCGTGGGTCAAGGACATGGACTGTGTGCATTGGTCAAGACTTGCGCACTCCTTCAGTCCTATAAAGTCACACCCAGGAACACAGGAAATACCAGACTGGATCAAATACATGGTCAATATAGTCTGGTGTCCTATCTCCAACCAAATTCACTATGGACTTCATATTCAGAATGTACTCTGTAGTGGTGTGCAAATTAAATTGTCTATTTATACCTGGTCAAATTTTCCAAATTTGTAAGTGTCATAAACAGATAGTTAAGGGTTAATGCCACTTTTACCTGTAAAGGGTTAAGAAGCTCAGTAAACCTGTCTGACACCTGACCAGAGGTCCCCTTATTGGTCAAAATACTTTCAAATCTTGGTGGAGGGAAGTCTTTGTTTGTGTTCTTTGTTTTGGGGGTTGTTCACTCTTGGGACTAAGAGGGACCAGACGTCAATCCAGGCTCTCCAAATCTTTCTGAATCAGTCTCTCATGTTTCAAAATTGTTAAGTAACAGCCAGGCAAGGCGGATTAGTTTTATTTTTGTTTTCTCAACTTGTAAATGTTCCTTTTTTGCTGAGAGGATTTTACCCCTGCTTGCTGTAACTTTGAACCAAAGGCTAGAGGGGGTTCCTCTGGGCTATATGAATCTGATTACCCTGTAAAGTATTTTCCATCCTGATTTTACAGAGATGATTTTTTTTACTTTTCTCTTTCTTTAATTAAAAGCTTTCTTTTTAAGAACCTGATTGATTTTTCCTTGTTTTAAGATCCAAGGGGATTGGATCTGGACTCACCAGGGACTGGTGGGGGGAAGGGAGGGCGGATGGTTAATTTCTCCTTGTTTTAAGATCCAAGGGGTTTGGATCTGTGTTCACCAGGGAATTGGTGAAGCCTCTCAAGGCTCCCCAGGGAGGGGAAGGTTTTGGGGGGGGACAGAAGTGATCCAGACACTGAAATTTCTGGATGGTGGCAGAGTTACTAGATCTAAGCTAGTAATTAAGCTTAGAAGTGTCCATGCAGGTCCCCACATTTGTACCCTAAAGTTCAGAGTGGGGAAGGAACCTTGACAGTAAGTTTTTTAAAATTTGGGAAAAAATAATTATGTTTTATTAAAACGTCCCCACTTTTCAGCCAGATCTAATCTTTGTTAACTATAGTACTAGTAACAGATCGATTCTCTCATAAAATTGTATTAACAATTGTCCTTTGAACTTTGTGAACAAACAAAGAAGTGACTGCTACAATAGAAATATTTTGTTTCCAGAATAATGCAACCTAGATTTAAAAGTGTGAAGTGAAACAGTCCTAAATCAGCAGTGGCAACCATACAATAATTAAAATTACAATGTTTTAAACTAGCACTTTTCAAAGGGGATATAAAAACTCTACCACCATTTGGTTCCAAATACATTAATGGCTTATCTTTAGTTATAGGTATTGTACTAAACTCTTCCTTCATTGATAAACAGAAGCAGATGCATACGCAAGCTCGGATTCTCTATGTAATCCGACAAATACTTCAGCTGCTTTCCCATCCCTCAAGGTTGCTGGCTTCAAAGTTAAGAATGGTTATACCATGGATTTTATTTACAGAATAGTACATATTTGACACAATAATTATAAACTGCTTAGATACAGCAATTAGACTTTTAAAGAAATGTAAAACAGTATCTGAAATCCCAGAACTGTGCATGTCATTTTGCATTATATGAGTTTTGGGCTTTGGGGAAGTACCTTTGGAGGATTTTTGTTTTTATTTTAATTGCAACAGATAATGACTCCTAGAAGAGCTGAGAGAAAGTAACGAAGAGGAAACACTCACTAGTCACGTTCTCTTTTATCTACAATAGCACTTGAGGCAATTCAGTTGGCTGAGAAATTATCTGGTACCAAAAAATCAGTTTCTACAACTGCACCTAAAATTGCACTGGAATTCAACTCTTCTGTAATATAAAGGCTTGGATGCCTGACTTGATTCATGAGAATATCTCAAGTTCTCTGTTGTCAAAGATATCCGAAATGTAAAGGGGGAACAAGACAAACCAAAACCAAAACAGATGGACCAGAAAAAAAAAATATGAAGAAAATACAAGAAAAGATGGAGGCTTTGGAAACTCAAGAAGAAAGCACCAAGACATTTGCTCAAGTCCTTATTAAGGATAAATTGCCAAGATGTAAATAAAATCTCTTAGAAAAGTTATATTTACCTCACTTTTAAATATACAAAATACTTATGTTCATACACATTTAACCCCGATCTAGAATTATAAGTCTGTTTCACAACTTTCTATTGTGACTTCCATATCAGTGAAAGAAAGAGCTTAAGGACTTATGTCCGTTAATGTTAATAACCTACAGCGCATTTCAGCTCCTGCCAGTGGGGGCAGGGCAGCACGCTTTTAGAAATATCCCCTTCCCCTTGTGCAGCATGTGGTCATGCCAGCTGGGACAGATCCACATCATTCTGTGAAGTACTGGAAACTCTGATAATCTGGTTTCAGAGTAGCAGCCGTGTTAACCTGTATCCGCAAAAAGAACAGGAGTACTTGTGGCACCTTAGAGACTAACACATTTATTTGAGCATAAGCTTTCGTGGGCTACAGCCCACTTCATCGGATGCATGCAGTGGAAAATACAGTAGGAAGATATATATATACACACACACACACACACACACACACACACACACACACAGAGAACACGAAACAATAGGTGTTACCATACACACTCTAACAAGAGTGATCGAGCTATTACCAGCAGGAGAGAAAAAAACTTTTTGAAGTGGTAATCAAAATGGTCCATTTGCAGCAGTTGACAAGAAGTTGTGAGGAACAGTCGTGGTGGTGGGGGTTGGGGGAGGAATAAACATGGGGAAATAGTTTTACTTTGTGTAACGACTCATCCACTCCCAGTCTTTATTTAAGCCTAATTTAATGGTGTCCATTTTGCAAATTAATTCCAGTTCAGAAGTCTCTCATTGGAGTCTGTTTTTGAAGTTCTAATAATCTAGGAATGCATGAGTAGCCATCCCCCTAGAACCGTCCATCAGCCACCACTTATCCTGAGAGTCCCCACACACATCCCAGCATCCCTGACATACTTCCTGCTCATTGCAGCTCCACCAGCTAGTTTCTCATCCCCCAACATCCTCGAATCCTGTCACAGTCCTAACATCTGCCACTCATCGCCACTCACCTTGCAGCCCCCATCCCCAAACACTCCCACTCATCTCATAACCTGTCACCAACTCACCCCCAACCCCTCGCCAGGACCTCCACAGCCACTCCCCAGTCTCCTCCCAGCTCAGCGCTCCGCTCCCATCCTGGGTTAGGGAGGCTCTGCCCAATCCCAGAAGCTCTGCTCACTATCACCACCCACCCTGCACTACATGGAGCAGGCCACATTTGAGTGACGAGTGGCTTTGTGGCCCTGTGCACCACATCATAACACTACCCATTCAGTGACTGGGGCCCCGACTGAGATGGGGGCCCTGTGCAAGCACACTGAGTGCTTTAGGACAGGCCTGGATTAACCAAAGGCAGGGCTCTCCCTGAAGGGGATTGTATTTAGGAATTTATTTTCAATGGGTCTGTAACTTGTGATTTATGTGAAGAGAGTGTCAGATTTCTTTGCTAAGCCTGTGCTTAACTGCCATGTTATCCCTGAAGGGTATAACAAGGAAACTGGAGCTCCTACAGCTTCGTGTGGGGGGAGGAAACAAAGGCTTGTCTAACAACTGGAGGGTCAAGAGGGCTAAGGCACTGGGTCTGGAGTGTAGGCAGCCAGACTGCAGGGTCCCACTGCCCAAGAATGGTGTCAGACATGAGGGAGTATGCTTCAGAGATACAGAGCTCAGAGCAGTGATCAGTCACTATCCAGACCCAGGAGGCTTAGAAGCACATGGAAGTCAATTTCAGTAGACTGATGTCTATTCAGAGAAGGACTAGATCAGGTTGTGACAATTTACATCCAGGAAACAGGTAACAGTATCAAAATACGAAGATTCATATTAGTCCATACATTTCAAGTATTATATGCACTCACAGAAAGCAGCTTTTGTTTTTACAAGCAGAATTTCTGTCTCTGGGTTTAAAGGTTTTGATCCTTGTTCAGGTGGAAAAAAAAGTATCAATAGAATTACTGTATATACTTGTTCATTAGCCCATTCGTTTATAAGCTGACCCCCCCCCCCCCCCCCCGAAAAAACTGATAGGTAAAAATAGCAAAAACTGTATGACCTTTTCATAAGCCAACCCTATATTTCAGGGGTTGGAAAACTTTGGTTCCTGGCCCGTCAGGGTAAGCCACTTCCTGCAGCTCCCATTGGCTGGGAATGGTGAACCGCAGCCACAGGGAGCTGAGGGGCTCCATGCCTGCAGATGCTCCAGGTAAACAAAATGACAATGTATTAGATATTCAATTTAATGATTCCATAGAGTTTAAAATCATCAAATTTTGGTGTAGACCTGTTTATAAGCCACCCCCACTCTTTGATGCGTTACTTTTTTACCAAAAATAGTCGGCTTATGAACGAGTAGATACGGTGATTGTTCTACAACTCTGTCTATGCAAATACTTTTCTATCTATTGCTGAAATGATCAGAGATTCTACTGAAATAGAAACATGTCTAATTCTCTCGTACCAATTTTTGAATAGTGACAACATTATTTTCTGCCCATAAGCTGCTTTTAAAAATAGAATTATTTCAAAATGTGACTGCTATATTTATGGTAGAATACCACTATTTTCCTCAGATGCCTAGTATATAAAAGAGATTCCAGAAATGATTGGAGGTCTTTTCAATCTTAGACAGGCCCTGTTAATGAAAGTAGTATTAATCTTGTTTATGTAAACCAAACTGACACCTAGTCAAGGTCTCATTTCTTTAAGTTGTTAAGGATGTATTTCTTTTGAAATGATAAAGAAAGTTACATCAAAATATTGAAGTTACAAAATAATACAAACTTAAAATGGACCAAATCTTGGAAACTGTTGCACATCCATTAAGGACAGACTTGATTAGCCACCAGTTTAAACAAGTTGACAATACCTCACAGTGCTGGCGAGAAGCTTGAATTTCACATTCATATTTGTTCTTTACAGACTCTAAACAGAGCTCTCTATAGATACCTGCAACCAGACAAATTACAGCATTATTATTTTTTTTTAAAATAAGAGTAACTGATTTCAGAATTATCTGTTAAGATTGCTATTGCTAGTCCTAGAGCAATGCACATATGGAAAAAAATACTATTTTACATATTGACAGTGTTCAGACAGTACACAGAGTATAAAACTTGTATGAAAAAATAACCGACTGAACAAGAGGCTGCAGAGAAAATTGTCCTCAATTTTGTTGACTTCTATATTTATAGAGACTAAAAATTTTATCCTGCTGGCAATACAGGTGGAAAAGAAACTAATTTATCCCACAACATTCTGTCAATGCAACACAAGGTAGACTTACTATGTTACAGCTTTGCCACTTCTGGCAGAGATAATTTGGTTCATTGGAGGAAGATCGTTTCAAGCAGAGAGCGCAATTTTTTTTTTTTTTTAAAAGGTATATGTATGTGCATACAGTGCACTAACATAATGGGGCCACAACCTGGCTGAGGTCTCTAGGTGCTACCGCAGTACTGTGTTTAATAGTAATGAATGGGAGGCTAACAAAAATACAATAATTAATAAAGCAGGAGAAGAGGACAAAATGTATCCAGCCAAAGTCAGTAGTTCTTGGGTATTACTAACTGTTTGGTGGTTTCCAGGCTATTCTCAAGAGACAAGTCACCACAACCATCTAGCCTGTGGGCAATCTTATGAGACCGGTCAAAGATTGAATTGGCCTTCACAGCATCCCATGCTTAAAGTATAACTGGGTTCAAAAAAAATAAAATTAGGTAAGTTCATGGTGGATAGCTCCATCAATGGCTATTAGCCAAAATAGTCAGGAACAAATACCATGCTCTGGGCGTCCCTAAACCGCTGATCGCCAGAAATGCAACTGGATGACAGAAGATGGATCACCTGAGAAATTGCCCTGTTCTGTTCATTCCCTCTGAAGCATCTGGCAGCAGCCACTATCGGAAGACAGGTTACTGGGCTAGACGGACCAATGGTCCAACCCAGTATGGCTCTTCTTGTGTTCACCTATGTGACCTAGGAGGACAAGCTTCTTGCTTGAAAAGCATGGGAACTGAAGTGCTCTTCCATTCTTATTAGTGGTCCATGTTGTATCTCTTCGCTAAATGGAGAACTTGAATCTCCTGAACAGTTTCTTACAGTTTTCCAAAAAAAATCACAGAATTCTCTGTAACCTCAAATTCTATTAGCATCCATTTCTGCTCATATAAGTTTTCAATTAAGGGCTCTGAATAGTTAAAATAGAATTAAATGTACTGGCATAAGACAGTTTTTGTTTTCAAATTCAGCTGGTCTTTCACAAAGTACTTCCCCAATTAATGAGTACAAATTAGCAATTTCTCTATTCCCAAGAATCACTTAAAAATTAAAAGGGCATTTTACACACTGATTTGAATAGCCACTTTTATTTAAAAAAATAAAAAAATCCTTACTGTGTCAGCAAATACTAGCTTTTAAAAACTCTTTCAGCATGCTTCTCCAACCCTCCCTACACAACAGATGTCAGATTAACATATTAATCTAGCAATAAGAGACCTAGAATGAACAATTTCTATCACTGAAGTTTTACTCAATTATATCCCCCATCTAACATTGTGAAGAGTTAAGATGTTAGAAGACAAGTCATCGTGCTTCTTAAAATGTTCTTCTCATACTCAGTGAACTGATCAACAACAAAACATCTTTTCAACTCACTTTTGGGAAATGAGAATATAGTATGGGTAACAGTTTTAGATATTAAGTTTAGAGTTTAAGAAATAGAGTTACTATAAAATAAAAGTGAAATGAATGCTATTACTGATTATTGGGACATGATAATATAGCACTTCTGATTCAGGCTAGAATTAAAACTCCAAGTTAGTGGGGTGCACTTGCATATTGGTGTGAAACAGCATCTAAGCAAGTTGGCTAAAGAAGTGAAGCGGCTGATAAAGTGTGATGAGAAAAGATTTGGACTATTTGTTTATAACCTCTCTAGTTGCTAACTGACTGATGGCTGTGTAGCCCAAGGTCCAGTGTGTTTCAGCAGCAGCAGTAAGAACTATAAGTGGACTACAAACCACTGCATGTTGGGAAAACTTCCTGGGCCCTGCCAGAAGTACCCTCCGCCTTCCCAGCAGGAAGTTTTAGTACTGAAGCAGGCAGCCTGAAGCAAGCAGAGAAGAGGCTGCTAGACTGCAATCCTGATGTTTCCTTACAATAAAGCTTTGTTTCTGGTCGTTTGTCTGAGCGGGTCTTGTCTGAGATGACCACATACTGGCACACTATGCCAAGCACACTGAGAAATCTCAAGCCCAGTTCCCCAAAGTTTTGTAAAAAGCTACAAGGCAGATATACCCGATTCTTGTACAATCTCAAACTGGGATGGTGAACAGTAGGGGGATTACAGCTGGAACAACCAAAAAACTGTTGAGCTGTATGTCAAGTACCATGACAATTTAGAAAACTTCTGTAGCAGAATGTAATGTATCAAACATGAAAAGCTGCTCAAAATTATCTGAGTTTTCTTCTCCAAGAAGTAGGACTATGTGTATCTGTATTTGGGTGATTCATGTAAGGCTGGTGTTCCTTAACACTAAGTACAAGACTACTATGTTAAATATCCCAACCCTGGATAACATTGGTATGTGCATGTATGGAAGATCTTGCACTTTTGAGAGGACAAATCACAGTATTATAATGCAAATGAAATGAGTAGCTTTCCTCTTCAAATAATTTGTTCAAGAATGAGGTCCAATATTGCTTTTTGTCAGCACCTTTCATGGTATCTGAGTTGCTATGTCAGTTTTCCATGATTCCAGCCAGCGGCGGTGAGTTGTATGGGCCTGTGGTGCCTGGGCTCCATGAATATTCAGGAGCCCAGCTACACCAATGTTCAGGGCCAGATCTCCTCCTCCGGCCCCACCTGCTGCTCCCACGTGCCTCTCGGTCCCCACTGCTGCCCCTGGGCAATTTAAAAGGGCCCAGGGATCCCCAGCCACTGCCACCACCAGCAGTGCGGCAGGACTGGCCACGCTGTGATAAGAGCAGCGTAGTCACCCTTTATCGCCATGGGAGAGCTCTCCCAGCATTATAAAATAATCACCCCAAACGAGGGGTAAGCGCAGTCTATACTGGCACTTTTCGGCGCTAAAACTTTTGTCGTTCTGGGGTGTGTTTTTTCATACCCCTGAACGACCAAAGTTTTAGCGCTGAAAGTGGCAGTATAGACACAGCCTACGGCTGCTTCCTGCCCACTCTGCTCTGGGAAGTGGCCAGCATATCCCTGCAGCCCCAGTGGGGTGGGGGGACAGGG
Source organism: Gopherus evgoodei (assembly GCF_007399415.2). Classification (NCBI taxonomy): domain Eukaryota; kingdom Metazoa; phylum Chordata; order Testudines; family Testudinidae; genus Gopherus; species Gopherus evgoodei. Next base: position 48,909,442 of record NC_044325.1, read on the forward strand.
ACCGGGGAAGGGAGGGTCCTCCACACGCTGCCCCTGCCCAAACTGTGGAGCCAATACCAGAGGGGTGTGCAGGCTGCTTTCGGAAGCTGGCACTGCCCCAGGTAACCAGTGATCACCTGACTCCTTCCTGCCCCCCAATCTCCTGCCCCATCCCAGAAATTCACCATTGATGCAGTGTCAGTGTGGATACTGTGTTGCTTACATCAACTGTTAGTGGCTTTCAGGAACAATCCCACAATGCCTCACACTGTCAATACAATTGATACAAGCACTCCTAGTAAGGACACGCACTGCCAACATAAGTAGCCAAGCGTGCTCGCGCACACACACAAAAAGTGATTTGATAACTGTAATGAATGTATTCTGACGTAAGTCAGGCCAACATAATTTAGTAGTGTAGACATGGCCTGACAACATAACTTGTGCAGGGAATGCAGGAAAAGTAGGTTGTAAGAGTTTCTGCTAAAGCAGTGGTTCTCAGCCAGGGGTACACATACCACTGGGGGTACTCAGAGGTCTTCCAGGGGGTACATCAACTCATCTAGATAGTGGCCTAGTTTTACAACAGGCTACATAAAAATCATTAGCAAAATCAGTACAAACTAAAATTTCACACAATGACTTCTTTATACTGCTCTATATTACTATATACTGTAATGTAAGTCCAATATTTATATTCCAATTGATTTTATAATTACATGGTAAAAAGAAAGCAAGCAATTCTTCAGTAATTGTGCGCTATGATACTTATGTATTTTTATGTCTGATTTTGTAAGCAAGTAGTTTAAGTGAGGTGAAACTTGGGGGTACACTAGACTAATCAGACTCCTGAAAGGGGTACAGTAGTCTGGAAAGATTCAGAACCACTGTTCTAGGGGCCAAGGCTTCCTAAGTGACAGTGAGAAACCCAAAAACTGAACAAGGAGTCTGTCCACACTAGCATGGCCCAAGTGAAGCAAATGGAAGCTGCTGGAGCTTACTTCATTATTTCCTGCCAGGGAGGAGTTTACCATCATGCACATCAAGTTCTTTGATAGCAAGCCTCCTCATAGGAAATGCCGTGTCCTTCTCCAGATAAGAGTAGGGCCGTACCAAATTCACAGCTGTGAAAAATGCATCATGGACTGTGAAATCTGTGACCCAAAAGGAGGGCATGGCGGAGAATGGAGTTGAAAGGTTATAGTGGGGGTGGGGTCGCAGTATTGCCACTCTTACTTCTGTGCTACCTTCAGAGCTGGGCGGCCAGAGAGCAGCAGCTTTGGCCAGGAGCCCAGCTCTGAAGGCAGGGCCCCCCCAGCAGCTGTGCAGAAGTAAGGGTAGCAATACCATACCATGCCATCCTTCTGCGCCGCTGCTGGCAACAGCACTGCCTTCAGAGCTGGGCTCCCGGCCAGCAGCCACTGCTCACCAGCCACTCAGCTCTGAAGCAGCAGTGTCACCAGTAGCATCACGGAAGTAAGAGTGGCAATATGAACCCCCCTACAATAACTTTCTTCACCCAAGCTCCTTTTGGGTCAGGACCTCTACAATTACAGCACTGAAATTTCAGATTTAAATATCTGAATTCATGAAATTTATGACTTTTTAAAATCTTATTACCATGAAATTAACCAAAATGGACCATGAATTTGGTAGGGCCCTACTCATTAGGAAATCCTATCCCTACTGACACTGCAAAAAAGTTTACCTTTCCTTCCAGCCTTTTGGTCTTTGCGGATTCTAATGATGTCCTCCAAGGCAGCGGGTAAGGGAATGTATAGGTCTAGTTTGATCCCTGACAGACAGTCTCATCCGCCTGCCCTCTCTTTTTTAAGGGCAAGGGGGAAACCAGGAAGAACTATCCAGCAAAGCTCTAGTCTTGCTACGACTGAATGTGGGTCTCATACTATTCTGGGACAAATAGTACAAGACAAACTTCCTGCTCGGCTTCTGATAGCTAACCCTTAATTCCAGCAGGGATCCATCTGTTTAGATTTCATAGCTTTCTTTTTCCTTACTGTTTTCTCAAGATTTGAGAAAAGCCATTTTTGAGTCTAGTGATTATGAAGATGACTGGGAGAAAATAATGCTATAGATTTTTGGTTTTGTTTTTTTGGCTTCCACAACTAACCCAGGCTTTTGGAGTTCTCTCTAGAACTAACTCCTCTGAATCTGATTCAGAGATATGACTAGTCTGAGCGTGGAGACCATGAATTTCTTCTTCAACTTGAAAGGTATTCATGATACAGTAGCTCCAACTGGGTAAGGCCTGCTTACTTTTCTCTCTGTCTTTTAGGGTTACTCTCAGGATTCTGAAGGAGACAGGGTAATGTGCTCCCCAACTACACTGAAGATGTGAACGGGTCAGAGAATCTCAATGTATTGCCTCTCCATACCATTGTGACTCCAGACTCAGTACATGCAGTCAGTAGCATAGTTGGGGGGGGGGGGGCGGGGGGAAGGAACCAAAGGACCCGTTGCTGAAGACCTATGGAGTGAGTGAAGGACCTGCTGCTGAAGACCCAGAGCACCGTCCTGTCAGTAAACGTGCTGCTGGGTGAGTAAAAGCGCTGCAGCAGGTGGCACCTTTTTTGGTCGTCGCTTCCCCTGTTCACTACACCTGGTTATGCCACTGCTTGCAGTACAGGTCTGAGGTTTGAGCCAGGGTATCCAAGACCTAAGTTAGGATAACAGGACACATTACAACAACATATGTCAATACCAGGAGAAAGACCAGTTCTGAAGAGGATATCTAGGATTGAAGAAAGGTTAGGTGATCTTTCTGGGGGAAAGAATCTCTAGCCCCCGAAATCCTAAGTTATCCTTATATGAGGGAGCGGTAGGGAAAACCCCATTGAGAGGAACCCACAGAATAAAGACAAGATCCCTTTTGATCCTCTGGGCCTGACCTGCTTTTGCTTCATTGCATGGAGCTGAGTGATGAGAAAGAAAGAGTTGGCAATGTTTGTGATCACCACACTAATGATGCAAGCCGAGGCAGTTTTGCACTTTTCTAAATTGAAGTACAGCTAAACATTTCTGCTGGTTCTCCCTTCAGAGGGGGTAGGCATGGTACCTCGTGGCTCTTTTTAAACCTGTGCTAGGGGACACCCCTCTCCTACCACAGACAGGTTGAGCATCTGTGGATTAATCTGGCTGAAGAGGTCACCATCCAAAAACTTAGTAATGGGGTAGAACAAGAGGAGCAGATCTTTGTTTTCCTCTTCAATTTCTTTGTCATGTCAGCGTACTATGTAACTGCCATAAGGCATGGCTAATACTCAACCTCAGCAGACAAAATTGAGTTGACAAGAATTCTTATTAAAACTATATCCAGATGTTAGGATCCAATTTATATAAATGCTAGGGAGTTTAAAATTTCTGGAATTATTTGGTTTTTCTTTTTTGGGGTCAGAACTGCACACCTGCTGTCGACCCATTGATAAGGAATTTACATGCCCTATATCCTCTGCACAGTAAGGTCTGGAGACATGGATTACAGGGCAGCTGAACTGGTTATACAAAACTATAGCTAGAAACTATTTTAGAGAGTGTTAGAATATATTCAGAGAGTTAGATTTTAAAAATTACAAGCTTAAGTGTGCTTGTGTGTCATATTGTCTTCTAGCACTGTACATTAAGGGATCTAACAAGTTCTAATAAAATACAGTAGCAGTTTTAAAGTTTATAAAAGACAACTCACAACAAGGTTTCTAAAGCCGTAAAAAAAGTACTCAAAATTTTATCTATCTGAGATTAATCTAAAGGAAAAAGTCTCCTTCACATTTTCATATCCTTTATTTTTGAAATCCTCTGACACTAATAGAAATAGCAGCCCTTATTAATGCAGAAGTGTAATCATTTTGTACAATGCTACAGAGACAGAGAACAGATGTGGCACAAGTTAACATCATACTGCCTCGGGTTTAATCAGACGGTACCTTGAGGAGACAGACAATCTATTACAATGTTGGCTTTTGCTAAAAAAGCATCCATTAGATTTCTCTTCTGAGGCATTTCAAATTTATAATAGTCACATGTTCTAGAACAAGGGTCAGCCGCCTTTCAGAAGTGCTGTGCCGAGTCTTCATTTATTCACTCAGATTTAAGGTTTCGCGTACCAGTAATATATTTAAACTTTTTTTAGAAGGTCTCTTTCTATAAAAGTCTATAATATATAACTAAACTATTGTATGTAAAGTAAATAAGGTTTTTAAAATATTTAAGAAGCTTCATTTAAAATTAAATAAAATGCAGAGCCCCCTGGACCAGGGGCCAGGACCCAGGCAGTGAGAGTGCCACTGAAAATCAGCTCGCGTGCCACCTTCAGCACCCGTGCCATAGGTTGCCTACCCCTGTTCTAGAATGAGTCAACTGACTTTAAAGTTGCATAGTAGATCTACACTGTTAAACAGCAACAATCATGTCACATTCCTACCTGCCACCTTTGTTCGGATTTGCATGTTTTCTTGTAAAGCTGCCAATGGTTCCAAGTATTCTTGTGCCTTTCCAGCTATGACCTCCTGTAGTTTTGCATCCACTTGGCTTAATCTTTCTTTGTAAAGTCTTAAAATAAAAATGTAGTGTATTACTTAAGAGCCAATACAAGCAGAACAGCAGAAATGACAGTTTCATATGCAAGAATTCTTTAGACAATCCCATATCTACAACCATAAAGTTTAATAATCCCATGACAGATCTACTAAAACCTAGAAATCTAAATGTTGCCATTCTAAATTCCAAGACAAAAGTCATTTTTAAATTAAACTATTTTCTTTTCATATACTTCACTCTTCTAGGAAAGATGTACAAGCACAGCATTTCTATCCCTTCTTTCTGAAGATGGAATCACAGATATTAAACAGCATTGCAGAATATGATCACGTCACTTAAAACAAACATGACCAACATCAAGGGGAAAGTGACTAGGAACTGGTGATGGTATACAGAAACTTTTACGAAAATTACCCAGATTGGCAGCAACTGAATTATCAAAATAATGCTACATGCAAAAAGATGAGCAACCTACTTGGAAAGAGATGAGCCTTCATATCAGTTCTCAGTGGACAGATTCTGCATACCACATAAAATATTCCTACCATAACACTAACTGGCACCTTCAGCTAAGATATCAACTGGCATGGAAAGTGAGCTGATATTTTAAAACCTCTAAAATTGTTCCATTCTGAACAAGTTGATATTAATTGGCAGAGTGATGTGGGACAAATCCTTTTACCTACAGAACACACAGGTTAAGTCTAAAGATTACAATGCATCTATCATAAACAGTTTTTACAGTTTGTAAGAGAGCCCCATTCTCAAGTGGAGTCTCTGGGTTCAATAGTGATAACTTTTACAAAGTGTATAGCATATCAGTTAAATTGAAAGCTGGATGGTCAAACATTAATACTAGCTTACCTGCTTTTTTTAGTTTTCCCTTCGTGTCTATTACAGATAAACCTATCTAAAGCGGTGAAGGAGAGAAACAGGCTGACAGAACTTCAATAGGTATTAATTGCTGCTAAAGCACAATTTTTTGACCTTACAGAATTATTTCTGAAAACAAGATCTAAATGACAATTCAAAACACTTTATTGGTGAGACTATCAGTTGAGAGGGAAGTCAAATTTTGCAGTCTGTTACACTGATATTGAAAAGTTAACTCTAACTTTTACTTAATGCTGGGGGAATATACTGGTACCAATCACATAGGGAAGCAAAAGGGGTCCTGATGCCACCCCAAGAATGCAGGTCTACATATATCCCCTCAGCATTTTGGGAGAGGAGACTCATGCTGGCCCCTCCACCCAGCAACTGCATTCAAGATCCCCTTTCTTACTCTAAAACTACATTTATCTTCCCCCTAAAAATTCTACTGAGAGAATAAAGTAGAAATTTGACTACCCGCACAATTATTTCATCTCAGAATGCCAATTTAACACTATGCTCTTTAAAGAGTCAACAGCTGCTAGAATGGTAGAATCCTCTTCCAGATAAGAGTAATTCCTGCAACACAGGAAAAGAAAGACTGACTGTTCATGGTCACTTATAGCACTACTGAAAGAATGAGCCCCCCAAAGGAAGAGACTTTTTAAAAATATGTTTGACTACTTACTGATCTTTGAGGTCTGTAAATTGTTTTTCAAGATTGGACATTTCATCTAAGCATTCCATTCTTCTTCTTTCACAGTCCTCATCATCCATTTCTGAAAATTAAAAGGTTTTTTTGGGAGAACAATATCTCAGAATAAATTTATTGGAAATGAAGTTACCAGTTTTATATAACTGAACCCCAAGCTAACCATAAACAATTTATGAAAAACTAAGCCAGCTACTGATGTTCCATAAGCTAAAGGTTTAAGAGATTAGTCCCTGCTGAAGTCAATTCCAATTTTCAGAGCTACCTTACATTTGACATGGTACATAAAAGAAATTAACTTAACTGGGTTTCTTCTAGAATTAGAAGAAATGGAGATCAGTTTAGTTAGTGGAAGCAATAGCAACCCACACAAAATGAGTGCATAGTCCATGGAGTTATAATCGTTATCCATAGACTAATATTTTGTATAGATCAACCTCCACTGAAAAAAAAAAAGAAAGTCATAGTCTTTCAGTTTTGAAGACTATTTTCGTTATATTAATTGCTTTCTTGGTTTTGCAGCCAAGAGAGCTCATGTATAGGAATCTCCCTCATTTATCTTAGTGAGTATTTAAATAAATATTTTAAAGCTATGCAATAAAGACAGATTCTTCACCATTACCGGAGAGTTATTTTATTGACATTTCTGAGTATTTCCTTAAATATACTTTGATCTCTAAATGCAAGTACTTTTTTTTTTTTTAAAGCAAGGTATATTGGATTTTGGCAAAGCTCTTCTGCCAAACTTTCCCTAAAAACTTTGTTTGACACCTCCTATTACTATAGAGGTGTACAGAGGCTTAGTTGCTTTCTTAGTTCAGATGCAAATAAATGTTAAGTATCCTAGAAATGGAGAGAATCCCCGATGGTATTGAGTACGTGCTCCAAAATATTGAATGTAAATCTTTTTTTTTCAGGGTGGAATTTGCTTTTTTGTTTCTATAATGTACAAGAGAACTTGAAAAGTGTTTTTCCACAAGAGTTTCTGCTTTGCTCCCCCCCCCCCAATCATCTTTCAGGCGTTTCTCGCCTAATCTTTCCCAGAGGACTTCTTGGCAGAAGGGAAAGTATCTCAAGAGATGCGTATTTGCGAGCTCTCACCACTCAAATGTAGGGGAGTCAGAAGAAAGTTAGCTGGATGCACCAGGGTTCAGCAAGCATGAACAAAAACAAAATTTTAAAGTGGTGACACTAAGAGTTGTTTAAAGGACATTTCTGTTCACCCCTACAATATCATGGAGTGGAGACAAGAGAATTTCATTAGCACTGAATGCCACAGATCTATTAATGAGGATGGATATAATTCTCTTGTACACAGACAGGTAATCTCCTAGAGCAACTGGTGCAGTCTCTGAACAAATCCTTGTCCCTAAACTCTAAAAAAACCAGGGTACCAGCAGAGCTGATTGACTCTGGAGCTTTTTTGACTAGCTTCTTGACTGGCTTGCCTGGAAAACAGAGACAAGGTGGGTTTGATAACACCACCTTTTTTTGGTCCAACTTCTGTTCATGATACAGATACAGCCTCCTGAAGAAGAGCGTATCCGATGGTAACTGGCAAGGTCACTAGGATTTAGTAGTAGCAGTGGTGGCAGCACCATCTTTAGCACCAATCAGGCTATGGTCTATTTCTTGGTTAGAAAGGAGAATTCCCTATTTGAAAGGCATGCTACCATCTTTTAGGAATGGTTCCAAGTGTTCTCAGTATTTTTATCAGCTAGGAAGGGTCAGAGAAACATGTGACAGTTCCAGTTGCTGTTAGTATTTCCATGACTACTACTTGGACAGACAGGCTGCATTGTTTGTGAGGAAGGGTTGTCTTAGACCCCACTGCTCTTGATGTCCCCATGAGACCACTTCAGATATGAGTTCTCGTCTCTGTGAACTACAGTGACAATTCCTCACAGATATCCAGATGGAGAGTGAGTCTGGATTTACACCACCAGTTACGGTCCCAAGGAGCTCCACTAGGTGCAACCATACTAAGCTCTTTTGCCTCTTCCTTAATGCAGCATAAGTTTGCCATGGGGAATTTTAACAAAATGTCTGTATCAGACTGATTTACACAAGTACCATTCAAGTCTTCAGACTCATTTTGTGTTAAACATGGCAATCTGCATGGGTGATGACATGGAAGGCAGAGCTTCAATGCCTGCATATCAACAGTTGTCATGTGGTGATAAATACAGTACTTTCTGGTTTCTTCCACTCCTAGGCTTCTCGGCCGAATGGAATCTTCTGCAACTACACTGTAATTGGGAGGGGCGTTTAAGCTTTTGGGGATGGGGGGCAAACCTTGGTGATAGCTTCTTTGTGCCTGGAGATATGACGAAAAGGAGGAAAGGAACAATTTATTATTTGCATTCCATCAGCCCCTAGGAGCCTCAGTCAAGGACCAGGATCCCATAATGCTGTGTGTTCATACAGTGCCTAGCAAAAAGTTGGTCCCTTCAGGGTTATAAAATGTAGCACAGCATCACATGTCTTGATTCTCAAAAAGGTACTGGGAACCAACAAGTCCAGCTGAAGTTAATGGAAGTTGTGGGTGCTAGACATCTCTGAAAAAGTCAGGCCTGTTCAAAAGTTTATTATTTTACACAGCAGGGCTTAAAAAAAAAAAAAAGAAAAATATTGTGCACACAGCAATACAGATTAGCTGAGTAAGACAAACCAGATGCAAGACTGAATCTCTTACTTTCCTGCTTGAGGTAGCTGTATAAACTCTAAACTGATTTTCTAAGCCAAAGAAGTTACCCTCATATACATCGTATACTAATTTAAAGATGCAATACTTCAGTATTGAGTAAACAGTGACTATCACAACTGTGTGTGTGGTGGGGGGGGGAACAACACACACCCTCTCAAATTGAAAGAAATCCAGCAAAATCTGGACTACTCTGCAAAAGCTGGTGAAAAATTGCTTTGAATTTTACATTGCCCCTTGCAAGATGCTCCTGACCCTGTAAATTCGGTGATTAAAAATGTTTACATTCAATATGCATACCTTATTATGGAGCAACACATGTAACTGTGTTGTTATTGCAGCTCAGTTTCCCTTATAAATCTGAGTTTGCTCACAAAAATCTAGTCACCTCAGCCTGAAAACTGGCAGGTTAGGTTTACAGCATATAGAGTTTTCCTGCAAAAATTGAGGTAAAATGAGGTTGATGTGTCATAACCACACTAATACAATGAACTATATACAAGGGTGAAGAATCATCAGATTTTTACTGCATTAATAACCCAAAGTCACTTTAAAAATAGCCCAATCTGTATACTGAAGATTTTTATTAAATACATTGTTATTTGATGTATAGACCAAACAAAAGCTTTAGATACCTAGTACAGATTTGATAAAAAAGCTACATGCCCCAGCAGAAGTTCATCCACATTAGCAACAAAGCTATGAGATGGCAATCAAATTCAAAAATCAAAACCACCATTCTGGTACCTGTATCCCAAGAGAGGGTTAGCAGATGTTTCAAACAAAGTATGGCTAATGACAGCATTAAAAATAGCAGTCTTCGTCAGAAGTAGAATGCTTCTGTTGGTGGTCACACATCACCAGTGAAATAATTTCATTGGTGCAAACTGTTCGCAACAGATTTTGTGTCACTGTATATATGCTCATGTCACTGCATATATGCTCCAACACAAAGAATGTTTTCTAAAAGTTCCTCTTGCATCTTGTTGCACAGTTTTGTTTTTATCAAGTTCATCTGAGAAAATCTTTCAAGCGCAGTGTTGCTAGAAGGTAGCGACAGCAACAAAAGAGCAAATAAGCTAAGGGTATGTCTACATCTACAATTTTGCAGCGCTGGTTGTTACAGCTGTATTAGTACAGCTGTATAGGGCCAGCGCTGCAGAGTGGCCACACTTACAGCAACCAGCGCTGCAAGTGGTGTTAGATGTGGCCACACTGCAGCGCTGTTGGGCGGCTTCAAGGGGGGTTCGGGGAACGCGAGAGCAAACCGGGGAAGGAGACCAGCTTCGCCGCGGTTTGCTCTCGGGTTCCCCGAACTCCCCTGCAAACCGCAGGGAAGGAGACCGCGAGAGCAAACCGGGGAAGGAGACCAGCTTCGCTGCGGTTTGCTCTCGCGTTCCCCGAACCCCCCTGCAAACCGCAGGGAAGGAGACCTGCTTGCTCGGGGATTCGGGGAACGTGAGAGCAAACCGCAGGGAAGGAGACCTGCTTGCTCGGGGATTCGGGGAACGCGAGAGCAAACCGCAGGGAAGGAGACCTGCTTGCACGGGGGTTCGGGGAACGCGAGAGCAAACCGGGGAAGGAGACCTGCTTGATTACCAGAGGCTTCCTCAGGTATGCTGGGATACCTGCTTATTCCACGGAGGTCAAGAAAAGCGCTGGTAAGTGTCTACACTTGATTACCAGCGCTGGATCACCAGCGCTGGATCCTCTACACCCGAGACAAAACGGGAGTACGGCCAGCGCTGCAAACAGGGAGTTGCAGCGCTGGTGATGCCCTGCAGATGTGTACACCTCCTAAGTTGCAGCGCTATAACCCCCTCACCAGCGCTGCAACTTTGTGATGTAGACAAGCCCTAAGTCCACTAAGTCTTTGTCCCCAGCAGCAGTGCATTCAAGAATTTCAACCCAAATCTATTCTACTTAGCTGTCTTGAGTATGCCAGTGAATCATAGGCAAAACTCTCTACTGCTGGTTCAACTGTCCAAGGTCTCTACAAAACAATGGTTGATATTTCATCTAGGTCATGCAGGGCTGAGCACAATAGAAAAACTTAGTACTGAAAAGGATTTAATCACTGAACATTTGATGGCGATCTTTGTTTCACAAATTCCAACAAGAAATCTCGACACCTACTTTTGATGTCTTTGACAACAGGAACACTTAGTGTGTATTTTGAAAGTTCCAGCTGAAAAGCGACTCCAAAATAGACTGCACAAAACTACTAGCGGTAAATATGAAACCCAATGGCTTGTGATGCGATGTTAGATGGGGTGGGATCTGAGTTACTATAGAGAATTCTTTCCTGGATGTCTGGCTGGTGAGTCTTGCCCACATGCTCAGGGTTTAGCTGATCGCCATATTTGGGGTCAAGAAGGAATTTTCCTCCAGGGCAGATCGGCAGAAGCCCTGGGGGGTTTTCCACCTTCCTCTGCAGCATGAGGCACAGGTCACTTGCTAGAAGATTCTCTGCACCTTGAAATCTTTAAACCATGATTTGAGGACTTCAGTGGCTCAGACACAGGTTTGATACAGGAGTGGGTGGGTGAGATTCTGTGGCCAGCATTGTACAGGAGGTCAGACTAGATGATCATAACGGTCCCTTCAGACCTTAAAGTCTATGACTCAAAGGTGATGTCTTAGTTTAACACAGCAGTCCAGTTCTCAAAAAACTCACTGTTTCACAACCCTTACCACGAGGCTCTGGTAGAATGTCATTAATTCCTGCAGCAGCTTTCCTGCATTAGTTCTTTCCAACTGAAACATCTGGTCTATCCTCCAGGCTTCGACATAGAAAAGTCAGGTAAATTTTAGTCACTTGATCACTGTACAGATGATAAAGAAGTTCAGCATCGTAGTTTCTTCCTTTGTTTTTGACTATCTGAAAGTTTAGCTTCAGTCCGAACTGATCAAGAACCCATATCACATAGGGACTAATGGAAAGCCATCTTGTGCCAGAAAGCTTCATCAAACTGTGTTGCTAAGCAGTGTGGCTGTTTCATTGCCTGAAAGAGCTCCAGCTGCTAAACAATGAATCCTAATTCCTCCATATGAGTTTCAATAAGCAAGCCTTGAGGTAACGAATCCTTCATCAATACAGCAGAATCTGTGTCCAGTCGGATGGGGTGCAATCTCATAGACAGTCATATATGGAACTGTGTGTTCTTCTGTTACCAAAGAAGGTACTCAATATTGTTTGATGCAAATTAGCTCTACTCCCTCATAAGGCTGCCACCAAATTAACTTTAATGTAAATGCAACAGGGAAGACTGAGAAGATTCTTAGCCAGGTGGTCATGACTGTGAATACCAACCTCAGGGCAGACTGTTACAAACCAGGTTACTCCCAGTTCCAAAGGACCAGTCACTGCACCTTAAACCTCACACCAAAGATGCATTTAGCCAATACTATAACAAACTAAAGATTTATTAACCAAGAAAAAGAAATAAGTTATTTACAAGGTTAATGCAGGTAAACATACAGTCTTAGGTTCCAAAAGGTAATAGAAGCTGATGCACCATGCAAGCTTTCTACATCCTTTATAGCTAATCCAAGCTAAGCAGCATGGGGATCTCCCCATGCTTATTCTTAGAAATATTGCCCTCTCCAAATGCCAAGCCGCACAGTGATACAGTTCTTTCTGATCATGAATTTTTATTCCCTTCCCCCAGAGTTCAAACTCATGGGACAAGCATTTGCACCCATCTCCTTTTCATGGGTGTGGGGAGAGGAGGTAGAAGGCAATCAGTCAACAAAGTCTTTGTCCTTTGATGTTTCACAATGATTCATTTGGCTGCAATGGAGCTTCTTGTGTACAGGACAAGCATTTTACATTAATTAATGCTTCTTTCCTGTTTGGTGAGTTACACAGTTAGAGGTTTATAATGCAAACATTCAATATAACTTTATACCAAAAGATACAGATGCTGTAAGGGAGATCAATACATATAGCATCCTACAAGCATCTCATCAAGTCTAAACACATTCTTATAAACATAAGATCTATTTTAAAAATACTAACATATAGGTGAGCCAGAATGGCTTCCAGATATACATTTGTCAGTGTTCAGGAAGGCCGAGGCATGAGCAGGCATCTGGTCTGCCAGCACCACAATGGTACAGTTTACAGTTGATGTAGACAACTGGGTTGTCCACATGCTGTTGGCACCTCAAACTATGCTGTCTCACTAGCTCTCTCACTGGCTCATACAGTGGAACAGCATGGTGGAATGATTGAACATTGGTACGCCACAAGTGAGGAGAGCTTTGGTGATGACCAAGAGCAGGCCACAGTGAACTTTTGGGCTCCTTCTGAAAGGAAGGATGTCAGGCATTTCAGAGGGTTTCCATTCACCCCAGCAGCTTATGAGAGGTAGGCAGGGTGTTGTTTTTTCTCTCTCACACTCACACACTCACTCACACATGTAAAATTAGATCAGAAAGGGCCCTGAAATTTTTAGATACAAAATTGCAATTTGAAATTAAGTTATATTTAACACAGAAGAGGACTTCTGTTGATTAAAATATTATTTTACTGTTAACCGGCAAGAAGCAACCATAGGATGAGAAACTATTCGTTATTGACTAAAGACTAGATGCAACACATAAACAAGTAAGGGGAAGAGGCAATGAAGACAAGGGTAATAGTAATAAGATCAGAAAGTTACATGGACTGAAAATATGCACAACTTACTGGCTCCAAGTAATTTAGTTGTTTTTTTAAATATCCTATCAAGCCATAACCCACTGCTCAATGTGAACATTTTCAACAGGAATAGCCTATGATTGGCTTGCATTGCAGACAGCATAAATATAAGGCGGAAAAACCCCTCCTAGTCTTACCTTTAGCTCCCTTATATAATTACCCCAACAATTTACTCCTCAGGATGTTTGCCTCACACAAGGCAGGAAGGCAAACAGAGTCCTAAAGTTTCTTCCACCTTGTTCCACAGTTCAGGTGGGTCTCAGCTATGTTTCAGGTTTCAGACGTGTTCCAGTAAGTAATTTTTGTAACTAATGCTTTGTTTCAAAATAATTAGTATTTGTTCACTTCATAAACAGATATCATGGGATTTTAAATCAAGATAAGCAACTTCAACCCCAATCCTCTGAGAATCAGTGGTCCTCTGGACCCTTTCCCCCCTGCATAACATACTGGATAGTGTGAATGTGTACTCTTATCTGCTACAATGTGGAATGCACCACCTCGAAGTGTGGGAGAATAATGCCCTCTTCCAGCTGCGGCTAGCACCACCATAGACTCTCCATTTCTACATCTGTTTACATACATAGACAAGCCAGAATGACCTTCCACCTAGCAGAAAGTAGTGTTTCATGTATACATAACACATATGGAATGGCACACCCTCATGATCAACTGGATTTATCATGCACCTCTGACTGCCTCACCTGCACTCTGCCCACTAATCCATCTCCACTAGCATTATCTGTAACATTTCTAACCTCCAAATAGCTTTAAAGTATCTTTAAAAATACTGCCAGTAGTTTACTATATTCCCTATCTCCCAAAATTTGGGATTTCTTCCCTAAGGTTACCCAAACTTGAGAAGCATGATGGGTAATAGTCCTGGAAAAGTAACGGGTTTAAGGTCAGATATCTCACTGCCCTTCAGGTGAGGATTTAGAGACAGAGATATCACTTCCCAAAAGATCACTCATTTCTAGACCTGAGTTGCCTCAAGGTATTAAAAATCACAACTTGATGTATGGGAGAATTGGTTTAGATAATTTTGGTGTGTTTCTAAAATGTATTACAATTTCTTCTTCCTCTAAAGTCTGAAGGGTGGGACTTGTGATAATTAGGGCAGCTTGTCTTAAAAGGTAAAGATAATAAAAACAGTATTTAAAGTAAATTTCTGAATTAACACTCCTGTAAGATGTGGCCAATACAGATATAGCAAGGTGTCCTACAAAATGTCTGCGTTCTCACCTGAGATGATGAGCATAACTTGTGGCTTTGACATTCATCACTAATATGTAGGGCTCTATCAAATTCACAGCCATGAAAAAATACATCACAGACCAGGATATCTGGTCGTTCCCACACCCCATGAAATCTGATCTTGTGTGCTTTTAACCTATACAATACAGATTTCATGGGGGGAGACCAGCGTTTCATAAATTGGAGTGCCTGACTCAAAAAGGAGTTGTAGGGGGAGGTCACAAGGTTATTTTAAGGGGATCACAGTATTGCTACCCTTACTGTTGCGCTGCTTTCAGAGCTGGGCCACCAGAGAGTGCCAGCTGTTAGCTGGATGCCCAACTCTGAATGTAATGCCACACCAGCAGCAGCACAGAAGAAAGGGTGGCAATACCATACCTTGCCACCTTTACTTCTGTGTGCTGTCTTCAGAGGTGGGCAGGCTGAGAGTGGCAGCTAAGTAAGGGCCCAGCTCTGTAGGTAGCAGCGCAAAAGTAAGGGTGGCAATACCATACCATTGCCATCCTTACTTTTGCACTGCTGCTGGTGGCAACTCTGTCTTCAGAGTTGGGCTCCCTGTCAGCAGCTGCTGCTGCTCGCCAGCAGCACAGCTCTGGAGGCAGCACTATTGCCAGTAGCAGTGCAGAAGTAAGGGTAGCAGTACCGCAACCTCCCCTACAATAATCTTGTGATGCCCCCTCAACAACTCCTTTTTGGGTCAGGACCCCTAAAATTACACTGTGCAATTTCAGATTTAAATAGCTGAAACCATGAAATTTATCATTTTTAAAATCCTATGCCCGTGAAATTGACCAAAATGGACCATGAATTTGGTAGGCCCCTACTAATATGGCATTTCTAAACTCAGGAGAGTGGGATTGGAGGAGTCTTGATGCTCAAGGGCAGATTGTATTGATTGTCTAACTATATCTAAAACTTCTAGACAACACCTATTGATAAAATAAACCAACTGGAGTTAAATATGTTAAAAGGTAAACTCACCAATTATTTTCAATACTTATCAAAACTTCATTACATCCAAAGTTTCTTCCCTTGATTTAAAGCAGAATATTTTGCTATCCAACTCAACCTCACTCTTTGCCGGTTTGAAGCAATACACACCTCTACCTCACTATAACGCTGTCCTTGGGACCCCAAAAAAATCTTACCGTGTTATAGGTTAAACTGTTATATTGAACTTACTTTGATCCACCAGAGTGCACAGCCCCCTTCCCCCTCCCCGAGCACTGCTTTACCACGATATATCCAAATTTGTGTTATATCGGGTGGCGTTATATCAAGGTAGTGGAGTAGTAGCTTCAGCTGAGATCACAGCCACATTAATATTGACACTAAGGTAATTCTTTTATTAGATCAACTTGGTGGAAGGTATATATTATTCATTAACCCTTATGCTTAACAACAGGGGTCTCCAAGTCCCAGCCCATGGGCCATCTGCAGCCCAAAAACCTCCCCACTGCAGCCTTCAGGAGGAGAGATGCATGCAGCCACGCTGCCGGCAATGTCTGCTGCAGACGCCGCCCGCTGCAAATCCAATTGGCTGGGAGAGAGGGACAGAGATACCATCACTAGTCGCCAGACAGAGTCAGCCATGGAGGCAGAGTTACTTTTTTCCACGACAATAAACAAGTCAAAATACCAAGCACAACTATCTGATGCACACCTTGCTGCAATCCTGAAGATTTCAACTGCACAGTTAGTCACTGATGCCAAACATCAACAAACTGACAGAACTGAAGCCTTGCTAGGTGTCTGGGAAACACTAAAAACTCTCTGGCCAGCAAAGAATTGTATACAGTTGTATGACAGTTTTATTATTTCTAAGACATTCAAAATAAAAAATACAATATAAACGTTTTCTTTTCTGAACACCATATTCAATGACATTATCGGCCCGCTGGGGGGATTTGAGGAGTGGCACTGGCACTAAAGTAAATTCACTTTGAGATCCCTGCTTGACAGTCTGTCCCAGCCTGCATTTAGTTCAGACACTCTGATGTCCTTCCCCTAACCTGAAGAAGAGCTCTGTGTTACTGGAAAGACTGTACTGTCCACCAACAGAAGTTGGTCCAATACAAGATATTACCCTCACCTACCTTGTGCATCTCATATCCTGGGCCAACAACACAACCAACAGGTAATTTCTTGAAAGTGATATGTGGTATTTTAAAAATTATATTTATTCCTTGAAAAGTCTTTTCTATGGAACTTTTGATAAGAAATGTTCTGCAGTTTCTTTAAACACCCATAGTTTATTTAAAAAGCCTTATTTGAGATGCATAATATTGTCTTGTAAGAGTTAGCAACTGAATGCCACACTCCTGGAAAGGGACAAGATGCTACAATGTTGTGTATGGGGAGGAAAAAAATAGTAACTCAAGTCAAGAAAGAGAGATAAGGAGAAGATGCCATGCAAGAAGGGAGCAAGATGAAATCTTCCACGTAGGGGAAAGTGAGAAAGGATGTGCCCCCCAGGTCACAAAAGGAGAAACTACCAGATAGGCAAAGAGAGCAAGAAGAAACTGACATGCAGAGGAAGAGTGGTGGCACGGGCTGTGGACCCATGGGGTAAAGCAAAAGGGGGGGTCACAAGTTGCCCAGCAGGGAAGAGTGTGGGCTGTCACCCCTGGCCAAGAAGAAGGGGATTCAGGAGCTGCCCCACAAGGTGCAGATCCTGCCGTGCCGGGGGAAGGGAGCGAACTGAAGGAGGGGTGTGGTCAGAGGCTGAGGGGCGGGGCCAGATGCTGCCTTGCGGGGGCTGGGGCGGACTGCGGCCCCCACAGCAGGGGAAGGCGTTAAGGTCCCCCACCGCGCAGGCGGCCGCCCTTCCCCGGCATTTGCAAGCGGCCCCTGATGCCCCCGCCCGCGAACCCGCTCCCCAGTTACCTGAGCTGTCCCCCTCTTCAGACACGGACGAGCTCTCGGTGTCCTCCTCCTCCGAGGAGCTGCCCTCGTTCTCCCCATAATCCACCTCCATCTCATCGTGGTTGTTCTCCTTCTTCTCCCGGGAATGGACCGGCATCCTCCCCAGAGATGCCGCCGAGCCACGGGACCGCCCTTCCCTCCTCCACCGCCGCCGCCACCGGCTGCTCCTCCTCCTGCCCGCCCCTCAACAAAACCGCGCCATTCCCGCACGCGCCACAACGCAACCCAAGCCCTTGCCGCATGGCCCTTCTCGCCGCTTATTGGTGGATACCGGGCCGAGTGGGCGGCTCCCCCGCCAAACTCAGCAAGTGTCGTAGGCCGTTGTGCAAAGCATCTCGGTAATTGTAGTTCCTCTGGAGGGGACTAGTTTCATAGCCATGGATTAAATAGCGGAGGTGCTAGGCTTGTGATGAGCACAGGGGTTGGGGCTGGGCAGGTAGAGGTGGGGAATTCCCATCCTCCCCTGCAATTCCTCTGGTGCCAAGGGTGCTGATCTAATTGAAAGGCTCCTTGGTGGTTAGTTTATGAGTTAGAGCTAGGAATATATGCCAGAGCTGGTTCCATCTCTTCCTGTTAGCCTTGTGCAGCATCAGATGAGTCACTGGAGGGAGGGAGGGATGGACAGGCTGGCTGGCCTAGACATCAGAACCCTACATCTGAATACTGAGCTTCAGTGTCACTTCACACAGCAATTCTCCAAAATGCTTAGAGGTTTTTTGTTTTGTATTTTAACTGAAATTACTCAATTACCATTTACCTCAAATTAGCTAAAACATTTGAACCTTGGTCCGGACAGACCACAAACATTTATGGTTCACCCTAGGCTGAGCCATTTGCCATAGACTAAATCTCTCCGGTTTCCAATCTGGGGTTCAGCTAAGAGAAATTTGAATAATGGAGGCATCCAGGTAGTTGCTCAAAGCTGATAAATCTCATGGGAAGAAAGCAGCAAAGGTAGCAAGGAAGGAGAGCACAGGGGGGAAGCAGATGACTGAAACCTTTAAGCTCTTAAGAGGGCTTCAGAAGACAAAACTTTTTAGGCAGATGTGACTCAGTGAGGGGAGCAAGGAGCTGTCTGTTCTCCCTTCCCTGACTATAATGATTGATTGATTATTTGTTTAATTATCTTTCCAGGTACTAAAGTTAAGCTGACTGGTCTATATAATTCCCTAAGAAGTCCTTATTTCCCCTTTTATAGATAGGTACTATATATTTGGCCTTTTCCAGTTCTCTTCTCTCTCTCCTATCCTCCATTAGTTCTCCAATGACATCCCTGTAAAGAAAATAAAAACAAGTATACCTTACTATAACAATATAGTATTAGAGTTTGGAACTATTACTATAGAATAGGGTAATATTTTTTATAGTGATGGCTGTCACCTGATAACTAGAAAATGTGAGTTTGATGGTTTGTGAGTGTATTCATGACTCAGGCAATTCACAAGAAGATGATGATGATGATGATTATTGCAGAGTGCCAGAAGAATCACAGCTCTAAAGTACATGTACAAATATGAAAGATAGTGTCTCTAATCTAGGTAAGATAGATCCAATACTGTATACTCAAACCACAGATGTTGAGAAGATCAATGTAGGATAGAGTATATGTTATTTCTTAGGTCCTGTTACAATTTCATGACAACTTTGCAAGGCTGCATCACCCCAGGAACAATATCTGTTCACCAGCTACCTGTTCTTTACCATTTTTACTGATGATAATGAGAAAAATAGTTACATATGTTCTATAGTTATGCAGTCAGATACTGAGATTATGTAGAGGTGTAGTAACCATTCTGTGTTAAAGCAACGTTTTTGTTGGTGTCCAGTTCTGCTCCCAGTGATGCTAATAGGAGTTTTTTGCAATTGATTTCAGTGAGAGCAATATCAGACCCAGTTATGGAATAGCCTTAGTCACATCATTGTCAAGATTGAGTGGAACTTTCTGTTTAGAACTGATTCTTTAAAGTGCTCTAAAATCCATATGTGATGTTGCACTCCATATGTTTATGGACATATGCTTATGAGTGTGAATATAATGTAACTGGAATATGCTTTATGCAAAAGGTCTCTGGTAAGGTATCATTACAAAATTTATAATCTACTGAGTGTGTTCATCCTATTTGTATGAATGTATCATTATTGTATCTGAAGCTAGAAATATAAAGTATTACTCTGAAGTCCTATTGTCACTATGCAAAGTGTGGGCCATTAATGGTGGCTTGGAATCTTGATGGCTCCCATTAACCAGGAAAATTGGTTATAACTGGCTCTGTTTACTTGCAAACCTTCCTGGGTAGGTGCAGGCCAACCCTGAAAGAATGGAGAATGAGGTGTTACAGTGACCATGTCACCTGGTACTGGAATCCATCTTAAACCTGTTGCTTTTCCATTTAGAAGGAAGGGTGGGAACCCAGAGAGAGACAAAGGATTCCTGCCTTGTGCCAAAGTTATAAAAGGGGGTGGAACAGAACAAAGGAGGCAGCCGTCATAAGAAATTCCCTACTTACCACCTGAGCGGGAACTAACAAGAACTGTACTAGGGAAAGGATTGGGCCCAGACTAAGAAGGAGTCTAGTCTGTGAAAGAAGCTTATTGGAACATCTCTGAGGGTATATTCAGTTTCTTAACGTATTTGGCTTAGACTTGTGAGTTTTTACTTTATTTTATTTGGTGACTTACTTTGTTCTGTCTGTTATTACTTGAAACCACTTAAATACTACTTTTGATACTTAATAAAATCCCTTTTTTTATTATTAAACCCAAAGTAAGTGATTAATACCTGTGGGAGCAAACAGCTGTGCATATCTCTCTATCAGTGTTATAGAGAGTGAACAATTTATGTTTACCTATATAAGCTTTATACAGAGTAAAATGGATTTATTTGGGGTTTGGATCCCATTGGGAGCTGGGTGTCTGGGTGCTGGAGACAGGAGTACCTGCTGAGTGGTTTTCAGTTAAAGCCTGCAGCTTTGGGGACATGGTTCAGACCCTAGGTCTGTGTTAGAGCGGAATAGCATGTCTGGCTCAACAAGACAGGGTTCTGGAAGTCAAGCTGGCAAGGAAAACGGGCTCAGAGGTAGTTTCAGCGCATCAGAGGGTCTCTGTGACAGAACCTGTCACACCGCATGCAAAGTCAGATTTTCCTGAAAATTGGTATGCTGGTTGAAGGCAGAATTAGTGGTGTAAATTTGTGGCCATTTGGTCCAAGTGTTCCTGAGGTAAAGCCCTTCAAAAATGTATATGATTTTAACATTTTCATGTTTTTATAAAGCTTTTTACACTGAGCTAGGGAAAAACTGTGACCCTGATCCTAATAAAATCTATATAATTGATCTGCCCCTGAGCAGAGGGAGACTGGACCCAGGGTATCCCACCTGGGTTCCCTAACTACTGGATCACAGAGCCATTCTCACATGCTGTCTGTCTCTGGCCCAATGACTATTTAAGTATTTATCCAGAATGGAACAGTTATTGGGCCAGAGAGAGAGAAAGAGTGGGAATGATTCTGTGGTCCAGTTTTAAGGGGACTCATTTGGGAGACAGGGATGCCAGTGTCCAGTCCCCTTGCTCCAATCACTCTTTCATTTTATCCAGTGTGGAACAGCTTCACCAGGAGAGACTGAGAGAGCCCTGCATCTGAACATGGTTCAAGGTAGGAGACTCCTGTCTAAATTCT
The DNA here is from genome assembly GCF_007399415.2 of Gopherus evgoodei. Lineage (NCBI taxonomy): Eukaryota > Metazoa > Chordata > Testudines > Testudinidae > Gopherus > Gopherus evgoodei. Next base: position 48,930,827 of record NC_044325.1, read on the forward strand.
TTCTCCCTATCTGGCAGAGATGGAGGAATTGAACCTGAATCTCCCACATCCCAGGCAATCACTACTCTAACTACTGGGCTAAAAGTTATAAGATAGGCACCTCCACTGCCTCAGTCTATTTTCTAAAGTGGGAGGCAGGTACCTAACGTATTCCCTCAAGAAGTGCCTTAGCCATCTAAGCTCTCTGACTTTCCAGGAAGGGGATACCTCTTTGTGGATCACAAGAAGAGACAAGTGCCTCCCTGCAGACCAGACTTGGGCACTATCTCTGAGAGAGAAGTGGAACTTAGCATACACCTTTGTAGTCAGCATCTCCCATTGACTAGTTTAGGCAGCTCTGGACCTAGCATGCTGGCTTTGTAGATCCTGTTCTGAGGTGCCTATCTCTCCCTATTAATTGTATAGGAAGCCTAGGTGTCTAACAGCTTTGTGGATTGCAGTGTTGTTCCTGTGGTTTGCTAAGTGGTGTGACACTCAGCACTGCAACACCTATGTCCCTTCGTAAATCCCACCCCATGTGCTTACATGCTTGAAAGATCACAGCCTTAGCTACATAATGAACAGGCATATCTTGCCAGTTGTGCTTTGAATGAAGCATGGCTCTGCAGGAGTCATCATTAGTTTGGCCAGCATCACTCCATCCTTACTCTAATAATTTCGTGATACATCCGTGTGATGAATCAGAGAAACAGCCCACAGCATGGAAGGGGTTAAAGAGAACCTTTGGGTCCAGCTAGCCCTGTCCTCTTATACCAGGAGCCAATGCCAGGCCAGGAGGGGAGAGAAAAGAGGGGAACCTGGCTCACTTTGGGGCTAACTGGTGAGGAGGGAGTAGCGGGGACAGGGCATGCTCGGGGGAGGGGGCAGGCAGGTGGTGGGGCCTTGGGGAAGGGGTGGAGTGGAGGGGGGCGGGACCTTGGGCAGAGCTGGGGTTGAACACCCTTGGGGCAAGGAGGAAGCCAGCATCGGTGACAAGCACCGTCTCCCTGGCCAGAGGAAGAGGCTTAGGAGCATCCAGCCTAAGACAGAACTGTGTGACCAAAGAACAGAGACCGTTTCAAGTTCTGACCCTGCCAAACACATGGCTGCCCTGCCCAGAGGAACCTGGGACCACAACAAGATGCCACCCAGCGGCCCTGAGGGGATACTATTAGAGATAAGTCACCACTGCCATGCCTCACAATGAAGGGATGGCAATAGGAAGTAGCTCAGTGCAGTGAATGTAGTCTCCCTGCTGGGAGGCCCACTACCCAAGAGTTGACTTACAAGGGGCCCTGGGCTGGGACCTGGTGGAGTGGGAGGACCTGTGTTCCCCTACCTCTGCCTCAGCCTTAAAGCCTGAGGCACCTTGATCAAGCAAGGGGCTTCATTTTAGTTACTTAAAAATAAAAGAAAAGGCCTGGCAAATTCTCAAAATAAAAATATTATTTAAAAAAATTAAGGTTGTGGAATTACAAAATGTATTTACTTATCACACAATTTAGAAAACCAAGCACTTAAAACTAAAGAAACAAATTGTTAAGGATTTCATAAATCTTGCACTGCCAGCTGATTGGATACATTATTAAGTATAAAGTATATATATAAATATATATAAAGTAATATATATTTAATATTAAAGAATCAAGCTTCAGAGTCAAAGTTATTGTGTTATAATGAAATGTGTTCTTTTATTATATCTGCAAGATAATGTTGCCAGTTCTTGCCATTTTACTATGAATCTTGCAAAGAGTTGGTATATTTCTTAAAGCTCCAGCTGCTGGGATCACATTATCACCCGAGAATCTCAGCTTTCATTTAAAAAAAAGTAATCTTTTAGCATTCATACTTAAGGCTATGATTTTGACACATACATTTTTAGTAAATTTCATAGCAGAGGTGTGAGGAAAAGACTAAGTCACAAAAGGGGAGATGGGAGTCCACCCTGCACCCACACCACAGCAGAGATGCATGTACTGAGGTGCTCTGTCTAGTTCCCTGCTCTCTGGGCATTGCGACCTGGCATACAAGATCACACTCAGGTTTGATGTGTCTGTCACTTTTGCCTCCATCTACGGAGGAGGGATAGGCCTGCGCTAGGTCACAACATCTAGATTGGTGAGCTGAGACCAGCCTTGCAGGACAGCAACTGCCACTGCAGAGTGAGTGCAGGATAGACTTCTCATAGACTTTATTCCAATTCATATTACTGTGAACATCATGAGCTCTGTGTCAAAATCACAACTTTACTCACGGTTGCAGAAAAATGCTTGAAAACACAAACCCTAAATGCACCAGAAGTCAAATGAAAAGACAAAAAATGAAGGGGGGAAGGAAATATTATTTTATGATTCATGGCTTTTAAGTCAAACTTAATGTTGGCAGGTAACTTATGATTTTTGAATGCCAGGTGTTGGCTATACTGCCAGCCTTAACTTTTGGAGACTTTTTCAATATTGATATTTTCCTTCTCTGGCTATTGTCATTTTGGTGTCCTGAAGGAGACTCAGCATTGAGTCCTTATATCAAATGTCTTCCCTTCTTGCGCCAGGTAGCTGTAGAGTCAAAAAAACCTTATTTTGCTACTGATCATAAGAAGCTAACACAGAGAAGTGTTAGCAAGAAATTGAAACTTTATTTCCTGACTCTCTTGGTGAGGGTTACCCAGGGCTGGGGTCACTCTTCATTGACTCCAGTGCCTGCTGTGACTGTCACTCCAATCAGCCCACGGGTCCTTCTGCTCCAGATACTGACCCAGCTCAGTCCTGTGCACTACGCTCCCCACGCGCTTCCCCAAGCCCCGCCCTTTTGCCATCACCCTGGGCGCTTCCACCTAACCCAGAAGTGAACCTTCCGCCTCAACGTGTGCTTGGAACAGCAGCCCCTCTGTGACGTCACGGCGCGGTTGCCACGGAAACACCAGGGGTGTGCCTGACGGTTGTCGTGAAGCGACGGAACTACTAGAGCTGTGGGGGGGAGCTTAGGCCCTGCCTCCGCGCCACTCCCCCTCCCCCTCCCCCGCCGTGTCGCAGCCGGAGAAGGCGGTGCTGCCGCTGTTTGCTATGTAGGGGGCCTGGTGCGGGCGGATCCGGAGGCCGCTGTCCGCCTGTTGAGAGCGGGGCTCGATTGCCGGGCCGGGGGGGGTCCGGCGGGATGTTCTCCAAAAAGCCGCACGGGGATGTGCGGAAATCCACGCAGAAGGTGCTGGACAGCCGCAAGGACCCGCTCACCCGCCTCAAGCACCTGCGCGTCCTCATTGGTGAGGCCCAGGGTGGGAGCAAGGGAGGCCGGGGGGAAAGGTGCTCTGGCCTGGGGTCGGGGGGAGTGAGAGCGGCCGGGCGGGGCCGGGGGAAAAGGTGCCCTAGCCTGGGGGGCGTGGGGAGCGAGAGCGGCCGGGGAGGACGGTACCCCAGTGTGGAGAGTGAGAGGGGTCTAGGTGGGGACGGGAGAAAAGTGCCCCGACCCGGGGGTTGTGGAGAGCGAGAGGGGTCCCTGTCCTGAGGGGGCAGAGGGGTGGGGTCACTCCAGTCTGGGGTGCGTTACAGTGCCTTGTGGTTGGCGAGCCAGGCTTGTGGGTGCCTCCTGATGAACCGTGGTTGGGTGCTCCGTCCCTCCCTCCCTCGGCTGGCGGCGGGGATTCTTGGCTCAGGTTCCTGGTTTAGAAAGACACAAAACTTAAGAGGTTTGTGTCTGCCCCGCTGCTTGGGTGAGGGGCAGAGAGAGTGGGGAGGATGGGCGGTGTTGCCTGTAGGGGGTGGGTGGATTCTCACTCAAAGACAGGAGGGAAGGCCCAGAGCCTCAAACCAAACCTCTTTGTTGGCATGATAGTCTACACGGTTTTGATTAAGTGTAAATGACATTAACATTGAGTGTTCCTAAGTAGCTCACATCATGGAACATCTGCTTGGAACAGGGCTTTGCAGGCGTGCTTGGGATTTTATTCCTGTGGTCCTTGAGCATCACTCTGCCATTCCCTGAGACAATTTTTGAGGTGGAGTGAAGGGTTAATTAAATTCATGCCACCTCTTTTTCCCCACTCTTCCTCCTTCTGCCCTATCCCCCTCCCCCAAAGCCCTGTAGTATGAAAGACTACAGTAATGCTGAGTTTTTTGGAAGTTGAAATTTATTGGAAGTTGTGGATTAATTTGTCCTGTGAAAGAAATATATGGTAGATCTGTATAAATACTGCAAAATTGTTTAATATCTTTGTTGAATAAAAACTACTAATGAGCTTTAATGGCATTTAGTATCAGAGGGGTAGCCATGTTAGTCCGGATCTGTAAAAGCAGCAAAAAATCCTGTGGCACCTTATAGACTAACAGACGTTTTGGAGCATGAGCTTTCGTGGGTGAATAACCACAAAAGCTCATGCTCCAAAACGTCTGTTAGTCTATAAGGTGCCACAGGATTCTTTGCTGCTTTTAATGACATTTGTAACCACTCTTATCCATAATACATAAATGCTTGTATTAGCAAATTTTGTTTGTTAGGATTTTCACAGTAACTGCATCACAAATATTCATTAACATGTATTCAGATGTGTATTCATGCTGGATGTGTTCATGTGATCATCCTGAAAGTTTCCTTGGGTTTGGGAGTCCTTCAGTCAGAGTGGAATCAGCACTAAGCGGTAGCTTAGTACAAATAGTGAATGATAAGTAATGAATACATGATGCAGTAGTCGTGGTGATGATAATTTGTTAGAGGTCAGTAGGATGAAATAACAAATACATTTGTAAAAATCCAAGTCTGTTCAAGGATACTTGGAGAACAGAAAAAGTGATTACATTTACTGCAAATAGTTAGCTGTGTCCTGTTTTTCCACCCTGAAATACATTGGGTGCAATTGTAGGTCTGTCACTTTCTCTGCATGTATTTAGAGCTGGGTCAAGAAGAGTGACCTTGGTGCAACTGTGTTTCTTAGTTTTTGGGTAGGAGTCAATGCTCTCGGCTGTTATTATTTTGGAGGGGGGGTATATAAATTTCTTGTCCTTACAGTTCAAAACTGCCAAGAAAAATGGTTATTGATATTTGTTCCTCTAAATGCCAATGCCAGGGTACAACTGTCAACATGTGGCAGCCTTACAGTTTACAGCACTTATAATTACACTGTCTCAAAAGAGGATACTACATCCTTGTAATTAACTTCTCTTACTGCTGGGGTGGGCTGGAGCAGCTATCTCCCTATCCTTTAAATCATGAAATTGTTCTTACCTGTTTATACTGGACCAATTGTGGCTTGTGCTGTGTATAAATATGCTGTGTTATCCGGCAGTTTGTCAACCAGAAAGCTCAGTTAATCGGCATTTCTGATGTTTTCCGATACAAATTTTCAATCTAGTAACCAGGTAGAATACTGCGCAGGAAGTTATGCAATTGCACATTCTGTACTCTGCTTTTATTCAAAAGAGGCAGAAGACAAGTAACCTCATCTTCTCCAGCATTTGAAGAGGTCTGCAATAGGAACCAGCCTCACAAAGGAACAAAATGCAATTCTGAATTGATGAATTTGGTTACCCTTAGTCTGTGTATTTTTTTTGGTTTGATTTGAACTTCGAGTATTTACTGCCACTCCTTTGGAAGTTAGATGTGGTTGATAAGAAACTCATCACAGTGTCAGCTAATGGTTCTTAATTAATCTGAGTTTTTTGCAGTGACTTTAAAACAGATTAAATCAGTTGGGTCATCACAGCACCTGCCTGTTCCATTTGCCACAGTCTTAGGCTATGTCTACACTACACGGCTTTTACTGACATGGCTGTGTCGCTACAGCTGTGCTGCTAAAAGTTGTGCAGTGTAGCTGCTGTTGGTTGGCTCTCCTGCCGCCAAAAAATTCCACCCCCAATATGCGGTGTTTGCATTGTTGGCAGGAAAGCGTTCCTGCCAACAAAGCGCTGTTCACACTGGTGCTTGTCGTTGGCAAAACTTTTGTCTTTCAGGGATTTTTTTTTAACATCTCCTTAAGACAAAATTTTGTGGTTCAGCTGCCAGTGTAGACATAGCGTTAGTCGTGCATTGGACTCTACTCTATGTAGACAAAGACAGATTTGCTGGGTGTGACTCTGTTTTGCATCCTTCCTTTTTTTGCCATGTTCTGGCTACAAAATTGTGCCTTCTTGCAGATGTGCTCTCCTACATATCTGTGAATTGGAAAAACGACAGGACTTATTCTGGATGCTCCTATTGGCACCTCCCACATACACACTTGACAATAAAAGAAATGGATTGCTGATTGTCTGTCTGTAGTCTTCTATTCTATAAGGATTACTCCTTAAAAACCTGGCACGCACACAGTGCCAGCAAATCTGCTGCTTGTTTGCAAGACACTCTGCCTCTTCTCCCATCCTCCTTTCAGGATTGGTCTGCAGGACCAAATTTAAAAATATTGGTGCCAGTATCAGATAGATGACTGGTAGCAATAGATAAGGATAACTGTCTGCATTTATTTGGTACACCAGGAGCTGTTCCTATTCTGAGCAGTGAAGTGTTGTAGCTTCCTGTTTACCATTTTCTATGACTACTCCACCACACTGTAATAGTGGGCACTCTGCCATATGCTCCAGGGGAGCCAACCCAACCACTCCAGTGTCGTCTCTGGGAAAAGCTTTCTGCAATCTCTGCTCTGTTTTGCTTCCCCACTCTTTGTGAAGACTGACTTTTGTACCTGTCAGATCACCTCTTTCCCCAACTCCTGCATATCAGCAAGTTGTAGCAAAAGGAGAATCCCTCAGTCATTTCACATCCACAGAGAAGATAGGAGTTTATCTCCCTTCATAAACTTTAAACCCCTTTAATGGAGCTGCAAAGTACACTGATGGTAACGTACTTGGGAGCTGAATCTCTGCTGTACGCTTAATGTTTGGTCCAGTAAGTGATTGTGTGACTACAGATCCAAGCCCCGGACACTCACTGCTTTATTAGAACTCTTCACGTGTGTTAATAAAATAATGGAAAAAGGAGAATCGGCTAACATAACTTGATTTTTCACAAGGCCTCTGACAAAGTCCCTCATAGGAGGCTGCTAAAATAGTGAAGTACAGTAGTCCTGGTAGGAGAGGCAGAGTGCTGGCATAAATCAGAAATAGAAAATAAAGAATAGGAATTGTCAGTTTTCATCATGACAGAGGATTAACAGTTGGGTGCTACATGGTTCTGTATGAGGACCAGTGTCTAAATGTATTTAAAAGTGGAGGAGGCAAGCAATGAGGTGTCAGAACATGTAGATGACACAATATTGTTGGTCAAAACCAGAAGAGACTAACTTTTGGAAGACCTAACCAAACTAGATGAATGGACCATACAATGACAGATGAAATTTATTGTTGGCAAATGCAAAGTAATAGACATTGGAAGGAATCCTTTGAATTAGTTTTACAGCTCAGTTGGTTCTAAAGTAACTGTGTTATCTTGAGAAAACTACCTTGGCATTGTTGTGGACAGCTCAGTTGAGACTTCTGCTCAATATGCAGTAGCAGTAAAAAATGCAAACAGTGTTATAATGCATAAAGAATGGAAGAAGACTAGTATGGAAAATATGCCATATAAACAATGATATGCCTTCACATAGAATACAGTGTTCGGTTCTAGTAACCCCCATCACAAAAAGACTAACAGAAGGTAGAAAGGTTCAAAGATGGGAGATGGAAATGATTCAGATCTGGAAAACCTCTCATGAAGAGAAATTAAAAGGATTGAGACTGTTGACTTCAGAGAGGGCATATAAATACACAATAATAAATGACACATAAGGTAAAAATGTTTATTCACTTTTCCTCATTATACAAGAATAAGGGGAAATGCATTGAAATTAAGAAGTGGCAAATTCAAAACTGATAAAAGGAGATATTTTTGACACAATGAAGATACGGATATAATGGTGACAAGATTTTTATAGAGACCAAGACCTTGGCAGCATCCTGAAAAGAATTAAACATTTCTGTGGATAACAATAATATCCATAATTACAATAGTAATTTTTATATATAATATATAAACAGTAGGAAGGGATCATTTGTGTCTGTGTGCACACACAATTCACTAAAAACATCTTTTGATCAAGAATGCTGCGACTAGTGATGGCAATTTTTATCAATTATCATGGAGCGAGGGTCATGGAAATATTGCAGAGAAGTGATAGCTTCACTACCGTAAATCCCAGTTTTAGCATCTGTAAACATTTCCAAACCAACATTAGACTGGAAAATTGCTTTATTTATTCTGAAAGCAAGACCAACCTCAATAAGGAGCCTGAAGCACACCTCTGCCCCTCCTGTTAAGGCAACCTTCCCCAACAGATGGAACTCCTCTCCAAAGACATGGCCCACTAGCAATCAAGTCACCTCACACAGGCCATGAGAGATAACACTAGGCAGTATTTACATATGAATAGCTTCCTTTCTCCTGCACAGAGAGAAAGCGGTGCCCCTGCTTCAGGTTACTGTGTTAAAGCATATGGAGTTGGACGTCCTCTAAATATCCAAGGTGGCTCACATTAAAGAAAACTAGGTCGCCATAGCTCAGTAAAACCACACTGAAATATCGAAATCATTAAGAAGCATATGTCACACACAGAAGTTCATGATGACTACAAAACAAGTTTCCACGTGAACATAGGAACTGCCATACTGGATGAAAACTAGTGGTCTATCTAGTCCAGAAGCCTGTTTCCAACAGTGACCAGTACCAGCTGCTTCAAAGAAAGAAAACACCGCAGTAGGCAATTATGGGTGTTTGCTTTGTGGAATCAGTTAAATGTACACTGATGCAAACTAGGTCTTTTGAGAATAAAATCTTAGCTTAAGCAGAATTTTTTTGGTATGTTCTGATCCTGATAGTTTTAAATATTAGATGCAAAATATTCATCAAAAATAAAACTATTCTTTCTCCATTACATTTTCACTGTGGAATAAAACTAAGACCAACTTAATAGCTGCTAATGCAAACCAATTTATTGCTAGTATTGTGTCTGTAAATATGCTCCGCAATTCCAGTTTACTGTTTTAAAATTTTACAGTGGTTGAGAACTCAAGAATTTTCATCCATAGCAGTCCTGTTTGTTTGACTTTAAGTTTATCTATAGCTGTCTGTAAAGAGGAAATCAGTCTGTACCTTACAGCTGTATGAATAGTATGTTGGACATTCAGTTTGACTGATCTCTTGTTGAATAAGGGGTGAAAACATTATCTAAGTTATTTCTGACATGCTTACAGGTGTGGATTGGCCTATGTAGGTTAAATCAGAAGGGCTTTAAATTAAACAAATACCTGTTTGGACATGTCTGTTACAACATTTCAAAAGGATAAATATCCAGTGGCTTTATACTGTAAAATGGTGCTTTATAAGCTCTCAATCTTGCAAACTATAGCAGCTGAAAGAGTTAATGATCCTTCTAGCAAAAGTAATAGAAGGGAGCGGGGCGGGGGGAAAATACTATTGCAAAGAGAAGCATTCTGGAATTTTTTTTTAGGAATGATAGGCCACACAGTTCTTATTGGATCTTTAAACCTGCATTATTTTCTGTTTTCTTTAATGTGAACAGCTATACCTAATCAATAGGATATGTTGTTGTTGTTGTTGTTCTTGGGCTCATGTAAAGGAATTGCATTTTAGTTAAGGAATCTGGACTAGGTTAAGTGTTGGTCTTGGCTTGTGAGCCTGGACTAGGTTTGCTGCTTATTTGTGGGGCGTGGGAGCGGCGAGGGCAGGGGCATTGCCAAAGTGAGTTTTGCAAACATACTGAATAATGAGTTTGTGCTAGGAAACAGTTTGGGATCAGGTCAAAGGTCCAAGGTAGGCAAAGAAGTAGTTTTGGCTTCTGGGGGCGGACTTGGGTTTGCGTGGGCTAAATTTGTGACTTATGAAGACTTGCAGATGTGGCAGAATGTCTTAAAGTTGCCTCATATGTGTTTCGGAACCTGAAGAAGAGCTCTGTGTAAGTTTGAAAGCTTGTTTGTTTCACCTACAGAGGTTGGTCCAATAAAAGGGATTACCTCACCCACCTTTTCCCCCACCTCGAGCTTGAGTTTTTATTCAAATAAGTTTTAAGACTCCAGTTTATATGGTTACAGTGAGAACATTAAAAATGGAATAAATGTAAACAAGTGTTGATTCCTCCTGAGTTTGCTGGTAACCTGAAACAACTAGGTTTGAGAGCTCTCGGATACTCTATTTCATCTCAATGGAATGTCAAAATTTAAACCTGATGACCGTGTAAATGTCAATGTTCAGTGTTTTACTGCTGTTCAGTTCAGCAAAAACATCCAGCAAATGTGCTTGTTCATCAATTTTTGGAATGTTGGAGGCTGAACACCCCAGATGTCAAAACATCCAGCTGCTTTCCCCTGGCAACTTCTATAAAGCAGTAATGACTTTTCCATACAAAAATCTGGTTGCACTCAAATAATCTGTGACAACATTGCAAAAAATTTCCATAAAGAAACTAAAATGGATCATATTATTTTAGAAGGACTGTTGTATAGATCTGGGGCTCATGCTATGTAATTTAGGTCTAAATATACCCCCACAGGATACAGACTTACTTATAATACACAGAGTGGTATACACTTTTGGGCCTATCCAGAGTCCCTTGAAGTCTCTGCGGATGTGTATTGTATGTTTTCACACCCTAATTAAAGGAACATGGGTGTTATATCTTTAACAAGTAAGGCATTTGATACGGTCTCGCATGATATTCTTATTGATAAACTAGGCAAATACAATTTAGATGGGGCTACTATAAGGTGGGTGCATAACCATACTCAGAGAGTAGTTATTAATGATTCCCAATCCTGCTGGAAAGGTATAACAAATGGGGTTCCGCAGGGGTCTGTTCTGGGACCGGCTCTGTTCAATATCTTCATCAATGACTTAGATGTTGGCATTGAAAGTACGCTTATTAAGTTTGCAAATGATACCAAGCTGGGAGGGATTGCAACTGCTTTGGAGGACAGGGTCATAATTCAAAATGATCTGGACAAATTGGAGAAATGGTCTGAGGTAAACCGGATGAAGTTCAATAAAGACAAATGTGAAGTGCTCCACTTAAGAAGGAACAATCAGTTTCACACATACAGAATGGGAAGAGACTGTCTAGGAAGGAGTACGACAGAAAGGGATCTAGGGGTTATAGTGGACCACAAGCTAAATATGAGTCAACAGTGTGATACTGTTGCAAAAAAAGCAAATGTGATTCTGGGATGTATTAACAGGTGTGTTGTGAGCAAGATACAAGAAGTCATTCTTCCGCTCTACTCTGCGCTGGTTAGGCCTCAACTGGAATATTGTGTCCAGTTCTGGGCACTGCATTTCAAGAAAGATGTGGAGAAATTGGAGAGGGTCCAGAGAAGAGCAACAAGAATGATTAAAGGTCTTGAGAACATGACCTATGAAGGAAGGCTGAAGGAATTGGGGTTGTTTAGTTTGGAAAAGAGAAGACTGAGAGGGGACGTGATAGCAGTTTTCAGGAATCTATAAGGAGGAGGGAGAAAACTTGTGCACCTTAGCCTCTAAGGACAGAACAAGAAGCAGTGGGCTGAAACTGCAGCAAAGGAGGTTTAGATTGGAGATTAGGAAAAAGTTGCTAACTGTCAGGGTGGTTAAACACTGGAATAAATTGCCTAGGGAGGTTGTGGAATCTCCATCTCTGGAGATATTTGAGTAGGTTAGATAAATGTCTATCAGGGATGGTCTAGACAGTATTTGGTCCTGCTATGAGGGCAGGGGACTGGACTCGATGACCTCTTGAGGTCCCTTCCAGTCCTAGAGTCTATGAATCTGTGAAACAAAGCCACCCTTCTCCAAACATTTAGTTAGATGTTGGAGTTAAAATGGTGGAAGGCTTTTTAAACTCCCATTTAACAGTCAAGCATTAAGAGATCTGGGAAACTCCTTACTGAATAGCAATTCTACCTTCCCCATCTCATATTTGGAATACAGTAATTTAAGCAATATGGCTTATCAAATGTTTTGTTGTCTTATTTTAGCATTCTTTCTGGTAACTTTTATCAGTTCCATTAAGTTCTGAGAATTTTCTAATGAACTTCTCCATATGATTAGTTCCTTTTATTTAAATCAAAGAGAACTGCCATTATAAATATTTGTGCTTTGTGCAGTTTACTGTAACCTACTGTAAAGCAGCAAGCAGATTACTTATCTTGAAGTCTAGAATAATTACAGTTTTTGTACCATTTGTCTTCTTGATCAGACGCATACAGGAATATTTGGACACTGAAATGTTTTCCTATTGATTGCACAGATCATTACAAAAATTGCATTTGAAGTCCTGATACTATGAAGTCTCAATATTCTAGCCCTTTGAGTTTACTAATTATATAGCAGTACTTGACATGGGTATCTTTGTTATTAAGTTGGTATAACCTGCCGTAAGGTGAGAGAATATATTTTTTTTGATGTTAGTGTTGCCACATACTTTGTGTGCACCTATAATAAAAAAAATCTTTAAATAAAGAACTATTGTTGAAAACTATTTAAACAGTCAAAATCATATGTAAAAGCAACTATGGCTTGGTCTTTATCATATTTTACACCCTTACATATACAGCATTTAGTAGTGATAACTCTTTGTAGTGTAAATCCTAGTCCTGCATAGATTTTTTTTATACCTTTCCTTCAATACATACCATGGTTGTAGAGGAGATAACATTTGGTTTTCTTTTTTCTCCTTCTTTCTTCTTTTTAAATTTTGAAGTTTTGGTAGGCTAGTTCTGTTCATAGAGTCGTCTGTCCTACACAGAGAATATTATTTATTTTAAAATTAAATTAAATTGCTGCTACTATTACTTAGTAGATAATCTAGTCAACGAAGCAGAATTATTAATCTCCACGTTAAATTAATTTTAAGTAACCATTCCTTGATAGTTTCTGGTGACATAGCCCATTAAAATTATATATAATTTAACTTATCTTATCAATTTGGTATGAAAATCTGTGATTGCATGCTATAATACGTAGAAAGTGGGTAAAATGAACAAAACTGTTTTAGTATAATTGAACTATATAATATAAATTTTTTTTTAAAAAAAGCTCCCAAAGTGCATGGATGGGTGGACCCTTAAGCCTGTGCAGACTTTCACTTATTGGGGTAGTTTGTGGGTATAAGGAGCTGCCCATGTGGCTCCCTTTTACAGGATTAGGTACACATTAAAAATCATTATTGCTTCCTTCACTCTATGTTGCACATCTGTTTCAGGGTCACTGTGTTATGGTGTTTGAAGCAACAAGTTGTGATTAATCTCACTTTTGATTTATAAACTTAATATTTGATAATGTGCATAACATATTGTATTTTCTGACATTTGTACTGCTAAGATGGTTTTACTTAATAGAGTCATGGGATTGGTATCATGGATACAAAATCTCTTGCATATAGGTTGAGAGGAAGGATGGTCCCGGGGTCAAGGGGTAGTTTAGGATTTGCAATATCTGAATTCAGTTCCTTGCTTTGCCAGATATCTTGTATGACTTTGGGGAAGTGACTTAACAAGACTTTAGAAAAAGACCACAAAATTTTAGGCAACTGTTTTTTGGGTGTCCATCATAGGGGGTAATTTTTTTCTGAAAACATTGCGCATCCACCCTCTGAAAATCACGCTCCTTTAAAGTATCTGAAGTTAGGTACAGTAACTCCTTACTTGAAGTTGTCCCAGTTAATGGCATTTTGTTGTTATGCTGCTGATTAAGGAACATGCTCATTTAAAGTTGTGCAATGCTCCCTTCTGACATCGTTTGGCAGCTGCCTGCTTTGTCCACTGCTTGCAGGAAGAGCAGCCCGTTGCAGCTAGCTGGTGGGCACTTAGAACCAGGGTGGACCGGCAGCCCCTCAATCAGAACCCCATTCCCCTAAGTTCCCTGTGCAGCAGCAGCCCAGCAGGCTATCAGTTGCCCATAGTTCAGCTGTCCCTCCCCCCACAGCCATGTGCTGCTCCTGCCCTCTGCCTTGGAGCTGCTCCCTGAGATTCCTGCTTGCTGTGCGGGGGAGGGGAGAGGGGGAAGGGATGGAAGAGGAGGACTAATGTCAGGGTGTCCCCCTGCTCCTGCACCCCTCTTACCCCATCTTCCATAGAGCAGGGGAGACACACGACAGGGCTCAGGACAGAGGGAGCTTGCTGGAAGCAGCTGTTGTCTCAGCAAGCTGATCTAATTAACAAGGCAGTGTACTTAAGAGCAGGGTCAAGTACTTAAAGGGGAAATGCGCATCTTTCTCTCTCTCTCTCTCACACGCGCATGCACACACACACACGTCTGTCTTTGTGATGCTGTCTCCCCTCCCTCCATTCCTGCTGCCTTGCAGAGTGTGAGAGTTAACCTTTGAGGGCTCAGCCAATTGCTAGTTCATCATTTAGCAGTAAGGCATTCCCTGGGAAATATCCCACCTCTGACTTCACCACCTCAACCAAGCTTCACAATCATCATCACTGTGTACCAGTATTAAACGGATGGTTTAAAACTTACACACACACACAATATAAGTTTTAAACCATCCATTTAATACTGGTACACAGTGATGATGATTGTGAAGCTTGGTTGAGGTGGTGAAGTCAAAGGGTGGGATATTTCCCAGGGAATGCCTTATTATAATAGTATAGTACTTTCTTTTTCACCAGACAAAAAAAAAAAAAAAAAAAAAAAAAAATTTCCCTGGACCCTAACCCCCTCATTTACATTAATTTTTATCGGGAAATTTGGATTAGCTTAACATCGTTTTGCTTAAAGTAACATTTTTGAGGAACATTACTACAACGTTAAGTGAGGAGTTACTGTACCTGAAAATGTAGGCATCCAAAATCAATAGTCCCTTTTTAAAGTCTTGGTTTTAATGTCTATGTGCCTCAATTTCCCCTCTGTAAAATGGGGATAATAAGACATCTGTGCCTTATTAAAGTTATTGAGGATAAATGCATTTAAAGCTTGTGAGGCACTCGGATATTGTGGTAATGGAAGCTGTATAAGTACCTTAGATAAATAGGTGACTGACTTGAATGGAACCTGTGTCCATCATAGTGACCAGAAGTTGTTGCCATTTCATGATTGGTGGTGTGACTGTAAGGGCTTGGTAATATCATGCAGTTTGTAAAGACACAATGTCCACAACACACACAGCTGTTATCACATTGCTATTTTGTTCATAGTGTAGGAGACAGAGAAAGTGAACTATCCTCTTGCAACAGTAGATAATCTCCACCAGTGAGCCACATTCCTGTTCGGGGGGGGGGGGGGTTGAGGGAAGCTTGCACTGCCACTGAGTCTGCAGTAGTGATTCTGTGAATCAGTAGAGATCTTTAATGTTCAGGGCTGTCAGTCTAAAAACCCTAAAAATAATGCATTAAAAAGCTAAATGAAATACAAATAATAAGTCTTTAAAGCACAGAAAGATCCATCGTTAGAGTCTATTTTGCCAAATCCAATTTGCATATAAATACAAATGAGGAGTGGGAGGTTCAGTAAGCTAAACTGTATTTAACTGTACTTCATGATGTAGCTGGATCTTTAAATCTACCTATTATGGGTAATATATAAAATATTAATTTGAGGATATATGCATCAACTTCAGAAATGCATGAAATGCACAAGAAAATTCTCTTCCCTAATAGTTTGAAGTGAACTTAAAAATTTCCATGTTATATTTACGTGTCCCTGGCCACTATAAAATCTTAAGTAGGTAAATAGATTTCAGGCACTTGCTACCCATTCATGTGGTCATGTTAAGTTGCTTTACCAGCTAACAGTCCCCGTTGGTGGGTAACTGCTGTCTTCCTTTGGCACCTCTATAATAGGGCTTGTGAAGTACCTTTATTTCTTTTTTTAATTGTTAGTGTATTTTTGCATGTGTGTGGAGAATTCAGTGTACTTCAGGCTTTTTGTTTTTTAAACTACATGAAACCTTTGTTCACAGGTGTGGTTTTTTTTTTTAAATTTTTTTTTTAAGGGATGTGACTATCCAATGGTATTCACATACCAATTATGGATTTCTTTAATGGTTTACATAATTATAATTTTATTTTTTTCTTTCATTGTATTTCTCCTTGCATCTCTATGTCAGGTTAACTAAAATAAGACACCCATTTTGTCATAAAATGAACTTGGAAAATGCTCACCTATTTAACTTTTTTAATTTAAAAAACAAACTAATTTTAAAATCTTCTTTCTAATACATCTAAAAGAACATAAAGACTAGGTTGGAGAAATGGGGAAAAAGTGAAAAGTTACATATACCATACACAAGGCATACTAGTGCCTAGATATTACAGATTCTTACCAATTTTTCAGTTACAAGGTATTTGTTTACAGTAGAATATTAAAGTATTCTGAAATTTTGAGATTGGCAATACATTTGTCAAATTGCTGAGAGTTAATTATCTGCTTGAGTACTGCATTCTTATGTTTTATGCTATAGCAAAGTGTTAAGTTAACTTATCTTCCAATTTTATACTCAGAATTTTTGTAATGATGTTGGGATAGTGAACTTTACTATGGTAGAGCTATTTTTATACAGTTCAGGCTTTGGCCTTCTAGTCTCTAAATATAGAAATACATTATCCCCCCTGCACCCCAACAGACTTTTCTGATTGAATTACATGGTGCCAGATCTGTTTCTGAGGCTTTATTTCCATTAGAGCATAGGTTACCAAGAAAACAAAGAATAAATTGGATTGTTTTGGAAATACATAGCTGCAGATCAAGGATACAGAGAATTAACTTTTGTTAGTTAAGATTGAAGGTGTTTCATTATAGTCCCAATAACATCCACAACCAAGATTACATGATATTCATTAAGAAACAAATGGTACCTTTTTAAAAATCCAAACATTAAAGTGTCTGGAAATGAACAGTGAAGGATTGAGCTTGTTTCCCACTGCTTCATAACCTTTTCTTACTCACCGTCACTCTACTCAACTTTCCTCACCCATCCCATCTTTACCCTTTAAAACTTCAAGAAATATGGGAGGATGGAGAAAATTCACTTCAAAGTCCTGTAGAAAGTCACATCTGGCAATTAATTTCCAATAGCTGTTCAGCCTACATAAAATAAGCTGGTGCTCTTGGTGCAGTTTGTAATGAACGGGTGCTCATGTCACAGAAATCCCCACCACAACTTTCAACTTTGTTATGCTGTCTTGGTGAACAAAACGATTGAGCTTCCATGAGACTGAACTGCCTTTTTACTCCAAAGATGGCAAACATCTCTGTTTAGAGTTGAGACATGCTGATGGTGGAACAACATGAGGAAGAAGTTTATACAGCTAGGAACAAAGAATGCAGGTCGTACTGACAGAATGGTGGACTGTATACTGGAAAGCAGTGGCTCTGAAAAGGATTAGAGGTCATAGTGGACAAGCAATGCAACATGAGCTCCCAATGCGATTCAGTGGCAAAAAGTGCTGATGTGGTCCTTGGATGTATAAATGGAAGAGGAAGAAGGTAATTTTACCTTTCTATACAACTTAATGAGACTGATAACATAATATTGCATCCAGCTCTGGTGTTCACATTTTGAAAAATAATATTGAAAAAACGAAGAGGGTGCAGAGAAAAGACACATGTTTTGAGGGTAGGAAAAAATTCCTTGCCATGAGAGACTTAGTTTATCAAAAAGAAGATTGATCAGTGTATAGGTACCTTCAAGAGAAGAAAATACCAGTAGAGAAATACATAACAAGAATCAATGGGTGGGTGTTAGTCAGACAACCTCAAATTAGAATTAAGGCACAAATCTTTAATAGTGAAGGTGAATAACCATTGGGAAATACTGCCAAGGAAATTGGTGGATTCTCCATTTCTAATGTCTTCATATCAAGACTGAAAGATATATCAAACACAAATTATCAGCTCAATTCAGGAGTAACTGGGTGAAATTCTATGATCTGTGTCATTCAGGAGGTCAGGCTTAATGATCATCTGGTCTTGAATTCTATACTGCCATTTCCCATCCTGTACCTGTTCAAAGGATATAGGACATTTCTTCTGGACTGTTGGTGTGATACATACAATGAGCACCACATTTCCTTTATAAAAATCAGGTCTGAGGAGGAAATATTGGTGTGTGTGTATATATACTTCCCTATGGCCCCAGATCCGCAACCGATTGCAGATATAGGGGGGAGACCCCAATTGACTGTGTTCATACGTGACTTCATATGGGTGCAGGGAGTCCCCCTGTGCACAACATGTGGCAGGATCAGTGCCAAAAGGAGGTCTACTAGGTTGTTCATGAAAAACTATCCTTTAATGGAAGTCCTAAACAATTTTATCTTTTAAATAAACCAGATGTATACTTTGTACTTTCCTGCTGGTGAAGTTGTTTTAGAATTAACAGAAAACTCTTACTAGTTTAATACAAAAAATATTTTCATGGCATGTACAAGAGAAAGTACTAAAGAGAATATTCTGTTCTGATTTGTTTCAGTCTGGAGTAATAGAATTTCTTGCAGCAACCATTGACTCTTGAATCATTTTATTATTTGAACTCCAAAAACTTTGCCATTGCTAGTGCTGTTAAGTAAAATGTTAGGAGGAAATCAGGATGGAATATTTTCATTACTAAAAACTGCTAAAATGTTCCTTCTACTTAATCTTTCTTTTTCCCCCATATCATATACTTCAAAGTTATGAGCAGTTTCCTAAAATTATTAAGAAATTCAGATATGTTAGTTGATGATTAGTGGTCTAAACAGAATAGGTAGTTACCTAATTATAATAGTATATCACATCACAGTATCATCGAGTGTCAGCCGATTGGCATCCTGGCTGAGTCAGAAAACTATGAGGCTCCATGCAGGAGTAATATAGAAACCCAACTTGGAACATGTGTAAAGAGATAAGAAATATAGACATACTGCACCAGTGTGTAACAAGGCTTGTGATAATGTGGCTTACCTTGGGGTAAGTGCAAGCCCCATTTGGTACCAGTACAGCGTGCCTCTGTTAGGGTTTTACATTGGTATAACTACATGGATATAATTATATTACAGATTTCCCTCATTTAGACAAACCTTTAATTAATCTCTTGAAGGCGCAGGAGTGAGCAACAGTATTGCAATTGCTAAACATTTTAAAAAATACAAATGGTTTAAAAAAATGAGATTTTAAAAATCATTAAATCACACTTCTTTTTGTTTTATCATTTGGGAAAGCCAAACGTTCACAATGTGTATGTGATCATTTCAGGATCAAAATGAAACTTTAGTGGACACACACAAATGCAGCATCCCTGCTTGTTAACAGGCAGGATTTCCACCTAGTTCACCATACCTCAGGGCATAGGAAAGGGTGCCATTTCATTCCTCTCCCCAATTTGACAAGATTGGGAGTGGAGCTGCTGCCTTTCTCCTTGCATGCTCCCCCAGAGATTCTGCCTCCTACTATCACTTGCCCCTGTATTTTCCTCTCTTTCCCTCAGTCTCCTACTCATTACATTCGCCCTCGCTGCTTCCTCATATGCCCCTTTACCAGGGCCGCCCAGAGGATTCAGGGGGCCTGGGGAAAAGCAGGGGAGCTGCGGCACTTTTACTCACCTGGTGGCAGGGGGCCCTTCAGTCGCTCCATATCTTCGGCAGCACTGAAGGGCCCCCTGCTGCTGAAATGCCGGCCGAAGACCCGGTCTGCCGCCGGGCCAGGGCTTGCGGGGCCCGGGACCTAGGGCAAATTGCCCCACTTGCCCCCCCTACCCCTCAGGTGGTGCTGCCCTTTACTCCCTCCAGTCTGTTTCCTGCCACTCATTCCTTGACTCCTCATTGTTTCATGCCCAGTTTCCTAACATTTCCCACAGGGTGGATTTGATTTAAATCAGGATTTAAAACACTAGTCAGGAAGACTTGATTTAATCATGGATTTCTACATAAAAGTGCATTCTTGTTGGTTGTTATAACCGTAATACATATTCTTCAACTCAAAGATGTGGGTTTCACTTTTAGAAGGTGCACACTATACATTTTTGAAGCGATTTATTTTGAATACTTTTCAGATTAGTTTTACAGCCATATCAGAAAATGAATGATTGGTTATTTCATTTACCAAAGGTAATTGAATCAGATATTTATGAAGTCATTGGGAGGTGAAATATCTCCAGTTCAACAGGTTGATCATTAATATTTGGAGGATTTTCTTGCCATGCTGTATTAGGAGGAGAATATCACCAGACAGGCATTTAAATTGTTTTATTTAACTAAAATAATATTACGTATTCTGGATTTTTTTTTTCAACAGAAGACATATAATATTTAAAAAAAACAAGCATATGAATTTAGTTAAACATTCAAGATTTTTAAAATCAGACTTGTTTCTGTTAAAATTGTTTTTAACTAAAATAGTTACATGAAATATTTTTTAAAAAACAAACAAATCGACTCTGTCAGCCAGCTCAACATGAGAAACTTAAAATATTGACTTCTGCATTTAACTCAGTTGTCTTCACCTTCATTTACCTGTTTGTTTATAATCTGGAAAAGAAGAACAAGCTTTCCTGCTTTTTCAGGTCCCAAACAATTTCTCACTTTGGAATGAATTAGTTCAAAGGAAGAAAAAATATTCTTTCTACACTGGCAGAAGAAGCTACTGCTGTTAAAAGTGATCTCATCACTTCAACAGTCTCTGAATCGAAGTGCTTAAGTCACTTCCACCAGTTCACTGACGTGATTTTCTTTAAAACATCAATAAACATATATTTCTTGAATGGTTCACCCTTAGCTCTGAAGTTCATTATAGTTGGCATTATGGAGGGATAATTGCTGGATGTCCATGTCATAGCCAGCTCCTGTTCTTCAGCAGTTAAGGTTTGACCCTTGGACCAAGTATTGAGACTATTTGCAAGAAAATGAGCTGGAAATAGTGCTTGTCCCTCTTCTTCTTCTTCTTTTTTTTTTTTTTTTTTTTGTTATGCTTGTAATTTAACTCTGTCGTATATTTCTCTCTTTAAGATCTCACTCAGTTCCTTCCAAATTTCAATAGCATCAGCAATAAAACAGCTATTTCCCTGTCTTTTGTTCAAGGCTAGAGAAATAGGCTTCAGGGTACTCCACATGGATTCAACATTTCTCTTAAGCCCAATGTTGAGAACTTTGGCTGTGACAGTGCCATCTATTTTTTCACGATTTTGTTCACTAACTGTCATCAGATTAGCTCAGTTCTTGATACAGTGCTCAAAACAGTCCACCACTGAGTTCCATCACACATCTTGTAGGAGAGTTAGCTTGGTTCTGCCCACTTTTTTCAGAGCGGCTGCTGCAAAGTGGTTGTTACGGAAGTATTTTGCAATTTCAACAACATCAGTGTTCCAGAAATAAAGGCTGAAGTCTTTAGCTAGAAGGTGCATCAAATGAGCACTGTATGTTATTAACTTGGGACTCTCTTCCAAATAACTTCTCATCTTGGATACACATTTGCAGTATTGTCTGTGATCAAGCTGCATACCAGAAATTTGAATTTTTCAGTTTTATAGGTTTTACTGCTGCTACTTCTAAGTATTCTGCTGTGTGTGCATTTCCTGATGTATCAGTTGTTTAAGGAAGACATTCCCTACTTCTGTTGTCACACAAGCACATACAGCAGGATCATTGTGGACATTGCTCCACCCATCAAGACACAGATTAACAATTTCATTCTCTAGACCTTTTGCACACTGCTCAGTTCCTTTCATACGCTTTTATCCAGCAATTTGCCTGTGACATCTGCTCCGCTGAGTGGACTGTATCCTGGTCTTAATGACTGAACCATGTTAATGAAGTGTGGGAAAGGACAGTTTGTTGCATAAACAGGCAGTTTTTTCATCAATTACGTCTCTTTGTAATCTGCTGGTTCTTATCACAAATGTATCTATGGTGGTTTCTGGATGATGGAGGGTTTTTTCTTTTTGCTACAGATGATATACTGTGACTGTGTGACCGTATATGATGTGACTGAAACACTATCATTGGCAGATAATTCTGAAACTATAGAAAATGATGGTGATCTTGGAGGTGGATAATCTTCAGAATCATGTATGTTGAGGATGGATTTTCCTAAACAAAATAAATCAGTGCAGTTATTAAATTATTATCATACTGCTCATTTAGTATTACTGCATTCATTGACACTCAGTACCATTTTTAAAGGTGAAATTGTAAAAGGAAGATCTCCTATTTTAGCTATTTATTTATTTATTATGACAACTGCATCTAAAATGATAGTTGTTACTCTATGGTACTATATTTTTTGCTCAAACATGAGAATTCAAGAACAGTCCAGAAGGAAGAAAGGCAGTCCTTAAAAAAGAAGCATGAAATACGAAAGTTTACGTACCTGAAGGTCCTTCATGCTTCAGACATGTTCCTTTCATCGTGTTCAATGCAGCTTCCTCCTGAGAAGGAACACTTCTCATGACGTTGTTTAATTCAGGCAACCAGGCGTTGTATCATTTTACACACATGCCTGTTTTTACCCACAGGTAGAGGAACTTCATTAAAATGTTCCCAAACTGGGTCTCTCTTGTGGCCTGCCGCCATTATAGGTTTTCCCTTTTAGTGAGTGAATGGTATGGTAGATCAGTGGTCTCCAAAGTGGGGGTGCATGTACCCCAGGGGGTGCAGGACCACCCGGAATGCAGGGGCTTTACGGGTTGCAGGGCCGTTGTCTAAGGGGGCCCTGGGACCCTAACCTGCAGCTCTAAAGCCCCTTTTGGAATGCGGCCCTGAGTCCTCCGGCCTGTGGAGGAGCAGGAGCAGCCAGCGGCCGGAAAGAAGTGGCACTTTCCCCTTCAAAGCCAGCTGGAGAGAAGTGATGCTTTGCAGGGAAAAGTGCTGCTTCTCTTTGGCGGCTCGCTGCATGGCTGCCCCTGCTCCTCCGGAGTCATCTGGCCTGTGCTTGCAGGCCCGCATTCCGAAAGGGGCTTTAGAGCTGCAGGCCAGGGCCCCATGACCCCCTTAGCCCAGGGCCCTGGAGTCCCTAAAGCCCCTGTGTTCCAGGTGGCCCTGCCTGCCCACCTGGGGAGGAGGGAGAGGGAAGCTCCCCGAATCGCAGCCATGGGGGCGGTGCTGTGCTGCGCAGAGCCACCTGTACATTCCCTGCACCAAACAGGAACTGCCCCAGACAAGTGGTCTGCACCTCCTGCCTGCCCCAGCCCTGAGCGCCCTCCCACACCCCCACCCTGAGCGCCCTCCCGCACCCTAATCCTAATCCAGACTTTCGAACCAGTGTTAAACCAAGATGTTCAGAAATAATGATGCATATTCAATCACATTGCTCTCACACAAAAATATTTTTTTGTGAGAGCAGAAAGGTTTTTTGTACCGTTAATAAACAATATTTAAAATTTTTGTTTTATTTCATCGTTATCTCATCCTTTTTTAATTTATATTTTTTGTGTATGTTTTGTAATGTACATAATATACATACATTTGGGGGTGCATGCTCAAAATTTTTTTACTGATGGGGTGTGTGATCAAAAAAAGTTTGGAGACCACTGTAGTAGATCTCAAATCAATGGAGGCTATACTCAGACCCCAAGACTTATGGAATATGCTGCTCAAACAGTTTCACTTTTGTTTCTACTGCCTCTCCCTTCCTTCTCACATTATCTCCAGACTTCTCCTTGTCCAGATCTATTGCGCCCTCAACAATCTTCTGTTCATTGAACTTTTTAAAGCTTTGCACTTAGAGAGAGGTAAGAGCGTGACTCTGTGTACACAAATTTGCAGAGGGACAATAGGGTTGAGGTCTGTTATTTCTCACATTTATTTGTGTAACCTTTTTTGCTGTTAACAAGCATGTTATCTCAGGAGACACAATCCACAGTTTGAGAACTGCAAAACTAAGCATTTCTGATGATATATCTTCTAGACTAAGCATTGAATCTCATTGGGTAGATAGAAAGATTAACATAAATAATCTAGACAGAAGTTCCTGGAGCCCCATAAGATTGGGTGCCCAGGGGCGGCCAATCCATATAGGTGAGCTAGGCAGTTGCCTAGGGTGCCAAGTTAAATGGGGCCCCAAAATCAAGGGAAAAATCAAATAAAAAGGAGGGAAAAAATAAAAAAGATGGGGGGGGGAGGGAACAAATTAAAAAAAAGTCATTATTTCAATTCCTGTGCACGTATGGAAGGACTATGAATTATAATTCATTTCTCTACGTTTCTGAGAATTTATTGATATCAGATCGTTTTTTTACTGCAAAAATAAATAGTTTAGCTAATTTCTTTTTCAATTTGCGATGTAGGGTCAAGATGACCCACTCCGCAATTTGATAAGTAGTAACTCAACCACAATGAAACATCCGCCAGTGGCAAGAACTGCAATGCTAGTGACACCTAACTCGAATATTCATCAAGGTTGCATAGCCGGAAATTCATGTAGAATGGAGATATCACAAGTTGATACATATCAAATGGTCATTTTAACACTTGTCACAGGTAGATGGCTAAGAAGCAAGTGTGTAACGTGTAAAATTGTGTTTCTTGATGCCAAAGACTAAAGAATGTCTTTCAGCATTATAAATCCAAAATATGAGTATCTTTAAGCGTTGTTAAACCTTAGCGTTATTATCGGGCTGTATAATTATGAACTTTTCTTTGTTATAACTGGTTCACATATAATAAATAAGGTCCATAAAAGAAAAGTAACAGTGTTAATGCTGAATAGACTGTGGAAGTAATGATGTCACACTCCAGGCGGGTAACAGTGAGGAAGGGGGTTATTTTCCAAACGACTGGTGTCGGGTTATAACATCTAAAAGGTCATTTTGTTTCTGTGTAAATGCTGTAACTAACTGGTTTAATAGGTGAGTGAGTGTATGTAACTAAACATTGAACCTTTAAGCAGTGAAAAGATGTGTTGAGATGGCTGCAATGTGGTTTAAATTGCCAACCATGTGGTGTGTCAGCCATTCTTAATGCTATAACACTTCAGTCGGGAGCACGGTACATTATATTCAAATGCCCCATGGCAGGAAGAGGAAAAAGAAAACCATCAGGAGCTGAGTATCATAAGCGAAAGGTTGAGAAGGAAAAGGACCAAGCAAAACAGCAGGGATCCTTCCTGAAATATCTTTTTTTTTTCTTTCAAATAAAGATGGAAGCAGTTCACAGCATCCAGATGAAGGAATTTTACTTGGAGAGAAGGTTGGCTCACATCTGCATGGAAGCAGTCTGGAACATCAAGATGAAGGTATATTACTTCAAGATGAGGGTAGCTCACATCCACAAAAAAGCAGTTTGGAAACTCAAGATGATGGAAACTTACTTCTAGATGAAGGCAGTTCACAGCATCAGACTGATATGGAAGTGGAGAAAATGTATTCCCCTTCAGAGAAACATGCAGAAATTGAAGTAAATGAAGTAGAAAGAAGAGAAGATGAGGAAGTTACAAACAAGTTACAGTATGGGGACCCAGCTTCATGGCTCAGATGTAATGACAGTGTGTGGCAAATTCTCATAGAAAATGGCCCCGAACAAGTTCATGAATTTCCCTTCCCTAGGGATGGAAATAAAAGAAAATTCTCTGCTCAGGATTACAAGAGGAAACTCATTAATAGGGAAGAAAGTCATCAAAACTAGTTACAATATTCAGTGTCAAAGGACTCTGTTTTTGTTTTTGCTGCGAGTTGTTTAGAAATCAAGCAGTTGGTACATCACTTACTGAAAATGGTTTGAAGGACTGGAAAAACACATCTTCAATTTTCTCTTCACATGAAAGAAGTACAGAACATTTGAAATATTTTCAAAATTGGAAAGAACTTGAATTACAAATGAAAAAAGGGAAAACTATTGATAAAGAAAATTTGTGAGATCAAAGAGAGAAGAATATTGGCAACAAATATTAGAGCATCTGCTTTAGTGAGAGTTCTCGGTAGGCAAAATTTAGCATTCCATGGCCACAGTAGAAATGAAAAATTATACAGTCCAGATAATGGAAACTTTTTAAAGTTTATTGACTACCTAGCTTTGTTTGATCCAGTCATGAAGGAGCATCTACGTAAAATAACTGATCATGAAACACAGGTTCATTACTTAGGAAAAAATATGCAGAATGAACTGATTCAAATCCTAGCAAATGCCACTAAAGAGAAAATTGTAGAAACTGCTAATTCTGCAAAATACTTTTCAGTAATACTGGATTGTACACCAGATGTTAGTCATGTTGAAAAAATGATGATCATTCGTTTTGTGGATATGGAAAAGTCTGCAGATGAAGATAATGTTGAAGTGCTCATAAAGGAACATTTTTTTGGGTTTTGTACCACTGAAGGAGACAACTGGAGCATTTTATGACTGAAACTATTCTACAAGAGCTTGAAACAATGTCATTATCTGTTGAAAACTTACATGGCCAAAGCTATGATAATGGGAGTAACATGAAGGGTAAAGACAATGGTGTGCAAAGGAGAATGATGGAAATCAATCCTAGGGCCTTTTGTTCCTTGCAGTGTGCATTCTCTGAATTAGGTTGTCAATGATGCTGTTAGATGCTGTTTGGAGGCAAGCAGTTTCTTTGACCTGATGCAACGTGTTTGTTTTTTCTCAGACTCAGCACGCCACTGGGAGATTCTGACTCATCATGTGGATTCTCTAACTGTGAAACCACTTAGTCAAACAAGATGGGTGAGTTGCATTGATGCTTTGAAGTCTCTTCACTATGAACTTGGAAACATTTATAATTCACTAATTGAAATTTCTGATGATACTAACTTTACTGGATCATCTGGCAATACAGCATGTTCAGATGGAAAGGCCATTTGCAAGAGCTTCTGCAAGTTCAAATTTGTAACTTCACTCATTTTGTGGTATAATATCCTTTTCAAGATTAACCTCACTAGTAAGCAGCTTCGGGAAAAGAACTTGAACATACATTCTGCGATTCAAAAACTGCAGCGAACTAAAAATATTCTGGAGGAATTCAGAATTGAAGAGTTCGAAAGAACACTGGTAGATTCTCTTGAGCTTGCTGAAGAAATAGACTTTCCAACAGAATTGTGAACTGGCTCTGGTTAAATTTGGCAAAAGAAATAACATTTTTCTTATGAAGGACGAGACACACCCATTCAGAACCCAAAACAAAGGTTCAAAGTGAATTTCTACTTTGCAGTCCTTGATACTGCTATTCACTCGGTTGATGAAAGATTTCAACAGATGCAGCACCTAGAGTCAGTATTTGGCTTTCCGTATGATATACACAGCTTGCAAAAGAAAAGAGCAAAACAGATAAGAGAATTTTGTATAAAACTGGAGTTGGCATTGACTCATGAAAATTCAAAAGACTATTGATGCCACAGATTTGTGTAGTGAGCTTCAGGCTTTTTCAAGACTACTTAAGAAACATTTCACTCCTGAAGAAGTACTGAAATCTGTTTGGAAAACTATCTATGAGTTTATTTTCACAAACATTTTTATAGTCTACATATTCTTTTAACTTTGCCAGTGTCCGTAGCTAGTGGGGAACGTAGCTTCTCAAAATTAAAATCGATAAAAACACATCTGCATTCAGCAATGGTGCAAGAGAGACTTGTTGGACTTTCCACTGTCCGAGACCAATGCAGGTTCGAGTAAGGATTTGATTGAGAGGGGAAAATCAAAACGAAAACAGATTGTAATTCAAAACCAACTGGTTGTTTGTTAATGGGGAATGAGTTGCAATTTGGGCTGGGAAGGAGCACTTTTACCAACTAACAATACTATCAGAACAAGAATATACACACAACTTGAAACAGTCTATTTATATCCAACAACAAGAAACCAAGCAGTCTATAATCAACTGCTTACTAAAATCCAGAACAGATACACAAAACTAAGTAAACTGTGTGCACATTAACTGAATATTGTAAAATATGACAATTAACCACAATAGCAATCAATACAACAATTCAACTCTCATACTGTATACACAGCTTGGTATCAAATGAGGGAGGGAAAAAGGAAAGTGGCTAAACAAACAGAGTATTTACAGCACACTCCAGGCACAGCTGACCAGCAACACAGACACCAAGGACATGACGAATTGGCGGGAGAATAATCCAAAAAAGAAAGCGAATTGACACAACCCAAGCCGGCTAAATCCGGAGGAGACCCTGGCTGAAAGGGTGATCAGGCCTTTCAGCTAACCCGCGAATACTCCTGCAGACTTTGGCACGAGACTTAGTTTTATTTGGACACTCTTACTCGTGTCAGCATCTGATTGGTCCCTAGCTCCTTCACCAACCAAGTTCCGAGCTGGTGCCCTCTCCGTCACTGGGAACTGCACCTGGCACACTACTTTTGCACACAGCCCTATGCTTTTGCACACAGCACCAACTTAACCTTTTGACTGACAGAAGGTTCGAGGACAGGCACACTGGTATTTTTGCACACGGCACTAGCCTGACCCTTAGGTGACCAGGAAAAAGAGCGGGAATAGGCACACAGCACTACGGTGTTGCACCTGGTACCAATGTGACCTTTTGACCGACAATTGGCCAAACAGATGCCATGTTAGAGCATAGGCTTTAGGGCTGCGACAGCCACAATGTCAATAGAGCATGAAATAGCTGGAAAACTGGATCTAAAAGAACTAGTGACTGAATTTTCAAAACTTAAAGCAAGAAAAGTCATGTTTTAAGAGCACAGTGTTTTTTATTCTAGGTGTTTTTTGTAAATACAAGTTGAAGTTCATTGAATTTTTTTTTCTTATTTCTTTCTATATTTGATGTGATGGTAATGGCAGTTAAAGCAGGATAGCGTAATGGATGATTTTGGATTTGTAGTAATAATTATCATTAATATTTTAATGCATTTTTATTTGAAATAGGACTGAAATACCTAGCTGTCATGTACAAATATATTCTGAAAATATTGTCTATTTTATCTGATCTCAGAAACATTCGTTGGATAGATGGACAGACCAAATAATTAAGCCTTTTTTTTTTTTTAAAGTAAAAACATTAAAAGGAAAAAAGGGGCAAAATTTCCCAGTTTACCAAAAACCTCAGCCTAGATCTGCCCTTGGGGTTGGGGATGCCGAATGCATGGTTCCCCTATGTCATGGTATAATTCTCCAATTTGAACTTTAGAGTCCAAAAGATGGGGTACCAGCATGAATTCCTCTAAGCTTAATTACCAGCTTAGATCTGATATGCTGCCGCCACCCAAAAATATAGTGTTTTAGGGCACTCTGGTCCCCCTAAAAACCTTCCCTGGGGACCCTAATTGGTCCTCTGGTCAGGTGTTTCAGGTTCACTGTTTGTTAACCCTTTACAGATAAGAGACATTAACCCATAGCTATTTGTTTATGACACGCTTTTTAAATTGCAGACAGTGGGGAACCTTACTGGCGGTGATGTTTTTTTTTTTTAGAACTTCAGAATAAACAGATTAATACAATACATGCAGCTTTACATATACTACTAAGCGTGTAAACTACAAGACTTTTTACATTTTAAGGACAATTTTTAACCAGTGGATTTTGGGAAACTTTCACGAGAGTGCTCATTAGCTACTTTGTTAGAAGCTCCTGAAATGTGTTGAATTTCAAAATTAAAATTTTGGAGAGCTAAACTCCATCGAAGCAGTTTTTTGTTGTTTCCTTTGGCAGTATGAAGCCACTTTAGCACAGCATGGTCGGTTTGTAGCTGGAACTGCCGTCCGCAAACGTATGGGTGTAGCTTTTCCAGGGCGTACACAATGGCATAGCATTCCTTTTTACTGATTGACCAGTGGCTTTCCCTTTCAGACAGTTTCTTGCTGAGAAACATGACAGGATGGAAGTTGTGATCTGGTCCTTCCTGCATGAGAACTGCTTCTAAACCACACTTAGATGCATCTGTGGTTACTAGGAATGGCTTGTTAAAGTCAGGGGCCCGTAGCACAGAGTCGGACATGAGCGTCGCCTTAAGCTGGGTAAAGGCCTTTTAACACTTATTAGTCCACTTAATGGCATTTGGCTGGGTCTTTTTGGTCAGTTCGGTCTGTGGGGCAGCGATTTGGCTGTAGTGTGGTACAAATCGCCTGTAATACCCAGCCAAGCATAAGAAGGATTGGACCTGTTTTTTTTGACTTTGGGACAGGCCACTTTTGGATAGCATTTACCTTGGCCTGTAGGGGGTTTATGGTTCCTCAATCCACCTGGTGTCCCAGGTAAGTTACTTTGTTTTGGCCTATTTGACACTTTTTTGGCTTTAACAGTTAGTCCTGCCTGCCTGATGCGCTAAAAGACCTTTTTCAGGTGTTCTAGGTGTTCGGGCCATGAATCAGAAAAAATGGCCACATCATCGAGGTAGGCAACTGCATATTTTGCTAATCCTGCTAGTAGACCATCTACCAGCCTTTGGAAGGTGGCGGGTGCATTTCGCAGCCTGAAAAGAAGCACATTAAATTCATACACCCCTGCATGGGTGATGAATGCTGACCTTTTTTTGGCAGGTTCATTTAGCGGTACTTGCCAGTACCCCTTGGTTAAGTCTATTGTAGATATGAACTGGGCACGTTCCAACTTTTCCAATAGCTTATCGGTGCGTGGCATTGGATAGTTGTTTGGACGAGTTACCGCATTTAGCTTACGGTAGTCCACGCAAAAGCGTATTTCCCCATTTGGTTTGGGTACCAGAATCACTGGAGATGCCCATGCACTGGTAGATGAGCGTGTTATACCCATTTGTAGCATGTTCTGGATCTCCCATTTTATAGCAGCTTGAGCATGAGGAGACACCCAGTAGGGTGGGGTTCTAATTGGGTGAGCATTACCTGTGTCAATGGAGTGGTATGCCCGTTCAGTTCGTTCTGGAGTGGCTGAGAACAATGGGGCGAAGCTAGTGCACAGCTCTTTGATTTGTTGCCGCTGCAGACGTTCCAGAGTTGTGGAGACGTTCACCTTTTCCACACCACCGTCACTTTTTTTTCATAGTAGACACCTTCAGGCCACTCAGCGTCATCTCCTCCCTGTGCTATAAACTGACAAACCTGTAAGTCTCTGGAATAAAAGGGCTTGAGAGGATTAACATGGTAAACTCTGGGCTTTAGGGAGGAATTGGGAAATGCTGTGAGGTAGTTAACAGCTCCCAGACACTCTTGGACCGTGAATGGCCCTTCCCATGATGCTTCCATTTTATGGGCCTGTTGCACCTTCAAGACCATAACCTGGTCTCCTACCTTGAAGGAACACTTTCTGGTATGTCTATTATACCAAGTCTTTTGTTTTTCTTTGAGCATCCTTTAGGTTTTCTCTAGCAAGGGCTAAAGAGTGTCAGAGGGTGTTTTGTAGGTTGCTTACAAAGTCTAGAATGTTAGTTCCTGGAGAAGGCGTAAACTCCTCCCATTGCTGCTTCACCAACTGTAATGGCCCCTTAACCTCGTGGCCATACACAAGTTCAAACAGTGAAAACCCTAAACTGGGATGTGGTACAGCCGTGTAGGCAAAGAGCAACTGCTGCAACACTAGGTCCCAGTTATTGGAGTGTTTATTGACGAATTTACGTATTATGGCCCCCAAAGTTCCATTAAACCTTTCGACCAGGCCATTGGTTTGATGGTGGTAAGGGGTGGCAACCAAGTGATTCACCCCATGAGTTTTCCACAGTTGTTTTATGGTTTCTGCCAGGAAATTAGATCCTGAATCTGTAAGGATGTCGGAGGGCCAACCTACCTTGGCAAAAATGTCTGTTAGGGCCTGGCACACAGCTTTAGCCCTGGTGTTGCCTAGAGCTACTGCTTCCTGCCATCGGGTAGCAAAGTCCACGAAAGTCAGTACGTACTGCTTTCCTCTGGGTGTCTTTTTTGGGAAAAGACTCAGAATATCCACAGCTACTTGCTGAAATGGGACCTCAATTATGGGGAGTGGCTGGAGAGGGGCCTTGACCTGGTCTTGGGGCTTCCCCACTTTTTGGCACACCTCACAAGACCGGACATAATTAGCAATGTCCTTGCCCATCCCCTCCTAGTGGAAGGACTTCCCCAACCTGTCTTTGGTTTTGTTCACCCCAGCATGGCCACTAGGATGATCATGGGCTAAGCTTAAGAGCTTCCCCCAGTACTTGGTTAGAACCACCAACTGTTTTTGCGGATGCTAGTCTTCCTGGTGTCCACCAAAAAGAGTCTCCTTGTATAAAAGTCTTTGTTCTACAACAAACCGGGATCGATTAGAAGAGCTGAGAGGTGGTGGGGTGCTCCGTGCCGCCACCCAGGCTTTCTGAAGGCTGTCATCTGCTTCCTGCTCAGTCTGGAACTGTTCCCTTGAGGCTGGAGACACCAGTTCTTCCTTGGAGTGTGGACTTGAGCTTGGTCCCTCTGGAAGCGATATAGGTGATGGGGTTGTTTCTGTTGCTGGTGAACCGCTCTAGAGGAGCCTCTTGGGGGTGGTTGTCTGCGGCTTGTACCAGTTCAGGGCCTCTGGCGTTGGGGTTGAAGATGAGTTTGCAAGCGCTGGCATTAGTGCTGGCAACGGTTCTGGTGTTGGTTGCTTTTCCAGTTCCTGGTCTGGTACTGGAGGCACTGTGGCTGTTTCAGTCGTTGGCAGGGGATCCGGGTCCACTACCTCTGTCTGGGTCTCTAGTAACACGGACTGGGCCCTTGTGGACGGCTCAGGAACAGGAATGGGTTTGGAAGCTTGCTTGGTTTGGCTGCGTGTAACCATTCCCACTCTTTTGGCCCGCTTCACTGGTTGGCCAAGTCTTCCCCCAGCAGCATGGGGATGGGATAATTGTCATAGACTGCAAAAGTCCACCTTCCTGACCAGCCTTTGTACTGGACAGGCAGTTCAGCTGTAGGCAAGTCTACAGCTTGTGACATGAAAGGGTAAATTGTCACTTGGGCATTTGGGTTGATGAATTTGGGGTCCACTAAGGATTGGTGTATAGCTGACACTTGTGCCCCCGTGTCTCTTCACGCGATAACCTTCTTTCCGCCCACTTTCAAAACATTTTTTCGTTCCAAGGGTGTTTGAGAAGTATCTGGGCCTGGGGATTTTTGGTGTTATGGTGGTGTAATGAACTGCACTCAGTTGGGGTTCTTGGGGCAGTTGGCCTTTATATGTCCCAGTTTATGACACTTAAAGCATCGCCCAGCTGACTGGTCACTGGGCCGAGGTGGGTTACTGGAGACTGGTGAGGTGGGAGAATAGGGCGTCTGTGGCTTTCCTTGGGTTTTAGGTGGGGTCTTGGGCTGCCCTCGGTTATAGGGTTTATTGTCGGTGTGCCCCTGGGGTATTCGCTCCCCTTGACAGTAGCTTTTTTCTTTTCTGTCACTTCCATTCATTTGGCTTCAATCTCCCCCGCCTCGGTTACAGTTTTGGGTTTCCCATCTAGGATATACCTTTCTTTTTCCTCAGGAACACCCTCTAAGAACTGCTCCATTTGTATTAGGAAGTGTAGTTCGTTCATATTGTTAACCTTTGTTCCTGATACCAGGCCTCATAATTTTTTCCAATGTGGTAGGCGTGTTGGGGGAATGACACATCTGGTTTCCGTTTTAGGGCTCTGAACCGCCGGCGGGTATGCTCAAGTGTTATTCCCATTCTGATTTTGGCCTTGGTTTGAAAAAGTTTATAATCGTTCATGTTCTCCTTAGGCATTTTAGCCGCCACCTCTGCTAAGGGTCCACTGAGCTGTGGTCTCAGTTCTACCATGTACTGGTCTTCAGAGATGCTGATCCCAAGGCAGGCCCTTTCAAAATTTTCTAAGAAGGCCTCAGTGTCATCACCTGCCTTGTAGGTGGGAAATTTCTTGGGATGTGCAACCATAACTGGAGAAGGGTTGTTAGGGTTGGCTGGAGCATGCTGCCTAGCCTGTGTTACTTCCAATTCATGCTTTTGCTCTTTTTCCTTCTCTTCCCTCCCCCTTTTGTCCCCGCAAAACCTTCCCTAGGGACCCGAAGACTCAAATTCCTTGAGTCTCACAACAAAGGGAAATAAACCATTTCCCCTCTCCCTCCTTTTTTTTCCCAGTTTTTTTTCGCCCTAGGTACACTAGGAGATCACCATGATTCAAACTCCTTGAATCACAACACAGAGAAATCAGGTTTTTGCTTTCCCTCCCTGGGCTATCCTGGAGAGAGAGACAGATTCAAGCTCCGTGAATCTAAAACACAGAGGAAATTCACCTTTCCTCCTCCTCCTCCTCATTCCCTTCTTCCACTAATTCCCTGGTGAGTACAGACTCGAGCCTTTGAGCCTTAACAAGGGAAAAAAATTACTTAGGTCTTTTAAAAAGAGAAGCTTTTAATAAAAGAAAGAAAAAGTAAGAAATCTTTTTGTTAAATCAAGATGGAATATTACAGGGTCTTTCAGCTTATAAACACTAGAAAGAAGTCTCCCCCCAGCACAAATACCAGTCAAAATCCATCCAGCAAAATACACATTTACAAATACAGAAAACATTCAAAAGACTATAACCGCCTTTTTTACTTAATACTTACTATTCTGAATATATAAGAGACTGTAGCAGGGAGATTGGCAAGAAACCTGGTTGCACGTCTGGTCCCTTTGAGGACCCAGATAGAACAAAGCAAAGCCCAAAAACACAAACAAAGGCTTCCCTCCACTGAGATTTGAAAGTATCTTGTCTCCTGATTGGTCCTGTGGTCAGGTGTTTCAGGTTCACTGTTTGTTAACCCTTTACAGGTAAAAGAGACATTAACCCTTAACTATTTGTTTATGACAGCCTAGGGCACCAGTTGCTGGAAGCTAGTTTAGGGCCGCCCCTGTGGTAATCCATGAACTACTGGAACTCATTTACAAAACTTTTCTTAAACGTTACATGAATGTATTGTCTCATACTATAGAATTAGTATTAATAATCCCGATTCCATGATGAGATATCCTTGAGCTATGCTATTTCTTTAAATAGGTTTTTTCCCTCAAAAACCATTTTTTATTAAAAAAAAAAATCAGATTTTATTTATTTGTTTTAAATATTTGATTTTTATCTACCCTGATTTTCCCTCCTGATGCCATCACAGTTCCATTCCTGATTCTCCATATTCTTCTGTCCCCTTCCTGGTAGGGTTGGCAATTTCCCAAGGAAAAACTAGTTTAGGACACATTGCTGGTAAATACTGTCTTAAACTTGGAAATATAACTGCATTCGTATTTGAGCAAGTGTAGAGTGAATCTTT
The DNA here is from genome assembly GCF_007399415.2 of Gopherus evgoodei. Taxonomy (NCBI): domain Eukaryota; kingdom Metazoa; phylum Chordata; order Testudines; family Testudinidae; genus Gopherus; species Gopherus evgoodei. Next base: position 48,965,863 of record NC_044325.1, read on the forward strand.
TCAAACTTTGGAAACATCCATTCAAAACTGAAGAGTAGGCTCAGTCTGTCCACTACATCAAAGTTGGTCTTTTGCTACAGAATGCTGTGTGGCGAAATGGCCAACTCTGTTTCTGATTACTTAATGCTTCAAGCTTACAACTCTGCATTTTCATGTAATAGACTGTTTTTGACTTTTCAGTTTATATAATATTGAAAACTGAAATATGAGCCACATGTATAATTTCCTTGAGAAAATACCGAACCAAAATGTGTAGACATTCCAACGTTCAGTATTATAATTACATGTTAATATTAAGCCCGCCGTAGTCTATTTGTTCAATCCCAAATTAATCTACTGCCTTATGTAACCAAAATTTGGATATGTAACTCAAACTAAGTGTTATGTGGTTTGCATTAACAAAACCATTTTTAAAATAGAAAATGCCTTAAACTCAGACTAACTAATTTTTTCTAGTGTGATTACAACCGTGATTTATCATGGTAAAAATTACCTGTGCCATCCCTGCTTCCTGGTCCTCACGTGATGATTAAGGGGCCACCATCTTTCCTGAGGGCAATCTGGCATTCGCCCCATTGTTGATAGTCACTTTGAGTAAGGGCAAAACTTTGTACAGTCTTTTTCAACATCAAAAACTTCAACTGAAGAAATCGGATGTTCATGAGCATTCTTTTAAAATAAATGACAATACTTGGAATGACATTATGAGAGATGGCAATAATGCAGACTTGGGCAGCAGAGAAAACAGTTAGTACCTTGCTGTACTTGGAGCCATCCTCTTTAATTGGATGTTACTCATTACTGTTGTGACGGGTTCATTGGGATGCAAGTAGGAACTGGGTACTGCTGAGTACTCTGTCTTACCAGCCTGGGCTCCCTCTCACACTGTGATTCTACAACAAACGGCAAAGCTCTCCAGGTACTGCACTTACACAGACAGGAACATACCCAACTGAGTGACATGAATGCTTTTGCCAGCCACTCATGAGCCAATATAATAGAAAGTCTCCCGGCAGTTTCCCCAGCCTAGGACCCCAAAGCTCTACCCTCCCTTCAGATTTCCCAAGCACTTCAACCAAAACACACTGTTTTACCTAAAACATAAAACAGGGTTATTAATTACAGAAAGATTTTCAGTGATTATAAGTAGTAAACATACAGATCAAAGTTGGTTATCTAAGAAATAAAAGTAAATTCACAATCTGAGTTCTATAAACTGGACAGGATTTGAATCAAGCAGTATCTCACCCTGATAGATAGCACATGCAGGTTAAATATCTTTCATATACAGGCAGGAACTCTCCTTCATCCTGGGACCACCTCCCCAGTTCTGTCGTTGTTTTCAGGTGTTGAGTTGTAAGGGGAATAAGGTCAAGTGATGTCACTACTCTTTTATAAAAACGAGGAATCCTTGTGGCGCTTTAGAGACTAACAAATTTATTTGGGCATAAGCTTTCATGGGCTATAACTCGCTTCATCAGCTTGCTGGAAAGATCCTAGGCCAAGGGTCTCAAACTCAAATGACCATGAGGGCCAAATGAGAGCTAGTTCATTGGCCCAAGGGCTGCATCACTGACATCCCCACCCCTTGCTGCCCCTGGCCCTGCTGCCATTCCAACCCCTTCCCTGAAGTCCTCACTCCAACTCCGCCTCCTCCCTGCCCCCAGAGGGTGCATGAGGGGTGTGGTGGGGGCTCAGGGCAGGGAGTTGGGGTGCAGACAGAGGGCTCAGGGTGCAGAATGGGTGTGGGATGCAGCAGGGGGCTCAGGGCGGGGGGTTGGGGTGCAGGCAGGGGGCTCAGGGTGCAGAAGGGGTGTGGGATGTGGCAGGGGGTTGAGGTGCAGGAAGGGTGTGGGATGCAGCAAGGGGCTCAGAGCAGGGGGCTGGGGTCTCAGGGCGGGGAGCTGGAGGGCGGGGAGTTGGGGTGCGGGCAGGGGATTGGGGTGCAGAAGGGTTGGGGATGCAGCAGGGGGCTCAAGACTGGGTTGGGGTGCAGACAGGGGGCTCAGGGCAGGGAGTTGGGGGGTGGGGTGCAGGAGGGCTTTTGGCTCCGGGGTGGCAGTGGGTGTGCTCCGGGCCACGCTCCTGGAAGTACCTGTAACCATGTCCCTGCAACCCCTGGGGGAGGGAGATGCAGGGCTCTGCATGCTGCTTGCTGCGCCTCCAGGTACCACCTCCAAAGCTCCCATTGGCTGCAGTTGCCTGTTCCCAGCCAGTGGGAGCTGTGGGGGGGGCGGTGCCTGGAAGCCTGGGCAACACATGGATGGAGCCTTCTGCTTCTCCCCTGCCGCTGCGTGCCGTGCCCCTCCCCACCCCCCGGCTGCAGGGACTTGATGCCACCTGCTTCAGGGAGCAGTGCAGGATTTGAAGGGGGCAATCCTGCGGTGTAGTTTGCCCACCCCTGGCCTGGAAGTAGGCCAGAGGGGCGGGTGCCAACCGGTTGGTGGGCTGCAGGGAATAGCCCCGGCTTGCGGGTTGCGTGTTTGAGACCCCTGTCCTAGGCTATGTCTCCATTGTTATGTGCTATATCTGGGAAGTCTCAATTGTATACAGATCTTGGGATAGTCCTTGGGAATGTGGATTCCTGTAATGGGCCGTCAGCATGTCTGGCTCCTCCATTGTTGCACCTGAAAGGCTGGTTGTGGTTGTTCACAACTTCACAACATAGTTTAATAACACACACATAGCAAAACTTCATAACTTCCCTACAATGACAGCACATACAAGCCAACAGGATATTAATGTTTGACAGATCAAGATTTTTAAAATGATACCTCAAAATGCATACTGTGCACAAAATATATAATTATATGACCATGGTGAATATGGGGATTCCAGGGTGCTGCTTTGAAACACAAGTATTTGACATCTGTCATTTACACTTCGTCACTTATAGCTTATTAAGCATGCAGGTAGTTGTGATGTCATTAGATTTAAACAACAGGGTCAGAAGAACACTGGTGTGAGGAGGACTGTAATTAGGAGATTATGATCAGACAGGTCATTAAAAAGACCTTTATTTAACGTGGAATGAATGTACAACAATATAGTGAAGGTTATATACTGACACATTTTGGCCCATATAATTTAACTATGTTAATTGTGAAGTATGTGTCCAAATTTTGGTTAGTTGTCCTGCTTTTTTCTCTAAAGTATTTTAATTAAGTAATCTTTTTGGGGGGGGGAGGGAGAGGAGGGGTGGAACTACTTATCAGTTTCTGAGTAGCAGCCATGTTAGTCTGTATCCGCAAAAAGAACAGGAGTACTTGTGGCACCTTAGAGGCTAACAAGTTTATTAGAGCATAAGCTTTCGTGGGCTACAGCCCACTTCTTCATATCCGAAGAAGTGGGCTGTAGCCCACGAGAGCTTATACTCTAATAAATGTTAGCCTCTAAGGTGCCACAAGTACTTCTATTCTTTTTATGAGTTCCTAGATACTAGAGTGACCCGCACTCAAGGAATGCTTAAGATAGAATTGATGTGACACCTTTTGATGTCTTGCATGCAAAAATAATTTAAGAAAGAATGGTCATTGTTTGTTTGTCTTGCTTAAACATAAATATATACTAAGCAATCCATACCCAGCAACTTGAATTTAATTAGCCAGAATTGTAAGTGTGCTTTGACTTCTGTATTGAATATATTAGTCATCCTAAACATCTTGCTCATCTGGTATTATTAAACATTGATATAACTTGATGAACCATAAGTCTAGATAATGAGAGAGAAAAATAACCTTCTGTTTGTCTTTCAGAAAATGCAGAATCCATTGATATTAAACAGTTTTTTGACCTACACTTTTCACCTATATATTATGTGTTCTTTGAAAATTTTGTGACTATTGAAGTAGGTCTCAAACAGAAAGGTAAGAATTTCAAATGTCTTTCAAATTTGAAATTTCTTTCTCTGCAGCGATGTTTATTAACACTTTGAAGCAGGGTTGGTCTTGATTCCATCATTTGTGCTCCATTGTTTGGTAACTATCTGTGTGGGCTGAGATCCAAGGCAGGTTCACCAGTTGGATCACTATTGGGAGAAGCAACTGACACTCATACGGGGCAAGGAGAGACAAGCTTGCCTGCTAGCCCTTTTAATCTTTTTGTAGATTTGAGGATCTTCAAATCTTAAGCTAGCTCTGTTCTTGTAGATTTTAAAGAAATATTTTTTTATTTCCCAAAATACTGCATGTTTCATAAAGTGTGTGGTATAACTTGATCTGGAGGGTGGGTAGGTCAAAAAACATCACCTTTGTTAAAAAGTTCTTTAATTCTCTCTTGTTGAATGTTATAACTCTATTCCAGAGCTTGCTTTAATATTCTGTGAGAGAAAAATATAAACCAGAACTCAAAACTTTTTCTAATAGTGCAGTTTCACATTTTAATACCGTTAAAGTGAAATCTAAAAGTTTGCTCTGAAACCTAAATAAATTCCACTGACCATCTAGGTTTTGTATTGTTATCCCTGCAAAATATTTTGCATTTTATAATTTTAGTAACTACACTAGTCATTTGCTCCATAGTTACATTCAGTTGCTGGTGTGGTAATCTGTAGACTCTAAATATAATGTCAAAAATACAGAGTACTATTTTAAACCAATGCAATGGTTTAATTCAATGGAAGGAATGTGAGAAATTTACTTTCTGTATCTGTAGAAGTATAGATGTTTTGTGTATTTATATTTTTATTCAATGGGCCCTTAAATGACTTTTCATAATGAAAACTACATAATTTAAGGATTCTTTTTGAATTAAATTTAGGTCACAAGTCTCAGAGGGAAGAATTAGATGCTATACTTTTTATTTTTGAGGTAAGATGTTTTGAATCTTCCAGTATTGTTTTTTGTCTCTGATAATTTGCCAGAAAGTTATTGGGTTTTAACACAATGGAACTGTAGGATTAGGCTGTTAGAAGTTGGAGCAAACCTGGAATGAGCAAATCATATAATTTCATGGGGAGGATCAGTGAATATGGTTTTGGTAGGCCCATTTTCTGCTTCCTTGGGTGCAACTACACAGGTTAAATATTAACTGCCCAAAAAAGAATGTATTCAGTGTACTTGTAACTGTATTGGTTCCAGGATATTAGAGAGACAAAGTGGATGAGGTAATATCTTTTATAGGACCAACTTCTGTTGGTGAGAGAGAATCTTTCCAGTCACACACAGCTCTTCTTCAGTTCTGGAAAAGGTACTTCCAGCATCACAGCAAAATGCGAAGTGGATCTGATTTTTTAGGGTAAGTAGTTAGCATGTATTGTAAGGGACCATTCAAGGCAGATTGTTGTTAACATCTCTGCAGTCATCCTTGGATCCTACACATGCCTAACATGTGGCATACCTCATCCAGGCCACTAAATGCCCCAGTAACTCTGAGTGAAACCAGACAATTGCTATGCTCTCAAATGAACTCTCACAGGGAAAAGGATATTTTTGTCTTTTTATCAATCACCTGTGGGTGAACACTTCACAAAGAGGTCAGATATAGAATGATCGATCAGTCTTCATCCTCAAAGGAAATGTGCATAACACTTTCAGAAGACAAGCGTGGGAGCGAAAATCTCTCGCGCGCACACACACGCACACGCACACGCACACGCACACGCACACACACACACACACAAAAATCTGTAACCCGCTAACCCTCTCTTTTTATCCCGGGCTTCTCTACCTTGAATGGTCCTTTTAGACTGTGCTAGCTACTTACGCTAAACAATCTGTTCTACATTGGATTTAGGTAAGATGCACCTTTCCCAGACTTAGAAGAGCTCTGTGTGGCTCAAAAGCTTGTCTCTCTAATCAACAGAGGTTTGTCCAATAAAAGATTTTACTGCACCTACCTTGTGTTCCCACAAAGAATGTAATTCAATGGTGAATCAAGCTGTTTATAGCTTGCCATATACTGGAGGTGGTCATGTACATGGGATGACACTAGAAATGCCTGTTCATCTATATAATTACAGCAAAATGCTGCATATGCATATTTAACTTGTATCTTGGATTCAGATAAGCAAATTTTTAGAAAATTAATTTTATCTTCTTCCTGTGGGTGGCCTTTTTTTTGGGGGTGGGTGGATGCCACAAAAAGACAGCATTATTAATTAAGAAAACTTACATTTTTTCCCTTGATAACTGCTGTTAATCTTTGGTATTTCTAGCATGCATTTTTTAGGTAATAACTGTGTAGTGTGGATTGTTGGCTTTTGCTTTTGTAGAAAATTTTACAACTTCTTCCAGAAAGGATTCACCAGAGGTGGCAGTTTCATAGTATTGGTGAGTTTGTATTTAAAAAAGAAGTCTTGTTTTTTATGATAAGTGGTTTAAAAAAAATAGATTCAAACAAGATGCTATATAAAGTGTAATTGAGTTCTTTAATGTCTTAAGTTTGACAGTTTTAGTTGCATGATAATATGAAGGAGGGGATAGGGATTACATACTTTAAAGTGGCATAATAAGGAGCAAGGACTTGAAACTTCAGCAACTTTTAAAAAAGAAACTTAGTCTGGATGTTTGTAAGTGTCTTAACAATAAGGTAACTGATATTATGAAATGATTTTTCTAGAGAGAGAGTTAGGCACTGGGACACTTGGAGATCATTCAGACCAGCAAGGACTTCTGTCACTGCCTGCCTTGTAACTTCAGGTGCCTTACTGCTATGGCTCAGAGCCCTGATAACCACTAGCCAGCCCACAAATATAAAGTCTCACCCTGGCTTCCACCAGAATAGTTACTCCTTTCAGGGTGACCCCAACAGCCCTTCTAGTCCCTAGTCTTCCCAAATCAGTCTATCCCGAGTTCTTAACTACTGGATAGTTGTACTTTTCCCATCTGATTCATCACCCTCAAATGCATGAAACCTGCCCTCCCTGGCCCCCTGACGACACCTTGCTTGCTTTGGCACACACACTCCATGTAGTTTGCACGTTGGAAACATTTTATTTGATAGAAAAATCATAGATTCGAAGTTGAAAATTGTAAGGGGAAGCAAACACAAAGCATAGGCGGTGGGTTATATTCTTTTGTGGTGCCCGAACTCCAGCAATATTCAGGGCTGGGGGCTCTGCTTCACCAATATTTGGAGCTGGGTCTCTCCCCCAGCCATGCCAGGAGTGGGCCCCGGCCCCCGCAGGTCTTCTCCGCGTCCCGTCGCATCCCTGCCTGGAAGAAAGTGGCGTGCACCTCTCCCATGCCAGTTTGTGCTGCTGCCCCAGGGTCCTAGTGCCCCCCAACGGCTAATGGCAGAGCAGGCTGCCCTTACCCTGCCCTTTCACCCTAGCTCTGAGCCTCTCCAACATCCCAAACCCCTCATCCCCCCCCACACCCTGATCCTCTGCCCCAGCCCTGAGCCCCCTCCTGCATCATGAACCCCTCATCCTCAGCCCCAGCCAGAGCCCTCATCCCCCTACACCTAATCCTCTGCCTCAGTTCTGAGCCCCCTTCATCATGAACCCCTCATCCTCAGCCAGAGCCCTCATTCTCCTGCACCCTAATCCTCTGCTCCAGCCCTGATCCCCCTCCGACACCCCAAACCCCTCATCTTCAGCCCCACAGCCCTCACTCCTGCACCCCCTCTTATTCCCAAACTCCCTCCCAGAATGTGCCCCCCTCCTGCCCTCAAACTCCTTCCCAAATCCTGCACCCCCTTCCATCCCCAAACTCCATCCCAGAGCCTGCACCCCTCACCCCCTCCTACACACCCATCCCCTGCCCCAGCCCGGAGCCTTCACCCAGCACCCAAACTCCATCCCAACCTGCACCCTGCACCCCTCCTGCACCCTAATTCCCAGCTCAAGACCCGCACCTCAGACCTCCTCCCCCACCCAACCCCGCTCTCAGAGCCTTAGCCAGGTGGGGGCTGAGTTTGGGGGGGGGCAGGTTCTGGGCACCACCAACATTTCTACAAACCTGCCACCCATGCTACAAGTTATACAGAAGATAAACATCAAGATGCAACCACAAGCTTTCTGCTTTCAAATTAAACTCCCATTTCTAATGAAACTTACCTGTTGTCTCTGAAAAGTTTCCCAGCATGCCCACTGCCACAGTGGGGATCCAGCATTCAGACAGCCTCCTACCTTCAAGACTCTCTCTCAAGTTCTGAATAGATTTCACTTCAAACCTCTTCCCTTTTAAAAAGGATTGGCAGTTCTTTGTTTTTTGTTTTTTGTTTTTTTTTTTTTCTGTCAGATTAATGATTCGTGGTTATTCAGGGTGGGGGAAGTCCCCTCTTGACTTTACAGATGGGGTGTTTTAGTGCCTTCCTACCAATGTTAATGGTTCATTAGTTAATTATCTTTTTTCAGGTTGTACAGTGCTAGGTGCTTGGAGCTAGTCTCATCTGCTTGGTGAGGCATCCTTTCTCAGTCTTCACTACTTACCGCCCTGTTGTGAGGTGGAGCTGAATGTTCTAGCACAAATTATGAGCACAGTTTTCTTTATATATAAATCCAAACCACAGTCTGTATAAATATCTCCTAAAGACCATTAAGTTCAGAACATTACAAGGTTAAAGACCTTACTTGACATACTTTTTTAACACAATAACTTTATTCTTTGGGGTTCATGGCACCTGGAGTGTCTGGACGCTGATTGTCATAGGCACCGTTATTGGAGTTTGGTATAAAAGAAAAATATTAGAGAAAACATAAAGATAATGTAGATGGAAAATCCTGCTTTGTGCTACCCAGGAAGTCCTTTTCCTGTCTAGTACACAAGCATGGAACACAAGCTATCCAGTATAACCCTAAACTAGGCATTTGAATAGCAACAGCATTGATGAATTAGGAACCATTGCCCACTTGCTATCCTACATTTTTATACATTTTTTGGTATTGATTATGAGAAAAGGAACAGATCTTGTGGAAGGTGTTCTTTTTTCCCCCCCTTCTGGCATTGAGGTGATTGTCAGAGGGATATTAAGTTCACCAAGAGTAAATTGGAGATTGCCAAGGACTTGCTTAAAAGAGTATCAAGTCTGACCGGGAACTCTGACATCTGCAGTTAAGTAAAGAGCAAAGAACATCTTTAAAATGTATTTTCCTTTCAGGCTTGATTTTAAAGAAACTCCTTCACACCGGAAATTCCTTAAAGGTAAGAAAAATAAAAACATATATCTTTTTGCTTTCGCATTTTTGATGTATATGTTTTTCTTAGAATAATCACTGCCACAAAAACAGTAACAGACTAACAAGTTTGATTACATTCATAATAGGCCCTGAACCTGTCAACTTCTGTGGTCCTGGTTTAGTACCTTCAGAAGTCACATAGAGGTAAACAGGTGCATAGTGTTTGCAGGATTGGTGCTTTAATTTTTGCTTTCAAGAGGAAAAGTCCTAATTTTTACTTCATATGGGGAGAGGAATAATTTTTTGTTCATATATATAATAAATGAATAAATCAGTCTTTTTTTCTATCAGTTTTGGTTATGAGCAGAAAGATCAATCATTTTTAAGAAATATATTTTGTAACACTTTGATTACTTTTTGAAGAAAAAAGAGTGGTATTGTTGACATGGTCTCTCTGGTGCAGTTCTTTATTGAAAGGGAGAGATTGTGCAAAAGTAGCACTTTTGTACTCTACAGACCTGGCCCTTTTTGTTTGTATGCATATGTAAGGAAGCTATTTGCAAGTCTATACATACTAGAGTGTAATGCAGCTTAAAAAGCAAAGAGTCTGACAAACAAAAAACTCCCTTTTTCCCCTTTTAAGATCCGTCGAGAAGGTGTGCGTCTCTTCCTCTTGTGGTTGCAAGCACTTCAGAATAACTGTAGTAAAGAACAGCTGTGTATGTTTTCTTGCTTAATTCCTGGATTTTCATCACCACAATCTGAGTATGGACCTCGAACACTAGATAATCTCATTAATCCTCCACTTAATGTTCAAGAAAGTAAGTAATTTAGTAGCATTACCCAGTTCTTTACATAGTCCCATTTCATTAACTTTTCCATTGCTCAGGTACTGTAGAAATAACTAAAGTAAGTCATTTGATGGGGCTTATGGAACCACTAATGAGTGCAGCTGTGCTCAGGGCTTCTAGGATCCTGGTGTCATTCTTGACCCTGATCCTTCTTTCTCTTCCCAAATCTCTTAGGAACCTATGTGTTGCTTTACTGCAGCAGAGCAGTGGTCCATCTAATCCAGTATCTTTACAGTGGCCCGTACCTGATATTCAAGAGAGAGGTTTATGAACCACCGTAGTGGACAATTATAGAATAATCTGCTCATAGGAGAAACTGTAACCTCTAACTGCAGCCTTGTGCCCTAAGGCATAAGGGTTCATATCCTTTTATGACATAATTTTTATACTAGCTAAGGCAACTGGATATTTTCATTATTCATATGGATGATCCTTTGATTCCTACTAGATTCTTAGTCTCAATGATTTCTTGGGACAATGAGTTCCGCAGATCACTCGGAGCAACATTTATACCTGTAGCTGTATCGCTAACTCCATAAGACCCCTGTATGAAGATCTATTTCAACTTCACCTTTTCCCATAAAAAAGATTCACAGCATCCTCTCCTCTCATACTGGTTATCATAACTAGAGCTGGTCAGTATTTTCTGACAAAACGGGCTTTTATTAGAAACTTGATTTGTCAAAAGTAAAATATTTTATGGAAACATATCCATTTCAATGAACTTCTAGTGAAACACCACAGGCCATGCTTGGTTTCCCAGCAGCTATCCTGGTGTGCTTCTGGGGCACCAGGGCTTCCAGGGGTCGCAGCTTCAGAGCAGCCCCATAGTGCAGATTGTGCCAGGGACCCCAGAGGTTCTTGTTGTCGTGTCTGTTGTTCTGCAGTGTCCAAAACAATAGGAAAGGAGGAACAAGCAGGGCAGGACTTACATGCTGTTAGGCAGCAAAGAATTATGGAGGACGAGGAGCTGGAAAAAATGCTCAAGCTTTGATTACAAGAGAGTACAAAATAGAGAAACACTGAACAAATATAACTGGAGAATTTTAAATAAAAATGTAACTAAAATCTAAAAGCAGCAACAATAATCATAAACCAGGTTTAAGATTATTGACTAATGAAAGAACAACTGAAAGAACCATAGGATAGATATTTTAGTTCCTTAAAACAAAAGTGTGAAATCCATTTTAGAATTTTCCTTGTTTGGATTGATTTTATGGAACGATAACAGATTTTTAAAATAGGGACTGAGCAGATAGACTTAATAAAATAAGTATTCAAAAGTAAGCACAGATAGCCTTGATGATGATGATGATGATTTGATGTGTGCTTACCACATAAAAGTGAAAAAAGTACAAAGGGCGTGATAAGACAACTTGTAGAGGACTTATTGGCAAAGTCTCTTTTTAAATTTAAATCACTCTTGGGGTAGGATTTTTGGTTGTAATTTGTATTTGATTTTGTTTTGAGCAGCCAATTTTCCAACACCTGTTTGTCATAATTTTTCAGACAAACACAAATTAAGGGAAACAGTATATTTATTGATGAAATGTACTGTAGAAATATAGTGCTGGAAGGGACCATGAAAGGTCACTTCATCCATTCCCCTGCATTGAGGCAGGACCAGACATACCTAATCTATGCCTGATAGCTGTTTATCTAACCTGTTCTTAAAAACCTCCAGTGATGGGAATTCCTCAATCTCTCTTGTAGCATGTATCCTAGACCTTAAATTTCCTCATGGTTAGAAAGTTTTTCCCAATATCTAACCTAAATCTCCCTTGCTGCAGATTAAGCCCATTACTTCTTGTCCTGCCTCCAGTGGACGTGGACAACAGTTGATCTCTATCCTCTTTATAATAACCTTTAATATATTTGAAAACTGATACCTGATTCCCCCCTCAGTCATCTTTTTTCTCAAGACTAACCGTGCCCAGTTTCTTCACAGGTCGGTTTTTTTAAACCGTTTTATAATTTTTGTAGCTCTCTTCTAGACTCTTTCCATTTTGTCCTCATCTTTCCTAAAGTGGGTATCCAAAACTGGACACGCCACTCCAGCTGAGATCTCACTAGTGCCAAGTAGAGCAGACCAATTATCCCCAGTGTATTGCATACAACACTTCTGTTAATACACCCCAGAATTATATTAGCCTTATTCACAACTGCATCACTTGTTGACTTTCATTCAGTTTGTGATCCCCTGTAATTCCTGGATCCTTTTCTGCAGTACTATTTCCTAACCAGCTATTCTCCAATTTGTATTTGTTATATTTGATTTTTCCTTCCTAAGTTTAGTACTCTGCACTTCTCTCTATTGAATTTGATCTTGTTGATTTCAGACCAGTTCCCCAATTTGTCAGGGGTGTGTTGAATTCTAATCCTGGCCTCCTAAGGCTTTCAAGCCCTCCTAGGTTGGTGTCATTAGCAATTTTATAAGCATACTCTCCACCCCATTATCCACATCATTAATGAAAATATTAAGTTGTACCAGACTCAGGAAAGACTCCTCTGGGACCCTTGTCAATAAGTCCTCCCAGCTTAATAGTGAACCATTGATAACTACACCTCTAACCCGATATAACGCTGTCCTCGGAGCCAAAAAATCTTACTGCATTATATCGAACTTGCTTTGATCCGCTAGAGCGCGCCGTCCCGCCACCCCCCCTCCCCCCCCGAGCGCTGCTTTACTGCATTATATCCAAATTTGTGTTATATTGGGTCTCGTTATATCGGGGTAGAGGTGTATTCTTTGGGTATAGTTTTTCAACTTTTTGCGCACCAGCGTTATAATAATTTTCATATAGACCACATTTCACTAGTAGGCTTATGAGAATGTCATGTGGGACTGTGTCAAAGAATTTACTCAAATCAAGATAAATCTCATTTGCTGCTACCCTCCTATCCACCTGTCTCGTAAAAAGGAAATCAAATTAGTTTGTCATGGTTTGTTTTTGACAAATTCATGTTGGCCATTATGTTTCCCTGTTGCCTTCTAGGTGCTTAGAAATTGATGGTTTAATAATTTGTTCCAGTATCTTAATTTAACTATTTTTCATTTTTGGACAGCGCAAGTGACTGTAGAGGAAATTACTCCACTTGTCCCTCCACAATCAGGAGATAAAGGACAAGAAGATCTTACAAGCTACTTTCTAGAAGCACTTTTGAAATACATAGTAATTCAGGTATGTTCCATAGGTTGCAAACAGAAGAAAAGTAACTATTTTTTGTTTATCTACTGTAGTGGGCCAACAGCACCATAAACATACACAGGAACGATGCATTATTTTGTTTCGCCTTCCAAGAGCGTATTTTATAGAAAACATACTTTCAGAAAGTGTCCATTTCTTGTTTGTGCCAAGGTCCATAGATCAATCGTAGTAGATACTTCAGCCCGCTTAAAACTTGGGAGCAGAACCAGACCTGTCAGTCACTGATAGGGGGGGGAATGCTTGGCTCTAGAAGTTCCTACCAGTTTTTCTGCCCCCATGTGACTGATGGGCTCAGCCCAACTTTACCTGCTGCCAAGCTTTTCTGAGGAAAAATTTCAAACTTTATTTCAAATGTTTAGACTAACAGTTTAGTTCAGTAATATGTCTAATTCCCAGCTGTGTCCCTAGGGCTTCATTGGATTTTTGGAGAGACTGTCCCCTCAGCTCCACTTCTGCTATTGAGGTGTTTTCCTCAGTTGATGCCCTTGCAGGCTTCAGGGAGTGTGCTAGATTGAGGAAAACCCAGAGGCAAAAGGGTCTTACTTGATATGGGGATGAAGCATGTTGTTGGAGAGCTCTGCTGGCTCTGCAGGCAGGATGCAGTTTCACCCTCCCAGCCCAATCTGGGCAGGGTCGTCTTAGCTCCCTTCCTTTCCCAGGGCAAGAGATGAGCCAGGCAGGATTGGAAAAGAATTTGCTCTGGGGCAGCCAGTCCTTTTCTTCCCAAAGTACATGAGGGAAGTGAAGCCAGAAGAAAAGACTGCCAGATGGAAGATCGCACCTGAGTGCTATAGCCTGTCAACCAGACCTCTGACTGTGGAGCTCAGCTGCTTCCTCTTCCTCTCCGCTGAACTGAGGCTGGAGGGCACTGGACGCTGCTGATGCCAGTGAATGCAGTAAGGGGCTTTTGGGCTCGGCTGCCACCTCTAACTCTGCTTCCCTGGCAATTCCAACTCATGTCTGAGGCTCAGACCTCCTGGGAAAACAGACTTCTCTGATCCATGTAAATTCTATTCAATAGAGAGGGATCTAGTTCTGGGGAGTCAGTACCTTTCTTGAGGAAATCCGGAAGGGCCCATTTATGGGAAAGGAAATAAATCAAGCCTCTTGGAGGACAGGGAGATCACTAGCCTCTTGAAATATTTTTGGAGCCTTCTGAGCCTGATTTCATACTGCCTCTGAATCAGGCTTATGGGAACAGACTCTGAAAGGGAAAACAAATCCGTTGTGTTTCCCCTGCTCACCCTACTGAGTGCAGCAGAGCAGATAATCCTCAGTGCCTGTTTCCCCTGCTCAGCTCCACAGAGTGCAGCATGGCAGATCAGAGCAGAAAAGACCAGGCTGTAAACATATGCTAAATCCTGCAGGTGTGCACCCCTCCCTGAACCTGCCAAGAGAGTTCTTTCTCCTAAGGGAAAAAGACCTCCAGTCCAAATCCGCTGAGAATCAAATAATATATCTAAACACCAGAGGATAGATCCTGAGGCAAGAATTCACTGTGAAACTAAACTTAGTAGGTCTACAAATGTCCAAGGCAAGCTATAGCTATATATTATTTCTCATGCATCCTGGAAGGATGTAATAGTGGGTTAAGAATTTCCTGCCATACTGAAAAGAATGGGAAAGTATTGGGCTATCATTCCCAGCTGTCATTGTGGGTCACCATGGCCTAATGTCTAGGTTTTTGTTCCCAGCTTCCCTGCCTCACCACTGCTTCTGCTTTCTCCCCTGAGCAGATTGTTCTGGAGTGGTAAGAGGGGCAGCATCCCAGATCTGGAAAAGTCAGCAGGCAGTAAAGTGTTTCTTGGCTTGCCATTTTTTTTCATTCTTTCCCAGCCTCCATTTTATAAGGCCAGCAGGTTCTAGGGTGACCAGATAGCAAGTATGAAAAATCGGGACGGGGATGGCGGGTAATAGGAGCCCATATTAAAAAAAAAAGCCTCAAATATCGGGACTGTCCCCACAAAATCAGGACATCTGGTCACCCTAGCAGGTTCCCAATTTGTGTACTAGTTAAAATGTAATGTGGTATCATATAAATGTGGCTATCCTGAGCAGTGACTCAGGATTTTTAAGTGGGGAGATTTTTACCTGAAAGAGTGGTCTCTTCACTATACAGGCCTTTCAAAGGCAGCCATGCGTGGGCTGGCATCATTTCAGTCCCCTCTCTGGGGCATGAAAACTTCCAGGTGTAATTAGTACAACAAAAATAAACAAGTCCTCTGATTCCGTAAGTGCCCCTGCATACTTTTACAAGCAGTGCTAACATGAGTGAATAATATTGCAAGTAGGGCTGTCAAGCGATTTTAAAAAATTAATCGCACCATTAAAAATATTAATAGCGATTAATTGCATTGTTTAAATAAATGGTATTCCATTATTGCTTAATATTTTTGGATGTTGTTTACATTTTCAAATATATTGATTTGAATTACAATACAGAATACAAAGTATAGTGCTCACGTTATATTTATTTTTTATTACAAATAATTGAACTGTAAAAAACGAGAGATAGTATTTTTCAATTCACCTCATACAAGTACTGTAGGGCAATATTTTTATCATGAGACTTGAACTTAAACATATAGAATTATGTACAAAAATAAATAAATACTGAAAAATAAAGCAATGTAAAACTTTAGAGCCTACAAGTCCACTGAGTCCTATTTCTTGGACAGCCAATCGCTAAGACAGACAAACTTAGTTACAATTTGCAGGAGATAATGCTGCCTATTTCTTGTTTACAATGTCACTTGAAAGTGAGAAGAGACATTGGCATGGCACTATTGTAGCTGGTGTCGCAAGATATTTATATGCTAGATGTGCTACAGATTCATGTGTCCCTTCATCTTCAACCACCATTCCATAGGACATGCGTCCATGTTGATGATGGGTTCTTGCTTGACAACAATCCAATGCAGAGCGCACCAATGCATGTTCATTTCCATCATCTGAGTCAGATGTCACCAGCAGAAGGTTGATTTTCTTTTTTGGTGGTTTGGGTTCTGTAGCTTCAATATGTGAGTGTTGCTCTTTTAAGACTTCTGAAAGCATGCTCAACCCCCTTGTCCCTCTCAGATTTTGGAAGGCACTTCTGATTCTTAAACCTTGAGTTGAGTGCTGTAACTATTTTTAGAAATCTCACATTGGTATCTTCTTTGTGTTTTGTCAAATCTGCTGTGAAAGTGTTTGTTTTAAGAACATGTGCTTGGGTCATCATCCAAGACTGCTATAACATGAAATATATGGCAGAATGCGTGTAAAACGAGCAGGAGACATGCAGTTCTCCCCCAAGGAGTACAGTCACAAATTTAATTAACACATATTTTAACGAGCATCATCAACATGGACGGATATCCTTTGGAATAGTGGCCGAAGCATGAAGGGACATACGAATGTTTAGCATATCTGACCCAAAAGTACCTTGCAACGCCAGCTACAAAATTTGAATGACTGTTCTCACTTTCAGGTGATATTGTAAACAAGAAGCAGGCAGCATTATCTCCTGCAAATTGTAACCAAGTTTGTCTGTCTTAGCGATTGGCTGTCCAAGAAGTAGGACTCCAGAGCCTACAAGTCCACTGAGTTTTACATTGTTTTGTTACGTAACTGCTCTTAAAAAAAAAAAAAAAGTCTACATTTGTAAGTTGCACTTTCATAGTAGAAATTGCATTACAGTACTTGTATGAAGTGGATTGAAAAATACTGTTTCTTTTTTTTTACAGTGCAAATATTTAATCAAAAATTATAGTGAGCAGTGTACACTTTGTATTCTGTGTTGTAATAGAAATAAATGTTTTTGAAAACGTAGAAAAACATCTGAAAATATTTAATATATTTCAATTGGTATTCTGTCATTTAACAATGCGATTAATTTTTTTGAGTTAATCATGTGAGTTAACTGCGATTAATTGACAGCCTTAATTGACAGCCCTAATCACAAGTAATATGGTATTTTTGAGACTCAAAATTCTGTGACCAAGAGCTTCTCCCTGGATAAAAAGTGAGTGAGGGGGAAATTGGATTCAAATCTATTTCATGCAGGCATATATGGGTCTCTGGTTCTTGGGGTAAGACACACAGATAAAGCAATTCCCAGCTGTCTGAGTGATACAGTTGAAAACTTTTATGGAAAGCTGAGACTATTCAGTCATCAGTAAAGTCAGTTTACAATCCTGACTCCTGCCAGGTACTGCGGAAACTAATACCGGTGATATGGGAAATTGAAGCATTCTGAAGCACAGCAGGAGAAAATACCTCTTTGTAAGAGGTAGCTAGAACAAGTGGAGGGTCAGTAACTGCTCCCTGTTTCTAATATCTATTCAGAGATACGTGCAGGCTCCTAACCAGCTCCATGTGGAGTAAGACCCCATGTAATGCAAGGCTTTCTCAGTTAGGGAATACTAACGCTATCTGTATAGCTTTGATCGGATGAGGTCACTGGATAGTGTCCAGAGGGGAGACCCTGTAGAGCTGTGCAAGAATTTTAGGAACAGCTCTGTCCCACTCCCAGTCTCAGCAACCAATGGACAGACCACTACATGAATGAAATAATCCATACTATTTCTTCAGATTAGAGCATTAAAACCTTCTCCCCATACTATTTCTGTCCTCTGGGAATTGAGAACAAACAGAGCACAGCTAAATCATCTAAATAAGTTCCTAAAGGAGATTTTTCTTCAAGAATTCCCATTTTATCATCCTCAGACAATTCTTATGTTTTGCAGACAGGTGGCAGCCTTTTTCTTTTCCCAAATTTGATCATTATCATTTGAACTGACATGTGATTCCAGGGTTTGTCTCTGGGATCACAGTAGCAATATTATTGGCTTTAGAAAAGACTGAAATTCACTGGAAAACATTTTTGGTCAGGGTTCTGTAGAGAGAAAACTGAAGAATATATAGAGTGATTTGATTCCTGAACTATCTTTTGATTCAGGTCAAACAGACACACATGGTGCCAGGAAAGTCAGTCATAGGCCTGGGGAGGATGAATACTATTGAGCACAAGGTCTTATTTGAGGAGAATGTTAACAAGATGAAGATGACCCTAATGATGTGGTGTCACAGAAACAATCTCAACATTTATTGTCGAATCACCTCATTGACTGTCATCCCCATAATTTTCCACAACTGTGGAAAATTTAAAATCCGTAAAAATAAAAAAAAGCTTAACATGAATATTTATTTTTATTTGTAGAAATCATAAAAATCAAATTCTGCTAAGCTCAGGTACAATATTCTCAACATTTTAATGAAAAGGAAGTTTTGTACAATCCAATTTTAAATGCTTCATTTGGGCATCCACCTTATTCCAACTCTGCAAGGTCATTCAGTATGTTCTTGGAACCTCATTCTGCATCATCCAGCACTACCCAGATTGAATCTCTGAAGAAACTGTTGTCATATTTGCTATCCAGTAGAGTAGGCTTCCCAGTGAGGTGTGTGGTGGTTATTATTTTATTTCGAGTTGTGAGCTTTCTCTAACAAAGTTCCATTATTATACTTTTAATTCAGACAAGAACTGTTAATAATTGTGTCATGGAATCCATTCCCTGAGTAAATTCAAGAAAAGTTCCTACTTTAAGCGTTAGAGTCCAGTTCTCAAGAGCACTCACAACTTCAGAGCAGAGTAGTCCTGTGCTGAGATCTACAAATGGCCCTCAGTTGACCAAACTCTGCAGATTGGTCAACCAATCATAGCCAATGCCGCTAACTTTCTTTTGCGGAAGAGTTCTCGATGTCTTACTGCCCTCGACTAGATGGAGGAGATAGATTGTATACAAGTACACCTCTACCTCAATATAATGCTACCCAATATAACACAAATTCAGATATAACATGGTAAAGCAGCACTCCGGGGGGGGCGGGGCTGCGCACTCTGGTGGATTAAAGCAAATTTAATATAACGTGGTTAGATTTTTTGGCTCCCGAGAACAGGGTTATATCAAGGTAGAGGTGTATCTTGTTTTGAATGTCCATATCTGAAGGATAATCCCTGAAAGAGCACTGCTCTGAAAATTCCATTGTAATGGGTCTGTGGACCTTAGCATGAAGAACAAGAGGAAAACTTTTCAGTACTTACCTGAAAATTTCCTCCTTTGAATAATAAGGTCCACAGATCTAGCCCATTCTGGAGACAAGTGGATTACCCAGGACAGAGATGTAAACTGATATTCAGGGATTTGGGTATGTTGTCAGTAGGTGGAATTTACCATATTCTGAAGTAGGAGAAATTGATTTGTTTTTTCTCAAAGCATATTTACTCAATCTATAATTTAAGAAAGTATATTTGAATTATCCTGGCTGTAGAAGTTACCTGAACTGGAAGGAACTTCAGAAAGCAGAGCATACCCTGGCTGTCAGTGATTGACAGGTTTGGTTTTGCTCTCGAGCTGCAGGCAGGCTGAAGTACCCATTGTAACAGATCTCTGGACATTACTGCACAAAAAAGAGAGGAATTTTTTAGGTAAGCACAAATGTATTTTTATAGTTTTTATAAGGTAACTTTGAAACCGAAAGATGATTTACTACAACTTAAACTTCTGGAGGGGTCACCTCTGGCTTGATACTCTTAAAAGTATGTGTAATCTCTGATTTCGGTGGGATTGTACATGTGCTTAAAATTACATATATGGTTAAGTATTCTGCTGCATCTAGAGCTTAAAGGAAAAGCTTTGCGTAGTCGTCTTAATCTCTCAGCTAGCCAGTCCCTCCCACCATTTTGAAAATGTAACATTATAATTATTACATTAGGACTGGATTGTATGCATTTTAATAATCTCTCTTGTATAATTAAGCAATAAGATCTCTCTTCTTATTTTATCTTTGCTCCGTTTAGCAAGTCTTGAAAATGCATTTGACCTTTAATTTAATTAAAACTGAAATTTGACTTTTGACAACTTAAAAAAACCAAAACTGCAGCGAAGTTCTGAAACATTTGATATACTTGAAATATTTGTTTCAATGTTTCCTATGTTTCAACCTCAAAAAAATGTGTTTTTCTTTAAGGTCAAGAGTTTAGAATGGAAGAACAAGGAAAACCAAGAAAAGGGATTTTCATTCTTGTTTTCATATTTTAAAAAATATTACTTGCCTTATATTTTTCCAAACATATGTAAGGAGACCAGTTTGTATAACCCTGTACTTGGTAAGTGTTGTTTAATGTTTTATAGATGCTTAAACATTTTGTAACTTACAATATAGAGATGCAGCTTTTTGAGTGATGCTGCCTGCAGAGAACTTGGATCTATTAGGAAATGTGGTCTTTATCTATAATGCATGTTTTCAGTTCTATTGAGTTCACCTGTATTAATGGAAGCACCACTTGACCTCTCTTTTTAATTATTTAAGAGCCAGGATTCTGTATTGCTCTGGTTCACTTTAAATAAATTACGGAAACTCTTACAAAATTTAAAAAATCTTTTTTTTAATTTATAGTTTGATTTCACCCCACGTTCCTAAAATCTGGGGACAGCAGAAGGGAATAACTTAAACAACAAAATACAAAGGAATGGGATGGGAGGGAAAGGAGCAGAAGGATCAAGGTCAGTGAGGGGAAAAGAAAGAATTATCTATTTCCTTCCACTTAACAATTAATCAAAGGTTTCTAAAAATTAGACAAGATCCTTTCAAGATTATCTTAAATTCCTCTTCTCCAAAAAGTTACTCACTCTTCAGCTTCTAGGTGACCAATCGTAGAGCCAAGCTTCTATCCCAGGAGGCAGTCTGCTGTTCCATCTAAACCATACAAGTCATTTGGATACACTCACTGCACTAAAAACCAAGTTTAAAAAAAAAATATCAAACTTAATGCACCCTGAATCATGAATAAATTACATTTAGAAGAGGGGAAAACCTGTTATTTCTTTGGAACCAAAAGAAATTAGCAATGTTGCTCATTAGCTAACATCCACTCCATTAACACGGAACCAGATCAGTTGGACTCCATAATACCATCTAAAGTTTAGTCAAGACAATGCAAATTATATGTTATCATGTGCTAGGCTGGTCATGTTAAGAGCTTGTCATCTCCCAAGCTCTAAATTGACAATTTTTGCATATGTTAAAATATAACTTGCCCTGTGTTAACTAGAGTTTTAAAAGATGTTGGTTAGATTGAGATAGCTAACACAATTTAACACACCTTTACATCCTAATTTAAACAAAACCTATAAATTGGGGAGGTGATATTCATGCCACATACTTTCCTCCCACTTGCTGGCCTCCACAAAGGTCAGCAAGGGCTGTTACACGTTCCTCAAAACTGCTGTTAAAGCCTGTGGACTAGAATAGAGGCTCTGAACCCACCATGCCAGGAGTGCTGGAACTGTGGATCTGCATCAACATAGGTTCAACCATAGGACTTAAGTGGTATGAAATAACCCTTTGCAAAATGGTTGAATTACTTCATCTATGAATTGTAGCTCAATAACCCATTTGATCAATTATAAACAATTTTTCATTTCTAAAATAAACCTACGACAGTTTCTTCTCACCTTAAATGAAAATGCTGTGCTTGTTTGGGCCAAAGTCCAGTTTAGGTAACTGGATTCTGCCACTTAAAATTGCTCAAGTAGTTTTAATTGGAAGGTGGTTTCCTTTTACTTTTTGTTCTGAACAGTGGTGTAGTGTTGCTGTTTGCTGTTTAAAATTTTGCTGGGTTTCATTCCATATCAGTGGCAGGCTATAGAATTCCTCAATAGAGTACATAATTTTAAAACAGCTTAGGGAATCATTTGGATAGAAAGGCACTGTATATAAATTAAGCTTTACTTGTTAAGAATTGTTTACGAGAGCATAAAGAAAAGATAAATGGACCAGTTCATCCAATAGGAAATGTTTGCAGCCTTCTAGGCCAATAATACAATTTCCAGGGGCTGCCTTTTGAAGCTTAGTGCTCTACCCTTTTACTGCCATTGAGAGACTCTCTGTCCTATCCCCTTGTGGAATCAATGATTATGCTGCACTGGGAGTTTCAGAAACCCAGAAATCCTGGGATTTCAATTTGGTTGGATGGGGCTTTGAGATGGTAGGCCTTTCTTCTGACACTAATTTTAAAATGCTTGCTTTTCATCAGAGATACCACAAGTGAGACCAAAGCCGCACTATGTAATGGTAAAGAAAGATGCTGAAACCAATGAAGCGATATATTGCACAAAGGAACCTTTCCTTAAGGCTCGTGTTATTGTCATTCGATGGCTGGTGTCTTTCTGGCTTGAGCCAAAACCTCATACAGGGCCTCATATTCCTGGGATGGAAGGTGGTGAAATTGTACCAAAGAATATTCAGGTATTACCAAATGCACATTTCAAATAGTTTTTCTCCATTTTGAAAGACTTCTTAGTAGTCTTCTGTTGTGATGTCAACACTGAAATTCTACCACTGTATGTTTCTCTTAGGCCTTGTTTACACTACTACTTACAGCGGTGAAACTGTCTTCGCTTGGAGTGTGAAAAAAACACCCCCTGATTGATGCAAGTTTCAGCACTGTAAAGTGGCAATGTAAATAGTGGCTATCAGCTCTATCTAGCCCTCATGGAGGTGGTTTTATTACAGCACTGGGAGAGCTCTCTCCCAGCCCTGGCACCACGGATTACACAGCCATATTAAAGCACTGCATCGGCTCTGTAGACATAGCTTTTGGTTTTAGTTGATTGAAGAAAGGCTATTTGTTTTTAAATGAAATATCAAGACCCGAATCCAATTTGGAAAGAATCGCCAAATATTGAAATCTTTGGTTTTTCTACCAAAACAATAGAAATATACTGTGAAGTACTGTTTTCTTTCACCTAAAGAAATGTTTTTATCAGTAAATTATTTTTTAGTGAATTGTTGAAGTAAATCTACAGTAATTTCTCTGCATAGGGTGATATGCTCAGTTTCGCTTAAAGCCCAGTCCAGCAATCCAAATTCTATTTGACTTCAGTGGCTCTGTTTGCTGAGGTTTTGTAAGACTGGGTTGTTTGTGATAATACTTCTAAATATGCCCAACAAATGTCAAATTATAGGTTAGCAAACTGAATGAAGGAAACGCAGATTAGAATTCTTAGTAAAGGTCATTGATCTGACTGGACAATAACTGGACTTCCCTTGTGCTTGAGATCTGTACTTTAACTGGCTTTAGACAACCACTAACTTTTTACATAATCTAGTAGATATGTAGTTCTTTGAGATACTTATTTCGCACATTGTCTGCAGAATTCTCTGTGCTGTTTTAAGAATTGTATTCAAATTATATTACTAGAATTATTTTCCTGCTCTTTTGTTTCAGAGAGCAGCTGCTAGCATGGCTTCTAGAGAAGACAGTAAAAACGACAGTGCTGATAGACCGGATAGAAATGCAGAGCCAGAACAATCTCATTCTAATACAAGCACCCTAACAGAAAGAGAACCAAGTTCCTCCAGCCTTTGTAGTATTGATGAAGAACATCTAACTGATATTGAAATAGTCCGCAAAGTCTTTTCTTCTAAAAGAAGTAATGTAAACTTTCTTACAGAGATATTTCGACAGGTAAAGAAACCCTCAAGTGTGGAAGAATTTTTTGTTTTAATTTAATTTAAACCCTGATCACATTTTATAGCTTTTATTTCAAATGGGTTGTGTTAAGGAAGAGTGTACATAAGTGTAAAAACTTTGATTGTGTTTTTATTTCCACTCATGATGTCAAGTATCAGGGGGTAGCCGTGTTAGTCTATATCCACAAAAACAACAAGGTGCTACTGGTCTCCTTGTTGTTTTTATTTAGACTGTTATTTTTTAATTTAGGCCAATGGTAAACAGGTTGTTTTTTGTTCAGCAAAGTTTGCCATCTGTTTTCCACCTCACTCTCTCCCTTGTGTGTGGAAAGCAAAAGCTAATTTAAAACAACTAATATGAATAATCTGCCTCTGGTTCCTGGTTTTGTTTTGTTTTTCCATCACTTGAGTGACATAACTTTGACTTCATGTAATGCATACAATTTTAGCAAAGTCATCTGAGTGAACTGTAGTAACTATATAGGGAGCCAAAAATCTTCCATCTGGATTACCTAGCTGTTCCCTATCTAATTGTGAATCTGGAAGAATGGCAAGGATCAAACAAAGATGAATAGAAGTGGGCAAAGGAGTAGTTCTGTTCCTGTATGTCTTTCCTATAAGAGGGTAAATGCACATATCCTAAGAATTTAAAGTATAATGAAACTTTACAAGAGCACTATTTTACGCAGTTGCATATTTTGACCAGTGCTGTAAAAGTATCCGTGAAGTAATGTAGAAGAATGGTAAGATGCTGTAATTGTACATGCATAAGTAGGACTTTATGAAGTTCACTTAAAAGAATATCTTAGTCAGACAATAAAAACAGGTTAAAGATTTCAGAGGCCCTCTTACCAATTGCTTGTGAGTAAGAACCTATAAATTATACGAAATTGACAACATATAACGTTAAAAACACAGTAAGATACAGTATGAAACTAACTTCATTTGTTCTGCTTAAAGAAAACGTACTGGTGGGAGCTAGAGCAAGGGAAGAGTATTAGCTGTTAAAATAAAGTTGGCACTCACTGTGGTAAACTGACATTCTAATTAGCTATATTGCTAGTTTGCTGTTTCATTGCAATGAAGGGAAATTGAAAACTCTGGAAAATGTTTGAACTTCACATGAAGATGAATGAAAACTATTCTGATATTAAAATATAACTTAAATACTAGTCAGTGTGAATTAGTGCTAATGCATCTTTCTACTATATTTTTAGGTGAATTGATTAATTTATTTTTTGGTATCTTACTCTAGTATGAGAGCATTTAAGATGATCAAATCATGTGTTGATCATCGTAGTTTAATGCAGTAAAAAGAGAATTTGAGAAGTTTAGTTTTCAAACTTGATCTAAATCTTGTGTAATTGGGAGGAAAATATCTTACCATTATATAAGAAGTGATTGATGTATTTATTAAAAACCACTTCAAACAATGCTCAAAAAAGTTAGTGAAGAAGGCATTGCAGATTTGAGGAGGGAGTCAAAATAAGCAACTTGTTCAACTCCTTTTTCTTTAGCATAACATTTTCTCAGCTGCTGCAGTCAGTTCCAGATTTGGGCTGAGCTGTAGAAACTTCTTTTTTTCTTTGAGAATGTTTTAGAAAAATCCCTTCCTCTGTTTTTCATTTATACAGTGAGGATGGCAAGAAGTGGAATCTGTTTGCTAGATTTTACACTTTACTGAAGCAACCTAAATATTTGCATTTCAAACTTGCAGTGTAAATATGTGGTCCTCACTGTGAAGTATGTCCGTAGCTGAATATGAAAAGTTTGGGCTCAAATTAAGTTTCTATTTGAAAATGACATACTGAGCATTCTCAGTATCCGTTGAACTGGGCTTATGCTCAAATAAATTTTAATCTCTAAGGTGCCAAAAGTACTCCTGTTCTTTATTCTCAGTAAAGCATCTAAATCTTGACATGTGCATTTTCAAATAGGTGCACTGTTCATTTAGACAGTTTACTGGAAATGCATCCATGTAAAGTGGGTAGTTTTTGGTTAAATGCCTGTGATCTCTTTCATTGCATGTTCAGTTCAAATTTCTTGCGCTCAAGGGCTGTATTTTTAGTATTTATTCTTGTTTATAGTGGTACCTAGACACCTTGGGCTCAAGCTCCAGTTGTCTGCATAGCACCTAGGACAAGTGGTGAAAAGAGTGTCCCTACTCTGAAGAGCTTTATGCCTTAGAATGCACTCAGACCACAGAAAATTAGGAAGATATGGATGGGTTGAGCTTTAAAAGGCTATTAGACTTGTTGAGCCCATTCTCATGCCACCTGAAATGTGAAGAGGAGATCAGCCTTAGGGTTGTGTCTGGCTGCTTACTCCATCCACTTTTACCTGCTCACTCTCCTGATGAGACAAATGAAAATATCAATGGCCAACAGAGTAGGGGAAGGAAGTACTGTATTTTCAAAACATATTACAGAGTGGCCACACTTACTGACCCTTCGAGCTGCGTACAGTAATTTTCAGAAGTTTAAGAGCCAGGTGCATCTGCCAGGGCTTAGGGCTTCAGCCTTGGAGTGGCGGTGGGGGACAACCTCCTGCGGCAAGGGGCTTCAACTCTGCAGGAGGGGAGGTGCACCTGCTGGGGCTAGGGACTTGAGCAAGGCTGAAGCTCTGAGCTCTGGCAGGCACACCGCCCTCCCTGCTGGAAAGAAGCCCTAGCCCCACCACCCGACCTGAGGTCAGAAGCCCTGAGGCAAAACACCCCCCCCCTCAGTCTGATAGGCAGAGAATGGGGGGCTGGGGACTCTTTGAGCCGCACTTGAACTGTGAAAGAGCCGCATGTGGCTCATGAGCATGGTTTGGCCATCCCTGACATATTAGGAGCAAGAAGAACCCTAGGTCAGGCATAGGTCCATTGCTGGATGCAGGTGATAAAATTGTAAATAGTAATGCAGAAAAGGCAAAAACGTTCAGTAGATAATTCTGTTCTGTATCTGATACAAAACAGGAGTATGTATCAGCTGCTTCTGATGTTATGGATGAAATAGAAAGTCTACTATGTGTAACAAAGGAGGTTGCAAGTCAGCATCTGCTAAAATTAAACATTTGGTCAACTTGTATCCAACAGTCTTCACGGGACTATCTGAGGAGCTCTAGCTGAGGCTTTCCCTTACCCATGATGTTAATTTTTAACAAATCTTGGAAAACTGAGGAATGGAAGATTAATATTTTTAAAAAAGAGTAAAAGGGGTGACCAAGGGAACTATAGACTGGTTAGGCTGATGTCAATCCCAAGTAAAATAATGGAATGGTTAATTTAGAACTCAGTCAACGAAAGTATATTTTTAGTGTTTTATGTCAATCAACATGGTTTCATGGAAGATAGATCTTGTCAAACAGGGCACATGCTGGACGGTTTAAAAACTGGTTCACTGACAGATCTCAGAATGGCCCCAGTTACTGCTGTCTCCCCGTTACTAGCAAGGTCCCCTAGGGATTGATTTTTTTGGGGTCTATTACTCAATATTTTTATCCACTATTTAGATGATGATATAAAATCTTTGTACAGTTGGCAGATAACATGCTGTGTGGTGAGATAGTAAATAATGAGAACAGGTTGGTACTACAGAGTGATCTGAATCTCCTAGTTAAATGGTCACAATCCTACAAAATGTGTTTTAATACAGCTGAATGCAAGGTTACTGCATCTGGGAACAAAGAATACAGGCAATACTTGTGGAATGGGACACTGTCTTAGGAATCAGTAACTGAGAAAAGGATTTTGGGATTGTTGTAGATGACCACCTCAGTAAGCATACAGTGTACTGCTGTGGCAGAAAGGACTAATGTGATCCTTGGACGTACACAGGGTGACTATTAAATGGGTGTAGAGAGCTGACTTTGCCTCTGTACACAGCAGTGGTAAAACATCTGCAGGAATGCTGTGCCCAGATATGGTGTCCACAGTTGAAGAGTGATGTGGGAATGTTAGAGTTTGAAGAAAGGTCACAAAAATGTTTCAAGGGCTGGAAAACAATAATGTGAAGTGAAGCTTAAGGAGCTCCACCTGTTTAGCTTATCAGAGAAGGTTGAGAGGTGATTTGATCAATTTGTGTGAATATTTATACATGGAAAATATCTGATAGCGAGGGGCTTCTCAGTCTTGCTTGCAGAGGCATAACGAGATCCAGTGGCTGGAAGTTAAAGGTACGCTAACTCAACTTTGAAATAAGACTCCATTTCCTTGCTCTGAGGATAACTAAATATCAGAGGAGCTTACCCCTGGGGAAATTATGGAATCACCATCCCATGGTGTCTTTAGAACTAGATCAGATACCTTTCTATAAGACCTGTCTTAATCCAGTTTCTAGGAAAAAAATTTTTTATAGCCTGTGCAAACAGGTCAGACAAGATTATCATAGTGATCCCTTCTGGCTTTGGAGTCTGTGAATCCGTTAATAACAGTGGCCCAACAGGTATGGCAACATTTCCTCAGCCACATCATATTTCCTGCACTTTGAAAGCTGTAGGGCATTCTGTGTTACAAAGCAAAAGCGTAAGAAACTCTAAAAGATAGCAGTTGCCTATCCTACTTTTTATCTGACTTTGGAAGTTACAGAATAGCTGGGTGCCATTCTGATACTCCTTTAAAGTGTTCAGTCCTGAAGTTGAGAATGAGTTGTTCATATCAAGAATCATGCATTTCTTTGGGATATTGGTATATCCAATGGCTCCTGGGAATTGCAAACTGGTTCAGTTTATTTTATTCTTTTTAATACAACTAGTATAGTAAAAGTGCACAAGCTGGTAAAGTTGTGAATTTAAAAGAAAGTTAAATTCCCAGTAAGTATATTGCATTAACGTAGACTATCTTTGAACATAGTTAAGTTTAGCAGAACCCCAAGACTTGCATTAGAGAGACTGCTGATCTGAGAGCACTTTTATATTAGCCCCACAGTTACATAATACTTCCTGAAGAGGGCAGCATCTTGCAAGCAAATTGACTTCCTGACATGCATTTTTTCATAACTGTAGTTAAAAAAATGCTTTTTCTCTGTCATCTGATTTGCGCCACTCATTCATAGCAGCAGTAAAACATGGCTTTTTGTTATCAGTACACATTCAAATGGCTAATATAATTAAGAACCCTATTGGCCCTTACTCTGCCTCCCCCCATGTATGGGACTGGATGCAGCAGAAGCTTCCACCGAGTTTTTCTTTTTCTTTTTCTTTTCTTTTTCTTTTCATGAGTTTGGTGTTCAGTATCAGCAGGGCCCTTAAGATCTGTGCAGGAACAGGTCCGCATGGAGTCCCACTGGCTGCTGCTGCTCCTTTCCCTGCTAACTACATCCAGCTCCCTAGCAGCACAGCTTTTTTGCCAGGTGTCACTTTTTTTCTCAAAAACTTTCTGTCCTTTGCCCTCCTCCTGACTTTCAGGGTGTTCCAGATTGCAGATGGAGAAAGTTAATAAATTAATACTGATGTAAATCAGCATTAGTTTAAATTCCTGCAGAATGGCTGCAGCAGTTTCTCCATCTGGAGAGCATGATGCCTGGGGTGGGAGCTTTCCTAGAGTTGAAAGAAGTGAGTTGGATGTTTTTCACTTTTCCTTTCCCCCAAAGAGACAGAATGTACAGTATAGTGAATCCTGAAAACTTTTTAAATAAAATTAAATCACGTCAACTTTCTATCTTTGTATCATATCCATAAATTAAAATGCATGTTCCTGAAACTGTTTACTACTAGCAGTGTTGTGAGATAACGTAGTTTGATTCTAACGTGTCTCCAAATGTTATAAACCCCCGCCCCCCCCAACTAGGCATTTTTGTTGCCAATTTGCGAAGCAGCTGCTATGAGGAAAGTGGTGAAGGTTTACCAAGAATGGATCCAACAGGAAGATAAGCCTTTATTTATGAAAGAACCTGAAGAAATATTGACATCTGTAAATATAGATTGTGATGAAAATGTTGCAGAACATAATTCAGCGGAGAAGGGAAACGAGAGAGATGAGGTAAAAAAACTTCTTCAAATTTAAAAAGACCATTGTTAAATAGATGTCTCATTTCCTGAACTATTTAGCATATATACTTCGTTTCCACATAGCAGTCTGGTTGGTGCAGGAGTGAAAGGAAATATTGAGATGAAAACTGTGAAGGGCGCAAATCTGTCCCCTTTGGTATGAGTAAATAGCATAGCAGCACAGTAAAGGTGCCTCCCTCCCCGCCCCCCCTAAAAGTTTTATACTCCCAAATCCTTCAATTCATGCCTCCACCTCACCTTCATATCAGTTCTCTGTTCAGATTGTTTATGTAAATGACCAGGAAAAATTTAACTCAGCAGTAACTGACTTCTAGGGGCCAGCGTTAAATAAAACAAACCAAATACAGAAAAATCCTATTTTAAATTAAATTTAAGGGGGAGATTTTCAGAGGCAGACTGTCCATTTAACTTTCAATAGGAAGCCAGGCACCTAACTGCTCATATGCCTTTTGAAAACCTATTCCTAATCTAAATTATAATAGTGGAATTTAATGTTAGTGATTTATGTATATATTTAGAACTTGACACTATGTATTCTCCTACCAAGAGCTTCCTAAGAGAACTCTTCAGTTTGGGGACCAAAAACAAAATTATAAGTTTCTCTAATAGTCAGACTCTTACCATCTTTAAATGCTGTCATTATTTTTTTCAATTCCCTTCAAAATAGCTATAAGTGTAAGCATTTTCATTGGCTTTTAATAAATAAAGTATGCACAGGGTGAAAGCCAAATGCCCTTGAGGCCTGACTTTGCACATTTTAAGTCAACTGCAAAATTCCGCAGTGACTTCAGTACGAGAAGGATCAGGACACTGAGGACTACGACTGCTTTAGTCGTGCAGTGTACTCCGTAGTATGGCTCATTAGTAAGGATGTGATTTGGTCACGGATTCAGTGACTTCTTTGGCTCTGGCTTGGGCATACCCTGATTTTCTACATTTTTACCATGACTGCTCTGTAAATTTTGTCTAATTTTACTGTGACAAAATTGTATCCATACATATTACCTTATGGTTCATTGCTAAGTATAAACTAACTTAGGGAGGTGGTTTGTGCACTATATGAAAAATAATTCCAAGCAGAATGAGACAAAGTAGCAATTACCGTATATACTTGTTCATTAGCCACTTTTTTTTTTTTAGTAAAAAAGGGAAACACCAGAGAAGTGGGTTGGCTTATGAATGGGTATAGAGAGGGAGAGGTTGGACACAGCCCCTCTCCCCAATGGAGGGAGCAAGGAGAGGCAGCATAGCCAGAAGGGAAGAGGCTGGGCCAGAGTCCTTCAGCTTCTGGCCACGTTGCTCTCCCCCAGACTCCAAAGCAGCTGCATCTCCGGGGCAGGCATGCTGCGGCCGCGCTGCCCAGTTTGGCCTGCCCCAGATAAGGTGGGAAGGGTGGAGATGGGGAGAGTGTGGGGGTACTGGGCTAGGGTTGGAGTTATGTAGGGGGTCATCACAGGGGTTACTCCTCTGACTCCGAGCTTCTCCCTACCCCCGCCCCCAAATTTCTCCACCAATTGCTGTCCCAGCCCATCAGGGTAAGCAGCTGGTATGCCGGGGCACTTTGTTTACTTAGGTTTACCTCTGTGCCTGCGGACACTCGAGGTGAATAAAACATCTTGGCCTGCCAGCAACTTATCCTGATGGCCCGGGAGCCAAAGTTTGCTGACCCCTGAAGTATAGGGTCGGTTTATGAACAGGTAATAAAAATTTTCCATTTTTACTTATCCATCTTGGGGGGAGGGGGGAGTGAGCTTATAAAGGAACTGGCTTATGATCGAGTATATATGGTAATTTTCCACTATTATTTTGAATATTTGTTCTCTGACTCTTTTTTTTTTTTTTTTTTTTTTTTTTAAATTATCCTTTTTTTAAGGTGCCTGGACATGCACCATCTTCTTCCATTTTCCAGTCTCTGGGAGGCAGGCTGCTCCCAGTAGTCATTTTCAGCTCATATTTTCTCCTTTTTTTCTTCTTAAGTAAAGAAGGGGGCAAAAACCTAATTCCCATTTGTTTGGTTTTTCTCTGGGAGTTTAAGAAACAAAATATTTTATGCTTCAGGAAAAAATGACAAACTCTGGTCATGTTCAAAATTCAAGTTGGACAAGAAATGGCTGCCACCAAGATGCTTCCCATAAAATATCGGAAATAGATATCGCTGAGCAAAATATACGAGCTGGAGTACAATCAGTGTTACAGGTACAGAATTCACTCTTTTTCCCCCCCTCTATTTTATTCTTTCCTGTTTAATGTGTTTTCTTTAATATTGTGTAAATAAAATTTTAATGGATAAAACGGAACATGATTACAGAATGAAACTCCTGCTGTTCCATAGCATCTCAGTGTTGCTAGATGATTGTAGATTTAATTAAGCAGATGGGTAATAAAGCTATAATGATAGTTTAATGTGTTCTTATTGACTTCCTGCATTCTTTCTTCATTTTTGACATAACTAACACATAGTATACAGGACTGCATTTACTACTGTTGGCTCACACAAGGAAAAAAATCTTTATTCCATATCTTCATTTCTACATCAGAAAGTGTACTCCATTCTACAGGGCGTTACAGAAAAAATTATCTAAACTAATCCACACTAGAAGATTGATTGTATGAATTGATGAGTGCTGTCCTGTTTACTTTATGAAATTTTATCTATATTAGAACACATGTGGTGGCTTAATGTTATAGCTGGAGATAAACACTTATTAGATCTTTGTTCTTATTTTAATAATATTATATTAACAGTTTATTTACATTTAAAAATGTAAATAAATACAAGGAATTTTGGAACTTTGCATGGCTGCATTTTAAATAGAAATAACTTATTCAATACTATTGTTGTAAGTTGCAAATGCTGTAGTAAAGATTAGCTAGAGTTGTGTATATAGCCTTTATATTTTCATTTGTTTTTAACTTCCTGAAAATTCTGCTTTTGGAATTGAAATTTTCTATAACTGGTCTCAGCACAGAGGACATTTTGAGCAAAATGCCTTGTTCTTGTGTTATAAGACACACTGTGTTTTTTGGGTTTTTTTTATTTTTTTTAACCTTTTCGTGTGTTCAGTGTACATTTGAGTCTCACCATGGGATTATTCAGATGCATAAAGTCATTTATGAGCACAAGTCTTAGCAGTATTGGATGTCCACTGAGCATGCTTACAGGCATTTTTTAGTTGCTGAGTGGAAAAACCCCAACCTTTTTTAAATTGAAAGAAAAAATCCTTGAGCTTTCCTGCACTCATCAGGCAACTGTAGCATAAGTTTTTAAAGTTGTAGGCGATATGATGTTAAGCAGAGACTCATTAGACTCTGTGATGTGATGTACTAGGGAATGGGGAGAACTGATCTTTCTCCCTAGCAGACATACAGGCTGCTGATCTTAGTTGTTACCGGGAAGCTTTGCAGAGAGGAGACTGCAAGTCTCATAGGGCTTGTCTATGCAAATTCTCTGGTTAGACCTTGCTGCTATTCACTAACAGTCCCCAAGAGCTACCCCTCTTTGAAATAGGAGTAGAGTGCGGCAGCAGGGTCCACACAGATACTCAGGCCTGGTCTTCACTTAAAAATTAAATTGATATCACTGAGGGCATTTTTGCACCTTGAGTCCCATAGTTAGGTTGATCCTAACCCCTTCAGTGTAAACATGTCAAGGTCAATGGTAGCATTCTTCTTTCAACCTAGCTACCACCTTTTGGAAAGGTAAATTAACTACATTGACAGAAACACCCCTTCCATTGCTGTAGGAAGTATCTGCACTATGATGCTACTGTGGCACAGCTGCAGTGCCATAGCTGTACCACTGTAACAGCTGTAGTGTAGACATGGCCTTAGTGCATAGCAGGCTAGGTTTTTCTGGCATGAAGATTGCTTTTACTGTTTCACCCTATGCGTTTCTTCTTTGGCAGAATCCAACCAAACAGTAGCAGCAGCAGAGATGTGCATTTGCTCCTCCCTCACTCCATTAACCTTTAATGTGGATCGCTGTTGTGTTTATACAACGTCTAGCGCGATGGGGGTCCTGGTCTATATCTTGAGCTTCTAGGTACCAGGGTAGTACAAATAGTTAATAAAGACACTCAAGAAGATTTGTAAGGAAAACTGTTCCTATAATATAGAATGTATAGACAGATGTGTGACCTCCTGCTTGGGGTACCCAGAATTGTGAGCCCCTGTGTAACTCCTCTCAGCCTCAGCAAGTGAGAGATTGTTTGTTTGTTTTTTCTTTTTTGCTGCTCCCAAACCATGTATGAGCAACCTGAGACATTAGCTTGTCTGCCTTGCCACCAAGCTCTTCAGGACTCTGTTAGTCCAAATCTTGCCTTGCAGATAACAAACCATGAATCCCAACTCCTGAGTTACCCAGAGATGTTTCTCTGAAGTGTCCAGTCCCTCCTCACTGGACATTGACAGAAATTAAGTTCACTGCCTCCAAAGTGAAAATGTACGCGCCAGCCTGTATTGCTCACTGAGGACTTACCTTCCAGTTTAATACACCGCACAGAGAGATTCTTGTTTTATTACAAAACTGAGTTTATTAAAAAAACAGATTGAAGTGATACTGAGTATGAATAGAAGACCAGTGTGGTTACAAAGCAAACAAAACACTTTCTAGTGATTAAAACTTAATTTCAGCAAGTTACAATCTTTGTGTAAGCAAGTTTCTCGCTTACAGTGAAGTTTTCACCAACTCTTGCCTTTCAGGCCAAGAGGATTGGCATTAATAGGATACAGCACCCATTGTGCCTATCAACCCTTAGGTGAATGGTAACATAACTGTCTCTTTGCTCCCCTTTATAATACTTCAAAGTCCATTGACTTTCTCAGAAAGGTTTCTTGGGGTGCAGATTAGGTCCCTCAGTGTGGTGGTTAAATGGTTTTCTCCCCCTCTCGTTTAGCTTGATGTCTGTTTACTTTATGTATAAATGTATTTCTGTTGTACTTTTGCCTGTAACCAAACAGGTCACATAAGTAAATGCACATTTTTGTCTGGGTTCATGCTGTGCCTCCCAAATACATTTTAAAATCATATTTCCAGCACACATCTACAACTCTTTGTATACAATCCATGCATACATCACACAATGATTTTCAGCGTGTTGCCAGTTTACATATGATACCTTTAGATGACACCTTAAGATGACACCTTTGAGAAAGATATTGTGATAATAATGTGTTGGGGCAATGAGTGTGTGAGGCCTGATGTAATATACAGTATAAGGTGGGGGTGCTCTATCAGTGGCCACTGAAGGGTTCCTGTGTTCACCCCCTTCCCTCTAGCAATGCTGAGGGAGGGTCATGGCCCATGACTAAAGCATGTAAGTGCTGCAGTAATGCAAGTAATTAATAAGACACAAAATGGGGAAGAACTAGCTAGGTGGTAGTGGTGCTGAAAAGGATTGGGGGTCATAGTGGATCACAAATTAAATGAATCAACAATGTGATGGAGTTGCAAAAAAGGGCTATCATCATTCTGGGGTGTATTAACAGGAATGTCATATGCCAGACACAGGAGGTAATTTCCCCTTTTTACTCAGCATTTCTGAGGACTCCGCTGGAATACTGTGTCCAGTTCTGGGTGCCACACTTTAGGAAAGATGATGATAAACTGGATAGAGTCCAGAGGATAGTAACAAAAACAGTAAAAGGTTTAGAAAATCTGACCTATGAGGAAAGGTTGAAAAAAAAATGGCATGTTTAGTCTTGAGAAAAGAAGATTGAAGGGGGACTTGATAAATCTTCAGAGATGTTAAGGGCTGTTGTAAAGGAGACAGTGGTCAGTTGTTCTCTGTGTCCGCCAAAGGTAGGACAGGAAGTAGTGGGTTTAATCTGAAGCAAGGGAGGTTTGTATTAGATATTAGGAAACACTTTCCAACTATAAGGGCAATTAAGCTCTGGAATAGGTTTCCAAGGAGGGCTGTATGGAATCCATTGGAAGTTGTTAAGAACAGGTTGGACAGACACCTCTCAGGAATGGTCTAGGTTACTTGGTCCTGCTTCAGTGCAGCAGGATCGACTAGGTGCCCTCTCCAAGGTCCTTTCCAGCACTACATTTCTGTGATTCTGCAATCAGGATCTGAAGTGAAAACTCCATCCATATTGCGTTCTCTTTGACAACAATAAGGAAATTTACAGCAAGGTGTCAGATTAGCTAAACTATGGATTGGATGAAATGCCAAGCATTGTTGGGAGAACATTAAAGCCTCCGGTAAAGTAAGTCCGGAGACGACAACAGTAGCATTGGTTCAGCGTGAATAACCTGCCCTTTTTTTGATGTAATATACATTATTCTTGGGCCGGGCCAGGCCGGGCCACTGATCAAGCCGCCTCAGTTTATCAGAGCCACCGCAACAAATGAGTAAGGTGAATACGCTTTGAGTCCCAAACAGTGTGTCTTACCACATGAAGTACAGCTGGCAGAGGAGACAAACCAGAGCGATCAAGACAGGCAGACGTTCATGCAAGGTATTGTGCTCTCTCTACATTTACTAAATCTTATTTCTGGTGTGTGCTTGAAAATAGAAGGGGGTTTACTGTGTCAGCATTGCAAGATGCTGATGTTAAAAGGACAATGGTAGCTGCCAGTAAAAAAGTATGCTTACCATTTCCCAGAGATGAACAAAGCTGCAAATGGAGCCTAGAATATCTCTGGTGCTGCTTTGTTCTCTGCCCAACCCACCCCCCCATTAATGTGGCATAGCCAAACTCCCATTCCTGCTACCTTTGCAACCAAACTGCTTTTTTTCTGTAAGCTTCTAGTTGTCAGTATAGCTGATTTCATAAGGAGAGAAATAGTGATCATACTCATTTAACTGTCTCTTATTTAAACTTATTAAAGCCAAATAGAACACCAGATTGAGGTAAGGCATTATGTTTTATTGGGAACCAAAGTCCCAAGCAGTAATAAAGTAATTGGTACATGAAGCCCAAAATTCCTCATTGGCCTGCAGGAGAAGGATAAATATTTAGTACACATATTCACATCTGTTCTTTCTCCTTATAATAAAGAC
Organism: Gopherus evgoodei; assembly: GCF_007399415.2. Classification (NCBI taxonomy): domain Eukaryota; kingdom Metazoa; phylum Chordata; order Testudines; family Testudinidae; genus Gopherus; species Gopherus evgoodei. Next base: position 49,002,500 of record NC_044325.1, read on the forward strand.
AACATTCAAGGGCACAAACATAAAAAGCATTAGGAATTTTGGAAAAGTATGTATATGATTATTCTTTGTTCAGTTCCTTACTATTGCTTCTAAAAGCACTAATCAAGAATAGATATTTCTGAAACTAATGGCACACATTCTAAAGAATGCATAGTATTTTACCAGTGACTTCCCGAGGCAGACCTTAACAGTGGGAACGCTAAATTCTTTCAAGTCCAGCACACAGCAGCATTTCAGTCCTGCAACAGGAATAAATGCCTGCTTCCAAATATAACTAATCTCTGCTCTGCTTCTTCAACAGGCCAAGAAGGCACAGCTGCCATGCTGAGTCTAGAAGGTGCTGAGAGTCCCCTTCTGTTGCAGCTGCTTCCATTTCAGTGGAACAGAAAAGGAAAATTACCAGACCTCCCTCTAAAAACTTGAAGAGGAAAAAGCTAGCAAAGGACTAAACATTGAGCTGCAGATACCCAAAGCAGACGAGAGTAAAACTGCAGCTATATAACCAATGACTTCATGAGTGTATAGGCCAAGAGATGCAAATCAGAAGAATCAGAAAACCAGGCTCAACTTCTGATGCAAATATTTGAGGCCTCTACTCCCACCATGAAAAAGGAAGAGTGAGAACTTAGTCTGGAGTATTAATGTAGTGTCACCTTCCACCAACCTCGCTCGGGAATCCTTTCATTCTAGTAGTGGTTCCTTTAACCTCCACGTTGTCCTTGTCTTACCTGTTATCCTACTCTACTCTTTCTTACTAATGCTGTCCCCAATGACCTTGTTCAATGCCTGTTGAAATCCAATGGAAAAACTCCCGTTGACTTAATGAGCACTTGATCAGGCCCGAAACCTAATGTCTTCCTCAGCGCAGTAACTCAGAAGCTATTCAAATGTACAGTCAATCTTAACAAACTATATTATTTTCAAATCCCAAGTTGGGGGGTGATTGTTTATTAAAAGCTGTATTTTACAATATACCACGTTTCATGGTTTCCTAAAGAATGAGAAATAAAAACGTTGATACCTGAAGTATTTTGTCTCTTCGAATTTGAAACAGAGAAATTCATCAAAAATTGTAGTGGCTGTAATAAATAAATAAATAAAAGATACTCCCATACTTAATCAGTTTGAGCATTATCCATATCGTAGCGGTAGTATTCGAAGTCAGATAGTGCACAGTTCAGTTGGTAGCCTATGACTGTTGAGACTTGATTATTTTCTCTTCTCTCCCATTTGCTGCTGTGTTAGCAGAGAACACTTTGCATTAAGTTAGCTTTCCTGACATGGTCTCCTGTATACCAGGAATTGGAGGCTGCTGAGATGTATTAACTTTGTCTCCAAATTATTCTGTCTGTCTGGAAAATCTCCCCATGTTGTCATATAGTGTTGTATAAACCACAGCATCCCAAAATGGCATTGGGACATTTCAAAAGGCATCTCATCTCCCCTTCAGCCTCATGAGGCATATTCTGTTCTTTTGGAGGCAGTATTTAAAGCAGTGTCTTGCTCTTGGGATAATCATTAACCAGGAAGCAAAGAATAGGCAGGATCACAAGAATCCCTGTGGTTGCACTCTATTAACATTTGGTGTGCATGGTAAAATTAGTATCCCAGCTGGTACAAGCCGGAGTTCCTGAAACACCATATTTAATGCACTTTGGCAGGCCAGCTAAAGTAAATATCCAGGACATCACGTTTGTGATCAACAAAGGCTTACAACACAGTAGATTTAGTACCTTTTCTGGTTGAATTGCTTAGTGCTTTGTCTAGTAGATGGAGAATGGGCAGTTGAGTTCCATCAGTAGATCCATTGCAGCTGGGAAGCCTTATTTACAAATGCTTCTTACTTTAGAGGAATGCTTATTAGTAATAGGCCTCTCTAGGATTGTATATATTTCGTTGCTTACCCTGAATGCAATAACATTTCCAAGAAATTTGCACATGTACGTGTTCCAGTGGGTGTTAATCTTTATTTGTGGCTAGTCTCCACAATGTGTAAAGCTATTCTCATACTGAGAGTCTAGCTGTCATGTTAGGCTAGACTTTCTGTATGTTTGCATACAGAAAGAATGAAAGGTGTGTCTTTATCTGAAAGATTTTCAGCCACTCATTTTAGATTCTCAGTGAAGTCCTATCAAGACACTGGACCAAGTCTCAAAATTGGCACTCATCTTGGGCAGGTATGGTGACCAGGATCTAAGCACAGCAGACATTGAGGTCAGGCTGCTCATCTTGGAGCATTGTCCCATAAATAATGCTTCAAAGATTGCGATCACCTTTCTTAGTTCTTCTAAATTGTTCCCTTTGCTGTTTTGTTCTGTTTGTTTTTTGTTTTTGTTTTTAAATGCTGAGCAAGACTTGTTTGCAGAATTGAAGGTAACTGTACATGGCTAACTCTGATACTTTAGAGTTCATTGTGGCAGTATGGACTGGAGTGTTGGAATCTTGGGCTAGCTATACAAAACTCCCAGAATACTGCTAAGTGTAGGGCAGCCTCTTTGGTAAATATCCCAAATATTAGCAAGCAGTGCTGTACGCTGTGGGATAAAAACTTGAAGTCCCAAAATATAGAAATTCCACCATCATTGTCAGGCACACTGTGTGTGTATATAGATATGCTGTAATGGTTTTATCAAGTGTTATTTTGTGGTTGCAGAGTTACAGAGGACAGCAGTGGGTTTATGCTGTTGGATGTTCTCCAGTTTTAAAACAGCCTTGAGTAATTCACCATATAATATATCTGAAGAAATTTGTACAGAAAATGTGAAAACTTTTCTCTTCTGCTAAACTGAAACTTAAACCAATTTTATTCTGAATTTGTCACTCAATAAAGCAGGCTAAACAAGTGATGTACCTATGAAAATTTACATCACTACTTTTATTTTCTACAGTTATCTGTTGAGTTGTTTTAATTAGAGCTAAAACTGGCTAGCTTTTCAGGCTAATAATTTTAATTGCCACTTCTTTTGTTTATAGGTTTTTATAATAAACTCTTCAAATATATTTCTTCTTGAGCCTGCAAATGAAATTAAAACTCTTTTGGATGAGCACACTGATATGTGTAAACGCATTCTTAATATCTACCGTCACATGGTGGTGCAAGTAACAATGGACAAGAAGACTTGGTAAAAAGCTTATGCTTTTATCTTTAAGATTTTTAATGAACTGGACCGAATATTTAAAACTTTTTTTAATACCCAGGAAGTCCAATGAAATGGTTTCTACTAAGTGAGTCAGTTTCTCTCAACAAGTCAATGTTTTAAGAGCGATGCGTATCTAGGTTTACTTTAAAATATTTTGCTGGAATTGATGGTATAAAGTACACATGGACCATCTCCTGCCTTCCTCCTGCAAAAAACAAACAAACAAACCCTTTAAATAAACCTAGATAACTATTACAACAGGCAAATGTGGACACCTCCATCCTAGCTGGAAGGGGACTGCTTAGTGAAAGGGATAGAAATAGACACCCTCAGCACTAAAAGACAGCATCAGTGATGGTGAGAGGAGCTGTGAGGCAAAGATAAGCAGCTGCAATTGTCCTTTCTCCAGAGCTACTGAAAAGTTCATAGACAGGCACCTTTTCTGAGTAGCTAATGCTGAATGCTCATTTGGGATGTGGGGAGGCAGGAGAAGCAGATAATCTGTATGCTTCCTGTATGTCCACTGATGGCTTCTATTCCAATGCCTGGGCCAGTCTTACCAGCTTTTGGGAAGGTGGGGGCAGTGTATATAGCCATCCCGTTTACTGGCCTCAACCCTGCTAAAAGCTGGGTTCATTACTACTCACTTCCCCATTGGGGGAAATCATGCCTGAGAGCCAAGAGCTGGGGAAGCCAAACTGTACCACTTTTGGAGGAAGGATGTTGGGATTGAGTGCCCATTCTACCACTTCCTGTTTGTGGGTATTTCCTCCCCCCCCTTCATCTCCCATGGTGGTAAGGTGTTCGTATTACCCGTGACCACTTCAGTTTGTTTTTGCGGGGGAAAGGAGCATAGACTTGTTTTTGTTCTCCTTTGTCCTGCTCTCTGTGACCTGGGGATACTCGTCCACTCACCTAGGAAAGCTATAGGAAGATTCTTTTCAGAGATCTGTGTTGGAGTAGGGCTAACATGAAGGTAGTGGGTGTATACAAGTTCAGTAATTTAGTGTTTAAAGGTCTGTAATGGTCCTTGTCTGCAATTTTATTCTGGTTTCAGGATTTTTTATGCAAAAGTCCATCCGCACTTTAACCAGCTCATTTTTTTTTTCTAACAAACCAGGTACATGGGGCAAAACCCAGCTCCAAAGCGGAGCCATTTCTGTAGTCAATCGGTCTCTCTCTCTTTCCTCCCCCCCCCCCCCCCCCCCCCCGGCCTTGTTCTAATGGAATAGTAGAATGCTACCATGGTCTGCTGCAGCAGAGAGCAACAGCAAATTTTAAATTTCCAACTTTTCATTGTAATTTAAATTTCATTGTCCCTTATTGATATCTCCTGAGTTCTTCATAAGTAGGGCTGCCATCACTATGTATCCATATATGGAAAAACAATAGTCAGACTTGGTTCTCAGCTTTCCAGTGGAGACTTGGGAGTAAAATGGGAATCTCTCTAGCAAATTCCAATAGATGATAATTTTAAGTGTAACACCTTCACAGGCTTCATATAACTTTAAATAAACCTTCAACCAACATTATTCAGTTGTGACTGTGAAGACACCGTGCCATCCTCTTTAGAGCTGGTAGAGTATGTTTAGAAAAATCATCTTCTGTTATGACACCAGTGCCCTGCCAAATACTCTTATTTGGTTTTAAAGGGTAGGTTAGGTTCAGAAATAGTGATCTAACTAAAAATAACTTTGCTGCCATTTGGGACTCCTGAGAGCCATGCTTCCTTGAGAGAGCAGGTAGAAAGCCTTATATGACACATGGAAGGGAATCCTGTAGGGGTTCCTTGTTGTGGCAGTGGAGGGGCAGACAGTAAGGGGCAGGAGTGATAGACTTCTTAAAAACAGTCTGATGTTGAGCTGTTTCTGTCCCTTACATTTTCTGTGTTGTTTTTTTTTAATGTTTGTGTAAGGGGAGAAACGTAGACAATGATCATTTATTAAGTGTCACCGCCCAAATATATACTGGAAAAAGTAACTCAATTGAATATTGCTTTGCAGGGAGCAGATGTTACTTGTGCTGCTCAGGGTCACAGAATCTGTGCTGAAGATGCCATCCCAGGCTTTCCTGCAGAATCAAGGAAGAAAGAACTCCACTTTAGCAGGAAGACTTGCAGGACCTCTTTTTCAGGCAATTAAATAAAAATTTAATACGAGTTTTAACTTTGGCTATGAGGCTGGTTGCAACAAAAGCAGTTGCCGTGTTTGTCATCTGCAGTGATATTGTAGCCGAGTCAGTCCCAGAGTATTGGAGACAAGGTGGGTGATGTAATATCTTTTATTGGACCAACTTCAGTTGGTGAGAGGGAGAAGCTTTTGAGCTTACATGGCTTCAGGACAGAAGAAGAGCTCTGTGTAAGTTCCAGAGTTTGTGTCTCTCACCAACAGAAGTTGGTCCAATAAAAAAAAATTACATCACCCACCTTTTCTCTTGTTATATGTGAGACTATAATTTTTAATAAGCATATTGCCTAAATATTGAGGCCACTGATGTTAAAGGGCTAATTGCATCTGATAATAGCATTACTATATATAACATACTGACAACTATTTGTCTAAGTTGGGGGTAATAATTTTTTGTCAAGGTCCAGCTTCCCTTCCCATACCCTTGTTTGCCTGCCAGCTCCATACCCGCCCTGCCCAGAGAGTAAGGTGACCTTATTTCCCTTATCTGAAAACGGGATGCACGAGGCTGGCCTGAGGCATCTGGCATTGCTACTGTTCCCCTTCACCCCTCTGAACATTCCTCCGTACCCACCAATTGAGCCAAATAACAGAAGTGGGCCAGAGGGGAGAGGAATGGGTGTGGGCTGGGATCTGGGGCGCAAAGCAAGGTGTCAATGTGTGTGAGTACTTTTGAGCTTGGACTGAGGAGATGAAGCTGTTGGAGTCTATGATCAGCTAGAGGTACGATGCTGCTCTGGGGGATGGGACAGTAGAGGGGCAGGAAAGAGGCTTTGGGTAGTGGGAGGGACCAATGAGACTCCAGATAGCAGCCCTGGGGAGATGGTAGGAGGCTGGGATGTGGCAGAAGCAGGTGATTGGAGACAGACGGGGGAGGGAAAGAGACCCGTTGGGGCTCCAGGGACTGGCCCGAAGGACAGGGAGTGGGGAGGGCCAGGTTGGGGGCTCAGGTATGGGGACATGAGGCTGGGGTTGGGACATGGGACTCTGCTGTTCAGCCAGCCTAGACCCTTAAACCAAATCCCTCAGACCTCCTGAGCCTCCCACTAACTTACATATGCTTTCCCAGAGTTCCACTGATGCTGTGGGCACTTGGATTAAGTTAGAAGCCCATGTTGGGGATAACATGGCAAGAAAACAAGGAATCCAGTTCAGTAAAGGAGTTTCTGAACTGTAGTCATGTTACTGTTAAAGCACTTGAGAGTTACAGTTCTTTGGAAAAATACCATCCAGTCTGATCCAGGGCTTTTGAGCAGAGCCCGGAACACAGAGCAGTGAAGCTGCAGGTTTTTGCCTGGAGTTGGAGCAGGGACGGTACACAGCTCTAAAGCCTTGGTCTGATCTCATCTCTTCTGTGCATCCAAGGATTGCCAGCATTTCCAGCAGGGCAAAGTCCCTGATGACTTCTTTCCTGCATATCCTATTTTCATGTAGCAGTGGTCAGGCCCCACTTGCTTCCGAGCAACACTTTTCTTTAGTCTCTCTCCTTTTGCCATGTGCTTAGCTTGAAAACTGCAGCCCCACCCTTTTCCCCTTGTAGTGGTTGCCCTACCTGTGCAGAAAATGCATTGATCTATGGGGATAGGCCAGCAGTAGAGTCATTCAAAGTAGATAGCCTCAAGTTGCTCTTTTGATGGCTTCTCTGAGGTCAGGAGATTCTCCAAATGCTTTTAAAAAAAGAAAAGAAACAAAATGCATGGGATGTAATCCAAACTAAACTATGTTACGATCTGAAGAAATCTTTTATGAATCAAGCCAATTTGTTCCCACAGCTAAATAACCTAACATACCACATAACTATGAGTGAAAACAAAAAGGCTTAATCATCACATGGAAATTCATGTAAGATTTGTGTGAGGTAGGGGTGGGTGTGTGTTGTGGGCACTATATGGCAACTTTTTGTTTCAGACAGTAAAGTCTGATGCTTTAATACTCTTCTGTTGCCTTATGTTAACACACCAACTATTGTCACTTAAATTACTTATTCTTTTAGACTCTTATAGTAGCCTGGATCAAAGCAAATCTGAACGTGTACATCTCTCGAGAGCTTTGGGATGATTTGCTGTCTGTAATGTCATCACTGACATATTGGGAAGAGCTGGCCACTGAGTGGTCACTGACTATGGAGACACTAACAAAAGTATTAGCTAGAAACCTGTACAGCCTGGACCTCAGTGACTTACCACTGGATAAATTAAGTGAGCAGAAACAGAAAAAGCACAAAGGCAAAGGTAAGAGATCCTGCATTAAATAATTTAATTATACAAGTTGAATCTTGGAGGTGATGGGGGAAAGAGAGGCAGGCCTTAATGTAGGTCTAATTAGCTGTGTCTGTCAACTGAAATGGGACAACTTCTGTTTTTTGTAGATTATATTTTGTAAATTAAAACCACTACATCCTAGCATAGGACCCAATCCTGCAAACAGCTTAAATGTTTGCTGGATTAAGCCCATAATTACATATTGTGAAGCGGTATTCCTTTCTCTTTGTGTCAGTTTAATTTAGTTAACTGTAAGCATCAATCATAACCATTAATTTCTGATTAGTAATAAGAGGGAATTATGTTCATTTTCTATTAATATTTGATAGATTTCTAGTAAACCTTAACTAGATTGTAAATCCACTGCTAATATTATTCACTTTCTAAATCTTTTAAAGTAAAGATGTTGTTGTTGGAATATTGATTAAAGTTGTAGTCTGGGCTAGTAGTAGTTTGCCACTGACTATGAGAGTTCAGGTCTTGAGGTGTAAGCCTTGGAGAAGGCCAGTTTTGTCAAAATTACCTTGACTAATGATTATTTAAGAAAAAAGGAGCCTCTTAATAATGCATTTGAATGTTGCAAGTTTTTAAATCAGATTACAGGTCAGTGTTGTAGTTGTTCTATAGAATGTAGACAATGGGCTATTTTGCAGTCCTGAATAATATGAAGGGAGGCAGAGTGGCTTAATAGCTGGACTCAGGAAACTGGGAATCTATTCCCAGGTCTGCAGTTGCCCTCCTGTGTGACCTTGAGCAAGTCACGTCATTTCTTTGTCCCTCAGTTTCCCCATTTGTAAAACGGGATAATGATACTGACTTCCTTTTGTAAAGCACTTTCCCATCTACTGATGAAAAGCACTATGTAAACACTAGATATTATGTAACATGGAAATCTGTAATACAGATGCAATAATTGTAATTTTTCTACAGTCCACTTTTTATCTCAGAAGCCTGGTCTATGCTGCGGGGGGCGATGTAAGATACGCAACTTCTGCCATGGGAATAGCAGACCTGAAATTGACTTGACTTATTTTATTTCGACTTACCTCCCGTCCTCATGGCACAGCCTCGATGGCTGCAGCTCCCCTGTCTACTCCGCTTCCGCCTCTAGCCCTAGTGGAGTTCCAGAGTTGACGGGAGCATGTTCGGGGATCGATTTATCACATCTAGATGAGACGCAATAAATCGATCCCCTATAGATCGAACGCTACTCGCAGATCTGACGGGTAGTGTGGACGTACCATTAGAATCAGACCAGTTGAGGTGCTGGCTTTGGATGGACTAAGAGAAGACATCTGCTATGTTCTGCGTGTCATGAATGAGAGATGATGTATTCTAATGTTTGTTTCTCTCTTGAGAGGGGCGGATAGGAATATTTCTGTATACTCTTATAATTAAATACATTTCATCCTCTACTTAAATGCCTCATCTTAGGTAAGGGAATCTGTAAAGCCCCAAGAAATCCCTGGTTTTCACTGTATTGCTTGATGTTGTTAGGAGGAAGATGTATTCATCCAGTCCTCAATTGGCCTAGAGGTGTCACTCTGAAGCACACTTTCTTTTCTCCCTGTCCTTCATAGCCTTCCCATTCCTGCTACCCACAGTGAAACTAAGATTTTGCATCTCTTCATGTCATCAGTGTTTGGAAGAGTCAGTTCTCAGATAAGAATGTATGCAGTTAACTGAACATTTGCTTAAACCTGTATTTTGAATCATGGAACAGTACTACACATACATGAAAGCACAAATATATTTTTCTTTATGCAGCCATAGACCCCAAAAAAAGGAATAATTGATGAAAAGAGATGTTTATCTAGAAGTGAATAGTCTTCATAGAGCTCCACTAAGAGTCATTCATTATTAAATGTGATTTCTGAAGGTGATTAGTTAAAAATTTTTTTGACAAGCTTCCTTATGCATCCTATTTGGTAAGAGTATATACACCCACATCTGCAAATAGCAATGAGGATATTTCTCTGATTATGGCATATTCTGCAAATAAGATGTATTTTCAATTACTTTACTCCTTATCAGGCATCACTTCGAATGTTGTCGATAAATTCTGAAATATTTAACCTCCTTTTCACTGAGTAAAACCAAACCACAATTTTCAGGCATGGAGAACATGATGCTTTAAGTAATGGTGGAAGGGGAAGACCAAGGACAGGGTAGGCCCATTACTACTAATGTGGGGGGAACGTGGGGGTGGGGGGGAGAAGAATAACAGAAAATGTGGAAATGTCAAAAGTGCTAAATACCTTTTTTGTTTTTCACCAAAAAGTTAAGTAAGTGAAAGCCAGTGAAAACGAAGTAGGATCAGAGGCTATAATTGGGAAAGAACAGGTTAAAATTACTTAGACAAGTTAGATGTCTTCAGGTCACCAGGGCCTGATGAAATACATCCTAGAATACTCAAGGAGCTGACTGAGGAGATATCTAAGCCTTTAGTGATTATCTTGGAAAAGTCATGGAAGACGGGAGAGATTCCAGAGGACTGGAAAACGACACTATAATTTGCCCATCTGTAAAAAAGGGAAATAAGGACAACCTGGGAAATTATAGACCAGTCAGTTTAGCTTTAGTACTCAGAAAGATAATGGAGCAAATAATTAGCAATCCAATATGCAAGCATCTACAAGAAGATAATAAGGTGATAAGTAACTGTCAGCATGGATTTGTCAAGAAAAAATCGTGTCAGACCAACCTAATAGCTTTCTTTGATAGGGAAACAAGCCTTGTGGATAGAGGGTAAGCAGTAGCTGTGATATGATCTTGACTTTAGGAAGGCTTTTAATACTGTCTGTCATGATCTTCTCTTAAACAAAGTAGGAAAATACATCCCAGTTGGAGCTATTGTAAGGTGGGTGCATAATGGATTGGAAAACCATTCCCAGAGAGTAGTTACCAGTGGTTCACAGTCAAGCTGGAATGTCAAGTGGAGTCCCACAGGGATCAGTTCTGGGGCCGGTTCTGTTCAATATCTTCATCAAGGATTTAGATAATGGAAGGAAGTCCAGAGAAAAGCAACAAAAATAATGAATGGTCTAGAACAGAGTTTCTCAAACTGGGGGTCTGCGAGGGTACTCCAGGAGGTCTGCCGGCCTCATTGATCAACTCTTCCCCCTTCCTCCCAGTGCTTCCTGCATGCTGGGAAACAGCTGTTCAGTGGTTTGCAGGAGACACTGAGAGGGAAGGAGAGGAGTGGGGACAGAATGTGCTTTGGGTAGGGGATGGAAAGAGTCATTAAAGAGGGGCAGAAGTGTAGTGGGGGCAGGAAGAGGTGGGGTGTGGGTGGGGCCCTGGGGAAAGGGGTGGAGTGGGGGCAGGATTTGGGGCTGAGCAGGGGGTTACTTAGGGGTCCAAAACCTTTTAAATCAAAATGTGGGTCCTTGGGTTGCTAAAATTTGAGAACTGCTGGTCTAGAAAAATATGACCTTTTTAAGAGAAGATTGAAAAAATTGGCTTTGTTTTGCTTGGTGAAGAGAAGACTGAGGGGGGATATAACAGTTTTTAAGTACTCAAAGATTGTTACAAGGAGGAGGGAGAAAAATTGTTCTCCTTAGCCTTTTAAGGATAGGAAAAGAAGCAATGGACTTAAATTGCAGCAAGGGCAGTTTAGGTCGAACATTAGGAAAAACTTCCTATCAGGGTAATTAAGCACTGGAATAAATTGCCTAGGGAGATCATGAAATCTCCATCGCTGGAAATTTTTAAGACCTGGTTAGACAAACACCTGTCAGGGAGGATCTAGATAATACTTCAGGGCACTGAATTAGAGGACCTCTTGAGTCCCTTGCAGTCCTAAGATTCTATATCTGGAGCATACTGCTACATTGTGGATCAGTATTCTGTGAAGACATACTTCATTTGTTGGTTATCCTTTGTTCATTTGTTTCTTGCAATACAAGTAACTTACTCAAATTGCTCCAGCAGCTGCAGTAGCCATACTGATTTCTGTTTAACTTATTTGGGGATTTATAAAATTTTCATTCAAAATTTACTACTTTCTCTTTGAGATTGTTGCATTAGGATTTCATAGAGAGATCAATTTAATATTCAGATCACAAAAACCTTTTGTTATGAGCTAGTCCTATTTTTTTCTCTTTCATGTTGGTGTTAAGATGTTTTAGCATCATAGATACTTATGGTGCCTGAATCTTTACGGTGTATAATTATTTTCCAACAAAAATTAATTAGTTAAATATATGATTTTTAAATATCTTGCTTTGTATGTCTCACTTCTAATAGGGACAACAAAAGATGAAATACAGTGCACTCCCATTTATCCAAATGGCCTGAGGGACATTTGAATGTTTTGGATAACTAGTTGTTCATATAGATGAAAGTGCTATTAGCTGCAGTAGGGCTATATGGAGAGAGACTGTGGATTTGGTAACTAGGATTTTTGGAAAAAGGGAATTTGGATAGCTGGAATTATACTCTATATTAAATGCTCTGGAAATAAAGGAGGAAAAACTATCCACAGTTCATTTTATTTTGTATGGCTTTGTTAAGCTTACTTTTCTTGGGTTTGTGTATTGGAAAGGTCAGAAAAGAACTACAACATTAATTGCACTAGAAGCTTTGACATAGTATGGACATATTTCAATTGATGTTGTTTGGATGGGGCTCATAAATGTGGTTTTAAAAAGTTTTGTTCGGCTTCTGAAGTCGCATGCTTAGCATTACAAGATTGTGTATTTGAAGCTAAGTGGACATTATTTGAAAAGGTGACCACTGCAAAGGTCTAGTATATGAACATTTCAGGTAACAAAGTGAATAGATTCAAAATTTATATTTTTTGCAGGAGTTGGGCATGAGTTCCAAAAATCATCCGTTGATAAGTCCTTTTCTAGAGGTTGGAGCCGTGATCAGCCTGGACAGGCACCAATGAGACAGCGCAGTGCTACAACAACTGGATCTCCAGGGACAGAAAAGGCAAGAAGCATAGTACGGCAGAAAACAGTTGGTATGTATCTGTACAAACTATGAGAGATGTGATGTGAGGGAAGAGGGGAAAGAATTTATAACTGAACATTTTTGTATCTACATAGTGAACTTTCCCACACAAGTTTCATGTGTGGTAATTAGTAATGTATGTAAATATATGTTAATCTTATGTGGTGTTTTTTGGGGTAAGTGAATAGCATTTTGTTACTTGTATATAGATTTTTAACAAATACAGGTCATGCAATTGATGTATTAATGCTGAAGGTTTTACCCAGTTGCTTAGGCACAGTTTAGCTGAACTTAACAACGACGACAACAACAACAAAACTGCTTTATGTGTTAGAAAGAGGTGATGACAAGAATAGGCCATCTCAAGAATGATATGCATAAGTGATTAGTCTGAGGCTCTCTAAGTAATGCGATATGGATACATTTTGCACAAAATATGCAATGGATTTCCAAAGTAGAGCAGTGAACTGTGTAAAGTATGATTGAATCAGCTGGAAGTACTTTGAAGTGTTTTGTCGTCTTGGATATATCCCTAAAACCTTTGGTAACTATAAATAGGCACAAAAATGTGCAGAGCTAACTTCCTTCAGTGATCAGTGCCACTACTATATTCCTTGAAATTAAAAGGTACGGTAACTAGAGTGAAATCCCTGCAAGCTGCATGGACACTTTTTTCAAAGACACCATAATAGAGGCCCAACTTAAATGTATACCCCGAATTAAAAAACACAGTAAAAGAACTAAAAAAGAGCTACCATGGATTGGCTTAACTATGTAAAAGAAGCAGTTAGAGATAAAAAGGCGTCTTTTAAAAAGTGGAAGTCAAATCCTAGTGAGATAAATAATTTGGCAGTGTTTATGCTCTTTTCTAAGTGTAAAAATGTAATAAGAAAACCCAAAAAGGAGTTTGAAGAATAGCTAGCCAAAAACTCAAAAAGTAATAACAAAATGTTTAAGTACATCAGAAGCAGGAAGCCTGCTAAACAACCAGTGGGGCCCCTGGATGATCGAGATGCAAAAGGAGCACTTAAAGATGATAAAGTAATTGCGGAGAAACTAAATGAATTCTTTGCTTCAGTCTTCACGGCTGAGGATATTAGGGAGATTCCCAAACCTGAGCCAGCTTTTGTAGGTGACCTATCTGAGGAATTGTCAGACTGAGGTGTCAGTAGAGGTGGTTTTGGAATTTAATGGATAAACTTAACAGTAACAGGTCACCGGGACCAGATGGCATTCACCCAAGAGTTCTGAAAGAACTCAAATATGAACTAACAACTATCGTTTGTAACCTGCCCTTTAAAAAGGGCTCTAGAGGTGATCCCGGAAATTACGGACCAGTAAGTCTGAAGTCAGTACCAGGCAAATTGTTGAAACAATAGCAAAGAATAAAATCATCAGACACGTAGAAGAACATAAATTGTTGGGGAAAATCAACATGGTTTCTGTAAAGGGAAATCATGTTTTACTAATCTATTAGAATTCTCTGAAGGGGTCAACAAACGTGGACAAGGGAGATCCAGTGGACATAGTGTACTTAGATTTCCAGAAAACCTTTGACAGAGTCCCTCACCAAAGGCTGTTACGTAAATTAAGTTGTAATGGGATAAGAGGGAAGATCCTTTCATGGATTGAGAACTGGTTAAAAGACAGGGAACAAAGGGTAGGAATAAATGGTAAATTTTCAGAATGGAGAGGGATAACCCCAAGGTCAGTCCTAGGTCCTAGTTGAATAGGATATCCTATTCAACTTATTCATAAATGATCTGGAGAAGGGGGTAAACAGTGAGGTGGCAAAGTTTGCAGATGTTACTAAACTGCTCAAGATAGTTAACACCAAAGCAGACTGTGACGAACTTCAAAAAGATCTCACAAAACTAAGTGATTGGGAACAAAATGGCAAATGAAATTTAATGTGGATAAATGTAAAGTAATGCACATTGGGGAAAAATAACCCCAGCTATACATACAATATGATGGGGACTAATTTAGCTACAGCTAATCAGGACAGAGATCTTGGAGTTATCATGGATAGTTCTCTGAAGACATCCACACAGTGCTCAGCAGCAGTCAAAAAAGCAAACAGGATGTTAGGAATCATTAAAAAAGGATAGAGAATAAGACGGATAATATCTTATTGCCCTTATATAAATCCATGGTACGCCTACATCTTGAATATTGCATACAGATGGGGTCTCCTCATCTCAAAAAAGATATACTGGCATTAGAAAAGGTTCAGAGAAGGGCAACTAAAATGATTAGGGATTTGGAACGGGTCCCATATGAGGAGAAATTAAAGAGGCTAAGAATTTTCTGCTTGGAAAAGAGGAGACTAAGAGGGGATATGATAGAGGTATATAAAATCATGAGTGGTGTGAAGAAAGTGAATAAGGAAAAGTGATTTACTTGTTCCCATAAAATAACTAGGGGCCACCAAATGAAATTAATGGGAAGCAGGTTTAAAACAAATAAAAGGAAGTTATTCTTCACACAGCACACAGTCAGCCTGTGGAACTCCCTGCCTGAGGAGATTGTGAAGGATAGAACTATAACAAGGTTTAAAAGAGAACTGGATAAATTCATGGAGCTTAAGTCCATTAAAGGCTGTTAGCCAGGATGGGTAAGAAATGGTGTCCCTAGCCTCTGTCAGTCAGAGGGTGGTGATGGACGGCAGGAGAGAGATCACTATCATTACCTGTTAGGTTCACTCCCACTAGGCATTGGCCACTGTTGGTAGACAGGATACTGGGCTGGATGGACCTTTGGTCTGACCCAGTATGGCCATTCTTATGTTCTTGAAGACATTTTTCTTTCCCTATTTTAAAAAGTCATGCTAGATAGTGTTTTAGGTGGATCACTTAATGGAGGCCTCATTCACACTTGTATGACTTACTTAGAAAATGCAAATGTGACTTGGACTAAAAACTTACTTATTATGAGTTATCTCCTAAAATAAGTTGTTCGCTGTTGCTTGAAGGAAAATTGCAGTTGTTTAAATTCAAAAGAGAAATTGTTTTTTTAGAAATGTCTGTTGCTGTTTTAATATCTCCATAATGGTAAATGATGTTAGCCTTATTCAGTGAGAGAAGTAATTTTACTGATACTGCCTAACAGCTGGTATGTTTTGACACCGTTTGAGACGATGATTGTGCATGTCATCAGTTGAATATATAATTGAGGTAGACTTTCAGAAATGCAAGTATTTCTCCTCTTTCCCCCAGAAATTCTGGAGGGTAATTAAAATTTTTAATTCAGTGTTTAAATTAACCAAGTTAGTTTTCTTAAGAATATCTTACAACACCTATTAGTTTCTAATATTTATTACTAGTGTCGTCTGCTCTGGGTCCAGTTCTATTTAATGTTTTCATTAACGAAGACTTCGATAATGGAGTGAAGAGTATGCTTATAAAATTTGTGGAGGATATCAAGCTGGAATGGTGTGCTAGCACTTTGGAGGACAGGATTAGAATTCAAAATGACTTTGACAAATTAGAGAATTGGTCAGAAATCAACAAGATGAAATTCAGTAAAGGCAAGTGCAAAGTACTTCACTTGTGCATTTAATATTTTTCTTCCTGACTACAAAATGGGGACTGAATGGCTAGACAGTAGTACTCCTGAAAGGATCCAGGAGTTATAGTGGATTACAAATTGCATATAAATCAACAACATGATGCAGTTGCAAAAAAAGGCTAAAATTCTGGGGTGTATTAACAGGAGTGTTATATTTAAGATGCAGGAGATAATTGTCCTTTTTGCTCAGCGCTGGGGAGTGTTCAGCTGGAATATTTTGTGTCCAGTTTTGGTGCCACATTTTAAGAAAGATTTGGATAAATTGGAGAGAAAAAAAGTTGAGAAAATATGACTTATGAGGAAAGCTTGAAAAAATTGGCATAGTTTAATCTTGAGAAAAGAAAACTGAGGGGGACCTGATAAGTCTTCAGGTATGTTAAGGGCTGTTACAAAGAGGACTGTGATCAGTTTTTCTCAGGTCCAGTGAAGGTAGCATAAGAAGTAATGTTCTTAATTTGCAGAAAAGGAGATTTAAGTTAAATATTAGGAAAAACATTCTAACTAAAAGCGTAGTTGAGCACTGGAGTAGGAATCCCTGTTGTTAGAGGTTTTCAAGAGCATCTTACGCAAACACCTGCCAGGGATGGTCGACATATACTTGCTCCTACCTTAGCACAGGGACTGGACTAGATGACCTCTCAACATTTCTGATTCTGTGATTATTTGTTTAATTATTTGTTTAGCATCTAAAGCCTCCATCAGGGCTGGAGATCCATTGTGTAAAATGTGTAGTAAGACACAATCTCTACCCCAAAAAGCTTTAAAAACAACTTCAAATGTATTTTTCATGCATTCAAACACCAATCTGCATTTCCTGTCTAATGTTGATAAGTTGACCGTCTCTAGTTTAACTAACCTTCATTATGGTTCATATATTTAAAATATAATTATTGGCTCTCTCTGGTTCATTTGTGATTACCCTTGTATGAGAGTTTTCTGTTAACCTTCAGTGCCTTAACAAGGTGATACCAAATTAAAGATCCTGTTATATTTTTGCTGTCTCTAAATTTTAACATTTCAAAAGGTAGATATTGTATGGTTTCATTCTGAAATCACTGAAATTTGTCCAGGTCAAACTACATATTGACCTAATCAGTAACAAACTAATCTGATCTTAGTCTCATTGTAACATATCATCTTTTTGTTTTTTTTCTCTCCCAAACAATCCTATTCCATGAAAGAATCTTAACAGGACTTTTATTTTATTTTTCTATTTATTAATATAACCATTTAAAAAATCATAAATCTCCATGTTTACATGTGAATATATTTTCTGTGCACAAGTGTCCCAGCACTAATATTACAGTTAAGGTGCAAACCCCAAAAATAGGTGCCAGAGCCAGCCCTCCAAATCACTATATGTTTTTAAAAAATTATGAAGTGATTAATAGTCCATTTGTGATATACAGTAACATACTCTAATATCCTTTTGGATACTAATTTTTTCATATATATTTACAATTTACTTCATTTGGAATAAGTAATCGGATAATTTTAAAAATTGAACTCTGATATTAGATAAATTTTCCTGCAAACTTCTTTATCAAACTGTTACTGTACTACTTGACATACAATATATTATGTAAAATGTGTAATGAGTTTCCTTCAGTTTTTGAATATAGAGAGTTAATGATTTTTAGTAGCCAGAGTTAACTTTTTAAAGACTTCTGCAGCTGGTGGTGATGTCTAGCATTAGCAACTGATTTGTTTGAGAACATCAAGGTTCCCCCTTCCACCCTAAATATGTAAGGCTGGCTCTGGTGAGTTAATTGAACCCTGCCTTATTTTAATCCTGTGCTTTATTTTCTTCTCCCTCAGAAACATAATTCTCATTAGGAGAGGAGAGGGAGACCAAAATCTTAACCCTATGCTAATATCTTAAAGCACTAGGAAGGCATTGCTTTGGTTTCTTATTTGAAATAAATGGAACATAAATTGGTTGTGACCATGGTTGTAATTGTAAGACCTTGGTGCCCCGGGGTAGAATATATCTTCTCCTACACCATATTTGGCTATTGGATTCTCTTAAATTCTATATGGACTCTGCAAACAGACCTGAATTTAGGTCTGGAATGGAGTCAGTCCTCAGATGTAGTGTTTGGTCTTTGATATACAGGATATTTCCTTTGATGGTTGGTAATATACTCCTTATATGTTTGAGTAGGGGAAGTATATGTTGAATATTTTTATGGTAAGAAAAAGATGGGGTTATTTTTCTATCTGTATGTTTTGTATACATCTGTCACCTCCGTTTTGAGCCATCCTCATGTCAGCACCCATTAGTTACACACACACATTTTTGTGTATGTATTTGAGTTGAGTAAAATTCACAGCTTCTCTGATGTGCAGTGTGTACATTTATTAGTCTGATCTTATGTAAAGTATTTTTTCAAAAAGGGCCTTTTAACTTTGTATGCATATGGGTTGAAAAATCTTTGTTGGGCTAGAGTCCAGGATTCATAGCCTAAGCAGCAGATTCTGGTCCTAGAGGTATATCATAATATGAAAAATCCACTAATTACTACACTTGTATGCAAGAACAATAGTAATGATGTGAGGTATTACTGATGCATAACTTAGGTGAGAATGTGGTCCCAAATAATCTACAGGTCAGAGTAAAATAGGCATACAATGAAAGCAGCAAATATGGCATATCCATCTGCCTCCTCTACTTCTTCCCTTCCCTTCCACTCCCTCCCACCAATCAAGATATGGAAGGAAAATAAATATTTTTAATTTTACTATTACTGTATTTATACAGAGAAAAAATATCAAGACTCTTCCTTGTGAACTTTCAGAATTGTCTGGTACAATTTATTGTAAAAATGCTGCTACAAAACCTTTGCTCATTTGAAAACTTCAAATCCTGGTAATAAGACTCCCCTTACTTGACTACTGATACTAATATAGCACATCTTATTTAAACTACAATAACTTTAAAATTTGAGCTAGCCTGGCTAATGTATTTCACAGCACCTGATAGGCAGTTGTCTTAATAATATTGATTTGCATTTTTATCTTGGAAAGGCAGTTTAAATTTCCATAATCTCAAATGGGCTGTTCAGAAGGCTGAAACACTATCCCAGGGCATGGAGTTGAGGAGGCAAACTCTTAATTACAAGGAACACTTCATTTAGAACAACAGGAATACTTGTGGCATCTTAGACACTAACAAATTTATTTGAGCATAAACTTTCATGGGCTATAGCCCACTTCATCAGCTGCATAGAATGGAACATATAGTAAGAACACACACACACACACACACACCATGGACAAAGTGGAAGTAGCCATACCAACTGTAAGGAGGCTAATTAATTAAGATGAGCTATTATCAGCAAATTTGTGTTGAGTCTAGTATCGTATTATAAAAGTTTGGTACATGCTCTGTAGTTTAAAAGATCTTCTTATATCCATGTTCATTTGATTTATTTTAAGATACACAATAATGCATGCTGTGCATCTAATAATAGAATATGGCCTATATTTTAATACTATAAATTTTGAAAATAAAGGAAGCTGGAGCCTTGCGCTTACCGTTACTTGTAGACTTCGCAGCAAGGCTACTTCTAGTCAGTTTCTCTTTCATAAACAGAGGGCTTGTCTACAACACTGAGTTTGTGTGAATCGACCCTGTACTAGCTTGCTATACACCATCTGTCTGTATGGACCCTGATGTGCATTAACAGTTCCCTAGTCCATTTTGATCTATCGAGGACTTTTGAAATAGAACTAGATCAAAGTACACAAATGAACTGACACTAACAGACACTTAAGACTTGTCTACCCTGACACTTTACAGTGCTGCAACTTTCTCACTTGGGTGTGAAGCTCTCCTCTCTTCCCCCCCACCTCCCCAGCACAGCAAGTTTCAGCACTGTAAAGTGCCCGTGTAGACAGTGCACCAGTGCTGGGAGCTAAACCACCCCTCTTTCTTTTTTTTAAGAGAGAGAGAGAGAGATCTCTCCCAGCACTCTGCCAGACTACTCAAGCCAGTGCTTTAAAGTTGCCAGGGTAGACTAGCCCTTAGCATATAGGGAGCTAATGCAGAGTAGATTCATACCCCAACTTGCACCAGTTAAATATTTGTGTAGAGAAGCCCTATGTTTAATAGGAAACTGTTTTGATTTAAAACATGTCTTACAAGACGCTCTTGTAAGTGCTTTTAGAACTGTATAATCTCTAGACTCCACTTGTCCCATGTGTTTCCTGCTCCACATACATTGATTCACCATTTTTTTTCTGCATGTCGCTATATTAGAGGCATCCCTTTAATTGGGGTGATAAGTGTGCTGTGACTAATTCCAACTTGTGCCACCTCCATGTACTTCTGATTCCCATGCAGAATTGGACTCCAGTATTTTATTTCAAAATGTTTTGAATATACATGCAACTGAGTAAAAAGTCTATAGATATTGTATTTACTAATCAAGCTTTAATTTTTTTTAAAAACACTGAAATTCCCATGAAAAAATTGTCACTGTATAAGGGTTTTTTATATTATTTAATTAAGATTTCCATCATGCAAATATGAAGGAGAACACTACTGGAAGATCATGAATTGTATCTTTATAAGCTTTAGTTATAATGACAGAAATAAATTGTTTGTATCTGTTCTTACCGATATACTACAAAATGGAAACGGACCAATATTATCCAAGGAACTCTTAAAATTATTGGGAATATGGCAAATATAACTCTTATCCTGCAACCTTTATATAAGTAATCTCAATCTTGGATTGACTTAAATCAAAGTGATTTAATTGACTAATTCAAAATCAGCCAGCAGAAATCCTTGATATAAATGATCTGTTTTAATCTTGTTTTGCATTTGTAGTTTTTAGTTATTTTCCTAAAGAGAGGTTGATTCTTGTTGCCTGGTATCCAATAAAACTTGATTAGCAACTCAAAAATGCAGTTTTTACACTAAATTTGATACTTTTTAATAACCAGGAGGAAACACTACATCTATATGTATTTATTTAAGCTTAACACGCACTTATTGAGGTTCTTAATATTTGTATTTTTTAAACTTGTTAGAAATGTGCCATTCAAGATTTTCTGATTTACTAGATTTATTTTTACTTGTGATTTTTGTCAAGCTGCGTTTGGATGGAAACTGCAATTAAAATAAGAATGCATAAAAACTGCAATTCATACTTGTTTATTAATTAACTAAAATCAAACTAAATGAGCTGGAAATACAAGGGAAAAGTAAGTTTATCAAACAAGTTTTTCATTTAAAACTAACTTTTTTTTTAGACCAAAGGAAGTATGTTATCTGTGGTTAGCAAATTGAACTGGTTGGTTTTGGCCACAATGTTCACTATGTCCTTCAAGATTTTTAGAACTAGTAGATCTCAACCTTTCACATACCTCTTCATTTATAAATTGGAAGCGGAAAACAGTCTTTTCAGTCAGCTCTCATTTGGTTTCTCAACTTTGAAGCTGTCATTGAACTGAGCTAGTTAAATAAACTGTAGTAAGAAAATATTCATATCTGGGAAGATTTATCAAATATCCATTTATGTTCAGAACTTACTATTGAAATTTTCTATACAAATAAGAAACTGTTAATCAACTTCAACTAGATTTTTGTAAACTATTTATATTATTATTATTATAGTATTGTGTTTAAACTTTTAATCTCTGACAAAAATAATTTTTTTTTAGTATTTTAAACCCAATGGAAATTCTTGAATTGAAAATTGTTTGTTTCAAAATCAGGATACTCTTGTTCAACACTAAAGCTAGTCTAGAAAAATAGAACTATAATAGTGTAAATTACTTTTTAGATTAAAATTGCACAAGTTCTGATTGTTTTTGGAATGATGTTGAACTTGCTGATTTTTCAACCCCTGATGCAGTGGAAAATACTATTTAATTAGTTTATCAATTTTGGATGGAAAATCCTTGTAACTGTCAGACTAAAGACATTAGTGCTGCTTTACATAAAAAGTTGAAAACTCAAAATGTCTTATGTGTCCACTGATTTTTTTTCTTTCTTACAGCTCTGCCAGTATCTGCTGTGCTGAAATGTTTTAAGTTTGAAAGTTTTCTTCCTTTCTTTGTTTTCTCTGTTGCTGCTTTTTGTGTGACACAAGCCTTTCATTATAGTCACTCTTCTTTTTTTCCTTCCCCACTTCTTTCTTTTCCTTTTTTGAAGCCATGAGAAGCCGATCCATTGGTGAATGTGCTCTGCCATCGGCCTATATACGCAGTGCTAAAAGTGCTCCTGTTCTGATCCATACTTCCAAACCCTTCTTGCCTGATATTGTTCTCACTCCCCTTTCTGATGAGCTTTCAGGTAGTGCCACCTCTGCTAATTTCTGCACTCCCTTTATCACTTTTTTTAATCCCTCTGCTTTCAAATTCTGCTAAATCAATAAATTCTTCAAAGTAAAATATTATGGGGCAGCGGGAGGAGAAGGGAAAAGATTAAGAATGAACATTTTGAGTTATGTGAAATATCATGCTTTATTTGCAACCCGTTCTGGAGCTGTTAGAAGTTAGTGCTGTGCCAATTTTTATTAATATGAAGGTGGAACTTTTCTACTTTTTCAGTTTACTCATAAAGGTAATTTAACATCCATAGACTGGGGGATAGAATTGCTCTACAGCTTTATTTGTCGTGGAGGGGGAAGGAGAGGAAAAAGAGGAACACATTGTTTGACTGACTTGCCATAGGCAGTCTTTCAACATAAGAGTTTTTGCATGCTGTCCACAGACATTGTACTGTCAACATTATGGCAACTGTAATAGAAAAGTAACTTATGATTAAATATTTATAAAGAGATTCTTTAGAAAAGCCAGGTAGAATGGAAAAATATATTCTACAGTATGCCTGCCTCCTTTAAAATATATTTAAAGTGGAAAATATATAGTTTGAAATCCCCAAACAGTTTTTTTTTAAAAAGAAGATAAAGTCTTCTGTACAGAGCTGGAGTTTTCTGAAAACATGATTGGTGCTGCAGAATGGTTGGCTGGAAGTTTGACAATAGTGTCTTCTCGAGAATTTAGTTTTTCAACAAATAAATAAAATTTAGAATCAGCACAAACAAAAATTTTTAAACGTAACTAGCTGGTTGTGCTAGATGTGTTGAGTATTTTTTTGCCTGCTGTTTTGTAAGTACCTTTATTAAGCTGTTAGTTTCTTTTCTGCTAACATCCCTCCGTATTATCCCCTGCCTAACAAGGTCTTCCTGAAGCAACCCGACAACTTGTTACCTTTCCTCTAAAATGTACATTCCTGGGTAACCCCATTAGTATTCCAAGGTACTCTATGCTGGGAAGCAGGTTGGACTAGAACAATGGTTTTCAACTTTTTTTTTTTTTTTTAAATCCACAACCCACCATATCCTGCAATCTTTTATGTGTAAACAATGGTTGGATTTGGGTCTCTGGATAATTTTGGGGGTTGTTTTTTAGGGGGGCAGTATGGTATAGTCGATAGAGCACTGGACTGGGATTGAGGCTTCCTGTCTCGGCCATTAGTCTGCTGGGTGACCTTAAGCATGTCAGTTTGCCTCACTGTGCCTCAGTTTCCCCATCTGTAACATTCTTTGTAAAGTGCTTTGAGATGTGTGGGTGAAAATAGTTTTAAAAACTAGATGGTACCAGTGTACTCCATTTATAAGAATCGCTGATAAAAGAATCAAGCGCATATAGTGATCAAAACCACTGGGATAAAATAATTCCCTGTACAAACCTATACTCTGCTTTTCATTTCAAATCAATCATTTATAAAAATCAAATCTTCTGGGACACATGTGATTCTTATAAAAGGAAAGCATTGTGTTATTATTTCCATTTATTTATTTTGTCAGTTGTGGATCTAAAAAAAGGGGGGTTAAAGAATTTAAGGTTGCTAGGACAGGAAGAAAGTTAATGGTGGAGTCTTGTGCCCACCGGTGTCTTCCCTGGTGTTCCTTCATAACCCAACCGTGTTGTTTTACTCTAGTGTTTGAGTTTTGAGTGAAAATAATGCAATAAGGTTTTTGTGCAGAATTTCAATGTAATATTTTTCATTATAACTCAACGTTGCTTGCTAATGCCATACTATTCTAAAATCTCTTTCATAAAAGATTGGGCTAATCTAAAAAAGCTTCTAAATACACCAGCGGGTAGGATGGAGTTAGGAAGATTATTTAGCACTATAAGACATCTAGTAGCCCTATTCTGATGCATATTGATCTTTTAATCTGTAAATCTTGACTGAATTTTCTCCTTGGTAAAAATAAAATGCATTCAGTACAGCATCAGTATACTGGTAGATGAAGCACCAAACACTGTATGCATACATATGTAATATAAAGAACAATGCAAGTGACCATGATGTAGTGGATAAAGATCCTTAAAAGAGCCTATACATCTTAAAATCAAGCAAACAAAAACCACTTTTCTGACTTCAAAACAATTGATACTTTTTCCTATATCATTCTCCTCGCCCACAAAAATAACTGAGGCTCTAAAGTGACTAACATGGGCTTGGAATACCTTAGGTTTTGTTGTTGTTTTAATTAAATGAACACAAATCACTGCAGATCAGTCTTAGTATTCAAAAAGGGAAAAAGAAGGCTTTTACCTTCCTCTCTCTGGTAATACATCTTGAATTGCGCTAAGAAAAAATTACACTTTCCGGATTCTGTTCTGTGGTGTAAAGCACTTAAGAGGTCATTTAAAAAGGAAGGGAAAAATATGCTGAATACTATTCCCCATAATGGAAGGACCCACTCAAAAGTGATTAGCTGCTATCAGAAAATGAAGGCTGCTAATTTGTCTCCTACACATTCTTAGGAGTTATGAATTTGAATACTGATTATCTACTGAATTCCTTTATTGGTGTTCAGAACTGGAGACTGGATTTTCTAAAAATATTACTTTGAAAGACCTTTTTTTTGCAGTGTGCCTCTTGCTTTAAAAGGACATTTCCTTTGGTATGAATGTAATAAGTGCAATTATAATTATCTTGAAATTGTCTAATGTTTAAGATAAGCAAGCATTTTTCTACTTTTTTTTTTTCCGAATACACCCAGTGAGTAAGTATTCAGTCTGCTTTGTACTCCATAAAATTAATTCATTTGAAGCTATTGAGAGCTCAATCGTGCCTCTGCCAGTAAGCCTCTGTTAGAGCCAGCATTGCTCATAACAGCCTGAGAGGGAAGCTGCAACCCAATGAGTCAAGGCTCCACACTCCAGCCTATTTCTTCCCACTTGTTTGGAGGTAGTTGGAGCAGTTTTATGGAGGCTCCATCAGTTGCAGTGCTGCTATCTGTGATGCAGATAGCTGATACAGGAGCATAAGGGGGCACAATGTGCCCCCTCATAGCCTTACACCACTTTCATGTAGTGCATGTCACCATTTGGCTGGCCTGAGTTGGTTCATTGAAATGATAATCCTCCTGGCTTTATACCTTTTCTGTCATGTGCTTCCAGCTGCTAGAGGATACCTGCTCCTATCTTCTAGCATGAAAGAGGGAGCAAGAGAAATTAATGTCTATCAGAAATATATGAAAAATATAGTTCCTGGTGCAACACTTTTATAATGAAAAGATGGACACCCCTTCCTAGTGGCCATGAGCTGCAGCTTTACTAAATCACATTTCTGCTTGCTTGATACAATATGATGAATGGTGGAGAATTCTTGATGCTCATTCTGTCTTCCAGTTTTACAAGCTGTTGACCATGTTCTCAAGGGTTATTCTGTTGAGCCTTAAGATTCAGTGTTAGGATCTAGCCTTGCATTCAGGAACATCAGGCAGTGGGATGGTGGTATGTTTGGTAGATACCAAATGGTTGTGTCTAATCATCTGGCAGGTCAATTTTTTCCAAGAACCAAGTAAAATTCTAGATTCTGATGACTGTGGCAATTTATATGTCCAACACAGTGTTTCTAGAGATCAAGGGCACAGAATTGGTAACCGGAGTGGGCTTCACATATAGCTTCTAATATGAAAGCTCTAAATCTCTTTACTTGATAAGATAAGGAAGCAACAACATGGCCTGCTCTTGAGAGAATGTTAAACTTTAATGTTGCAGTATGCATGCCCAGGCCAGTACAATTAACCTTCTACTTTCTGTCAGTTTAGGCTGATGACTACAGCCAGTCTATGTAGAAGAGCATCTTAGCATTCCTGAACTGTTCTCCCACTAGGGTGGCTAATTCTTTAATACTCTTGGAAAGACTCCTATAGAGGCTGTATTTGTAGTGACTCACTCTTCATAGAACCTTTAATTTTTATAAAGTGTTACAGGAAACAAATATATTAGCAGGTCTGTGTTATGGTAAGTAATAGCAATGAATAGAGGCCAAAATTTAAATATAATCTGAGTGAACAGGGATTTCACATCCAATTACACTTTTCTTTTAGTATTCTTTTCACATCCTTAGCATGTTCGTAAGACTGAATACATTTCAGAATGCACAGCTAGATAAGCTAGAAAAACACTGCTTTCATGACTGCCCCTTTGTGCAAGGTAGATGGTGAATACATTTTTGTAATGGTAAGATCCTCTGGTTTTGTATCAGATGGGACTGGCCAGGGACTCGAAGCCTTTCTTTAGAACCTCATGATTCCTACCATGTGAGGGAGGTCCGATGCTGGCTTCAGATTTATTGAAATAAAATATTGTCATAGGCCTTGGTATAGGTTTATAATGCTGTGGGAGAAAACTGCCCAATGGTGTAACCAGGCCAATTGGAATGTACAGCTGTACATGAACCTATGTTGAAAGCTCATTGTCTGCCTTCACTATCTGGCCACTGCTTCTCTCTGTCCTGGAGTTCCACACCATGTGCATTGTCCCATGCCTCTAAAACTGCCAACCCAGGTGCATGTGGCAAATGGCATATACTGCTAGTATGGGGAGTATCTGACTAGATTAGGCAACTGTGATGTCTCCTGAGAGAGCCTTATAATGCCATATACTGTGAGAGGAGCGTTGCAGATGACTAAAGCCACAAGAGATACCACTTATGCTGCTTAGTGGGCACTGGAGCCAGTAGCCATACCAAACATCCGATCAGTCCATCCACCCCCTCTATTGGCTCTGATTCTGACCCCAGAGCCAGGGGACCTAGCTTACATCGTCAGCAGTGAGCTGGAAAGCTTATTTCTGCACAGGAACAGTTTCTCTTTATTTTTGTTACCTTTGGATTCCAACCAAAGAAGGCCCACTTTGTTATGGTTTGTGTGCTCAGATGGCAGTTTTTATACCTCTTCACAGGCTTCAGTCAGCTGGTTCCAGTCCATCTCATACCAGTAATGTTGTCTCTGCTTGTTCCTTGTTCTTTCATCTCACCTTCAAGTGTCTTCTAAATTGGGGTGGGGTATTCTTCGAGCGCTGGTCCCTATTTGTACTGTGGGGTATGCATGTGTTCAATGCATCCGAGTCCACAAGATTTTTGATAGAAATGGCTGCTGTTCCGCATCTGCACAGTCATCGTCCTGGTGCTTCAGACTGAGGGTATAAATGGCAGCATAGACCTCTCCAGTTCCTTTCTACTACCCGTGGTGTGAAACAGAATGGTCCAGCACTTGCTTCCTTCACTGATTTATCTGTAAATGTTTGTTAGTTTTCCTTAGGATAATAGTTTATACAAGTAGTTGTTCAGTGTTGCTAAATTTGGTGACTTCACTTCCCCTCCCCCCCACCCAGTTCAGTGACAACCACGCCCAGTCTACTGCATTGCAGAAACTCATGTTCACTCCAAGTGCTCAATTGCCAATCCTTTCCTCTAAGAACCTGCAAGGTACGTGAGTACCGACTGCAGAGGTTCCTAATGGACCAGACCCAGGAGAACCCCTTATACAATGGGCTGAGGAACCACAGAGTGCTCCACCAGGCTCTGTAGACTCCATTACTGCCAAGAAAGGTGGGAATAAGTCCTCCACCGCCTCTAAGTGGAAACATGAGGGAAGATCCTCTCATAAGCAGAGGGATAAATCTCCATCTGAGCTGTCTCCTGAGAAGGGAGCCCCCTTTTATAAGTTCTTGGGGACAGTACCACAGCACCTCTTTCCAAGCATAGCACTGAAACCCTGGCCCTGAATAGCAAGACTGCTTTGAAATCAGCACCATCGACGACTACACTACTGTCCAAAGCACAATTGAAAGAAGAGTATTGGCGGCAACCAGCACAGATAGTATCAGAATCTTTGACTTAGGAGTCCTCATTGCCAAGATCTCTCATTAAGCTGGTTCTGATGGTGCAGGCAGAGAGGAGCACTCGTTTCTCCCCTTATTAAGAGAAAAATACAGTGCTCAGCAAGACATCCTCATCCTGCAGGATTCTAAGTTTTTCCCATTCTTTCAGGCCTACCATCTCTAGACATTCTGACTTCATCTATTGAGGAATGGCACAACAGGGGAAGTCCTTCCACCAGACCTTCTACTAATCAAGGTCTTGCTAAACCAACAGTATTGTCAGTGTATACAGAGATTCGGTCTCTGGTATGCTCTACTAGCAGAGATACTATGAAGTATACAGTACCATCAGCACGGCTCATGGAACACAATCCAAGCAGATGGTGCTCCTCATGAACATTGATGCCAAAGGGGCAGAATTTTTATTTACTCATTCGAATCCAAACAGTTTGAAGTGCTTATCGAGGAAGAAAAGCTGATTGCAAGATCATTACGGCAGACTGCACTTGCTGTCAGCCTCCCATTCAATGGCCACAGCAGTGGTCATGGGGAGAGCATTGTGGCTTCGGTCTTCTGGGTTCCTGGGAAAGGTCCAATCCACGGTAGAGGGCTTGCCCTTTGAGGAGAATTATCTCATTAGTGAGACGACAAAGTCCCTACACTTACCAAAAATTATAGGGGAACTCTGTTTTCTTGGTGTTTATACACCAGCATCCAAGAGAGTTTTCCATAGGCTGCAACCATACAGGCGAAGACCTACTTCCCAACCATTTTTCTACCACAGACCTTATGAGCCTCTAAGGCAGTGTCAGAGGCTGCAAAGAACTAGACAGACTGCGCCTCTTGATTTTTACCTTCGGAACTCAGCCATCTGTAAGGAAACAATTATGACAAGATTGCCTAGAGCTGTGAACCGACTCTGCTCCTACACTTGTCTTCCTATACCCAATTTGGAGGGCATCTAGTCTATTTCTTGAATGACTGGTGGACCCAAATGTCCAACAGATGGGTCCTCAACATTGTTCATGCAGGATACATGATATAGTTCCTCTCCCTTTCTCCTTCAAAATCTCCATCCCTTTTCCTCTTCAGGAACAACTGTCATGAGGAGATGCTCATTCAGGAAAAAGGTTCCTTCTGCATCTGGGAGCCATAGACTCCTCAATAACAAGGGAAGGGTTCTATTCAAGATACTTCCTGATTCCTCTCCTCCCACCCCCCAAAAAAGGGAGAATGGAAACCTATCCTAGATCTATGATGACTCACTATCTACATTCAAGCAGTACGTTTCAGAATGGGAAAGTTAGTGTCAACAATTCTCTCATTAAACAAAGGAGATTGGTTCACGGTTCTCAACATGAGATCCCTATTTTTATATAGATATCTATCTGGTATACAAGAAAGTTCTCAGGGTCACTGAAGGTCCAAAACACTATCCCTATAAGGTGCTTTTGGATTTCCTACAATCCCAAGAGTGTTTATAAAGGTGATGTTAGTCATGGCAGCTCACCTCCAACACAACAGAATTTCTCTTTCCATACCTCGATGATTGGCTGTTGACAAGGAGATCTCATCAAGAGGTCCATTCAGCAACAACAGCTCTAATCAAGCTGCTGCCATCACTGGGCATCTGTGTAAACAAAGAGAAATCCATGTTGGGATAAGTATACACTACGGGATTATTCCGATTTTACCTAAACTGGTTTTGTAAAACAGATTGTGTAAAATCAAGTGCACACAGCCACACTAAGCACATTAATTCGGTGGTGTGCGTCCATGTACTGGCTAGCATCGATTTCTGGAGCATTGCACTGTGGGTAGCTATCCCATAGTTCCCGCAGTCTCCCCCACCCCTTGGAATTCTGGGTTGAGATCCCAATGCATGATGGTGCAAAAACAGTGTCACGGGTGATTCTGGGTAAATGTCATCAGTCATTCCTTCTTCCATGAAAGCAACGGCAGACAATCATTTTGCGCCCTTTTCCCCTGGATTGCCCTGGCAGACGCCATAGCATGGCAACCATGGAGCCCGTTTTGCCTTTTGTCACTGTCACCGTATGTGTACTGGATGCCGCTGACAGAGGCGTACTGCAGTGCTACACAGCAGCATTCATTTGCCATTGCAAGGTAGCAGAGACGGTTACCGGTCGTTCTGTACCATCTGCTGTGCCATTGTAAATTGGCAATGAGATGATGGTTACCAGTCGTTCTGTACCGTCTGCTGCTGTCATGGGTGCTCCTGGCTGGCCTCCGCTGAGGTCGGCCGGGGGCGCAAAGACAAAAATGGGAATGACTCCCTGAGTCAATCTCTCCTTTATGGTTTATCTAAAAATAGAGTCAGTCCTGCCTAGAATATGGGGCAAGTGTACTAGAGAACCAGTGTATCAGAGAACCAGAGAGCACAGCCGCTCTGTGTCAGATCCCACAGAAATTATTAGCTGCATGCCATTCATGGGGGGTGCCCCTGCAACAACCCCTCCCGTTGCTTCCCTCCTCGCCAACCTTCCTGGGCTACCATGGCAGTGTCCCCCCATTTGTGTGATGAGGTAATAAAGAATGCAGGAATAAGAAACACTGAGTTTTTAGTGAGATAAAATGAGGGGAGGGGCAGCCTCCAGCTGCTATGATAGTCCAGGCAGTACAGAATCTTTTCTTTACACAGGAAAGGGAGGGGGCTGATGGAGCTCAGCCCCCAGTTGCTATGATGAGGACCATTACCAGCCGTTCTGTACCATCTACCAGGAATGACTGGGAGTCATTCCTATTTTTACCCAGGCGCCCCCGGCCGACCTCACCTGAGGCCAGCCAGGAGCACT
Organism: Gopherus evgoodei; assembly: GCF_007399415.2. Lineage (NCBI taxonomy): Eukaryota > Metazoa > Chordata > Testudines > Testudinidae > Gopherus > Gopherus evgoodei. Next base: position 49,033,579 of record NC_044325.1, read on the forward strand.
CTCAGAATGATGACAGCTATCAGTCCTTTTGTACGGTATTGTCTGCCACTGGGAAGGGGAGGGGAGAGGATGCTGCTATTCATTGCCGCAGCACTGCGTCTACTAGCAGCATGCAGTAGACATAGGGTGACATATAAAAAAGTCAAGAAATGATTTTTTTTCCCTTTTCTTTCGTGGGGGGGGAGGGGTGGTAAATTGAGGACATATACCCTGAACCACCCGGGAAAATGTTTTTGACCCTTCAGGCATTGGGAGCTCAGCCAAGAATGCAAATGCTTTTCAAAGACGGCGGGGACTGTGGGATAGCTGGAGTCCTCAGTACCCCCTCCCTCCGTCCCTCCATGAGCATTCATTTGATTCTTTGGCTTTCCGTTACGCTTATCACACAGCACTGTGCTGTGGACTCTGTATCGTAGCCTGGAGATTTTTTCAAATGCTTTCTCATTTCATCTTCTGTAATGGAGCTGTGATAGAACAGATTTGTCTCCCCATACAGCAATCAGATCCAGTATCTCCCGTATGGTCCATGCTGGAGCTCTTTTTGGATTTGGGACTGCATCACCACCCGTGCTGATCAGAGCTCCACGCTGGGCAAACAGGAAATGAAATTCAAAAGTTGCGGGGCTTTTCCTGTCTACCTGGCCAGTGCATCCAAGCTCGGATTGCTGTCCAGAGTGGTCACAATGGTGCACTGTGGGATACTGCCCGGAGGCCAATACCATCGATTTGTGGCCACACTAACCTTAATCCAATATGGTAATACCGATTTCAGCGCTACTCCTCTCTTCGGGGAGGAGTACAGAAACCGGTTTAAAGAGCCCTTTATATCGATATAAAGGGCCTCGTGTGGACGGGTTCAGCGTTAAATCGGTTTAACGCTGCCAAAATCGGTTTAAAGGTGTAGTGTAGACCAGGCCTTGGTCTCCACATAAATGATTGAACTTTATCAGGGCATCACTGAACTCAATTACAGTCAGGGCATATCTCCCAAAGGACAGACCCCTGATCATGAAGGCACTAGTCACAAAGCTTCAAGCCAGTCCATACCCATTTGTTGGGTCATGTCTTACTCTCTTAGGCCACTTGGCTGCCTGCACATATGTAATACTGTTTTCAAGGCTTCAACTTTGCAGCCTATAAGTCTGGCTCAAGATAGTATATGTCCCAAGCAGAGACAGCATGGAAAAACAGGAATCTATCCCTCAGAGAGTATATGAGACTCACTAAATTGGTGGAAAAAGTTACCAACTGTTTGTATGGTCTCCTATTCATTCCCCCTCCACATGAGAAAATACTCATCACAGAAACCTGCTTATTGAGATGGGGCACTCATCTGGGTGAACATACAGCATGCATGAGACATATTGACTTTACAGTTTGGAATTGCAAGCAGTTCTTGGAGCTTGCGAAAGGTTTCTTCCATACATAAAAACAGGACATGTTCAAGTACAGTCAAACAGTTTAATGACCGTTTTCTATATCGACAAGCAAGGGGGCATGAAATCCAACCCAGCCATCAATTTGTATAGCAGTCATCAGCCTGTAAAACTAGTGAATCAGTCACATCATTCTATCAGCAGTGCACCTTTCAGGGATATACAGTATTCTTGTAGACAGCCTCAGCAGATTCCTATCTGGGGATCAAGAATTGGAACTACAGAACGGTTTGGTTCAATCAACATTTCAGCAATGCGGACACTGACATCTGACTTGTTTACAATTCAGGACAACACAAAATGTAGCTATTGTTTTAGGGTCATCCTGAGTAAAGACCCCAAAGGGAAGACATTTCTACTGCATCAGGGCAGCTGATGTACTGCTCTCCACCCGTCCCACTCTTATTACGAGCACTGAGAAAGATGAAGCATGACAGAGCATTGGTGGTCATAATTGCTCGCAAATAGCCCAGACATTTCTGGTATCTCTGCATTCTTCAGATGTCAGCTCAACTGCATGTTAGTCTTTTTCTCCAGACTTCCCTTGCCCAAATACCTGAGCACAGAGTGGAGGAGCAATCAGGGCCTGATCTTGCTGTCCACCATGCCTTACTTATACATGAAAGATGGTGAGACTGGCTAAATTGGCTGTGACTGCTCCTCTGCCCACTTGTTCACAAGGTTGCATATTAGAATGCTAGTAATCTATTTATCAAAACTGGCATTCAGCACCACTGGACTTTGAGCTTAAGATTTTCAAAGGACTCTAAGGGAATTGGGTGCCAATCCTATTAATATTGTGTTGGAGTCAGCCACCCAACTCACTTCGAGTCCTTTGAAAATCCACACTTAGGGAAAAAAGGTTGTTGAACACCAACCATCATTCACTAGTTAAGAAGGCTCATAAGAGAGAAATTCATCCAAAATCTTCACTGTATGTGCACTGTAATGCACTAGCTTTCAGAAGGAAAATAACTAGCTCCAATTCAGCCTCTGAGATCTCACTTTTTCTGGTGGGGGAAAAGTGACATTTCTCCTTGAAAGTCAATCAGCTGACTAACAGACTTGTGGCAAAAATAATAATCTGTATAATACATATAGGATATTTTTACTATGGCTGTAATTGAATACAAGTCTATCATTTCTTCACCTTTCGGATGCTTCAAAATTGTGCTATAGCTCCGTGAATAGAATAGCAGTAAACTTTCCAAATTTAATCCACAAAATAAAAATGAGGATTTGCAAATTGATCCATGTAGTTAAAAATATGATTAGTACAGTCTGCTTTCTTTGGAGGCATATCTGCAGTCTTTTATCAAGGAACATTTTTTAATTAGAATCTTTTAAAAATAATTATATATGGCTCCATAACCATTTGGGACACTCTGTGATAACTAAAACATACAGGACACTTTTGAGAAGGGAGAGTGAGGCAATGGAACTGATGAGGCAAAGGAAGAAAAGATTCCTGGAAGAAATGGATTTGAAGGTGTTGGGCAGAGAGCAGGCTTACTGAACAGGAAGTGGGAATTTTTTCCAAGCATTGGGATGAAGAGGCAAAGGAAGCAATAAATTGAGAGAATAGGGAGGAGCCAGAGTGGGATACTTAATATTGTGCCTTTACAGCTTTCGTCCAAGTTAAGTGCAAAACTCTCTGATGAAACAATATTATGGCTGAGAATTGAAATGTAGACAAATCTATTTTTATAATGTCCCATAATTCAACCATACCTCTGCAAATGTTTTGTATTTTCTTACATATCGTACAGTCAATCCTAGAAATCTTCAGAATGAAAATATTTGTCTTTAAGAGCTCTAAGATGATAGATGAGAGCCAAAAAATCTGCTGCTTTCTCTCCACCCTCTGAATAAGCCTTCCCTGACTTCTGTTACCCTTCTGTAGATATTGAAGCAGAACCCCTCCCCATAAATTATGTGGAGAATCTCCTGCTATTTGCCATTTGATCTCAGAGCATGGATCCACTTCTTGGCTATGTGCCTGTTCTGTCATGCTCCCCAGCAGCTGCTATGAAGTTGTCTGCTTGTCCTGTCTCTCAACATAAAGTAATGGATGGGCCCAGCATATGGAGATAGGGAGGTTAGAGGAAGGAGAGATGTGATTGGGTTGGATTGGTGCATCTAAGAGCCCTGAGTTGCAGCCTTTCCTTCCTTTGCATAACTACAGACTCTCCCTGTCCTGCAACAACCCCCTCAGAGTCTTAGGAATGGGTCAATCCTGAAGAGTTAAACCTGTATTTTTGCATGTTTTTGACACCACTTGATTCAAAACCCAAGTAGGTGTTTCTGCAATGCAATTGATAAGAAATGTGTGCACGCTTCCTCCCACTCCCCGAATAAATAGTGTCCAAAATTAAATTTATGCCAATGTGCAACAAGGATGAATTACAGTTGCTGAGGATACCATAATGTTCTATGATTCTGTGTTCAGAAATACAAGATTAGGGTTGGAAGAGACCTCAGGATGTCATCTAGTTCAATCCCCTGCTCAAAAGAGGACCAACCCTGCTCAGCGGGTAATGATCGATGTCTCCATGTCTAGTTGGCAGCCAATATCAAGTGGAGTGCCCCAAGGGTCAGTCCTGGGGCTGGTTTTGTTCAATATCTTCATTAATGATCTGGAGGATGGTGTGGACTGCACTCTCAGTGAGTGCACTAAACTGGGATGCGTGGTAGATATGCTGAAGGGTAGGGATAGGGTACAGAGGGACCTAGACAGAGTAAAGGATTGGGCCAAAAGAAACCTGATGAGGTTCAGCAAGGACAAGTGCTGAGTCCTGCACTTAGGATGGAAGAATCAAATGCACTGCTACAGACTAGGGACCGAATGGCTAGTTCTGCAGAAAAGGACCTAGGGCTTACAGTGGACGAGAAACTGGATATGAGTCAACAGTGTGCCCTTATTGCCAAGAAGGCTAACAGTCTTTTAGGCTGTATAAGTAGGAGCATTGCCAGCAGATTGAGGGATGTGATCATTCCCCTTTACTCGACACTGATGAGGCTTCATCTGGAGTACTGTTTCCAGTTTTGTGCCCCACACTACAAGGATGTGGAAAAATTGGAAAGAGTCCAGTGGAAGGCAACAAAAATGATTAGGGAGCTGGAACACATGACTTATGAGGAGAGGCTGAGGGAACTGGGATTATTTAGTCTGCGAAAGAGAAGAATGAGGGGCGATTTGATAGCTGCTTTCAACTATCTGAAAGGGAGTTCCAAAGAGGATGGATCTAGACTGTTCTCAGTGGTACCAGATGACAGAACAGGGGGTAATGGTCTCAAGTTGCAGTGGAGGAGGTTTAGGTTGGATATTAGGACAAGCTTTTTCACCGGGAGGGTGGTGAAGCACTGGAATGGGTTACCTAGGGAGGTGGTAGAATCTCCATCCTTAGAGGTTTTTAAGGTCCGGCTTGACAAAGCCCTAGCTGGGATGATTTAGTTGGGAATTGGTCCTCCTTTGAGCAGGGGGTTGGACTAGATGACCTCCTGAGGTCCCTTCCAACCCTGATATTCTATTATTCTAACCCCAAATAAATCATCCTAGCCAGGGCTTTGTCAAGCCGGGCCTTAAAAACCTCTAAGGATGGAGATTCTACCACTTCCCTAGGTAGCCCATTCCAGTGCTTCACCACCCTCTTAGTGAAATAGTTTTTCCTAATATCCAACCTAGACCTCCCCCACTGCAACTTGAGACCATTACTTCATCTTAATGAAGTGTTAACTCAGGTACTCAAAAATTTTGAAATTTTTATTATCATTAACTAATGCACTGCTAATCAAAGTGGGGAAGAAAGAAGTAAGGTGATCATATTATGAACAACTGCACTCTGCTGAGAGAGGAATCTCATTTTAGTCACTCAAGTGGGTGCAGCTTATTTTGTGGACAGAGCAGAGCTTGGATGAGTACCAATACCACCTTTTTCTAATTTGCCTCCTGCTTGTCCTTATTAATTGCCTAATCCAAAATCCATTGAAGTCATTGAAGATGCCAATTGACATCAGTGGGCTCTAGATCAGGCCCAAAGTATTAAGCTCATGATAAACTTGTTTAAAATTTTTTTTATCACAACCACACCCTCTTCCCCTCCCCTCAAAATTACTTTTAGCATGAAAATATCTACTTTCTTTTTCCACCACCACCCCACAAATGGATACATTCATATAACTCAGAAATGGGTATATGAAAGTGTACCTGACTTCTCCAAAATATTCACCTTTGGTTGAATAACAAACAAGAAATTTCACCTCAAAGGTTAAATTGCTCTGCATACAAGCTCCTTAAACGGGAGATTTGTAAGGTAACTTCAGTCTCAGTCTTAATTAAATGTTGCTGTCATAGTTTTAGGTGACTGTGAACTAGTAATTCAGAAAATTTTGAGGTGAAGTCAGCCTACTTTCTTTAACATAGGATGGTTAATCTTGCAGTAACATGTCAGAGTCTCTCTTGTTAAATTTTGAGGTGGAATATATCCTGGTTTTACATCTTTGCAGTCCTGGACCGTAATTAATTAATTTAACCTTAATAATTCCTCCATTTTTATGATCAAGTAACCTTGATGGTTAATAATGGTTCTGGCTTTTAAAAAGAATCTGCATTTAAAAAAACATAACCAGGAAGTGAGTGATTCTAACAAAAACAAGGCAGATTTTTTTATAATAAAACTATTATACATTCCATTACAAATTCTGCTTCGAATAGCTATAAATTCCTATCAGGAAACGGATACTATTTGAGCATCCGTAACAGCCATTTGCTGTTATCCATTTTTCTGTATCCCACATCACTGATTTGGTACTATACAGTGTAATGTTAGGGTTTCCATTAGCATTTTAGGAAATTTGAGGGATGATATAGTTTCTCAATTCAGTGGATTATGTGAAATGGACTGGTGTGATCTCTGCCCTTTTGCCGGGGGATATGCATTGGGCCTGCGGAAGCCCTGCACTTCAGTTAGTACTAACTTTCACTTGTATTAGCAACCTAAGCAGATGGGCCAAGAACTAATAATTGAATGGGTATAGAGTGCTTTCTCCTTTCACCCATAAAGATGGTTTTTCTTTTATACTGGTTAACTGTATTAACTGTTCTGTGGATGTAAGATTTCAGTTTCTAGGGACTTGTCTACATTACCTGCTGGATCGACAGGCAGCGATCGATCCAGTGGAGGTCGATTTATCGTGTCTAGTCTAGACGCGATAAATTGACCGAGCGCTCTCCCGTCAACACTGGTACTCCACCGGGGTGAGAGACGCAGGCGGAGTTGACAGGAGAGCATCAGCTGTTGACTTCACTGCAGTAAGTAGATCTAAGTATGTCGACTTCAGCTACGTTGGTCATGTAGCTGAAGTTGTGTAACTTAGATCGATTTGCCCCCACCCTACTCCCCCAGCGTAGACCAGGCTTAGGGCTTTAAAGTTCATGAGTTATCAAACCTAAATTTACTTGACTAAAACTTTGTTTGGTTTGTTTGTTTGTTTGTTTTGTTTGTTTGTTTGTTTTGTTTGTTTTGTTTTTGGTGTGTGGTTTTGGGGGAGAGGGAGTAGGTATGGGGTTTTTTTTGAGAGAAGTTAATTTGTTGTCTCTTGGTCTGGTCCCAGTCCTGGTCTGTTTTTTGGCTTCCCAACATGAGATCTTTTAACAGTTAGTGTGATAATATCTGTTACCTGTGTATCAGTTATCCCTTTAGTTTTGCATTCTTGAAGACTAGAAATATGTAGAAAAATATCCATTTAACAATAAAGAATTAAGTTAACTTGTACTTCGTTTGCACATGTGTGTCCCAGAGGCCCAAACTCCTCCACATCTTCTCTTTTTAAAATGTAAGCCTTCATGTATGCATTATGTGTTAGATTAAAAAAATAAATTACTGGAGACTGATAAATATTAGGTGTCACCCATGTGTACTGAACATTCTCATATTTCCAGATAACTACCATGTTCTCCTCTTGAATTATGTATTTCTCAAGAGTTTAAATCCATGGAGAGTTCTGCTGTTGAGATATTACAAGTACCATTTTTTTCTCTTTTGAACATTTAGTTAAAATAATTTTGCTTGAATTATTTAATTTATTGGCACAGCTCTAGCTTTAACTATACTTCCAAATGTTCCATGATCTCACTGTCCATTTCCATGCATGTTAACGTTTAAGCTGTGTTCTGATGGTCTAACTCATTTATATCATATTCTGTATGGCTATTGTGTATGTATTTTTAACAACATTTAATATTAGATAAAATATCTTTGTACTTAAGAAACAAGGCTCTGCACTCTTCGGTGTGCTTTTTTTTTTTTAAAGCATATCATTAGGATATAGCAGTGAAGAATAATAATCTTCATAGACTTACCTTGTGCACATTACCTATAATTTTTTTCTACAGACATTGATGATACTCAAATTCTTCCACGTCCATCTCGAGTCAGACATTTTTCACAGAGCGAGGACACTCCAAGCGAAGTTTTTGGTGCACTGAATGAGGAACAGCCACTGCCAAGAAGTAGCAGCACATCTGACATCCTGGAACCATTCACAGTTGAACGAGCCAAAGGTGCAGTTCCTGTCATTGACAGTTCATCCCATCATGCGCCAAGCTTACAGAGTTCCACTGAGACCTCTTCAATATATAGATCCACTGAAAGTCATATTACTGATACGAATAGCAGAGAGTCCTCCTTGGAAGTTGGGGATAGTATTTATGACCATCTCTGTCATTTGATAGGGCCAGTAGATCTTGCAAATACATCTTTTGAACAAAGCCAGTATGTTGACCTTGAAGGTGAAGATGATCTTCTTTCCTCTCTGAGAGAATATCTTAAGGAAAAAGAAGAACCTTGCAGTCACTATGAGATAGATAAATTTGAGGCTTCTCCTCCTGAAGTCATTACAACAGAAAATAGAAATGATAGTTCACCACTGGATGAATTAGAATATAGAGATCAGACTGTTAAATATGCAAGTAGCAACACTGTGGCCGAAAGAGCTGAACATGTAGAACAAAACCAAAGTGGCTTTATAAGTAATATTGCACCTACCCAGGTAGACAGTTTTACAAGAAATCAAGCAATCGATAAAGCCAAACAATTAAATATTGATAAACAAAATGAAAGCTGCTTTGAGCATGGGTCAAGTAGCCCTGATAAGAAAGAAAGGAAGAGATACCTGTACAGACAAACAGCCACTGAAGTTGATGTAGATGTAGCTGTGGAAGTAGCTTTAGCTGAAAAGCCTAGAAGTGCCCAGTTTAATGAAAAAATAACTGACACACGTGTTATGCATGCAAAGAAAGTTCTACCTAAAGCACCAGTTAACCCTGGAATGCCTCACGCTACAGGCAAACTTTTACCAACTAAAAGGAGTATATCTGAAACAGTAACCCATAAGGCCAAAATCATGAAAATAACTACTAAGAAACGAAATAGTGTTCATGTTACTTTTAGACCATCTACTGAGTCTGTTCAATTTTATAACCCTCTAGAAAACAGAGAGGCCCCCTGGAAGGCAAGACTTCGTAAACTCGGTGGCTTCAGTAGTGGTAGTGGTAGCGGTAGTAGCAACACAAGCACTAGCTCATCTGCTGTCTTGGAGCTAGTCAGACCAGGAGTATATAGACCTCTAGATGCAGCCAATACAGCTTCAATTAGTAGTAAACAGACTAAGGAATCCACAGAAGCTCAAACACCCATGTTGCAGAAAGAAGGTATTGCAGCTAATCAGTTGCATAATCGGAGTGCACCTAGGTCATCAGGTCAGGAGTCAGGACCACAGCAGGGCTCCCTGGGTGGTGTTTATAAAACTGTTGTACATGCTCTTTCGAAGCCGAAGGCAAATGTTTCCCCACAGAGGCAGAACAGAATACCAGCAGAGGCTCCACTGAGGGATCTGTACAGTCATGTAATGGGCTATTTTGGAAGGAAAGCTGCAGGTGAGCACTAACAGTGTGCACAGTGCAAAAGGAGAAAGGCAGCACCAGTTTGGCTTAATGCAACTGAAGCAAGCTCTTATAAGCAATCGAAAGGCTTTGGGATGATCACTGCTTTCCCTGTTTGGTTATGCATGCGCCTTTAGCCAGCTGAAATTTTCCCCAGCATAAGTTATGTTTACATACTTTAAATTACTAATTTCCCTTTTAAAGATACTTAGTTGAACCTCTTTGCTGCTGAAGACCATCAAGTTAGGGAAGAGGAAGAGACAGTAAATGACCTACCAAGGGATCAAATGCAAGTCTCCCTGCATCATAGCCTACACTAGAGGGCTTCGAAATTCAGCCTACTGTGTGGCTTTCAGATGTTTTTTTTAATTTTTAGTGGAATAGTAAGTCCTGGTACCTATTGTTTGTCTGGTAAAAAGACTCGGCTATCAGCTAAAATTGCTAGTTCATTTAGTATGTTTTCTTCCTCCTCCTCCTTCTCTCCTCCAAAACAAAAAATTCTCCAAAAATTAGGCTTTGAATTTGAGACTTGGCTTTTAATCAGTTATGTAACACATACAAAATATTTTTAACATTAAGTAAATCAGAAATTTCCTCTTATTTGGATGGCTTCATTAGAACAATCCAATGTGGCTTTCGTAATTTTTTGTTTGAACCATTTCAAAACATGCTTTAGGCCTTTCTGTATGCATTCACTGAAGTGGATGCAGTTACATCTTGGCAATCTCTATCATTGCTTTCTTTTTCTTTGGATCATGAATGTGCATAAAGGTCTCATGGTAGTCCTTCAGCTAAATATGGGACCTCTGTGGACTGATCAAACAGAACAAGCCTATTGTTCTAATATTCATCATCTTAGTTCACATCTGAAATAACCTTAAATGAACAATAAATTAACTTTCAGCAGTAAGGTAGGTTTTCCTTTTTTACACTGTTATGCTAGCATGATTAACAGAATGTTCTGTCATGCATCCTGCATTGAGATGTTAATGCCACCTGAGGGCAGTCTTTGTAGGCATAGCACAATAACAATCTAGGCAGTGGTATTAGTATCATACTATCTCAGAAAAAAGATTCTTTCTGTATCATTTATTTTAACATATTTTATGTAGTTTCTCCAAGAGAAACTGTTTACATTTGCAAAAGTATTGAGACACACTATTTCAAAATATCATTTTTTTTGAAATTTTGATATTAAGGTCCTATATTAAATTTATATAATTTTCACTGTAATCTCCTGAGGGATAATTGCAACCTTAAAGGCAAAAATGCTATAATTAGATGTAACATTCATAGTATAATTAAGGCAATGTAATTCTATATAATGTGGAAACTAAAAAAAGATAGAAATTAATTAATTGTTCATAAATCACTGACTATTTAAAGAGTTTTGAGTTTGTATTCCATGTTGCACCATACATTTTTATTACATAAGATTTTATTTGCAAGTATACTAACTGTATACAGTACTACATGGACATTTATCATATTTCTTTATCTAGTGTACTTTCTTCTCGAACATTGTTCCTCATTAGAAATAATAAAAATTCTTAGGATTTGTAAATATTTTTATTTATTTATTTATTTATTTATTTGTTGTGATTTGAAGGAAGGGAGGAGGGATGTATGCTGTATCCTTAAAGCAAGCATTAACAACTTTGAGTAGTGCTTATCTGTAAGCTTTCTTGCTCTTTAAGGTTATATTGGAAATTGACTAACACCTGCTTAATGGGGAGGAAAAAGGAGATTTACTAATTCTTAAAACTGAATCTGCTCAAGAGGAGAAAACTCTTAAATGCATGTTTGGGAAGTAGTTTTTTTTAGTGACCTAGGTTTCTTGATTTGACTTGTTTTTTAAAATGTATTTTTAAAAGTATCCCTTACTATATATAGTCATTCATTTGCTTTTAGTCAATAGAGAGGACATGAGTCAAAAGCTGCACCCTCTTGCTAGCGATATTGGCAGTAGCAATACAAATGTTCCTGACCTCATGGATGAGTTTATAGCTGAGAGACTCCGCAGTGGTAGTGCATTGGTAAGCTTTTATGACTTTTTTTTACATGTAAAAAAAAATGCTGCAAATACATTTATAAAATTATTGCTCAAGTTACAGAAATATTTTATTATGGATTTTAAGAACCAGAAATACATTATTTGAAAATTACTTCCCATTAGACTGTAAATCCTGTTTTTTAAGTCATGTTTCATGCATATTATGTCTCACACCCCATGACTTAAAAAACAGGATTTACAGTCTAATGAATGGGCAGTGACGTAATAGTCACACATCATTTTATGCTAAAATTCTTCATTATTGATCCTGCAAACCATATAAGTCACTTCACACAAATGAGTATTCTCTTGTATCATCTCTTTGGGTTGAATGGCACTAATCCTGAGCATAGTTACTTATATGCATAAGTGTTTGCAGGATCAAAGCCTGAATGTGTTTATTAACATACACAGTTTGGCACTGTATATTGTTCTGTGAAGGTGTATTCACTGGCACGATCTAGAAAACTAAATATTTTTAAATGATGTGCCTTCACTTCTTTTCTTTTCTCTTCTGCGTATCAAGATATTTTTGTATCAATGGTTTTCTACTGTAGAGCCTGACTTTTTCACTCTTGCCGTATTTGATCAGGAATGCCATGTTTGAGATGTCCTTGTTCATAATCATGTAAGCAGTTCTGTATTACAAGCATTGGATTGAGTTATCATTGAATGATTATAAAGAGGCAGTTGATTGGAGAAGATAAATATTTTGTTAATTGGCAGCGATGGGAAAGGAAAAATATAAAAATACTATTTTATTGCAAGTTTTTCTGTCAACGAATAGACTGAATGGGAAGCAATTTAAATTTATTATTTCAAACTTAGCCACACAAAATTGGAGTGATCACTAGCAAATTCCTTTTCAGTAGGTGGTGGATATATCCAATGCCGTTCTAAGGTTTGGTCACATAAAGTTCTCAAAGAGTAGTTGCGCTCCTTAATAGCATGGGTTAAAGGAGGAACAATTTCCATGTTAAAAGCAACAAAGAGTCCTTTGGCACCTTATAGACTAACAGATCTATTGGAGCATAAGCTTTCGTGGGTGAATACCCACTTCGTCAGATGCACGTAATGGAAATTTCCAGCGGCAGGTATAAATAAGCAGGCCAGAATCAGTCTGGAGGTAACGAGGTTAGTTCAGTCAGGGAGGATGAGGCCCTCTTCTAGCAGTTGAAGTGTGAACACCAAGAGAGGAGAAACTGCTTTTGTAGTTGGCTAGCCATTCAGTCTTTTTTTAATCCTGAGCTGATGGTGTCAAATTTGCAAATGAACTGAAGCTCAGCAGTTACTCTTTGAAGTCTGGTCCTGAAGTTTTTTTGCTGTAGGATGGCTGCCTTAAAATCTGCTATTGTGTGGCCAGGAAGGTTGAAGTGTTCTCCTACAAGTTTTTGTATATTGCCGTTCCTAATGTCTGACTTGTGTCTATTTATCTTTTTATGTAGTCTGGACTGATTATCTTCATATCTGATAAATGATAAATAAGTGGCAAGTGATTTGCCTTAAATGTCTGTCCAAATGCTGTTTGTTTCTCTTTCAAAGGTACATCCCATGTTTATCAGATTTTAACTGTTGGTGCACAATATATTGCATAGTCTCAATACAGCCTACAGCATGTATAGAACAAATTGCCAATCCTTTATCTTGTTGCCATGTTCCATTATTCAATTCCAAAACCATTGAATTTTTGGCCAATCTCTGTGTGTTTTTAAAGATGTCTTTTTTTTAATTACACCATTCAAAATCATTTCACTCAGATGTTACTTATGCTCCTCATTCTTAGAAAAGATCTGGTTCTTTCTCTATATGATTCAAAGTTGAACATCATGTGTTGTTACTAAGGAATGAATAACTTTCTGCTCATAAAATCAAATTAACCCTTACTTATAAAATGGAAAATGTTAACTGAATTATATCAGTCATACTCATTCTATGGTTTTGGTAAATCAGTTTACTCCAACAAAAACAGAAATAGACACAAAGGGCAGATGAGTGAGGAAGAGGGAAGAACTTCCTTTTATAAGTAGGTGATCACACATGTTGACTGTGCCTGTTATCAATTCAGGCAGGAAACATGGCTCTTACCTCAGTGTTGTAGAAAGTTGTGGTCCCTGCTGAGGTCAGCTGGAATGAGGAACTGAGATCCAGTTGCTGGATGGAATTCCCCCTTGATCTTGTGGCAGATTTGTAAAGGGAATATCAGGCAAGGTCCAAATTGTTAGCCCAACAAGTGCTAACTTGTTAGATCCATAGACTCATAGAATATTAGGGTTGGAAGAGACCTCAGGTCATCTAGTTCAACCTCCTGCTCAAAGCAGGACCCATCCGAATTAAATCATCCCAGCCAAGGCTTTGTCCAGCCGGGCCTTAAAAACAGATTCCAGTGCTTCACAACCCTCCTAGTGAAATAGTTTTTTCCTAATATCCGACCTAGACCACCTCCACTGCAACTTGAGACCATTGCTCCTTGTTCTGTCATCTGCCACCTCTGAGAACAGCCTAGCTCCATCCTCGTTGGAACCCCCCTCCAGGTAGTTGACAATCCTAGAAACATCAAACTTATGTCATGAAAACTATAGCAACTTGGTGAAACCTGTAATTAAGATCAGATAATAGGGAAAGGACAAAGGAAAGAACAGATCAGGTCTAGTGTTTAAAAAACAAAAAAATCCTTTCACCGGTTACCTTTAGTCTCTTAACTTTTAGTTCATAGAAAAGTTCAGGATGTTTCATAAAAAAGCTTTTCCAGATTTTTTCAGTTCTCCATCCTCACCCAAATAGTCCTAACTTGTTAAAAGGGCAATTGTGAGAGTCCAGGAACACACACACAAGGTTTCAAACACTTCAGTCTTTTCTGGATAAGGAAGGATCTGTAGGGTCCATCGTCACAATACATTGAAAAGGTATTCAAGTGAATACCGTGTATTATGTTTAGTGTCTAGGGAATTAAGATATACATAACATTTGACTCTTGGTGCATACTGAGATTCTGCTTTCAGTTTTGTAGGCTGCAAGTCAAAATTTGTCAAGATTGTTTTATGGAGTTTTTTCTCACAAATACTGAATGAAAGCTAAGGTTGAAAAATTTGTTTTAGTATTTTGGTGATAATTTTCAAAATATTCTCTCTCCATATTATCTGCATCTCTAGTTTTAGCAAATATGTTTCACATATTGGCCTCATTGCCAGTCTTTTGAACTGCATGCACATTTGTTTGTTCTCTTTTTTTGGTGTGCAAAAAACCCAATGGACAGGTGTGGGTAAGGGATTTGTGTGCATAATATTATATGCATGTGCAAGTTCCACATTTATTACTGGCTCATTGGATTTTTTGCACACACAACTTAGGCACATAAAAAGTTCACAAAATGTAGGCCCTAGATTTCTCTGCACTGAGCATTTTTTGATACAGCTTTAAATACTGGTAGAATGGGTTCAGTTATTTTTTAATATTACTTTTCAATTACTTTTGAATTATTTTAATAAAGGAGGTAATTTCTAATAAAAACATTGTAACTTGTATACTTTCAATAAACTAAAGTGCATTTTATAAAAAGAAAAAATACTTTAAAAAATGTCAGTATAAATCATAATACATATTGGTTATTTGTGAACTATTTCCCTGAATATTGACATTTGTAAATGTGTGTAACTGCTTGCTGTGAATAAGGAAACTTTATTAGATTGTAAAATACTTTATAATTCTTCAATTATTAGAATGTGACAAGAAGAGGGAGCAGTCCTGGCAGCCTGGAAGTTCCAAAAGACCTTCCTGATATATTGAACAAGCAGAGCCAAATGTACACTATAGATGATCCAGGTGTGCCTTCTGAATGGACATCTCCTGCCAGTGCTGGAAGCAGTGACCTCATCAGTTCAGATAGCCATTCTGACTCATTCAGTGCTTTCCAGTATGATGGCCGCAAATTTGAAAGCAAGTATATTTTTCCACTAGTAGTAACAGTTTTTATCTATGAGTATTAATTTCCATTTTTAAATAGGTTGTATACAGCTGTCTCATGAACAGGATTTTGTATGAACATCCCACTGATGTTATTAATAGCTTAGTTAGTGCAATAATAGTTCTTGAAAGATGCAGTAATTCTTATTAAGATAGCTTTATTCACTATTTGTATTGTAGTAGAGCCCAAAGCAGAAATGGGGCCTTACTGTGTAATGCCGGGGTCAGCAACCTTTCAGAAGTGGTGTGCCAAGTCTTCATTTATTCTCTCTAACTTAAGGTTTCATGTGCTGGTAATGCATTTTAACATTTTTAGAAGGTCTCTTTGTAAAGTCTATAACATATAGCTAAACTATTGTTGTATGTAAAGTAAGGTTTTAAAAATGTTAAAGAAGCTTCATTTAAAATTAAAATGCAGAGCCCCGCGGACCGGTGGCCAGGACCTGGGCAGTGCGAGTGCCATTGAAAATCAGTTCACTTGCCGCTTTCGGCACCCATGCCATAGGTTGCCTACCTCTGGTGTAATTTGTTGAACGACCCTCCTCCCCCTAAAACACCACACAACATACCTAGGAAGATATGGTCTCAATGCTGAGGAATGTCTTCATGCATTCATTTTGAAAGTCTTTTTTACTTCTCAAAACATCAGTTTAACTATAAAAAAGTAAGAACCTTTCTTAGTATAGCATTCTTTTTGACTATGTAGTTAGGAATAAGAACGAGGATTACTTCTAGCACCTTAGAGACTAATAAATTTATTTGGACATAAGCTTTCGTGGGCTAAACCCACTTCATCGGATGCATGCAGTGGAATAGTGAAGCAAAATACTACATGATAAAACACAGCTAATTTATTAAAACATTTGTCTTTTAATATTTTTTATTCATGCCACTCCCATTCTTGTTAATGAGGAGAAGCTACAAGTGTCACTCAGGACTATCACGTCACACCTTGTACAACTGAGAAGTGATGGGTTTTCTTTGGAAAATCTATATAAAGTGTAGGAATTAATTATTCACTTTAGAAGTTAAATAACTACCAGTTAAAACCTGTGCTGTCTTACTGGTGTAATTTGTAAAGTGTAAAAAAGCCAAAAAATGGGTGAGAATTAAAAATTACAAAGAGAGATTGTGAATCTCAGTAATGATTGAACCTAGTGATGTTCTAAACAAAGAGAGACCTCAGCCATGCTTGTAGCTGTTTCCATCACTTTACACTGACTCAACGGACATTGTAGGCTTCAGAGTGACACTTGGAATGATAATCCTGGAATCTTATTATATAGCCTTAACGATAGCAGAGCGACAAAAGCTATGTTGGCTAAACTGATTTGAGCATGACATTTTGTCTTGTGTTACTTAAAATTTTGAGATATACCTATCTCACAGAACTGGAAGGGACCCTGAAAGGTCATCGAGTCCAGCCCCCTGCATTTGCTATCAGGACAAAGTGCTGATTTTGCCCCAGATCCCTAAGTGGCCCCCCTCAAGGATTGAACTCACTACCCTGGGTTTAGCAGGCTAATGCTCAAACCACTGAGCTATCCCTTAGTATAATTGCAAAGCTGTTACATCTAAAACTCAGGATATAAAACAATCAATTTAGTGCTATTTGCAGAAAACTGTCATTTGCCATAATATTCTCAATTAAAGTTAATACTTAAATGTTTTCTTTTAGGCACCCTAGGGCTTGTTTACGTGGAGACTTAGTGCTCAGCAAGCCAGGATGTAAATCTACATTGCACTAGCATGCTGTATGGACCATTCTGTGATGCCCTAAAATTTCTGTAGTACTTCAGAGTGCACTGTGGAACTTTTAGTACACAGTAGCAGAATCCACATGGCCAGTTAGCACTCAGCAAACTGGTGTGGCATATATTCACACCCTGCTTTGCTGCACACTGTCTCCATGTAGACAAGCCCTCAGTGTTGTTGAGGAGATTCCATAATTTGTGTGTTATATTATACGTACATGATGAGAATGAAGTAAAAATATTTGACTTTGCCAACTAAACAGAATGCAGAATATGCAATAGCAGTGTGTTTCGCATAACTTGGTTTTGTGACTGAAACTGGAGAAGCATTTGAAATAGTAAATGGTTTCCTATTTAAATGTTGGTTTTGGAGTAATTTTGCTTGAGCAGTTTGTTAACATAAAGGGGTATATACATTTTTACAAGGACCATTTTGGGAGTGTCTTTGATTGGCAATGTTCTTTAAGTTCGTGTTCATCAGCAATGGTTTAATTAACCACATAGCTCTTCCCTTACTGTAGATTTCAGTTTCGGCACTGATGATGGGACACCAGCTTCCACTGAGATTGATGCAATTTCAGGACATCAGCAGAGTGCCGAGGAACAGGAAGTGGCTAGTCTAACTACACTCCACATTGATTCTGAAACAAGCAGTCTTAACCAGCAACAATTGTCTGCTGAAGCTGCAACTATTACTGGTAAAGTAGTTGTAAAAATAAGTAGATGTTAATTTCAAATATTTTCATTCATGCTGAAGAATACAGGTAGCAACTTTTGCAATTTAATATATTTTCTGTGTACAGTGATATTTGGAATTCAGGTATTGTGTTAATTGAAATCCTTATGAAAACTGAGTGAAATAACCTGACTAAGAAAAACTTTCCGTTGATTTACATGATCAGCAGATATTGACATAGAGTGCTAAGTATATGTTTACTCTTCTCTGGAAAAACTGACAGATTTGTCATGTGGAAAACTGTGAGTACATAATATACTGTATCTCATCAATGAAGTGTTACCAACTGTTGTTGTTGTTGTTGTTGTTGTTGTTACTAGAAAAACTAATCTTTTTTTATATAAATAACTCTTTAAAGTATTCTGGTATACAATACTTTTTCAGCTCAACTTACAGCTACATCATGGGATGCCTGAGACACTCCTGCCTCTTGCGTTCTCTCAGGGTGGTCTGTTATGGAGCTTGATGCTTTTGATACATAAAACATCAACATGTGCTGTATACAATCCATGTACATTTGAATGTTGAGTTATTAGATTTTTCTCTTCTCCCCACCCTTTTTAACCTCTTGAGAACTAGGTCGTGAGCTTAAAGTGAGCAGGTTCCCTTTTGTAGGAAAGAATCTTCTCCAAGGCGCATCCTGAGAAGTGTCTGAGTTTATTAGGGCCAGGATTTATGGATTCCACAGCCAGTTTCACATCCCTTGTTCTCTAGCTGTTTTGTATATGCTGTGCCAGTTGCAAGCCAAGGATCAAACATGCTTGCTACTTTGAAGTTTCATCTTTGCAACAGAACATCTGTACCCTGGGCTGTGGGGGTCTATAACAAATCCAACTCCTGCATTTTGAGACATGTTGAAGACATCTCTACTTTTGGCAGATGAGCCATAGAAATACTCTATTTTCGTTTCCTGAAGCTGTCATTATACTCAGAGAAGCATGGTACTAGCTTCCTTAGACATTTTTTTCTTAATCCCCTCCATATTTATAAACTGTAGTGGCTTTGTTCAGTTGTACTCTTGCTGTCTTAATTCTTTCTTTGGCATGGAAGTGTTAAGAGGATTAATCTTACTGCCCCAGTTTCCTTCAAATTGTTGACATTTTGGATATTATTAGCTAGCATTTCAAGGATCGTCAGTTTTTGTTTGGCAAAGGTATTTATTTTTTTAATTTTTTAGCTCTGCTTTCCAGTTTCTAAGTGGGAAATTTTCTTGCTGGAGTGTTAACAGGAAATGAATGAGCAGCAAAGAATCCTGTGGCACCTTATAGACTAACAGATGTTTTGAAGCATGAGTTTTCATGGGTGAATACCCACTTCGTCAAATGCATGTAGTGGAAATTTCCTGGAGCAGGTGTGTGTATATATATGCAAGCAAGCTAGAGATAACGAGGTTAGTTCAATCAGGGAGGATGAGGCCCTGTTCTAGCAGTTGAGGTGTGAAAACCAAGGGAGGAGAAACTGCTTTTGTAGTTGGCTAGCCATTCACAGTCTTTGTTTAATCCTGAGCTGATGGTGTCAAATTTGCAGATGAACTGAAGCTCAGCAGTTTCTCTTTGAAGTCTGCTCCTGAAGTTTTTTTGCTGCAGGATGGCCACGTCAAGATCTGCTATAGTGTAGCCAGGGAGGTTGAAGTGTTCTCCTACAGGTTTTTGTATATTGCCATTCCTAATATCTGATTTGTGTCCATTTATCCTTTTCCATAGAGACTCTCCTGTAGGAGAACACTTCAGCCTCCCTGGCCACACTATAGCAGATCTTAAGGTGGCCATCCTGCAGCAAAAAAACTTCAGGAGCAGACTTCAAAGAGAAACTGCTGAGCTTCAGTTCATCTGCAAATTTGACACCATCAGCTCAGGATTGAACAAAGACTGTGAATGGCTTGCCAACTACAAAACCAGTTTCTCCTCCCTTGGTTTTCACACCTCAACTGCTAGAACAGGGCCTCATCCTTCCTAATTGAACTAACCTCGTTCTCTCTAGCTTGCTTGCATATATATATACCTGCTCCTGGAAATTTCCACAACATGCATCTGACGAAGTGGGTATTCACCCACAAAAGCTCATGCTCCAAAATGTCTGTTAGTCTATAAGATGCCACAGGATTCTTTGCTGCTTTTACAGATCCAGACTAACACGGCTACCCCTCTGATACTTGAGGAAATGAATGAGTTTGTCATTCACTGTTCATTCAGTAGCATCAGAGCAAAGTGATTCTGCAGTACTCATTGTTAGAATTAGAGGCAACTGTGATGACGTATCCTTCAGTTTTCTCAAAAGAGCCCAATGGCGTATCAAATTCTGCATAATTAGTCTGCCCTTTCCTTTCCAACTCCTGTACAGAATTGTTTTGGTCACTATATCCTTCTGTGTGGAGAGAGCAGAAAACAGAAATAAAAGTCTATTTTAGTAGGTTTTAAATACAGTACTTGATGTACTCTCTTTCCCGTGCCTCCCTCACCCTAAAATAAGTATTTTCTGCTTCTCTGTGGAAAGTAATAAATGATGTCCTTTTGGAGAAGTCCTGGAGCTAATTAGCCTGAAATGTGCTTTTTAAATAAGACCCGAGGAAAAGATGGAGAACAAGCAAACAGTAGCTAATAAAAATCCTTTATCTTTTAACTACCAGAGGGAAACAGTATGCTGTGTTGCAGAGGAGTGCTGAAAGGGGGAAAAGTACTTCCCTAGGATATATCTGTGGTGTTTTTCAGATTTTTTTTATTTGGTGTCTGCTTTTGTGAACTGCTACTATCTTTTTATTATAAAGGCCTTCACTATAATTCCATATTTAAGGTGGTGTTGAGTTTTTCCTTGAAGCAGGATAGAAATCCCTGTATTTCACATTTGAGCAATTTAATTTAGTTTCCTTATTTACCATAATTACTATTCAGACAACAATTTAATTTATTTTCAATGCTTTCTGGATATGATAAATCTAACTTTTAAAGAGAGAACAATCAATTAAAAATCATTGTTTTGCAAGTTAGCCTTAATAGCCTTTAGCTTTCTTTTCTTTTTTTTTTTCTTGTTCTTGTAGCTAAATGAGTTACTTTTGGAACTTCACATACATACATGTTTATCCTGACACCTCAAATATAGGCTACATTTGTCTAAATTTTAAAAATCAGACGTTTCAGCCTTTTCATTGTAACAGTTTTGTTTTATGCTTAGGTAAGCCTGTGGTTAAATCACGTATCTCCCATGTTCTCTGCTACTTAACTAAGCTGCCTGAGCTCTGCTGCTTATGGGGATCTCCAGTCAGCTCCTGACTCAGAGGCAAGGTGAACTGTGAGGACAGAGAAGCAGAACTGGAGAACAGAAACATGACCAACACCTGCTCTCCTTTCCCGGGCCTGTCAGTAGTGGAGACCTGACAAGGATACCAAGAAATAATAAAACATCAGGAGGTGTCTTTGCAGCATTGCTCCCCAGCACAGAATTTTACTTCCCTTGGTAGTTGAAGGAATAAGAATTTTCATTTAACTACAGCTTGCTTGTTCTTTGCATTTTCTCTGGCCTTATTTTTCACATTCAGGAATTTGGACACCAATTAAGTCATATGACTTAAGCATATATCTAAAATCTATACCTATTCAGAAAAATATTCACTTCAGTGGGACTTAAACGTGTTCCTAAATACTCTTACTGAATTGGGATCTTGGTGAAAGAAGGTGGGAAGAAACTTAATTGGTTGAGAACACTGAAAGTATTGTCAGAGAAAATAAATACTGTAAAACAATTTGTACGTAATGTAGACATTTGCCAATTAATCCATGTACATGATTTGGTATCAGTTTATTGCTTGACTGATTACTTCTTTCACAGCACTATTCACATGGACACCTGCTTGTGGTGTATATAGTTTCTTGGCCAGATTTGATTATAAAAAGAACTCGGGTTTTTTTTAATGTTATGGTTAGAAAATTTTTCAGAAGTTTGAAGAAATGGAAAAGATTTTTAAGGTAACTTTTAAAAAATTGCATTTACAGGCTCTGAAAGTGCTTCTCCAATCCAATCTGCTCTTGGATCCCGATCACAGACACCTTCTCCTGCCACTCCTAATGCAGATCATATTGAGCAGAAGGATCTGCAGCTGGATGAGAAGCTCCACCACTCAGTTTTACAGACGCCAGATGACCTAGGTAATATCTGGAATAGAAAACTTTAAAATTGTTCTTTCTTTCTTTTTCAATGCAATATAGTTAATAGATAGTATTTGTTCAGTATGGAACAGTCTCATACAAGGCTTTTATATTAATTTACATTGACAGATTTTGAAATTTTTAAATGAAAATAATTTCCTTAAAGTTACAGAAAGTCCTGTGTTTTTTGTGTATCACTGCAGGGGCTTATCAATGGATTATTTGGATTATCAGTCCAAAAAACCTTTTAATCTTTTTATGTTTAAAATCACAACAATTTAATGTAATGTGCAATGTTGTCCAGAACTGCATCATCATTAATACATAAGTAATGAAGCATCATTACATTTGATGATGCTGTAATGTAATTTTAGAATATCTTTTGTTTTTCTCTTCTGATTTATACGAACTCTTAGCTGAGGCTAAATGGTACCCATTGAATTGGGTGGCACACTTGCTTTATTGAAATGTTTGTAAGTCAAGAAATTGATAGTTGTTTATGGAAAGGTAACTTTTTTTCTCTGACCCTATATGATCAACTATACCTAACTGCCAAACTTCATGCACAAAAAACCCTTAACTACTATGATGTAAATGCAGTAAAGGTATATAGAGAATATCTACCCTATTGTGCATAGCTGAATTTTCCTCTCACATATCCTATATGAACCATTGACTGAAATTCCAGACCCTCCTCCACAACTCACTGACAGAAAAATATAAAATAAATATAAAAATAAAAAAAATAAAAAATATATATATGTATCCCATAGTGGCTATGGGAAAATGCTATTAAAATAAAATTAAAAGGAGATATATATTTTATTTATTTTAATTGTGTTTTCCCATAGCCACTATGGCCCAGTTTTTTTTAAAAAAGCATGGTATTCAGTTGGGGGAGATTTTCCAGAGAGCTCAAATCCCATTTAGGCATCTAAATAAGTGGCCAGATTTTCAGAAGAGTTCAGTATGTTCTAGTGCTATGAGAGGTTTTGAAAATCTGACCATAAATGTCACAATTGGAGCTGCTGTGCACCAACACTTTTGAAGTTCTTGCCCTCATATAAGTGCCTAAATGTGAAATGAGTAGAAAGGGTTTCAAAATTTCCAGTGGAACATATTTCTGTCAAAAAATGCAAATTTGTCGAAATCAAAACATTCCATGGAAAC
This sequence comes from Gopherus evgoodei, assembly GCF_007399415.2. NCBI lineage: Eukaryota > Metazoa > Chordata > Testudines > Testudinidae > Gopherus > Gopherus evgoodei. Next base: position 49,056,769 of record NC_044325.1, read on the forward strand.
GTGTTGATTTTCACAAAATCCCAATGGAAATCAAGCACTTTTCTTTCAGTTTCCTTCCAACTTGCCTCCCCTGTGTTTGCTCAGGGGTTCTAGGCTCCTGGCTAAGTCCTGGAAGCCCTGACTCTTCCCCACATGGCAGGCTGCCAAGGCTCTGGCCAGCTTGGAGAGCCTCAGCAATGTTTCGAAAGGGTGAAAATTTTTTAACTTTTTCAAAATACATTTATTTATGAAATTCTGGAATTTCTTGTGGTTTCCAGCCAGCTCCTCTGTGTGTGGGGGGTGGGGGGTGAGGGAGGTGTGAGGAGAAGAGGTTTTTTTTGTTGTTTTTTTTAAACCTGGCTCCAGTTGTGTGTGCTGAGCACTTTAAAATCCTAGGTATTTTGAAGAACTAATCCTATGCATCAAAAATTCAAATCTAACCTCATTCCCTCCCCAAAAATTATATCCTCTGTTTGTAATGCTCAAATAAGATTTTAGATACTGTACCATAAAATACTACATATGGATGGCAGCTGAAATATGGGATCATAGTGAAGTGTTTTTTGTTTTTGTTTTTTGAGAAACCACAACATTGAATATTCTGACTTTCAAGTGCTTGTGCATAGTATTTATAATTGACAGTTTTTAATGTTTAATATCAATTGATAGATATTTACCAATCTTAACTTATTTAGGCTTTTGGGGGGCTAAGAAAAGTAGATAAACTATCTGCCAGCAGGATAAGTAGGTTTTATTTGTACTGCTTTGAAGTGGAGAGAACTGCATCTTGTGTGATGCTTTCAGGCTCCTGGGCTGAGTTATTGAATATTACCCCCTCACTAGCTGACTAAGGAGGGACTAGTGGTAAGATAAAGCAGTTCACACTTCCTTCACGATTCTTTTCCCTAATTTGCAAGTAAAAGTCAGTCATGGTAAATGCTAAAGAAAAAGGTCCAGCTGCTTTAGTGAGTAAGATTTAAAGCTGAAGGCTAATTTTCTGATGATCCTTTGAATGAGGAATGTTGGAGATTTGCTTCTTCATTGAAGCAAAAGCATAAATGAAATGTCTTTAGTAACGAAAAGTAGACTGATGTAGTTAATTTAATAACAAGATTGGATGACTCAGTGCTAAAGTGGCTAGCTCTATAAGAAATATCTTTATTGTACTTACTCTACATACATGCCTTATCCGTTTATTACTTGTTTTAAGGAAACTATTCATGATTTAAATATCAGACCTTATTCTGTTTTACCAAAGGTCATTCTTATTGTACTTTTTTTCTTCTATTACAGAAACTAGTGAATTCCCTTCAGAATGTTGCAGTGTGATGGCAGGGGGCACCCTTACAGGATGGCATGCAGATGTTGCTACTGTAATGTGGAGACGAATGCTAGGGATTTTGGGAGATGTCAACACCATTATGGATCCTGAAATTCATGCACAAGTTTTTGATTATTTGTGTGAACTCTGGCAGAACCTGGCTAAGGTACAAGAACCTTCTCTAGAAACCAGCTTGATAGGGCAAGAGCTTGAGAATGGATCAAAAACTATAAATTTCTGATATACTGCCTCTGTGTTCTTAAATTACAGATAAGAGATAATCTTGGTATTTCAGCTGATAACCTGACTTCACCCTCTCCACCAGTTTTAATCCCACCACTGAGAATTCTAACTCCATGGCTTTTCAAGGTAAATACAATAATCCATTCAGTAGATAAGAGATGTTCATGTAATATAGACCAGTGTTAACATTAACCTGTTACCTCATTTGTGTAATAAGTAATTTTTTTAAAAACTGTAGGCAACCATGTTGACTGATAAATACAAACAAGGCAAGCTACATGCTTATAAGCTTATTTGTAATACGATGAAGCGAAGACAAGATGTTTCTCCAAATAGGGATTTTTTAACTCATTTCTACAATATAATGCACTGTGGACTTCTTCATGTTGATCAGGTAAGTAGTTTTTTTTATATATATATTTTTTAAAGTCAGATGAGGATGTACGATATAACTGAAATGGAGTCACGTCTCTGTCAGAAAATATACCTCTGCCTCGATATAATGCGACCCGATATAACACGAGTTTGGATATAACGCAGTAAAGCAGTGCTCCGTGGGGGCGGGGCTACGCACTCTGGCGGATCAAAGCAAGTTCGATATAACGTGGTTTCACCTAAAACACGGTAAGATTTTTTTGGCCCCCAAGGACAGCATTATATCGAGATAGAGGTGTACTGGGTGGATTTTCAATTAAATAATTTTAACTTGGTAATTAAGAATCAGTACTTCAGTGTATATCCTATTGCTCAGCAATTGCCTTGGTAAATCATGCTCATAGTAATGAGCACAATTATAACCTGCTATACACATTTGTGCAGGGGCGTAAGGAGGCAGAAGGTGCCCCATTTTTCATCGGCACAGGCTATGCTATCCATATTGCAGGTTGCAGCATGGAGGAAAGAGAAACAAGCAACTTCTGGGAGACTTCCGTCTCTCCCTCCAATACACCAACCTTTGCAGTTGGGCTGGTGGGAAAGTAATTTTGCCAGGTAAAAAATTGGTTCAGATTGCTACTTCCCTTTCCTTCCATCCCAGGAGCAAAGTAGGGACAAAGGACCATACTGACTCTGACTCACAGTGTGGTTCTTGGTCTGCTCCCTGGCTGGTGCAATTACATGCTGCACCATACCTAGTGCTTGTGGTAAAATCAAAATCTATCTCAGTATGCATAGCAATATAAATCTTCGCTGTACTTTGATAGAAATCATTAGCTAATCTTCACAGTATTAACTTCCATTTGATAAGTAGTATTGTCCAAATTTTCAGTAGAGAAACCTTTATGAAAATGTTAAGTGACTGTCAGAGCTGGGTTGAGATCTCTTGTGCTGCCAGCTCCCCATCCTATATATAGACCACATCTCTGACACATATAAGGTATACTGTACAAAAGGAAACTGTTAACAAAGTACACATCATGTTTGCCCAAGATACCATTGTCCTATTAGCATATGGTAATCCAAGCCAATTTAGAATGCTGCTTTTGTTGGCGTAATTTTTTAAAACTTGAAGTGATTAGCGCTCTTTTTTTTTTTTGGTCAGGGTCCCTCAGTGTAGGTCAAGCTTTTTATATCTGTCAGATCGGTAATGCAGGCAAACTCCCCTTCTAGTGCGTCCTTATGTGGATTCCATTATAAGTGTGCGCACATCCACATCCATGGCCATCGGAGACTTTTGCCTTAGCGGTATCCATAGGGCCAGCTGTGTCACCCCCTTGAGTGCTGCGCTCATGTGCTGGTATATCAGGCGCTACCAGCCCTATGCCCTCTTGGTTCCTTCTTTACGACAACTCCAATAGAGGGGCAGGAAGATTGGTGACAGAATGGACATGAGCAAAACATCCTGAAGAACAGTTACAAAAAGGTGAATAACTTTTGTCCAAAAAAAAATAAAATGAAGACCTATGAGCTGATCAGCATGGGGACTGAATTCTTTCCAAAAAAAGTAGGTAGGAGAAGTTAAAGATCAGACTAGATTTTATTAAGTGTTTCAGTCAAATACAAAATTTTCATTCAGGAGCCATTAGAGAAGTGTAAGTAGAACTTACCAACCCTACATTTTTATACTTTTTCTGAGTTTCACCAGTGGCACAATCCTACATCCATTGGAGTCCGTTACAGTTTTGCCAGTGACTTTGGTAGGAACGAGGTCAAGCCACATACCTCTCTGAAAATACTGGAAGAAGCAATCTTGCAGAGTTAAATGTAGTTGATGATGATTACTTGAGAGATGTAAAGAAACTGAAGCAGCCAAAATACTGCCGTGAAAATTATCTTCATATCTTGTCACTCAAATTCAAATAAAGAAATGACATGGTCTATTTTCCAGTTTCCTGTCTTTTTTGACCTCACTTTTAATCTTCTGATTCTGTCACTTTTTGAGTTTTTTCAATGTAATTTAGATTTAATTCCTCAGGGCAGTCTTCATTTGCCTGTAAAGTGGCATACAAACCTCTGGTGCTATGTAAATACAATATTAGTGAACAGTGAGTCAAGGCTACAGCAGACAGCTATATGTTTTTGTTTATTTTCTTTCTTGTAGAGAGATGTAAGTTCCAGTATTTTCTCTTGCCCACAAAGCAATCTAATAGCTAATTTCAAATATTTCTGGTAAGAGAGTGCCACATCAGCATAGTTTTCAAGCCCTTGTTATAGTAATTAATACAACTAAGCTTGTTCCCAGATATATGTGGTTCAGTGGCAAATGGTGAGTGTCAGGGGGCAGAGGAGTGTTTGTGTATCCAAGGCCAGCCGTAGCACTTAGCCCAGAATATTGCCACTCTGTCACCTAATGGCAAGACCGTCTGAGGCACTGCTGTCCCATGGTGAGAATCAAAGGCTACCTTGCCTAGCAGCCACAGTTCAAGATAATATCACCCAGTGGTGAGCATGAAGGCCCACATTGCCTAGTGGCTACAGTATGGATGGAGAGGGAGTAGGGTAACCCAAGCCCACCTTGCTCCACCGTGTTCTGACCTGGGGACCTTCAAAATAGTCCTACAGATGACTTAGGGACTGGCACCCTTACTCCATTTCTCTGAGTCACTTCCTACCCCTAAAAGCAGCAAAGAATCCTGTGGCACCTTATAGACTAACAAACGTTTTGGAGCATGAGCTTTCGTGGGTGAACACCCACTTCGTCACATGCATCTGACGAAGTGAGTATTCACTCACGAAAGCTCATACTCCGAAACGTCTGTTAGTCTATAAGGTGCCACAGGATTCTTTGCTGCTTTTACAGATCCAGACTAACACGGCTACCCCTCTGATACTTCCTACCCCTAGCTTCTGTTCTTCTCAGTACCACAGGGTCTGCCTAGGATCCCACTTGACGTCCTCTCAGGTCCTTCTCTGGAGCACCTTCCACTGCTGGTGGTGACTCATCACCCTCAGTCCCTATGATTGAAGATCTGCAGTGGCTTAGTCGTGAGGCCTGGTCCTGGTTTCTTGGAGCCCTGGCAGCTTCTGTACAGGAGGCTGCTGCACCCAACTGCTCTCCTGCTCCGTCTCCCCAGACTGAACTGAGCTGCGCCCTTTTGAATGCTTCCTCCACTGGGAGCATGCCCAGCAGAGGTGAGGGAGCAAAGCTTCCTTCATCCATTGAAGCTCCCTAACCCTCACCTCATCAGTGCGGGGTTGCTACAACCCATCACAGTAAGAAGATATTAGTTCCAGTAATCCTATTCAAATCACAATCTTCCTGTGAGTGATTTAGCAGTGATCTTACATTTTTACAAAAGGAACCTATCTACGTTTTTTCAGACATTGTGCTGCTTTTGGTTACCTTTCTTTTCCTCTCTCTTAATTTCTCTTTCCCTCATTCCCTGATGCTATTTCTGCCTTACTGAGAGATCATGTGTGAACTTTTTAAGAAATGAAATTTCACTTGTTCCTGTGCAACAGTAAATCGGTTAGTTTACAATCTTAGGTCTTCCTTATGACAGAAAAACTTTGAAATTATCTTCCTAAAGTAAACAGAAGGCTGAAGACATGTGAAAGCAATTATATACTAAAGTATTTAGTCTTAAATATTATTCAGTGTTGCCATCCCCAAGTGTTCAAAAATCATGGGACAGGCCTGAAAGCCCATGAGATTTTAAAAAAAGGCAATTTTTTCTTTGTCTTGTTTCTGAGTCTTTAGGACACACTTATGTCCTGTTTTCAAGCTTTTCTCCACACCCACGAAGTCTATAAACTTACTTTTTTAGGATAGCAGAGGTTCTTGTGAAATAGGAGGATTCGGGAGAGCGGAGGGTGCTTTTTTAGAAAAACATCAAATATTGTGAGAGTGGGCAACACTGCTATTTTTTTCAGAATTTACTGTATTTCCAGGTAACCATTTAGTGTGATTCTTTAGCTGACAATTGAAATCCTCTCCCTCAGCTGTGCTGTAGGATAAATGAAGTTAATTTTTCCCTTATATTCTTATGCTTCCTTTTAGAGAAGAAAATATAGAACAGATCAGTTAGTGTTAAAATGCATGAAAGAAACTAAAGACATTTCATGGCTTAAATTTTTTTCCTAACGGCTCATATCTATGTGAAGTAGGTATTCTTTAAGTAGATGCAGACATGTATTACACTTAGGCACGTGCGTGCCCAGCACTCCGTAGCCAGAGACTTTTGCCTAGCAGTACCCATAGAGAGGTGGCACATTTTGTTTTAGTCTAGTTTATGGTATATACTTTAGTGCTAGTCAGTGGTTAATAGAGAGTGTTAGGCCTGGTCTACACTGGGAGGGGTCGATCTAAGTTACACAACTTCAGTTACATGAATAACATAGCTGAAGTTGATGTACTTAGATCTACTGGTCATGGTGTCTTCACTGCAGTGAGTTGACTGCTGCCACTCCCTTGTTGACTCTGCCTGCGCCTCTCACAGCAATGGAGTACAGGAGTTGACGGGCAAGCGCTCGGGGGTCAACTTATCACGTCTAGACTAGACACGATAAATTGACCCTTGCATCGATCGCTGCCTGCTGATTCAGCGGGTAATATAGACATACCCTTAGTTGATAGTGTTCCCCTCTGGTGCCCACACCAGGGTTTAAATGTTGTCGTTCGTGTGGAGGGGTGATCCCCAACAGTGACACCCCCACATGAGGTACTTGGTTTGTCTTGGCGAGGCCCACCTTACAGAGCATTGTTCCATCTGTAGATCATTCAAGAAGTGCACTCGGGTGGTACAGGGACTTTCCTCTCAAGCAGCATCTGCTTGAACAGGCCATGTTGCCTGATCCAGTACTGAAGCCTTCCTCAGGCTGAAGATGGCCCTCAGGTTCAGTAAGTGCTGCCACCTCTCATTCCGGGGCAGGTGCTTCTCCGAAGAGGTAGAGGAGCTGCTCTCCATTTTTGGTGCTGAGGAAGAGGTCTCATAAGACCAATCAGGACTGCTTCAGGTTGCGGCACAACTTCTCTGCTTCCCCCAGGAAAAGCACAAATCGGCATGGGACCAATTCCAGTGTGTGGGATGGCACAGGTACCAAGTGGGAAGGACATAAACCCCATATTGTTGACTCCAGTGCCAGCCTCCAGGTCCCAATGAGGGTGATGCCAGTACCAGTCTAGTGGACCTGCTCTGCCTTTCCATTCTGTCCTCACTGCTGGTCCAGGACTTTGCGATGCTCACACCTTCAGCAGCCCCTCGAGTGGAGCACTCCGCTGAACCTTCATGCTCATCAGGACTACACCTAGACACTCACTCCTCGTGGTGGGCATGGAGCTGGTACTGGAATCAATGCAGGGGCATCGGAACTGGGACCCTCTTTGGCCATACTGCATTTGACACCTCAGTTGTTCCCATTGGGGCTCTCATCATGTTGGACATTGATGCACTTGGATGCTTTGGTACCTCTGTCGGCTCCAGGACCAATGCTGCCTGACATGCTCAGTACTGACAGCACTGTGTTAATCACAGGAGCTGATTCTTGCCTTGTTCTGGACAATGGATGAATTGGACTGCCTAGTGGCTCCCTCAGGTGTCACTCCGCCCATGTTGCCGAGATCCAGGGGCTCTGATTCCAGTCATCCCCCTGCTCCGCATCTCCTAATGAACTCCGGGGGCTGCCAATGGACCAGTGTGGCTTTCATAATTGGCATGTGGCCAGGACAGAGGATCTTAGCCAGGCTCCTACTGGTCACCAATGCCTTACCCATATCAGTGGCCACCTTGGACTCAGTGGGATATTCCTCACTTGCAGAGATCCTACTTTTCACCCCATTCAAAGCTGAAGTCACTTGCTAGGTCAACGGTGCCACAAGCCCAAGCATCAGCGATCTTTCTCCCCGAGAAGCCATGAGAGACTTCCCTTCCAGATACATCTTTTGGGGGGTGAGAGCCAGCTTTTGCTCAGCCAGGACCCTCTTCCTCATTGCTGGATGATGCGGTGCTGCCCGGTTCAGCCTTCCCTTCTATTCCAGAGGGCATTAAGGCATGCCAGGACCTTTTACTCCACATAGCCACATCCATAGGCATCCAGGCAGAGTTTCTTCAGGAGAGCACACACAGACTGGTAGATTTCAAGTCCACTGTCCCTGGGAGTGTGGCCCTCCCAATCAATGATGTGTTCTTTGAGCCAATAAGAGCCCTGTGTACCACCAGTGGCAAGGTTCATGAAGTCCTACTTTGGTCCCATGCAGGGATTTGAAGGGTTCTGTTCCCACCCACAAAATCCCTGACCATAATGGTGATAAATGACAGCGACCGACAGAAGACACTGTTAGTTACTGTAACTGTAGTTCTTAGAGTTGTGATGCAGACATGTATTCCATGGCCCACCCCCTGTCCCCTCTGCTTCGGAGTCTCCTCTCAGGGTCTTTTGGTGTGAAGGAACTAGAGGGGATCTGGGCGCCACCAGGGGAGGGGCCAAGGGCACAAGCACCACCTCTCTACAGGTACTGCTAGGCAAGTCTCCAGCTCCGGTGTACTGGGTGCACACATGCCTAAGTAGAATATATGTTTGGATTACATCTCAAAGAACCACAGTTACAGTAAGTCACCGTTTCATTATAGCCAACTTTCATCCATGGGTAAATAGAGGCATAGAGGGCTAGATCCACAGAGGAACTGGGGGTGGCAATGCTGAGTATTACGATTTCTAACTTTTGGGTAACCCGCTTCCTGGTGGAATCCTCAGCCCTGAGCTAGGTGTGAAGGTCCCTATACAATATGCAAGAGTTAGTCATCTAAGAATGGGATTCACAGGTGCCAGAAAACTGAGTGGGGAGCCACCTGAGCTATTCAATAGGAAATACCAAGGAGAAGGGTGTGATCTAATCCCTACCTCTGAAAGTGTTAGGCACCCCCTGGTGGCTCAGTTAGGCACTTATCTCCACTTGGGATTCAGAGCCATGAACCCTCTCCTGGGTTAGGCACCTAAACCATGTCAGACCTTTTTCATTAAAAATGAGAGGGAGATTGAGAACCCCACCCCAGAATACCCAGTAGCCAGGTGATCAAGGCACTCACCTGGGAGGTGGAAGGCCTGTTTTCAAATCCCTACTCTGCCTGATCTGGAGCAGGGACTTGAACTTGGGTCTCCCACATCCCAGTAAGTGTCTGTACGTACATATGTACGTACGTGTGTATGTGTGTGTGCGCACCATCAATATTTAATCATTAAGGCTGTAAGAAAGTTGTGATGTTTTGAGTTTGGGCAGATGGGGTTTGGTTCAAAAATTGCAGCTAAATTTAAGTTGCAGTTTTTGTATGGTCCGTTCAAGTACCATAGAAGAACCACATTAAAAACAACCCATAAAAAACCCTATTTGAATGGCATTGCAATGCTGTGCGCCAAGTCACAGGCTGAAATATGGCCCAGCCAGGAGGGACAGCCATGCCAAAATCTAAGCGAATGGCATTGTGGCCGGCAATTTTTTTAAAGCCTTATTAGTCATTTATACAAAGTAGAACAGAGATTAAGAGCCCCACTCCAGCATACCCAATGGACTGCTGGTAAGGCACTCACTTGAGAGGTTGGAGTCCCTTCAGATTAGGCAGAGGGGGGATTTGAAAACAGGTTTCACACATTCCAGGTGAGTTCCCTAACTACTGGATTGGGTATTCTGTGACACACACAAACCCAAATTCCCAATCTGATTGCCCTCTGCTGCTCTTTGTGAAAGACCCAATCTGGTAGGCTTGCTCTGAAAACACCTTCCACTTTGGGTTCTCTGTGCAAGATAGGCAGGGGAATGCTTGTTTTGAGAACTCTTCCACAGCTTGAGTGTGAGGATGCCAAGCAGCTCAGTGGTGTCAAAACGTAGGCAGCTTTTCATATGCCCACCAGCAGCAGGTTAGGCATATAGAGAATTTAGGCACGTGCAATTTTAGGCAACAACTGAGTGGGGGTTTTGAGGTCTCAGTGGAGCTAAAATGTTGGATTTAGACATCTAAAGTAGCAGGTAGGTGTCTAAATCGCTTTGTGGATCTAGCTGAGAGAGGTTAAAGGCCTGAGCAACTCTGTTCCCATGAAAGTCAATGGAGAATTTTAACTGACTTGAATGGAGGAAGAATAAGACTTGCTTAAGATTAGTCAGTGTGTAGCTAGGAATTGAACCAAAGAGACCTAACTTCCAGTTTTCCCCTCCTCTAACCACTAAACTACGTTTTCTCTCCTACTGAATTGCAAATTTGCATGTTAACATTGACCATCAGGGTATGTTAGAGAGTCTACCTCTTAGAGAATTTTTTTCAGAGACGGATTATATAGTTTATTTGCATATGAACTGGGGAGTTTTTTATACTGATTGTATCTTGTCCACACACAGATACATATATTTAAACAATTCATAGATTATTAGAGAAATCACATGTACCTTAGAAATTGAAAATCTTGATTAATGATATATTGCATGGGTTCATTAAATCTGCATTCATTTAATATATCATGTAATGTATAGCTGCAAAGAAAAGAATTTTAAGACACTTTAATATGTCATTCTTTATATTAAGATTCCATTTACAAATAATTTATAAAGGGTTAATAAATGCTTAATAGGTTTTATAAGCATGTTGCAGTCATAAGCAGTACTTGATATAGTTGATTATGAGTACCTCAGTAGAAAGTGTGATGAATGGTTATAAACAACCTTTTGGACTCTACAGTTGATTAGTAAATTTTTAAATTATGCAGATTTTGCTCAGTATTTGACAATGATAATTATGCTCATGTGCTTTTTCTGTTTAACTAATGAATGTCATGTACTTCTTTCCCTTCTTCCTTCCAAGGATATTGTTAATACAATCATCAAGCACTGCTCTCCTCAGTTCTTTTCACTTGGTTTGCCTGGTGCTACCATGCTTATTATGGATTTCATTATAGCAGCTGGTAGAGTGGCTTCTTCCTCTTTTCTCAATGTAAGTGTTCGTCAGTTCATTTGCTTTTGTGATTGTATGTAATCATGAGATCTTTTAATAGAAAAAATACTATGCAACATTGTTCTTCAGCTAGTGTGTATTGAACTGTCCCAAAAAGAGAACTTAATGCTTAATTATTGAAATCACCAAGTAGTTCATAAAAGATATTATAAAATTCCTGTATAGAAGGTATAATATAAAGAATGCAAAAATTTGCTGTTTATTCCTGATGTTTGTTTAGCCTCAGAATTGCAGGAACAATTATAAGAGAACTCTTGAAATAAACACCTTTATGTGTGGTGTGTTTTAGTTATGTCATCAGCCACATGCATATCCAGAGTTTTTTTGGTTTTTTTAAAACTTACGGAAGATGTACCATATTAACAAACTTATAAAGGGAAGGAACACTTTATTGCTGTATTAGGTCCACAGCAATTTAAATATAGTAGGTTTTGTATTGATGTTGCAATGTATCCTTTGGGACTAATAAGAAGTAAAAATGTTGCAGTTGGCCATTAAATGATGATAATCCATTTTAGGAGAAGTGCTCTGTATACCATAGATATTACTTTGTTACTGTACAAAACACTCCATGATTTTCAGAAGCAATTAAATACCTTTTAGCGAGGGATGTTCATATAATACTGCCATCTTCAATTAATGCTCACCATGAGCCGGTGTCATCTTGCTCTGTATACATCCTGAGATACTTAATTTTTAACTGGCCAAGGTTGGCTTTCCCTTCAAAATCTTGAAATATTGAGAGCTCTATTGATGCTGTATGTTGGTAATCTCTTGCCTCAAGAATGGGGTTCTTGGCAAAATACTGTCCTGAAAACAACTATTGCTGGTAAATAATTTCACCTGTATATTGGTTGAGATGATGTCAGCTTAGTTTTTGGATCATCCAGTATAATCTTTTTGGAGTTTGCTATGGATTTTTACAGTGTTTTCTCTTTAAAAGTGTGTTACACTTGTACAGGAACAACATGGAGGAATTACAGTGCCTTCCAAGAATGGGGCTGGTGGCTCTTAAAATTGCTAGCTTTTGCATTTGTACTTTTAAAAGTTTATACCTTTCAGTTATTTCTGGTCAGCTTGATTGGCAGAGGCATTATTTATCCTTTAAAACTTTCTATTGTGTGTTTGTAAGAAAAATATATAGAAACAGTGTTTTATCACAAAGGCTATTTAAATTATTCTCTTTTGTGGTAATATAGGATGTAGAGCCAGTACCGTACGTGGTAATGGAAATTTTGAGTTACCTGTTTCAGCACAGCAGCTTATGTAAGCAGTCTTAGTGTATATCACACAGCTGTACTTTTTGTGATAAATACAAACTGCTTGAGTTTCTCTTTGGCCTTCATATTGTCACCAGGATAAACTTAATAAAAATTCAACCTTATGTAAGGTAGCTGGATATTTCATTCTTAGTGCAATCTGAGTAAATATTTATTTTTGTTTTTCCCCCTCCATAGGCACCAAGAGTAGAAGCACAAGTTCTGTTGGGATCTCTTGTCTGCTTTCCTAACTTATATTGTGAATTGCCAGCTCTACACCCAAACACTCCCGACATAGTTGTGTCTCATTTCACAGATGTTAAGGTGGGAATATTGAAAACATAGATATGGTATTGCAGCTACCAAGCTGTCTTTTTTAGTAGTATAGTGTTCCGGGTAATTTTTACTGATATTTAGACATTCTAATGTTCTTTTAGATCTTCGTATGTAGAGGACAAGATTTAAGTCCATAAAATTTGTCAAAATAGGTTTTAAACTTTTAAACATATAGTTATTTTGAATTTACTGTTAAATCAACAAAAACCATCAAAAGTGTCTGCATATGTTCCTAAAAGTAAATGTTCAAAATAATGCACATTTCTTATGCTTAGTCATTGTGATCACTTAAAAAGTTTCTGGGCTTTAAACATCTCAGAAAGAAGAAAGACTTGGTTTCTAGATGCACTATTTATTCCACTTGCTGTTTATTTACTTAGGGGCTGCCAAAAGCCCCTATGTGCACCTCTGTGATGGCCACAATACATAAAATCAGGGAGACTCCAGCACATGAAGTTTGGGCTCTGTGACAGTTTAACGTAGCTGAAAGCAGTCTGGGTTATGGGTCTGTGTACTATTGAGATTCTTAAACTGGGGGTCATGGAATGTATTTGGGGGGGAGGGGGCGTGAGAAGCTTTAGGGAGAAAAAACTTGCTGCACACATTTTACCTACAGCAATGAATAATTACCAAAGCTGATCTCCTCTCAGAAAGCGCTGTGCATTTGACTCTAGATGGCACTGTGCATTTTGATGGATTTTTATTAAGCTTGCATAACATTATACAACATCGTTGCCATCTGTACGCTAACCCATTTGCTGCAATGAAGTGTGCACATTTAATTGTATGCATTGACCACAATCACAGTTTCGCTTTTGCTCTTATTACAATGGATTATTGGCTTATTCATGCAACAGATAAAAAGAAACTCAAGTGAAAACCAAAGAGGCCAAAACTGGTTCACGTGAAGCACCATCGCTGCATGTATATATGTACTTGTGTGGCAGGAAGCGGGAGGGGGCATAAACTACTACAGACACAAAGAAGGGGGTGTGTGATCAAATAAGTTTGAGCACCGTTAGTCCACTGTGTCTCTGACAATAGGGATCCTGCAGGTTGCTGCCCCTGCTTCCAATATTAAGAGTGAAATAATGTATGAGGTAGCTCCACAGACCTTGCTTACTGTTTAGAAGTAAATTTAGTTCCCTGTTTACTTGGGCTTTATGGAAGATGAATTTCACCAGTAAGAACATTTGGCCCTCTTGACTCAGACAGAATGACCTACCCACACATTAAGCAGTGGGAGCCATTGTCTGGTGTGTAAGAAAAGATATGTGACCCTTTTAATGACTAGGTAGTCAGAGAGTGACTTGCTTCAACAACTTCAGCCCCCAGATGTCCAAAAGAGGGGGAGACTATTTAGGTTCATGCCAGTGCAAGAAAAGCCATCTTTTACCTGGACCAGGTGGAGCAGCAGGAACAACATCACAACAAATTCTCCTGGCACCACATAGGAACAGATAGGTGAGAACAGGAAGCAGGGGAGGAGGCATTCTTTCCCCCCCTCCCTCCAAGCTCACAATGCTAAAAGCAGGTATTTGGTAACAGAAAGGGTGAGGTAGGGAACTCTGCTCAGAGCCATAGCAGACTGGTGAGAATGGGGAGGAGCCTTCCCCCTTCCAGCCCACAGCAGCAGAAGCAGGTGTTTTTATCAGAAGGGGAAGAGGAGGGGGTTTCAAACTCATCAGTGTGGTGCCACAGCAGAGTGGTCAGAACAGGAGAGGGGTGTCCCCCACTCATTTCCAACCAGCAAGAGGCATGTTAGAGCAGACGAGGAAAGGAGTTCAAAACCCAGCTCAGAGAGGACAGAGTGGGACTCAAATGGTCATGGGAACCCAGGGGTGGGATCCTTGCCACATGGGCAAGGAGTTTGACCAAGGACCAAAGTTGGAGGATCCAGGGATGATCTGTCTGTCTACCAAATGGATTCTCTGTTAGTGGGAGGTAATGTAGATCCTGTGGGAAGCAAATGCTCCCAGTGGTAAACCACTTGCATTTTGGGGTGCAGGAGCCATCAGAGAATTGATTCAGATAGTCTGGGCAGTTGCTTCTGAAATTGTTTCCATGGCACTAAAATGTTTACAAGGTGTGGTGAGTCACCCAGAGCCATGACATTTCAATGAAAAATTTGCAGGACAGGAGAGTGGCACGGCTGGCAGGGGTGAGTGTGACCAGCACCAGATGGAAGTTGCAGAGGCAGAGTGTGGAACTGAGTCCCTTCTGGCCAGTGCTGCAATGGGGAGGGCGATGGGAATTTCCGTGTGGGGGTTCAGGGAATTTGCCTACCTTTCCTCTTGGGGGACCTGGGAGGGGAGGGGTAGTCACCCCACTTCCCACATTGCAAGGCAGGAGAAACTGAATCTAGAGGGGTAGCAGAACTAGAAGATAGGCTACAGGTGGTGGATCTGATGTCCTAGGACAGGGGCGGCCGACCTGAGCCTGAGAAGGAGCCAGAATTTACCAATGTACATTGCCGAAGAGCCACGCCAATATGTCAGCAGCCCCTCATCAGCTCCCCCCACTCTAACCTGCAGTGCCTGCCTGCCTGCCAGCAGCCCCACCAATCAGTGCCTCCCGCTCCCTCCCCATACCTCCTGCCTGCCGCAATCAGCTGTTATGCGGTGCACAGGAGGCTCTGGTGGCGGGCTGGGGGAGAGCAAGGGCATGGCAGGCTCGGGGGTAGGGGTGGAGTGGGGACAGGGCCTGGGGCAGAGCAGGAGGTTGAGCACTGAGTATTCCCCAGCACATTGGAAAGTTAGCATCTATAGCTCCAGCCCCAGAGTCAGTGCCTAGGCAAGGAGCCACATATTAACCTATGAAGAGCCGCATGTGGCTCCAGAGCCACCAGTTGCCACTCCTGTCCTAAGAACTGTGTCTTGGATGTCTGGGATTGTCATAAACAGATAGTTAAGGGTTAATGTCTCTCTTACCTGTAAAGGGTTAACAAACAGGGAACCAAACACCTGACCAGGGGACCAATCAGGAGACAAGATACTTTCAAATCTCGGTGGAGGGAAGCCTTTGTTTGTGTTTTTTGGGTTTTGCTTTGTTCTCTCTGGGCTCTGAGAGTGACCACACGTACCTACAGGCTCTGTAATCTTCTATTCCAATTTTGTGAGTACAAAGGTAGAAAGGCGGTATAGTCTTTTTGTTTTCCTTTATTTGCAAGTGTGTAGTTTGCTGGAAGTATTTTAAATTGTAATTTGCTGGGGGGGAGGCTTCTTTCTAGTTTCTATAAGCTGACAGACCCTGTAACTTTTTACCATCTAAATTGCAGAGATAAACTTTTAATAAAAAGAAAGAAAAAAGGTAAAAGCTTTGCTTTAAGACCTGTCTGATTTTTTTCTCCTAGTTAAGGCTCAAAGGAACTGAGTCTGTGTACACCAGGGAATTGATGGGCAGAAGGGAAAGAGAGCAAGGGGGAGAAGGGAAAAGTGAATTTCTTCTTTGTTTCAGATTCACGGAGTTTGACTCTGGATTGCCTCTGGGTGAAGGGAAAAGAGGAGGGGGGGGAAGGTATCATTCCTCTCTGTGTGGTGATTCAAGGAGTTTGAATCACGGTGATCTCCTAGTGTACCCAGGGCGGAAAGGAGCTGGGAGGAAGAAAGGAGGGGGAAGGGAAATGGTTTATTCCCCTTTGTTGTGAAACTCAAGGAATTTGGGTCTTGGGGTCCCTGGGGAAGGTTTTGGGGGAGACCAGAGTTTATCAGGCACTCTACTCTAAGTCCTGATTGGTGGCAGCACTACAGGATCTAAGCTGGTAATTAAGCTTAGGGAAATTCATGCTAGTACCCATATTTTGGGCGCGAAGGTTCAGAATTGGGAATTATATTATGACATGGTGGCAGAGGTGGGATAAGAATCCAAAAGCTAGAAAGATTATTATTTTTCTTTTTTCTCTGCTAGCTGCTAATAAGCAGAGAAAAGGGGGGGTTTTAAACACAAGTCTGCAGGGTTTTTTTTTCTTTCTCTCTTCCTTCTGAGTACACTGAAGGCAGAGAAATTAAGGTTTAACAAGGGTCTTTTGTTAAACAAAGCAGGCTTAAGTGAGCAGCAACAAACTCTAGCAGAACATATTTGCAAATGAAAAGTTTTTTATTCCTTTTTACCTTACCGTGAGTAGCTAGAGGAAAAAGTAGAAAGACTCTGTTGCTTAGCATTTGGGGCAACAGAATTATTCAGGGAAGATGGGCTCCACCTATCAGACCTGGAATCTGACATGTTTTAGGTCGATATTAAAGAGGGCATTAGTAGATGGCTGGAAAGCAGGGAGGCAGTCGAACTAATTGCTGGTGCTCCTTGTCACGGACATCCACTGCAGGCTCTCCATAGGAAAGGGATATGGTGATCAGATAAAATGGATTGATAAAGGATTTAAAGGAGGGATTTTTTAAAAGAGCAGAAATGGGGGAGAGGGGGTTTCAGGGCTTTTATGACTGAAACAGCAGGGAGCCAATCTCCTCCTCCTTTATAGCCCCCCCTTCATCCTCATTGGAGGGGTGGGCTGAGGTCCTAGCAGCAGGTTGTCCTGGGACTAGGATGGGTGAAGGGGGAGGGTTGACAGCAGCCCCCATATGTGTAAACAATTACGGAATTATCTGCACTGTACACTTTTTTTAATTTACTGAGTACTCTCTGACATTTAGGAATAAAGTTGCAGCCTAACTGAACCACAGCCAGTGTCTCCTGTCCCCCTTCCTCAGATAGGATAATATCTGGAACACAAGATGCATGTATTGCTTTCTTAGTTTATATCTAATATTCTGTGTTTTCAGTGTGATACCTGGAACAATTCATAGTTTGTATTTTAAAAGAAACCTTTTAACTTAGTGGTAATGTTCTGTAGTATGTATAAAATCCTGGTTCAGTAATTCGCATTCTCTGGGGCAGCAGGTTTTAAAAGTATTCCAAAGAGACTATTTGCTACCCAGATTTGTGTAAAGTGAGTACTGTGCATCAGTTAACAGCAACTCCTCCAGTTAGTAACAAGGCTTGATGGATCCTGAAAGAATACACTCTTGCAGCCTGATGACCATACTGTGAAGGTTCAAAAGAAGTGAGAGTTCATAACCAGGAAATTATAAGTATGTATTATGTTAGATATTAGTATAATTTATGAAAATATAATTTAAAAAATGTAGTTCAGTAGAACTTAGCTGGATGTGGCCAATTACTTGTTGTTTGTTTCCCTCACGCCTATGGTCCATTTCTGTGTGTTTTGAGAAAGTGAGTTCTTCAGGCAGGGTTCATATCTTCCTTTAAAGGGCCTGGTGCATTGGAGGCACTACTAGGAACAAAATAATTTAAAATTTAAGGTGTGTGTATGTGTTTTGTGTTAGATGAGTAAAAAGTCTGATTACTTAAAAAGCCGTTCACTTGAGACCCAGCAAAAGAATAAGCCTGTGTATTCTATAGCAGAGCCCTTATATTTTTCTAAAGATTTTTGTGGAGACATTTCTGGCAACTGAGTTTGAACATTTTCATCTTTTGTTTTAGGAACTCACAATCAAAACTGTATTAAGTTCTGCAAGAGAGGAGCCATCTGGTCCTGCACGGTAGGTCATACTTGAACAAGTGATGAAAGGCTGCCACATTATTGGAGCTCTTTTATAATTGCACTGTATTCAAGTAGGTATGTTGTAAGCTAAGTTCTCCTTTTAGTGCTTGTCCATATATTCCACTAATGGTGCATGTGTACCCTGCACACTTTTGCCAGCAGTACCTGTTGGGGACTGCATCTGCACGCTGAGAGTCCTCATGTCTCTGTCAAAGGACATAAAGGGCAGGATGACCCCAACTGCTCCTCAGTTATTTTTCACACCCTGTGGCTTTGGATCAGAACTTTGCAATATCCAAGCCCTCACTGAACTTTGCAGTGTTTTGAGCTCTTGCTCCCTGGACAGCCTCATAATTGTTTGTAAATAACTCTAGGTAGTGGTTGTTAGGTAGTTGTTAGTTTAGTGCAGGGGTGGGCAAACTATGGCCCACGGACTGTTTCCAGCCCATCAGATGTTTGTTTCTGGCCCTTGAGCTCCTGCTGGGGAGCGGGGTCAAGGACTTTCCCCACTCTGCCAAGCGCTCCCAAGCCACCGACTCACAGTTCCCTTGATGAGTACCAACTTCTGGCATGCATAGCCACACTACTTAGGCGTGATTTAACCACACTGGTTCCAGGATCATCACCCGCCCCTATGTGGCAGTTCCCCACACACGCACGCAACAGCGCACTCAATCTCTTCCTAGTCTCCAACGGCCCTGCCCTTGACAGCTTTGAAACTGACCAGGGGCCACACCCATCACAGCTAGGGTGCCATGGTGGTGCCTGGTACAGCTGCCTTGGTGTCACTGCTGGCTGGGCCCCTAGGAGTCCCCAGTACTGCTCCCCCCACCTCCCCACACAACACTCCATGAGTCCCTTTCCCCGCACCTTGGCAACAGTGCTTATAGAGCCCCCGCTCCCCCACCGGGCATTCATGGCTCACCATACAATTTCCATACCCAGATGCAGCTATCAAGCCAAAAAGTTTGCCCACCCGTGGTTTAGTGACTATTGTAGTGCAGTGTTGCTTTTTAATTCATTCCTTTAATTTATCCTGCCACTGTTATAGCAGAGCAGAAGTGTCTGGGGTTTGAGAACTGTCCTTCATGTGAATATTGCCCCTCAATAATAAGATGTCAAATGTGTTTGGGAGAAGGGCATATTGTTAATAGTCACTCAATTTGTTCGTCCTTCTCAAAAAGAACACACAAAGCTAGGGAGCCACATCTGACAATGTTCTTTATGGAAAGATCGATGCATCGCTCCTCAGATCCAGCAGCAACAAAGGCTGAAAACCTAGGGCAACTATCATGTAAAAACACTCCCATCATCTCATCAGCCTGCTCCTTTGATGTGCAAGTAACTAAGGGCATGCCTACTATGGTGCAACTGTACCAATGTAGCTGTGCTGCTCCAGCGCATCAAGTGAAGAAGCTCTGTGCTGACTAGAGAGCTTTTCCATCAGCGTAATAAAACCACCTCCATGAATGTCAGAAGCTATGTCAGCAGGAGATGCTCTCCCACCAATATAGTGCTGTGCACACGAGCATTTATGTCAGCGTAACTTAAGTCATTCAGGGGGAGGGGGGAAACATTTGCACCCCTGAGCAGCTAAAGTTATGCCCGCATAGTCTATAGTGTAGACATAGCCTAAAGCAGGGTTTCTCAAACAGGGGTCGCAGCTTGTGTAGGGAAAGCCCCTGGCGCGTTGAGCCGGTTTGTTTACCTGCCCCGTCTGCAGGTCCAGCTGATCGCGGCTCCGGGCCAGTGGCTTTCTCTACACAAGCGGTGACCTCTGTTTGAGAAACCCTGGCCTAAAGGCTCTTAGAATCATAGAATATCAGAGTTGGAAGGGACCTCAGGAGGTCATCTAGTCCAACCCCCTGCTCAAAGCAGGACCAATTCCCAACTAAATCATCCCAGCCAGGGCTTTGTCAAGCCATGCCTTAAAAACCTCTAAGGAAGAAGATTCCACCACCTCCCTAGATAACCCATTCCAGTGCTTCACCACCCTCCCAGTGAAAAAGTTTTTCCTGCTATCCAACCTAAACCTCCCTCACTGCAACTTGAGACTATTACTCCTTCTGTCATCTGCTATCACTGAGAACAGTCTAGATCCATCCTTTTTGGAACCTCCTTTCAGGTAGTTGAAAGCAGCTATCAAATCCCCCCTCATTCTTCTCTTCTGCAGACTAAATAATCCCAGTTCCTTCAGCTTCTCCTCATAAGTCATGTGCTCCAGGCCCCTGATCATTCTTGTTCCCTCCGCTGGACTCTTTCTAATTTTTCCACATCTTTCTTGTAGTGTGGGGCCCAAAATTGGACAAAGTACTCCAGATGAGGCCTCACCAATTTCGAACAGAGGGGAGTGATCACGTCCCTCAATCTGCTGGCAATACTCCTACTTATACAGCCCAAAATACCATTAGCCTTCTTGGCAACAAGGGTACACTGTTGACTCATATCCAGTTTCTCGTCCATTGTAAGTCCTAGGTCCTTTTCTATAGAACTGCTGCCTCACCACTCGGTCCCTAGTCTGTAGCAGTGCATGGGATTCTTCTGTCCTAAATGCAGGACTCTGCACTTGTCCTAGTTGAACCTCATCAGATTTCTTTTGGCCCAATCCTTTAATTTGTCTAGGTCCCTCTGTATCCTATCCCTACCCTCCAGCATATCTACCACTCCTTCGAGTTTAGTGTCATCTGCAAACTTGCTGAGGGTGCAATCCACGCCATCCTCCAGATCATTAATGAAGATATTGAGCAAAACCGGCCCCAGGCCCAACCTTGGGGCACTCCGCTTGATATCGGCTGCCAACTAGACCTGGAGCCATTGATCAGTACCCATTGAGCCCGACGATCAAGCCAGCTTTCTCTCCACCTTATAGTCCATTCATCCAGCCCATACTACTTTAGCTTGCTGGCAAGAATACTGTGGGAGACTGTATCAAAAGCTTTGCTAAAGTCAAGGAATAACATGTCCACTGCTTTCCCCTCATCCACAGAGCTAGTTATCTCATCACAGAAGGCAGTTAGGTTAGTCAGACATGACTTGCCCTTAGTGAATTCATGCTGACTGTTCCTGATCACTTTCCTCTCCTCTTAGTGCTTCAAAATTGATTCCTTGAGGACCTGCTCCATGATTTTACCAGGGACTGAGGTGAGGCTGACTGGCCTGTAGTTCCCCAGATCCTCCTCCTTCCCTTTGTTAAAGATGGGCACTACATTAGCCTTTTTCCAGTCATCCAGAACCTCCCCTGATCGCCATGAGTTTTCAGAGATAATGGCCAATGGCTCTACAATCACATCCGCCAACTTGTTTACCACCCTCGGATGGAGTGCATCTGGATCCATGGACTTGTGTTCATCCAGCTTTTCTAAATAGTCCTGAACCACTTCTTTCTCCGCAGAGGGCTTGTCACCTCCTCCCCATGCTGTGCAGCCCAGTGCAGTAATCTGGGAGCTGACCTTGTTCATGAAGACAGAGGCAAAAAAAAAGCATTAAGTACATTAGTTTTTTCCACATCCTCTGTCGCTAGGTTGCCTCCCTCATTCAGTAAGGGGCACACGCTTTCCTTGACCACTTTCTTGTTGCTAACATACCTGAAGAAACCCTTCTTGTTACTCTTAACATCTCTTGCTTGCTGCAACTCCAAGTATGATTTGGCCTTCCTGACTTCACTCCTGCATGCCTGTGGCTATCTACCCCTGCTAGGAAAGCTATTATCAGCCTAGGAGGAAGAAAGGAACATTCTAACCCTAAAAAGTGTAAAACTCCACATCTGCCCTTGGAGAAGGGTAATGCAAAGCCCAGAAAGGGTCCTTCTGCTACCCATGCAGACTCTGGTCACCAATCCTTAGCACCCGTCTCTTCAGTTCATAAGAAATTACCCACACAAAAGCGCATAGTACTGACTATCCTTGTACCAGTGCAGTTTGTTCACTTACCTTTGGTACCAGAGTTCTTGGTACTGAGGACTTATATGGCATGTAGAGAATAATCTGTCTCTTTGATAGTGGTCTCTCTGTTAGCATTCACTAAGGTACCCCCTAGTGGTACTGGATGCTTCTTAGACCTCGGTACCGAGCACACGTGTAGTACCAGCCAAAAGTTGCATAGAGAGTCTGCTTAGCATCTCTGCCACAACATCTCCACCACTAAAGGAGGAGTGCTTCTTCTATTCACTTCTGATAATGGTGGAGAGCCCTCTCCCTCTCATTCTCTGGGATTTAAATAGATACATCTCTCATAGGGAGTCTAGGTCTCATTATCATTATCCTAGTTCTGAAGTTCACCTGAACCCTATTTCTTGGTATCTTCCACCATGGTCCCCTGCTCCCTATCCTTTACAGCACCGTTGGCCCTACTGGGCTCAATAAAGCTTTCAGTGTGCAAATTGGTCAGCATCTGCTACATGTTCCAGGCCTATATCTCCACTTCCACTGTCGCAAAGAGTAGCACTTTTAACTATTCAAGAACCAGATGCTTCTGCTGAGCATCTAAACTAAGGCTCTGAAGAAGTTAAACCGATGATCTCATTATTCTAGCTCACGTAACCTTGTCATCTCCTCATATGGCTGTAGTTTGTTAATGCCCTCTTCGTAGTCAGAGGACAACGCATCTTTTTGGGCATTGCTCAGCAGAATGGCAGATGTGCTAGAGATCGTAGTAGAAGTTGTCAAAGGGAAGTCATACAAGCTCTGACATCTTGGATACAACCATGCCAGGTGGTCTAGCAATGGCTGCTAATGAAGGCTTCCTGCACCTTGTGAAGTTACTCTGACAGAAACTGGCCTCTCTAGCTTCAACTTGCAAGCATTTACAGCAACAATATCAAGTACCATCTGCAGGTTTCATACAGTTTTATATACGTCCTGCTCCAAGATCCTCATGGTGTCAGCAGTCCATGAAAAGATTAATCATCAAGTCCTTCCAAATCTACCACTTGAGATAAGGAGCTTAAGAAGTAGACTTAAGTGCAAAAAAATGCTTCTTTTTTAAGCCTACAGATGCTAGCCAATTTTCTAGCATTACTTGTAAAATTTGACCATATGAATTACGATATTGCCAATAAAATCCCACAGGATTGCAGGGGGAAAATAATTAAGTCTTTGATTTCAGAGTGGTAACTTGTAACACATACATCTCTTTAGGCAGATGTTGATGCATCTGATACCATGGCCAGGACTAAGAAAACTCAAATGTCATGACAAGATCACACTGGCTCCAAGCTTCCTGCGTTCCTTAGAAAATACAAGTTATAACAGAAGACCAGTGGTTTGAAGGATATGACTTACTCAGAAGACTAATGAGGTTTTGCATTCTTTAGGAGTGTATTCATCTGCTTTGAAGAGGAAAGCAGGTAGGCCTCCGTCTTACCTTACACACTCATATTGCCCTCAATACAGACTTTCTCAGCCCCCAAGAAAGCATCAGAAGTTCCAGAGGAAAAAACCATCAGCATCCTCTATATCATCATAACATTCACCTACATCCTTGAGGAAGAGAATTTGCCAAGAGCTTTGTATGACTTCTAGTTGGTGTCTCTGTTGTTTCCCCCCTTTTGGAAACCATCTTTTTTTTATTTTCGTCATATTTGGAGAACCGTAACAACAGAGCATGGGGCTGTGGAGGTAGTAGAACCAGGATACTCCATTCAGTACCACACCCTTTCCACTTGAATCTTCCCCCTCCTTCCCCAGGGGTCCCCCTCTACCCCCCATTAGAGCATGCTCCATCAAGAAATCGAGTCACTTATATCTTTTGGTTCAATAAAAGAGATTCCAACAGAATTCAGAAGGAAAGGGGTTTACTCTCAGTATTTTCTGATACCAAGGGAAAAAGGAGTCTCCTTACTAATTCTGGATTTGAGACAGCCGAATACCTTCATCTACAGATTCAAGTTAAAGATGGTAACCCTCACCTCCATAATTCCCTCCCTAGATCCACAGGAGTTGTACTCAGCTCTTGACCTTCAAGATGCCTACATGTGTACAGATGTCCATCATGTCTACAAAAAATATCTAAGATTTCAAGTGACCGGTTCCCATTATCAGTACCAGGAATTGCAGTTTAGACTGTCAGGGACACCAAAGGCATTCACCAAATGCCTGGCTCTAGTAACAACCTACTTGAGTAATCGATGAGTCATAAGTTACCCATAAATCAATAACTGACTCACCTGAAGGAAGTCTCCTCATTGACTCCATGCAGCAGACTCTCCAGCTCTTTGCTTCCCTTGGGGATTCAGTGCACTCCTACTCTTGCAGCTTCCACATATCTCCTCCACTACAATCCAACCCCCTTCCTGCCTTTGAACTTCTATCTATCATACTGTACTCTTCTCTGTCCCATGATGTACCTGTCAATCACCATCCACTTCTCTCCTTTTTGACTGTACTATCTCTTCATTGTCTTTCAATTTCCCACATTAGCCTTGCAACTGCAACTTTTCATGTTAACTTCCCATTCAATCATTTCTTCTTCCATCTCCTCGCCTTCATCTCTGGGTCATGTCTTGAACATGTGAAAATGGCCGCTACTCGGATTTTATCTTCACTCAGCAATATTCCCTCCTTGGCCTATCTATTGCTGAATTCTTTCTCTCTGACCACCATCTTCTCCTCTCCACTGCCTTTGATCCTCTCCTTCATCAACACTGACTCTGTAATCAACTCCTTAGACTTCTCCCACCAGGAAGTCCACCCTTCCAAACTCCTGTCCTGTCTTTTACCTCACATATGTTTGCTCTGCTCATGCTCTAAGGAAAATCAGTGTAGATTTCTTCCACTAAGATTCACCATCTCCTCTTTATTGCAAATATAACGTATTAAGTATCAGAGGGTAGCCGTGTTAGTCTGGATCTGTAAAAGCAGCAAAGAATCCTGTGGTATCCATGAGCAAGACCCAAAACCCAAAATTAAACCCATGAGTTTTTTTGCTCTGTTTGTGTACAATGGGGTACTGGTCCATGACTGAGACTCCTAGGTGCTATGATAATACAAATAATAATAAATAGATTGTCTTAAAAATCAAGAGATTTTAAAAAATACTGCTCTGTTTTGTTTTTGTTCTGTTCCTTAATTTTTTTTAAACCTGTAGAGTGTAGCCCTAACCCACAATTTGTGTGTGCTACTTTTAGTTTGAATTTTTCATCTGAAAAGTATATGCACAATTGCAGGGGTTCTTCCTTTTCTTGGCAGGGAACTCCACTTTTACTCTATTCTAGCCTCTGGGATGAGGAATTGAGATTCTTGTAAATTTTAAAAATCATTTATATAGCATCATAAATTAAGGTTTTTATGTTTTTCTTGTTTAGGAAACTGTAGTTATATATTTAATACATCTTGGAAGGCAGTCTAAAAATCACAAATATCCTATATTATGTAGTTTTTATTGCAGGTATTTGAGCATTCTTGGAATCTTGATTTCTTCTTTGAATATGTCAGTGTAGGCCCTACTGTAGGTGTGCATGTGCCTCATGCACATGAGCTTGGACTTTTGAATAGCAGTGTCTGTCAGGGATTCTTATGTGCCCTGTGTGAAGGCATAAAGGGCGGAGTGGCCGCATCTCTCCTTCAGTTCCCTCTTACCAGCCGTGTCAGCAAGACAGAACTTGGACTGTCTGACCCAATTCTAATTCATGAAGAAATCTCTTTACCCCTTATTGAGATTTTTTAATTGGGCATTCTTCCACCCTCCTCCCTCCACTTTCCCCAAAAGGAAGTGAATAAGCAAGGTGAGACCCTCTTGTACATTCAGATATACTGAGGTGAAATACTTTTCACCAACCGTTGGTAATGGTTCTAAATCAACAGGGTTTAATGCTGTACTACTTGCAATGGTCTGATGCCCTTAATTGGTGGACACAGCAGATACCTCTTGTGCCATTACATATGCCTTTCCTTCTCATCGCACACTGGAAAATCTTGAGATACAAGACTCAAACTGCACTTCTTGGCGCAATCAATGAAGTTGCATTCGATCCAGGCATTGAAATGTCCTCCAAACCAGAGCTGAGAAAACTATCTTTGCAAGTGCCCACTTTTTTGATTCCAGAAGGGAGACGAAATCTAAAAGGGTTCCAAGATGATTAGCATTGGGGCTGGGTTTCCCGATGCTGACCACATTGTCACCAACACCCGGGAATAGAGATCTGACAAGTAAAATACCCACACTGAGTGCAAACACAACTCAGAGTGGTCAAACAACCATTCTGCAAGGACTTGAGGCCAAGAGATGAGTGCTCAACCATCTATGATGTTGAAGGCAAAGTCAGAGAAAAAGGCTTGAGCGATTGTCACACTGGTATAAATATTGAGAGCAAGATCCAAACCAGTACAGACACTGGCACCGACCAGCAAGTCCTTTGACTACTCAGGTATGCCTTCAAGGAGACACCACCATCCTCCTCTTTCCACTGGCACCAGCACCAGCAATATCAGTGCTAGAATCCCAGCCAGTGACACTGCCATCCCCAGAGATACACTTTTCCTCTCTGTCTCTGGGCCACTCTGAGTCCCCTGCTACAAGCAGGGAACCCTCTTCCGCGAGATAGGAGAGGTACCCTAAAGAGTGATTTTTGAGGGCAGTGCTGAAGTCTTAAGTGTTTACACTCCAGTACCATCCTGTATGTCCTTCTGGTACCAGCCCCCTTAAAGACACAATACCATCTTAATCTTTGACATACATCAAACATCCTCCCAAAGGCAGGTTTGACAAGACAGTTGAGAGCCACCCCACAACCATCCCAGAGTTGACCTTTGGAAGCCACCTTGTCCCTTTTCTATTGAGCGTAACTGGAGATTATGGCCAACACAGGAGTGCTGGACGACATCACCCATTCCCCATCCCTCTTCTGGAACTCTTGTCGTAGGAGTCTATTACAAAAAGTGGCCTCATTGCTTCATCTAGGAGCCATAGAAGAGGTTCTGCAGAAGTTCAGAGGGAGAAGCTTCTATTCCTAGAATTTCCTTACTCCACAGAAGAGAGGGTATGTTCATTCTATCATGGACCTGAGGAAACTGACATACACTGCCTGAGATTCAGGATGGTAACACTTGCCTCCATTGTCCGGTCATTGCAGGCTCAGGAGTAGTTAATGGCTCTTAACTTACAGAATACATACTTCCACACTGTCATCCACCTGGCCTACAGGAAGAATCTGCAATTTACGGCGTGGCCAAGCCATTATCAGTACAAGGTGCTGCCCTTTGAACTCCCTGCAGCACCGAGAGTCTTTACAAAAGTGCCTCATTGTACATGCACTCCTAAGTAAAAAATCATCCATGTATATCCGTATCTAAACAACTAGCTAATCAGAAGCAGATCACATCAGGAAGTTCTCTGACAAACCTCAACTATGTGCTACCTCTTTTGCCAGCTCGGCCTCCTGGCAAACTACAAGAAATCGTCTCATGATAGAATTCATATGGGCCAGGATAGATTCCATGATAGTGAGGGCATGCTTACCTTAGGACTGAATCCTCTCACTTGAGTTGTTAATAAATGTGATGGTATTGCACCTGGTTGTAACAGTACGGCCTTGCCTCACATTATTAGGCCATATATCTGCATGTACAAATTGGACACTGCTTGCCAGACTTCATTTCACGCCTCTACCACTGTGGCTCAGGTCAGTGTACTCCCCTGTGAAGCATCAGATAAACGGGAGCTTCAGTTCTATCTTGGGTCCTTGCAGTGCTGATCTGGTACCTGCATCCCAACAGTGTTTAAAAATGGGGTACTTCCTGTTACCCATCACCATCCAGACCATTCATCATAGAAGCATGTGGAACAGGTTGAGAAGCCCACCTGAATCATCAGCAAATACAAGAGATATGGTCCTCAGAGGATGTAAAATGCCATATACATGAAGGGGATGCCTGCTCTGAAGCAATAACTGCCACAGAGCAATAACTCTGGAACTGGTGCTACCTGCATGACATAACCACTAGCCGTGCATCTCTTGGGAGTCAACATGACTTGACAGACTTTCTAAGTAGACAATCTCTCACCATCCATGAGTGGGCACTGCTGAAATCTATCACCTACTTGATATTCCTCCAGCGATAGACCTGTTTGCCACC
Source organism: Gopherus evgoodei (assembly GCF_007399415.2). NCBI lineage: Eukaryota > Metazoa > Chordata > Testudines > Testudinidae > Gopherus > Gopherus evgoodei. The sequence goes on from NC_044325.1 coordinate 49,084,908, forward strand.
AAGGACAACATCAATTGCCCAGAATTCTGTTCCACAGGAGACATGAGCCTGAGATGCTTGCCAGACACCCATCTGCATTGAAATTGGGACATCCTTTATGCCTTCTTACTGATTCTCCTACTCTCCAGCTTGATTGCCACAGGCAGATGAGACTAGGCCAGGCTTCTTCTCAGAGCTTGTTACTGGCTGAGACATTTCTGGCAATGCACCTGTAGCAGATGTTCACACATCCACTGATCAGGCTCCCAGATTGCCCGGACCTGTTTTTTCAAGATCAGGGTCAAGAATTGCACCCAGAACTGAAATTGTTGCCAAGCTGTCATGGATGTTGGCTGGCTGAGCACCTGGAAAGAACTTCTCCTCACATGTTCAGGAAATCCTAGTACAAAGCAGAAAACTTTGTTCATGAGACACATTCTTTCAACTGGAAGAGACTCACGGCAGCCAAACATGGCCTAGATTCACGGCAGTCACCCTGGTATTGAGGATTCTGGAGTATTTGCTGTAAGTAACACTCTGGGCTTCCATTTAGTTCAGTCAAGGTTCATGAAGCAGCAGTACCTTCCTCTAATACAGTCATTCTCAGTCCTCTTTCATTCAACAGTATTCAGATTTCTTAAGGGTTTTCTACATGCATATTCATTATTTAGAGTATCTGCTCTAGCATGGGAAATCAACATCGTCTTTTTAAAGCTTACTGAAACCTCTTCAAGCCTCTCTTGGGACACTCCATCTATGGTCTTACACTCTAAATAGTCTTTCTAGTCGTTGTCACCTCAGACAGAAGAATGAGCAAGCTTCAGGCACTTGTGGTAGAGCCCCCGTGCACTCTGTTTCAACAAACAAGGTTGTACTGAGACCTCATGCAAAATTTATTACCAAAGTGGTTTCTAAGTTCCATCTAAACCAGTCAATCAACTTACTTGCGTTCTTCCAAAAGCCAGATTCCATACAAGTGGAGAAGAAACTCCACATCCTAGAAATATCCGGAGCTCTTCAATACTGCATCAGCAGGACCAAATATTTCAACTCTCCCAACTTCTGCTTGTGGCTATCGTTGCTTCAGCAGGTCAGGCCATTGTGTCACAAAGACTTACAAAATGGGTAAGTCATTGTGTCTCACTGTATTACCAGTTAGCTGCTGTACCTCTCCCACCAACCAGCACCCTCTCCCTTTCCACCAGCACCCAGGCAGTATCCTTGACTTGTTTCCAAAACATACAGATATCAGGAATTTTCAAGGCTATTACGTGGAGCAATACACTCACATTTGTCAAGCATTATACACTGGACTTAACTACTAGGTCAGATTCCAAATTTGGAAGAGCGGTACTCCAATTTCCGTGCAACTGATTCTGCTGATGCTCCTCATTCCAACCGTCCGGGGATGATCTCACTTGCCAGTTACCTACGGTGGGGTCCACACTGACCTATACTACTGTGGTTCTTTGAGATGTGGTAATATGTGGATCCCGCAAACTGCCCTCCATCCCTGCTTTAGTAGTTTTGGCTTTCGAGGGAGGGTTGTGGCCGCTCTGCAATTTATGCCCTTATACAGGAACATGAGAAGGTACAGGATGCATGTGCAGCCCCAACGGACACTGCTGTTCAAAAGATTGTGAGCTCATGCATGTGTGGTGGTGTGCACCTGTAGTGAGAGCCACACTGACTGCAACATCTCAAAAAACTACAGTTAAGACAGGATAAGTAACCATTCCTTATCTTTTTTTTTATATCTAATCTTGTTTTGCAGATGTGTTGCTCTTTGCAGCCTTGGCATTTGGATCTGTGAGGAACTGGTTCATGAGTCACATCATCCTCAGATAAAGGAAGCACTGAATGTGATTTGTGTCTCTTTGAAGGTAAGAGATTAGAGGATGCTGTAAATAATTTTTAATTTAAGTTATAACAGATTGCATCTTCAAAGTCCAATGTGAAAATTAACTAGTTAATCTCACCACAACTCTGAATTTGACAAGTATCATTTTACAGATGATGAAACTGAGATTCAAGTTAAATAACTTGCCCTACACAGATCAGTGATGTAGTGTCAAAGGCAGGGTTATATACAGAAGTCCCTGGGCTGTTCACTTCAGCGGATCAAAGCAAGTTCAATATAACATGGTTTCACCTATAACGTGGTAAGATTTTTTGGCTCCCAAGGACAGCCTTATATTGTTGTAGAGGTGTACATTTGTAAAGTTATTATTAAATTCATTTTGTTAATGCTGAGGAATGTTAGTTTGTTCAGAATGATTTTCACTTGCCCCTCATTATGATCTGGGTAATTTATAATAAAACTTTTTTACAATTTTAGGTTGTGTGGATGTTACTTTGTTATAAAAACCTCTAGATTTTCATGTCTTCTGGATAGCCTGGTGGGGTGAAGGATTATTGTCCATGTGATTTCTATTTTGGCATTTGTTCACTCATTTGTACCTTATTTAGACATAGATACTATACACACGCATTTTGAAAAGCAGTATATTCCAATATAGGTAGTAGCGGTTGTGGACCAATATCAACATAATAATACTTGATGGAGATGTGTAGTGGAGTCATCTTGTCCTTTCCTTTGGGAGTGGTAGGATCTTCATTATTTTGAAACAGCCTTGAGTTTCTGTAGTGATCATTAAGGCTATGATTTAGTCACTGGTATTTTTAGTATAGGTCACGGACAGGTCACAGGCAATAACCAAAAAATCACGGTCAATGACGTGTCAATGACTTTTACTAAAAATACCCCTAACTAAATGCTGGGGGGAGGGTGGGTGCTGCTCTGGGGCAGCCCTGGACCAGTTGCCTAGGGTCTGCTGCCTGGGGTCAGCTGCTGTAGCTGTGGAAGTCACGGAGGTCCCAAAAAGTCACAGTATCTGTGACTTCCGTGATCTCCGTGAAAGTCTCAGCAGCCTTGTGATGGTATTCTACAGCTTCCTTGACAATCTGGTCCGTTGCCAAGCTTGTTCTTTAGCCAATCTTCCTTCTTCCCCCCTCAAATATGTAATCTATACCTGGTTTCTACCCACTTCATAGCATCTTTATTAGCGAAAGATTTTGCCGACTGGTGTATTTCTCAACAGCATGCTCTGTTTTCTTAAACTTTCCTAATAAGTCTTATTTTCAAAACCTTTCTTAATTTTCCTTATTTTCACCTGGACTCTCTACAGATAGTCTTTTTTGGCTGTGTTAAACACAATGGTGATGCAGCTTTGGAGGCTAACCCGTGCCAAGTGGAGCTGAATAATTACATTGCTGTTTTTAGCGTGGTTCTTTTAGTAATAAACACCATATTGCCGTTGCCTGTTTTGCCACATCACATTTTAGGTGTGACACCTTCTCAGTGACCTGATTAGTCTTTCCAATAGTCTATAACTTGTGCATTTGATGATTTCAGCTAATTTCTTTGTGAATTTGATATTAGACAAATCTCACTTGATTTTAACTCATCTCTCCAATTTATCAAAGTTGTAAAATATTTTAATCCTATCATCCAAAATAATTTGTTTTCCTGTTTGTTCTCCCATTCTTTTTATTAACAATTATTTTAAACCAGTATCTGTAATAACTGCACATATTAAGTATGTACCATTTAGTGCTTGTATTGGAAAACATTGCTTCAAGTTGGCAAAAACTTTGGAGCATGCCATCTTTTCTCTCACCTTGAACACGGGGGTAAAATATCTGCAAATGTACTGTCTAATATGAAAAGTTCATAAATACAGTTTTGTGTCATGGAGAGACAAGCCAGATGTAGACTGGTACATCAATGATGTCTTGGCTTCCACATAGTCAAGGATTTGGACTCCCAGAGTGAGTTATTTTCTTGTTGGGAGAGGACTGAATGGCTACAGATACAGGAAGCTATATTTCTAGACTAGCATATTGACAAGTTGTCATAAACAGATAGCTAAGGGTTAATGTCTCTTTCACCTGGAAAGGAGTAACGTGAAACACCTGACCAGAGGACCAATCAGGAAACAAGACTTTTTCAAATCTTGGTGGAGGGAAGTTTTGGGTGTGAGTTCTTTGTTCTTTGTCTTGTGTCTGACCCTCTCGGCTATGAGAGTGATTTTTCTATCTCCAGCTTTCTAATCTTCTGTTTCCAAGTTGTAAGTACAAAGATAGGAAGACCATAGGTTTATAGACTCATAGACTCTAGGACTGGAAGGGACCTCGAGAGGTCATCGAGTCCAGTCCCCTGCCCTCATGGCAGAACCAAATACTGTCTAGACCATCCCTAATAGACATTTATCTAACCTACTCTTAAATATCTCCAGAGATGGAGATTCCACAACTTCCCTAGGCAATCTATTCCAGTGTTTAACTACCCTGACAGTTAGGAACTTTTTCCTAATGTCCAACCTAAATCTCTCTTGCTGCAGTTTAAGCCCATTGCTTCTTGTTCTATCATTGGAGGCTAAGGTGAACAAGTTTTCTCCCTCCTCCTGATGACACCCTTTTAGATACCTGAAAACTGCTATCATGTCCCCTCTCAGTCTTCTCTTTTCCAAACTAAATAAACCCAATTCCTTCAGCCCTCCTTCATAGGTCATGTTCTCAAGACCTTTAATCATTCTTGTTGCTCTTCTCTGGACCCTCTCCAATTTCTCCACATCTTTCTTGAAATGCGGTGCCCAGAACTGGACACAATACTCCAGTTGAGGCCTAACCAGTGCAGAGTAAAGCGGAAGAATGACTTCTCGTGTCTTGTTTACAACACACCTGTTAATGCATCCCAGAATCACGTTTGCTTTTTTTGCAACAGTATCACGCTGTTCACTCATATTAAGCTTGTGGTCCACTGTGACCCCTAGATCTCTTTCTGCCATACTCCTTCCTAGACAATTATATTGTCTAGGGGTCATAGTGGACCACAAGCTTAATATGAGTGAACAGTGTGATACTGTTGCAAAAAAAGCAAACGTGAGTCTGGGATGCATTAACAGGTGTGTTGTAAACAAGACACGAGAAGTCATTCTTCCGCTTTACTCTGCGCTGGTTAGGCCTCAACTGGAGTATTGTGTCCAGTTCTGGGCACCGCATTTCAAGAAAGATGTGGAGAAATTGGAGAGGGTCCAGAGAAGAGCAACAAGAATATATATTATAGTAATTATATTGTTTTCTTTTGTATTTACATGTGTGTAGTTGCTGGAATGTGTTAAATTGTATTCTTTTTGGATAAGGCTGTTTATTCATTTTTCTTTTAAGCAATTGACCCTGTATTTGTCACCTTAATACAGAGAGACCATTTTTATGTCCTTTTCTTTCTTTTTTATATAAAGCCTTCTTTTTAAGACTTGTTGGAGTTTTTTCTTTAGTGGGGACTCCAGGGAATTGAGTCTGCAGCTCACCAGGGAATTGGTGGGAGGAAGAAGTCGGGGGGGAAAATCTCTTTGTGTTAGATTTACTAACCTGACTTTGCATACCCTCTGGGTGAGGGGGGAAAGTACTTGTGTTTTCCAGGACTGGAAACAGGGAGGGTGGAGTCCCTCTGTTTAGATTCACGGAGCTTGCTTCTGTATATCTCTCCAGGAACCCAGGGAGGGAACACCCGGAGGGGGGAAGGGAAATGGTTTATTCCCCTTTGTTGTGAGACTCAAAGAATCTGAGTCTGGGGGTCCCCCAGGGAAGGTTTTGGGGAGACCACAGTGCGCCAGGCACTGTATAGATTCCTGGCTGGTGGCAGCTTTACCAGGTCCAAGCTGGTAACTAAGCTTGGAGGTTTTCATGCTAACACCCATATTTTGGACGCTAAGGTCCAGATCTGGGAAAAATGTTATGACACAAGTACAGTATGTACACCATTGAACAGGAATGTAGATGACCAAAGCAAATCGCTTGCTTATAACTCAGACGTAACAGCTCCATGGCTGGAGTTCTGAATGAGTTATGTCCAAGTATAGCCAGCAGTTTATCTATAAACACTGAAGACGCTGCTGTGTCTCTTTTAACCACACTGAAAGTCTCAGAACGAAAGATGCTAATTGGTTATCTGTACCACTGCAGCTAGAGGTTATGTACCACTCAATAATATCTTGAGCTTGGAGTGACTTCAAAGCCTTCCAAAAAATACCTGTTGCTGACGCCAGTAATTAGAAATGAATTCAGCTGAACCAGTGCTGAATGTATCCTATAGATAAAGGATAATTACATAGTTTATTTAGTGCTGTTTTGGAAACCGTAGCTGAAACCTATTCTGAACACAAGAAATATGGAGGGGGGAACAGCCCAGAAAGTAACTTTAGGAGAATGCATATTGAAGATGTGGATGGACTCTGATGGACCATCCTGGAAACTGACTCAGCCCAATCAAAAAAAATCTGGTAATAGAGTAGAGTATCAGCCACACATGCAAGACCTAGGTCTATTTGAAGAGAAATGATTGAGAGAGAGTATTACATAGTTTGAGCAATATTCATGGACTTATCACCCCTTATTTCCTCTGTGATCATGTACATTGGTATAATATCTTAATACTACCCTCAGAGACAAAATTTTGCTAATATATAGACCAATCAAAATGACACAGGTGGTGATATAAAATCTTTGGGGTAGTAAATAATAACAACAAAACAAGTTGTTGTTATAGAGTGGTCTAAATTGCCTAGTTAAATAGTCACAAACCAAGAAAATGCGTATTAATACAACCAAATGTGTTGTAGTACATCTGGGAACAAAGAACTTAGGTTATACCTAAAGGATGGGAGACAGTCTTGGAAAGCAGTGACTCAAAGGACTTAGGCATCATCATAGATAATCAGCTCAGCATGCGTTCTCAGTGCAATGCTGTGGCAAAAAGGGCTAATGTGATCCTGGCATGTATAAAAAGGGGAATGTCGCGTAGAAGTAGGGAAGCGATCTTGCCTCCATACATAGCATTAGTAAGAATACATTGTGTCCTGTTCTGATGTCCACTCTTCAAGAGGATACGAAAATACTGGTGAGAGTTCAAAGGAGGGCCACAGGTCTTGGAGAACCAGCCATATAGTGTGAGGCTTAAGGAACTCAATATATTTAGTTTATTGAAGAGATGGTTAAAAGGTGGCTTGGTCACTGTGTGTAAGTGCTTACGCATGGAAAAATATATCAGATAGTGAGGGGGCTTTTCAACCTTGCTAACAAAGGCACAACAAGATCCAAGGGCTGGACATTGAAGCTAGACAAATTCAACTCTGAAATAAGTTGCAATTTCCTGTCTGTGAGGGAACTCGAACATTGGAACAGCTTACCAGGTTGGTGGTGGACTCACCATAGCTTGGAGTCTTGAAGACGCGATTAGATTTTTTTTTTTTTAATTCAGTTTCTTGGATAAATTGTATTGTACGTGTGTGTGCAGGGGGTTGGGCTGAGTGGTCATGGTGCTCCCTTCTGGCCTTAAAATCTGTGACTGAGTACCCTGTTCATCCCCTTTTTTCATGGGCAGTGGGGAGAAAAGGATTGCTTGCATTGCCTGCAGCATGCTCTTAGCACTTGCAACTCTGCATGAAAGCAATAACCAAAATTAAATCTCATGTGCTTCAGGGCTTCAGTTAGTTACCTGCAGAGGTCAGGAAGGATTCCAGGAAGGACATTCAGGATGTCCAGACAATTCCCCGGTTCCTCCACCCTACTGTCTGTCTCACATAGTAGTAATAATTTTATTGATGGGTAGTCGTGCAGGTTTTTAAAAATATTCCAGCAGTCTGGATTTGATTTCAAATTCAGTAATCAGTTGTCAAGCTTTCAGTTTTTTTGTTTGTCAAGGTACTGTGGAGATCACCCAGGTGCATAAGTAGAGAATCTGTACTCTGCTTATTGTACTCTCAGCCACTTCTGCATTATCATTTAGCAGATCAGCAGACATTATTTCATCAGGAATAAAAGAGTTCTGTTTTAGTCTTAACTTCTGAAGCTTCTCCTGCTGATTTTAAATTTTCATTTGCAAATGTCTGCCTTCTTTCAGTCAAATGCAAAAAGGTGGCAGAATCTATAGCCACTTATAAACAAAAGTGCAAAACTAAATAGTCTGAGAGACAGACAGGGCCGGCTCTAGCCATTTCGCCGCCCCAAGCACGGCGTCACACTGCGGGAGGTTCCCCGGAGCCTCCTGCCGCCCTCCTGGCAACCGGCAGAGCGCCCCCGCGGCATGCCGCCGCAAGCATGCGCTTGGCACGCAGGGGCCTGGAGCCACCCCTGGAGACAGAAGAAGAGAACTAACTGCTTATATCTGCTCATTTGTATCCCTCTGACTGGCTCACAAGAGTCATCCACAAGATCTCTTGATTCTGATGCAGATATAAAAGAAAATTAACTGAAATTTTAGCCTTCAGAACCTTTTCTTGTGCTTCATCAAAGTGTGTAACTTCGCCCATTCTTCCCAGTCACATTGAAGATATGAAAAATTCAAAATGCAGCATCTGTAGAGGTAAGAAGCTGGCCCAGGATGCAGCTTCCTCTCAAAGCATCAGAGCTCATTTACTTATGCCACATGAAATGTCTAACTCCTTGTTTTATTGTGCACCATGATTTCCTTGTCATATTGTTTCCAAAAAGCCATTGTGACAAGCATAATTTTACTACTTTTTTCTTTTGCAATGCAGTTCTTTTCTGTCTTGAATATTTTTCTATTCAGAAAGTTACAGCTACATTGACTTACCCTTCCTCTTAATTCTCTGCCTGTGCTTCCTTGCCCACTAACTCTTAACTTTCATTTTTAAGTCTGCCTTTTTGACATTTTTAAGGTATAATGTTCCAGCAAGGGGTCATAGAACAGGACTGATGACCTCATGGAATGTCCAGGAAATCCAAGATGCGTCTCTAAGCATCTTTTACAACTGCGGTAACTGCCCTAGGTTCAGTTCAGAGCTGGACATGTAACCATATGGAAGTGCATCCCCTGAATTTGAGAGAAGGTGTGCCCTAGTTCACTGGTAACTAAAAGGAAAGTAAATAAAAGATCAAAACCTACCTGGTAGCCTTTTGACAGTGTTGGAATCCTATGTTAAATGACTCTTCCCCTCCATACTGCAAAAAAAAATAAGCACAGTGAGCCTGGGGATTTTTCCTAGTGGTAAAGAACATAGGCCATGCATGCATGTAGACTTTGAGTGACTTTGGTTGACCAAACGTATTACAAAGGTTAGCATTGCTAAGAGATCCTTAAAGCAGCTTTTTGTATGTAGGCAAAGGTTTATTAGGCTACCCTATTCCTTAGGCTATTAATCTAGTGTCAGAATTAACTGATTCTCATGGTGAGCCAACCAGGAGTCTAATTGTTGGAATTCTTGAGAAATAAACCTTTTTTTTTAAGTGTTTTTGAATAGTATATATTGGAACTGTATCCTGAAGAAAAATCTAATACAGTTTGCACTCAGCTAACACAACTGCAAATGTCTGCTCTCAGCAAAAAGAAAAAGAAGACATCTCCAATTAGAGGTTACTGTTTACAGATCGGAGTCGAAGTTTCTTGCTAAGGAAAAAGCAATGGTCCTTGTTACTATTCAAACTAATTGAATTTGAGTTTAATGGTTCCCTAACCAAAGCAGTTTCCGGAACTAAGCTTAACAGGCTTATGCCCAAGAAGAAACCAATTATTAGACCTGCTGTCTCACGGAGGTCCCAAGATAGAGCAACAGGAGAGAAACCATCAGTTTACATTGGAACAAAAAAAAAATTATAAGCACAATTTTCTTTTAGGCACAGTTCCGACTAGTGACATTTACACCCAACACTTCCATTCTTATTCCAGACAATTTTAATCGTGCGGTCAACCATCCCTGTCTTTGCTCTCTGATGTTGAACTTGCTGCATTAGTAATAAACTCTCTGTAATATAAAAATTGAATACTCAGTGCTTGAATGAGGCCTTGTCTACACTACAGGGAAAAGTCGGTCTAAGTTACGATCTAAGCAATTTGAGTTACATGAATGGTGTAACTCAAGTCGACATAGCTTAGATCTACTTATTGTGGGGTGCACACTACGTGATATCAATGGGAGATGGTGTCCCGTTGACTCTCCTTACTCTTCTTGATCCATTGGAGTACAGGAGTTGACTGGAGAACAATCTACGATCAATTTAGCGGGTCTTCATTAGACCCCGTAAATCGACAGCCAATGCATTGATCTCCACGTGTCGATCCCCTGGTAAGTGTAGACAAGCCCTGAGTAAGAGTATGTCTACACTATGAAATTAGGTCGATTTTAATAGAAGTCATTTTTTTAGAAATTGATTTGATACAGTCGATTATGTGTGTCCCCACTAAGCACATTAAGTCGGTGGTGTGTGTTCATAGTACCGAGGCTAACGTCAACTTTCAGAGCATTGCACTGTGGTAGCTATCCCACAGTTCCCACAGTCTCTGCCGCCCATTGGAATTCTGGGTTGAGCTCCCAATGCTGATGGGGCAAAAACATTGTCACCGGTGGTTCTGGGTACATGTTGTCAGGCCCCCCCCCCTCTCTCCGTGAAAGCAACGGCAAAAAATCATTTCTTGCCTTTTTTCCTGGGTTACCCATGCAGACAACATACCACTGCAAGCATGGAGCCCACTCAGCTCACTGTCATTGTGTGTCTCCTGGGTGCTGCTGGCAGATGCGGTACTGCAATGCTACACAGCAGCATCCCCTTGCCTTGTGAACAGCAGACAGTGCAATACAACTGCTAGCCATCGTCATCCCATGGGTGCTCCTGGCCGGCCTTGGTGAGGTCAGTCGGGGGCACCTGGACAAAAATGGGAATGACTCTAGGTCATTCTCCGAGTTTTGTCTAATGGAGATTCAGTCCTGCCAGCTGGAGGCTTCTGGCTCAGGCTGCTCTCCCAGTTGACAGCACCATGTGGTCCCACCTACCTCAGCCTACCTCTTGCTGCCATGGCTCAAGAAGCCTGGACTGAAGTAAGGAGCAGTTCAACTATAGGCTGAGCAAGTGCATAATGGTGGTAGAATGTGCCTTTGGACGTTAGAAGCATGCTGGCGCAGTTTACTGACTTGATTAGACTCAGCGAAACCAATATTCCCTTTGTTATTACTGCTTGCTGTGTGCTCCACAATTTCTGTGAGAGTAAGGGGGAGATATTTATGGTGGGGTGAGAGGTTGAAGCAAATAGCCTGGCCGCTGATTACACACAGCCAAACACCAGGGCGGTTAGAAGAGCACAGCAGGGTGCGCTGTGCCTCAGAGAAGCTTTGAAAACCAGTTTCATGACTGGCCAGGCTACGGTGTGAAAGTTCTGTTTGTTTCTCCTTGATGAAAAGCCACCCCCTTGGTTCACTCTACTTCCCTATAAGCCAACCACCCTTCCCACCTCCCTTTGATCTCCGCTTGCAGAGGCAATAAAGTCATTGTTGTTTCAAATTCATACATTGTTTATTAATTTGTCACACAAATGGGGGGATAACTGCCAAGGTATCCCAGGAGGGGTGGGAGAAGAAGGAAGCACATGGGTAGGGTAGTTGTAGGGGCACCCCCTAGAATGGTATGCAGCTCATCATAAAAGCGGCATGTCTGGGGCTCTGACTCAGAGTGGCCATTTGCCTCTGGTTCTTTGGTAGGCTTCACGTGGCACTGCTGCATGTCCCTGTTATAACCTCTGTCCTCCATACCCTTGGAGATTTTTTTCAAAGTATGAAACCAGTTTGTTTGTACATAGGCAAAGGGTTATTAGGATAAAGGCTATAAAGTCATGTTAAATTGAAGATCAGTAAGTGTAAAGCAAAGGACTAATTCCACAGCTCCTCCTGATCTATTTCCAAATCTGTAATAATATTCATGAGGTGTTTGTCCATTCAGTGTGTCATAGCTTGAAATCATGGACAGTCATAAAGTAATTATTACCACTCATTTCTCTTTTTTACAGTTTCCAAATAAAACAGTTGCACATGTTGCCTGCAATATGCTTAACATGCTGATTCATTATGTATGTAGGCTTCAAATATACCAAGCTGATTCACCTTTAAAAATTATTCAAGTAAGTAATTATGAAATATTTTAAACAATTTGCAGTTTTCCAGGGATTTTAGGAAACCATATAATTGAAATTGAAATAGGTAATTTAAGATTGTGATGTGAATGTTTTTGTAGACATTAAGTATAAAGTGTGCTTTTAGTCAAATTAAGTTTGCCGCCTGCATGGATGCGCTACATAGGTGGAGGAAGACCTCTGTGGCCTATATTGCCTCCTTGCACACCTGCATGAGGCAGATATAACTTAGTCCCTAGAGTTCATTAAGTAGTTTCTTTTTTGAAGTTCAATAAAAATTGTTTTACAAACAACAATCTAACTGGATTCTACAGTTTGATGTAATTTTAGAAGAATTTAACCATAGGTATGGTATTGTATCACACTTTCCTGATGACATATTTAAGTTTAAAGAAACTGTAACTTTTAAAGAAAACTATTTATTGTCCCACAGATCCTGATAGCAACTATTACTCATCTTCTACCCAATACAGAAGCTTCCTCTTATGAACCGGACAAAAGGGTAATTAGACATTAATCATGCTTTTTTTTATATGCTACTGTTAATATAACTATGGAACTGCCAGTCATGGCTTTATGATTATGGTTGACTTTTGCCTTAAGGCTGGGATTCAGACTCTTTGTATGTAAGATACACTATATTCTCCCTGAAATTACAGCATTTATTCTTTGAGTATAGAATGAGTTTTCTCACAATTTACAAGTACAGTAACTCTTCACTTAAACTCATCCGGATTAACATTGTTTCATTATTACATTGCTGATCAGTTAGGGAATGTGCTTGTTTAAAGTTACGCAATGCTCCCTCTATAACATTGTTTGGCAGCCACCTGCTTTGTCCACAAAAAGAGCTGCCCGTTCGAACTGGCTGGTGGGGGCTTGGAACCAGGGTGGACCAGCAGCCCCACTATCAGCTCCCCGCTCCCCTAAGTTCCCTGTGTGGCAGCTACCCAGCAGGCTATCAATTGCCTGCAGTTCAGCTGACCCTCCCCCCCCACTGCCATGTGCTATTCCTGCCCTCTGCCTTGGAGCTGCTCCCGGGAGCCTCCTGCTTGCTGTGCGGTGGGGAGGCAGGGTAGGGAGGCTAATGCCAGGGTGTTCCCCCTCCCTGCTGCTCCTGCCCCCCGCTTACCCCATCTCCAGAGAGCAGTGGGGAGACAAGACAAGACTCAGGATGGAGGGAGAGTGCTGGCAGCAGCTGCTGTCTCAACTTGCTGATCTACTTAAAAAGGCAATGTACTTAGAGTGGTACTTAAAGGGGCAATGCACATCACACACACACACGGTGTGTGTGTCTGTCTCTGTCTGCCATGCTGTCTCCCCTCCCTCCATTTGTGCTGCCTTGTAGCATGTAAGGCTACATTAACAACAGTGTGTTAACTCTTGAGGACTCAGCTGTTCTAGTTCATCATTTAGCAGCAAGGCATAGCCTACCGTCTTCCACCCCCTCAACCAAGCTTCACAATCATCATTGCCATGTATAGTAAATATAGTCTTCTGTCTGGTGAAAAAAAATTCCCTGAAACCTACCCCCACACACACACATTAAATCTTATGGGGAAATTGGATTCGCTTAACATCATTTTGCTTAAAGTTGCAGTTTTCAGGAACATAACTACAACGTTAAGCGAGGAGTTACTGTAAAGCTATTAGCATTAAAATTAATTTTAAAACCGCTCCATTAATAAACTTAGCACCCTATGTCAGACCTTTTCTTCTTGTCCCTAATGATCGTAATACCAGAGTATTGCAGACTTTTCAAACTTCCTATATAATTAGTGTATTGAAATCTTGTGCATAGACTACATTTGAAGACCACTTTAGGATTAATTATCATTTTATATTGGTACCAGGAATAATTTAAAGTGCATTCTTTAGAAGGAGTAGCACATAATTCTTCATTAATTCTCTGAAGATTGCCTTCTTTCAAAATGATTGCCATCTCCTGTTGTTCTTAGTGTGCCTGGAGCCACAGAGGCCTGAGGCCCTTAACAAAGATGACCTCTGCTTTCGTTCAGCTGCTCCTCAATGCTCCTTTCTGCCTCCTGATAACAGTGGATTACCATCCCCAAAGTGCAGTTTGGCTCCACTTCTGTTAGGTACAATGAAAGGCAATAGCCATTTTTGAAAAGGGCATCTCTACTCAGGGCAGTAAGTGGCTGATTGTCGCTCTTGTCCTTGGTCACCCCGCCCTGGTGGAAAGCGGAGCAGTAAGGGACCTATTTTAACTTCTTCCCCCATCATAAGCTCCATCAGGCCTCACAGCAATGGAAGATTATAGAGTTGATCTGCTCCACCACACCTACTCCTCCCTCTTCCCACCCAAAACACACACAAGATGCCATCTCCCTCCTCTTGTGCTAATAATAGATAGCATCCTTATGCTGGGTCTTCGCAGCTGGCGTAGGGCACAGCAGAGCTCCACCTCCACCAAGTTTATGCTGGCAAGGTGATTCCTGTATTTAAGGAGATTTCTTCTCAAGTTATATTCTGTCATCTAAATCTGGGACTATAAATACTAAAATCCCTTAATCATCATGTGTTTTATTACATGATGTCACTATGGGGCAAAGTTAAGATTATAGCTGTGAAATGGGTATTATGTTTATATGTCTTAAAATATAGTTTCTGGAATCACTTTAGGGGTTTTCTTTGTCACATTGATAAAGATATTTATTAACATATTTAAAGTATTTTGAAGAATTTTGTTGCTGTTTATTTGAACTCAGTTTTTTTTTTTTATTTCACCATGGCCACTTGTTTACATTTTAAAATTATAAATAAGTTTTCATTGTGTTTTGAGATAGTGTTTGACATGAGTTTACCATTATTATTGAACTAGTAGTCTGATCTGTGTTTGAAACATTGATGTGTTTGTTGCGTAATGGACAGTGTAAAAGTAGCCACTAGAGGAAAATGGATGTATTATAGAGTGACCTAGGAAAGCATTTGGATAGCCTTCAATGAATATATGGTGCTGTATAGTTATAATAGCAGATTATGAAGGAAGAATAACAATATTTATAAAGTAGTAAAGACAATTCAGGTTGTTTACTCTTGCATGATCTTTTATTCTCTTTACAATGAGGCTCAAGTGCGCCCATTCCACCACCCCCACTTACATGTTGTTGATCTGTCATTTTAAAATAATTTGTTTTTAAATGAATTTTGCAAAATCATGGAAATTTATCAGCACAGGCACAGCTATTCATCCACCTATCACGATGATAATGAAAAGCTATTCATATTGATAGTCCTCGGACAGAATATAAATTCTGGCCTTCAGCAGCTAGAGCTTTCACCCACAATATGAAGTTTAGGCATGCAGTAGCTTCTAAGTAACTTTAATGTGGTGGTATTGTCTAAGGTTGACTACCTATATGGTTAAATAAGGAAGAGAAACTAAAGCAGGAAAATAAAATACAGTAGGAAATGTAAAGCAGCAGGCTGCTATTTTAATGAATTGTAACTAAAAATACTGTTGTTACAGTTGGTGGTTTCTTTACTTCTCTGTTTATTGGACTGGATAATGGCCTTGCCCTTAAAGACCTTACTGCAACCTCTTCACACCACAGGAGCTGAATATAAGACCGAACAATCTGTTCTTAATTGTGTATATAAGGTATTTGTGCTTTACATTGTTTTGTTTTGTTTTTTAATGAACACTTGTAAAGCTGGAGGTGATGTCAGTTATGGGGAATGAACACAGAACCTTTCTGTTCTGTTTGACTCAAATTCTGTGACTGTACTGTTGTCGTCTTCTGCCTGTAAACTTATGCATTTTACCCAGAACTACTTAGTCTTGGGATATATCCTAAGCAGTTAGTTCTTAGAGTGCTTGCTCATATTGATTCCAATTAGGTGTGTGCGTGCCGCGTGCACGCTCGTCAGAAGATTTTTACCCTAGCAACACTCGGCGGGTCGGCTGGGCGCCCCCTGGAGTGGCACTGCTGTGGCGCTAGATATATACCCCTGCTGACCCAACGGCCCTTCAGTTCCTTCTTACCGCCCGTGTCGGTCGTTGGAACAGTGGAGCATGGCTTAGCTGACCTCCACTTCCCTAGCTACTCGTAGTTTTTCTCATTATTCTTGTGTATATAGTTGAAATTTCTATACTTACAGTTATTTTTTAGTAATTCTTTACTTAGTGCATATAGTTAAGAGGGGTTCGGGGATTAGCCCCTTCCTCGCACCCAGTGCCGGAACCCATGCCCGGTTCATTGGGTTTCAAACCATGCTCGGCGTGTCACAAGCTGATGCCAACAGGAGATCCTCACGACTCCTGCCTTAAGTGCCTTGGGGAATCTCACTTCGCCAATAAGTGCCGCATTTGCAAGACCTTCAAGCCGAGGACAAAAAAGGAGTGGGACTTTCATCTCAAACAACTCCTGATGGAGGCAGCTCTTACTCCTCCGCCCTCGGCACCGAGCGCTGGACAATCTACTGCCAGAAGCGCCTCTTCGGCACCGGATCGCGCCGGCATCGCTAAGACCCCTCGGCACCGACCATCTCTGGCACCGGTGCTGCCTCGGCACTGTTCTCTTTCCCCGAGGGTGAAGAGGCCTAAGACTTCTGCTGCTTCTGTGCCCTCTGGGCCACAGCTGAAGCACCTGGATAGATCAGACCGCCCGGCACCTACACCTGTTGCGGCACCGACTACCTTGGCACCGTCGATTCCGGTCCCACAAGGGCCTTTGAATCTGGTCCCTGAAAGCTCCCTGCCAAGAGCAGTGGTTGAGCTCACGATTCCCTCCACGCCGGAGACATTTTCCACGGCGAGGGATCTCATCGCAATGACTGAGTCTGCACTACCTCAACCCCCGGCACCGGCGGTGTGGGTCATACAGTCTGTGGGCAAGCCCGCCCTGATCAGACCACCTTCTATTGGCACCGCAGAATGGCACCGCTCACGATCATGATCCCACCGGTGTTCCCGGTCTCGTCGCCGATCCCGGTCCCGACGCCACTCGCAGTCCTGGCACCTATCGCCTCTTCGGTACTGGTCGTATTCGCGGCGCAGATCAGCGTCCCGTTCACCGGCCCGGTACTCTCAGTACCAATCCAACTCCTGGCACCGCTCCAGGCACTGTGACTCTCGCAGCCGATCCAGGCGCCGAGCTTCGAGATCCCGGTCGACCTCCCGGCACCGCTCTGGTCGTAGATCCTGATCTCGTTCCCGGTACCGGTATGGCTCCCGGTACCGATCCCCGGGGCCTCATAAAGCAAAAACAACCAGAGAGGGTTTTTCAGCTCCTCCTTGGCCATCCCGCCACCCATCCGTGTTGTCCCAGGTGGACAGTTCATATACACAGGACCGGGACCCCAATGTGCCCACTAGGATCTTCCAGGAGACCCACGCCCAAGAGCAAGGCCCCCATCAGTGGTCATTCTGGACACCTTGGGCATATCACCAGGCCCGTCTCACTCCAGCCCCATCTCGCTCTGCCGCATCGGAGCACCGGGTGCCAGAGGCGACCATCAGCCGCCCCCCTCCTCCCACTACGGAGGAAGTACCAGCTCCCCACCAGAGTCTGAGTTACCAAGGGAGCCAGAGGGCGTCGAGGTCCACGAGGCCACACAGGACCCACTTGTCCCTAGCCTTTCATCTTCATCCTCTCCTGATGAGGCGGTGGCAGGGACATCCTCAACGGGCCCTCCTCCAATTGACCTGAGAGCTCACCAGGGCCTCCTGGTATGTGTGGCATTCAATATGAATCTCCAGGCAGAGGAGGTTCCGGAGATAGAGGACCCGGTGGTGGATATTCTGTCAGCTTACGCCCCTACAAGAGTAGCCTTACCACTTATCCAGACGATCCAGTGCTGATACCATCTGGCAGTCTCCAGCCTCCATTCAACCCATTGCCAGGGGAGTTGAGCACAAGTACATAGTGCCCCCCAAGGGGCACAAGTACTTGTATGTCCATCCTCCTCCCTGCTCCCTTGTTGTACAATCCGTCAACGAGAGGGAACGCCATGGCCAGCAAGCTCCGACGCTGAAATCGAAGGAGGCTAGGCGTATGGACTTACTGGGCCGTAAGGTGTACTCTGCAGGGGCCCTCCAACTCCGGGTGGCAAATCAGCAAGACTTGCTTAGCCGCTACAACTGCAACACCTGGGCGGCGGTGGGCAAGTTTACGGAGCTAGTTCCCCAGGACTCCCGTCAGGAATTTGCAGCCCTCTTGGAGGAGGGGAAAAAGGTGGCGAGAACTTCCCTCCAGGCCTCATTGGATACAGCTGACTCTGCAGTCAGAACTCTGGCCTTGGAAGTCACCATGAGGCGTATTTCATGGCTCCAAGTGTCAGGCCTCCTGCCAGAACTTCAGCATACGATACAGGACCTGCCCTTTGACGGTCGAGGCCTCTTTTCTGAAAAGATGGACCCTAGGCTACAAAGCCTGAAGGACAACAGGGTAACCATGTGCTCTCTCGGCATGCACACGCTGGTGACTCAGCGCAGGCCTTTCCGTCCCCAGCCTCACCGCCCGTACGTGCCGCGTAGACAAAGGCAGGACTTTGGTAGAAGGCAGGGTAAGGCCGGCCATAGACGACAGTCAGGATCCCAAGAGGGCCAAAATCAAGGTCCCTCTAAACCACCTACGGGGCCAAAACCTAACTTTTGAAGTTACACCCGAGGATGGCGTGCCAGTTACGTTCCAGGATCCTTTCCCTCCTTTTTCCAACCACCTCTCCTTTTTCCTCCCTGCATAGTCCCTCCTAATTCAGATCATTGGGTCCTACGCACGGTGGAACTTGGGTACCACCTCCAGTTTATTTCGCCCCTCCCCTCCACCTCCTATCCTTGTCCCTCTTCAGGGACCCCTCTCACGAGCAGCTCCTCTTACAAGAGGTGCAGTCGCTCCTTGCCATGGAAGCCGTAGAGGAGGTACCAAATGACGAAAGGGACAAGGGGTTTTACTCCCGCTATTTCCTAATCCCCAAGGCAAAGGGAGGTCTCAGACCTATCCTAGACCTGCGAGAACTCAACAAGTTCATGATAAAGTTGAAGTTCTGCATGGTATCCCTGGGGACCATCATCCCATCCTTGGATCCCAGAGACTGGTATGCCGCCCTCAACATGAAGGACGCATATTTTCACATCACCATTTATCCTCCTCACAGGCGGTACCTCGGTTTGTGGCCAACTGTCAGCATTTCCAGTTTACAGTCCTACCATTTGGCCTCTCTGTAGCCCCAAGAGTAGTCACAAAGTGCATGGCTGTAGTCGCCGCCGCCCTCCACTGTTGTCGAATACACGTTTTTCCGTATCTGGATGATTGGCTCATCCGAGGGACCTCAGAGTCACAAGTCTCCTATCATGTGGGCGTCGTCAGGGACCTATTCATTCGTTTAGGCCTGATGATCAACACAGAGAAATCTACTCTGGTTCCCACACAGAGGATAGACTTCATTGGGACCATTCTGGCCTCCAGTCTCACCAGAGCCTGCTTACCTCAGCCTTGGTTTCAAGCGATGGTAACAATTATCCGAGGCCTACAGAACTTCCCGACTACTTCGGCTCGCACATATCTCGGTCTCCTGGGTCACATGGCTGCCTGCACCTTCATGACCAAACACGCCAGGCTACACCCCCGTCCCCTCCAGTCTTGGCTCAACTCGGTATACCATCTGAGCAGAGACGCCATAAGCAGGGATAGTCAATGTTCCCCCAAGCATTATATGGTCCCTCGACTGGTGGCTGACGCCCTTCGTGGTGTGTGCAGGGATGCCATTCCATCCACCCCAGCCTTCTATGTCCCTGACAATGGACGCGTCATCTCTCGGCTGGGGTGCTCACCTTGGACATCTTCACACTCAAGGTCTTTGGTCATCTCAGGAGCTGGCCTTGCACATCAATGTCCGAGAGCTGAAAGCAGTCCACCTTGCGTGCCAGGCCTTTCAACAGCATTTGCAAGGCCGTTGTGTCTCAGTGTTCGCAGACAACACAACAGCCATGTATTACATAAACAAGCAGGGAGGGACACGGTCTTCCCCCCCTTCATCAGGAAGCCATCCAACTCTGTGATTTTTGTATAGCCCACTCGATAGACCTAGTAGCGTCCTTCTTCCCAGGCAATCGGAACACTCTGGCAGATCAACTCTGCAGATCCTTCCTGTCTCATGATTGGTCGATTTCATCCGGAAGTTATCCGTTCTGTTTTCCGGAAGTGGGAGTTTCCCCACATAGACCTCTTCGCTTCCCTTGAGAACAAGAAATGTCAGATGTTCTGCTCCTTCCGAAGTCTCTCCCCGGGTTCGATCTCGGACGCCTTCCTGATACTGTGAACAGGCCAACTGCTTTATGCCTTTCCACCATTCCTGCTGGTTCACCGGGTTCTGCTAAAGCTCCGCAGGGATGGAGCTCACTTAATCATGATTGCTCCAGCGTGGCCCAGGCAGCACTGGTACACCATGTTGCTTGACCTGTTGATAGCCAACCCAATTACCCTGCCTCTTCGCCCAGACCTCATAACTCAGGACCACAGCAGACTTCACCACCCAGACCTGCAGTCCGTTCACCTCATGGCATGGCTGCGGCATGGTTAAGCCAATCAGAATTACGTTGCTCTGCCTCAGTACAGCAAGTACTCCTGGGTAGCAGAAAACCTTCCACTCGGGCCACGTATCTGGCCAAGTGTAAGTGCTTCTCCTGCTGGTGCGAAACGCAAAACGTTATGCCCACCGAGGTCCCGATCCACACCATCTTGGACTACCTCTGGTCTCTCAAACAGCAGGGCCTAGCAATATCATCACTGAGGGCGCACTTGGCGGCTATCTCTACCTTCCACCCAGGGGAGAGTGGCCGCTCAGTGTTCTTGCACCCTATGGTTTCTAGGTTCCTCAAGGGCTTGGAGCGCCTATACCCCCAGATACGCTGCCCCGCCCCAACCTGGGACCTCAACCTGGTTCTAGCCAGACTTATGTCTGCCCCATTCAAGCTGCTAGCAACCTGCTCGCTTCTATACCTATCCTGAATAACAGCTTTCCTCGTAGCCATTACATCGGCCAGACAAGTCTCCGAGCTTTGGGCTCTCATGGTGGACCCACCGTATACGGTGTTTCACAAGGACACGGTGCAGTTGCGACCACACCCGGCGTTCTTCCCTAAGGTGGTATTGGCCTTTCATGTCAACCAGGATATCTTCCTTCCGGTCTTCTTCCCGAAACCACACTCAACACGAAGGGAGCAACAATTGGACTCCCTAGATGTTCGTAGAGCACTCGCATTTTATATCGAGCGGACAAAACCCTTTCGTAGAACACCCCAACTCTTTGTCGCAGTGGCGGACCAAATGAAGGGCCTACCTGTCTCCTCCCAGAGGATTTAATCTTGGGTGACAGCCTGCATCCGTACTTGTTATGACTTGGCTAATGTTCCCTCGAGCTGCCTCACCGCACGTTCTACCAGGGCCCAGGCTTCATCTGCTGCCTTCCTGGCTCTTGTACCCATCCAGGAGATAATGCCGGGCAACTACCTGGTCTTCGGTACATACCTTTGCCTCTCATTACGCTCTAGTTCAACAGTCTAGAGATGACGCAGCCTTTGGCTCAGCAGTTTTGGATTCTGCAACATCTCACTCCGACCCCACCGCCTAGATAAGGCTTCGGAAACACCTAACTGGAATCGATATGAGCAAGCGCTCAAAGAAGAAAAGACGGTTACTCACCTTTGTAGCTCATATCCATTCCAAACCCGCCCTCCTTCCCCTCTGTCGGAGTAGCCAGCAAGAAGGAACTGAAGGGCCATTGTGTCGGCAGGGGTAAATATCCAGCGCCGTGGCGCCCAGCCGACCCACTGAGTGTTGCTAAGGTAAAAGTCTTCTAACGAGCGTGCACGCGGCGTGCACACACCTAATTGGAATGGATATGAGCAATACATCTCGAAGAACAACGGTTACAAAGGTGAGTAACCATCTTTTTTGCCTCATTTTGTGATGGTTTGATCTAAAGAAGTTTAATCATTCATATAGTGCTATAAATAATGATGGTCCAAGAGAAGGTTAGTGCCAAACAAATAATAGAACACTACTCTAAAGGGTTACAGTTCAGGGGCAGTGGTGAAGGTCAACCCTACAAACAAGACAATGTATGTAGATTGCAATGTGACCCTTACAGATTGAATTACTTTAGCCTTTGTTTATTTAATTTGCTTAGTGCAAACATATGGTCTATGCCATTAAGTACAAAACAAAGACAGATTTTACACCTCAAAAATCTTACATTTGAAATGTAGATACATAGAGAATAGGAAATCTATTTACTGTATTTTTATTACATATCCCTTTTACACAGCTGCTGTTTTTACTAACCTTCCTTTAGTCTAGCACTTGCAGACAGGAGTTCAGATCCATGAATGTACAATGTTTAAAACTATCCAACGTTTTTTTAATCCTATTTAGTGGGTTTCATTGTTTGGTGGTAGGTTTTCTGTTTTTAACAAATTAATCAGAAAATGAAGTAAAGTTAGTAATCTGTCTTGAAATCCTGGTCTTGTTCTAGGTTCTGCATGGATGTGTCTATGGAGCTCAATGTTTCAGCAACCCAAAATATTTCCCTTTAAGTCTTTCTGATCTGGCATCTGTGGATTATGATCCTTTTATGCATTTAGAAAGCCTGAAAGAACCAGAACCACTACATTCTCCTGACTCAGAGCGATCTTCTAAGCTCCAGCCAGTCACAGAAGGTATGTCAAATTGTCTGGATGAACTCTTATTTAAAAGAGAATAGACAGTCTCTTGGTTTCCAGTGCTGAAGTGTGTGTCTACATAATGAATTTTAAATTATATTTAATGTCATTTTAGACAATATGTAGTGTTTATCAATATAATATGAAAGTGTAATTTTGAACAATTACAACTCAGTTAGCTAAAATAAATTGATTTCTACATTGTCAAAGATCTATCTTATATGGATCTTTCTGCTCATTCATATAAAACGTGCAAAATATTGCAATGTGATGTGTAAATGTTTTACTTCTCATTTTGTTTTAGGTAAATGAGTGCACTTAAGTCTTAATTTTGCTCTTTTTTATGATTTTGTTTTTTATGATCTTCCAAATGTAATTTTATAATATCACTAAACTGACATGACAGAATTTGAAAGACTGTTGAAAGTTTTCTATATTTAAAAATGGATTATTGAAACCTATAATAATTCATTCTGTGTCTATTTTACACATTTGTAAAAAAAAAAATGAAGTTAATTTCTAGAATACAATTTTATGTCATCTACTTCAAACCTTATCAGAGTCAGGAATTAAGAACACTTTCTTCTGAAATAAAGACAGCAGACACAAGAAACTAAGATTTAAAGTAGTGACACATTTCTTGTAAAATGTATCTATCAAATGGCCTCAATGGAAAGAAAATTGAAAAAGATGAGTTTAATATTGATACCAAATACTCTATGTAGTGCTATTCTCCCTCCATATTAAGTTGTTCCCTTTAGGCTTCCTTAAAGGTATTAAGAGCCAGATAAATGCAGAACCTTTTTGTAGCAGCTGTGTGCTAACAGCAGGTGATTTTGTGGTCTGTAGTGACTACGTGCTGTTTTTTTATGTGGGGAAAATGGCTAATCATTGTACTCTTGTCTAAGGCATGCTTCATCATCCTTAAGTACTTTTTTGGCCAAAGAATTCTAAACATAGAGCTGGCCCCTAATAAGCTCAGTATTGGATTGAACAAGTCTGATTTGAGAACTATTGGCAGGAGGAGCTGTAATTATTAAATTTATTGAAGAATGAAGCAAGGTACTGTATTTGGCTTTTTGTCAAATGGCAGTGGTCTTATTAGCAAAAAGTAATCATCTGCAGGGTCAGAATGAAAGCAGCTTTGAAGGATTCATTCTGTCCTAATTACAGTTTCACCTATACGTATTATGTAAAGCTAATATTTAAAGCATTTGCCAGAATTAACTTCCACTGCATGTTCTATTACAGTGTAGTGAATTGCAGCAGCTTTTTATGCCTTGCATCTTTTGTATGCTATAATAATCTGTAATTATGGGTTTGCAGCAAATGCTGTGTGGCTTGTTTAATCTGACAATCTGAAAAGACAACCCTGAATAGATTTTTTTAAATGAATGCCAGTTGCACAAAGCCTTAGCATTGATTTCTTCATTCTGCATTTCCTCACATGATTGGTTCTTTTATGATTTCTTGTTAAATTTCTAAATAAAGGTAATTCCACGTGTTCCTTATGTCTCCTTAGATGAGATATGGTAACCTTATATGTTTTCTTTAAAGTTTCAAGGCTTTGTAAATCTGAGTAGGCTAGATTACCAAATGTAATTGACAAACCATAACATAGATTTAATTGCCACCCTGGCACTTCTTGCCTGTGCCATCACCCAGGGAACAGTACCAAGCACCGTTTTACCCATCCCACAGCGTATTCTCTTGCTTGCATTGTGGTAGGTGTGATAGAAGCAAAGTTGATAGATTAGAGTAGTCAGAAGCCAGATCAAATGGGGGCCAAGTAGTGCATCTCAGCAGCAAAGGAGCATGCCAATTGGCTGCATTTGGAGCAGAAGCACGCTATTTGAACTACCATGAAGCCAAACCACACTCCTCTCACTAGACATAGACTTAGCAGTATACAAGTGCTTTCATACAAACCTGTTGGGGGCATAGATTGGTAGAATGGGCAAGCGTATTAGTGCGGAAAATGTACAAGGACAAAGAGTGTGCCACACTCTACTTAGGACAAAAGCTCATTCATGAGTCTGTATCAGATAAGCAGTTGTCATGTGTTTAGCATTTTAAAGGCAGGGTAGTCCTTGCAGGTTTGACAGCTGTGATTGGGAGACAGGACATATTACTTCTCCCATTGTGCAGGGATAAGTCCACCATTAAGGGACTTGTGGAGGCTTACCCACAGAGCAACCCTCTACATCAGTAGTTCTCAAACTTTTTTGTATTGGTGACCCCTTTCACATAGCAAGCCTCTGAGTGCTTCCCCCCTTATAAATTAAAAACACTTTTTAATATATTTAACACCATTAGATACGCTGGATGCAAAGTGCTGTTTGATGTGGAGGTGGACAGCTCGCGACCCCCCCCCATGTAATAACCTCTTGACCCCCTGAGGGGTCCCGACTCCCAGTTTGAGAGCCCCTGCTCTACATGTTGGTATGCACTAGAGCAGCATCTGCTCAGAGGCTGATACAGGCATCCCAGTGAGGGAGTAGGCAAAGTTTTGTTGAATTCCCTAGGAAGCAGGCAAGAGTAGGGATTAGGGAGGTACATAGAATTTGCTAATCTGTGTCCATGTCCTCCCTTCCATGTGTCTGTGGCAAAGTGATAGTATAGCTGACTTTTACAAGGAACAGTTCTGAAATTAAGTGTAAATCTATATTAGAGTTTTGTTTAAATACCACTGAAATTACAAGATACAAATCTATTTTAAAAAAAAAGTAGGAAGGCTTTTTCTGTATTAGCAAAGCTTGCAAAGTTAAAAAATGTCTTTATTTTCCCAGGGTCAGGTGTTCATAGAACTCTAAATATTAAAAATGGGAAAAAATCTGTTGGTTTACCTAGTCCTGATCTTTCAACTGTTGTTGCAGGATTGTTTCCTGAAACAATATGTATTTATGCTGAGACCAGAAAAAAAAAAGCATACTAAATATTACATAGCTATTGCAGTGTGGCTTGCTGGCAAAATCAGACAACTGTATAAAACCTTTAAAGGGGGGACTTCTTCCACAGCTGCAGGTAAAATCATTTTCTCTTACAAAATTGCATCCACAGATCCCCACTTTTGGGACCTGTGTACTGTGTCCCTTGGACCTCAGACCTTCTTACAGGCTGGTGCTTGGGACATGAGGCTGAGAGACACTGCACGCACACAACTGTACTCCAGGGTCAAAATTATTAAAAAGTGTTTAGCTGTTACACTGTTCTGGATATTTTTTTTTCTATTTTCTTCTTCATATTCCTCTCAACAAATATATTCAACCTGCTGTAGATAACTTTCCTTGTAGATTTTAGGTTCTAAAATTAACAAAGGTTTCCTCAACTTTTTGTTCAGTTCTATTTTATTAATTTTAAATAAAAGTAAGAACTTTTTTCCCTTAAAGTCTTGCCACCATCTCCTGTTGTAGTTGAAGATGACACATGTATCTTTTCTGGGGGTGGGAGGAGAGAAAGCACTTAATTCACTTCTGACAGGCTGTAGTTAGACCAGAACAACTTGTGCTTAGCATGCCTAGGGAAAGGATATTTCTTTAGACTGTGTACAGCTAGCTTGTGTCTTTGTCTGCCCCGGAGGTTCAAAGGGAGTAGGAGAGACACTCGGTCGTTATTTTCCCACTGCACCACTGCAGTAGTGATAAGCCCACACGGCCACCTGCTGATCCAAGCATCACAAAGAGGACAAGGAATCCTCCATTCCATGCATTGTCTCAGATTCTGCAGCCTCTGTTAGATCGTTGGTGAAAGACCATCAGCCTTCCCATAAAAGAAGGAATCTCAGAGTCTGGAAAAAATAGCCAGTGTAATCTTCTCCTGGCAAACTACCAAGTGATCATGAGCAAGTATGATTATAATCACTTAATAAAATGCTGCCTGCTATTGAGCCATAATACATAGAACAAAAAGGTGTTCCCTTGGCATGACATACACTGTCAACCTAAAATGCCACACTAAGGGTAACTCAGACAATAGTAGTTGTGGTAACGCTATAGAGATTCTCATGGTTACATACTTTGGTCCATTCATGAAAGAGAGGGCAAGATATTGGATTTGTGCTCTAAGGGTCCTAATTTATTTAACGGTAGACTGATGCTAAACAAAGAGACCGAAAGAAACAATATCATGGCAACCAATCATTTTACTGTTCTTGGGGTCACTCAAAATATTCAGGAGAGCATCAACAGTCATCTTTTCAGCCTCAGTAGAGGACAGGTTTCTGTAATAACATAATACTTACATTTAAGATAGTAAATTTCATTCAGTGATCTCAAAACAATTTAGTCTCTGCTATTTCTTCTAAGAAGGGATCCTAGAGAGAACCAATCAGAACTTCTGTGTGGGTCTCCTTTATAAAGACTGCTGGGGACAATAGATTTAGTTTCCCCCAGCATTACATACTCGTTCCTTGGTATAATAGGGAAGGGCTATAGCCTAACATTATCATTTTTCAATTATTTAATATTTAAGTTTTTCTAAGGTACTTGTCTCAGCATCTCACCAACATTAATGAATTTATCCTTACAGAAACCTTGTGAAATATTGGGAAATATTCCCATTTTACAGATGAGGCACAGAGAATTTTATGGCTCATAGACTTTAGGGTCAGAAGGGACCAATATGGTCATCTAGTCTGACCTCCTGCACAAAGCAGGTGACCTCCTGCACAAAGCAGGCTCAGTCCAGCTCCCTTTTGAAATGAAAGGAATGACTCAAACAGGAAGTCTGTGGGAGAGCTGGGAATAGCACTTCTAAATCCCAGTCCAGTGCTTTACCCACTACACCACCTTTTCTCTTCACAAGACCATTGTGCTGTATCCTCCTTCGTATTGCTTTAAGGGGCCTTTTCTTGTGAGTTTGAGGTAGGAAGTTGCCTGCCTTCTGGAAATGGGAGCAGTAGAACACATGTACAGTTCCTTCATATTAGCAAGAGTTGTTTACTTACAGTATTTTCTCATTCTAAAGAAGTCTGGAGTCCTTTCTGCACCAGTAAACTACATGAAAAGATTCAACAGGTTTTTCATGAGGATCAGATTTTGGGTGGTGACTATAGAAATGAAAGCTGTGTCCCATCTGCAGTGCAGTTAATCCCTCCTGTATTACTTCCCTTTTCTGGGCACCGTGAAATTGGCTTGCCAGATCTGATATTCCTAGTTCTTGATTTGGCACTCTTCTGTTCCTGCGAATCATGTCCAGTCTTTTCTACCAGAAAGAATGGTGAGTGTTAAATATGGATTTTGTCTGCACTATTTTTGTCAAATTCTCCCACAGTTGCTGTAGTACTGGTACAATTCCACTGGTATTAACAGTGAGAGTGGCAGTGTAAACCACAAAGGCAGATCTGGGGGCTCATCAGTTGGAAACGAGAGGAGAAAGACTGTGGGGGGGGCAGGGGGAAGGTATTAGTAGATCGCAAAGAGCCACCAGTCTTATGTGGTCGTGAAAAATTCCAGTCATGCATGTTCAAGAAAGTGAATTCAAACTAGAACATGTGCAGAAAAGGGCTACTAGGTTGATATGGGGAATGAAGAAAGCTTATCTTACAAGAGGAGACAAAAAGAACTTGGCTTGGTTAGCCTAGCAAACAGAAGTTGAAAGGGGATATGACTGCTCAATTTAAAGACATTAGGGGTGTAAACACCAAGGAGGGAAAAGAGCTATTTAAGCAAAAGGAGAATGTTGGCACAAGAACAAATGGATATAAACTGGACATAAATAAATTTAGGCTGGAAATTAGAAGTCGATATCTAACCATAGAAGAGTTTTAAGATGGAGCTTCAGAAGTTTATGATGGAGTTATATGATGAAGTTGCGTGTGATAGCAAAGGACTGGGCTTTCTGGTCATATGTCCAGTGTTCCTATGTAGATCAGTGAAGTGGGCAGAATGAAGGAAAGAAAAACAGAGTCGAATGGTCTAAGTCAAGGGAAAGAGAAACTGAATGTAAGGGAGAGAAGGAACAGGAGTGTATTCATTAAGGTAGTTTCTTGTCTCTCGGTTTATATAATTTGGTGCTTAAATTCTAAAAGGATTAATCACTTATCAAAGCGACAGAGTCCTGTGGCACCTTATAGACTAACAGACGTATTGGAGCGTAAGCTTTTGTGGGTGAATGCCCACTTTTACGTCTGAAGTGAGCATTCACCCACAAAAGCTTACGCTCTAGTACATCTGTTAGTCTATAAGGTGCCACAGGACTCTTTGTCGCTTTTAGTGATCCAGACTAACACGGCTACCCCTCTGATTCATCACTTATCAGAGTAGATCAGTTATTACACACTTGCAGTAAAGATGGTTTGAAGGGCGCTAACTACACATTGTAGGTGGGCCAGAGCAATATATGCCATGCAAATTTTTGTCAGATATATGCTAAATAGCCATTTGGCGTATTCTGCATACTTTTTTTATAATATGTAACTGTTTTTGTTTTGAACATTTTGTTTTGGTAGAGCAGTTCTTAAAATACACATTGATTAAATTTATAATGAACCCTCAGACCCTCCTTCTCTCTTCAGGGAACTTTCTTTTCTATAAAGAGTGGGAACGTTAAGAAAGAAATTCCAAATTTGTTGGGGGGAGGAAGTTAATGGGTTTCCAATAAGTGGCATTCTTAAGAGGCAGTGTGCTAAAAAAATAGGACATTGCTCTGGAAGTCAGTAGACCTGGATTTTATTCTTGGTTCTGCCACTGAACTGCTGCATGACCTTGGGTAAGTCACTTCACCTCTCTGTGGTACTCCTGCCACTCTGTCTGTCTTTTCTATTTAAACTGTAAGCTCTTTATGGCACAAGTTACTCTGTGCAGCATGTGCGTGCATAAGTGTGTACAATGTCTAGCACAATGCAACCTTGATCTCATTTGGGGCCTTTAGGCAATACCATATAGAAATTACTAATAACCAATTCACAGAGCGGCAATCACTTGCTTATCTCATTATCAAGCTTTCATTTCTTTTGAAAGCTTTCAGTCGATCTGTTTTTACTCTATGGAGACATGTATACAAACAAGGATGGATTGACCCTTCAGAGATGCATCAGCTAAAGCACTTAAGGGTGACTCAAATTTAAATGCCAACAAATTGGGAATATAAAGTTGCTGTGCACCTGGGAACCCAAAAGTAGTAGTATAATATTTGTACAACACCGTGTTCTAGTCACTTAGAGTAAATATCTGCAGCAAAGATGATCCAATAGCAGAGCTTCCTTTACTGGTTATGCTTCTGGGGGAATTCTGCGCCACTTCCCTAGACTTAATGCATAATTAATGAACTGCATATTTTTAATATTTTGTGCAGAAAAAAGCTTCTGCTGGAATGTCCCACCAGAGGGCATTGTGGTGCTAGAACACAGCAGCTGCTCCCAGCCAGCTAGGGAAGAGAGAGAGCCTGCCTTCTTCACAGCCCATGTTGGGCCAGGGCTATGGGGAGATAAACAGCGTGGAGCTGCTGGGGCATCAGACAGGGACTCATAAGGGCTCCTGGGGGAGAACAGACTGGCAGGGGCTGAATGGGAGTGGAGGTGCAGGACCACATGGGCAGAGGGGGAAGAAGGTGCAGAGCTACAGGGGGAAGGGGCATGCCTGAGTAGAGGTGGATGGACACATGTAGCCAGGGGTTGCAAGGACACAAGAGGGTGCAGGGGCAGATGTGCCTGACTGAATGGGAGAGGCTAGGGTCTGCATGGGGGAATCTCCCTAACAGTTCCTCCCTGAGTCTCCCCCACCCCCGCAAAAAAACACGTGTTCCATATTTTTCCCACCCTTACCCAATAACCTTTTATGCTCAGACCCAGGCTCCTTCCCAGCAATTACTTCCCTCTCCTTCCGCTCCTCCATTATCACTGACTCCCCCAAGCCTTTCCACTTCTTCTGAGAGGTGCGGGAAATATGGTTCCTTATTGTAGTTTAAATAAATGATTACTCAGGGTTCTGTATTAATATGCCTAATAAGGAATCTATTTGTCAAAAAACACTTTCTGAATCTTTTTTGTTGTCTGTATTGTTAAAGACATACTTGCTGACAGGTATTTTGAAATAAATGACCAAAAATAATTGAAACTGGTGTGATTATATTGATCAAATATATATAAAAATAAAATATACAGAATTTTGCAGAATTTGAGAATATTGTGCACAGAATTTTTAATTTTTTAGTGCAGAATTCCCCCAGAAGTATGTTAGTACAATCTTTGATAATTTCACTTTCAGAGTCTCCCATTCATTTCGCCAGAAGACTTGTACAAACTTGCTTGCAAGTCCTTACTACTTTTCAGCAGATGGCACTATAACTTAATTTCCTTGCATGCTTTTCCCATATCTGGGCTTTGAATTCAACTTAACTGATTGTTTTTAAAGAGTCTCTGTTTTCAACCATGAGAGACACTAAAGAAGCCAGAATATTTTTTCTTGGTCTCATCTACATTGTCGAATCCACTTTAATATGTAATGATACTACATTTTCAGATCATTTTGTAAATATTAACTAGGCACTTGAATTTTGCCTATTTTTTGGCATGCAGTAGAATTTGTTAAATGATTTAAATAGTTAACATCTGGGTGATGCTGTTCAGCTATCCCAAATTGAGACTTTGCTTTTGTAAAGACTTGTGTAAATTAACATTCTCAAAGGATTTTTAGATATTTTAAACATTGCTGTATTTATGCTTTCTGTTGCACTCTGAAGACAAAGATATATGTATCAGTAATTACTGTCAACAGTTAGAGCAAAATGCACTCAACACTTTGCTAAATGCATGCATTAAATAATGTTCACAAAAATTCATTATAGGTTATACATTTTGCCCTTATTTTGCCAAAGCACTCAAGAAACCTTGTGCCTTAAAGTGTTTTATGTATATTAAGCAATATTTATTGCTTAGCATAAAAATTATTGTAACATATATAGTATAAAGGAAATGGTTTGGTTTACTCCAGTTTATCCCCTAAACTGGACATTGGGTATATTCTCTTAAATTTTGCATGGAAAGAAGAAGAGGCTAGCAAGGAAAGAGGCAGTCCAATAGATTTCTACTAAAAATCCAAGGAAACCCACACTTTCTAGTAATATTTTACAGTCATGTACAGACTACCTAATTCTGAAAATAGGGCCTTGTTTCTTTTCTTTGTCTAAGAGGAGGATCTGCAGGGAGCCCCGTTATGACTTGCATATTCAGGACTACTCAGCCCCTTTGGTGCAAGCTGTGGCTGAACAAAGCTCTGCTCTGGCACACACCCTCCACTCCCTGTGCTCTGCTCCCAATATACCCACTCCTTCCATTTACACTATAGAGGGGGCAGAGAGAGAGGAAAGAGGTTAGTAATACCAGTGGAGAGCTCCCCTGTGCAGAAAGAATTCTCCACCAGTTATCTTCAACTGGTTTAAGGCCCCTTTGCACTGTATGAGTATCACAAAGTGGACTTAATGGACCAGAGAATCCAGCGCAGAGTGTGGTTTAAAAAAATAATTCTTAGGCATGCTTGGCTTGTTATAAAAATTATGAAACCTTTGTTACAAATTAATATAATTTCCAGAAGAGTGGAAAATCTTTGGCAAAGAAGAAAGAATAGAAGTCCCATTTTTCTCCAGTACCTTTGGCAAGATGAAACTTAGACAAAATTGACAAGATTAACTTACCTCTTTCCCCTGCTGATTTTCCCAGAAATTTTTCAGATGGAAATTTTTCATATGTGTACATTTTTTTTTCAGTTTCAATGTAAGATTTTATTTTCTGTTTTGTTACTACTAGAGTTTGCTGTATATAAATAGCCTGGGCTTTGATCAATGTTTTCAAATGATCCACTGTCATTCTTAATTTAACCTGGAGCTGTATACTCCCTTGGGCAATTAGGGTGATTAGATTATTTTTTTGCGCACACTTATAGTTGTGTTTTTCCTCATCAGAGTACTACTGTGGCAAAATATAAAAATCTGTGACTTGGGATGTTGAACTGATTATCATGCAATAGCTTCTAGTTCAGCAGCAACTTAAGATCTATTTTCAATAATTTAAGAATCACTATTGTATATCTAAGTGGACCCATGCTGTACATAAAAGCTATGGTGAGAAAATGGTCTAACCTCTACAATTATAGAATGTTTATTCTTTCTGTAAGTGTGATTATTTTACTTTTTTCTTCACACTTAGAACTAAAGTTCCTGGAAAGCCATATTTTCCCTAGTTGTTTTAGGTGTGTCCTAGTCTCATAAAGCTCATTCTTTGTTGAAAAATCTAGGCAATAAAAATCCAAAATAAATGTTTAAATCTCCATGTTGCTTCCCAAAATTTAAGTTTTAAATACAATGTTCTTTATCTTACAGTGAAAACTCACATGCAACAAGGCTTAATCTCTGTTGCTGCTCGTACTGTGATAACACATCTGGTGAACCACTTAGGCCACTATCCAATGAGTGGAGGCCCTGCTATGCTAACCAGTCAAGTTTGTGAGAACAATGACAATCCTTATAGTGAAAGTCCTGAGCTTTCTCCTGAACTTTTTGAGAGCCCAAACCTCCAGTTCTTTGTGTTAAACAACACTTCTTTAGTCTCTTGTATACAAATCCAAGCAGAAGAGAATATGCCTGGAGGAGGATTGTCTGCTGGACTTGCATCTGCTAATTCAAATGTCAGAATTATAGTGCGTGATCTGTCTGGTAAATACTCATGGGATTCTGCCATTTTGTATGGGCCATCATCTTTATGTGGATTATCAGAACATACTTTTTTGGCACTTTCTGTATTTCAGCAAGAGAAACCAGAAGATGCCCCATCATCTGATCATGTAGAGGATGTATCTATAAGGGATAGAATTGCACTTCAGGTAAAAAGGAATTTTAGAGAAACTGTGCCAACGTGGGATACAATTAGGGAAGAAGAAGATGCTCTTGATGAACTGTTACATTATTTAGGTGTCACTAGTCCTGAATGCTTACAGAGAGCAGGCGTCTCACTGAACATACCTGCTCCTCAACCTATCTGCATCTCAGAGAAACAGGAAAATGATGTCATCAATGCTATCCTTAAACAACACACAGAAGAGAGAGAATTTGTTGAAAAACACTTCAGTGACTTAAATATGAAGGCTGTGGAACAGGATGAGCCAACTCCACAAAAGCCCCAGTCAGCATTTTACTATTGTAGATTACTTCTCAGTATATTGGGAATGAATTCATGGGATAAAAGGTAAAAAAAAATATATCAACAAAAAACAGCAGCAAAACCCTGTTTTGTAACACAAATTAGTATTGGTTTAAAAGTACAATGTTTGATAACAATTATGTAAGTCTCCTTCATCATTTTATTAATCCTCCTAACTTTAGGCAGTAGAACTGATTAGGCCAAGAATGCCTTTGGCCAACTGACAGCAGAATTTTTGAGATGGGGGAATGGGTATCTACTAAGGAAGAAGATTGTTTTATTACTTTCATCCCACCATGTGGAGAGACTGGGAGAGGAGGGAACAGCCTGCTGATCTTGTTTCTCCCTAAGATCCATGCAGAAAGGGGGGTTGAAGACAGATGACCTCCTTTCCAGCTCAGTGCAGGGATACTATTGGTGGAAGAACAACCTCTCTCCCTACTCTCCTCTCCTCAGCAACTCCATTAAGAAACCTTAGATTGGTGGAGAAAGACACCCTTGCTGCCTCCTCCTCTGCTCTCCTTCCATGCTTCTGTAGGGATATGGGGAAGACAAGGCACTTGGCCCTACCAGACCCAAGCTCTGGAATAGCAGCAAGTTTGTTGGTGTTGTGTTATTGATAAACACCCTCTTGCCCTACCAGAGGAAAAGGAATGCATATGTCCTCTCCCTAGAGAAGTGCACAAATGTAAATCTGAAAAGTAGAGGTTTTTTCCTTTCATTTTTTTCAGTCTGCATACTCCTGTATGTTGCAAATAACAATAGGAGGTAAAAAAAAAATTTTTTCAGTGAAAGAGAGGTACTAGTATTGGCAGTACTGGGTTTTGGTTTTTGTTTTATTTTAAATACAGAATTTGTATCCCAGAATGTAAGGGCCTCTCTAAAATTATATATCTGAGTGTAATGCTGAATTAAAATACTTCCCTACTGTGAAGGCAAAATGGACATTCTGTAGACCTAGAATAAGTCTGGATCAGTAAAATAATATTGCAGTCATATGAGTGAAACATTTTGATCACAAAGAACTTTGGTTGCAACCCATTTGTTGCCATTCTTAATACTTAATGGGCCTTTAGTTTGCCAAAGCAGCCTGTTTTCCAATAGGTACTGCCCCTAATCTCACTTCAGTATATGTTATGGGTATCTGAAGTAAGTCTAAAAATTGGATAGTGGTTATTTTGCTGTTTCTTAAAAAACGAAAAGCATTACAGATGACAGGGTGGGCTGATGTACTCTGTCTTGCTCTGCAGTCCAGGAATGTAGAGTTCAGTTTTTAATGCACTCTCTGGGCTGGTAGATTATGGGGAAACCTGACTTATAGTGATAGACTCAATCTATTTTTACAAAGAGAAGGTTAAGGGTTGACTTGGATATAGTCTATAAGTATCTACACAGGGAACAAATATTTTGTTATGGACTTTTCAATCCAGCAGAGAAAAATATAACACAATCTGATGCTGGTAGTTGAAGCTACACATATTCTACACTGGAATTTGGTGTAAATTTTAACTAGTTAACCATTGGAACAATTTTCGAAACGTCATGAAGGGTCTCTATCACTAACAATTTTTAAATCAAATTTGGATGGTTTTTTAGAAGATATGCTCTAGGAATTATTTTAAGAAGAATGCAGAAGATCTTTTGGCATAAAATTGACAATGAGTATAACTTATTTTTAAAGGAAAATTGAGAAGAAAATTGTAGGTGATTGCATGACTGGAACTGAAATATGTTCTTGTATTGTCCTATGCCCATTACAGGACAGGTAACAAAAATGTTATTAATTTTTCTGTATTTAGAAGGAGCTTTCATCTCCTGAAAAAAAATGAAAAGTTACTTCGAGAACTTAGAAATTTGGACTCAAGACAATGGTAAGTTATCTTTTTTAAAACTGCCTAATTATCTAACTAATTTATTTAATCATTTTATTTTTCAAAGTGAGTTTGTACAACTATTGTTTATACGGAATTGGAGACTAGTTTATGTTCCAATAAGTGATTCATGTTCACTAAATTTTGGAAGCAGTACATGCTAAAACTTAAGTGAAACTAAAATGAAATGAATATTTAATTAATAGATTATCCTGAAAGAGAATAAACCTCCATTCGCAAAACAAATAATTCATCTGTCAAATACGATTTTTTTTGTGTTCCATGAAAATTATGGAAAACGTGCTATAATGCTCAAATGCTGTATTTACATATCTAATAAAAGGGATACATTCTAAAATTCAGTTCCAATAGCTTTGAAACTAATTTTGTAGCTGTGGATCAAAGCCGTCGATATTTGAGGAGAAGTGAAAGTGATTAGAGTTGAGGTTCTCATGGACAGCTACAGCTATTTCAGGATGAACTAGTGACCAACAAAGGTTTCAGTCACTGTCCACTGCAAGCCACTTTTTCAAGCTTGTAGTTTCTCTTTTAAGATGTTTTATTAGATCTTTTATGAATGGACACCAAAGTAGCATCTGGGGGCATTTAAGTACATTATATGTAGGCTCTCAGTAGTGGATGTTAGAGAAATATCATCTAGTATACAAGTGGCATTGTTGTTGAGATCTCAGTGTTTATTCCCATCATAAGTTAGCTTCAAGATAAGTGAAAGTTTTGGAGATGCATTTAGTTTTTAAAAGATCTTAAATTTTGCTTAGTGCTCTTTCTCTTTATTGGGAGGGTATTTTTGAATATGAAAGACAGAATTAAATGCATTAAAGAATGGGCCAAGGAATTTAACAATTTGCTGGCTACTCTGCATTTTGTCAATTGTCCTCCAAGATTCATGTGACTGTGTCAACAGCTATAGAATTAGTAATTTCAGAATTAGTAGGACAGTTGTGGGAAACTTTAAGTTGCTCAACTCTATATCCACCAATCAGCAGTCCATGGACACAAGAAATTACCTTGCTACTTGAGGATATTAGATTCATCTTCCTGAGACACATTTATCATTCACAAGGATTATCACTATTAATGGTAATGAGGGGTCTTCTTTATAATGTAAAATAATGCCCAAACCATAGGTTTTGCTTATTCATTGTCTTCAGCTATAGATCTCTTACTCAACTTTCTGAATACATTATTATACCATTTGTTGCTGCTAATTTCAGCTGATGTCCCACTATGCTGAATTGATCCTTCACACATGAAAGTTCCTATTAGCAAACTGTAAAAGAGAAGGCAAAGGAATAAAAAAGAAGATTAGAACATGAAAAGATAGATGGTCAAAGAACAGAAAGAAAGACTTATTTTAATTGTACTGCACTTTCATTGCCTTTTTGATTCTGAAAGCTATGATCTGCGTGTAGTTTGCATTTTCTGTCTGTGTGTTAAAACCTGAAAGTGAACTATTACTCAGTGACAATCCAATGACAATCCTATGTTTTACAGCCGAGAGACACACAAGATTGCAGTATTTTATGTTGCTGAGGGACAAGAAGATAAACATTCCATCCTCACTAACACTGGAGGAAGCCAAGCCTATGAGGATTTTGTAGCAGGCCTTGGTTGGGAGGTATCTGTTTTAAGTTTTATTTATATCTTCAGAGTTTTGTGTTAGATTGTCGAAAACAAATATAAAATGGGAGGCTGATTGTTTTTTCTCTCTACTCTTCCATCTCTATTATTCCTTATTACCGCTCACAATTACCAAAACATCTTATCCTGAAAATAGGACACTAAGAGAAATTCTGGTTATACTTATGTCAGTGATGCTATGTAGATGAACTGTTGAGACAGCAAAGCTTTACTGGCTTTGAAAGGTGAACCTGTGTAAGCTTCTACATAATCAAAGGCTGTTCAACAGTGTGCAATAAGCCACCCTGTCCCTGACTTCTATACACTAACTAGACTATATCTGTGTTGTTGTGTAGGCCTGAAAGGTGTTAAATCCATTTAAGGTTCTGCACATTGCTCAGATTTGGGAGTTGGAGAAATAATGGCATGCTGCTTCTCTCATCCTCTTCTCCCTGCCTAGTAGAGAGCCAGCCACACACACACACACACACACACACACACACACACACACACACACACACACACACACACACACACACACACACACACACACACACACACACACACACACACACCTCTATCTCTTTCACCAAGCATTAGTTAAATATAGTTCTCTTCTATTGACTCTCCCCTGGTCCAAATTCTCTTTGCTACACTAATCACCATCCCTTTCTGGCTGCTCAAGACAGACCCCCACTACCATCAATAAGAGGATGCTTTAGGTACAGACCTGTCCCACAGAAGTGCAGGAATCATCACTGCTTCTGGCTGTCTTGGAAGTGCCACCTGAAATTAATATTTAATAATTTGCTTAATGATCAATAAACGGTAGTAGCTTAAATGAATAAAGCTTGCTTTTTCAATTTATACGTTAATTCCAAGGCAATACATCAGCTCCTGACTAGAGCTGTGAAAAAGCTTTGAGCAAAGCTGGCAAATTTTGGCTTGCCTAGTGACTTTCCACACACATTCTAAATGTAGGGAATTTTTCTTCTTGTCAGAAAGCATCCATTTTCACTTTGTGAGAATGGAAAATTGTGAAATTCAAAGACATAACTGAAAATTTGCAAATATGATGGTAAGTCTTAAATTTGATGGAAACAGACTTTTTACAATTAAAGAAGTTTTGTAAATCTGATAAAGTATTATTATGTGTTTCAGTTCTGCAGCAATGTTTTTACTAAGTTAAATCAAACCAATTCAAACGTATTTAATCTCACACTAGGCAATAATGTATATGCTATTATATCAACAAAAAAATCCAGAATTTCATGCCAAGAGACTAAAACATTTAATATGCTGTTAAGGAAAGTAATCCCAATTTTAAAAGGCATTTAATTTAGATTTATAATGCTAAGAGAAATAACCCACTGCAAAAGGATTACTTCTGACTTTCCTCCTCAGTGTTCAGTAATGGGAAAAAATATGGGACAGCACTATCTTAATTTTTGATGGGGCCAGCAGAACTATAGCAGTTGCCCTTCCTTCCTGTTGGAAAGCCAGAATAATCATCATGGTTTTTTATGTGGTAGTGCCCCATGTCTTCTGAGGAGAAGAAAAGCAGCTGCTAGTACGGGCTCTCAGGAGAGTGTCAAGATGCCACTGTTTCCACTCTTGCTTTTTTCCCTTTAACCTTTACTTCCCACCAGTCTCTGAGATTGTTGTTATATCCTCTTGTGCCAATAAATATAGATGTTCCCTCACTGTAGTTAGTTTCTTTTCTAATTAAATCCTTCTAATTAGCGAGCCTCTGCTCCTTTAGATAAACTTAATAGTACAAAAGGATCAGCATCAGAACAAAATTATGGGTTTTTAAAATGTATATGATGAAAAGGCTTTCTCTGAAAAGTATTTTACCACCAGATATTACTTTTTTCCCCTAATGTTACATGGGCTTTGGTCTTAGGTGAATCTCACAAACCATTGTGGTTTTATGGGAGGATTGCAAAAAAACAAAAGCACTGGATTGACCACTCCATATTTTGCTACCTCTACAGTGGAAGTAATGTTTCATGTGTCAACAAGAATGCCTTCTGATTCAGATGACTCTTTAACAAAAAAGGTAGGTGGTTTGAATACAGCATTTCCCTTAGGTAACAATATATCAAGGGATTTTTAGGAAATCATTCCTTAAAAATAACTAGTAGTTTTTTCTAAAAATAATGCAATGCTTGTTCCTCTAACAGTTTATATATTATTGAAGCTGGTTGGGGCGGGTGAACTATAGTGTTAAATTACTTTCTACCAACCAATTATTTTGCCACAGATGAGTTTTGTCACATTTGTACATCTTATTGCTGCTGAGGTCACAGGAATGGTGATGTAAGGAGAGGAAAAGGAACAGAGTTAATAATCTGTGTGGAAGAAAAAGCTCCAAATCTGAATGACGTGTTCTGGTGCTTTGAGATTTCTGGATGTGAACTGTTAACGTCTTGAAATAGCTGATGAATACATGGTCCAAAGATGACAGCTGCAAGACTTGCAGAATAACTGAAACAAAATATGTTCATAGAACATTTGCCTTTAAAAGAAAATCAATGTTAGGAACTTGACAACATTTAGTGAATTTAGTTGTATTGCTTTGGTGATGACACAAATGTTCAGCAGAAGTCTGCTCCCTTATATCCACCTTAAGGGAAAAATGGCTTTCTGTATTGGTATTTTTTCTTTAGAATTTAATAAATTCCATATTAGTGATGATAAGTTGAGGCCTCGAACATGTGTCCTATTACAAATGAACAATTGGCTATCATTAGACTGTCCCCCCATCGTCTGTACATATATCTTCAGATGTGCTAATCCATTCAGTAGACACATTAATGAGCGCTAGTTGAAGTGTAATATTGGAGGAAGTGAGGCTGGTTGACCTCAGCATGGAGTTTAATACTTGTAATTAAATTAGATCGTCGACAGTAAAGAGAGAAATAGCCATGCCTCTGGCAAACTTCAATTATTAATGACTTTTTTGTTTTTTGTTCAACTTGAAGAAAATAATTTATATCTTTATTATAATTATTGTTGTTATAAACTGACTTTTAATTCTAAAAGTGGCATTATACATTTTTTTTAATCTATTAATATTTTTCTTGCATGCCTAAGATGGGTACTTCCTACTCTACTCTTTTATTTCATAAAGTGCAGTCAGTGTATTATTTAGGTTTCTAAACAAATTATTAAAGTATCTTAACAGTAAAAATAACAACTTTTTAATAAGAGTATAACTGAAGTAACAATATGATTCCTTTCTCTGCCCTTTTGAAGAAACTACTGTACTTTGCATACAGAAATATGTATCAATAACCTTTCTGGATTAGAGTGATTAAAAAGCAATGTGGGGAAAACCCATAATGAAAATTGTTTCCACTATTTGTTAAATAACTAAAAAACCAACAAAACCAACAACATGTTATAGGTTTTAGCAGAAAGTGCAGCCTGAATCCTATATATGTTTTCAAGAGAATTCAATCCTTTCCACATAGCTAATACCTTTAGCGACATTTCAGAGCTGGTCCAGTCCTTTGGTGATGTAATTTTTAAAAAAGTACAAGTCAGTCACCATTTTCACATTAGTTTGATATTCTTTCCTAAACCCCATTTCTTTCTGCTTTCACCCATAATCACATTTTTCAATGATTTAGACTATTCTGAGAGGCAGTATGGTCTTAATGAATAGGGTACTACACTGTGAGTCAGGAGACCTGGATTCCATTCCTAACTCAGCCACTGACCTATTGTGTAACTTTGATCTTGTCACTTTACCTCTCCATGGTTTAATTTCCCCTCCCATCTTCTGTCTGTCTATTTAGATTTTAAACTCTTCAGAGTAGAGAATGTCTCATGTGTTTTGTACAGTGCCCAACACAATGGGCCTCTGATTCCAGTTGGAAACTTTATAACCTATATGTACACTTCTGCAGTAAACACAGTAATAATCACAAATATTATTCCTTATTATTAAGATGTTCTAGATACAGTGTGCAGCATGTGACCTTTCACAACAGACAGTGGCGGCTCCAGCCACCAGTGCAGCAAGCGCATGCCTGGGGCAGCAAGCCGTGGAGGGCAGACTGCCAGTCGCGGTGAGGGCGGTAGTCAGGGAGCCTTTGGTGGCGTTTCTGCAGGAGCTCCACCGGTCCTGTGGTTTCAGCAGCAATTCAGCAGTGGGTGCGACGAAGGCGCGGGACTGGTGGACCTCCCGTTGAAACGCCGCCGAAGGCTCCCTGATTGCTGTGCTTAGGGGTGGCTCTAGGGATTTTGCCGCCCCAAGCACAGCAGGCAGGCTGCCTACCGGAGGCAATCCACGGAAGGCAGCCTGCCTGCAGCCCTCGCGGCACTGGCAGAGCGCCCCCCCCCTTGGCTTGCTGCCCCCAGCATGCGCTTGGCATGCTGGGGCCTGGAGCCGCCCCTAGCTGTGCTTGGGGTGGCAAAAAACATACAGCCGCCCCTAACAACGGAAGATGATTTTTATTCTACATTTATATAACTTGTTGCTACTGAAGTCACAGAAATGGTGATATACGGGGATGAAACTAAGGGAGATGAAAAAGGGTATGTCTACACTGGAAAAAAGCGAAAACCCTGTGGCAACATGTCTCAGAGCCCTGGTCAGTCGACTCAGGCTTGCACTACAGGGCTAAACATACAAGTGTAGACCTTTCTGCACAATCTGAGACCCATCTCTGTCGCTGGGTTTCAGAGCCCAAACTCCAGTCTGACCAGGGATGTCTATGCTGTTACTGAGCCCAAGTCAGTTAACCCAGGCTATGGGGTTTTTTTGTTGTTGTTTTTACAGCATAGACATACTCTAATTGTGTGGAAGGAGAGCTTGGATCTTGAACTATCACTGAGGATTTTGAATGTGTTTAGCCATGTTTTTAAGTGTTATTTATTGTACTTTGGTTGGCTGAAGAATTGTTGCTGGTTTCTATATTGTAATGTGCCTAGAGGTAGACGATAGGTTCATCTTATAAATGGAAATTAAATTTAATTAAAATAAAACTTCTTCCTGCCAGCCCAACCACTGCAGCATCAAGATTCTAGTGCTTCAGATGCCAGGCCAATTTAAAACTTATTTTCTATCAATCTTTCTGAATAGTAAATAAAATTTTAAGTATCTTGGATATCTTAGAAACACTGGAGTCAAGAGATAACAGAGAGCAGAAAAGATGATGAATTGAAAAGGAAGAGGAGAGTGTTTTTGAGTTCTGGGAAGGATAAATTTTAATCCCGTCATCTTTGAATTTTTCTAAGTGAAAGGATATGTCAAAATAGAAAATATTATTTTAAATACGGTTACAAAGTAACATTATAATGGAAGTGTCAAAATTAAGATAGAAATCTAAAATCTCACAAGTCACAATGGAAGTGATATCTCAGATTCGCCCATGCAGCTTACCCCCTGTCTAGCTACTGCTAGCACTTTGAGGAAATTTGGAGTGGGAGGGTGTGAAAGTGTCTTAATTAATATATTATACATATGGTGTTAAAACAAAAGGGTCATTTTCTAATTATTAGCCTATTCATCTGGCTGAAACTTTTGGCCACTATATAAATGACTCAAGCTTAGTTTGACATTATCAAAGCCCTTCAAAAGAATTATAGACCTATAATTCATAGCTAATTGTTTTGCTTTGATTTTAATACAAACTGGGTGTTCAAAGGCATAAGGCCATAAAGCATAGCCATTAGTGCAATATTAGTATTTTTATAAAATTGTAATTAATCCCATCCATTATTTTACAGGAGTAAAAAAATTGTTTTAAAACAACATTTTATGAAGAACTTAACCAAATGTTTGAAGGTACCTTAGATAGATGCTGAATACATGTAACTTTGCCAAAAGTAGCTGCAATAAGAAGCAGCTTCCTAAATTTTTCTGCTGTGTTGTGTTTCTGCTGTACTTCTCTAGCGAACTTTATTTTTGAAGTAAAGAAAATAACGTTTTAAGACTAGCTTTCATTATAAAAGGAAATAGGTTTTTTTTTCTCTTTCCTTCTTTAGATAAGTGGGTACTAGAAATTACAAATAATTTTGGCAAGAGTTCAAGGGTTAATGCAAGAGATAAATAAAAGGAATTTTCTGTAAATTGAGCCCTGCATTATTTCAGTTGTCTTGCCTTTCCAAACCTAACTCATTTAATTTTAAAAAGTAAATACTTAAATTTTTCCTGACAGTGTGCTTTGCTTTTTCTATCGTTTATTACTTCAATTATACTTGGTATCACTTAGAACAATCTGCCATTTGGAAATCTCAGTGTAGCCTGCAGCTTAGTATTAAGTCTGGCTGGTATTGTAACATGTACAGCATATGACACTAATGTATCAAAATTAGATTTGATCATCCCTCCTGGTTATATTTATTTCACATTTCTTTTGTATTCAGTTAACATAAACATATTAGGAAAGCTGACACATGGTGATGGCTGTATAGTAAGAATATTTTAAAGTATTTTGATTTAAAATTGCAGATAACTTAGCTTTTCCAAATTGTTGAGTGTATTTACTTATTTTTACCAATGGAGAAGAGGTTCAAAGCATATGCTGTAGCTGAAATGGATAAATTATCTTTCTATTGTTTAATCATTTGTATATGGTCATGCCTTTAATCCCCAACTCAGATTGGGAATCCATTATGCTAGCCACTGTTCATGCACATAAGAAGAGACGGTCTCAGTCCTGAAGAGCTTATGATCTAAATGGACAAGACAAAGCATGGGGGAGAGGAGCATTATTACCCCAATTTTCAAGTGGGGAACTGAGGCACAAAGGGCCACATCCTCATCTAGTGTAAATTGTCATAACTCCATTGACTTCAACTATGACAATTTTATAAACATAATCTTTGAGTGATTGTCCACATGGATTCCACTCTTGGTGCATTTGCATCCCAGGCACAGAAGATTGGATTCTTTTAAATAGCTGTGTCTGTTGGGGCCACACATGCACCCTGGGCACCCTCTCATTCCCTATAGCAGAGAGTATAAAGGATGGGGAAGCCACAACTCTCTCTTTCTTCTTATCACCTGTGGCAGCAAGACAAAACCTTGTAGAGTCCACATCCCTTGCTCTGAGCTGGTTCATTTCAGTAGTTAGGCAAAGAATTTTTTTCTGAGTTAACTATTGGATTAAAAAAAAAACCCTCCAAACTTTAGATTTATTCAGAGTAGTGATAGGTTTCCTTTCCCTTGTACAAGGGCCTACTCCCTTGTACAAGGGCACCTCCCTACAAGAAC
Organism: Gopherus evgoodei; assembly: GCF_007399415.2. Taxonomy (NCBI): domain Eukaryota; kingdom Metazoa; phylum Chordata; order Testudines; family Testudinidae; genus Gopherus; species Gopherus evgoodei. Next base: position 49,129,425 of record NC_044325.1, read on the forward strand.
TTAAAATGTTTTACTTTAAGTTGCAGGGGTTCAAGATTTGCCTCTCCTCTGAAACAGCAGTGTCGGTGAATGATGGACACTCCCAATGCCCATTCTGCCTGAAAGAGGGTTGTGCTTTGGAGCACTGCCCAGTTTACAAGTTCTTCTCCAAAAGGATTCAAAAAGCATAAGAACGGGCATACTGGGTCAGACCTCAGTGGTCCATCTAGCCTGGTATACTGTCTTCCAACAGTGGCCAATGCCGGGTGCTTCAGAGGGAATGAACAAAACAGGGCAATTATCGACTGATCCATCCTCTGTTGTCCACTCCCAGCTTCTGGCAAGCAGAGGTTAGGATACCCAGAACATGGTGTTGCATCCCTGACCATCTTAGCTACTAGCCATTCGTGAGACTATTCTCCAAGAACTTATCTAATTCTTTTGTGAACCCTGTTATACTTTTGCCTTCACAATATCCCCTTGCAATGAGTTCTACAGGTTGACTGTGCCTTGCGTCCTTTGTGTGTGTTAAACTGCTGCGAGGGAGGCAAAACTGAAACTCTTCCTCCTGCAAGTGTCCATGCAAGCTTCACTGGATCCCAGCAGACCTTCCAAGAAGCTCTAGGTACCAGGTTCATCCATGCACTGAGTGTCCTGGTGAGCCAATACACCACCCCAGGCTCCTATGAAACCTCATAAGCCCCATTTATCAGTGGCATTGGTGACATCTTCAGAAAGGTTCTATAAGGAGCATCACTCTGGGGATCAGGACAGGCGCTCAACCCCCTCTCGAAGTGGGGGATGGAAAGCCACCCCTAAGGCTTACTCTTCTAAATGCCTAAAGAAATGATGTCCCATCTCTGTGTGCCTGCACTGAAACCCAAGCCAGCACCAGTGGTCTTTGCCATGACAAGAACCATACTGCCTCCAGTACCATCAGCAAGTCACTGACCATGACACCAAATCTCCTAGCACAAAGTACTTTGGTACTGTCTGCCTCTGCACTGAGAACCATGGCACTGAATACTTTTGTACCAAGATTCATCACTGCAGTACTGCCCACATCATTGACACCGAGACCTTGACCATGGTCACTTGAGGACTCTGTATCTGCACCAGATGAATATTTCTGTCAACATCTTTCCCCCAATATTCTCGTAGTTCAAGCAACTCAAGAAGAATCATAGCAACCAGAGCAACCCAAATCTACTTTCTGGGAGAACAACAAAAAGAAATTAGATCTCTTTTGGAGGAAAATATATTTCTTGGCAGATCTGCAAATAAAAGCAAATTATCATTGCTTTTGAAATACAATGTACTGCTTTGGGCAGACTTTCTAACTTCACAGAGAGGCCACTGAAGGACCAGATTGAAGAACTAAAATCGCTAAAATCCCTGACAGCCTGAACAGTGTTAGAGGCTGCACTTGATGCATCAGATGCTGCAGACAGGACAATGGGCACTGCTGCAACAATGAGAAGATTGCAGCAGTCTTGGAGGGAGGTCCAAGCCATTATAGGAGACCACCCATTTGAGAGCAGTGAGCTCTTTAATAGTGGCATGGATGAAGCACTCCATATACTAAAAGACTTGAGGGCATTCATAAGGTCCTTAGGGCTATGTGTGTCAGCCCCAAAGTGGAAACATCAAAGGCAAAAAATAATTTTAAGATGAAGACTGTTGTCTCAATATTAGCCACAGAAATGGTCCTCGGAGACCCTAATGAAGTTAATGATTTCATTTGAGGTGGCCATCTGCCTTGTCCTTGGCTTGCCCCACATTCTAAGGCACCAGGCAAGATCCAGTTTTGACTCACATATTGAGAATTTGGCTGGAACACCTTGGGATCCACTTCCAAGTCATCTTTTGGCAACTATCTTTCTTAATTCCAGTAGGCTTGGCCTGGGATAACTTTGGACTGTTAGAGTCCTCAAGATAATCAGCATGAGGTATCCCATCCGGTTTCAGTCTGCTCTGTTCCTCTTCAGGGACCCCTTGTGACCCTAACAGCATCTCAGTGCACGAGAACATTGGTATTTGGTAGTGAGTTTCATCTGATAATAACATAAGTGATAAGAATAGCCATACTGGGTCAGACCAAAGGTCCATCCAGCCCAGTATCCTGTCTACCAACAGTGGCCAATGCCAGGCGCTCCAGAGGGAATTAACCTAACAGGTAATGATCAAGTGATCTCTCTCCTGCCATCCATCTCCGCCCTTTTACAAACAGAGGCTAGGGACACCATTTCTTACCCATCCTGGCTAATAGCCACTAATGGACTTAACTTCCATGAATGTATCTAGTTCTCTTTTAAACCCTCTTATAGTCCTGGCCTTCACAACCTCTTCAGGCAAGGACCTTCTCAGGCAAGGTTGATTGTGTGCTGTGTGAAGAACTTCTTCTTTTTATTTGTTTTAAACCTGTTGCCCATTAATTTCATTTGGTGGCCCCTAGTTATATTATGGGAATAAGTGAATAACTTTTCCTTATTCCCTTTCTCCATACCACTCATGATTTTATATACCTCTGTCATATCCCCCCTTAGTCTCCTCTTTTCCAAACTGAAAAGTCCTAGCCTCTTTAATCTCTCTTCATATACGTTTTCTAATGCCAGTATATCTTCTTTGAGATGGAGGAGACCATATCTGTACACAGTATTCAAGATGTGGGTGTACAATGGATTTATACAAGGGCAATAAGATATTCTCCATCTTATTCTCTATCCCTTTTTGAATGATTCCTAACATCCTGTTTGCTTTTTTGACTGCTGCTGCACACTGCATGGACGTCTTCAGAGAACTATCCCTGATGACTCCAAGAGTTCTTTCCTGATTAGTTGTAGCTAAATTAGCTCCAATCATATGGTGTATATATAGATGGGGGTTTCCAAAATCTGGACTCATTTTGCAATATTTTAGAAAAACACATTCTACATGTTCTGTTCCAGAGAGTGCCCAACCCTAGGCTCCCTCATGGACACCTTTCTCATACCATGGGCTCCAGATATAATAATATGCTCAGTACATTGAGGAATGGATGGATTTACACAGAGAAACTGTTCTGCTACTGTTCATGACATTTTGCTGGAAAGCAGAAAACCTTCAAACGGTTTTCTATTTTGGCATTTCAGCAACAACTCACCATTGAAGTTTTAATTTCATCAGTATTGGACTATCTACTTTAACTAAAGCAATTGGGATTGTCCTTCAGCAAAATAAGCATGCACCTGGCAGCAATCTGTGATAATCATCTGTCTGCCCAAGATCACACAGTTTTGTCATATCCCACAAGGATGAAATTTCTAAGAGACCTCAACTCATGCTTTCCCACCAGTCAAGAAACCTTCTTCTTTCTGGGACCTTAACAGGACTTGATGGGTACACATTTGAGCCTATGCTATCTGCTCTTTCTACCACCTGTTAATGAAGACAGTTTTTCTAGCAGCCATCATATCATGTAGGAAGATGGAAGAGATCTAGACTTTCATGGCAGGTCCCCCATATGTGATCTTTCACAAGGATAGAGACACTTTGAGGCCTCACCCACTTTTCTGCCTAAGGTAGTTTCCAATTTTTACATCGATCAGTCACTTCATCTCCCCGTCTTCTTCCATAAAGTGCTCTCTTTCCGAGTTGAAATAAAACTCCACGTGCTCAATGTTGTAAGAGCGTTGTCCTTTTATTTGCATAGGACTAGGCCATTCAGATGTATGCCTTTACTCTTTATGGCATTTGTTGAGAGGATTAAGGGACAATCCATGTCAACTCAAAGACTAAGTGGGTCTGACTGTAATAGGACTTGTTAACCGTTTGATTAAGAAACTTCCCCTGCATGTATTGGGGATCATTCCACTAGAACTAAAGTGACCTCTGCACTTTACATCCCCCATATCTGAGAGGTGTAGGGCAGCAACATGGAGCTTGATCCATGCATTGAATTGAAAAGATTGGAAGGGGAAATGGGTTTGGAGAAGAGAAGACGGGGGGAGGGGATATGATAGCAATGTTCAAGTACGTAAAAGGTTGTTAAAAAGAAAAGGTGATAAATTGTTCTCCTTAACTGCTGAGGACAGGACAAGAAGTGATGAGGCGTAAATTGCAACAATGTCAGACATTGCTTCCTAACTGTAAGGGTAGTTAAGCACTAGAAAAATTGCCTAGAGAGGTTGTGGAATCTCAGTCTTTGGGGGTTTTTAAGAACAGGTTAGACAAACTGCTATCAGGGATGTTCTAGATAATACTTAGTCCTACCTTAGTGCAGGGGTCTAGACTAGCTGACCTAGCGAGGTCCCTTCCAGTCATACATTTCTATGATTCACCATTCACTATTGCCTGGTACAAGCAATCCAGATCAGATGCTAGCTTTGGTAGGGCATTCTTACAATTTCATTCAAATAGAACTCTTCTAATCCATTTCTAAACAATAGGCAATTGCTTGTAAGTCACCAAGAGTAGAATCTGTTTGGACACTCACTAGAAGAGAGAGAGAACCATAGCTTACCCTACAGTAACTGTGCTTCTTCAAGATATGTTCACACAGGTTCCATAGCCTGCCTTCTTTCCCTGCTAATCAGAGTCCTGCTCCTATGAGATTCTGACTGAAGGAATTGAGTGTGGGTTTCAGCCACCTTGTCCTTTATACACTCTGTTATAAAAAGTGCTAGGTGTAGGTGTGGCCCCCATGGACAAAATAAAAATCATCTTGTGTTCATGGGGCACACGCACATCAGAGTGCAACTCTGTGTGGACAACGCATCCTGAAGAACCAGTCACTGTAGGGTAAGTAACTGTTTTATGTGGCCCTGAGAGAGAATTGACTTGTTCAGGATCATACAAGAAGTCTGTGTCAGAGTCAGGAATTGAGACTTAGCAGATGTAGGTTCAGTACAGTACTTAGCCAGAAGAACATCCTCCATGTCTGCTAGAAATGTGAGAGTTGCTTTTCACTGAGTCTTTATTTAAAAAACTCTTGTATCCAGTTACAAACCAACAGAGAACAGCACAAACTTGTAATAATGCAAAGAAGGTCACTAACAATCTGTTTAGGACCTAAAATTTATTCCCTTTTAAGTAAATCCTAAATAGTATTCTAAGAGGTTTGTAGGTTATATTGTTAAATCATCCTCTACTCAGAGGTGTCTGTTTATTATCCAGGGATGCTGCATAGGTTTTACTTTTATTTAAAGTACAGATATGCTCTTAAAATGACTGTGTAAAAGAGGCCCTTTCTTATTTTGTGTGTGTGTGTGTGTGTGTGTGTGTGTGTGTGTGTTTGTTTTTTCGTTTTGTTTTGTTCAGAGTAGTATCTGCTGACTTCTTCTTACTCTTATTATCAGTGCAGAGCCAGCACAGTTCATAGTGTGAGTTGGATTCTGTTCCTTGAGTAGCATCAACAGAATGGTTTACTAAATAGTTTACAGGTAACGCTGTGTAAGCTAAATGAAGGCAATGGGCCAACAGAAATGGTATAATATGGGATCGAAAAGGCGTAACTGAAAACTTAATTTGTCACATACAACCTTTGTTATTGGTGGTGATGTGCGAGAGGGAAAGCTTTCTCAGATGCCAGACTTAGTTTTCAGGGCTGTCACTTAGTGGGAGGAAACATCATTTTATCTGTACACTGAACACATTCGATCAGGAAATCCATCGAGAAATAATAACATGGAGCCACCTCATGCCATTTTTACAATGACTTTTCAGGAAAGAACACATTTTAACAGAAGGTGAATTTTGGAGCATAAGGTTGATATTTTCAGAAGTGTTCACCACTGGCCTAATTCTACTTTCATGAAAGATAATTGGAGTTTATCACTGACTTAATGGAAGAGTTCAGCCAATGGTGAGCAGTTTTGAAAGTCACACCCTACGTGAGTTAAAAGTATTTTTTAACCTAGTATATTATTGTTCCAAATGGTTTCAGTGTTGCACATTTTGAAACTTCTGGCCATTGAAAATTTGCAAGGGTATTCAGGCTTCAAGAAAAAATAAATACTTAGTTTAAGTGGTTTTTGGAGCCATGGAAAATCCAGATTACATTTTTCTCTATGATTATTTTATTTGATGGTAGCCCATTCCCAATCTGGCAAGAGGAGCAAAGTTCCAGATTCCTCAAATACAGATCTTGTAGCCACAGATTCATTCAAACTGCTTTTGAGAATTGATGTGGAAAGATTTCACACTTACAAACTTAGTCCCTATTAATCTTGGTGTGAGGATTTAAAGTATTTTGGTAAATCAAATACAAGCCTCTGAACATCTTCTACCAGTTTTATTACGGAAAACTGTAGATTTAACTTGGAAATATTCTATATTGTCAGAGCTGTTCATTTAAAAAAAGTCATACTTGACATCAACATACCAAACACAGACCTAATTGTGAATGTTTGCTTTGACTTGCATCTAAATCAGGCACATTGCAATGTGGTTTAGATGTGTCCTCTCTCTGCACCCAACAAATTCTTCTTCAGTTCATTGTCATTTGGAATACAAGCCTTGGCTATCTCTGTACAGCTGCAGTACTGTGTACTCAGCTGTTAAAAATTATTTTACTTTTCCCTTCTTTTTTCAGCTAAGACATTTAGGAAATGACGAAGTGCACATTGTCTGGTCAGAGCATACTCGAGACTACAGGAGAGGAATAATTCCTACAGAATTCGGTGATGTTCTTATTGTTATCTATCCAATGAAAAACCACATGTTCAGTATCCAGATCATGAAAAAACCAGAGGTAAAAATTTCTTGTGTTTTCCCTCATGTGTTGAGTAACTTTTGGGTTGTTTAAATATATGTTACTGTTTTTTATGGTGTGATTTATTGATCCAACAAGGTAATCCTTCTTTAATAATGACAATAGTAATAGCTACAAGATAGAAGTCATGTGTACCGAGTGCAGTGTAGAGAGGAAAATAAGGAACTGTGAACAAAAGGGCCATAATCCCATCAAGCAGTTCTGATAACTAATATAAACTGCAAGAACAAAGGTTAGAGTATTTTATATAGTCACTTGAACTCAGAGATTAGATTAAATTAAATTTAGTCTGGTTTGTTAGATTTGTATTGTATTGTATTAGCACATGAATCCAAATCCTAGCTCTGTCTTGAGCTGGCTACCTCTTCCTCCTTGCTCCATTCAGTATTACCACTTTCCTTTCCTTCCTCTCTCAGCCATCTCTACCTTTCCTTTAGACTAGCAAACAGGAATTCAGGCCCAGATTCAGAAAGGTATTTAAGCATGTTGGCTATAATGGAATTATTTGCCTTGCTTAAAGTAAGGCATATGCTTAAATATTTTGTTGAACTGGGGTTTTAGTGTGGTTGCCTCCCTGTCTCATAGCCATGCTGTTTAACAGCACCAGATTAACCATTCAAAATGGATTGAGCAGCTGTTGGACTAGAAGCATCAATAAATGGTTGGATCACTTAATTCTTAGGTGGGATGTCAGTGGCATGGATTTACAGATTTGTATTTTACAACACTGGATTTGTTTACTATAAATATTAATACTAACAAGCTACATGAGAGAAATGTGAAGTCAACCATATGGCACTGAGTGTGGTATGGTAGTGGCATTCATATGGCATTCAGAATAAAACCAATGCCATAAATGGTATGGTACTAGCAAGGATGCACACATTTTAATTAAAACTACATTTTTTTCTTACTCGAAAGTCTGTGGGGTTACATTATTGCCATATTTTATTACTATTTTTATTTGCTTTAAGAAAGAAGGGAACATCCTTGCCCTAATAGCATCTTCCATTAATTGGAAAATGAATGACATCACCAATCAAACTAGATAACTTCAAGATGCTCAAAATTGAGTATTGGCAAAAATAGTACACTAAAACTCCTTTGTAGTGTGGATCACATCTTAGCAGACAGATTGCCTGTTGGGTCCCCTCTCCCATTCATAATCACATATAGACCACCTCTCTTCCTTTTTGCAGCCATATAAAATCCTTCTGGTGGCAACTACAGCTGTTGTTTACATACACAAAAAGGAAGGTATTTTATATATTTTTACTTTTTTTATGCTATTTAGTTGCTAAAAAACAAAGGACTGGGTCTCTTCTTACTTGAGACCCAGCACTATGTAACAAGCCCTCTATCTGTGAAACACCAGCAAGTGCTCCACAGGTCACCAGAGGTCCACACACAGCTGCTCCAGAGTGATGAGGGAGTCCCAGATGCTAACTGGTCAGTGAAAAATATAATGTCAAAATATTAGAGCCAGATAATTCTGTGGACTTTTGGGGACATACATGTATTAAGGACCAAACTTTCTGCTAGTCTCAGCCTAACTTCTAAAACTCTGCTTGTAAGTTTGTGTATGCAAAGCCTGAATTTGCAGACATATCTGGTAGTTAGCCATGTATCAATCCATTATGTACACACAAATGCAAGATTTGATATTAGTGATTTCACATTAAGTTAGCATGATAAATACTGCAGTGAAGGAAACACATGAGAGCAAATAGAGAATCAGGTCTTCCACCTGTAATCATACTTTTTTTTATTTTGAATTTGTTTAACGTATAAGCAAAAAGCATTCAGATTGATTTTATTATTCATGTACTTATCTACCAAAGTGGGGGTAAAATCCTTGCCCTTTTCAAATCAACAGCAAAACTCTAATTGACTTCAGTGGGAGTCAAGATTTCATGTGTGGTTTCTGCTTCAAAAAGTATACAGTCTAATTGTAGATATGATATAAAAAATGAGAGCAACAAATGGGGGGAAAGAGAATGGTGGATGAAGATCCAGTAATAGATGCATGCAGTATCTAAAGATGTAATATTTTTTTTAAGTGGGTAATCATTTCCCCTCCCTTAGCCTTTGAACTTCAGAAGTGTCACACACATGACTTACTATTAGGCTTTCAGCAGAAAGTGTTGAAAATAAGCCTGTATGAGACACAATATTCAAATGGTTACTTAAAACAGAATGTTCAGAAAAATTATCTGTTACCACATTATATGGCTAAGTATTTTCATGAAAGAATAGGTCTATCACAAATAATTGTTGTGATTAACCAGAGATGAGGAAGAAAAAGAATAATGAGCTCTCCATTGTTAATGTTGATTTCTAATTGTTATAGCAGAGATTTCGTATTAGGATTGAATTTATTAATTTCTGATTCAGGTTCCATTCTTTGGTCCACTCTTCGATGGCGCTATTGTTAATGGAAAAATTCTTCCTATTATGGTTCGTGCAACAGCTATAAATGCAAGCCGAGCACTGAAATCACTGATTCCATTATACCAAAACTTGTATCCTTTTCACCTGTACAGTTTTCACATACATTGACTTTTCAGGGCTAAAGATATTTTTCTTGTGGTGTCTTTTTGTTTGTTTTTTAAACCTTAGATTTCTGTCAATTTAATTCAGGGAATATATATTAAACTGATTTTATTTTTTTTAAAGAAACTTCAGGTTAATGCTTTAAAATTTCCAAATGAAGACCTTTTAGTGCTGTTAAAAAGGGAATGATGGTTTCACTTGCAAATCCATTTCATATACAGATTTTTCCAAAAATAGCTGATCTGTGGTATTATTAGCAGCTTATTCCTTTAGTGAAAGTAGATATTTGTTCATTGTTAACATTGTGTAATTTTGTGTTTCAATCCAGTGGGATTGTTTTTGTTTCAGAAAGAGAAAAAAATACTTTCTATTGCTGCTTATTAACTTAATTATTATGGTTCCTGATACATAGTTGTATAATACAGTTAAGAACACCAGGCCATCATCAAAGTTACATAGGCATATCTTTGTAGAGAAGCCTGAAAAGTTTATCATCTTTTCCTGTTGGAATTTTACATTTCTGTAAACTTCAGAACAAGTAAATAAGAAAATAAGATTGCAGAATACCATGAAGTGAAAATAAAAACATGAGGTAAACTAGTCCACTTAAAAAAAAAATAATAATAATAATACCACTTGATGTAATATAGCTACACACTTTTATTCATATATATCATTACATAGTAAATGGTTTGTTGTTTTTTACATTTCTCCTCTTTCTGAGATTGACTTCTACTATTTTTGCTTTTGAACTAGTAAATGTATGTTCTTGTTGTATCTATTTTAAGTAATGAACAGGAGAGTTTACATTTGAATTAAGATTTTTTTTCAACTTTGTACGTTAACTTCTACCTGCAGTATAGATTTATTGACTTGCATTTGTCAGCTGATAGACTATTACTTAAATTTTCTGTATTCTTTCAGAAATTGTCTTTGTAGTAGTTGTGTAATTTTGCTTTTTTTGTCACATTTGATGTAGGTGTATAGATGGATGATGGTCTATCACATTGATCACATTTAATGACATTTCTGCAGTCTCTTTTTGTTGATAGCTACACAGATGCACCATTATTTCACTTTTGGAGAGGTCTGTATTTTTTATTGTTTGTTTGTTTGTTTGTTTAATTTATTTTGCTGTGTTGGACTAGGCATTCCAAATGTGTTGCCGTCATTTGACCTCAAAAATCGCTGGGGCCTATGGGTGTACTGAACCATGCAGGGTGGACAGTTGAAAGTTACTTGCCTTGAAATAACCTTCTATATGCTCTGCAAAGTAGCAATGTATCTGAGCTTTTGTGAGGAGTATTGTGCATATAACAAATCCCACAGACTTAACCTGCAGGTTTGTAAATTCAGTGCCCTGAAATTGTCCAGGACCTGAAGATTATATATACTGGAAGAACTCCTACAAAGATTGCAGGTTCTGTGCTCCTGATTGTAGTTGCTTATCTACATATCATACATCATTACTATATACAGTGGTCACCATTAAAATATGGACGTTTAGCATTTTAAATCATTAGCTTTGGTATGAAAGGCATTCTCTGTATGTTGGAATTTGTGACCCCATTTAGCATAAACATTAAGTGTCAATATACTGGGTGCTGATTTTATATGACTTTGTTATTAATTGGTGACATAGTGTGAACTGGCATCTGTCTCTGCTCGGATTATGTGTTGTGTTCACTGCTCTTCCTAATACTTTGAAGATGAAAGGCTTATTATCTACTGTAAATGCAAACACTTTCGTTATCTAATATTCATGATACCTCTGTGAGGGATGTGGGCAGGGCTTCAAATACCTACTTTCTCAGGATGAATAAAATGTTTTCTCTGATGAATTGGGCTGTGAATCCCCTGCCTGCTTCTATGGAGAACAGAAGGACAGAGTAGCCCTGTTGCTGCTCCTTTAGAAGGAGGGAAAGGGAAAAGGAGGGAGCAGAGTGACCCACGCATACTAGTCCATTTTTAGGAGGGGAAAGGATGAAAGAGATCATACTAGTTGGAGCCTTTACTTTTCAGAGGGTAATCAGGAGAGAGGAGCAGAGGGCCCAGATGGAGAGGTCTGTGGATCTTATGCATGTCCAGCAGTGAGGCGATGGAAGCACAACAGAGCCCTGCAAAGTAGTAGCATGAACCAAATTGATTTTTGTTTGTTTATTTGTTTGGACAGGAGGGGCAGATTTAATTGGGGGAAGCATTGTGATTTATTGATGACATTGAAGATGGGGCAATAGTAATTAAATTAGACTGGGTTTTGAGGGGGCAGGTCATGGCAGAGTAGATCAGTGTTCTGGCAAATGAGTGTCAGACGTTCTTCAAACCCTGTAGCAGACATGCCAAACCTGTGGGAAAAACACAGAAATTGGGCTTGTTTTTGGCTTAATTGGCTTGTGAGTTGCTTGTTGGCTAGTTTTTGGCTTGTAGCTTGTTGCTTATTGCTTCTTTTTTTTGATCAGCTCCTGGCAAGCAGCGGCATGTGGGGGAGAGAGTCAGGGGTGCACAGCAGGCCCACCACAGTCCCATACTGCACACCGAGGGGATCTAGTCATATAGGGTGTTGGAGTTCTTAGGGATTGGCTTGGTTTGGCCTTGTTTTGAAATGGGATTAGCTTGGTTTTTGGCTTATTGTGAAAGTCGGGGTGCTTATTTACCAGGTGAAAGTTGGCAGCTGTGCCCTGTAGTTGAGTATTCTCTCCTTTTTGAAGATGGAGAAATTGAGAGAGAGATGTGAGTTGTTCAAAACCACTGTAGTAGTTGATTTTAAAGCCGTGATTAGAATACAGGAGTCTGACTCCAGTCTGGTATTCATCCCACCTGCCATGTTACCATTCAGTATGTAGTATATGCTACCTGATAGACATTTTTGGATTACTGTTGGTTAGGCGATACCCAGCTGTGTACTTCTCCATATCCAGAAGGGGCTTTTTGGTGATATAAAAAGCCAAGGTGGAGGTCTCTAGAGCCCCAGGTATTCAAACACATACGTGCTTGCTGGGACTATTCACTCTGTGTAGAATTGCACTATGCGCAAGTCTTTGCGGGATTGGAACCTGAAAGAGTAATGGTGACTGAAGGGAGGAGTCTGGGGTCACCATCTAGGTGCATGTAGTTTGATTGCAGTAATTTTGTGTTTTACTGTTTCAAAATGTTATGGCTTGTGTGTGTGTGTGTGTGTGTATATATATTATTTCTGTAACCACTTTGCAATTGGAATTTTATTATGGGTATCACCCTTGAAAATGTTTTTGCTGTTCTAATGGGAGATAACGAACTATATATGAATTCCCAATGCAGTGCTGTAACTAAGAGCGTGAACATGATCCTTGAATATGTAATCAGGTGAATATCAAGTAGGAGCTGGAAGCTGGTACTATCTCTGTATATGACATTTGTGAGACTCTTACTAGAATACTGTCTCCAGTTCTGGTGTCCACACATCAAAAAAGATATTGGAGACCTGGGAAGTGTTCAGAAGAGAGCTACAAGAATGACTCAGGGTCTGAAAAATATCTTTGTAGTGAGAAACTAAAGAAGCTCAGTCTATTCAGTTTATTCAAGAAAAGATTAAGAGGTGACTTGAGCATGGTCTATAAATACCTACCATTATAATTTACAGTATTGTTATAGCTGTGTTGGTCTCAGGATTAGAGAGACAATGTTGGGTTAGTGTTGCAAGGCACCTCCTTCATCTCGCCAGACTTAGCACTTCCCCGTCTCGTGATGGTGGGCCTGGGGTAATCAGCCCCACTCAGGGCAGGTTTGCCTTCCCAGTTCTGTGCTCCTTTGCTCATATTTTCAGGATAGGCCTCAGGGTCAGCCTAAGGGGTGATCCTCCACCAAACAAAAAGGAAACTGTCTCATAAACACAAAAAAAACAGGGGGGCCCTTTCGCTGCCTCCTCGCTGGTGCAGGGTGTCGTCCTGCTGGTTGCCTTGGGGTGTCAATCCTTCCCCTAGCAAGCAGTCAGATTTGGCTCTTTCCCCTATGGGAAGGAGCACAGCTTCTCCTGGAGCAGCTTATTTCCCAGCTGCCACTAGCCTGGAAGGAGCTTGCCTCTCTTTCCCCTTTCTCTCACCGGAGGAGGGGTTTTAAAAGGTCTCCAGCAGCCCTTAATTGGATTCAGGTATCCAGCCTGACTTTATCACATCAGGTAATATCTTTTATTGGACCAAATTTTGTTGGTGAAAGAGACAAGCTTTCCAGCAACACAGAAGAGTTGTGTGTGTCTAAAACAGAAGTAGGTCCAATAAAAGATATTACTTCACCCCATCTTGTCATTATAAATATCTATACAAGGAAGAAATTTCTGATAGAAGAGGGCTCTTTAACCTAGAAGAATAAGGTATGAAAAAAATCCAATGGTTGGAAACTGAAGCTAGACGAATTCAGACTGGAAGTAGGTACACATTTTTAACAGTAAGGAGCCATTAGAATAATTTACTTAGGGACATGATGGATTCTGCATCACCTGAAGTCCTTTCAGTCAAGACCAGATATCTTTTTAAAACAAGTTGTTGCTCAAACAGCAGTTAGGGGCTTGATGCAGAAATTACTTGGTTAGAGTCTATTGCCTGTGTTATGCAGGAGATCAGACTAGATGATCATAATGATCTTTTCTAGCCTTAAAAACTATTTTGTCTCCTCTCTCAAGATCAACATGATTTTAAATAATTTCAACTACTTAGGCCATTTCCCTTGAGGTGTAGTTAAATTACCCCTTGCAGACCTACTGTTGATTTGTTCTAGGTCTTCTAGCTTGCTTAGAAAGCTTAAGTTCAGTATTTGCATGATATAAGTATAGATTATTTTTTCTTCTGGTTTCAGCTTATGTCTAATGAACTATGGAATGTTCAAACTCTCCACCATTTCTGATTTTTTCCTATCAGTTGGTAGGTTCAGTACATAGAACATGATGATATTGTGTGGTCTTGCTCATTCGTGGATCTTTAGTGAGAATATGTGATCAAGGATTTCCATACAGTTCAGTGAGCTTATCTGAATTGGTTAAAGTCGGAGGATGTTTGTTCCAATTCATAGTGCCAATACAGAAGCCTTTAAAAATCTCATTTTGGATCAATCAGGAATTTAGGGTCTTATTTTACAGTTGATCCCTCAATCCCCCTCAGTTTCTTAGATCTCCAAAAATCCTTGGTTCCCTGAATTCCCATTTATTGCCTGCTCCCCAAATCTTTGTTTCAAAAAGCCAGTCTTTTGGACAAGTAAGGCTTGGTATAGCAACTTTTAGTGCCACTAATGCCATTCTTGGATCCACCAAAAAAAGGTTGCTGGCAAAATAATGAAAGGCACTCTCTCTTCAACAGCTAAGCATACTGTTAGTATGCTACAGCCACCGTCAGAGCAAATGATCAATCTAGGATCTTTATATCCATGGGGTAGTACATGTAATGCTGTTGGATTGCTGAGTTAGCCCATTACTCACCTGCTTGTTTAGAAGAGGAAAGGTGGGGGCCTCCATTATATAAAAATAAGCTTTCATGGAGAGACTGTTTCAGAAAACATGCATGTAGGTTTACAGAAAAGAGAATAGTTCTATTCTTGACTCAAAAACTTTACCATTCAATATAAATAATTTGTGTTTACTTTGATAAACTTTGCTCGTAAGAGGCTTACAGTGCTAGCAACTCTAAGTGTGTCGGAAATAGGCACTGTATGAATCTTTCCACACCAGAGCGTATAGGTCTTGAACTATAACATGATCTTGCTCTTGCAGTTCTCTGCTAGGGGAGTGTGACAATCATGAAAAATATTTTTGGAGGTTTTGTAATGTGGGCTAATGTCCTTTAAGGATTCTGCCTAAAATTTAAAATAAAATGAAAAGGAGGCAATATCAGTAAAGTAAGATATATAAAGCAGGGTTGATAGATAGTTAGCAAAATAGTCTTTCCTAGCCTTTCTATTTATAAACACCTGGATTCTGCCTGGACACTAACTGGTCTTACATTTTCTTTATCGTATATTCCTGAAGAGTTAATAGTTGAAACATTGTTTTAATGAGAACAAAAAAAATCTTCCTTATACACCAACACATTACTCTTCTCCCTACATCCTTTGTTTTTCATATTCATTGTGAGTACGTATTGTTTCCATCACTTGTTTTATTCATGAGATAATTTTTTGAGGTTTCACTTCAAGGTTGAAAAAACTTTGAAGTTACTTGTAAAATTCAAACTTCTAATGAAGAGGGACTTACTTGATTCATTTGATATGCTTTCTACTGATTTGCCCAGAAGAGGGCTTTGCAGGAAAACAGATCTCATATTTGTTGTGCCTCTTAGACTAACATCTGTCTTCAGATAATCTTTTCCATGCTTTAAATTCCATCTTACTTTTATCTTAAAAATAAAAATGGTGTGAAGTAATAATATGTCATAAACTGAGAAACTTTGTTCCATTCAAGTTCTGGGGCAGATTTTTTTTAATGTAATTAAAAAAAGTTCATATTGATCTGGTAAGTTTTCAGGCTGTCATTTGTGAATAGTCAATAATCTTTTAACAAATATATATTATAGCACTTTTTTTTTTGCATGTTGTATTTTTATTTTACAAACTGAACAACTTTAACTGCAACTTGCAATGTTCTGAGGTTTTTTGTCTTGTGATCTGGAATTTCTTATTGTTCACAATTCTAGTCATAGGTTTCTTCTTAAACATGGGTACTACTGACATAGAAATATAAAAATAGAAAGCAGGAAGGGCACTGGTTCACTGATGCCAGTTTCTTTTTTCCTCCTGCCCAACCTCCAACTCCCATATTTCTCCAGTCTAGGAAAGAAAAATATCAGTATTTTGTATTCAATTAATATCATATATTTTGCATCAGTAATTGAATACCCAATATAAATATCATAAGGTGTGCTTGCTCTCTGTCTCTGTCTCTCTCTCTCTCTATCTCCCGCTCCCCCACTCCCCAAATAGTGAGAGAAGAGTTCCCAGGCTACCAGGCACTGTCCCTAGGGAGGTGCAAGGCCTGGGACATAGGCGCCGAGTTGCTATCTGCCGGGGGCTGCTCCGCCCACGCCCAGCCCCCCCTGCAGCCATTCCGCAAGGCCTCTTACTGCCTCAGCCCCTCCTCTTCCATGCCCAGATCCAGCCACTCCCCCAAGTGTGCTGCGCCCTCGCACCTTCCCCGCCAGCACCTCCTAATCCCATGAAACGATTGGTTGTAGGCACTGGGAGGGAGGGGGAGGACTGAGTGGTGGGGCCTGCTGGCAGGCAGAAAGCACTAGGGGAGAGGGAGGTTGGTAGGGGGGGCTCCTTCTCCCGCCTTGCCTCACCTCACCTCCCACCTCCTCATGACGCACGGGGCCCCCCAAAGCGTGGGGCTCGGGGCAGTCACCCCCATTTGTCATACCCTAGGGATGGCTCTGCAGGCTACCACTGATCACTGTGGCCTCCCCTGAAAATGGGGAAATATGTATCCTCTTGTAGTTGCCGCTGCACTGAATTTTGCTCCTGCAGTTTTGTTCAAACTACCCTACACCTCTAGGACGCTCACCAAATTGCACCATATTTCTGAAAACCCAGAGCATCCAAGATTTGGCTGTGGGATTTCAAAAGTACAGTGTAGTTTGGGGCATAAACACCTGGGGTAAAAAGTACGTCATTGACTCCCCCACCACAGATGGAGAGGAATTCGACAACAGAGATAATTTTAGGTCTTCAGTATTGATGATTTTTTTGCCCCAGACAGATATCTGGGCATTTCCAATACCATTATTTTAGGTGAATACTCATACCATCCCTAATCATAAGAGATTGCTTTGTAGATTTATGCTACATGATCCAAACAGATGATCCTCGCTTAGGGTGACCAGGGAGCAAATGTGAAAAATCGGGACAGGGCCTGGAGGGTAATATAAAAAGGCCCAGAAATCAGGACATCTGGTCACCCTATCCCTGCTGAGTGCACCAAAGGAAGGCCGGATGTCCAAAGTCCGTCCTACTGTGCCATGAAGGAAATTGCTTCCCAAGTCCCAGCAAAAAATCACAATGGTTAAGCATTTTCTATCCAAACTCACTAGCACATTATCATGGGTAGATTTGACAATTATTTCACAACTAAATTGTACTAAAAACTCTCCTCATCTTCTAACTAGTTCAAGATCAGATAAGTTAGTTTCACTTGTGAAATATAAGAATTTATTTACCCTTAAAAATTGGGAGTATCCCAAGAGGTATGCTAATTTTATATCAAATTATTTTTAATAGTTTATTCAGGTATTCCAGTTTCAAAGCAACGAGCATGGTGTACAACTTTCTGCATTAAAATAAGATTACTTAAATATTAGAGAGGAGAGGTGGGATTAAAATTGTTTTATGTTTAACTCTAATAAAAGTTCAAACCATTTTTGCATAGGTTTTTTATTGTGAGCAAACTGGTTTAATTTATGCATTTGTCATTGATTTCAAAAGGACATTTAAACAATGAGTAGTTATAAAAAAGACTACTTGAAGGAAATATGTCAGAAGGATTTGGTTTCTGTAAGCCAAAGCCAGCTCAGGTACTCAGAACAGCAAACCTCTTGAAAACCCAAGAAAAGGAAAACGTCTTTTAATTCATAAGAAATCATATATTTAAAAATTCTAAAATCAAATCATTTTTCTAAAATCAAATAAATCATTTTAGGATCTTATGTTATAAACTGAGCTGTTTTTAAAATATATTACAGATGATTCAGTAGTCCTATAAATAGTTTTATCTTTTTGAAGTTTCACTATGTAAACTAAATTTTGTATGGATAATTGTATTGCTGTGTAAGCTGTTTGTTCCCAATTTAAAAAAAAAAAGACTAAAATTCCAAAGCATAAATTGTGCTATTTATGTTTGTTAAATGTAGTTTGAGCCTTATCTCAGAGACATCTTACCTAACTATATATCTAATGTTGTTCAGTAAATGAGGGAGAGTATTGATTGGCATATGCTGCTTTAAATCGATCATCCTGACAGCCAGAATTACAGTAATCTGTCAGTATTGATGACTGTCTTTCAAGCTTTGATACCTCTCCCTCGCTTGTCATGTCTTGCCTTACTTGTATTTGAAGTACATTTTCTTGCAACCTCTGGTTTTGTCAGGGTAGGTACTTGATAGTGTTTTTTGTCCCTTGAGTCCAATTTATTGGCTTGATCATGCAATTAGAGTTAAAATGCAACACTGGGGAGCAAGATTAGGTAGTGTTCTCAGTAACAATTGGACCTTAAGGGTAGTACAAACTTGTTCTCAGACATCATTTATTAGTAACCTGTTGAAAGAATAGAATTTTTTCGCAATGAATAATTCCAAAGCATCACTTTAAATGCCTCGATTTTAACCACTAGAAACCACTGATTGAACCAACATTTGTGATTGGTTTTTAAACTCTTGTCTTGTTGTTTGTCGCATAGACACTTCAAATAACTGAAAAAGCCAGGTTGGGGATATATGTATCAAGCATCTGTGTATTTTTGTAAGGACACATAAATACTTTATTTCACTTTCTTCATTGCATATTTCTCTCTTCAGAACAAAGGATATTAGAACGGTAACAGTAACTGAAATTATCAAAAGCTAAAAATTCTGCCCCTCCCCAAACTCAGAAATGCTGACTTTTTTTCACAAGCTTTTGTTTCTTTTCATTAGCTAGATCACTATTAGTTTAGTGTAACAATTTTAGCATCAAAAACACAGGTTGTCAATAATCGTTTCTGAAGTAGTAACACAGCTTTGTTATCAATTCTTCTGTTATCCAGATTCAAGAGACATGTTGGAAAGAGATGAAAGAGCGAAATATAAATGAGGCAAAAGTGACTGCTAGCATAATTTTGCCGCTCATAAAGCTGGATTATGAAAAACTCTCAGGGTGGGCTACTGGCATCACTGGTGGCTTTCTGATATAGAAAAAAATATTTCGGAGCTACATACTTTCATATGGTTGATGGTATGTTGTACTGTAGATTGTTCTTGTCCCAATTTTTGTATGGATTGACTTTGCCCACCTACGTTAGAAAAATGAATATTTCAGTTCATTCCATATCTACCTATCTACCTGCCTATAGCTGATGTATATTATTCAAGTGCACACAGAATTCCTTCAATGTATTTACTGTTTTATGTAAGGAGAATTTTTGTTTAAACAGAATTTCTGTGGAGTGCCCTGAAAAGCAGTGAGGTAGTTCCGAATCCTTTTGTTCTGTGGGACCGTCATATAAGTTCTGGAATTATAACTGCATGTATAGACTTAATAGTGAGTAGTTAGTGCTTGCCTTGAAGAGGTCTCATTTATACCTGTTAGTGTCTCACTCCCATTTTAAAGTCTGAAATTTAAATATACTGTTCTTGAACTCGGTGTCGTAATCAATATTTAATTACACTGTTGTAAAATATACTTGAAATGATTTTATAAAAACAAATATGGGATTTTCTCTTGCTGTAAGAGAAAATGATGACTAATTCAATCTTATGAAGTATGATCTCATTGTAGCTAGCAGGAAATTAGTTTTTGTTAATACCTGTTTAACCTCATTAATTTAACGTTTTGGATAACAAAAGCCTTCTGTTAAAGTTTAAACATTTTTGCCCCTTTTAAATGTTATATAGCTCACACAAACATCCCTGATACCTCCCAGAAGTTCTCCAACAAAACCGGGGAAGACTAGACTTGATATTCCTGATATTTCTAAGGTTTAAAACAAACCCAGTCAGAATTATTTTTTTTAAAAGGCCTTCTTTTATACATCATAGAGAAGCAAAAAAATGATATAAATATTGTTTTAATCCTTTACAGGTCATCTTCATCAGCAATAATAAATGTAGACTTCACATACAATTCAAATATGGATTATATATGGAGTTATACCTCTCTCATAGAACTGGAAGGGACCCTGAAAGGTCATCAAGTCCAGTCCCCTGCCTTCACTAGCAGGACCAAGTACTGATTTGCCTCAGATCCCTAAGTGGCCCCCTCAAGGATTGAACTCTCAACCCTGTGTTTAGCAGGCCAGTGCTCAAACCACTGAGCTATCCCCCCTTTTCTATAATTAGAAAAGTTATGGGTATGCAAAAAATGTATGATTCTATGAATCATGGCTTTTTTTTGTTTGTTACAAGCAAAATTAACAGACAACAGTCTCGTAGAAGATGACAATGGTTTCAGAAGAGTTGGTTGAGAATATTGTCAAATCTGTTTCTGCATGGGTCTACATATGGTCATCAAAACAGTTAGATCATACTATCCTGCACCACTTGAGAAATTTAAAAATATATATTACTAAGAAATTGAAAAAAAGGTAGGATCTACATGCCCACTTGTCTTTTGTGTCTTCCAACTCCCTGGTTTTGCAATTGTTAAGGAAAAAAAACTATCTAAACCTGTGTGTGTGTGTGTGTGCATGTCACTATCTATTTAGAGATAGATGTGTAGTATACAATAGTACTCATTAAGTGATCAGACCATCCCAAAATGGTACCAGTAAAATCACATACACACCATTATGTATTAAGCCACATATTTTATAGAAAAACAAAATACTAAAAATCAGTATTGCAATAATTGGAATTACCATATGAGAGTCAGGAGATCATGAATCCTAATCTTGGCCCTGCTAATAAAATTAATTCCCAATACGTTTTAAGACTATTTTTAGGAATACTTTAAAAATATTTTAATTGCTGATTAATTCCATCCAAATATGGGTCACAAATTTATCTCTTTCCTTCTGAATGTTTCTCCTCTCAAACATGTAAGAATGCAGGCTATTAAAAATCTTTTAATTTCCATTTGCCAAGCCACAGTTACCATCCATCTGTTCTTGCCAATTGTGAAAAAGGTTCAATTTTCAGCAAAGCCATGCATTTCACAGAAGGTATGTGAAGTAAAATTTCACAGGGGACTTGATGGATCCTGATTCTTAGTGATAAACCTTTGGGGCCATCAGGGTTGGCATATGGTTCAGCATGATATGAAGGCTTGGGTTCCCTGGCTTCACTTCTTTGGCGTGGAGCAGATAAAACCTGGCTCTTGAGTATTGTTTCACTGGACACCAATCATGGGCAGCAGGAACTGCCCATTTAACTCTCTGTGGGAAGGAAGCCCAGACACTGTTCACAATAGTACTATTGTAGGGTTGCAAACTGCTCTGAACAGCTTGACAGCACAGGGAAGGAGGACTAAAGGGCTTGCTCTGCTAATTGCTGCTCAAATTAAGGAAGGGGGAAATAGCTGAGAATTGATACTTATTTTAATGTGTTTTTTGCATAAAAACTTTTTTGTTACAAAAATCAAACAGAAATGGCATAATTACACAGCTGCCTTTACATAATTTCATGCTTAATACTTGATTATCTAATATCTGTACAAGAGTTTGCCTGTGTAAGGAAAAATATTTTCTTCTCCTGTGATAGGAGAAGCAAAAGCATGAAGAAAATATACTCAATTATAGATTGGACTTAGTAACAAAATTTATCTTGTTAGAAGTTTACTTATCCTGTACCAGTGTTAAATTGCAAACAGTGAATTCATTTGTGTATGTATAAATGTAACATTATTTCTACTGGGCACTTTGGCATATTTTCAGTATTTCTAATTTAGTTCTATGAAGTCCTATCATTTTTAGAGATGTCTTCACAGGAAGCTTTTTAATACTTTTCTTCTTGTCTGTCTGTATATATGTACAATGTAAGCTTATACTTCTGATGGTATGAAAACATTTGACCTCTACATTCATGTTAGAGCCACAGGGTGAAGAGTCAGTTTGCTTCCAGACAGTTATTCTTAGCTAAAAATGTAGTCTCTGCAAAGAGTACAAGATTTAAATCAGTGATCCAATCCTACTGTTACCAAGCAAAATCTTTTAAGGATTTTTCTAAAAGAAAAAAAAGGTAGGATGAAAATCATTTTGCATACATAAGCTTTACACAGATAAAGTGCAAGGAATTTGGGGAGGTGAATTTCATCTCTCCATATCTAGAATCAGGGTATTGGGCTGTAGTGCACCCCCCATTATATCTACACAGGTTTCTGGAGTACAATAGCAATTGCAATCCCTCTGCACTGCCTGTGCAATGTAGTGATTAGAGCAACTGGATGCTTTTAAGCATCAGTTTGATGGCCTGCCCCATCCCTGTCCTCCACAGCTGCTTCTGTGGGTCTCACATAGACACTCCATAAAGACATGCAAGAGGCTGCCTGTGTGCCGATGCGGTGTCTTCTTTTGCCAGCATAAGTCTCACAGAGGAGCTTATGTGGTGCTAGTTCTAATGGTGTTTAAAATAATTAATACACTTTGCCCTATAGTCACATTGATCCCTACCTTGAAGTCCTTCATATGGCAAATTCTAGTCCAGTCAAAATAGGAATGTTGCTCGAGTAAGGACTTCAGGACTGGACCATTATTTTTATCCAGGTCTATCTCACTGTTTTGTTTTCACCTCCTGTAGCCTGTGACTAAAACACAGACTTTGAAGTGTCTGTGAATACAACTATTCATGTCTCAACCTCTCCACTCATGAATTTAATTGGTAGTCCATTATAGATGTGGTATGGAGATCCAATGGCGAGTATGGCTGGGAATCCTCAGCTATGCAAGATTTATAGAATGAGAAACAGAGAACCAGCAAATGATAGTAAAATTTAGAGTTTCTACTAACATGATTTAGTAAATATGCCCCTGCTATATTTCAAAAAGATAATTCATTGAATGCCCATTCTTCCTCTTACTGTACGAGTAGATTATATTTAAGTCAAGATTAATGGATAGATTTTAATGTTAAAATCCAGTCTTTGAGCCTGTCATTCCCTAGAGGCAAATAGTGCATTAGTTTAAGCCAGTATGCTGCTTATCATAGATACTATGACACTGTCTTAAATGACAGTTTACTGTACTTTGTTACTGCTTACTGTCGTAATAAAATCACTATTTTGTGTTCTTGATAATTACAATATTAAGTAGAAATTTAATTTGATTACTGCACATTTAGATACAGATAGCTCTTAAGTAATTGCCCACTGTAAAATTTCTGATATTCATTTTTTTAGGTCTGTCAGTGTCTAAATTTAATACTAACTCCAGATGCTTGCTTTATTTAAGTTAGCTGAACTAAAACATCTTTATGCTGAAAAGAAATCTACAATGTATTTTTTTTCAGTGCAAGTGATGTCTCTTATCCTGTAGCTTTTCTCATTTGAAAGACCATGTTTGTTTTAAAAATCTTTAAAACGGAATTGGTTGATGTTTGCATTTTGTCTTTGAGCTTAATAACATTATTTCAGATTTCTAAAGGGTAGAAGTATTGTTTTACATTCTTGCTGAATCAATGATTATTTTTTACTTTGAAATTGACAGAACTGGTGCTTAAAATGTTTGCAATTTTTATTACCTTAAGAACTGACCAAATCATTAGTTAAGAATATATTCAGTATACTTATTTTAATATTTATATGCAATGTTATACGACTTTGATGTTTTATTATTTAATACTTCTGAAAATATTAATTCTAAATTGAGGATTTAGGGTCACTCCTGTGGACTTAAATTTGTAATTCTCCACAAATACAGTTAATCTGTTAAAATGTTTTCATATGAACTTGAGAAGAGAAGGAGTTGTAGCTTGCTGCAGTTTTTCTGACATTTTTTGTTTAGTAATTGAGTGGTGTAAGTGGTTAAGTATGGTCCAAATTTTATCCTACCCAGCTTGTATTAATGTGCCTGCACTCACACTGCCTTAGCACCTGTTATGGATTTTGAGTCATCTGGCAGCCCATGAGACTTAGATAAAGAAGTACCAGGTGTCCTGCCTGTCTCTTAATTGAGACTCATTGTAAACAATATAGACTTGGCAATATGGTTATAGGGATGGATTAAAGCTCAGCTTTGTCTGCTCTGACGAATCACTGCTTTTCCTCCATGGAAGATACCATAAACCACTGAAGAATTTAGTGATAAGATCTGATGGCACAACATAAAAAATAAACACTGTTCCTCAACCTATATATATCTAGAGTTTTTCTAGAAGGATTGTACAACAGTATGTTTAAATATACTGTGCTGCTGCTGATACATGCTCCATTCACAGTTTCTGATAAAAACTATAGCACTTGTGGCAAGTGCTTACTTTGTATAAGTGAACACTTCCCCTATTTAGCCTAAGTTCATGTAAAATGAATGTTAAGAAAATGTCTATCAATATATTTGTCAATAAATTAGGTAAGTTGTAATATTTCCTTGGAAAAGCCCTATGTATATAACTTTGTTTACACTGTGCTTGTTTTGCAGTATTTTCAGCCTTTTACATTGTTAGCTTACTATCCTTGTAGTGACCTCATAGCCTCCTATAGCTAAAGGAAATAAGTACCCCTCACCCCGCCAGTGGCAAATGTGCATTTTGTGATATTATAGGTCTCATAAAGGCTTTTTAATGTAATTGAAAAGAAATTGAACTCCTTTTTTGGAACAAAAAGTAACAATTAGGTGTCCTCTTCTTTCATGACAATTTCCTATTTTGGAGTGAAGTATCAGAGGGGTAGCCGTGTTAGTCTGGATCTGTAAAAGCAGCAAAGAATCCTGTGGCACCTTCTAGACTAACAGATGTTTTGGAGCATGAGCTTTCGTGGGTGAATACCCACTTCCTCAGATGCATGTAGTGGAAATATCCACAACATATTTCCACTACATGCATCTGAGGAAGTGGGTATTCACCCACGAAAGCTCATGCTCCAAAACGTCTGTTAGTCTAGAAGGTGCCACAGGATTCTTTGCTATTTTGGAGTGGTGAGTTTCATAGCCTTCTTCCAGAATTCATGCTCATATGCCAGGCTGTCATGCAGATTGATCGCTATGAGGTCTGGTGATGTCCTGTCCATGTACCGAGGCTTTGGTCTCCCCCTTGGTCATCTTCCATCCATGATTATTGCAAGAGCCAGCCTATCAATATAGCCCTCAGGTCTCCACTAAATATGCCCATACCAACATAGCCTAGCCTCCCTCAGCTTGTCTTCAATGAAGCTATCTTCATTAAACCCCTTTACAGCCTCATTTCATTTCCTCTCACATACTGTCCAACCATTTGACCGTCTCAACATCTTCATTTTTGTGGTAGTATGTGTACTGGTTTCTTCTCTAGTGGCTGGCCAAGTCTTTGTTCCATACATTAGAATGGTTGAATTACAGTTTTAAACATTCTGTCTTTTAACTGTTTGACATCATTTATCACGAAGAACTGGGGTCAGCTCCTGCTGTTTCTATCAAGCAGCTTTAGTATGATGCCAGGCATCATTCAGGAGGGCACCATTGATCTAGGTATTTAAGTCCTTTTGCTCTTCTACACCATCTGCCTGTGATATCCTTTATGATGAATCCTCCCCCCCCACCTCCCCCAGTTATCATAGCCTTGGTCGTACCAACGTTCACTCTGTCCAGTCTGCTCAAAATTATGTTGCTATTATTCAGCGTTGACTAGTAAGGTCTCAATCTTCTGCACCTATCACTAAAACATCAGCAAACAGCATGTTTCCAGGTAGCTCCCTTCATATATTCTCATTTACTTACATCCATAACAATTGCAAACAAAAAGGGGTTCAACTCTTACCCTTAGAGTAGGCCAGTGTTTACTGGAAATTCTCTACTGTAGTTCCAGTTAGTTTTGACTACAGTAGCCACTCCATCATAACATCCTGAATAAGACAAACTTCACCAAACTAATTCTATTGATATGTGATCACATACCTTCTCCATATCCACAAAGACCATGTCAAGTTGCTGTCTCTTTCCTTTGAATCTCTTCATAAGGATTTAAGTACAAATGTGGCATCAGCTATTCTCCTTCTCATCATAAATCCATGTTGACCCATCCAAATTTCAATTACACCACGCAGACACTTTTCAATAATCATCTCCCATGTTTTCATAGCATGTGATATCAGCTTACTTGGGTAATAATTAGCACAGTGTAATATTTCCTTTGTTTAAAAAAATGGCCACTCCAAAGCTTTTATGCCATTCCGCCAACATTTTTTTTTCTTAAGAATATCATTGAACAAACCTGTAAAATACTTGATGCCTTTCCAATGACTTTAGTGTATCCATTGTTACTTCCTCTAACCCAGATGCTTTCTCCTTTTTCATTTTCCTAAGGTATAATTAACATAAATATTTTACTTTAAAAAAAAATCAATGAGCCAACATAAAAAATTAGGAATATTGGAACTGATATTTAACCACATATGTGAGCGCTATCATATATTACTTTATCCTCAAGGAGACATACTTACATTTTCCTGGAGGTTACATCAGAGAGCATCTCTTGATTCTGGTAGCCTTTTATTAATAGAAGATTTATGCCAAAGCTAATTTGTTAGGCTCACTACTGATAAAGTGTGATACTGTTTAATATTCAGTTGTTTTGTAGAGTTTTTATTCTTAGGTAATTTGGTTTTACATGTGAATGTAACCATGAGATAATTAGATTAATGAAGACAGATGCTTATATAATATGATAATTTCTTTTTAAAAAAAATTTTTTTGATAACATGTATTTTGTAGCATTTTAAATAAAATATGGATAACAGAAATTGACGATCAGCCACATTAAATCTTCTGTGTGTTTTTGCTCAGCTCTCATAGACTTTAAGGCTAGAAGGGACCATCTGATCATCTAGTCTGACGTCTTGCATATTGCAGGCCATAGGACCTCACCTACCACCTCCTGTAATAGACCCCTAACCTCTGGCTGAGTTACATGACGTAAAGAAAGAAGTTATTGCATGTTACGGCAAAGGTATTGTCCCTAATACTGAAAGCTCAGTTCATGTGGAAGAAACATAGCACTAGAAAGTTATAAAATGATTAAGCCTTTGACCATCACTGTCCAGTGTGGTCAAGACAAGATTTCTTGTTTGAAAGTGAGTTTCTACTCTGATAATTGATCGATTTGAAAATAGGGTGGTCTTACCCCATAGATTGACTTCTTATGTGCTTGCTTTAATGACAGAATTACCTTTTTACTTCTGTTAGCATTTCAGAGCTGGCACACAGCAATGGGAGAATGAATTGGATTCTATTTTATGCATCAGCAGAGTTGTTAATAACTTCCAGTTGTAGATACAGATTCTCCACTCAGTTACAGTACATCTGTGCAGCCCCACAGAAAACACAGATACACAGTGCAGAATTTGGCATACACATTTTCATTACTGGTAAAGATAAGCAGAAAAGAACGTAGCTTGACTTTCAGATGCCAGATTGATTTGAGTTAGCATGAGTGGCAGTTAGGGGAAAAATACTTCTTTATTTGTAAACTGTACAAATTAGATCTGGAAATCCTTGCAAAACAAATAGGGAATGCCATAATGCCTCTTCAACAGAATCGCTTTTCAGAATAGAGAAGGCCTTTACCTACACATCTCAGTGTGTTTGGTTGATACTGGTCAACCACCCACAGATGAAATGGTGTTAGTTGTAGAGCTTCCAACACTGGATCAGTAGCTGTCCATCCTACATCTTTAATTCTCAGAGCCAATGAAGAGCACAAATTCCAATGACTCAGTGTGACTTCAGCTGTTTTGATAGCCGCTGGCCAATCACCTCTTTCAGAAATAAATTTCTCATTTCCAGAAAAAATCTGTTATCAAATATCTTGTCTTGGCTTCCTTCAAGAGCCAAATTCTATTATGGCAATGTTTTTCTACCATCATCTATAGGAATCTTTACCTACTACAGAAGTCTTGTCCTGTTTCCATATGGACTCATCCTTAATCCCCTTGACCTTAAAAAATCACAACTTACTTGGAGGAATCGATCCAAAAATATCGGTCACCAACCTCATTCTCAAGGGCCCCAAATTGTATTATATCGTCTGTTTAATAACTGCCTCTGTGCTTGCCGCCTCTGCCAGGCCAAGGAGCAAAAAGCCAAAACTCTGATCCCTGACACATGCTGCCAATAAACCAACAAGGTGATCTTTTTCTTTGCTTTGACCTTTGATGTCAAATAACAGTTTTATCAGGTTGTTTAATTATATTCACTGTACACTGTCAATACTGTAAACTTGTTTCTATCAGTAAAGTAGGCAAATATGACTGCCTAGACTCATAAGGAGCAGATATGTTGATGAAGGTGCCATTTTGCACAGTTGCTCTTCTGACTGTAACTATGCTTTATAGAAATTGACTTTATGCAGTTAAAAGAAATACTAAATGTCTGTCACAGTGTCTGGAGTGGCTTACTACCTCAGGGCAGACTGTCAAAAACAAGGCAGACACTCCAAACTAGTAGTGTGTTTTGTAATTAGATTTCACCAAGCCAGTAAGGCACATGAATTCTTAGATTACTTTAACAGTCTTATCATGGAGTCACAGATTGTCCCCTTAGATTCTCACTGTCAAGGTTTTTTCCCCCACTTTGAACTTTAGGGTACAGAAAGTGGGGACCTGCATGAACACTTTTAAGCTTAAATCTGGTATGCTGCCACCAGCCAGAATTTAGCGTCTGGCACACTTTCTGTTCCCCCAAAACCTTCCCTGGGGAACCCAGACCCAAACCCCTTGGGTCTTAAAACAAGGAGGAATTAACCATCCTCCCTCCTTCCCCGCCACCAATCCCTGGTGAGTTCAGACTCAATCCCTTGGATTTTGAAACAAGGAAAAAATCAATCAGGTTCTTAAAAAGAAAGCTTTTAATTAAAGAAAGGGGGAAAAAAAGTAAAAGTTATCTCTGTAAAATCAGGATGGAAAATGCTTTACAGGGTACTCAGATTCAGATAGACTAGAGGGACCCCCCCGCCAGCCTTAGATTCAAAGTTACAGCAAACAGAGGTAAAAAATCCTTCCAGCAAAAAGACACATTTACGAGTTAAGAAAACAAACATAAGACTAATCCGCCTTGCCTGGCTATTACTTACAATTTTGAAACATGAAAGACTGATTCAGAAAGATTGGGAAAGCCTGGGTGTACGTCTGGTCCCTCTTAGCCCCAAGAGCGAATAATGAACAAAAACAAAAAGCACAAACAAAGACTTCGCTCCACCAAGATTTGAAAGTATCTTGTCCTCCTATTGGTCCTCTGGTTAAGTGTCAGCCAGGTTCACTGAGCTTCTTAACCCTTTACAGGTAAAAGAGACATTAACCCTTAACCATCTGTTTATGACACTCACCCAGACAAACTGGACTTAGTGATAAATGATCAGTTACACCAAAAATCATACCACATCCATATTGCTTCCAGTACCAAGAGACCTGTCATTTTTCCCAGATCAGCTGATACTCTAGATCCTATAACAAAGACCATGCCTATAGCCAGTCCTGTAATTGACTGTCTAAAAGTTTATTAACTAGGAAAAAGGAATGAGAGTTACTTACAAGTTAAAGCAAGCAAATATAAACACAAAAATGAGTTACCATCTAAATCCTAAGAGTTGTAATGATCTGTCTGTTCAAAGTGTCTTTTGGGGCAGACCTAGGAGGGTGAGGAGTTTAAAGCAGTGGTTCTCAACCTGCTTACCATTGTGAGCCATATGTGCAGCAATCTGTGTTATATGGGCCAAATCCACACGATATATATATATACTACTATGTGGCCCTGAGGTTTTCACATGGGCTGCAGTTGTGTGCTGATTGGGCAGCAAGTTGAGAACCACTGGTTTAGAGTTTCTGGCCCTTCAGAGTTCAGACAGCCATAAGATTCAGTTTCTGCTTACCAGGGATTTTTATTCCCTTCCCCTCCCCAAGAGTTCAAGATGATGGGATGAGTTCACCTGAATGTCTCCTCTTCCTGGGTGTGTAGGGGAGAACTTATCAACAAAGTATTTTGTCCTCTGATGTTCCACAGTGGTTTGTCTGGTATCTATCGACCTTTTGTTCGGCAGGAGACAACACCTCCTGTGGCAAACCAGCATTTCGCACTTGGTAATATTTCTGTCCTATGGGAGTTTATAGTTTCAGAGCAAACACTTTTACAGTTAAAGAGTAAACATATTTATAACATGGGATATAGATATTATAAGTCATATTAATGCATGCAGCACCATACAAGCATTTCATAGTCTAAACACTAAATATGTTTTTCTTTAATATGAATACCAGTTTTGAGCAAAGCTATTATACGGGTGCCCCTCTCTGGTCTCCAGCTATCAGGTTGTCAGTTGGTCCCTTCTGACCTTAAAGTCCATGAGTCTGTGAGCTGACATTTGGCCTACTAGTGTCATAGCCCATTCGTTCTATCAGCAAGTATTTGCAAGTTGAGGATTCCCGTTTTCCAGTTAGTGGTGAAATGCAGCTTTGTTCATTTGTCCCTAAAGTAGTCTGCAAATGTGTCTCAGTCATAGCCATGCCATCTATAATCAAATCACAGCATCCAGAGAGGCAGTAGTACCTGTATTTCTGATAATCATTCATAATGCCCACATTTTGAGTTTCTCTTGCTACTTAAAAATGCCCTCTTAGCTATGTTTTGGTCACAGAGAGTAATTTTAGGCTACTCTTAAAAGAGCCTCTTTCTCCTGAGGCAATATGCTCATATGCGCTCAAAGGTTCTACTTTCATGCAACACAGTGATGTTGCAGTATAAATGTCTAGATAAATTGATAATTATACAGAGATGCTTCCATTTAGCAACTCATCTTCCAGTCCAGTAAAACTTTCCATTTGTCTTTGTTAGGATCATGATTTTGTGTACATTTATGGTCTAAACCAGTGGTTCTCACCCTTTTGGGCGCAAGACTCATTTGTAAATATTTATGGCCTGTCGCAACCCAGTAAATAATCTGGGGATGGAGGCCCTGGGGTGGTATCTGTCAGATCCTGCCCCCTGTGTTGGGGTTGGGTTCTGCTCGGCACTCACCCCACAGTGGTGGCTCCTACAGCTCCTATATTATGGGACTGGCTGAGCTTTGCTCTCCACTCCAAGTGTTGCAACCGCTGGGATTTCAGCGCTGCTCAAGTTTGGCCCTGCCCCCTGACTCTCATTTGTGTAAGTGGAGTTGTGACCTGGCTCATGGGATTTGCCACTCTTTCAGATTTGGCGTATCCTGACTCATCGTCATGATGGCTGGGCTAAACCAGAGTAGCACTGGGTCCTGAGAGGTTGCGGTGCCTGGAGCAGGGAGGCAAGCCCAGGCAGCTCCATGGGACAGGAGCTGCCACGTGACCCTTTGTAACACTCTGGTGACCCAAATTTTCTCTCTCAACCCATAGGTTGAGAGAGCCCAGTTTAAACCATTGGCATGACTTAAAAATCAGTACAGATTGGAGCTCCCACTCCATTTGACAAAGGATTGTGAATCAATTCAGAGAACTATACAAAGCAGTGTTACATTGCAAGTGCCTTTCTTCCTAACTGAAGATCATCTCAGTGATGGAAAAACTGTGGGTGGAGAACCCATCATCTCTTTTTTTCTCCACTTGGGAATCTTCAGAGTGTCACCCCTCCTTCCTCATGCTGTTATGAAACTGTTGAATGTTATGAAAGGTGTGTAAAAAGTTTTGCTGCCCGTTTCTCAGACCTGATCGTCTTTTTAGTGTCTTCCCAGAGATACTTTTCTGTCAGCATGGATCTTCTCTCTTGTGGGCATATTTTGTTCCTCCAATATTATATAACACTGTTGAGCCAAAATCTTGGAACCTTTGTGTGAGTCTAGGATATTTCAGGATTTCAAATTGGTCTTTGAGAACATTTGAAAATACTTCTAAGACTAGAAAATCATCTGATAATGCATAGGCTTAAGCATAAACATCTTACTCATGTCAAGTTTCTGAAATGATGGGTCACTTTTTTTGTTCTTTAGAAAAATACTATAGATTAACTATCATTTGTGATTAAAATGTACCATTTAAATTTGTTCACTGTAAGTTCTCTTGAACCTTTATATTAATGTAGTTTCACATGCTCTCTTTAAGGAGATGTCTTCATAAATTTCAACTATTTGAGTTAGCATTTCAATTTGAATTAGTGGACCACATGTCTCTCAGCTGCCTCCCTCAGTATGAACTTTCATAAATGGGAATTGGTTCTCCATAACAGGTTGTTTAGGAATACCATCTCAATCAGACTATTCTCTTTCTTTGTTTCTTCCAATATCTTACAAGTACTTTGAGACTATGGTAACGATGTAATAGGTTATAGAGCTGTCAAATGAAATATTGTTAGATATAATGTTAATATTCATAGCTAGATGTTGTTTTTTCTCAATTTGAAATTAATATTTATTTGACCTACAAAATAGGATGCATATTATTACTTCAGTCAAACTAGTACTTACCATAGGTCTTCCCAGCTTATTGTGGGGATATAAAATCCAAGTACTCTCTTATCTGTAAAATAAGGCTGTATAGAAAAATAGTGAATTGTCTTCATATGCTACAGCAATGCAGTCTGGCCTGTTTCTAGAAGTTTTTGGGAATCTGTTACTGAGAAAAGATATAGGCAGAGCTCAGGTTATTTAAATAAATGAAAGTGAATTTGAGGAGATGAGTTTAATGTAGTGGGGAAGGGGGAGGAAGTCAGCGAAGGTGTTTATGGAAGAGGAGTTCATGATCAAAAGTTCAGGAGATGAGGTTTTTAGCAGCAGCATTTTGTTAATGTGAAAGGCAAAGAGGTGAGGAATGGGGAGGCCAGAGAGGATAGATTGTACTAATCAAGTTGAAAGATGACAACACCATGGTTAGAAGTTTAAGTAGTAGTAAAGAGAGGGTAGAAAGGATGAATTTTGGTGATGATGTAGAGGAATTAGTTACAATACAAAGGAAGAAAACAAAATTCACAAAACAGATAGGATACAATTTATTTGTATTACCATAGCACCTAGGAACCCAGTCATGGACCAGGACACCATTGTGCTAGGTGCCATACAAACATACAACAAAAAGACAGCCCTTGCCTCAAGAGCTTACAATCGAAGTATAAGACAAGACAACACATGGAGACAGACACAGGTTAGTTTAAGGAAACATTGAGGCAATATTGGTTAGCATGATAGGCAGTAGTATTAGTGCACAAGTGGCTAACTGTGATCAATATTTTTATAGTCATCACAGCAAAAGTTTTAAAGAGATTTAAAGGAAAATAATTAAGTAATTTTACAGATGTTTACGGGGAGCTTCTCCCACTCATGAGGAGCAGTATGGGAAAAAGCACAAAAGTGCTTGCTGGAAAATTTGACAAGTGGCTGATGGAGGCTGACATTGTTGGCAATCAGAGATGGGAGCCAACATTTTGATAGTGAAAAAGAGATTATAGAGAGGGTGATGGTAGGCCATGAAAGACCAGAAAAATGAAGACAAGCAGCTTGTGTATTATGCAATAGAAAATGGGGAGCCAGTGGAGGGATGCAAAGAGGGTGGTGACATAGTTGAAAGCAACGGGCTAGAATGATTTTGCAGCAGCATTCTGAATGGATGTGAATGGGGTAAGATTGCATTTGTCAAAGCCAGAGAAAAGGCAGTAATCAATATACAATGTGATGAGAGTTTTAGCTGTGTGGATGAATATGAAAGGCTGTATCTTAGAGATGTGATGCAGAAAGAATCTTCAAGATTTAAATGCAGCCTGTTTGTGAGGACTTAATAAGTAGTCCAAGTTGAAGATAAAGATACTAAGATTGTCAACAGTGATAGAGGAGGGAGAGTGATTAGGAGGAGAAAACATGAGAAGTTGCTTTTCTGATGTATTACCTACTCATATTTAATGTGACAACCAAGAGTTTAGTGGTAGTTCCCCTGTGCAAATCAGTAATCCTAAAACTGCTTACATATTTACAGTATTAATAGATGTAATTGAAAGGTAATTAATACATATGTAAAATGATTTAGTTAATGAATACCAGTGTTAATAATTGCAATGATTTAAGGGTGGGTGGCATTTAAAATGTGTAAGGGTACTGCTACTGTTTTCTTCCTTGTATTAATAAAATTTTGAAGAATAACTTCTGCAATAAATACAGCTTAGTAGTTTCTGCAAAATCTGTAGATTTTGCTTTAGACCTGTGAATCTTCACTTGAAAGAGTGCCTGTCTGATAAGTAATCTTCCCTTTTTATCCATTGTCTTTCATTCCATTTAGCATGTTGTTCCTAGTAAAATTAGTTACCAGTAGTTCCAGATTTAAATTTGTCTGCTTGTGTATGTAGATGCTTCTTCTCCCAGATTCTTCCTCTTTTTTTGGTCCATCCTTGCATCCTCCCATTCTATCTATGCTGCCAATGCTAGTGGCAACATCCATTCATAATGAGAGTTCAGCTTGAGTTGGCCTATTATTTTTAGCCATTGAGGTTATATGTGCCACTCAATTTATAGGTGCTAATATCTCTTCCCTAGAGAGCAGCATTTTAAAGGATAAATATCTAGCCTATTATGAATAGATGTAGAAATTAACTACTGTATCTTATAGCTGCTGTTGCAGATATTCACATCCATACACAATTTATAATTAGATCATTTCAACCATGACAATCAACTTATTTGTAGGTTTAAAAAATAAAATTACTCTTGGGTTGTGAATTAATAAATTTCCAAATGCTGCCAAGTATGTTAGTCTGTATAAAACCCAAACACTCAAAGTTATTAGATTGTTAATATATGAAAGCTGTTTGTTTTAAAGAATTGAGCATTGTCTCCATACAATATGGAATAGTATATTTATCTGGTCTTGGCTTTCATGTTTTAAAAAAAGCTTGATACAGGATGCTGTTTTCAGCCAGTTATTAGAAATTCTATTAAATGTTGATAAAATGAACAACTTTGCTAACCGGATGATTTTGCTGAGTATGCTAAGTGAAGTTTATATTAGTCTTGCAGCATTGAGATAATGTAATAAAAACAAGTACTGCCCTACTAAATCAGCAACTGTACCAGGACTCTTCCCCTCTCCCCCCCTTAGACTTGGAGGTATGCATCCAGATTAGGAATTTCCTAGTCACTTTCAAAATACTAATTTTGTCTCATTTCTGCCTTATTTGTGTATAAGCTTCAGATTTAGCAAGATAAACTAAAAGGTTTCATTTAGAGACCTCTTTTAAAGTAGAGCATTTTTAAAGCAGGTAGGTGTCTCTACCCTAGTTTTCCATGAAACATTTTATCCATTCAAGCAGACTTTTAAAAACAGCTTGTTTTGATAGCAGCCTGTTCTCCTGTGGGCCTTCAGCCTTTGCTTCCTGGCAGCACCTTTGGTGCGAAAAGAGAGTGATCAATTGGGAGACTATCAGTGCCAGCATGCATAGAGTGATAAGTTAACACACCACTGGGAATTTCTAGGGCCCACCAAGATACTTCACTTCTAATGTGCTAACAAGCTCATTTTTCTACCTCTTGCCTCTTCAGTTATTTTTTTTTCTCAGAAGAGCTTAGAAGTTGAGTGCATCAGGCATAATGAAAAGCTCTGTAGGAGGGAGAAGCAATAACCCCATTTTTCTCTTTTCAGCCAAATAGAAAATTAGCTTCTGGTAATACACAAAGGCCAGTATTTTTTGTGCAAGGGGCACTGCTGTGAATCAAAGGACTCTATTAACTGCAGAAAATTCAGCAGCTGTGAATCTCCCCCAATGAAAAAAAGTGCTTTTCAACAAGTTGTGAGATATGTAGTATTATTTAGACTTCAACCATCAGTTTCATCCTCTACCACTTATATACAGCCTCTTAAAAACTGTGCTATATTAGTCTCCTGTGTTAAGGCTCAATACTGTGTGTGTCCCCCAACCTAAGAACTTTATAATGGAGGGTTTTTTATTTCTTCTTGTCCTAGTGTTTCCATTATAATGTTTTCGGGGTAGAAATCTTCTGAGGTTCAACTATCTCAGTATTCAGAAAGAATTTCAAAAATTCCAAAGAGACAGTTGATTTCAATATTTATATGTACTCAAGTTGTGGTGTAAG
Organism: Gopherus evgoodei; assembly: GCF_007399415.2. Taxonomy (NCBI): domain Eukaryota; kingdom Metazoa; phylum Chordata; order Testudines; family Testudinidae; genus Gopherus; species Gopherus evgoodei. The sequence continues at coordinate 49,165,560 of NC_044325.1, forward strand.
CAAAGAATACTATGGAGCCCATTTTATTTGATGGAAAACTATTTTAGACAAAATGTGTTTATTGATTTTGGCCACATTTTTTTCTTAATTAGAGTAATTTACTCAAATATGCTTTGTTGTAATTGTTTCCTGTGTGATATTTACATATAAGGATTATCACTACATAACCCTTTTAATTGCTGAAATATAATCGTGAAAGCCAGAAGAATACCTAAAACATTTTATCTTCAGTCATAATTCAGGGCTCAAATTTTATTGCTTATCATAATTGAAAATGGCAGGCTCATCTGTTTAATAGTATTTTGTGTTTATATATAGCATTTTACAAGTTCTGCCTACTTCTCACAACACACCAATGAGAGAGCTAGGTAGCTATTATCCCCATTTTACAGAAAGGAAAACTGAGACCAAAAAAAGTAAAATAACTTCCCTGAAAATACATGGCAAGTCACCAGCAGAACCAGGCTTAGAACTCAGGACTTCCAAACTGCCAACCCTCAATTTGTTCCTTCACTCTGTGCTGCCTCTTACTAAAATATGCAAACAAAAATATGTTAATAGAAATGTTAATACTTGCAAAGAGTAAATCATTTGTTAAAAATGCACATGTTAAGGAGAGATACTGTAGGAGTATTTTTTTTTCTTTTATGTTTATGTAAGATATTTAAATATGCCCTGCCTAACTCAACACACTGAGTCCAGCTGGACAACTTTAAAGTTGTGGAAGAAAAGGTTAACTGATTTCTCAGTTCAGGAACTATACGACATGAAGTCAGCATGGTAGTTTTTCTTGATAATTGTATGTTGCTGCCTGCTGCTCTACATTTTGACAGCCATTTCCATAGTTGCTTTCATGAACAGCAGAAATATTCTTTTTTTTTCTCGCTCTCTCTGTGCTAACAGCACAATCAGGCCTGCTGGAACAAGAAGCCTGGAGAGGGTTCTTCAAAAGCAACAACACTTCAAGATGCTGGTCTCCAGTCAATAATATCAGAGAAGGAGAATGTGGTGAAAAGGAAGTACGGTATTTTGCTGTCAGTGCCCTCTGACACTCTGTTAGCCAGTATTTAGGGGTCCTGCAGATTCTTTACAAATATGTCTGCTTTTTTTAATGGCATAATTGACTAGGTATTTTTTTCTGATACACGTTTTAAGCTATGTATTTGTCTTAACTGCATGAATTTGTTTAGGGATTATGGAAACAGTTATTTTTCATTGAAGATATATAGAATTTTTTTGAGAGGTGGAATCTAGTTTGTTGTTTGTTAATGATAGTTATTTTTCACAATATGCCCCTACAAATTACCACTACAGCATTTTTTAAAACCTAATTTTAAACAGTATTATAACCAAGTCAGTTTGCTGCTTTAGAAAATAATCTCTAATCTTAGGTTGATTGAAACAATTTTGAGGAGCATAAGAAAAGAAAGTAAAATTGACCAAAGGCAACGTGTAGCCTTATTCAAAGATATTTTGCTTTAGCTTCATTCAATTGTCAAACCATATTATAATCAAAATAGCCTGAGCCATGAGGTACGCATCAGACTATAACCTATCCCAGTGTTAAGAAGGAGTTCAGATCCAGAGTTTAGGTTCAGACCCATCTCTAATTAAAAATTTTTGTACTGTATGCCGCACTATTAAACTATCATTTTATTGGCTAACTAAAATAATGTTATGTAAAGATTTGAGAATAATTTAAATTAATCCAAAAATGCCATACTTTCAGTGTTAGTAAACTGCAAATGGTCATTGAAATGTATAATATGCACATACATGAATAAATTTGCTAAAGGGAATAACATAGCTGAATTACTGAGTAGGCTTTAGTGTTTAGCAAATGTGTGATGTGACTTTAAGTTGATCCTTAACTCTTGGGTAAATCAGCTATGAAGAGAGAGCTCGATATCTGCAAACAATTGTTCAACACCATCTGGAGCCCACAACTTTTGAGGACTTTGCTGCTCAGGTTTTCTGTCCAGCACCCTATCACCATTTGCCCTCTGATTCAGGTAAGAAATGCAATAAAGAAATTCTTTCCATAATGTTTGATGACACTTAAAATGCAGTATCCTTACTTATAAAATCTGTAAATGCCAAACTTTTATGTATTATGAAGACTGATCATTAATCTGAAAATGTACAAAATGATTTCATGTTTTCATATTTGAGCAACTGTAGTTTATAACCACAGGAGAGTTGCCTTTAATTCCTTAGTTTGTTGCCTGACACTATGATTTGGCAAAATATTTTAGTAGAGCAATCAAGTTCTATATTTTTACAATGAATGTTTATCACTTGCTCATACTAAATCTCATAAAAATCTAGGTCCATGTGACATTTAATCTAGGCTGCGGGCTGATGAATCCTTAAGTGTTGTTCCTAGACCTTCTCTAAGACAGCTTTAGGGTGCTATCTTGCTGTAATGTGAAAGGTCAAATTAAAATGCCAAGAAAATTTTGTATTCACCAACTTTATATTTTCAAAATATTAAGAACCATTTTTTTTCTTCACAGTAACTTTATCTTTAGAAGTCTGTTTTATAAGAAGGTACTGCATTTTCAGTTACTAATAAAAAATAATAATCAGTAAGAAAATGAGTAACTCAAGGCCTTCCTGTTCTGATGATGATTTCATGACTCCTTATGATTATTTCATTTATTTTATTTCCCCTCTTTTTAGATCATTAAATATCAGTTCTGTTTATCTGAAGGTAAGACAAAATGTCCAAAAAAACCCTTTGTTTTTATTACTTTATTAAGGCACTAAGCTTTTAACCAAGTTGTATGCAAACTTTCCTTGTTACCTTTGTTCACTCTAAAAAGAATTTCAAGTTGATTGAGAAATTTCCACTACCTTTTCTTCAATTTTTTGTCTTTTACTAATCCCAGGTCTGCATGAAACACTAACAGTGGTTATGGGATTAGAATAACTAATTGTAGACACAGTTGTTGAACTAGTAACACTTTATTGTGTTGACCTTTTGTTTCTCAGCATGAACAAGTAGTACCGGATGGCAGTGGTGTGTTTTGTACCCTGTACTGTCTTGAATTGATTTTGGTAGATAATCCATAATGGTGCTGTAGGAGAGGAGAAGACGAAGAATTCATAACACTTGAAATTTTGTTGTTGAAAAATTTGGGTAATTTTAATGCAAAGTAAATCAAAATGCCACCTTTTGAAAAGCCATGATTCACACATTTGCAGTCGAGTAAAATCAGTTCAGTTTTCTACTTAAAACAATAGATAGAAATCAAATGAGATTAGAATTGGTAAATCGGTACTTCTTTATATTTGGTTTTCTGATTGCAAAAATGTCTAAGATCTACAGAAATAAATTCTAAAGCACATGCTACGTTGGTCCAGAAAAGATTAAGGACATCTTAAAATACTGGAAAAACTAAAAACACTGAGATTACAATGTTTGAAAAGATAATAAGTAGGGGAAGCTAAATTTAAAGACAATAAATGTTAAACTGAACAAATAAGCTAAATACAAGAAATATGTTAAAGTGACATGTTTTTTACACATCTCTTAATCAACCAGCAGGCTTGATTGCTACAGGATATTGACCTATTTGAGATTCAAAACAGGATTCGTAAGAAATTTAGAAATAACATTTATATTTACGTTACTAGTGTTTGCTTAAAGAAAAGTACACTGTGCTTCCTGTTCCCTAATGGTATTCAGTAGTTTTTCCACATAGGGTATGTCTACACTACCCGTTGGATCGGTGGGTAGTGATCAGTTTATCGGGGATCGATATATTGTGTCTCATCTAGACACGATATATCGATCCCCGAACGCGCTTCTGTCGACTCCGGAACTCCACCAGTGCGAGCAGCAGTAGCGGAGTCGACAGGGGGAGCCGCGGCCATCGATTCTCCGCCGTGAGGACGGGAGGTAAGTCGAAATAAGATACTTTGACTTCAGCTACGCTATTCACGTAGCTGAAGTTGCATATCTTACATCGACCCCGCCCCCTAGTGTAGATCAGACCATAGTTAGAGTTGTCTTCTCTCTCATAGACTCATAGACTTTAAGGTCAGAAGGGGCCAGTATGATCATCTAGCCTGACCTCCTGCACAATGCAGGCCACAGAATCTCACCCACCCACTCCTGTAACAAACCCCTGACCCAGAGTGACCGTTTCCCTCCTTTGTCTTGTAGTAGGCTTGCCTGAGCTCCTCTCTCTCGGTACTTACTCAAGCATTTTCTTTAATTTTATCTATTCGCTTTCAGGTATCCCCCTGCACTAGCGAGTATAGTATGCATAATTTGTCTGGTGCATTTTTAGGGGGAAGTGGAGCATAACCACCTTCCTCTGAAGCATCGATTTATCAAACACTTAGTTAGACAAATAGTCTTTTTTGGAATGGCAATTCCTGTGTTCCTTTTAAAATAATCTTACTTGATTTTCTCTAACTTCAGGTTGCACAAATACTTTTAAAACTTTATTTTAGGTTAAACATTTCTACCAAATGAACTATTTTTCCATGGCAATCTCAATGGGAATATTATAATTATTTTTGCATATGAGTGTATAAACCATGTGTGTACTGTATCTATTATAGACTTCATTTTTTAAAAAAAGTTAAACACAGTTTTATTTCTGCAAATAACTTGTATTAAACAAGTGTCTTTTTTATAAATATTACATATTTACATTGATAAAAACTATGTTAATACAAATATGATAAAGCACTATTGCCATCTGTGATCAAAGAGCCCTGAGTACTTGGTTCTTTTATTAAAAAATTGAATAGATTATGCAATCATTGTCTAAATAATGGTGGTCATTGAATGAAAATGAGTGCATCCTACACAGCAGTTACTTATTTCTGCTAGCTTCACATGTGCCAAGTAATCTGTAAATTATAAGAGAAACAATGAAAATCACTTTTTAAAATCAACTGGTTTTGAAATCTGGAAAATAACCAGGTACCAATTTGAGGACAGATGGCTAAAACTAAATTCAGATTTTCTCCTCTTTATTCCAAGTAAATTAACAAATTTACTGAACCATCTTCTTGTCTGAAAGAAGTAAATCTCACTGTTCCAGGTAAAAATTCAAATCCCAAACCTGGATTTCAAAATCCTTTCCCAAAAGGATTCTGTAAAAAGCACTGATACAAATATAAGGCCTACACTATGTTATGCCATTTACACATCATTAAAGTCAATGGAGATATATTAGGGTTAAAACCATAATAATGGAGTGGAGAATTGGTCCCATAGGTTGAACCGTTTTTACATATAATTTCTCAACAACCTTAAGGATGCATCCTATCTCACTAACTGTTGTCTTTTTAGAAATTGGGTTAAAATATTATTGTATTAGATTTCTCTTAGAGTTTTTATATTCATTTTAAAATATATTGACATGCTTAATTCTACTTAACCATATGGGATATTTGTTAAATTTGATATGCTTGATAACTCAGGATATATAATCAGAATATCCAATTTTTTAAAATGCTCACTAATTCCACAGTTTATGGTCATTCTTGACTAGAAGTTGGGGTGGATGAAGAGGGGTGCAAAATATTTTTAGGTTTTCAGTGTTCTAGGCCCCCAATTCTATTATTTTAATAATCTTATGGCAAATGTCTTTTTAAATCTAACCAAGATCTGCAAGACCAGTCATATGTTAGTACAACTGATGAAGACAGACTTTATAAGGAGGCAGTGCATTCAATTTCACCTTTTAGGGGAAAGAAGATTAAACTTATAGAAAGCGTGAAGCTAAGAAAAAATCACCAACTGCTGTAAATAAATTTGTCCCTGACATCCTGTTGGTCAGTTTTGATGTGCTGAAGTTTTGTCCATATTTGAAAAACAGGGCAAATTGAACTCTGTTGAATGATAAAATTGTGCTTCAACACACTGTAACTTTACTGAAAATGCAGACCTTAGAAAGAACTGTTACCTTCATTATGGTCAGTTGTTTCAGAGAAGGTGATAGCTGTGGCTGATGTTATGGTCTCCATTACCATAGTATCTCAGCACTTCCCAAGTATTTAAAAATTGAAGTAATCTCTATCTCTCTCTCACAGTATAGAGAAGAAATAGCTTGTTTAGCTTATAGGTGCTAGACTTGCAGAATAGGTGGACACACTAAAATGATTTTGTTTTAAGTGATCTTTTCCTGTGTTTGACACAAACAGAATAGAATGGCTATTTTGCCTTCATATTTGTCCTGCCTGTATCTGAGTCTTTGAATACAATAACCTGGGAGGTAGTAACAATAACCTTAGGTGAGCTAATACTGATCCCTAGAGTAAGACAGGTTTCTCTGCTGCAGAGCAAGCCAGGATACTTGTCAATGTTAAAATCATGGATGTGGAAGGCCTTATTGACAACGTGAGGCTCAGATCTTTAGCTTGTTGCTGAAGAGTTTTTTCCCTTTTTCCTGTTTTTCAGTCCAATGCCACGTACCATAGTAGGTAATTATGCTGATTCCTATAAGCAAAGGGTTCCTCTAGCACAATTCATTTGGTTACAGTATTGTGTCATGAGATCAGTCTGGATCCTATGACCATTTAGCCCATCCCTGAACAGGCAGGAGCCTTTTGATCCCATAGAGAATAGTTTAGTGACTGAATGTTTCAAAACATTATTCACGTTCTTCCAGCCCTCTGTGCAGTAGGTGTGTATCCCAATTTACGTGTAAGGGAACTGGTGAATATCGAGGTTGTGACTTGTCCACCTTGGACAGAAGGCCATGAGAGTTAGGTTAATACTTATGGGACCAAGGATTAGGATGGAGGGACTGAGTTTTAATCTCAGTTCTTCCATTAATTCAATGTAACTTAATCTCTCTCTCTCTTCCCCTCTATTTTCCACTTATAAATGGTAATAAAGATGCTCACCTCTCTGTGGGAGGGGATTGTAAATTACAACGGATTGTGATGTTTGAAATTCAGGAGCAAAGGTATAGTAGAACTGCAAAGGTTCATTATTAAGGCTGGGGAGAGAACTCAGGAATTCCCCTGCCTATCCCTGCTTTAGGTCAAGGTACTTGCAAGGATCATAATTACAGCTGTGTGTGACTGGAGTTTCCATCCTCAGAAAAATTTTAATCTTTGATCTTTTTCATTCCAAATCTGAGCAAAAGACCGGAAATGCAAAATCTTCCCTAGAAAAGAGAATTTTGGAGGAAAAAATTTAAGAACTGAAACAGAATTTTCAAAAAAATTCCAGGCCAGCTGCTCAGTCAGGCACTCCGGAACCAACCAACCAAAGTAACTGGCCTCCTTGGAAGTTGCAGAGCCCACCAGCTGGGCTGCAAGGGATCCTGGCAAACTGATAGGTTCATCCTGTGTACTGAATGAGACAGAAATCCAGTGGAAAAAATAGTTTGTGATCATGTAATTCAAGATTGTCTTAATACATATGCACAAGAGGACAGAATGAAGGTTGCATGGGCATCCTTAGCATTTCCTAACTTTTGAGTGCTTTGCAACTTTAATAGTGTTCTTTTAACATAGTTTTTGTGTGTATAATTTCCTAGGTTTTTAAAAAAGCAAACTGAAAAAACAAAAACTTCATCATGTGGCATCATATGGATACCTATATAGTTCATCAGCAGTACTGGAACCTTTAGATCCACCATACAGACCTCTGCCACTTGAGCTAATGGAGTAATTGATAGCAGTAGCAGGTTGTCATCCTCTTTTGTGGGTGGGTCCAGCAGGGGAGGCATTGATAGCACAGGAGATACAGGCTCCCTGTTGTCAGTTCCACTGCTTGTCCCCAGCCCAGGCCACAACATCCCAGAACTGCAACTGTAGGGAAAATCCAGCTTTACCCTTTCAGCCTGGGTCTGAAACATGTTCAGCGCAGATAAAATTTTCAGGGAATTTAGCTCCAAAGCCTTAGGAAGTCTCTACTGAGTATGTGCAAACTGATTTTTCAAAGACTTAAAACTTGGGCAGATTTTCATGGGGAGCAAAAAGTACATCCCTGCAACAATGACTCCCTACCACCACCACCCTACTAAATTTTAAGTGCTGATCCAAAGCATAGGAGTACTGGAATTTCTCAAAAGATCACTGGAGTTTAACGTGGGCAAAATATATTTCTTCCTAGCCATCATCTCAGAAATGACTGGACTGTTTTGGCTTAAACTTTGAAGAAAAATTCAGTCAAAGGCAGACCCCCAGCATGGAAAAATTACAGGCCAAATGGTTTTCAAGTGATAAAACAACTAAACACAGGTTCTTATCATGGGAAGTGTTGGATAACAGGTGGTGCAATATGTTTTGCCTATAGTTTCTTGGGAAAACAGAATTTTAAAATAGTGGTTATTTTTAATGTTTTAAAATTTTGGAGAGTCAGAATTGACCAGTGGAATGAGTTATATGCACCTGGATTCTATAGGAATTCATGAGGTCAAATATTGTAGATCAATAGCTCTTGGGTACACTACTTCAATCATTTTCAGTTCATACAAAGGTGAAAGTATAACTATATTTCCCCATTTCTTACATCTAAATATATTTAGCAGTTGTAAAAATAAGCTTCTTTTCTTAACTAACTAACCAAAATAGCTTTTAAATTTGTCTTTAAAAAAATGAAAATATAACAATGAAAATTTTGGTTTCCAACTTTCCCATTCTCTTCACCACTAAAATAAGCACAATTGGCTGTGAATAGATTTTGAAGCTTTATTATGATCACTGAATATCCTAACCACCTAGCCCATCATACTACTTTAGTCTAACATGGTCAAGCATCATTCCTCTAAAAAAATGGGGATTACCCTTTGGTAATTCTTTCAAATTATTTGACATAATTGTTACTAAATCATCTCTTTGTAATAGCATTTTCTGCTTCTATTTCATCTGTCAACTAGGTTCTTTATTTTTGTTTAGACTTGCTATAATTTGAATAAATATATAAAGATGGCCAAAATAATATTTACATTAAAGATTTAAAACTCTGAAGGGGAATTTAAGCTTGCAAATTGATAGCTATGACGTCTGGAACACATTGCCAGTAAATTTGTTATTTTAATCCATCCATTGTTATCAGAATTAAATCTCATAAACTGCCATTATTGT